>NC_065571.1:43881650-45131650 GCF_937616625.2 Mercurialis annua
GCGCTCGCTACTTATGTATCGCACTCGCGACAGACTGAAGGTAGCGGGTGCGAAAATGTACTGAAAAGTTAAATTTCCGATTTTTCGATTCTTGCTATAAAACTCAGAATTGACCCACGATAGTTTTAATAGGTTCCTACACACTAATAAATAATATTAGAATCTTTAAATTGATCGTCAAAAAGTCAAAATTGAAGAGATCAAAAGGACTTGTTCCAACATAAACCCTTTAACTTTTGATTAAAGAATATATATATCCTTAAATTCAAAACGGATTCAATTCGGCACTTAAACTTATAAACTGATGCAAATAAGTCTTTTCCCTAGTAGAAAAATAAACAAAGTTAGTCTAAAGGCTCATTTGCATCGATTTTATAAATTTAGGGACCGAGTTACACCGAATAAAATTTAGAAATATTAATATTCTTTCATGAATGTTTGAAGGCGTATGTGTACCTTTATGTGTTGCATCAATTTTACATAAACCTTTGCATGTATGTCATTTATAGTCAAACCTTTTAATTCGATCTGACGTCGTTTTAGTGAGTCAGATCTGACATGGCTAACATGCTGATAAAAATTTGAACCGATTCAAAAATAGCTATAAAAGAAACAGAGTATATGTCCAAAATGGCTAAATATAGTAAGTTATAAAGATTTGAAGTCATAAACGTT
This sequence comes from Mercurialis annua, assembly GCF_937616625.2. Classification (NCBI taxonomy): domain Eukaryota; kingdom Viridiplantae; phylum Streptophyta; class Magnoliopsida; order Malpighiales; family Euphorbiaceae; genus Mercurialis; species Mercurialis annua. Next base: position 43,882,326 of record NC_065571.1, read on the forward strand.
TGGTATTTATAGGTGAATATGCCTATTCTTCAATTAAAATTTAAAAGTTAAAGGGTGTATTTGTACCTTCCGTCTGAAAGAAATAAAAGAAAATCAACTGCCTCAACTCTCCCCTTGCTGCTGGGGTAGAATGGAAAAACTGTGCCAAACCAAAATATACACTCACTATAACCACACAGATTCCTGCAAGTTCTCCAGATGGAACGCCAGGGAAAGCTTTCAATTCATGTATGCACGCCCTTGGCACCAAGTCTCTGATTTCTACTCTAATCTTGTCAATGGCCGCCTCTCCTTATCTCACTTGTTTCAGTCCCAGGTTTCTTTATCTGCTCTATCTTTTATTAGGGTCTACTCTACCTGTTCATAATTTTGAATTTTAATGTGGACAGATTGATTTTGGTGTTGATGATGCTAATGTTCAATATGTTTGTAACAAACCCGAATTGGAGAAAAAAGATAAATTTGGGAGGTGGGCAAGATTAACATTCAAGATTGTTCTTTCATACCATGGTGGCTCATTTGATGGCTGGCAAAAACAACCCAATTTGAACACTGTTCAAAGGTTAGTTCTTTCCTGTTATCTTTGCAGTTTTACCCTTTCCTTTTTAAGCTTAATTGCTTTAAAAATCATGAACTTTTAGCGTGTTTTCGAACTTTCAGTTTTGGCAATTTAATACATGATCTATCATTATTTTTCTATTCGAAACACCAAACAATTTTGTAAAAAAAATGATGATGTGGACATTAGAATAAACACAGCTCGGTTTTCAAATTGTAAAAATTCAAAAGTTAGTGTCCAACATTGTGTTGAAATTGTAAAATAAGCTAAAGTTCGTGATTTTTAAAGCAATTAAGTTAAGCCTTCTTTTTATGTGATTGTTTTTGTTGATATTCTGCCATTCATTTCTATGTTTTTACTTGCAGCTTAGTGGAAGCATCGCTTGGGAGTTTTGTCGATGAGAGGAAAGCTCAACAGCTTAAAGAAAGGTGTAAACCCCTGGAAGGTAGTGCCCTTGTAGCAGGGCGAACAGATAAAGGTGTTTCGGCTCTTAAACAAGTTTGTTCTTTCTGTAAGTAGTTGCCTTATTCTATGCCTTTAGTTCTCTTATTTTAAGTTTTCTTTTACAGTTGTTAATCTTGTAAATGGTGGCTATTATGTATTCAACTGCCGTATCCTATTTCACTAATTTTCTGATTTTATTGGTAAATTCTAGTGTGGGGCACATGTTCTTTGTGAAACTGTTGGTTTAAATCTAATTTAAGCGGAAACAGTAATTTATTTTAGCTGCTAAGGTTCTTATATTCTAATTCATGAATGCAGTTTGTTTCTTCATGATTTTTCAATCCCAAGTTCCTTAATAGTCCATGATGGATAAGCATGTTAGTTGCAAAATAGAAATTTACTTGCAGTGAAACAGCATTTGATACTTTTTGCTGATTTTTTTAGCTGACGATGTCATATTTTTAGGCGCCTAAGAATCTAAATGATGGATATCATTAAAATCTAATGAAAGACTTGTTGTGGTTCATCTTTACCGTTGTTTCAGTAGAAAGTTAGGACCAGTTATAGAGAAAATCTAAGAATTTAGAAGAAAGATGAAAGATATTCAAAGAAAGATAAGGAAGGCTATGAGAATTTGAGAAACATAGAGGTTTCTTTATTTATCATCCACGAGTATATTCTGTTACAGTTCACTCACTTTTATTTATACAATTGCATTACAACTAACAGATATAACTAGTGGAACACTTACAAGCAACTTGGATAGCTAACTTCCTGTTCTTCAGTTGATGCTGCCACGTGTAGCTTCAGCTGTATGTAATTCCATTTTACATAGAGTTGTATGACTGAGAATATGAACTTTTGTACTTCATTTCCTTGCAATGATGAAACATCTTGATTCGATGGACATACATGCAAATTAAGTAGAGAAGTTTTAGTAATTCTTTTTCACATGGCTATTTATACTGTGGATTTCATTTTTGGGTATAATTCCAATTGTATGTTCAGATACTTGGAGAATGGATGTTAAACCTCATGAGATTGCTGATGCAATTAACAGTTCAGCACCTGGGAAACTTAGGGTTGTATCTGTTTCTGAGGTATCAATTACTTCAAACTATCAAATACCTGATTTTTCCCAGATAACTGAACTTGAAAACTGTGTTTAAAATAATGTTCATTTCTGGGTTCTAATAAAGTTTCTAACAAACTATAGGTTTCACGCGCGTTCCATCCTAATTTTTCTGCTAAATGGAGGCGTTATCTGTATATTTTTCCTATTAATGATGGAGAAATTAAAGAGCAAATCCTTGGCAATGAAGATCTTGAAAATTTTAGTTCTTATCAGAAATTTGAAGAGCAAAGATATGGATCTGGTGAGCTAATTAGTGAGGAGATTACCGATGATTCAATTCCTGATGATATTAATGAGCTTGAAGGTGTAAAGAAACCTCGGACATTCAGTGTATGCAGGGTGAACCAGCTTTTGCAACAACTAGAAGGAAAGTTATTGTCCTACAAAATATTTGCACGAGACACCAAAGCCTCAAGAAATGTGTAAGATAGAACTAAGAAGCAAAAAAACTTATCATTACATACAGTACTATATTTTATATTTGCAGTTGTAAAATTTGGGGTAATTACAATTAATTTTTTTAGTCATTTGCATAAACGATTGGACATATATGTCCATATTATTATTACAATAGTGACTGTACGTAGTATTGAGCAAGAGAAACTAGAAGTATTGGTTTGAGTTACAAGATTCTATATTGTTTTGGAAATTTGCAGCTGCTCTACTGAAATGTTTCCAATTTATGCATTTCACATTAATATTCCTTTATTTGATTTCCAATTGGTTATATTTTTTTGTTTCAGAGGTCCGCCAACGGAATGCTTCATCTATCATGCTCGAGCCACAGAAGCCAGATTACCATGCCCTGTAAATGCTTCTTACTTAATTATTACTGCAATATATTATTTTGTTTTCTTGTCTGGCTCTAAGCTCAAGTATCCTTGAAATCTGTCATTATGTAGAGTGCTGTTGTGAAGCACTTAGCATGCATATTTACGGCTATCTGCTAGCTATATCGTCAATTCTGCTAAGTTTCACAAATTTAACTGCTATTTTTGCAGGACCATGGGGAAGGAAGAAAAGTTATGTGTGTTGAGCTGGTTGCTAATCGTTTCCTACGCAAGGTTTTCACTTAACTTCTTTCAATTGTCAATGTGGCTGCAATAAATTTATTCAACAAATGAAATCTAAGTTTTATATGTTAGTTCTGTATTTGGCAATACATTTGAAGTAACCTTTCTATAGGAAATAGTTTAGATTAGCAAATTTTAAGAACTTTGAATCAATAAACTGATCCGCAATTGCTGTGCAGTTTATATGTCTAAACAGTTGTTTGCTAAAAAAAGGTGGGAACTCATTAAAGTTTCTTTTGGTACTTGTTACTTTATAAGCTGAATCCTAATATCGTAGAGTAATCAATCGCTTACTAGTTATGATTGTCATATTTTGCATTTTTTTTGGTTCTATATTAACATCCATTTTCATGTTTGGGAAATTGTGTTAAAGATGGTTCGAGTTCTTGTTGCAACTTCGATAAGGGAAGCAGCTGCAGGTGGAGAAGATGATGCACTATTAAAGCTGATGGATGCTACATGCAGACGTGCCAGTGCTCCCCCAGCTCCTCCAGATGGACTTTGTATGGTTGACGTAGGATATACTGAATTCGATCCACAAAACTGTATAATTCCCCCAAGTTTACCGGGGTAGTAATGCAGGATTTCTTGCAAATTTCTCCTTTTTTTCTCATCTGTGATTTACAATTTAGTTAGTTCCCACCCTAGAAGCCTCTGAGCAGAAATGAATTGTATTTGTATTGTTGCCAAACATATGGATTTGATCTTTCATGTTCCATTCTCTAACAAATATACTACAGAAGTAGCTGAAAGCATTGTTAGGTTTAAAAATTATCACCCTAGCAATCTTTGGATTCCTCTTATTTAGGTAGAACATTTCATGCGTTTTAAGATAGTTATAAATTCATAATATTTGAGTTTGATTAAATTTAATTTTTTTCCAACTCTATACAATTATCATAGTTTGCTTAAATTTGAGAAAATTACAAAAATAAATTGCTAAACACGTGAAAAAATTTCACCAGAAAATTTTAAAAAAAAATCATTAAGCACCTAAAAATTTCCCGCTTTATCCGCTCCGTATTAGAGATGTATCAACAATGTTTTTTTTGAAGTATTTTTTATATGTAAAAATAAAAGTGTAAAAGTTTTTTGTTTTGTCTGCTCAATGTCATAGATGTATGAGCGATGTGTTTTTTTAAGTATCAAATATGTATTGATCAAAATAAAAGCCTAAAAAGTGAAGATTTTTGTGTTTTTGCATAAAGATGAATTTTTGGGCTTAGAGTGTGTTTTTAAAAATTAAGGGAAGTTTAGAAGAATACCTAAAAAACTAAAATATTTGTAAATTTACCTCAAAAATTGAAAGTTTATAAGCGTACCTAAAAAAATAAATATTTATATTTTTACTCCGCAATTTATTTTTTTACTCCGCAGTTTCAAACGGTTTTAAATACAGTTTTTAATAGAGTTTCAAACGGTTTATAACGGTTTCATAAAAATAGAGTTTCAAACGGTTTCAAAAAACACAATTTGAAACTGTTTTATAAAAACGTTTCAAATAGAGTTTCAAACGGTTTCAAATAGAGTTTTTAATAGAGTTTCAAACGGTTTATAACGGTTTCATAAAAATAGAGTTTCAAACGGTTTCAAATACAGTTTCTAATAGAGTTTCAAATGGTTTATAACAAAGTATTTTTAAAAAACTTTGACATCTTTGAAGCCGTTTATAATACAGTTTCAAACAGTTTAAAAAAACGGAGTACTTTTACAAAAATTTTCAGAGTAAAAAAATAAATTTCGGAGTAAAAAAATAAATTTTTCGAAAAAAAAAGGTAGATAAATAATTTTTTTCAAAAAACGGAGTATTTTTGCAAATATTTTGAAAAACTGAATATTTTCTACAAATTCCTCAAAAATTAATAGTTTTTTTAGGTAGTTTTATTTTCCCTTTAAATTGTAGCAGAATTAATAGAATTTTCAAGGATTGAGATTCCCTCAAGTTCAAATTGAATTTGAGGGGGTCATGTTCACGATCTACACCGTTCATTACAAAATGAATAGTGTAGATTAAAAAAGCACAATTTCAATCAAATTAATCTGCACCGTTCATTTTGTAATGAACGGTGTAGATCGTGAACATGACCCCCTCAAGTTTAAATGAACTTGAGAGAATCGCAATCTAATTTTCAAATGAATTTGAAAGTTGAACGCACTTATTTAATAAAGATAAAAAAATTCATTAATATTCAAAAGAGAAAAGTGATGAATCTTAAAAAAATAATACTAACTTTTTTAAATAAAATATTTTGTTAAACTAGAATTATTTTCTAAATATATTCTCATTTATAAATAAATTGTACTCTAAAATAAAATTAAAATAAATACTATCATAATCTTAACATTTACTAGAAACCATTTTTTAATAATATTTTTAAAATTTTTGTTGTCACAATTAATACTATATCTACATATAAATGAATTTTTACGAATCCAATTAAATATATTAAACAATAACATCTCAAAATTGGTGTGCTATATACTTATGCATTCAGCGAATTTACTGGGTTTTCTGCATAAAAATAAGAAACAAATTGCTATTAATTAAAGATAAATACCTCGATAATCATAATATAACAAGTTAGCAGGATTACAAATTAATATTAGTACACAGCAAAATCTAAATAGTATTCATCATAAATTTATATACATTCCGCGTCTTAATGTATCGATCGATTTGGCCTCTAATTCAACAAAAAGAAAAAGAAAAAACAAGGTAAATATTGTACTATCTGGTAAGAAGAGGAAAGCAGAGCTGTTGAAAAGAAGAGTGGTAGGAGATCATGAAAAACAGAAAAACAAGAGAAAAGGCAACTCCCCATGGACTGTCTCTCTCTGACAAATTACCCAATAAATATGTGTTTTGATCATTGGAAAGCAAGTGAAGAGCACACAGTATGAGCAATGGAGACACCATGAAAAGCAGCTTCACTTGGTCGAACATGGCCTCTACCACCGGCTCGTAGTTGATGTAGCATGACACACTTATTAGTAGAACTAGTGTTAGCACAAAGAAGCAGAGATGCAGAGGCAATGGAGGTTCAGAAGATGCCATTTTACTTATGTAGCTTAATCAAGTCCTAAGATATGAAGGAACAGAGATGCATATATATATAGAGAGAGAGAGAGAGAAAGATCCAAAGATTCAATTGTTTTTGTAAATATAAGTTGAATAATTACAAAGTTACAAGAAAGACGGTGAGAACACTTTACATGGCTCATATTTATTTTATAAGATTTCACCAATGACCAATTGCCATGTATCACCGACCACAAAGCACAATTAGCCAATCTTTAGTAAAATAAAATATGTGTAAGTGGTTAGCATTTTTCTAATCATTTCTATTTTTATTTTTAAGGGTTAAATATACCATTATCAATTTTTACGTGTTTTTGGTATTTAGCATAATTTATTTTTGACATATTTTATATAAATTTTTTAATTATTCTAATTAAGAACACGTTTGTGTTTCTTTTGAAAAATATTGTCATTTTACATTTAAAAAGGTTTCGTTTCACATTTAAAACAATGTCGTTTTACATCCAGAACGACATCGGTGTCTTAATTAGGGCTGTGCAAAAACCGAACTAAACCGAACCGTTTCACCGAACCGAAATTATAATTACGGTTCGATTTTTTGGTGACTATGGTTTAGTTCGGTTTGTAATTAGTGTTCGGTTTTCGGTTCGGTTTGAGCAATTTAAAAACCAAAAAAAACGAAAAACCGAACAATTAAATGAAAAATATATATAAATATATGTAAATTTATATTTTTTTGGTTTTAATATTTTAATTATAGTTGATATATAAGTTAATAAATTTCATACAACATATAATTATGCTAGTAAATATATAAAATTATTTATTAGACACTTATTATTTAATATTAGAATTTATTTTATGATAAAAAAATTAAAAAATAAAGAAAACAAAAATTTCGGTTTTTCAGCGAACCAAACCAAACCAAATCAAACTTTTCGGTTCGGTTTGATAAAAGCCAAAATTAAAATTCGGTCCGGTTCGGTTTGGGAATTTTACCAAACTTCGGTGTTCGGTTAGTTCGATTCGGTGACCGAACCGACCAAATTAACCGCACGCACAACCCTAGTCTTAATAGTAAAGTTTTGAAAGTTTGTAATTTTTGGTGCATTTAAACCTATTTTTAATATCATACTCCTTCTCTTTCGGGGAACTTCTAACTTTTTTCATTGTTTAAGAAAAATAATTTAATTAATATCAGTTTACTTAATTTTATATTCTTGTTTATCTTTTAAAAAAATCCAAATAACTTTTATCACAGTATTAATATTTTAAATTAGGGGTAATGTCATAAAAATTCACGAACTTTATACGTTTTCTCATTTTAATCATGCACTTTAAATTTTCTCATTTTCATGCACGAACTATCACTTTTTCTCAAATTCATACACGGTGCTGAGATATCACGGCTCCATTGGTGTAATTCGCTGAGTTGGAGGTTATTTTACACCAATGAATGAGTGTCACCTTAGCACCGTGTATGAATTTGAGAAAAAGTGGTAGTTTGTGTATGAAAATGAGAAAATTTAAACTTCGTGATTAAAATAAGAAAACGTGTAAAGTTCGTGATTTTTTTTGACATTAACCCTTTAAATTATAAATCAAATCGGGAATACATAAGTGTTATTTTTAAATCATAAACCAAATCAGGAATACTTTTTTCCAGAGTTTTGATTTTAAAGTGAGTAAACTACTTTCGTCCAATTTTTATCTAATTAACACTATTAATATTTATTGACATGGCATCTTTTAAAAAATAAAATAAACACAATGCACATCATCTAACACGTCATCAGAATTTTTTAAAAATAAAAATACCTAAAATGCCCCTAATACTCTAAAATTTCAAAAACTAAAAAGAATTTTTACCAACTTATAGCTGCCACCATCAGCATCACCGGCGAATCCCAACGCCACCATCGGCATTACTGGCGAATCCCGCCTCCATCATCTGCATCACCGACAACTCCCACCACCGCCATCAACCACTGCCAGTTCGTCTGAGAAGAGGAACCTCATCTAGGTTTTGCCCCCTCATTCTTCGAAAATAAAAATAAAAAACAAATCCAAGTTTGTATTTCTTTTCTTTTGGAATATGAGCTCTTCTACTTCTACTTTATTTATCTACATGTGGTCTTCTTTTTAGATAAGGACGAACATATCCGTCCTCGGACAAACTCAAATAGTTCGTTTCAAGACATTCGTGGTCGAGAATGGGAAAAGGCGACGGTGATTGAATTTTTGAAAAAAATATATTCGGTTTTTCGGATTTAAGGGCATTTTAGGTATTTTGAATTCTTTGGATACTTTAAATATGTGAGACGATATGAAATGTGTTTTATTTTTATTTTTTAATGCCACATCTGCGAGTGCTAATGGTGTTAGGCAAAAAATGACAGTAGGGAATTTACTGACTTTAAAATTAAACTCGGATAAGTTACACGCGAAAATTGATTCTTAAGAATGGTAGTGATAAAATTGAAAGGACCCAAAATTAGGAACGGCCGGTGAATTTAAGCCTAACTTTTGAGACTTCTATTTTTCTAGCTTTATAGGTCAATTACGTATTTACTCAAACATAACTCACTAACTGGACCAAAATTTGAGATATAAATGTTGGAAGAATCGAGTGATTTCAAAGCTCGTGTTAGATAACAGACACGTCTACAACTCATGCTCATTTTTGGGTATGGTTTTTTATTTTTTAACTCCAACTCATACCTACTTCCTATCCCGTTTCTTTATTTGTGGATAGTAACAATTCATTTCCTCACACAAGCGCTCTCCCCTCCTTAAATTATCAAAAAAAAAACAACTCACTTCTTGGTATGCACTATTTACATAAACCTTTTTTTTGGTTAATTGAATATTTATTTTTTTAATTACAATTTATATAGCTAATTTTGTAAATATTCATTTTGATCCAACTTTTCATTAAATACCAATTAAATTTATAATAATGTAATCCAAAATTATTTTTATTGGTTAAAATAAAACAAATAAATTAAATTATTTAAATTAAATATATAAAATTTAAACAATATATTTTTTATTTAAACATAAAAATTACGTTACATTAAACATTACATTACATTAAATATTGAAGCGGGTAGATAAATATTATAAGTAAACTAATCCTACAACGAAAATTAAAATAATAGTTAATAAACAACATTAAACATAAATATAGATGAGGATGTATGTGTTTAAAATATAAATATAGATGTGAAATGTTAAATGGTTAAATGTAGTAGTATTAAATATAAAAGAGAATATTTTTTTGGTATGAAAAATGAGGTAATGGATTGGAGTAAAAACACTCTAATAAATTCAAAAGTGTGTAAATGAAACTCAAAAAAGGATTTTGGGTTGGAGATGCCCTTAAGTGCATGTCATCAAAATATAACTATTCGATAATTGAGAAACAAGTAGACCTATAGATTCTATTATACTAAATCAAGGGAGTTTAAGATAAAGTTTGCATAGTAACCAAAAATAGGTACAAACTAGTTAAACACAGCAAAGTTCAGTACCAATAGCACGGATTGAAGTCCAAGACTTTAAAGATCTTGAGTATAAATCTCACCTTGAACAAAATTTTAAAAATCCATACGATTATTGACAAAGAAGGTTGTTGTTCGAAAATTGAAAACAAAAGACTACAAAACTAAGAGCTATGAACATCGGCTGGATCATCGTTCCGTCAATATAAAGAAAATGTACATTATTGGAAATAATAGATGTATATCGTGCATTCGATTGCTGATAACAAAGTACAAAAATTGTTTTTTTGGTAAAATCTATTTATAAGCATTATAATTTTAAAGCAGATTTTTACGGATGTGTTCATACTCAATGACGATAATCACAGAGAAATCGTCCAATTTAAGATGAATAATTTCTAAAAAAAATAACTCAATTTGGACTTAATTGAATGTTTTCAAAATTTTGTAATCCATTTATGATTTTACAAAATGATTTTGGTATTTGTATAAAATAATTCAATTTTTTTTTAAAATTCATACATGATGCTGACGTGACACTTATTCATTGGTTAAAAATGACTTCTACCTCAACAAATTGCACCAATGAATGAATGTCACGTTAGCACCGTGTATGAATATATGAAATAATGAAAATTGAAGGGATAAGTGTCCAAAAAGTAAATTTAAAGGGTGTATTTGTTTGATTTTAAAACAACGAGGGTTTAAATATTCAATTTTAAAAGTATGAGGGTTTAATTGTATCAAAAAAAGTAAAAAGGCTGATCTACTTTTGAGGAAAAGTCGAGGGTATTTTTATGCATTTTACCTAAAAAGAAAGAGAATTTGTAAAGAAACGACAACGTTTAGAGGCTCCCTCGCCAGCACTGTTTATTGGGTTAAGCTGCTGATTTTGGCAACAGAAGCATCTCCAACACTTGACTTGTTATATCACTCCATTAAGTGAATGATCTGACTTTTGTAAGTTCTCCACAATCATTCTCAATTTCATCACATATTTGCAATTCAGTTGATTTCATATTAGAATTATTTTTTGTGTAGAAGTCTAATTCTTGATTCATTCCAACTAATTGTCTTGAATAAATGTGTGATGATTATAATGATGATAATCATAAGTTTAGATACATAGATTATTATGAACATGTGCATTTGAAAACAATCTCACTAGTTGATTTTGTGGTTTGCTAATTTATCCATTTTAGCTATATAAAGCTGTTCTGAGGTGTTTGTGAGATTATGGATTATCAATCAAAAATTCCACCACATGTGTTGACTGAAGATGAGGCGTGGGCTTTATTCAAAACAACTGCCCATCTAGATGATCACTCGTCCGATGTGGCAAAGATGGTCTTAAAGCAGTGTAGTCGTTTGCCTTTGGTGATTATGTCTGTAGGAAATGCTCTGAGAGATAAGCCTGTAGGAGCATGTCAGCAAGCCTTTGAAAAACTTCGAGATGGCGAATGTCTAGAAATTCAAGATTCGGATATAGAAGAAATGGCTTATAGAAGTTTGAAGTTCAGTTTTGATGAATTGCCGCGAGAAGAAACGAAGAGATGTTTGATTTTGTGCTCTCTGTTTCCGAAAGATCGAGACGTTTGTGTTGAAGATTTGACTAGATATGCACTTGGCTTGCGCTTGTATCAACATTCTCAATCGATTAAAGATGTGTCGAATGAAGTTCTTGATGCAATTCGCGAGCTCAAATGTTCTTATTTTTTGTTAGAAGGTGATACTAAAGGACATGTGAAAATGGACAGGTTGGTTCATGACGTAGTCGTCTTGATTGGGAAAAGATATTCGGTGGTTACAGATTCCAAAATGGAGGAGAAGTTTATTGCAGGTGGTGGCACTGGGTTCAACGAGTGGCCAACTGATGAAAGATTCAGAGATTATGCAGCTCTCTCTTTCTTGGATAATGAAATAGCGCGGCTTCCGGATAAATTGCCGTGCCCAAAGTTGGAAATGTTACTGTTGTCCAGACGGGCGCTTTCTCCAGAAGGCTATACAAGCTCTCATCAAGAGTGTACAGATGTTCCGGATGGATGTATTGAAGGAATGGAGAAGCTTAAAATTTTATCGCTAACCCGTGGGAACCTCTCAGTATATTCACTAAAAAGCTTAACAAATCTTCATATTCTAGAGCTAAAGTATTGCAACTTCACCTTGGCAGGAAATTCTACCGCTGACAATTCTTCATTGCGAAATCTGAAGAAACTTGAGATTCTGAGCTTTTACGGTTCTGAAATTAGTGAGTTACCCAATGAGCTAGGAGAACTGGAGAATTTGAAACTGTTAGAGCTAACAAATTGTTATGGTCTAGATAGGATTTCTTCAAATATGATAAGAAAATTATCCAAACTTGAAGAATTACATGTTGGAGTCTTTGAAGATTGGGATGTCCAACTGCTGCTGGAGCTGAATTCACTGCACCACTTGGACATTTTGTCGTTGGCATATCGCATAAGCTTTCCAGAAAGCTTTGTTTTCTCCAGCTTGACAGCGTATCATCTGCACATATGTGATTGTGAGTGCCCGAGATTCCTGTCTAGGCTCAGATATCCAACCTCGAGAATAATTTGCATCATCGCAACTGAAGAAATCGTTGATGCTTGTGAGGAGCTATTCGCGAATGTATACAATCTTCATATAGAATGCAGCGATACATGTTTCCAGAACATGGTTCCCGACATATCTCCCATGGGCTTTCAAGAGCTGCATCGCCTTGAGCTTTATGGCTGTGAGATGGAATGCCTCATTAGTACCACAAAGCAGCAGCAACAACAGGTAGCAGAAAATGCATTCTCACATATGGTGGAGCTAGAAATTGGTAACACGACTTTGAAAGAATTATGCGATGGTCTGCCACCAAAGAGATTCTTAGAGAATTTGCATACGCTAACTATATCTTACTGTGAACAAATGAACACCATATTTCCAGCAAAGTTGCTTCGAGGAGTGAAAAAATTAGAAAGTGTGATGGTTGAAGATTGCGACAATTTGCAATACGTGTTCCAACTAGAAGAATTCGATCAAGTAGACGAGCAGTTCGCACGCCTAACAAGTCTAGAGCTGAAAAATACAGATAAATTGTTGTTCATATGGAATGGGCCTACCCGTCTTGTAAATCTCAAAAGTCTCACTCGTTTGATCCTTTGGAATTGTGGGAGCCTGATCTCTGTTTTTTCACCATCTGTTGCTCAAAGTCTAGTGCATCTGGAAAAACTCGATATAGGAGGCTGTGCTAAGCTCGAGCATATAATCACCGAAGTAGTGGACGATGAGGAGCCATTGAAAGGCCATCCTCCATCCTACCTCCAAAATTTGAAGGTAGTCCAAATAGAAAGCTGCAATAGGTTGCTATATGTTTTGCCGATCTCAATGGCTCAAGACCTTATGAAACTCGAAGAGATAATCATATCCGATGCTGCTCAACTAAACCAAGTGTTTGGTAATTGCAAGGGACCAAGTTTGCTCTCTAGGCATGCAAACGATAATCCACTACTCCCTGTACCAAGAAAACTAGAAATCAAAGACCCGTACTGGTTCTCAAGGAATAATGCAGTGGTACTTCCATCTTTAAGCCGTGTGCAAATCGAGAAATGTCCCCAGTTAGCCATGAATTCTCTTTTATGGGCTCTTCCAGAGGTACATTTCATTGCTTAGCACTGTCTGTTTAAGCTATTGCGCATGCTTCTATATCTAGTACTGCAGCAAACACTAATTATTATTATTTTCTTTAATTGTTATTTATCTATAATGCTACTATATGTGTTAGTTTCTTAGAAAAAAGATGGTGCAGGCTTCAAGAGATTCAGAACAGCAAAAAGTTTCATATGCCGAAAGGATACCTCTGGAAACTCTAGATTTAAAAGGACTGTCGCAATTGGAGCACATCATTGCAGTGGAAGATGACGATGTTGAAAAGGGTCTGAGCTCATTAAAGACTCATTTTCAAGCTATCTCCTTCAGTTCCTTGCAAAAACTTAGAATCACCGAGTGCAATAAATTGAAAATTCTTTTGCCTGTGGAAATTGCTCGAGATCTTCAGCTTCTGACAGAGATTTACGTAAAATCATGTAACCAATTGGTGGCAATATTTGGAAATGAAGATCAGGCACACATTGATGCCATGGAAGAGATCACTTTTCCTAAGCTATTAGAATTATGTTTGGAAGAGTTACCAAACCTCATCACATTCGGTCCGCAAGAATACCATTTCGTATTCTCGTCTCTAGAATGTTTAAGAGTCGAAACATGTCCAAAGATGACAACAAGGTTTACTACTGCAGCAGGATGCTACCATTCATACCCAATCAGAGGTATATAAATACTGAATGGTTCAATTCATTCGTAAAGTAACATTTCTTCATTGCATCTGTTCATGCATGAAATTCACATCTGCTCACAATTTGTTTTGTATTTCCTAAATTGTGATTATTTTTCTTCTTTAATCTCTTTCAGTTTCAACCTAAATTAGTTGTTGGGAAAAGTTTCTAATTGATGCTATCTATTTCAAGTTCACCTACCTATGTTAGTTAACATGATCTTTTTTCTATTAAGCCTAATATTCTAGAATTGCATGAATTTAAGTGAACTTTATCAGTTTTCTCAAAAACATTAGTTTTGTCCATGAATACCCTCAACTTGCACAACTTTAGTAAGTTTAGCAATCAATCTAGCTAGATGAACTTTAACATCTCGTGCATTTCCTTTGTTGATCGGCTAATAGCTTTAGTGGTGGTCACGGTTCAAAAGCTAACTTCCTGTTCGGAAAACTGCGAGGTCACGGTTCCATATAAATTGTAACTGGCCGGTTCCGGTTCATTCAAAAAAGTTAATATATTAAATTAAACGTTAAGGTAGGTGATTGATTTTACTTAAATTGTGAAATCGAATATGTCCCATCGGATCTGGTACAAAAGAAAGACGAATCAGTTCAGATCTCTTTGTGCCCAATTTTGGGTTTGAGAAGTTCCCTACCCGGCCCTTGACCACCTCTAACTAGTTTTTAATTTTTTTTTATAATTGAACAGGGAAACGCTCGTGGGAGGAATTGAACTCAACCTTAACATAATGTTATCCAGCGCCTATACAATTTGAACTATAGTTTTGAGGAAATTACGTGGTCTACGCTCTTTTCTCAGATCTTTACAAAAATACCCCCTCAAAAAATTCTATTTTCAAGCGTACTCTTTTTCTTATTTCTATTTTCTCTTTTCAATTTTAAACTCTTCTTCCATAGTTTAGATCGTGCCTTCTCTTTCGTTAATTTTTCCCTCAATTCAAATGTTCTTTCTCTTTTTAATATAATCATCTCCAAAAATCAAATTCCTTGTTCATGCTCTTTGTTGATTCGGAGTTTAATTTCAGTCTCTACTTAAAAAGGTAAAAGACCGGATCTTTTCTTATCTTTTTAAATTTAGGGTTTGTAATTCTTAATAATACTTTTAATATTTTATATCCCGATTGTCTTTAATTTCAAAAAAAAAAATGTGCTAGATGGAAATCTTCTTATAAGGTGTGCCAATCTCGCTCAGTTTATCAAAGGTAATTCTTGTTTATGTTTTGATTCTAAGTATGTGATTCTACAAAAATAGAAAAATGCACTAGTCTTCAATCCTTCCGCTCCTCGGTCGAGTCTAGCTTCACTCTTATGAATACTCGTTTTGAGTCGTTCGGTACTTCAATCACTAATGCTCACTCTATGTATGATCGTCATTTTGAGAGTATAGGGAGGGACATGAGTGTGTTACATCTTTATCACAATATTGGTTTGAGAGTTACACCGCTCCGATGGATGATGATTTTTTGGCGCATGACGTGGATGCTTTTGATGGTGGTGACGCTTGATTTTACTTGGTTTTTATATTCTTTTGTTTCTTTTTTTAGAGACATATGGACACATGTGTTTTGATAGCTTTTAACTATATACCTTATGTTGGTTTTTTAGGTTGTTGTTTAGACCTTTTTCGACCACTGTTTAGCTCCTTTGCGTTTGGCTTTATATTGTGTTTGAATTCCTTTGCATTACCATTGTTCTTTATTAATGTTGTTTTAAGGCCTTAGCCATATGTTTCTTTTTATATGATGATGTTTTTTTTAAATATTTGCTATGTTGTTTTTCCCGTAGTTTGATGTTATTTACTTTTGATCTCTTTTTCTTTCCGCTCCTTTTGCATGGTTATATATTTTTTTTTTTTGCATATAGCAAATCGGAGGAAAACATTTAAACATTTCACTTGTTAAATATTATCTAAAATGAATTAAAATTAATTTAGAAACCTTAAGTTGTTATCACATTGAGAGGGAGTTCACTCACTCTATTTCTTAATTTGTTTTTAGGTCAATTGCTTTTCTATATAAAAAAGGGGGGAATGTTCGACCATGTGTCATTTAACCTCATTTTGATATATTTAATCAATTGACATTTATTTAAATCTAACTTGTTTCAAGCTATCGTGCAGTGTTTCCTGGGCATTTTTATGAACTTCATGTTTTAAACGATCGTTCATATTTTTGTTTCAATTTTAGCTTTTCGATTCAAGACAGTTTAGGGAACGTTCAAAATAAAATGAACGTACTAATAACTATTCAAATTACTTTTCGAACGTTGAAAGTGAACAATCGTGCACTCTTTTGAACGACCATTTAGTTTGTTCTGACACTTCGTCAATGAAGATTTTCAAGGAAAAATATGGGGAAGAAATTAGCTTGAACCAATGGGACTTTAACACATCATCAATAAGCCATTAAAGACTTGTTCTAACCCATTGAGTTTAGTTAGAACAATTATTGCAAACCTTCAAAACTCTCAACTACCAAAAGAATATTAAATATTCAGCGTTCAATATTTCACTTTTATTCCTTTATTTTAGCTCATCAAAATGTAAATAATAATCTCAGTTCTGAAGAAACTCAACTCGTTCAATAGCAAATAAACTCGCCCAAGTGGAAGCTCAATCGCCGCCGATCACTCCTCCGGCGAGCTCGACCCAATTATCTATGCTTGTTGAGTTCTACGCTTGCTGAGTCAGAATATACAAATTATTGGGATGGATAATTAATTAACTCAAAATTGCATGATTTTGTGCAGCTTAATTAATTATTTTACCGTAATATAATCAATAATATATTGGTATATAGATTAAAGATTGTATGCAGAGTTGTAAATTTGAAGATATAATGATGATTAGCGGTGTAGGAAGAAAAAATTAGAAAAATGAATTTGTTATCATTATTTTGAAGCAGCTAATTATCTTTGAATTTGGCGAGGATGAAATCTTTTTGTACTTCAATTGTTTTTTTGTTTTAATTCACTTGTATAATGTTTATAAATATATGATATGTGAGTTTTTTGTTTTCAATATTACATTAAGTACTATTTACAATATATGTGAAAATATAAAGTATCGATTTAAACATTTTTTAAGTGAAAAGTTATCAATTTGATGTTTGAGGGTGCAATTGAAACCGAAAGGTCATAATTTGGATAAAATTGGTGATTTGCAATGTGAAGGTGCAATCGAATTAGGGCTAAAAGGTGAGGGTTTTTTAAAGGGATTAGTCTAAATTTAATAAAGGTATTGTATAGTAATTGGTTCTGCTTATTATGTATATACATATTGGATACATAATACACCATTGATACATAACAAGTAAATCGTCGATACATCATATATATACGACTAACACATTGTAGGTAGATTCTTTTTTATCTTTTTTAATTATTTTAACGAAATAAATTTGTGGTAATTTTCTGAAATACATGTTTCGGTAACTTATTTACACATTTACCTGTCAAATTTTGACTTTTCTTTTCTGATTTTTTTATTTACGAAGAATACTTTCTTTTTAATTTCACAAACACCTTTTTCGGTTTTCAATTTCGGTTTTTGGTTTTTTCGGTTCGTTCGATGGAACCACCGATTGCACAGTCCTATTGTTCAGTTTTTAATAATTTCTTCTCTTTTTTATAGATTTTTTCCTGGATTTTTTTATACTGTAACAATAGTGTTTTTATAGTGTAAACTTAGTGTATATATAGTGTATATATCGTGTATATATAATGTATTTATAGTGTATTTATGGAATTTTATAGTGTTTTTGTGGTTTTTACCATGAAAACACTGCAAATACACCATAAACACTGTAAATGCACCATAGATATAATAAAAAACGGCAAAAATACAACAAAAAAACATAGATATCCCAAAAAACACCAGAAATACACTATAAATATACCAAAAATACACTAAAACGTAAATATATTATAAAATTACTACAAATACACCATAAATCAATTTGTTCTTTACAATCAGTAGCAATAAACATATTTATGAATAAAAAAAGACAAAATAAATAATTATATGAATAATAGAACAATTTTATAAACAAAAAATTATACATCTACAATAATTTATTTACAAAATGTTTAAATCATTACAAAAAACCAAAAAAAATTACACAAATCTAAAAAAGAGTCGAGAAATCCATAGCGCGAACGAAAAAGATGAACGGAAAAACGACTGGAAACGATGAGAAATCCATCGGAAGCAGACGAACGGTAGCGCGAACGAAAAAGACGAATGAAAAAATAACCGGATGAGACAAACTGAAAATCAAACGAAAAAGAAAAATAAAAGAAGAGAGAACTTTGAAAGAGAAGAAAAATAAGAGAGAAAAAAAAGAGTGGTTATGTAAAAATTTAACTTAAAATGAGATAAGACTTCTATATATAGTGGGTACTTTTGTAAATAAGTTAGAAAAATAGGTAACGTAGAAAATATGGGAAAAATAGTAAAAAATGGTATAAATAAGCTTCAAAAACAGGTATTTGGTGAGAATATCACAATAAATTTTGCAGATATACCATTTATTATAATTTTTAGAATCTGTCTTCAACTCAAAATGATTATTTTTAACAAAATAAATTTTAAAATGGCTGATACATTATAAATACATTGCAGATACATCGTAATACATTGCTGATATATCGTAAATATACATTCTTCTCATTTTTGACATGGCTAGTTTAATATCTCAGTTGCATCACGATAACATTGTATATACATTCTAACAAGGCAATTTGCAACAAAGAAAAACAACATTTGAGTTCATGATAACATTGTATATACATTATAACAAGGTAATTTGCAACAAAAAAAAAACAACATTTGAGTAACACTGTAGATGCCTTCCTTTAGCTGACAAATAAAAGTAAATCAGATATCCCTATTTAAAGAACCGTATTCATAACACTCTCTCTAAACTTTTCTCGCTCAATTCTCTCTTTCTTTTTCACAAACCCTAGTAGCCTCCTTTTTGGGGGAGGTGGTTTTTGGCCAAAGTTTTGGTCAAAAATCACCTCCTCACACTCAAATTTTCTTATAAATCGTATAAAATAAATGATTCTATCATATGAGTAATTTTATTGTTGTTTTTTTTCATTTTGGGTTCCTAATCTCTATGAGTTCATCATTTTTATAGAGTATTGTCTTCATCAAAGATGGAGTTTTTGCAAGAAATCGTCTACTTAAAAGATTAATTTACAAATTCAGATCTTTTCAACTTGATTATTGTTCCTTAGATCCTAGATCTATGACTTTTCTTGTTATAATTATTTAGATTTGTAATTTATTATTGTCTTTTAATCAGATTTATTTTTAAATCTAGTTATTTTAGCTTATGTATTTGGGTGACTTTTGGTGGTTAGTTTACCCCTATTCGATGACTGTATTTTTAGAGCTCTCATCATCCTCTCTAGAATAGTTTACTCAATGTGTTGAGAAACCGTTTATGTAATTTTTGTTATTATTAATGGAAATTTTACCCTTGGAAAAAAAAGAACCCCATTGTGACAACCACATCCTCGACTAATCCAAGTTTATGAGTTCTTGGAGACCTGCAACAAATTCATCTAACAATAAAAAATAAGTACAATTGTCTAATTAGTTAAATTGGTTGATTAACTAATCAAATAAAATCATAAAAACTGAAATTGAGTTGCAAATATGTTCTGGTACATTTCTGATACATGTTTAAATATTTCTAATATGCACTGATGCGAGACTGATGCACGTGTTTGATGTGTGTCAAACGCGTGTCAGACACGTTTTGACCCATTTTTACATGTTGATTTTTTTTATTAATTTGAGTGTGTCATGTGTCTCTTATTTAGGTGTTGATTATATTTTCTTCTTATTTTGTCGTAAATGTAAAAAATTAAAATTTTGGCTGAATATTATTTAATTTTTTTAATTGTTTCTCAGCGGATGAATTTTTATAGGAACGAAGGATCATTTTGCCCCCTGAAGTTGGCACAAAGTATCAAAAACGTCCAAATTAGCAAAACAGGATCACTTTTACCCTGAATTTGGAAAATTTGGTACAAAAACCCCCCTCCCCACTCTCACCTAAGAGAGTGAGATACACTCTCCGGTTTTTTATGGTGGTTTCATTTTACCATGGTGGTTTTTGATAGAAAAAGGCTAAAATGGTCCTAATTTTTTTTAAACATTTTAAATTAATACTTAATAATTAGGAAAAAAAACAATTTCATCCCTTTAATAATAAACTTAAACTAACAAATTAACCCTTCAATTTTATATTTTTTTACAAAAGAATATTTTTTTAATTTATATAGATAATATTAATTTCATAAAATCAAAAACCGTAAAAACAAAATTAGACACTAAAAATTAAAATCGCCAACGAAATATTCCGTCTCAGGCGAGACGAGCTCGCCTGAGAAGAGGAGCTGCCGGCAGCAGCTCCTCTGTTCTTGCTCGTCTGAGACGAGCAAGCACCTTGCTCATCTCAGACAAGCAAGAACCTGCTCGTCTCAGACGAGCAAGGTGTTTGCTCGTCTGAGACGAGCACCACCTTGCTCGTCTCAGACGAGCAAGGATCTGCTCGTCTTCAGACGAGCAGATCTATGCTCGTCTGAGACGAGCAGATCTATGCTCGTCTGAGACGAGCAAGGTTCTGCTCGTCTCGGACGAGCACCGACATGCTCGTCTGAGACGAGCAGCAGGTTCCGGCGAGGAGGATCTCCTCCTCGCCGGAAATTGTAAAAAAAAATCTTTTTTTTTTGAAAAAAGTTCATAAAAACCCCTGAATTAATTAAGATTACTATTTAAGTATGATTAATGAGTATTTAGAATCTCACTCTCCAATTAGGGTGCCACATCAGCATAGGGGTGTTTTTGAAACGGTTTTGCCAAGTTCGGGGTAAAAGTGATCCGGTTTCGCTAATTTGGACGTTTTTGATACTTTGCGCCAAGTTCGGGGGGTAAAGTGATCCTTTGTTCATTTTTATAGGGTTACTTCAATGGTTAAATAAACAAAATAAACTAAAAATAAAGTAATTGCATCCTTTTTCCGTATGAGATTATTCCAATTAAAAAAAATATACTTCTCTGGAAAAGAAAAAACTAGCTATACAGAAATTTTTACGACTGGGTTTTTTATTCTGTAAAACCCTCTCCTCCAATTTCTCTCTCTCTGTTCGTGGAATTCGACTTCAAAGAAATTTAGGTAATAAATTTACAATTAATTACTCTTAACTTACCATTTCTGGTCTGTCAAAGAAAACCCAAATCATTTCTTTATACATCTATTTATGTTAGGGTTTAAGTTAACAAACGAGATTGATTTATTTGTTTGATTTTTGGTAGTTTGGATTACAACCATACTTCTACTGACTTCAGTTACAGTTATAGAATGGGTTCCTCATCGACTGAAGCTTTTCCGGCAATGCAGGTATAATTTCACTTAATTTATTTTATATATTCTGTTTCGAGCGAATTTTGTTAAGATTCTTGTTATGGTTTATAATAATTAGGGTTTGTGTGAGTTACTGAAGTGAAATTTAATTTTGTTAATTTTAGTGAATTGTAATTCTGAAACATTTGTTTACAGGAAACTATAATGGAGTTTCGTGCTGGTAAAATGTTTTTGGAGGATAAGAAGGTTGTCCCTGATACTCGTAAAGGACTTATTCGCATAGCAAGGGTATGTCGTTTTTCCTCCATTTCATTATCTAGGAATTTATTCATTGTTTAATTGGTTTTCCTCAGTTTAATAACAATAGATTCAACTTTATTTTTCTTATCATTTATTATTCTTTTAAATCCATGTTTTGTCAGGGTGAGGAGGGGTTGGTCCATTTTCAGTGGCTTGACCGGACTCGGAATGTTGTTGAAGATGTAATCCTTATT
This sequence comes from Mercurialis annua, assembly GCF_937616625.2. Lineage (NCBI taxonomy): Eukaryota > Viridiplantae > Streptophyta > Magnoliopsida > Malpighiales > Euphorbiaceae > Mercurialis > Mercurialis annua. The sequence continues at coordinate 43,904,298 of NC_065571.1, forward strand.
GGTTATTGCATGTTGAATATTTGCGTTAGAGCTTGCTGTTTTTTCTAATCATGTTTCTGAATAATAAGATTCTGATTTTCTATCACTTACACCTTTTAGGCTGTCATAATGATATTATTTGTATACGGATGTATTTTCTCTCTCCATACCAGATGAAAAAAAAAAGAACATGTTGTTTAGATGGTTACAATGCTTTGACTTGGTCTCGAAGCACCTCCATGCTGTAGATATATTTTGAGGACCATAGTTGGTCTTATTATTTTGAGGACTGTAGTTGGTCTTACATGGAAATCTATGGAACTTTTTTTAAATTTTTTCATTTTAACCAATAATATTGTGGAGATGCTTGAGTAAGAAACCAAAAAAGATAATGTGCTGTCATGTGTTGGCTAGATTCTACGAAATCCTCACTATTGTTGGTTGGATGGTGATAAAGAACTTTTACTTGTTTAACTACTTTTCTAAGTTGTGTATTAGAGGTTTTCTTCAGGACTTGGAGATAAATCATGGTTCATTTTCCCCCTCATGTGTGAATATGCCAACATGTGAGGTTTTAAATTGTAATCTTCATGCTACTTTAACCATATAGACAGGCTCTTCCATGTAATTATCTGTCTTCATACTTCCCTTCAATTTTATTGCATCATTTGTGCCCAAGCTTTTCTTTCTGTGGTAGTAAACTTTTAATGTTTCTCTTGACACTTGATTAACAGGATCAGATTATATTTCCAGATGAGGCAGTTTTTGAGAAGGTTTGACATTTTAATCGAGTGCATTGAATATAATATGGAAAATGTATATCATGTGATCTGATGTTTGTAATTCTTTGTTTATTCAGGTTAATCAGACATCAGGAAGGGTTTATATCTTAAAGTTCAATACAGATGATCGAAAATTCTTCTTTTGGATGCAGGTTGTTTTCTATTTATGTTTTTATCTTTTATTAAAGCTTGATTTCATCATTAATTTTATGTTTTGGAGCTCTATATTTATGAGTGCATTTTCTACAGGAGCCCCAAGAAGCACTCGACTCGCACTTGTGTAGGTCTCTCAACTATCAAATCAACAAACAATTAGGTAACTGTTATTGTCCATTTCAGCTATTATATTTATTATATAATGGTTTTGATTTATAATTGAGGCTAAGAATGCTGTTCTTCGCTTTGTTGCTTCTAATTGTCTGGGGCGAAGATGCTTAGCATCTTTACATCTGACTTTAAATAGGTATATGTTTATTACAAAATTTGAATTAAACAAGGATAAATCAATTCAATGCATTTTTGCTCGTTTAAGTCCCTGTACGTACCATGTTTTTGTCAAAGAGGTCATTTTTTAACGGTTCGTTAGTTGCGTGTTCTTACACTGTTTGTGCGGATCTTACAAAATTTGCGGGGACCAGTTCATTAAAAAAGCGTATAATGCAGGGGTCAGTTAAACATTTTCAATTTAGTATCAAATATATTTAAATTTTTAAATTTTTCTAATTATATTGAACTTTTAAAATTTATCATCATTTCAAGTTCAATTTCGATTTGGATATACAATTCAACCTACATGGAAAGTCTCAGCCTCATGGATATCCAACTATACTAAATGACACAGACACATCAATTTAATCTATTCCAATCAAACCTGATTTTAAAAGAACTACTCTCTCCATCTCAATAGAGTTGTTCACTTTGTCATTATCACACAATTTACGGAACCTCAATTAATATTATGAATTTTTTCAAGTTTCCTCTACTGTTCTTACTATACCCCTATTTAATATAGCCATTAATTCTTATTTACTTGTATATTTCAATAGATAGCAATCAATACCAGCTCATTTGTGGATTTTAAATAAGGATGATATAGGAAAAATAGGTTTGAAATTTGTTATTTATGAAAAGTGGACGAGAGTTTTGGGACAAAAAATATAGGAAAAGTGGACAATTCTATTGGCACGGAGGGAGTAATATATACCCACCGAAATTTCTTAGGTTCTATCTTTATAATGTGTAGAATGTATGCTAAGGGTCTCATGTGTTTAAAAATTAATCCACTTAAGAGGATCTGCCTCTCTACATTTGTCTTTGGTGGCTTCCTAAATGGTTTTGTATAGCAGGTATCGTATGACAAAAAAAGCTGTATAGACTTTGATGATTTTCTTTATTGAGTATCTTTTATTGCGCCTTAGTTTCTTTTAATGAATTTCATTTGCATATTTAAAAGAGAAAAAAATGATTATTGTTTGGCAGAGTTTCTTGGTGAGGAAGAGCCGGACACTTCTGCTCATCTACAAGTTTCTGAAGATATGGTTGAGGATGATATCTCTTCAAGGTATTTTAGTTATCAAAATGATTGTTAATATGCTTGCCCTACAACCAATAATTGTAATAATAAGGAATAACTACTATTTACCCCCTCAATTAAGTGAATTATTAAAAGTAAAAGAAATTCTAATGTGATAGATGTAATTTTTATTAATAAATAGTTGATAATATATTCTTGTTCTTTTTCATATATGTTTTGATACAAATAACTAAGATAATTAGAATTAATCAGTTTAATTTTACTTTGAATTAGTACTATTAGTCTATTACTTTTCGCGGCCAACATCTTGAAATTATTTTTGAAGAACTCATAATAGCTGCATACGAAGATAATTTTCTAACGAGCACAATTATCTATAAGGATCATTTTTCTGTTCTTTCTGATTTAGATCAAGAAAATTAAAAATAGATCTAAACCAAATAAAACATTCAATCAAATTAAGTTTTAATTAATACCTAACAGTTCTTTTTGAATAATTTGTTTTTTGTACCTTCTGCCTTAAATGAAATTATCCTGATGTTAAATCATCAATTTCAGTTGTGATTATGAAAGTTTTAGATAATTTATTATTTGTTGTGAATTTAAATTTTGAGTGTTTTTAAATGATTTATTTCATTAATTGTTGTGATAAATATATAAATAAAGTTTAATATGAAAGTCTTAGATAATTTATTATTTGTTGTGAACTTATATTTTGGGTGTATTTAAATGATTTATTTCATGCACTGTGATAAATATATAAATAGAGTTTAATATATAATTTTTCTATATTTTGAGTGTTTTTAACTGATTTATTTCATTAATTGTGATAAATATATAAATAAATTTTAATATGAAAGTCTTAGATAATTTATTATTTGTTGTGAACTTATATTTTGGGTGTATGTAAATGATTTATTTCATTAATTGTGATAAATATATAAATAAAGTTTAATCTATAGTTTTTCTTATAATTTTAAATATTTATAAATATATTCCTATATTTTATTATTTATATGTTTTCTCCATTGTTCATGCTCTTTATTTTTGATTAAATGCTGTTTTTTGGTGCCCGTTTCATGTCGTTTCCGTTTCCGGTTTTCATGCTTACTTAGGTGCTTAACTTTTTTTTTCCAAAAATATTTTGATGATAAAGAACTTTTTTTCTCTTTTGTAATTTGGAGTGAGGGTTCATGTTTGGAATGTGTACCATACAATAATCCGCAAGAACTTGTTTCAACATATCTTGGATTTTTTTTGTCTCTTAACCAAATTTAACCGAAAAACAATTATTCATTATATTGCTATTTCCTTCCCTTTTTTTTTGGTTGGTTTGGCGTTTACTTTCAAGATATTGCTTAGCATTTGTTGTATTGTTGTTCTGATGTGAAATAATTTTTTAAACTGTCAGGGCAGGTAACTTGGTCTTACCAAACCTAGGTGCAGAAGTAAGTGATGTGTCCTCTTCTTCAGGACCAGTGAAATTGGAAGACCTAAAAAGAATATTAAGCAATATTGGGCATGGAGGTACTTCTGAGAGACATGATGCATTTGAAAGCATTACCATGTCACTTCTCCATATTTTCCTCTTCTCTTTCTTAGACTTGTGTGATGTGATGAATTTAATCTTTTGCAGGTGGTGCTGAAGATCCTGATGGAGGTAATTATTTACAGTTTTGTTTGTATGAAATGGGCTAAAGAAGTGTGTGAAACATTTGCTATATTTATTTTTCGGCTGTTGTTCCTGTGGGCCATATTCTCATTGTCTGACCCATTGGATATAGTAAAAAAAAGATATTTTGGATTATCTTATGCTCTGCATGTTTATTGTGATCAATTTTCCCTGAGAATTTGAGGGTGAAATTTTATTTTATATCTCCCTAGAAGTAATCTTTTTACATTAATACTTGTCTTCTCTTCGCTTTCATTATACTGGTTGGTTCTGTGGCTAATTCAACATTATTAAGGGTTAGTATGGTGCTAGGGGCGAAGGTGAATCCCAGTTGAAATATATGTTCTTCCAGGCTTGGGTCAAATTTGGAACTTTAAGTGATAATAAAGTCCTCTGATGTAGTATTCCATTTGATGGTTTTTTTATGGCCTAGTCATTGGTTGCAACTTGTAATCACTTTTAGATGATAAAAAAAGCATTTAAGACAATAAACCAGAAGAGTTGGAACAAAACCTGTATGATAAAAGATCTTTCAGACTGTTGCTACTTTGTTGTAGTAAGGAAAAATTGCATCAGTGGTGTTTAAACTTTTTCGAAGTCTCTTTCTCATCTTAGTAAAACAATGCAATGTCACTTGCATATGGAATTAAAATGTCAAACCATATCGGCAAATTTACAGATTATTTTTAGTCCGGTGATCGGAAAATGACTAAAAACACTAATTTGATACACTTTTAAGTAGTTGAAACACTAATATAAAAGAAATAAAAGTTTGCTCACTCACATAGCGTATTTTAAAAAAGTTCAGGCACCACTGGTGTAATTTATGCTTTAGAGTGAATGATTTTTTTCATCTGTTGATTGTCTGATTACCAACTTATTTGCGCATGACAAGAGATGTGTTTGCATTTTAGGCACTAAAAGTAGCATAAGGCACACCGTCCTTCTATTTAGGCAAGTCTCCTTGGAATGAAGGTACACCTAGGACTTTTAACTTGACCAGCATGTATAAGGTGGACATCATCTTTATTACAAATGAAATTGCAAAGAAACCTGACAGATTTACATCTCAAATCTTTGTAGCAAAGATTTAATTACTTATTTGTTAGTGTTTTGGGCAGGTCATACTGCACACTTCGGTGTGATTGTAATCTCATCTATTCTTTTTTGAGTGCTTTGACTAATTTTTGTTTCTTTATTGTACTAGGCTTGGGATTAGGGGATATTTTGAAACCTGATCTAATATTGCCATTGATCGACACATTACCATTGGAAGAAAGATTAGCATCATTCTTGCCCGAGGTTTGAAATTTTTCTCTGTTTAAGATATTACAGTATCTTCTCTAGTGCAGTATTTTTGAGGAAATTGAGGTTGCAGGGTCAGTGGACTCCAGAGGATATACTGGAGTTGCTGCAGAGCCCACCTTTCCGCCAGCAAGTGGATTCTTTTACCTATGTAAGAAAATGCAGTTCTTTCTTCTTATTTCCTTTTCTTTATGGTGCAACCTCAATTACTTTTTTTTCCTCCCCTTTGTTTTTAGGTACTTCGAACCGGACAGGTTGATTTGTCTCAGTTTGGTATTGATCCTAGTAAATGTGAGTTGTGAAATTCTTAAATATTTGGCTTTGCTATAGTTATTATCATCCCCATTTATCCGCCTGAATTATAAAAACCTGAAAACAGTGAGTTTTTTAAAATCCAAGGGAAAACAATAATTTTAACCTTACATTAGGGATGGTTGTATTATCCTTTTTTTATAAATTCTTGTCACCTGTATTCAAGGTTTTACTTTATTTTGTCGGAAAGTGTGTACTGGGGAGTATTTCTGAAATTATTTTTAGAGTGATTGTGTGGGAACAGTGCTGGGCAAAAGGAAAAAAACAATTTGTACAAAAAGAAAGAAGAAAATAGAAAATGAAATTGGATTAGTTCACAAGCTTAATGCACTACTAGCTGAGCAACTCTAGTGTTTCAACGAGTCCTCAAGTGAAAAAATAAAGCATTTATGGAACATTTGAGTAAAGGTGCTGTGACTTATAATATTGTCTTTTATGTTGACAATGCAGATAAGTTCACAGTATTGTCCTTTCTAGAGGCACTTGAAGATTCAGTATCCAAAGTTTCCGAAGACAATAAGGATTTATCGTCGCAGTCTTGTGACCGAAAGGAGCCAATGGATGAGAGCCACTAGTCGGTGCAACCATGTTTGTGTAATTTCTCATCCTCACTTATTACAAGAGTAGATGACTATTTGCCAGTCCTGTTTTGTTTCTGCTTTTGCTTGTGTAGCTCTGCGAAGTTCACACAATATGAATTTAGGAAAAGGCATTTGTTTTGTGCAAATCTTTTCTTTTTCGTTTAAGGTGTACACATAATAGTAACTCTTTAAATCCATTGTTTTGGCAAACATCTTAGTAAAGTTTCGTGCAGTTACTTTGTAGATGTTTGGTTTGATGTTATATTTGGTTTTTAAAATTTCAGTCACTTTTAGCTCAAAATCAAATCGAACAGTTGAATATAAAAAAAGTCGACTGAACCAATTGGTTTGGTTTGAAATATTTTAAATATATTTTAATTTAGTTTGATTTAATTTTGAAAAATGTATATTAAAATTTTGATTCTATTTGGTTTGGTTCAAGCCAAATGGTCACCCTAGATTTGGATGCTTTTGATTCCTTGAGGATTTCGCTTGGAGGATGATTCAAGCAGCTAATAAAATTAGTGACTAATGTATATGAACAGAATAACAAGTCACAACTCAGATGGAAGAAATGTCAGCAGATTGGAGAGAAGTTTGGTTGGAAGACTTAGGCTACGTACGTTTGGTTCATGGAATAGGCGCTGAATTGAATAGTTATTCCATATAGATTCTTTGAAATAAAATATCAAATATTTGCGTGTTGTGTCAGTTTTAACTAAATCTTTGAATGCTATTTTCTTTATAGCCAAAGCTTTAAATTCAATGTGACGTCGCTTTGGTGAATCAGATCTATTGTTGTCGATATGCTGGTAAAAAATCGGACTGGCTCAAAAATAGATATAAAAAAATGAAATATGCCAAAATTGGCTAAATCTGGTGAATTAAAAAGATTTAAATATAACTGACAGAAGTCACAAACATTTGGTATTTTTAGGTGAATTGGCCTATTTTTTTTATTGTTTATTGTTCTTAGTTTATGAAAAGTTTGTTGTCATTTTTTTTTATGAACGGTTTGTTGTCCTTTTTAATAAAGAGTTTTCCAGGTGGTTGAAATGGTTATACTTTCTAATATTAAAAATTAGTTTGCGGGCGTTGAATTTTTTTTTATCGAGGACTGCACTTGATTGGCGAAATAGTTGTTCATTTTTATTAGTAGATCTACGAATCAGACATCGCATGTTGTGTAAATATTCTATTATATGTCAGGTCACTGTGTATAATGTTTAAATTTCCTGAATCTTTTACTATGTAACTATTTCATATTTGATTTAATGAAATTTGATAAGTTAAAAAAAATTAAAATTATTTTTCCTACATTAACTTTATTTAAAACCTTTAATGAGCTAGTATTTATTGCTATATAAAAGTAATAAAAATTAGTGGCTATATTAAATAAAGGTATAGCATAATATAAAAAAATTATAAAAATTCATAATATTATTAGTATTTTTGATAAAATAGACAATTTTATTGGAACATTAAAAATAATAAACAATATATAATAAAAAGTCATTCTTTAATTAAGGCTTATGGTAGACCTGACAATTTTAAACACGACACGATTAAATGATACGACACGACACAAAATTAAACGAGTTTGGGTTTGACGTAAATGAGTTTGGGTCATAAACGGGTCAACCCGTTTATGACACGATTAATGTCAGATCTAAATGGGTTATACACGCCTAACCTGTTTAAACACGGTTAACTATTTTTGATTAAATATTATTTATTTTATAATTTAAATGTTATTAAATTCTTAATCGGTCTTCTTATTTTTCTTTCTCGAACCGAGAGATCCATGAATTGGGCATCCTATTTTAATTAAATTTTTTATATTATATATAATTAAAATAGTATTTATCTCAAAATAAAGTAATATTTTTTTGATATTATATTAAATAAATTTAAAAAATAGTTAAATAATTAAACGGGTTTAAACGTGTCACTTTAAACGGGCTGATCCATTAACACGATTAAATAAGCGTGTTTATACATGTCATGTCGTGTAACCCATATAATATACGTGTCGTGTTTGAATTTTGTATATTAAACCCGATTAATAATCGTGTCGTGTTCGTATTTAACCTAATCGTGTTCGTGTCTAAACGAGTTGGACTTGTTTATGATCCGCATACACGAATTGGCAGGTCTAGCTTATGGAAATAAAGATATAGCCATAAGACATAACATTAAAGAAAAGGCCCCCATAAAACATACTAGCATTTAAGAAAAAGCCCCACATTCTTTCCTTTTCCATTAATTTTTTTTGTTTTTGTCAAATTATTTTTTCCTCTCACCTTTGCACCATAAGCCATCTATCCTTTATCTTTCTGAAAATAAAGGATCATTTCAACCCCCCAACCCCACCCACTCTCTTGACATAGAAAAAAATATATAAAAAAATTCAAATTTTGCCAAATTGGGTAAATAATCCCTCTTCTACTTTCACTTTTGAAATTGTGAGACACTCTCTAATTAATATAAAAAAAATTAAAAGAACTTTTAAAAAAAATTATTACATTCCTTAAATTGACGTTCGATATTCTTTTCACTTTCATTTATTGCCTTTATAGTTTAAAAGTTCAAATATATTACGTTTTTCCAAGTCTAACCTTTGCTCATTCTCGTCATTATTGTTATTCCTCATTTTTTCCAACGTACGCCGTACGTTTCCGCCGCCATACTCTTTGTCTTCATCTGATAAACTCGTCTTGACTCGTCTCAACCGAAGACGAACTCTTCGTTATGAAGTTGTCATCAGCGGAAGATGGCGGAGGCGGAGCGACAACCGGTGGTGGTGGAGGTGGCAGCTGTAGTGGTGGATGGTTAATTAAATTAGGGTTTAATTAGAGTTTCAATTAGGGACAACTAGGGTTTAATACTAGGATTAGTTAAAGTTTAATTATGATTAATTTGAATTAATTTTTTTAATTAGATAATCCACTCTCGTTTTTTTTTATCAAAAGAGTGTTTTTGACACGGTTTGCCAAAAGGTCTGAGTTTTTGTGTCCGCTTTTTCTACAATTGATTTTTTTGATATTTCATATCAATTTGAGAGGGTGAAATAATCGTTTATTTATCTTTCCAACTTTTTTATAATTGTAATTTTAGTCCATAGATAATTTTTAGATTACAATTATTAGAAACTTTTTGTATTTGTGTTTTGATACTAATACTAATTAATTTTTTTTAGTATAATTCAAAATTTAAATTTAATTTTAATTTAACTATAATTTTTTTTATGAAATGGTTTTTTTATATTTTTTTATTATATAAAATAAAGTGATTGTAAAGTCAAATTGTCAATAGAAAAAATTTCATGAATGATAAATTAATGAAACTAAAAATTTATTAATATTAATTACTATTTGTACTTTAATACTCTTAAGAATACATTTTAGAAGAGTTTATAATTTCCATTTTGATTTTACATTAAATAAGAGTTTGACAGCATTAGATATGTAAATATATTTTATCATTTTTATATTTTTATATACTTATAAATATGAGAAATATTCATAAAACTATCCAAAAAAATTATTTGTAAATAAATATTATAAATTTATTAATTTCATCTCGACTACACATTATTTCACTATATTTTTCTGTGTATATAAGAATAAGTAAAATGTGTCTATCTATCCACAATTTTAATATGTTCATCATATTTACCATGACCTTTTTATCTTATCTTATATACAATCATCTTTTCAACCTTTGACAAATATATGACGGAACACTATATATTCGACTATATATCATGACATATATAACATCATGTCATATCAACTCCAGACAAATTACGAGTATATTTAGCAAATATTAAAAAGATGATGATATATATGAAAACATTTAAAAATAATGGTACATTTGTCAAACAACATAAAATTGTAGATAAATTAATATGTTTTGTCATAATATATCATCGCTTCATTTATCATCATTGTTGAAAAAATAAAATATGCAGTGGAACTAAATTTCACACATGTACAATTAAACATTTTTTTTTCTTCATTTTGTGAAAGTAATCATATCTTAGAAACAGTTCATATACATTTTGAAAATCTTTAAAATAAATAGTAAAAAATAAAATTAAACTAAATCTTGCACATATATAAGAGAACACATAAAAAAGAGAAACATTATTTTATTTTATGTAAGTAACAAAATTTCAAACATAGTTCATATACATCTTATAAATATTTTAAATAAACATTAAAAATAGCTCAGATACAATTTAAAAATAGCTCAAATACATTTTTCCAAAAAAACAAACAAAGACAGTATATTTAACTTCAAAATATAGAAATACATGATACACAAATAAAACGTCTTTAAAATAGTATTCATACATGATAATGCGTACAATATGCTTAAATGACTCATTTTTGAAACACTATTGATACATAATATATTTAACATTTATAAATAATATAAATTACATAAAATTTAATGATAAAAACAGATAAAATAAACATGAAAAGACATTAAAATGTAGAAATATATTTATGAGACATATATGATACATTTTTAAAACTGGTAAAAAAATTATCATATACATAAATATACATTTTGTATACATATCATTCGCTATCAACAATAACAAAACAAAATATGCAAAGCAAATTATAATTACAACAAATATATTTAAGATATATCAAACACATATCTGAAATGTATCTCAGGCGTTCTAATATCGATGCACTGACGCACATATGTATTGTAGAGTTAATGCATTGGCGCGTTGCAATGTAGCGTGCTGACGCGATAACGCATTGCAGGACGTGTTGACGCATTTACAAGCCTGCATGACACGTATCGCTATTCTATTGATGGAAAATGCAAATAAAAGATATTAAGATGTGCTTAAGTGAAAAGAATTTGACATGTTCTGCTTTTCTTTTTTAATTATTTTATAATAATTAGAAAAATCATCTAATGTTTTCACATCTAGAAAGAGCGAAGAAAACCAAGTGTATGAGAGTGGCAATAAAAGCATATAGATAGGTGGCCATAATTTAGTTAGAATTTTAATTTGGCCATATATTATAAAAAGGTGAAACTTTTTATAAAAGTTTCACAAAAGTCCTGACCTTTCAATTTTATCGATTTTGGCCAAAAACTGATTATTTAGTTTCACAAAAATCCTGACCTTTTAATTTTGTTAATTTTGGCCGAAAATGAATTATTTGGTTTCACAAAAGTCTTGATCTTTCAATATTTGGCATGTCACATAGACGCCACATAGGCAAATTGAAATCAAATTGAGAGTTGGCCACAACTGAAACTAAATAATGTGTTTTTGGCCAAAATCGATAAAGAGTAGTGCTATATAACCCTCCTTTTTAATCCACCTTTTTTAACCCACCTGACGTGGCAATAAACTAATGGATGCATTAAAAGTTGTTTTTTGAGATATACACTTTTGGAGGGTAATTGGACGAATTAAATACTGCCACATAAGGAGGGATAATGAAGGAGGTACAAAATGGTGGGTTAAATAGCATTTTCCATCGATAAAATTGAAAGGTCAGAACTTTTGTGAAACATTTATAAAAAGTTTGACCTTTTTACACATTTGACCTTTTAATTGTATAAGAATAGAGATAGCTAGTTTTAAATTTTGAAACATCAAATCCAGTCATAGTTGAAGTAAGCTTTAGAACCTCACACTATCCGCCACCCTCTTATTAGGCGACCCCTCCCCTCACTCAAAAAATCAAAACTCTTTTAAAACAGACAAACAAGTCACATCTCACGCCACAACCCAAAAAGGTAAAACGTCACTCATACTCTTCGTTTTCTTTTCCAATTCTTGCATGCATATTTTTCTTCTCAGAATCTGATTAATTTTGAAGTGCATTTTAGTTGAAGAAAATCAAAATGTGGAGGCTAAAGATTGGAGCAGAAGCAAGCGGGAACTGTAATCAATGGCTCAGAACCACAAATGATCACGTCGGTAGACAGATATGGGAATTCGATCCTACATTCAACGGATCTCCGGAGCAGCTTTTAGAAATTGAGAATGCTCGTCAAAATTTCACTAACAATCGGTTCGATCAGAAGCACAGTTCAGATCTACTCATGCGCATTCAGGTAAGTTATTATATACTTATTTTTTTCGTATTTTTTAGTAACAGCAATGCCTAACAGTGGTGTTTTTGAAATGTGTGTAGTTTTCTAAGGAAAATCCATTGGGTGAAGTTTTACCGCAAGTGAAACTGAAGGACACTGAAGAAGTTACTGAGGAAAAAGTGACGGTTACTTTGAGAAGGGCTTTGAACTTTTATTCATCTATTCAAGCTCATGATGGACATTGGCCTGGTGATTATGGTGGTCCTATGTTTCTATTGCCTGGCTTGGTATAAGTTACTGAATGTAAAGAATTTTTTTACTTGATTTGGTTTTAATGTGAAATGTGAGATTATTGAAGTTAATTAATTGATTCAGGTTATTACTCTGTCCATCACTGGTGCTCTAAATGCAATTTTATCCCAGGAACATAAGCGCGAGATGTGTCGTTACCTCTACAACCACCAGGCATGTTTCTGTTAATGATTTGAGTTGTTTGCTTATTTCTATGAGTTTTATTATGTTTAATGTAAGAAGAAATTGTGAAATTGCAGAATAGAGATGGTGGATGGGGCTTACATATTGAGGGACCAAGTACAATGTTTGGTAGTGTATTGTGTTACGTTACATTAAGGTTGCTTGGTGAAGGTCCGAATGAAGGGGAAGGAGCTATGGAGAGAGGTCGTAGTTGGATTTTAGAACATGGTGGTGCTACTGTTATTTCTTCGTGGGGGAAAATGTGGCTTTCAGTTCAGTTCTTAACCTTAATCTTCGACTGTTTGGACAGTGCTTTTAATTGTTTACAGTTGTCTTTAGGTTTTTGTTTGATTTTTTTGCTGTACTGAAACAGGTTCTAGGAGCATATGAGTGGTCTGGCAACAACCCCATGCCCCCTGAGATGTGGCTTCTTCCTTACAGTCTTCCATTCCATCCAGGTTTTTGTCTGATTGTATTTAAGATGTTATTTCTTTGTTTAAATTCCCACAACTTTTATCTTGACATTCCAACATGCATTGGAATATAAACTAACATGAGTCCATTCTCTGTTTAAAGATATCATATAACTTGACGTTACTAGCTTTAAGATGATAATTAGTGTGACATTGGAGTGCAGATGTCAACATCCATTTGACAATTCTGCTATGTAGTTTCTTCTGATCAGAGGATTGATCAGTCTTGTGGAGTAACCATTCCATGGAAGTTGGGTTGACATAACAAGTGGGATGGCAGAAAATTTTCCTGACTAAGATTGAAAACCTGAAATTTTAGAAGTTTTATTCCAGTTAAAGGGTGTGCTAGATGGAAAAGAGAAAAATAAATAAAGACAGAAATTCAACTAGTTCTTTTGGCAAACTCAATAGTCAAATGGAAACGGAACTGCTTCTCACCACAAAGTTTGCTCTATAGGATATCAATCACTTTTTTTAAAGCGATATTGAAAGATTCAAGAGAAGCTAGGTCCATAGAAGTTAGGTTGATAGATGTTGGGTATACTAGGTTCTGGTCCACCATTGCCAGTTTCAGTAATGGTGAATAAAGAGTTGGACCCTGCTTAATAGGAGCATTAATTATGTCATTAACAGCTATTGCATGCAAGTTGAAGTTGTTCTAGGAGCTAGGTGAACCTCTTATGATAGAGGATCCTTATTCTATAACCAGCATTGGTCCTCTTAGGATGCAACTAGTTATTTTATGTGAAGCAAGCAGATCCTTGATCTAAGATTATCCCATTTGGTATTTTTTATGGGAATTGATTTTTTAAGGTATTATTAAGAGGAATTCTAGAAAGGGATTTGTGATAGTTTGGCTACGGAAATGCTGCTTATTATTGTCAAAATTGAGAGGAATTTTTTCAAAACATAGTTTCCTCTTCAAAATTTACTTTGTTGATTCTGTAAGTATGGGAAGAATAGATTTCTGTTTCTGTTGGGACTTTCTAAAGAAATGAAGTTCTTCAATGTAACTTATCTGATTCTGTTTTCTGGAGTATCTCTGATTGGAGGATATCTATCATTTATTCCTATTGCCTTTTCTTCTTTCTTTATTAGTAAAATACTTCATATCTGAAGAACACGTACTTCCATCATATGCAATTTTGTTTTGGAAGGAACCTTTATAGGTTAATTAAGATTTGGATTTTTTATGTGCCGATCATCATAGAATGACATGATCTATTTTGCTTGTCAAATATATAGAAAGAGAAAGAGAAAATGGCAAGTTTGACTGGATTGCTTTTATTTTCGTATTTTATTGGTTGCAATTGTTGAATAATACATATGCATGATTTGTTTTGCAAAGGTACCCATGAGATGGTGTACGATTAATATGGGCTTAATTCATCGGTATTATGTTTTCTGGAAATTTCATTGGTAACTTGTTTATAATGCAAATCTATAAATTGGGGGAAATCATCCAAATTTCTTCTTGGTATGAGTTAAAAATGTTATTTGCACTCTTCTCCAGGGAGGATGTGGTGTCATTGCCGGATGGTGTATCTTCCCATGTCATATTTATATGGAAAGAGGTTTGTTGGACCAATCACACCGATAGTTTTATCTTTGAGAAAGGAGCTGTTTACCGTCCCATATCATGAAATTGACTGGAATCATGCTCGTAACCAATGTGCCAAGGTTAGTATTGCATTGAAGTTAGGGGATGAGGTGGGTATGAACCTCATCAGTAATATGAAAAACCTGTCATTTTCCTCATCAATAGTTTCATCACTCAACTGTTTTCTTGCTGCTGCTCTATTTAGCCTATCCTATTCAATTCCTTCCATTCATGGGAAATCATTGCATACACATGATATCTAGAAACTCAATTTTTGAATATTAAAGTCTTAGTTTTCAATTCAGTATATAGCCTCAGTTTTTTTTATTATTAATCCTAATTTTTCTCCTTAGTAATGCTGCTTTTTATGATGTCCAAATATCACACTGTAAATATAAAAATGTAACATTGTTTATGGTAATTTTATGGCTTAATCACCAAAAAAACCCTCACCTTTTAGCCCCTTTTCAGTTGCACCCTGACGTTGCAATTTTGTCAGTTGCACCCTAATTCGCACCTTTGGGTTTCAATTCCACCCTCAAAATTAAATTGGACTCTTTTTCACTTGGGAAAAATTCATAAAAACCCTTATAAAGTACTCGTTTGAACTCTTTTCCACATAAAAAGTAAAAATGGATGACTTATTTTAACTTTTTCAAATGAAAAAGAGATCAATTTAATGCTTGAGGGTGGAATTGAAAACCAAAGGTGCGAATTAGGGTGCAACTGACAAAATTACAACGTCAGGGTGCATTTGAAAAGGGGTTAAAAGGTGAGGTTTTTTTTTGGTGATTAAGCCTAATTTTATTCTTAGAAAAGTATAGCATATGATTCTTTTTGTTTTTCAGGGTTTAAAAATGGCCAAATTTAAGTTAAATCTAATTTAGCATCTTATTCCTACCAAACTTCAAATACATTCTGTTTTTCTTTTACATCTCTTTGCACTTGTAATGGTATTAAAGAGACATGCTACACGACGTACTGGATTTGATTTCTGTTTTATCAACCTTTCTACATTGACTTGAAGCTTATTAATTATTTTTTTCTTTGCAGGAAGATTTATACTACCCACATCCTCTATTGCAAGATGTACTTTGGGCAACTCTTCATAAGTTTGTTGAACCTATTCTTATGCATTGGCCTGGAAAAAGGTTAAGAGAAAAGGCTATTCAAACTGCCATTGAACATATACACTATGAAGATGAAAACACTCGGTACATATGCATTGGGCCAGTAAACAAGGTGTGGATTTAGGTGTTCCGACATCATTAAATTTCTTACAGAATTGTTCATTCTTTATTTAAACTGTGGACAAACGTTGATCATTTAGATATACAGACATTCCAAATCTCAATCAGTTTGATTCTCTTTTGTAGACCCCTTTTCTGGAGTGTGTTTTTTTTTGGGCGTTTTTTGCTATTTATATTTTTTCCAGTAAATGTGAATTGATTGATCACTATTTGTCTATGTGCATGGTGATATAATTACTGATGCCGCATTTGAACAATAATATGTTATGTTTTTCTTAATTTTATAATTGATTTTTGTTTCCAGGTGTTAAATATGCTTTGCTGTTGGGTGGAAGACCCAAACTCAGAAGCTTTTAAGCTGCATCTTCCAAGAATATACGATTACCTATGGCTTGCTGAAGATGGGATGAAAATGCAGGTCTCATAATTGTAGCACAACTAGAAATACTTTAATGTATGAGCATTGTGTGTGGGAAGTCTCAAGGTTTTTAGGAATCCAGGGAGAGAAGCTTATTATTTATATAGTATTACTGTTACTTGATAATTGATATGCCTTCACGGAAGTAGTAGTTGTTTCTGCCCTGTTCTATGCACCACTGACTGAGATTATTGACTATGATATAATTTGTGGAGTTCCACAGCATATTCCATGGTTTTAGCTGTTCAACTTTAATCAATTGGTTTCAGGGATATAATGGAAGTCAACTGTGGGACGCAGCATTTGCAGTTCAAGCAATTTTGTCATCTAATCTTGTTGAGGAATATGGTCCAACTTTGAAACAGGCACATGAGTTCATTAAGAAATCGCAGGTGTGTTTTCCCCTCCTAAGCTTTTGGTATTTCTGATTTAGGATTGCGTATTATAGTCTTTAACTGTTGAAAATTGAAATGTGTAATTATATAACCCCTTGTTGTTTTGTCTTTGAAGGTTTTAGATGATTGTCAGGGTGACCTTAATTATTGGTATCGCCACATTTCAAAAGGAGCATGGCCTTTTTCAACTGCTGATCATGGATGGCCCATATCAGATTGCACAGCAGAGGGAATGAAAGTAATGGTCCATCGTGTTAAATATGCTGTTTTCACTTAAATTGTTCCTGTTAACTTACTTGGGTTTTGTTCACTAGGCTCTTCTGCTGTTGTCAAAATTGCCATCAGATATTGTTGGGGAAAGATTAGATACAAACCGATTTTATGATGCAGTGAATGTTGTTCTCTCATTACAGGTAATTGTTTGCACTAGTAGTTTGAAGTAGACTAATTGTACATGCTTGCTGTTGAAACTTCATCATGTGTTACTTATATATATATATATATATATATATATATATATATCCCTAACTGCGAATATGAACCATCGTTACATTCTTTCATGAGAATGGTTTAGTATTTTATTTAAATTCAAATCAAATATTAATGAAAAACTGGCAAACGAAATTCATGGTTGCTCGACTCTCCAAAGATGCTCGCATGCTGATATAATGTTATGATTTTACAAATCTGATAGCTGAATTAATTTTGAAGAAAAAATTTTAAGGATAGAAAATAAGGTATATGTTTTGAGGTGGCTCATGAATCAATATGGGCATTTTAATAAGCCATTTAATCTTGAATCATGATTTTTCTCTGTTCTCCTGCCATTAAGTACAGTAGCAGTTTCAAAGGACATTACTAATATTCATATTTTTGTTTTCTATTTTATCTCCACAATACAGAATGATGATGGTGGCTTTCCTACTTATGAGCTCTCAAGATCTTATAGTTGGTTGGAGGTAACATCTAGCACATGCTCCTTGCTATTATGCCGCCAGATGTTGTCTATATTCTTCCTGAATCCGATTTTTTATCTTTTTTTTTGGAAATATCCAACAATTGGATTAATAAAATTTCACACGTCAAAGAAAGTAAATATGTCATCATATTACCTAACAAGCTATACTATTTTCTGTAAAGAAATTGAACTTCGACCGCTTATGGTATTTTTTAATTTCTTTTCAAGTCATAGAATATGTCAATATTCTAAAAATATAAAGGAAAATCAATATTGATCCAAAATTTAATATTGCAATAAATAATTCAATTAGGACAAATTTTCCACTTTCTTGTCTTTATACTCTTAAAAACTGCCTCCCTTTTTTTATTTTTATTTGCTACTTTACCTTTTAAATTCACCAAAATCACATAAAAATGTGGGAGAAACTTATAATGAAAAGTTTTTTTTGTAACATGCTAGTGCCTTCATTGCAAATAAAGTATCAATACTTGTTCTCGAAGTTATCTGTGTATTTTAAACTTATAGATAAGAAATGATATCTTTTACCTATATGGTTTAAGGAAAAACCCATTTTATTAGAAAAATAGAATATTGCTTCTCAAATTACACCTGTTTGATATTTTACACATCATGTTTCAAGATGATAAAACAAGCTATAATTAAACAAAAAGCAAGAAACAAATATGCAGAATAATGATTTCAGTTGTCAATCGAAATTGAGTTAAAAATTAATGTTTAAATTATAGTATTAGAAAAAAGTTTTTGACAGTATTATAATTTATTATTTAGAAAGATAAAAATTGGATAGAAAAGTTTTGATTGTCATCTTTGATTTGAAATTCTTTGCATGTGATTTAGTTGAACCACTTGAACTTTAAAAAATTTAAAGCTGAAAAGGTTTGGACAAATGGAAGTAAAATAATGCGATTTCTAAATATACAAGGATTAAAATAAATAAAAAAAAAATATTTGGAGCCATGAAACTTAAGGAAAAGTTAGCAAGGACGTAAAATATGCGATTTCTAAAAATACAAGTACTAACATAAACAAAAAACATTTATAGCCATTATCTTAAGGAAAAGTTGATAAGGACTCGAAAACCTTTTCAAACATCAAGCCACTTTCAGGACTTACTAGTGTCATAATCTTAAAAAAATATTGAATACCTTTTGCCTTGAAGCATATATCAGTTATTATTAACTTGTGGCCTTTGTTTAGTTTCGTTGTAATTTGATTCGTAATTTAAATTACTTTTTGCTTCCTCAATTTTTCCTTCAGTTTATCAATCCAGCTGAAACTTTTGGCGACATTGTTATTGACTATCCGTAAGTTATCTGCAAAATGAGTTGAATTAACCACTTCCGTTTGCTTATTTCGTTGTTGTAATTGACAATATCTTAATGTGGTTTTAGTTACGTTGAGTGTACTTCAGCTGCAATTCAAGCTTTGACATCTTTTAGAAAATCACATCCTGAACATCGGCGGGAAGAAATCGAATGCTGTGTCAGAAAGGGAACTAAGTTCCTCGAGAAAATACAGGCATCCAATGGCTCATGGTATATTAATCTTCCTTCAAGAACTATCACTCAGATGACCTATTTATTGCATTCACAAACTGTCTTCTTTTCTGTCATTTGTGATTATTAATTATCAAGATCTTTTGTTACATACTTTAAAATTCCTATGATATATGTTTTTTGTTTGGTCTTTTTACTAAATATACTATTAGCTGTCTCACTATTTCCTTAAAACTAAAAATTGTTGACAGGTATGGTTCATGGGGTGTTTGCTTCACCTATGGAACATGGTTTGGCATAAAAGGTTTGGTAGCTGGTGGAAAGAGCTTCAATAATTGTTCCAGTATCCGCAAAGCTTGTGAGTTCTTGCTGTCTAAACAGTGCCCTTCTGGTGGATGGGGAGAGAGTTATCTTTCATGTCAACAAAAGGTAACCTCAATGCCTTTTTAGTAGTTTAGTTATGCATGTATCGATCTTTCCAATCTGAGGCGTGTATGAATGGGTTGCTTGACTATACGTTACTAATCTTAAATGCATTTGTACATCTTAATGATGGCTTTTAAAGGTAGTTGACTTATGTGGCTGTTTCGATAGTGTATGAAAGGTACAAAGGTGATGGCAGTAAATAACAGCAAAGTGTATAGTGTCAAACTATGATAGTAATGTCCAAACATCTCAAAAATTCGATCCTTAAATTATGGAAGGATGAATTCTTCTCCAATTAGGGTAGTCTCTCTGCGTTCATTTATCAAGGGAGTAAGAGACGGCGTTTACAAGTTTTGGTCTCTCTATTCATTAACATTGGTGTATAAAGGGGATGACTGCTCTTGTCGTACCACTGTGTAACTCACAATCTATTTGGTCAGTAATTAAATGAAAAGGAAAATAAATTTTTTCATGAATAGGCTATAGTAGTTCCTAGATGATGCAAGGGAAAGTTGGATAAGCACCTGAACATAATGTTGCTAGCATTAAAAATTCAAAATTGTGCATTTTTGATTCATAGGTGGGCGTGAATTGAATATTGTGGTGGTCACGTCATATAATTGTTAAACAATTCATGAAATTTTTAAAATAATTGTTTTTCAATAGTTATTAAAGAGGTAACATTTAGTTATTGTATGTTATATCTCTTTGCATTTATTTTTAAGAGAACAGTTTGTAAATATAAATTATGATTGTATACATTTATGCAAACTCTTAAATGTTGAAAAAGTTTAAATTGCCTGTTGTGAACACTGTATTATTCTTTTTTCTTTATTGTCCAATTGTCATCTAATATCTTAACCAGTCCGCTTATGGCTTTGCAGCAATAGCGCCCTTAGAGATTTGCTACACAAGACTATCATTTGGTGTTGTAAATAAACTAAACGATTTAGGAAGGATAATTAAAAAGAGCTCCTTTTTTTTAAAGTACAGTCTCTTACATATATTAACATTTTTGTTTCGGCTTGCATAGATGACTAATTAAACTATTTGTGGTGATACAAAAATAACTAGTATATGAATAGTTACCTGAACTTACAGTATGTTATCATAATTAACTAGCTCCAAAATTTAACTCCATGCTTTTATTAATTACAAAAGTAAACTTAAAGAAAGTACATTCCTGAATAATTGAATCAAGTTTACTTTCTAAAAATAAGGTGTTCATATTCAACTTAGTAGCTAGTTATGTAAATTCATAAACATTACTCTTATAGTGCTTGCTTGGGGGAAATGAGCCGCAAGACTTCTTTTTTTTCCAATCAAGGGGCTGTGGGAGAGAGAGAATCTTCTTTGTTGAACTTTGTCTTTAGTAGCAAAGCAAGGTGTGGGAGAAAGTAAAAGTGAGCAAGTGAACAATTCTGGTTAAAACGAAACAGAGAAAATGACGTGAAACAAATGAAAAACAAACCCTGAAATTTGGTGGTGAATTGAAAGATAGTTGCCATGTATAGATGATGATTGATTCTGTCCTTGAGATAAATGTGTCTTCTTCCTTTCCTACTTTTTACCAAGTATTCCTGCAAGTTGGATGCAACTTTTAGTAATTTTGAACAGCTGTGAAGAAACCTCCATTGTAGTTGATGACATTGTTATGGATCTTACAAATCGTTCTCTTAGGTGAACCTATGTTAATGTCTGAAATCCTGGTGCAACCTCTGATTAATGTCTGACATCATCTTCTTGTATATTAAAATTGTCTCTTATGTTTTTGAGATTTGTTTCTCTCACATTTGGTTTACGCTTGCTGTGCAGGGGAATTATTACTAAATGCATATTATATGCAGTGTATATCCCATTATTTATGTTTCTTGATCCTATGCTTTCAGGTTTATACCAATCTTGAAGGCAACAAGTCTCATGTGGTAAATACCGCTTGGGCTATGTTAAGTCTTGTTGATGCGGGGCAGGTACTTATTTTGTTTTATTATTTTGGTGCATTATAGATGTATACAATAAATCATTTTGACTCTTTATTGGAATTAACTGGAAATATGCTAGTATTGTTTTAGAATGCAGGAAAATGAAAAAAAAGATTTAGCATTAAATTGTGTTAACTTTGCGCCATGCACGAATTCATTTTAACTAATTTATATATGAATCGCATAAAATTTTCATATTTATTATATATGCATATTTTGGCAATCGTAATTTTTGTGTTTTTCTTTTTCTCGTCACTTTAATTGATATATCACTTGTATAACTGTATTACTGAGCAGGCAGAGCGAGATCCAACACCATTACATCGTGCAGCAAGATATTTGATAAATGCTCAGATGGAGAATGGAGATTATCCACAACAGGTATTTCGACTTCTTATATGTTGTATGCATGTGGTGTTGGTAAGCATGTTTTTTAGTGATTTTTGCTCTTTTAGAAAGCAAAATACAATAAAAAGGGGAAATTGGTTAAGAGAAAAAAAACAATATTTAGATATGTTGCTTTCTAAGAAAGAAAAAGAATCTCATAATTTGTTAATCGTCCTATCAATTTCTCATCCTATCAAGGTTAATATTTTATGGGGAAATTGCTATCATCCCCTTGAGATTAGGTACAACACACTGTTTTTCCTTTGAATTTCAAAAATTCACTATTTCTCCTCCGATTTTATGCACTAGATAACTAAAACCCCTATTGGAATTTGGAAGGGGATATCAGTTAGACGGAACTAAAATTTCATGGGAATAAGTGTGATAGTTACCCCTTTTTTACTACTGCATTTGTCTTCTTTCACTCTCAGAAATTGGCAAAAGTACATTCTATCAACTGAAATGCTAAATAAAGACAAACAGACCCAAAACTATATTTTCCTTTTAATAACTTTATATCTTAGTTAAAATCATGATTTGTAGATTACATTTTATTGAGCTCTTACTTTGTACTATTGCTTTTGGTTTCATAATTCATTTTAGTTTTTGCTAATCTTTGTGAGCTTTAAAAATAAAGGTATCCATGCATTCTTAGGATATACAGTTATAGACATCTTTAACTCTCTTGATTGCACCGTAATGTACCAGTGTAGAAACCGTTTGCTGTTTGAATTAATTGTCCTCAACTGGTATCTTATAAAAGGAAGGATTATTTACTAAAAAAAGCTTGATCTTTAGTGAAATTTGCGATTTGATCATATCATTTTAATTGTCAAGTTTTATATCTCTGGATGGAAGAGTCCTATCCAACCATTCCTAAGGGTGTATTTGGTTCAAACAGAACTATTTTGATTTCCTTTCAAAATCGAAATCAACTATTTTAATAAAAATGTTCAAACCAAACTGAACTAAGTTTTTGGGTTTGATTTGGTTTGCATGAAATTAACAATTATTTTACTACTGAACCCTACCGAGAAACTGAATTTTGTTTTATTTTATTTTATAATTAAAATTAAACTGAACTGAATTTTCTCGGTTTGATTTAGCTGGGTTTTTACACACCCCTAACCATTTCCATTGGGCTACACCTGGGCTTGCAGACCTGATGGGATTTCAGAATTGATTCTTTTAATTTCCTTAATGTTGGAAAATGAAACAATGAGTGCTAAATTTTGTAATTATTTGTGTTGCAGGAAATAATGGGAGTATTCAATAGGAATTGTATGATAACATATGCAGCCTACAGGGACATTTTCCCTATTTGGGCATTGGGAGAGTTCCGTTGCCGCGTGTTGAACGCATCATAATCGTAACACCTTTTAGCATTGGAATTTATTAAGGCAAAATCCATCTTGTAGTCCCTATACTTTATGTGTTTTATTTAGTTCATCCCTATCCAACTTTGTAACTTAGTCTCTCTAGTCACAATAATCGCAGTAAATAGTCCTTTAGATGAAAGTTGGAGAGTGCAAATATTGTTAAGTTTTATGGGGCTAACATTAACTAATAAGAGAAACTAAAATCCACCTACAAAGGTCACTCTTAAAGTAAATGCAACATGGATAAAAAAAGACTTAAGTAGCAATTTGCCCCCTCAACTTGTAAGCAATGGGCAATTAACACATAAATTAATTCTGTGGGCAAATTAGTCATGAACTTGCATATTATGGGTAATTAGCCCCATTTTGAAAAAATAGCTTAAACTTTGACGGGGCAAATTGCCAATTGAGGGACAAATAACTTACAAGTTTAGGGGGCAAATTGCCAAAATGGGGCTAATTGCCCATAATATACAAGTTCATGACTAAATTGCCCACAATGTTAATTTGTGTGTTAATTGCCCATTGCGTACAAGTTGAGGGGGCAAATTGCTACTTAAATCGATAAAAAAATTAAGAAATAAGCTTTTTATTGAAAATAATGCCAACATGAGCAGGCTATGCACAATAAACAGTGGGTTCTAAAGTTATTTTAGTCCACCACAATCAATATTCTGGTGATAAAGGGTCTTTTACAGTACTAACCAGCATTTGATGTGTTATCAAAAATACAGCACTGCACATGGTACAATTATTAACTTAGATACACAACTAACAACCCAATTTTTACACAAATATTGGATATCCATGTAATTTTTTATGAAGCAAACTACTATGAGACCCTCTAAATATATAATATTTCACACTTTGGCTCTTCATTTTTTTTTGAAATTCAAACGATACGTTTCTTTATTTTTGTTTCCGTTAATAGTTAAGTCCTTTCATCCATTTTTGGTGTTAGTTGCTAATGCTAAAAATAGACAGAGGGACTAAATTATTAACGGAAACAAAAATAGAGGACCACATATCGTTTGATTTGTAGACAAGGACGGAAATATTGATTATGATATATGTGGAGGATCTCAGAATAATTTGCTTATATTTTTCCTTCATGATCTATTTTTTTACTAATGTATTTTCGTAAAATAAACAATTTCCTGTCTTTTATTACTTATATAAGCAGCATTTATCAAGATGGATCAACATCCTAAAAATTAGGGATTAAGAAACCCCTAGATTTTTTACATTTACAAAATGGTTAATATCAAATAAAATCACAAATTTTACAGACGTTTTCTCATTTTAATCACAGTTTAAATTTTCTCATTTTAATTACAGTTTAAATTTTCTCATTTTCATGCACGAACTACCACTTTTTCTCAAATTTATGCAAGGTGCTGAGGTGGCACTCATTCATTGGTGTAAAATGATATCCACCTCATCGAATTATACCAATGGAGCCGTGACATCTCAACATCGTGCATAAATTTGAGAAAAAGTGGTAGTTCGTGCATGAAAATGAAAAAATTTAAACTGCGTGATTAAAATGAGAAAACGTGTAAAGTTGGTGAATTTTTATAACATTAACCCTTTACGAAACTACCAAAAGATGAAAATTATTTGCAAAAATATGATGTGTATAATGTCGATATAATTTCGGTATTTAAAACTATAAACCAGAGAATTTAAAAATAGTATTTGGTTTATTATTGGTATAATTTCAATATACTTTTGGTATTATCGATAATAAAGTTTTTTTTATATATTTTTTAGTTGATAACATGTATGTATTTTCACCATAGTTGGTAATGAACTAGAGAATTTGTATCTGGTGTTTAATAATCTAATTTATTACCAACTATGGTGAAAATCATAACCATATAAAATATTTTCCTGATGGCAATTAGAGGCAATATAAACATCAATGGAAGAGAAAATTCAAACCCAGTTCTGAACAAACTCTTTTCTTCAGGGAAAAAATTCCGTGTAAAGCATAAATCCAAAAGCCAAGATCCAGCATCAGTAGCATAATTACCTATTTTAAAAGAAATAAAAAAAATAGAAATGTAGTGGAAGCTACCCTTCTGGATTTGAATTATCAGCAACTATTCCCTACCAAAAAAAAGAAATTTAATGTTATTCGGTTGTTCCTCTTATAGTTATGGAGCAAAATAAATAAATGGAACTGTATTTTTAAAGATGCTACTGCATTAAAGAGAGGAAAAAAGTGCAAAAGAAAATCAAAAAATGGCATGTAAATTTTATGAAACTTTATGAAACCTTATTTTAATATTGTCGAGATGATTTTCTTATACAAAAAGGTTTCTACTTTCTAATATGATTAGTTCATTTATATCTCAGGATTAGCAGCGATCAAAAATCAACAAAGCCGAATAACTGAACCAAACCAATTACAAAAATAATATTAGAAATATAGACACCTTTTTGGCTTTTTGTACAAGAACATCATTTCGACAATATAGGGGAGGGGCATGGAAATCCTATGTTTTAAATCTTTGTAAATTCGGTTCATTTGATTTTGAGAAAAAAATCAAAATATGGTCCGGTTCAGTTTAATCTATAATACACACCCCTACTCAGGATTTCCCATATTTTTGTCCATGCAAGAACACTTGGATTGAAAGATGGAAAGTTGTCTTACCCCACAGATGGCACAATCTCATTGCAAGCTGAGTGATGGACTTTCTCTCAGCAGGATTTGAAAATTCCAGGTTAACAGCCTCCTGAATTGCACACAAGAATTCTCTCCTTGCTTTTGCAGAGAGCGCCAAATAATGTGATCCATGAATTGTGCTCAAGTCCACCACCTAAAATTAAAGTAATTTGTAAGTTTCATTTGAAACACTGAAGCTATCACAAGTGGTAAAAAGCTCAAGGAAATAACAAATGAAATCAGACAATTAAAACAGTCCAAATTGCTGTAGCTGATTGAAAGACAACCTTAACTCCACTTCTCTCTAAGCAGACAACAATTCATGCATCACAAGGAATAAATTTCACACTCAAGTCCCAAGTAGTTGTTTCGTTATACATGCATAACTTTTCTGCTTCTTGTAGCAAAGAACAGTGGAACAACGACCTAGATTCATTTGTATAAATTCCTTGTTTTATATAATGTTTAACTATCTGACTAATGTTCTTAACACATAAATGAAACATTTTATAATCTATAAGCTAAACAAAAGTTAAAAACAAATGATTCAACTAAAAACAATGTTGTCCAGCTCATGTTAGATAAGTAAACAGCAACTATGCTAAGAATAACAGATTCAGCAGACACAGATATATTGAGACATATTTTGTGTAAGTTGTGAAAACAATTAACAAAAAAAGGAGTAGAGAACTTGCCTGCTGCAACCATGGGATTATAGAGTTTGTAAATCTTTGTTCTAAAAGATAAGATGCCAAAGTGCTTAGAACGTCACCGACTGTCTTGCTGGATAAATTTTCCAATACAGGACCAGTTCTATCTAGAAGCTCAATTAGAACAAGTTCGTCAGCGCAAAAAATAGCCTCTAGATATGCAGAATCAAGGTCTCCTTCAGATAGAAAATTTTTCACACGTTGCCACGAGTAATTTTTGTTCACTTGACCATTTTCCCTAGAAACCGTAGCTACAGAAGCATCGACTTTTCTCGTGCAACAGATGTTCTGTTCTTTTTTTCCAGTGCTTTTGTGCATGTCCTTCATTATAGTGTTCCTGATAGTCTTTACAGTAGAATTAGTTCTTATTTCTGTGCCCTGTTTAGCCAAAATGCTTGATCTGCTTCCAGCATATGTCTTTTCCTCCCAAATGTCAGAATTTTTTGCAGCAAACAAAGTTGATTGTCTATTGGTGATATCAACAGATGGCCTTGGGGTGGATGTTGAAACTCTTGGAGAAGAAACACTTTGATTCTGCCTCGTAAGTTTGGAGATTGCGAAATCAGAATGTCTTGCCCCTGGCATGGGAGTGTTAGCTGTTCTGTCCACTTCATGCTCCAAAGCAGACACCTTAGACCTTAATATAGACATGTTATCCATTATGCCAGCTGAAAACACCTGTAACAATATTAATTAGAAATAGGTTGGAAAAGTTCTAAGAAACTCAAGTTAAAAGAATGCACTAATGTTCGATCTCTTTGTTGCAGAAGAGCAGATAAACGATCTCTCAACAAGAATAACAAGGTATTTAATGCAATAAATGCCACACGGTTATATTACAAGTGTAGAGCCTATAGTAGCCCAGCAAAATACACCAGATGCAAAGAATTGGTTTTCAAGAAGCAAATAATAAAGATTTGATGCAAGTAAAGTTGCTGATTATGCGGATAACAGAAAGAAGAACAAAAATAAAAGACCACTATAGCAACTTATATGAAGAACAAAAATAAGGTTGGTCAAAATAATAATATAAAACCACAAATGGTCAAACTTATTCTTCGGATTCCAAACTCGTAGAAATATATACCTGCAACAGTTCCATTAGGTTAGACTGTTTGTTTTCGATCTGTGAAAGTTGCTTGTGAATGAAAGTCAGTTCATTAGCCACCTGCGAGCAGCATCTATGTGATGGTTGAAAACTAGTTTCTGTGACTGTAGAATCATGACTGCTACCATCTTGCATCTGTGAAGAGAATGTTTGTTCCCCATTATCGATCGCTGCAGCTGCAAAACATTGGTTTCTTCCTTTCAACTTTGACAAATCGCCCTCATGAGAAACTGTCACATATTTGGTATCAAAGTTGTCGGCAACCAGGTTGGAGACAGACGAACAATCTTGCTTGTCATCAACGACTACATATTCACATCCATTATCTAGTGTGCTTGTAATATCAGAACTGACTCTTTCTAATCTCTTAGTAATAGAACTGCCCTCAGACTCATTACCAAGATCTGCTGAATAAATATTATGGGATTTCGGCACTGCTATTTCAATTCTCCAGTCATCTGCTTCGTTACGCTGAGAATCAGCATAATTCTGACATGGTTTTTTAACAGATAAAGGAACCCTTCTTTTAGCTAAGTCCGTCACAATTTTTTTTGGCGTGACATCTTTCCTCATAGAATCACTGGTACTTGTAAGGTCATTGTAGTCACCCCTACAGAAATTTTCTGAAAAGAGAATGTGATAAGTTGACAGAAATATTTTACAATAAAAGCATGCTATTAAAGGAAACATCCAAAGGATTATTCTAAGCATATAGGCAGTAACATGCTAAAAGGCTTTGACAATAAAATACTGCTATCAAATATCAATCAGGAAGGAAATCCTTCACAACTAGAACTTCAAACTAGTAAAGCTTGTCAGTATCTTAGATTGTAATTGGATACTATTATTGGCCACCGGAATCCGGCGGATTTGAAAAAAAAATGAAAGGTAAAAATACACCGGAAAATAATCGGTGATAGATTTTAAAAAAAAATGAAAGTTCATGGTTTTATACTTTTAAAAGTCGTGATTAAAATGAAATTTCGTGTAAAGTTCGTGATTTTTTAAGGAATTAACCCTTTACATAATGACCAAAGAAATTATATATATGTGAGAATTCCCCACTAGGCTAAATGCTCCCCAACAAAAAAATGCAAGGATCATCATTTAGAAATTACAATAAGTACGGAGATTATTTCTCTGCCTTGTTTCATTTGTTATCTCGGTTCAAGAATATCAGTTTCCACTTCAGTAGATGGAAATAATGCATAAGGTGTTGGTGCATCCCAAATGTCTGTGATGCCATTTTAAGTTCTCTTATCTTTTAAGCAGACTTGCATGTTTTACCAAGCAACTCAGATTGGATCATTGGCAGTCATTATGAATTATGAAAACATCCAAATGACTATTAGATTCAGTTAAATAAAAGCAATGAGATAAGTTGAATCATAAAACAAAACAAACAGTGAACCAATGTCATAGAATTCAATCAAGTACATGAGTAAATCAAGGTTAAGCAGAGAATGAACCTTTAATTGAAGACCCGGTTTCTGAAGGTTCAGGAGTATCAGGCCCTGGAAGACTTTTCCAGTACTGTATTGCATGGAGCACCGTGTCTCTAACTGGTTTAACCTATAAATAACACAATAAGCATGTAAGGTAATGCAAGACAGTAGCTAAAACGAAATGCATATTCTCCAACTATATATGGTAATTGCCATCAACCTTGTCAAAACGGCACGATTCAAGAGAACGGATGCAAGAAGCCTTGAAGGATCCCAACCCAGATCCACCACATGAAGCAATCTCTGCTAGAGCTACAGAAGATGCTTTGCGAGTTGTCCAGTCACTATTTTTCAGTGCTTCTTGAATGCTAGTTATTGCTGCAGATAGAACACTTTGCGAGGGAGCACCCCCTGCCTGAAACAAAAATTAAAAAAATGGCATTGCTCAAACAAGCTGATTTTAAGATGAAAAACAAAACCAGTTATTGAGAATATAACAGCAGATGAATTAATAACATTGCACACCTAAATATCCAAGTAGATGACTGCTGATCACACAGTTCAGTACCAATAATAGGAAAAACCAATCATGTTTCTAATTTTTCCATAGCCAACAATAACTACAGCATGAAGCAGAGCAAACTTGTCTTACAATAAAACTTTGGATGTAAGATTAATGATGTTTGTTAAACTACAATTTTTCAGACTGTTCTTTAGAAGAAGATGTTAAACAGGGAAATAAATAATAATTTGTAAAATTAGAAACAACTATGAAGAATCGTTAATCTACACATCTTCACAATCCTTTTGTTGGAATTGCAAGGTGCAACAAGGTGACATGCTCCTCGATTTATACTCATCAACAGAGGTGAAACTGTCTACCATCAGATCTTGTCATGTTGCTCGATCTATTTTGAGACAAGAGTCACAAAAAAGGATTCTACCCTAAGTTGATTAAAATATAGAATTAAGAGCCAGGAACCATGTATAGCCCATCTTAACCATCATAAAATACTGCCATGTTACAAACAACCTACAGTAGGAGTAAATAAATTATGCGGGTCCCTTAGTCAATCCTGCTCAAAAGATGCATGCTCTCTAGCTAAAAGGAATTAAACCACCCAAGTCAGTGAAATTAGGTAAGTGCATGACAACTGAAGCAACTGAAGGCTGAAGTTAAACAAATAAACACAGAAAAATGAACTGATGTGGCGCAGTTATAAAAAATTACCAGAATAATGCTTCTATTCAACTCAATAACTGCTGGTTTAGCCATGAAATGTGGATTCTTAAGCAACTTAATCATACGAGTCAGCATCCGCTGCAGAATAGAAACCGGAGGATCATGTGTATTGTCAATAACCCTAGCCAAACATAATGCTGAACCAGACTGCATCTGCTTATTCTGTTCACCCAAGGCTTCAAAAAGAGGCTTCACCAACAACAAAAACACTCCACCGCTCTCATCCCCGTGATGATGACGACTACCAACAGCCAATTTAGAAGCCAAAATACCCATTGTCTCCACACAAGCATCCCTGACAATAGAGTCAGGATCTCTAAGCCTCTTAACAATTGTAGCAACCATTTTAACGACATGCGGCCCAATGACAGCATTATGAAATTGAGCCAGCACACCCATTAATCTAACACATTCCTTTCGAACAGCACTCTTTTGTTCCTTATCAGTGTCCAAAATACAAGATAGGAATGGAGAAATCCCGTCTGGGGATAAAGATTGAGCAATCTTTTCGAGGTCATCAACCCCTATTTGGCAAGTATCTCTATCAGAAAGCTTGTTAAGTGCAGTAACCACTCTCTGCTTTAGCTCAAAAACAGTCTGTTGTGCGTTATTTCTACCGGATGATGCTCCTCCTCCTCCTCTGGGTTTAATTTGTGCCTTCATTTTCTAATCATACAAAATTTCAAATTTGTGCCTTCAGGAGGAGTTACATCGTATGGAAGCCATCAAAACCCTGAAGAAAACCACAAACATTTGAAAACACTTATAGGAAGTCATTCAATTTTCATAAGCATAGAAAAAGGGAAAATTGAATCCTACCTAAAATCTTTACAAACCCTAAAAATCACTTAAAAAAAGGGAAACTAAGCAGAAAACAAAAAAGTCAGAAAATAAACGAAATAACACATTACATGAAGCATTCCCTTCCGTCTAAAAAAGAAAACAGGCAGTGGTCTTCTCTGTTAGGTACTCAGTTTGCTTAAATTTTCTGAGCAGCCAAACACAGGTCTCAGAAATTCAAACTCAAAATACAAAATGTAGAACCAAAACCAAAAGTAAGTAAGCAGAAAAAGAGATGATTAACATTAACAACATTATAAAAGGAATTAAGGAAGCATTAATATAATATAATACTTAGTAGTAATTAGTAAAGATAAAGGTAAAAGGAAATGAATCTCACAGTGTTTGGTACTGAGAGAGAGAGAGTGTTTTTGAGTCTTCAAATTTCGCGCTTGGTTTCGAATTCTGGGAGCGTTTGATGGGGACGTGGGTCCTTTTATTTTTGAAATTTTACCATTGTGTCTCAATATCTGTGTAACGATATGAGTTAGTACACGTGGACATATGTAGTGGCGAGTGATATCCTTCTTGTCCAAATGAAAAGAGTACAATTTAATATTTTTAGGTAGAGATGAAATATAAAAACTCAAGATTTGGGTAGAGATGAAACATAAAAATTCAAGATTTGGTACAAATGGTGTTTTTACAAGGTTAGGGTATAAACGAAAAAAAATATAAAGTAGAGTTTTTTCAAGGAATTAAGCCCCAACAATATAGTTTATCTCAAAAACCAATTTTTAAAACATCCATTTTTTTAATGCCGAATAAGGTGAGTTAAGTAAGAAGGGTAAAATATAACTATTTATGGATGATATGTAAAATTTAGTTTATTGTTAACAAATACAAATAAAAATTAATTTTATATAAAAAAAATTGTATTTTTTTAAATAAGAGGGCAAATGCCCTTCTTATCATGCATGTGGCTTCGCCACTGGTTATATAACATTATTCATAGATTATTTATTTTTAGGGAATTAATAATTTTTTTAAAACTCTAAAGTTAAAGTGTCAAATATTATAAACCAAAAGAAATTCTCAAATGTGATAAATATTATGGATCGAAAACTGTAGGGGTATTTAATTTTCCCTTTACTTTAATTGTTTCAGGTAAAAGAGCTTATTTTGGTGGTTAATTGTTCATTATATGCAAGTTCCAAGAGCAAATTGATTTTAAATCCATTGTATACATTGAAATTATTTTTATTACTATTCAACAGATTGATTATTGTCTACTTCAATTCTTTTCTTTCTCTCTTTTTTTTTTGGATTATATTAAGATTGAGAAGTAAGATAGGAAAAACATAAGTAAGTACTATTCTAAAAATGGGGATATACTTAAGATTTTTTTAGATTATATAACAGGTTCTGATACTTCACCATTAATTAAACTAGTGGCTGTACTGAGAAATGAAATGTATTTTAGTCTAATGAGTTTACATCACTGTCCGAATCTAGAGATTTTCAAAAAATAAAATTGAATTTTATAAAATTTATGAATTTCATGAAAAGTTATCGTTTGATACGAAAAATATTTGAGAATTCATGGATAGTAACAATCCCTTATTTTAATTTTGAACAAAGGGTCAACGCGCCCTCTAAACTTGTGTCACGGGGTCATCTAACCCATTTATACTTTTTTGAGCAACTAACCCCAAAACTCTTCATTTTCGGGTCAAGTAACCCATAATTGTATTTTTAAAACGCGTAAAATACAAATCAGAGGTGAGGGATGCAAAAAAGTAATTAGATACTTCCCTAATTGTTGCGATATAATTATCCTAAATCTGTTTTTTAAAATAAAAATATAAATTATGGGGTTATTTGACCCGAAAATGAAGAGTTTTGGGGTTAATTGCTCAAAAAAGTATAAATTGGGCTAAATGATTCTGTGTCACAAGTTCAGAAGGTGCGTTGACCCTTTGTTCTTTTAATTTTTCACCTTCTATAAGGTAAAGTTGAAATCCATCATTTATAATAAACGAATGAGTATGTTAAAATTTAATTATTTCAAGTACTTCCTCCGTCCAAAAAAAAATACTCCCTCTGCTCCATTCTAATTGAACATATTTTTTATTTTGAGTGTCTCATTTTATTTGACAATTTCTATTTATAAAATACTTTTCGCACTACTTTTTTACCCTCCTCAATTTATGCATTTTAAAAGTATATTTTTTAAAAATGTTGAAGCGGATATAAGAGTAAAGTTATCAAAATTTCTTAAACAATATGCAATGAGATTTTTCTCAATTAAAATGGGACACGAATATAATACTATAAACCCATAAATTTCATATTTCAACAACATTTTATGTATTAAAATTCATGTATTTAGTAAAATTCATGAATTTAAAGAAAACCTCGATTCAAACGGTAGTATTATTTTAGAATATCTCCATTAAAGCAAGAAGCGATTAACTTTCTTAAAGTGTATAGTAATTATCCATAGATGAGATAATTTTGAATTTGTTTGCAAAATATTTAGTTTAGTTGTCAATTATTTCTAATTAATTTTATATTTCAGAAAAATTAATACCTTCCACTAAAATTAACAAAATAATAATTGAGCTCTTGTCTGTGTAAATAAGCTTAAATACTACATTTGCCAGCTAGGTAGCACGGAAACGGGAAACAGAAACGATACGAAACGGACACGGGGAAACGAAATTTTTTCAAAATGAAGGACACGAAACGTGGTGGAAACGTGCAAATAACAAAAATAAAGGGATATATATATAAAAATATTATCTAAATATTTATGATAATTAACAAAATAATTCATTTTAAAATACTAAATATTTAAAATTTTATAAATATATAAAAAAATATAATATAATTCAACACAAATAAGTATTTTTGATGTATTGTAGACAATGCGAATGTAAAATTTATGGGTAACTAGTTAGATTTTTTTATTTGTGGGTAATAATTTTAATTTTTTTTATAAATTTTTAATTTTTATTATTTACGGAAACGGCCCGAAACGTTTTGTACGGGTGTCCAAGAGTTTCCGGTTTCCGAAACGTTTTTGAAACGGGAAACGCAACTTTGTCGAAGTTTCCGTGCTTCTTAGTTTGCCAGAGTTCCATTTTAAGTTATCAAATATCAATAGACAATATTTGAAAATTGAAAATTGATAGAGAAAAAGCAGATAAATTTATCATACATCATATGGTATATAAAATTGCAAAATGCCATCTCCAATGTAATTTATATATGCTAGAATCAGTTAAAAATATACAAAATGAAAAGAATTAAAAATTTAACTCTTGTGTAGCAATTTAGCGACTCTCATTAATTCCACTAAGACAGCAATTTCAAAACATGGATAGAGCAGTTGATACATTTCTTACAATTTCAACTTCCATCTATAATGATACAGTTTCAATAATGCTAAATACTAGTTGAGTTTTGAATTATCCGGACAAGGGTTTATCCCATTTGATTGATTGCTCTTCCCGTTGCTTCTATTCGGATCTGCAAGAGAAAGCACCGGATCCTCGTAAAGAGTCACCCCTTTCTCATTGCTATGAAACACTGTGTCCCCGTCTGTAGTCTGAATACCATCGAGTAATTCTACCACCTGACTCATAAGGGGTCTCCCTTTCGGGTTCTGGCTAAGGCATTGGTAAGCCAAATTGGATACCTTCATTGCTGTTCTAACTGAATACTGCCCTTCCATTCTAGGGTCTAATATCCTTAGAACCTTCTTATTGTGGTTCAAAAGAGGTCGTGCCCACTCGACCAAGTTGTGTTCTCGGCTAGGTCTGCCCTTGTCCAGTGCTCTCCTTCCAAGTAGCAATTCAAGCAGAACAACTCCGAAACCATAGACATCACTTCGAGCAGTTAAATGCCCTGCTCGTATAAATTATTGATTAGTTTCACAAAAATACAAAATGAGGCAAAATGAGCTGAGCATTGCAAATGGGAAAAGATAAACACACGAAACTTATTTTATGTTTTGCGGGCAATTAACACTTTACAAGAACTATCTACCCAAACAGAACACACCAAAAGAAAGAGAACTTAGTGTTCAAAACGTAAAATGCAATAACCTATTATCAAGTTAGCTCACTCACCAGTCATCACATATTCAGGTGCAGCATATCCATATGTACCCATCACCCTTGTTGAAACGTGTGTCTGGTCTCCCATTGGTCCATCTTTCGCAAGCCCAAAATCTGATAACTTCGCATTGAAGTTCTGCACATTGTTGGCATAATTCAGCAATTAAAATACCACAAGGATAATAAAACAGTGGGAGGTGACCTGTCACTGAAAGCAATCTCAATCAATAGAGATTCCTGAATAACAATGCATCGGCTACTAACCGAATCCAATAGGATGTTTGACGTCTTAAAGTCACGGTAGATGATTGATCTTTCCGCACCATGAAGAAAAGCAAGACCCTTTGCTGCATCTGAAGCAATCTTTATTCGTTTTGACCAAGTCAAAGTGCAACCCACTCCTACCACCAAAAATAATAGAAAGAATACAATAAATATTCTCATCCTTGAAGCTTAATTTTATAAAAGAAAAACAACACATTCTATCCAAGAATTTAGTGCAGATAGTGAACCTATTCAAAAAGGATTATAACAGCTTCTGTATGCATTCAATGATAGAGGGTAGTATGATGAGAGAAAAATAAAAATTGATTCCTAATTTTCTATGCTTGGAAAAGCCATTAAAATGTGGATGCTTGACAACTGGCTACTCCGCCATGGAAATATGCAGAGGGGAGTGGCCTTATAGAAGAAAGGGGCAAGTCCTGGGCAATGCTCAACAAAAGTCTTGGCAAATCCGAGTACAAAGTTGGAAGAAAAGTTCCAGCAAACCAATTTATCCTTCAACTTCAAAAGCATAGACTAGTAAATGAGTAATTTTAATCATAAAACCATAAAAATATTTGTACTTCAAAAATAAATGACATAATGTCCATTGACCATCAATAATAAATAATCTTTTCGCCCATACTTCTGAATCCTTCTAATCCAAACACGAGAGGAAAAAATAAATTAAACCCCTCCTCTGGATTGGATACATTATATTTTATTTCCTTCAGTTACTCACTGAGCTATGAAGCACCGATACGGGTACGGGTACGGGTACGGACACGGGTACGGGTGCGGGGAACGGCATTTTAAAAAAAAATAGGACACGGGTACGGCGGGGACACAACAATTTTTTTATTTTTTAAAAATATATATTTACTCTTATATAAGGTTTCAAGATGCAAAAACAATAAATATTATGTCACAAGATGCATAAGTAATACATAAGTTAGTTTAATATAGGGCTGCTGTAATTTCTTTTAATATAGGGCTGCTCTATTTTTTTTTAAACAAGGGCTGCTGTGTTTATTTTAAAATAGGGGCTGTTAATTTTTTTTTTTTAAATTAAAAATAGGGTTTACTTTAAGTTATTATCTAATTGTATTTGAGTTTGGGCCATTTATTTTTATAAAAGAAAATCCATAAAAAAAATCTAAAATTTAACTAAAATGCCACTAGAAGTGTCCCCGAAGTGTCCCTGGCGTGTCCCCGAAGTGTCCCCGGCGTGTCCCCTTGTTTGACTTAGTCGAAGGTACGGGGACACGCCACGTGGCGTGTCGGGTACGTATCCCCGGCGTGTCCCCGGCGTGTCCCCGTGTCGACCCCCTAGATACGGCACTCCGACGGAGTGTCGGCACATCTCTCATATTTGTGAATCGCAAAATTCATAAGAAAATGAGATTGACACATGCTCCAAACATACATGAGCAATTAACTACACTTGGATGCTTTTGCAGTAAATATGGAAATAATAGAATGCCCAACAATTCAGCCTGAAACTTTAGAATGATGCCTTTTTCAACCACAATCCCAAACACCCCCTAAATCACCACATTTTCACACTTAAAATCCATCACTAAGTTGAAAGAAATGACAAACACCATCAAAATAGTAGCCACTTGATTTGATGTTGCGTAGTTCATAAATTGGCTTTTTTTAAATCAGTTAACAGAGTTACCTGCAGTAACACCCTAAATAAGCATTCAGTTATTAAATTTGAGAATATCGAACTACCTCACTAACATAAAAAATAGGATGAAAGGAATAATTTAGCTCAAGCATCAGATCTTTTCATCCTCATCTCTATTTAGATCATTAGAGGCATAAACTGTTTGCTAAAATGAGGCAAGATTTATCACTATCAACTTTACCGAACATAAAATAGCGTTTGCACAATCAAATGCGCCTCCCCCCACATACACTTGTGATAAAAAAAAAATACCATTTAAGTTGATAATTCTATTTTGATGTATATGAAGCTAAGAGATGCACAAAAAAAAAAACTTTCACAAAGCCATAATTCATAATCGCAATAGCCACTTACTTCGAAAAAGATGTTTCTCCAAGCTCCCACTTGCCATGTACTCGTAGACTAGTAACCTGTGTTCGTCTTCACAGCAATACCCAATTAGCTTCACAAGATTTGAGTGACTGAGCTGCCCTAAGTAATTGACTTCTGCCTGCACAGAAAACAGCAATTCTTGAATACAAGCAGCCACAACTCTTCTCCTTTTAAGGTGAACTTTTTGAAAGAGAGGCTCGTTACATCAAGATGGAATAGCAATAATTTTGAACATTATATTATATATCTTCTAAAGGCTAACAAAAATGTTTTCACATAAAACTATCTGATTCCCATCTAACCATAGAAACAATGATATTGGATACCCTTTCTTTTGAATAGGTTACCACCTGAACAATGTAAAGTTCGTTTCAGTTAAGTATTGAATCTCTTAACGTTACCTTTCCTTAGTATAGTTTTTACTGTTCTAATATCAGCAAAGGTCAACATTTAGAGCTGCATGCTGCGAAGTTAAATGTGAAACCGCAAAAGATATCATGCAAAACTAAATTGCTTCACGGACTCCAGAGACCATTTATACTATACTGTGTCTTAGCAAATAGACATAAATATCAAGAAGCATACCAGCTTTAGCACTAGACTTAGATAGATCAAAAGGAGAGCATGTCACTAAAAGGAACATTCATTCCATTGTTACCACCTGTGCCAACATGAACAAATGTTGGCAGCTAGATGAGGAATCTTCAGAAAAATAAAAAGGGACTCCAAAAATGATAGTCCAAGATGGATTCGAGGAAATCCTGGGACAGACCAGATAGGAAACAAATCAAATGACTGGAATTGGATTTAGTGGTAGGTACAGAGTTGGGACCAATTAATGATAAATTGAGTGGAGGATGTCTCAAAAACTTTACCCAGCTTCAACCTCTAATTGCACTGAAACTGCAGCAATCTTATAGAATTACAGCAAATAAAACCCATTAGGAACTACAATCCATCTATGTAGCGTAACCCAGACAAAATACTGCCTTAAGTGAGACGCCAAAAGTAAGCAAGTAATCAACAAATGCCTTTTGATCTAAGGTGCCGTTATTTGTACTCCTTAAGTTTATACTCTGATTATGGTTTCAGTGTTCTATATTACTATATGCCATATGGTTTAATGAAAAAAAGGTTTGAAATCCGTGTACCGCTAATTGGCATTTCTCTCGCTTTGAACAAGCCCTATTGGCTGCAAAAGAAGAGCAATAATGTGGGTCGAACGTAACAATTTGGACCAGGAATCTAAGCTCTCCGCACACATGGCTGATTCATTACCCACAAGGCGAAAGCTTGGAGACAGCAGCAACACATTATACTTAATAACTCATATAGATTGAAAATACTAAAAAAATAACTTCATTAAGTTGAGTAATATCCCTTAAACATAAAATAATACACAAAAAATTATACGGAGTAAGCAGATGCACATATCAAAAATAAATGCGTCTCTAAAGGAAGTGCAGAAAAATTGCTAGTGAATTAGCTATATTTCAAACCTATAACACATGAAGGTACTTGTAGTTGTAAAGCAAGCACATTAAGATACTTATAAAGACTGCTTGGAGAAAGGTTCAAAGAAAATCTAATTCACAGTTTTATTTAGTAGTATGTGCAAGCGCACAAACGTGCAGCTCAGATATGTAACTTATAGTATAGAAGGTAAGGTTTTAGTAACAAAAAATTCTAGGTGCTTATTTTCTCTCTCCTCACAATCAGGCAAAAAGCAAGACTTTTCTGTCTGTCTTGAAGATAATTATACAGAATTCTTCTGGCAATAAAATGCAATTTCAGACAACTCAATGCACGCCAATTGCAAAATCATTCAAACTCCCTATCTACCATTCTTTTCATTAGAAAAAAAATATTGCCCAGCTTGTAAAGTAAATTTTTTAATTAAAACATCCAAAAAATAGTTAATTGGTGCAGCTACTGAATGTAAAAACCAATATGAGCAGCAAAAAAGAAAAGCAAAGAAAAGAAGAAGATGCAGGAAAAAAAAAGAATAAGGCAAATACCAGCCATTCTCTGTCACCTTGTAGACCATCAGGATTAAGCTCTTTAATGGCAACAGCAATGGTCTCATAACCAGGCCTTACGCTTGAATCTATGACACCCTTATAAACAACTCCAAATCCCCCCTCACCAAGAATATAATCTGGTCTGAAATGCTTTGTGGCCAATGTCATTTCCTCATACGTAAATATATCTACATTCCCATATCCAGAGTTCTGGCGAAGATCGGTCACATTCTTGGGAACCAATGGGACATTGCTTGTACTTTTCGCCCCAAATGAATCCGGCTTATTTACTTTACTTGGAGACTGCTTTAAGTCTTCTCCTCCTGCTAAAATTTCAACAGATATATTGATAAGCAACCACACATCATAACTACATCATGCATCTTCATTCTAGTACTTACAAAACAACCTAACCTAAATCAACTTTAAACACACCCGTATACAAGTGATATTTCCGTTTACTTTGGTTTTCAAATACACGAAAATGAAAAAAAATTAACTATCATCAAAAGTTCAAGATGATAATAACAATAATTATCTCAAAACCTTAGAATTACTATGTTTTCTTTCACAATACTGAAGTCCAAAAAGATGAATCTCGATGACATAAATCAAGTCCAGAAATGCTAATCTTAAGAAACATTTCTACATTTGGTATTCCATTAGTTATACACATAATGCACATAACATGCTATAACCGATTACTTCAAATGCCTGTCACATTGCATCAATCTAAAGCAAACATCGAACTACTTCCAGTTTACATACCAAATCAGAAATTAGAAAAATGTAAAATGGACCCAGTTTTGGTTAATTTTGAAACAGAAATATAATATGCATAAATCGTAAACTAGGTAGCACGGACACGGAAAAACGCATTATTTTAAGGTTTACTATGTTAAAGATAAAGTTTTGTGTCCGAAACATTTCCGAAACAGAAATGCTGATGGAACGAAGTGTTCGTGCTACTTAGATCATGAATGTAGCCCACTTCATCAAGATCAAGCCTAACATTTAAGAAAAATAACAAGAAATCCAGCTTTTTTTCATTAAAAAAAATACCAAGAACACAGGAATTGACCGAGTACCATATAAGACAAATATGATAAAGAAACAAAATTTGTGGATAACAAACATTAAATACCTTTCTTAGAAGAAGATAAATGTGGTGGCTGATGTTGATTCTGAGGCTGCTGCTGTTGGTGTTCTTGATCATTTTCAATGCTAAAACACATACCCATCTTGATGAATCTCCTTGACTTTGATTTTTCATGGGATTTCATTTTCCCATTTCACACAATTAATACCCTTTTCTTTAAATCAACTCAAACAACCCAAAATGTGACTTCTTTTTCTATCAACTTTAAAAAAATGGTGAAATGGCGCCTGTCTTCGATCTGAGCATACAAGAAAATAAATTTATATTGTTTTTTGGAAATGATGAAATTTTGAAAGGACGTATCTTTTTGATTGACGGTGATAAAAAAAACAGATAAATTACAACAAATAAATTTGGAAATGTGAAGAGAGGAATAGAAAATGAATTATTTTGTGATAAATGAAATGAAGTTTTTTTTGGGTTGAGAGATATTTCGTTGGAAGAACAGCCGCCAAAAGCGCCAAAGTAAACGGGTCCCTCTCTTCTCTCTATTTTCTTCTTGCCCCTTCTTCTTTTCTCTATTTTCTATTTTACCATTTTCTTTATTTTTTTTCAAAATTTATAATTCGATTTTATTTTTTATATATTTTTATATTTTATCAAATAAAAAAGACCATTTTATGAAGATAATGGAACATTCTCTTATAAACCTCTAATTATATAAACTTTATAACTACTATATGAATCATTCAAGCAAGGGAGGGTGTGTACGGTTCAGGAGAATTTAGAAATTGATAAATCTCCGAAACTATATCATAAATCGGTTTGGTTTAATTTGGAAATTTTATTTTTCAATATAGTTCGGTACCAGGATTCGGTGGTTCGGTGGTTCGGTATGGTTCGACACAAATATCACTAAAACCACGTACTCCCTCCGTCCCACTTTAGAAGTCCCATTTGACTTTACACACAGATTAAGAAAACATTAATTATTCTTGTCTTTTCATGTTTTTTCATGTTTTGCCCCTATTAATGATAGTGGAATTTTCCATAGAACTCTTTTAAAATAACTAAAATAAGGGTAAAATGGAGTATTCAATGGAAAAGTACTCTAAAAATAGTAATGGGACTTTTTAAATGGGACATCCCAAAATAAAATATGGGACTTCTTAAACGGGACGGAGGGAGTATATTTTTATCAATAGCATAATTTCTAAAATTTTATGCCATATTATTTTTACTCATTAGACTAATCTTTTTAGCTGTATACCGACAATTTAATTTATTATTATTGATTTTATGAAATATCAAAAATAAATATATAATAAAAAAATAAAAAAATAAATATCTAGAAAAGGATAATAACCAACATATAAACTCATATACTTTTATATATCTTTTTGGTTTAAATACCTTACACTAAGTGAAAAATACAATACCTTACAATACTACATTATTTATGTTAAAGTGCATTCCTAATAAACAAATGCTTCATCGAGTAAAAAAATGTTTTTAATAAAATAAACATACATTTTTGCAAGCCAATAAAATTCTAATTTTTTTAATTAATAAAACCAACATATGAGATTAATGAAAATTATATCATCGTGACAATTTTATTTTATTTTCATTAAACTGCTGCCTTCTTTTATTTAGGCCAAAACTATGTAATTTTGTTTCAAATAAAAATAATTAGAAATGTAAATATATAAATAATTTATATTAAAATAAAAAATATTAAACTTAAATTATTTAAGCTTAGAAAAAAATCATATAATTTTAATTAAAATAAATAAATAATATTAATCGATATAATTAAAAGATATATAATTTTATTTATGTGTAGTTATTTATATATATAGATAAATACTTTTAATATTTATTTTTTTTATAATTTCAAATTATTTTTTGAAGTCTTATAATAAAAATGTAATATGAATGTAATATGTTAAAATAGAATGATATATATAAGTTTATATGCCCCTTGCTATTATGTTACCTCCTAATTCTAATGCTTTTAACATGTTACCTCTTAACCCTAATGCTTGCTCTCCTCATGCCTCCTTTTTCTCTACTCTTTCTAATATAGAAAACCTCGACTCTTCTTCTATTGCAGTCTCATATTATCTTCTATTTTTCT
Organism: Mercurialis annua; assembly: GCF_937616625.2. Classification (NCBI taxonomy): domain Eukaryota; kingdom Viridiplantae; phylum Streptophyta; class Magnoliopsida; order Malpighiales; family Euphorbiaceae; genus Mercurialis; species Mercurialis annua. Next base: position 43,947,479 of record NC_065571.1, read on the forward strand.
TTTTAATGGATTCTATATCTTATACACACATTAATCGTGTTGGTGAGTCATCATTCTTCTCTATTATAGCAAAGTAAAACCCTATATTAAAAAGGAGGAAAATGTTGGACCATGTATTTTTATACTCTTTATTTTGATATATTCAATTAATTGGCCTAAAAACGAATTAAATCATTAACACAAAAACTCCCCCTTAATGTGATAACATCTTAAGGGTTTCTAAATTGATTTTAATTCATTTTTAAACATGATATGTAACATTCGAATTAAATGAATTAAAATCAATTTAGAAACCCTTAAGATGTTATCACATTAAGGGGGAGTTTTCGTGTTAATGATTTAATTCGTTTTTAGATAAATTGTTTGTCTATATCAAAAAGGGAAAGAATATTGTACCATGTGTTTTTATACCCTTTATTTTGATATATTCAATCAATTGGCATTTATCGTTTTCTAACGTTTTTCTTAAATTTTTACGCAGATTTTAATTGTTTTTCTGAGTGCAGCCTTTTGCATGATCGTGCAAATGAGTTTAGCCATTTACACGATCGTGCAAATTTTGCAAGATCGTGCAAATCATTTTTCAGCACTTCTTCAGTTACTGCGAGCTAAACGATCATGTAGACGATCAATGCACGATCGTGCAAACCATTTGCTTGATCGTACAAAGTGTTACACGATTATGTAAATCCCCAGATTTCAAATTTCTTCATAACCGTTGGACATAAACGATCGTGCATATATTTAAACGATCGTGCAAAATGTATGAGAGCTGATTTTCAGAAGTTTCCCAAGGAATTATAATGGGAAGAAAATGGCTTTTACCAATGGAACTTTGACACATCATCAAGGAGCCTATAAAAGACTTGATCTAACCTATATGTGTGGTTAGAACAATTATTGCAAAAACTCAAAGCTCTCAACAACTCAAAAGCTCTCAAATTTATTTGTGCATCAATTCTTCATATTAATTGTTTGTTGTTCTAGTTAGTTAGAGCATTTATTGTTTTCATTGTGGGTTCTGATTAGCTTTGAAAAATCAAGTGTAAGTTAGAGTTTAACTTTGGAAAAACTCAACCTTTGTAAGTTAGAGATTAGTTTTGGAAAATCTCAACTTGGAATTTAGCTATAAAGCACTAAGTTTGAAGTTAGCTTAGAAAACTTCTTGTGAATCTCAGTTAGTGGATTCTAAATCTCAATCCTTCATTGAGTAGTGGAGTAGGATCGATTTGTGATCCGAACCACTCTAAATGTCACGACCCGATTCCCGGATCGAGACCGGCGCTAAGGAATGGGAGTGGTTGCTCCGAAACCCGTAGCAAGCCTTAAAATAAAATCCATTTTTCTCATTAAAACAATTCAACTTTTCTTTAAAAAGTTTTCTCATATGAATTTGTTTCGAAATTCACTATAAATTTTTCGCGGAATAAAATCATACATTTTCAATTCCGAAACATTAACATTAGGTCAACCGTTTCACGGGACCTCTTTTCCATTTTCACAACATGTCAATTTTCATAACCCTTTTTCAAAACGTTTTTAGGGTAAGACATGCAAATCACATTTATGCCACGTCGGGCCCACATATACATTTTGTCTCGATGCCAACAGTTTCATTTACTGTTTTCCACATTTATCTCGGTATCTCAAATACCCGAGAGGCATCGCAAAATAACCATAATAAGCATGCATACATATACATAAATATAAGCGATGAAAATTAAACAGAGTAATAACGTGTCAGTTCATCGCAAAATAAAGAGCATGCTAAAGTACGTCCGTCTAGACAGTTCTACTGCAGCGCTAAGATAGGAAAATATTTACAAAATACCACAATGCCAAAATAGAGACTTCACGGATCAAGAATATGAAGTCTCGCCAAAAAGACAGCCTACGTACCTGAAAAATTGGTACAACAACGGGGTCAGATTAACTGGTGAGTTGACATCTTACAAACACACATTAAATAATTTAACACGTTATAAAAATAGATATATTTAAATATTTACTACCGGTTCAATCACAGAAACGTAAAGCTTTTAAATGAAATGCCATTTCTAATCCATTTTCCTCTAAGTCTTCTTTCAGACTGAGATTCATAAATTAATCGGCTGAATCCGTACATTCGCTCGACTTTAGTTTATTTTCCACTATCCTTTACAGTTCTAAACCTTTCTTTAGACTGTTTCCAACTTTTCTCATGAACTCAACGACCGATAACATTTAATGTTCCATGACGTCGTTAGTTCTTAAATCAATCGGCCGAACTCTATCGTTCCATCGCCGTTAACTTGTTCGGGGTTCTAGACCGTCGTCTTAGAAGCTCTCCCGCTATGTCTGGACCGTCGTCTCAGACTTCTAGACCGTCGTCTAGATTCACACAGTACATTCCACTTTACATAAATATAAATATGCATGCAATAACTAGTGATCACATAGTCCTATTATAGCCCAAATAGGATGGCACGTTTCATAGACTCATTTCATAATAATTTTACTTACTCAAAATAAATATACGATATATTTAAAATGCTTTACGATATTAATTTTCCACATTAAAGTAATAATAGTAATTTGATTACTTTAATGTATGCATGTAATAATGCAAACTCACAGACTGTCGTTCCACAATTATTTACGCACGCTAATCCACATTTAGCTCATCGGCAATTATTCATTAATTGCCCCGTGAATGTCTCGCATTCCGAGACTGACCTTTCGTCAATTCTATAAACGTTTGATAACCAAAACGTTTCCCACTAATCATCACGATCGACATCGTGGCCCGTACACACACTACGTATCGGGTTCAATCCTAGGAATCCCATTAAATTTCATAATTTGGTCCATTCTAAATCCTTAGGTAAATTTTACCATTTTACCCTTTCTGAAAAATTCCCATATTTTAAAAATAATATTCGGACCTTATTAACTTCCATATTCCAAAATACCATTATTTCAAATCCTCTTTTATAAAAATAATATATATACATATATATATCCTTTAATTAAAATTTTCCAATTTTAATTAAATAAAACATTAATTAGTTTATGTCTAACTAATTAATTCTAACCCATTTAAAAATATAAATCTTTTGGGTCCAAGCCCAAATTAAAAGTTTTAAAACTTGAAATCTTCCATTTAAAACAAATCAAGGCCTCAAATGCCTTTCAAACCCACCAAAATTCCATTTAGGACATACTAGTCCTTATACTTTCAAATCTTACATTTTAGTCCTTTTGATCCATTTTTTTATTTATTTATTACTTACCTTTTAGTTTTTAACTTTGGGTCCAAATTATTTAGTCAAGTCTAAATAAAAGTCCAAAGTTCTAAGTCCGGGATCTAATTTACGGTTTTGGCCCCACTTGGCCCCGGTCCATATTGGTTCGGTTTCAACCCGACCAAATTTTGGCTCGGTTAAACAGAGACACCGTGCTCCGTTTACCGGCCGGTAGTGGTTCGCCGACCACCACCCCACTCTCTACCACCTATACCAAAATTTAGCCAATCAATTTCAAATAGAATGAAATTTAACTCTACCACAAATATTTAATCACACTTGATTAAATATTACAACACTAATCACATCATTAACAATTTAAATAATCAAACACCAAATAGCCAACTATTCGGCCACCACACCAAATCACCATTTAACAACTTTTTCATTAAGCAAACATTTCTATGGCATGCTTATTATCTCAACATTAAATCAAGAAATTTGAAAAATACAATTTCTTTTAAATCATGGACTAATTCGGCTTCTAGCCAAAATTTAGCATTTCAACATTTCAATCCACATAATCATGTAAACATAATCTCAATCTCATTTAATCATCAAATAATCATATCATCTAAATAATAAAAATTATTTATTTTCATTTTTCATTTATTCGGCCAACTCAAAATATATCATTCAAATACATTTTCAAATATTTGCATCCTAGGCATATTTTTACACCATTTCATGCAATTCACTATCAACTCAATTCATCAAGTATATTTCATACCAACAATATGTAAATCACAATACATCATTAAATTTCTCAATAATTTTTCTATTATATTCGGCCATAATCAAATTAAATCAACACATGCTATAAATTTCTATCATCAATTTCATTTCAACATAGCATGCAACACAATTTAACATGTATAAATTACATACAAAAATTACCTAAAATATACCACAATAATCATAGAAAAATTACATACATATTTCGGCATTTTTTTAACAAAATACCCACTAAATAATTTTCATAATTTATACATGCAATAATGAAAACATATTCGGCCAAGTAAAAATTCCACTAACATATTTTACAAATTTCTATCATGCATCACATTTCAATTTGTCATTTAATACAACCTAGATAACATGCAAAAATTCTAATAAGCATAACAAAATAACAATGAAAAAGAAATCATAGCATAACTCGGCAATTTCAAATAAATTACCCAAAAATCTCTATTTTAAAATCTTAACCACATTTCACATATATTCACCCATTTAACAAATTTTAAACCCAAAATAATTTATCTCATAATTATTCTTTAATCCCATTGTTTTCGGTTTCAAAGAAAAATATTAAATTTCTACACTTTGAACTTTAAAACCACCAAATTTTTCTTAAACAATATACTACATTTAAAACATGAAATTTTAAAACCCTACTTCATGAATATTTATGAAAATATTCGGCTTATAACACCACAAATTTAACCCTTTAAATTTTTCTTTTTAAAACCCTTAATTTTTCTCAAGAACCAACCTTTTAACACTCAAAATACAAATTTCCAGCTTTTTAAGCCTAGTTCATAAAACTTGTTCAAGTTAGAAACAAATTTAAAACATAACTACCTTAAAAAATTTGAATCTTCCAAAACCAATCTTTACCCAAGTTTTATTTCACCCTTTAAATCTACAATCCATGATTGCATGTAAGCTTTAAACTCTTGAACTAAAATTTTGTTAAAACTGAAATGTTTCAAAAAAAATGAACAACACCCAAATATTTGATCCTCTTAAAAACCCACATTTTGAAAGAAAGATCATATTTTAAAAACTTTGAATGAAACCTCCCACTCAAGCACAAAACTTTAAAAAGAAGAAGAAGACGAATACTCAAATCAAGAAATTCACAAAGAATTAAGAAGCTTTTATTTCTTATCTTTCTTTAAAAGCTTGAGTTAAAAATTAATGGAGTTTGTTATTTTCCTAGGGTTTGGGTTCGGCAAAGACAAGGAAAAAGAGAGTGACTTTTGGTTTTTCTTTAACAATTCTTTTTACTCCTAAGAAAATGGAGAAAAGAAAATTTCTAATTATAGCAAATTAGATTGAAAAGTTGTGGGGTCTAAGTTGCCCTTTTTAATTTCAATCATTAGAACCACCATAGTCATAATCTTAAACTACATGCATGATGCCAAGTGTCCTACATGTGTCATCTTTTATCCAATTGCTTTCTCTCCAAGTTAAGCTAATCTAGCTTATTTAATTATTTTTACGGTTTTCGGAGTTCCGTAAAATCTTTCTCGAAAAACGTTTCCGCACTAAATTAATCTCTTATAAGATCAAATCTTGAGCAAATATATTTATAATTTATTTTTTTAACGTTTTAATTATTTAAATCGATTTTTATCATTTAATGGCCAAAAATTACAAAAATGCCACCCATGCACAATAATTCAATTTACGTAGCCATGCACACGTACACATTTAAATAATTAATCAAACATCACAAATAAATCAATCACATGCATTTAAACACCGAAAATCAATTTCTAAGCCGGTACTCTACCGCCGCTAATTTCCGATTCACCGCATTTTCAAAAATTCCATATTTTGAAAATTAGGGGTATTACACTAAATCTCTTGTGTCAATCCTCTATCTCTTACACTCTTATTAAATTCTCATTTCCGCTTTAAAGAATTTTTAACTTCTGATTCACATTCAAAAACCATGGTTTGCCATACCCCATAGGGTCTTTTAAATAGCCTGTAAAAATCCAAAGGGATTGTGATAAAATTCTAAGATATTGGACTAATTATAATGCCTTAAACATTTATGAGCTAATTTGTAGAACTGATGAGTTAAATTGACCAAAATTAAATCCTAGTGGCCCTAAAAGCTCCTTTTGATACTTTCAGAAACCAATATAGCCTTTTTAACACATTTTTTTAAGGAAAACACTCATTAAGACTTATGACAGACAATATTATGGTGGCGTATGAAGTAGCGCATTTTATGAATTGCAAACGGAGAGGGAAAGATGGATTTGTCTCAATGAGTACGGCGTATAATAGGGTGGAGTGGAGATTTATTCAGCAGATTTTGACTGTGATGGGCTTCTCAGATATGTGGGTTAGGTTGATGCTTATGTGCATAACTTCTGTTCGATACAAAGTGGTTCATGGTGTGAATGAATATGGACCCATCGTTCCTCAACGAGGTCTTAGACAGGGAGGACCCTTTTTCTCCCTATTTGTTTATTCTATGTGTAGAAGGGTTTCTTCAATTCTTCAACTCTATAAGGGGCAAGGCAGAATTCATGTATGCAGAGTGGCTAATAACGCACCATAGTGTCTCATCTTTTTTTTTAACCGACGATAGCTTCTTATTCTTTAAAGCTAACTTGGAAGAGTGTGCAACAATCCAGAAGTGTATTAAGTTATATGAGGAAGCGTCTGGACAGTGCATCAATTTTCAAAAATCTTCTTGTAATACCCCTAATTTTCAAAATATGGAATTTTTGAAAATGCGGTGAATAGGAAATTAGCGGCGGTAGAGTACCGGCTTAGAAATTAATTTTCGGTGTTTAAATGCATGTGATTGATTTATTTGTGATGTTAGATTAATTATTTAAATGTTTACGTGTGCGTGGCTACGTAAATTGATTTATTGTGCATGGGTGACATTTTTGTAATTTTCGGCCATTAAATGATAAAAATCGATTTAAATAATTAAAACGTTAAAAAAAATATAAATTATAAATATATTTGCTCAAGATTTGATCCTATAAGAGATTAATTTAGTTCGGAAACGTTTTTCGAGAAAGATTTTACGGAACTTCGAAAACCGTAAAAATAATTAATTAAGCTAGATTAGCTTAACTTGGAGCAAAAGCAATTGGTGGAGAAGTGACACATGGTGAGACACTTGGCATGATGCATGTAGTGTAAGTTATGACTAAGGGTGGTTCTAATGATTGAGATTAAAAAAGGCAACTTAGACCCCATAACTTTTCAACCTAAAATGCTATAAGTGGAAATTTTCTTTTCTCCATTTTCTTAGGAGTAAAAAGAATTGCTAGAGAAAAACCAAAAGTCACTTTCTTTTCTGCTTGTCTTTGCCGAACCAAACCCTAGGAAGAAAACAAACCCCATTAATTTTTTTAACTCAAGCTTTCAAAAGGTAAGAATAAAAGTTTCTTTAAGTGATTTAATTGTGAACTTCTTGATGGGGTATTTTTTTAAAAAACTTTGTGCTTGAGTGGGAGGTTTTATTCAAAGTTGTTAAAAGATGATTTTTCTTTCAAAATATGGGTTTTTAAGAGGATCAAATTTATGGGTGTTGTTCATTTTTGGAAATTTTCGGTTTTAACAAAATTTTGGTTTAAGAGTTTAAAACTTGCATGCAATCATGAATTGTGGTTTTAAAGGGTGGAATAAAACTTGGATAAAGATTGGTTTTGAAAAATTTAAAAATTTTAAAGTAGTTATGTTTTAAATTTTTGTTTCCAACTTGAACAAGTTTTAATAGTTAAGCTAAAAGCTGAAAATAAATATTTTTGGGTGTTAAAGGTTGATTCTTGAGAAAAATTTAAGTGTTTTAAAAGAATAATTAAAGGGTTAAATTTGTGGTGTTTATGAACCGAATATTTTCATAAATATTCATGAAGTAGGACTTTAAAATTTCATGCTTTAAATGTAGTATATTGCTTAAGAAAAATTGGTGGTTTTAAAGTTTAAAGTGTGGAAATTTAATATTTTTTTATGAAACCGAAAACAATGAGATCAAAGAATAATTATGAGATAAATTATTTTGGGGTTAAAATTTGTTAAATGGGTGAGTATATGTGGAATGTGGTTAAGATTTTAAAATGGAGATTTTTGGGTAATTTATTTGAAATTGCCGAATTATATTATGATTTCTTTTCCATTGTTATTTTGATATGCTTATTAGAAATTTTGCATGTTATCTAGGTTGTATTAGATGATAAATTGAAATGTGATTCATGGTAGAAATTTGTAAAATGTGTTAGTGGAATTTTGACTTGGCCGAATATGTCTTCAATATTGCATGATTAATTTGTGAAAATTTGTTAATGGGTATTTGTTGAAATTATCACTATCTGGAGCATTTCGAAGCACCGCAATGGAGTGATTTGGAATAACAAGCACGATTCTGTCGAAGCAACAGTCAACGAGGGTGCAATGTTCTTATCGCAGTGGAGAATGGCTAAAACTCAGCAGATTGACAGTCCAGTGTTTAACAAGGATTATGGATCAGGAATTTGGACAAAACCAAACTCTGGATGGTTGAAAATAAATGTGGATGGAGCTATGTTCAAGGGTCGAGGAATAGGAGGGTTTGGTTGTGTTGCTAGGAATGAAGATGGTCATTTTGTGTGATGTGGTACATACATTGTTCTTAAATCGCCCAAAGAAAGGGATGTAGAGGCTATAGGCATCAGAGAAGCTTTTATTTGAATTAAGAGACTGAAGTTATCGAAAGTCTCAATGGAGTCAGATGCCCTGTAGGTGATTAGTGGTTCTCGTAATAATAATGAGGATATCTCGTATTATAGGATAATTCTTCTTGAAATTAAAACTCTTCTTAAAGAGTTATCCGATGTGTCATTAATGTTTATTTTTAGATCAGCAAATTCGCTTACTCACTCTTTGGCTGGAGCATCGATTTCTTTTCCTGATCATTCGGTTTGGGATGCTACTCCTCCCGATACCATTTGTAATCCGGTGAATTTGGAAGTTTAATATACCCACTTATTTAAAAAAAAAAACGAATTTTAATCAAATACTACCTTAAATATACTTTTAAGCTTATTGATACAGTTACCTTAACACTCCTAGCTAACCTTAGACACTAACCTAACCTTAATGTCTATATAAACAACTTTATAATTAATTAAGAAAGGAGGACTAATCAAATATAAGACATAATCAAAGACAAAAAAAAACCCTAATTTACTAGACTTGACCGAGCCACATCACCCCGACACACCAATTTTGGTCAATTTTACATAACAAATCAAGCTATTTACACTTCAATCAATCAAGAACGTATTATTGCACTTTGATGCAGAGCTGGATTTTATATTTGGATTTTCAAAAAATGACCATATAATTCAGAACGGTACTTCCGAGGACTCAAATCAGTCTTTAAACACATAAATAATTTCATATTTGCATTTGAATGATTAGTGTTTTTAATTTTTTTTGGAGTAAAATTGCTATATTGTATGATTGTTATGATTTTCATTCTAGAAACATATTTTATGATGTTTTTATCAGTTTTGTGCACATGTTTTGAATATACTTATTACCATATCTTTAACCGCGCGTTTTTGCATGTTTTTCGGACGAATCCAATCTTATAAACACATTTATCATCAAATACCATTAAAAATCGGAGAGTGTGTCTCACTCTTTGAGGTGAGAGTGTAGAGGGAAGTTTTAATCCGATTTTAACAAGTTCGGGATAAAAGTGATTCCGGTTTCAGATTTGGACGTTTTTGAAACTGTAACACAAATTCGGGGTAAAGTGATTGTTTGTTCATTTTTCTTGTCTGCTATAATAGAACTGACTTAAATGGCAATATGCCCCATCAACTTGTAAGCAATGGACAATTAACACATAAATTAACTTTGTGTGCAAATTAGTACATAAATTTGGTGATTATGGGCAATTTACCCTATTCGACAATTTGCCCCTTCAATTTGTAAGTTAATAGTTCCTTCAATTAAAAATTTGCCCCCTTAACTTGTAAACTAATTGCCAAAATGGGCTAATTGCCTATAATCACCAAGTTCGTGTACTGATTTGCTAATAAAGTTAATTTATATGTTAATTGCTCATTGCTTACAAGTTAAGGGGGCAAATTGCTATTTAAGTGTAATAGAACTCATCCCCGACTTATACAAGCCAACGCTTTAGTGCTTCACTTTTAATTTGCACTCCACAGTTTTTCTTTGATTCTCCAATGGCAGACGATACCATTAGAACTGTACGTTCTTCTTTTTAACTACTCTCTATCTCTCCTTAACCTTCCTATTAATTTTATTTAATTATTATGTGTGTTTAGGCATTTATGGAGATTCAGAATCGCATGATTGAAACCACAGCCAAACTCAAGCAGGTAATTCATTTTCTTAATTTCATATCTTTTCAGTAATTCGTTTTCTATGTTTGATATAATTGAATTAATGGGCTGGTATTTAATTTTGAAAAACAGGTTCAAAATCAGATGAGAGCTAAAGAAGGAGAAAAGAAGAGAGCTTTCTTGACATTGGAGGAGCTAAATCAACTCCCTGATGGTACTAACACTTACAAATCTATAGGTATTATTTACTATTCTTTTATTTTATGGGCTTGTTTTTGATTTTGTAGTTTTTTAAATTAGCTTTTTTGATTCAGTAGTCTCTTTGTTTTGTTGTTTTTTGCAGGGAGAACGTGAGTGTTGCTAATTAAACCAATTGAGCTGTTTTTGGATTTGAAAAGATGCATTTGAATTTTATTTTCTTTTTTCTTTGTTATTGTGCGCGTTTTCGCAGGTTCGTCTTGGAGCCAACATCAGTTCTAATAACCGAACAAGAACAGAAGCTTAAGGACAGCGAGACTGCAATTTCTTCACTTCAGGTTTGTCTTTTTTCCTGTCTCTCTTTGTTGTGCATATATATGCCATGTTATTCTGTTGGGGAAAAGTGCATCCAAGACTGCATTTCAGTCCTTGTTCCTATTCCCATTTTAGGAAGACAGATTCAGTTGGTAGAATTCAATTGTTGATGGATCAAGTCATAGCAGTTCGCAAGATTTAGAAATCATTTGGAAACTATTCATCATTTTTTTTTGATGGCGTCAGTGTTCATGAATTATAGACATAGACCAGCCAAGAAGCAAACGCTTGTTATTTATACGAGTAGTATAGAAAATTAAATAAATTCAATTCTTGTGATTTCTGTTAGAAAACCTCTATCTGAATAAGCTGTTTTGATGCTGTAATGTGGTATTATTACGTATTACCGGTATGGTTTCTTTTCTGTTCAAGCATTTGCTATGCGGACTAAATTTTTGGTTTAAGCAACAACATGATCCATGGTGTCGTCATGTATGACGATTTTTGTTTCTTAAGATAAAACACTTAAAGATGCATAGAAGAACAAAAAGAAAAAAGAATTAGTATATAGGAGGGTAATATGCAAGAAACATGTACATTTACACTTGAACATAAAACACTAAGGTCTGGGCATTCTGCTTGTACTTTAAGGTCCTTTAGAGCCAAGTACTGGGGAGCTTCTTGTAATTTTAGGTTCCGTATAATGTGATAGAGATTGGTTTTTCATTGTCAGAAGATATATGATTGCAACATCTGATTGATGACTTTGAAAGGCCAGCAGGCAAAGTGCATATATTATAATAACTGAATATAGTTAAGGGCTTTGCATAATATTATTGAAGCTAATCTTGAATTGAAGAATTGTATTCTGACACAGTGACACGTACCTGGTAGAGCATACAGGTTGATTAGACTTTAGAATTTATGTGTTTAGATGTTTGCTCTCAGAGGACCACTTTCATTCAACCAAGTATTTGCTGAACTATGGTAGCTTAGGAGTTTTCTTTCACTAGATTCCTGTATTCTTTTAGTGTGGTATTTATTAGTTAATTGTATGTAAGATTCCAAGGCCTTAATTATAGGTAATAAAAGTTGGCTAACAATAAAGTTTGGCATCTTTATTGTTTCTTCCAACAAGGCAGAGGGACAAACTGTTGAGGAATGTATTTTCAAGGAGAAATCTGATGTACGAATTAGACTTTGCTGGAACGAAAAGGAGGTGAAATAGATTATAGATCCAAGCTAAATATGCAAAGTAGGAGACAGTTTGTGGTGAGTTCTCTATGAACTTTTCCAACTTACTTCTTCGAGTAGTAAATCTAGAACTCTAAATTGTCGTAGTCATAATAGTCTACAAGTCTCTTTATCCAAGCCTTAAGGCTTTTCATAAAAGATAATTGTGTCCATGTGCTTAAATAAGGGTGAGGAATATGAGGATTGTTTGCTTTAAACCATATTTGCTCTAGGATTACCATGACTGGAACTAATTAGTTTAGATTTAAAAATTAATGTTCGAAGTATAGATTATAAACAACATGCATTACATCTATTCTTGTCATTTTAGACACGGAAAACTTAATTAAGGAACCTAATGTCTTCTTTACTGCCTCATCTCGTTGGGTTGAAGAAAAGACTCACCATCACTTTGTTTCTCTTATTCTCTTTCTTTCTTTTCTCAAATCTTCCTTTACCTTTCATTTTCTACTAAATTGTCAAATAATATTGCAAGACACAAGAAAGATGGGCTTGAAAACGATGGTTACTTCTATGGCTAAAGGAAAACACTCACCACCCTTCTGTTTCTCTTCTTTCTGAAATCTTCCGTAACCTTTCATCTTCTGACTTCTATTAAGTTTGCAAATAAAATTGCAATATATAAGGTAAATGGGCTTAAAGATGATGGTTACATATATGGCTTAGATAAAAGGGTCACTGGCTTATCTGTTTCTCTAATCTTATTCCTCTCCTTTCTTAAATCTTTGTTGAACTTGTACTTTCTTCTAAGTCATCAAATTAAAATGCAATACACAAGAAAGATGGGCTTAAGGATGGCGATTAAGTGTAGTTTAAGTCTCAAATTTGTCTTCACAACATTTTACTTTTACAATTTATCTTTTATATTTTTCATTTTATTTTCTCTTACTTGAATTTGTTGGATTTTAGGATTTTATTGCGTACCTTCATTTTCTTATTGAATATGTACTCGTTTCAGCTATATGCTTGATTTATTTTTATTTTATTTGGTATTCAATCAATTTTGACTAAATTTAACTAGTTATTGGATACACTTCTTTTTCTAATAACCTATTGTTCCGGTTCTGTTCAGTAGTTCTGTTTGTACCTGAAAATGGTTCAGCTATTTAGATTTCAACTGCAGAACCAAACTGGCCTCGCCTGTTCAAATCCAACTGCTTGATTTTTTCTTCTTCTTATGATGCATTTGCACTTTCTACTCCTTGATTTCAAGCAAGTGAAACTTTTGTTGATAATTTTATTAGGATGGCTGGTTTGAGAGTACCGGCCATTTTGTTTTACTTTTTAAAAAGTCCGTAAAATGTTACTGCTGAAAAATAGTTTGGCGCGCAAGTTATAGGTCGATAAATAAGCGAATTATTGTGATTTTGGACAGACCTCAAAGGAATACTTGGAAAAGCAAATAGCTGAAGTGGAGAACAACCTGAGGGAGCTTTTGCAGCAAGATCCAGGTCTGGCTCGTCAGATAATGTCCATGAGTGTAATGTAGGTTTTTTATTTTTGATAATTTGATCAATTTTTACAATATCAATGGACTTGTAGTTGCTTTTCTGCTTTATTTCAAACTTCAACTTGTTTAGTTTAACATGTTCTTCCTTTCAACTCTTTTTGTTGGTGTCAAGTGGATTATTAATAAATTACTTTTTTGAATGTATTTTTTTATAATTTTTTTTTATTCTTATATTATTTAAAATTTTGTTTTTGAAAACAATATACTAATAGGAAATATAATAAACGAATTAGCCAATAATTTATTTTCATATTGTATATATAGGAAATGTATAAATGAGAATAAATTGTCTATATTGTAAAACAAAATCAGACTTTTGGGCATCTTGCTGCTTTTCTAAATTCATAAATGGCCTAAAACTGATTTTTTTTTTTTAAAATACGTCTTTTTTGAAAAAGATTTCATTTTATACTTAATTTTTTTTTACTTTGTACCTAAAAGTTTTCATTTTATACGCTCTCCTTATCATAATGTATCATCAATGTATGTGATATATATCTTCGATATAATTTTGTAGGTAAAAATAAAATATGAAAAATAAAAAGATTTTTATTTTTAAATAAAGATGAAATTTTCGGATTAAAAGTGCAATTTAGAATAAGTATTCTTTTGCATAGTTGTGTTTTTTTTTTCAATAAATAAAAGCGAGATTGTAATATTACCATTTTTTTCACATTTATAAACTAACGAATCTTATAGATTTTCCAAAGCTAATCATCAATCATCTGATATTACATATGAAGATTGGTTCCGTCTTGACCAACACGTTTTGAGCTAGACTATTGCATCTATAACCGAGAGCTTCATGCCTTTTAAGCCGTTGGCGACTTGGCGTAAACAACGGAAGAGAGAAGCTTGGGAATGACTCTCGATAACCTATGCCTCTAGTCCAAGGGCTCAAGTTTGTGCAATTAAATTAAAATTATATCGATTGAACAAATGAAATAATAAATCTGTTACACAATACACGCAAAGAGAAAAAAAATAGAGATTGAGGGCTATAGAAATTAACCGTTTAACGGCGACTAAGTCACACAGTCACACAGTCACAACTTCTACTCATAAAAATCAAATCATACTTGGATTTATTGAATAATAAGATCCATCAATGGATTTATTGAATAATAATAAGAAAAGGACTAGATAAACGAAATTTTATAAGTACATAGATACCTTTTGATGGGTTTAAACCCTTAAAAAGAATAATGAATAACTTCTTTATGTATATCTATATTACTACAATTATATAGACATAAACATAAATTGAGAATAATATCAATACAGTAATACAAGATCCATCTAATTAAAGTCTATGTCAAATTTACTTAAATTTTGAGTTGTTCTAATCTGCATATAATAATATTTATAAGATCTATTTAAGTTCATTTGAAATATATGTTAAATCCACCTAAATTTTAAACTGTTTTGACATGACATGAATATTATCTACCTAAATCCATCTAAAACACACGACAGATTCACCTAAAATTCATGTTTCACAGAAATTTGAATTGTTGATTTGATATGAATATAACAATATAAAATTTACAAAATTCCATTTCTATCTACCTAAATTTAATAAAAAAAAATTACAAGAGATTTTTAAAACTATACTATAAATTGGTTTAATTCGGTTTGAAAAATTAATTATTTAGAACAAGTCAGTATGGAGATTTGGTTCTGACAATTTGGTACGGTTCCATACATATGGAGATCACTAGAACAACAAATTTTATTTTAAATCTAAGGGTAAATTATTGAAACCCCCCTGAGTTTTAATAAAATACACTAACTCATCCTCTGGTTTTTATAAATCCACTATGACACCCCTCAAGTTTAGATATATTATACTATCACACCCATATGGTAATTGTTTTGTCAGTCAACTCAAATTAAAGAGTTAGATTTGACCCTTAAACTTATTTTTTGTCCAGTTTCATCAGAAAATTTTCAATTTTATTTTTAAAAAATTAAACAAATTTTTTTCTAAAATAATAAAAAAATTTGATAAAAATAATAAAAAAGTGTAAAACTACAAAAATATATTATATTATTGATAAAAAAAATTCTAAAAATATTGTGTAACATTTAATTAAATAAATTATTTACTAATCACATTGATGTTGAAAATATTAGGTTTTTTTGTAAGGATCATTTATTAATTATATGGCTTAATTCCTTAAAAAAACCCCACCTTTTTTTTTTTTTTTCGTTTATACCCTGATCTTGTAAAAACACCATTTGTACCCAATTTTGAGTTTTTATGTTTCATCTCTACCCAAAAGCATTATATTGTACTCTTTTCATTTGAAAAAGAGTTTAAAACAATCCTTCATTTTTAACTTATATACTAATTAAATATTATTGTTATTAATAGTACAAAAATACCATCTTTTTCAAAAAATTAAAAATAATAATAATTTTTTTAGAAAATATATCCGAATTTTTTTTTTCATTTTTTTAATTTTTCTTCATTTTTTTAAAAAATATCTCCGACAAAAAAATTAAAAATAATAATAATTTTTTTAATTTTTTTATAAAATTAAAAAAATTAATTAATTATTTGGATGTATTTGATTATTTTTTAAGTTTAAGGATTTATTTGTATTTTTTAAAATAGAAAAAAGTATGTTTTAAACTCTTTTCCAAATGAAAAAAGTACAATTTAATCCTTTTGGGTAGGGATGAAACATAAAAACCCAAAATTGGGTACGAATGGTGTTTTTACAAGGTCAGGGTATAAACGAAAAAAAAATGCAAGGTGGGGGTTTTTTAAAGAAATTAAGCCTAATTATATAGATATATGGAATTCATTAAAATGTGATGATTTATGAATCGAAAATTTATCTAATATATTTATGTTCAATAAAATTTATAAAGAATCGCGCTTTAATAATTTAGTTTTTAAAATGTTATTTAATTTTTTAGAATTGTGAATAAAATTTATAAATAGAATTTATTAAAATGTTACATCATATTTTAATATTAATATTTTAGAAAATGAATAAATTTTTTTTTGACAATTTATGGATGAAACTGTACAAAAAATAAGTTTTAGGGTCAAATATATCCCTTTGACTGAGTTGACCGACGAAAAAGTTATCAGATGGGTGTGATAGTACAATATATTTAAACCTGAGGGGTGTTATAATGGATTTACAAAAATCAGGGGGTGAATTAATGTATTTCATTAAAACTCAGGGGGGTTTTAGTAATTCACCCTAAATCTAATCATAGATATTAATTTCTTTTAAAAAGACAAAATATATACACATGCAAGCATTTGAATTATGGACTAAATAAATTATAATCTAGCTAGCTCGGACACGGGAACAGATACGGGAAAACAGGACACTTGGACACGGCGAAACATAGGGACGGACCCAGCCTTATAGGCTGAGGTGGCGTATGTCCTCTCAAATTTTTTTTAAAAGATAGAATTAATCCTTCAATTTTAAAATATTTTCAAAAATATGCTTATTATACTTTGATTTTTGTACAATTTGCCCCCATAATTTCATTTTGTACCAATCAGCTATTCCATTATAAAATTTCTAGTTTCGCCATGGTGAAACTATTTTAAGATTTTCTATATATGTAGAAAATGGAGTTTCGTATCCGAATGTCAAGTGTCTGAAACATTTTCGAAACAGAAAACGTTGATTGGATAAAGTGTCCGTGATACATAGATTATAACTTTAAACCTTAGATAGGCCATTCTCCAATCTTAACGATGCATTTTATTATGATTTTCAGTGTCACCCTAGCTAACTTTATTTTCTTTAACTAATTATGAGTAAGGTAAACTTTCATTAACTTATTAATTACTATTATATGATTGACAATTCCCAAACCAAATAGACTTTGACATTTTAAGTCTTCACTCTCAACAACCACCACATTTTTGTTTCCCTATAAATTAGCTCAAAACTCGCCTTACAAACTCATCATCAACACCTCATTTTACTCACATTGTTTCACAAATACCCCAAAAATAATTATAAATAATAAAAATGGAGCACCTATTTATTACTCTTCTCATCCTCTTAGTTTGCTTCATCACCTTTTTTCTCTTCATCATATTTTATAAGCACAAATCACAATACAAGTACCCGAATCTTCCTCCAGGAAACTGGGGACTTCCTTACGTTGGCGAAAGCCTCGAGTTCTTGTCTTCGGGATGGAAAGGCCATCCTGAGAAGTTTGTTTTGGACAGATGTTGTAAATATTCTTCTGAGGTTTTTAAAACTAATCTTCTCGGACAGCCTGCGGCGGTTTTATGCGGTTCTTCTGGTAATAAGTTCTTGTTTTCTAATGAAAATAAGCTTGTTCAGGCATGGTGGCCGGAATCGGTTGATAAGATTTTTCCTTCTTCTCTTCAAAGTTCTTCCAAGGAAGAAGCTGTTATTCTGAGAAAGCTTCTTCCTCAGTTTCTTAAACCTGAGGCTCTTCATCGATATATTGGTAAACTTTAACTCTTTACCAGTATTATTATTCCGGTATAAAACTCGGTGGGTTACTAAGCTTTTAATTCGTTACGACATGGATATTATATTTTATTTTGTTTTCTTGTGGTTACAAAAATTATCATTTTGTTGTATCGCGTGGTCACTTGCCGAAAAGCGCAGATTTTTACCTCGACCCGCTTTAAGTTTAAATTAAAACTTTATCTTCTAGTATAAAAATAGTACTGTAACCAATTTATAACGTTTTGAAGTTCGATAACCAAACTGCAAAACGAGAAAAATACGGTAATCAAAAAATCAATTACGTAGATATTTGAGATGAAACTAGTATTTATTAAGTTTCTCTTCTTTCTTTTCTGGGTGACAAGGTATAATGGACAGTATTGCTGAAAGCCACTTCAGTTCAGAATGGGAAAACAAAAAAGAAGTCATCGTCTTCCCTCTAGCAAAGAAGTACACCTTCTGGTTAGCATGCAGGCTATTCTTAAGCTTAGAAAACCCGATCCATATCGCAAAATTAGCAGAACCATTTCAGGTAATAGCTTCAGGAATCATTTCTATCCCAATAGACTTACCTGGAACACCCTACAGAAAAGCCATTAAAGCTTCAAAGTTTGTAAGAAGAGAGCTGGTGAGTATTATAAAGCAACGAAAGACCGAAATGGCGTCAGGGAATGCGAGTAATACGCAGGATATATTATCACATATGTTGATAAGTTGTGATGAGAACGGCAAGTTTATGAATGAATTGGATATTGCTGATAAGATTCTTGGGCTGTTGATCGGCGGACATGATACTGCTAGTGCTGCATGCACTTTTGTTGTCAATTATCTTGCTCAGCTCCCTCATATTTACGACGCGGTTTATAAAGGTACCTGCCTCCTCTATAATGTAAGGGGTAATTAGTAATTATCCTTATATAATATGTTTTAGATTCCAAATTAATTGGTTTAAAAATTAATGATAAAAATAGAGCAAATGGAGATAGCAAAATCAAAGGGAAAAGGAGAGTTGGTGAACTGGGAAGACATAAAAAAGATGAAGTATTCATGGAATGTGGCATGTGAAGTGATGAGAATTGCACCACCTCTTCAAGGTGCTTTCAGGGAAGCTATCACTGATTTTACCTTCAATGGTTTCTATATTCCAAAAGGATGGAAGGTACTTAATTCACTTACTCAACTTTCACTTCCTAACTTTCTTTAGTCTCTATTTTTTTTAAGATACTATGTTAATAAATGTAGGTGTAGTTTAATACAAAATTACTTAAAAGATTGACTAATCACAAATTTCCTTCACCGGCTATTAATTTTTTATAATTTTTTTTGAAAAAGAATTATCACTTTTATTTTGTTGGACAATTATAATTTTATAGTTTAATTATTTGTGACATCTTACTTGTCGTGCTATGTTATCATCAAATCGCCATGCCAGTTACTATTGTTAAATTTTTATATGGTGATATAATTGTAAAAAAATTTAAAAAAAATAAATAAAATTGGCAACTTCAAATTTTGATAGAATTATTACAGTTTAGTGTAAATGTGACAATTTTATACATAATTGATTTAGAAAAAATATGAAGGAATTATCTGACCGATTCAAAAGGAAATCTCAATTAGGTCTTGCATTTCAATATTAGGTCATATCCTTCGACTAGCAGTTTGGCTTAGTCCACACACACGCACACACTTATATATATATATATATATATATATATATATATATCAGTTTAAATTTTCTAATTTTCATGCACGAACTATCACTTTTTCTCAAATTCATACACGGTGCTTATGTGTCACGACTCTATTGGCGTAATTTGCTGAGGTGGAGGTCATTTTACACCAATGAATGAGTGCTACCTCAGCACCGTGCATGAATTTGAGAAAAAGTGGTAGTTCGTGCATGAAAATGAGAAAATTTAAACTGCGTGATTAAAATGAAAAAACATGTAAAGTTCATGATTTTTTTTGACATTAACCCATATATATATAATAATTGTAACTTTTTTTATTTTGGGTTAATCTTTTAATTTTATCAATTATAATCAAATTTTAATAAATACATAATTATAGCCAAGCACTCAATTTAAAAAAATATTTATCAAATTTTCAATTTTATTATTTATAACCAATTTTTTTTAATTTTGTCAATTGTATTATAATTTTAATAAATATCTTTCAATTCAAAATATGTTAAGTTTGAATATAACTGAAAAAAGGTATATGAAATTTGGTTTTTTAATGTGCAAGTCGAGTATAATTAAAATGTACTTAATGAAATTAGGCTACAGTTAATAAATTTTAAATTTAAAAGTAGACCTAATTAAATGTTTCAAGTGGTCAGTGGAAAAACTATAATATCATGATTCATGACTAAAAAATTAAGTATTATTTTGAACTATAAATAAGTCCACTTGATTTATATTAATTTTGCTCACTTGACACTCATTAAATGATTGTTATCTTTTGCATTTGTCTTTTTGATAATTGTATAGCCTTGTCTCAAGTATACCATTTTTCAACGAATGTCATTGTCACGTAAATAAGATTATATTAATGTTTTTCATAAGGAAGATTTGTTTACAATTAAAATTAATTTTTCAAAATCATACTTGTACGATCAAAATGATGCATTTAAAAAAACGTCTAAATAAAGAAAGTACTAAAATAGTGACACAAAATATACGTTGTTGGGTTTGAAATAATGCAGCTATATTGGAGTGCAAACTCAACACACAAAAATGCAAAATACTTTGAAGAACCAGAAAGATTTGATCCAACTAGATTCGAAGGGAAAGGACCAGCTCCGTACACATATGTACCGTTCGGAGGAGGACCAAGAATGTGCCCCGGAAAAGAGTATGCTCGACTGGAAATTCTGGTGTTCATGCACAATCTCATCAAAAGATTTAATTTCCAGAAGATCATTCCCGACGAGAAAATGATTGTTGATCCTCTGCCTATTCCTGCTCAGGGTCTTCCGATTCGCCTTTTTCCTCATCACTCTCCATAATTCAACCAAGGAATAAGCCTTTTCCATCTCACTTTGTCTTTGTGACCTTGCAATATTTTTGATCATTTTTTATGTGTGACAAAATTAAATGTATTGTATTTTATTGATGTGGTATTGATATTATTTTAAGATTGAATTTGGTTCATTTGGATAGGTGAGAAATAAAACAGTTATTTTATATGTAATAGTTATTCATTGCTTCATAAAATAGTTGTTTTGTTATTTTTATGAAACAAATATTTTTTTGGGCTTTTTACCCAATATACTGATAATTGGCCCAAGTTTACTTTTATACAGTCCAAATCCAAAGTTTATATTTCATACCATCCAAAATTAAAATTGTAACCTAATTTCTTTAAATTCTTACTTTTCTACTGTTTCTTCTTTTTCTCTTGAATTTTGGCGGCTTCTTCTTCTTCTCCACGAGTCCAGCAGAGTTTTTCCACGTTCTTATTCCTTCGCCTCCGCCGTTCCGCCTCCGCCGTTCCGTTTTTGCTGTTCTATCTTCGTCGTTTCGCCTCCGTCGTTCCACCTTTATCTCGCTGCGCCATCTTTCTTTTCTCTTTTTGATTTTAGATCTGAAATTTGCTGTTCTTTTTTTTTTCATTTTCATTTTCAGATCTGTAATTTGTTTATTTTTTACTGTTATTTTCAACCATTAAACATGTATAAAGATTATCTTTAAAGAATCTAATACTCATTTCATGTAATAGAATAATTTTGTGATTTTATGGAATAAAATTCTGTTATTTCTGCATTTTTCTTGTGTTTCTGCGTTTTTTTTAATTCTGCAGAACGATTTGTAGATGATGATTGATTGCTGAATTATTGTAATGTTACAGTGTTGTTGACTTTATGTTGATATTATGTTGATATCAACTAATCTTTTTTTTAACATTGACAAACAAGATAATATTGTCTGTGAAATAAATGCCTCCTGTAAGTTTGCGGAATAGATGTTTATTTGAAAAGCAGCAGGATGGAATGTGGAGTGCACATATTTGTTTGAATAATTGATCTCTTTGTGTTTTTTCTCGATAAACGTTATGCAATTCCCTACATAAACATATGCTATTGGTATTCAGCCATTTTTTATAACTTTCATTTTCTAGAGTGTTAATTTATTAGAATGTACTAAATTCATTTCGGCATTTTTGAAATTTGGTTGGTTTTTTGCTCCTTATATTATGTTCTACGTACAAACTTTATTATAAAATCAATGTTGAATTTTATTGATGTACAATTATTTAAGTTATATTAATCAAAATCAACGCAAAATCAACTCGATGTCAACCTAAAATCAACCTAAAATTAACATGCGCATATTCCTAAAATTAATTGAAGATCAACACAAAATCAACATAAAATCAACATGTGTATACTATTTGTCATCAAATATCAATTCAAAATCAACATAAAATCAATATAAAATCAACATGTGTACATTATTTATTGTTGACATTTTTGTCAGTTTTTATATCAACACAATATCAACATAATATTAACAACATTTAATAAACTGGATAGTATTAATTTTGTAAATCTTTTTTAACACTAATTTTTATTTTTAATATTTATTTACCTTTATTTTTGCTAATAATTCATCAAAATTTATTATTTATCATATATTTAATTTTTTATATATATCAATATAAAATCAACATTAAATCAACATTAAATTAACCAAAGATTAATAAATTATTTTTCCAATCTAAAATACCAACACAAAATCAACATAATATCAACATAAATTCAAATTTGTAATATTATAATAATTCAAAATCATTATTTATATTTTTTACCATTACCAAAATCAACACCATGTCAACACTATATCAACATAAGATAAACATTGTAACATTACAATAATTTAACATCATTATTGTCTTCTTCACCGATGCTAAAATCAACAAAATATCAACCGAAAATCAACACCATATCAACATTGTAACATTACAATAATACAACATCATTATATGTCTTCTTCCCCGATGCTATCATATCATTATCTAGTCTCGATTTAATTTAATTTAATTTTTTTAGTTCATTTCACAGACAATATTATCTTAGTTGTCAATGTAAAAATTTAAAAAAAATCAGTTGATATCAACATAAAGTCAACATAAAATCAACAACACTGTAACATTACAATAATTCAGCAATCAATCATCATCAACAAATCGTTCTGCAGAATAAAAAAACGCAGAAACACAAGAAAAATGCAGAAATAACAGAATTTTATTCCATAAAATCACAAAATTATTTTACATTACATGAAATGAGTATTAGATTCTTTAAATATAATCTTTATACATGTTTAATGGTGAAAACAACAGTAAAAAATAAACAAATTACAGATCTGAAAATAAAAAAAAAGAATTAAAAACTTCAGATCTGAAATCAAAATGATAAAAGAAAGATGGCGGAACGGCGGAGGCGGAACGACGGAGGCGAAACGGCGGAGGCAAAACGGCGGAGGCGAAACGGCGAAGGCGAAACGGTGGAGGCAAAATGGCAAAAATGGAACCGCGGAGGCGGATTGGTGCGAAGAACAAATCTGAGATTTGTGTGAAAGGTGAATTGAAAGAGAAAGGAGAGAGAAAATTGAGGAGAGAGAAAATAATTATAATTATGAGGGTTTGTGTTATGAGGGTTCTATTTATATGGATGGTATAAAAGTAATAATTTCTCCCTTACATGGTAGTTTTAAAATGTCAAATATGTGTTAGTATAAAAGTAAATCAAACACGAATGTTGGTTATTTGAGTAAAAAGCCCTATTTTTTTAAAGATCAAAGAATAGTTATTCTATTTTTATGTGTATTTTATTCTACGAAATAAACATGGCCTAGGACATAATTATTAATCTCATGAGTATTATTTTCACCAATAAAAATAATTTTTCATTTTATTTAAACAAAAAATTTAAAGTATTAGTAATACTATAAAAATATACATTCATCTATGGATGTTACATAGGTTAAATGTCATCAATGTCTCTCATCTCTACCTCTCTTCTCACTCCTTTATTCTCTTCTGAGTACGTCGTTTTTCTTTAAAGTAAAAATTATTTTTATAGAATTGAAATTAAAGAAAATGATACTTCTAAAAAGAGTATAAACTCTTTCAGACAAATCTGGATCAAGATGTTTTTATTATTATACACACTTTTTTCGAACAGGTAAAATATGATAAGGGATTGAAGCGTCTAATGATAATTTTTAGAGACATTTGTTCGGATGACAACTATGGAAATTTCTATATATTTAAAGGTATGAATTACAAGTGTATTGATACATAGTGACACTTATTATACTTTAGGAAAAATATCAATTGCAACCAATCAAGAAACTGACTGATATATAATTCTAAAATTAGCAAATCAGATTTCCATGAATATGAAAATTATATAAATGTAATCTTTCCCGTAATACTCCCCCTCAAGTTGGAGCGTGTATGTCAAGGACGCCAAACTTGCTTTGAATGGAATGAAAAATTGATGAACTAATAAATCGGCAAGCTGGCATGCTGACGAAAGATGAGCAATTACTATGGCACCTGACTGAATTTTCTCTCAGATGACGCGACAATCGATTTGTATGTATTTGGTGCCTTCATGGTAAACCGTATTGGCAGCCATGTGGAGTGCTACTTGACTATCACAAAATAGTTTGGCTGGCTGTGAGTGTTCTACCCGCAAATCATTCAACAAGTATTTGAGCCATGTAACCTTACATGTCAAGGAGGCCATAGAACAATATTCTGATTCCGTTGAGGATCTTGATACTATTGTTTGTTTCTTGGTTCTCCATGAAATCAAGAATCCTCTATGAAATATGCAATAATAATAACATATTTTCTGTGATCGAACACTGAGCCCAGTTTGCATCACAAAAGCCTCTCAATAATAATCTTCCCTTGGTAGGAAAATATAACCCTTGTATAGGTGAACCGTTAAGGTATCGCGGAAGATGATGAACAACATCTAAGTGAGGTTTTCTTGGTTCTTGCATGAACTGACTTAGGATGTGAATCGCATAACGTATCTGTGGCCTTGTAATAGTGAGATAAATGAGTCGTCCAACCAATTTTCTTAGGGAGGTGGATTTGGCCTTTATTTGGCCAGAATCACCTCCCTAAACTCCAAATTTCTTCATATTTCTCATTTTATAACAAATAAATAATGTCTTTTACAAAAATCACAAGTTTTGTTGATTTTTCTTAGTTTTCTTTTATCCTTTCTGCCCTAAAATGGGTTCCCCTCACCTTTTATGGGTTCTAATTCCTTTCTTATTTGGTTTTTCGGCGTGTCCAGCATTTTCTAGCGTTCCTTGGTGTCTCCGGCGACTATCCTGACATCTCTGTTATCCTTCTCGGCATCTCCGGCATTATTCCAGCGTGTTGAAAGAGTATTTTAACATATTTAAATGCTTGCAACTTACTATAAATTTTACATTATTATAGATCTAAATTTTTTGTTGTAGTCCTTTAAATTTGTAATTTTTATTTATTTAGATTGGTATTTGGGTGACCCTTGTTGGTTGGTATAGCCCTAATCAATGACTGTTTTATATAGCTCTCATCATTTACTATCGAATAGTTTACTCAATTTATTGAGAAATTGTTCATTTATATAATGTTCATTATTATTAATGAAGTTTTAGCCTTTGAGGAAAAAAAAAACTAATCTTCTGTAAGTGAATGGATTTTTCAATAAATCTCCAACTGTTGGCAAAAGCTTAACGTTCTCTTCCATTGGTATTGGCAATGGTTTGACTCCAAATAATCCAGCTGCGTCTAAGATATCAAGAGTGTACTTTCTTTGAGATATTGAAATACCATTTGTAGAACGAGCGACTTCAATACCAAGAAAATATCGAAGTTGGTTGAGATCCTTGATGCATAATTTGGTGCGAAGAGATTCTTTGAGGACAGATATTGTTTTGTCATCATTCCCGATTATGATCATATCATATACATAGATGAGTACAACTGTAAAAGAATTACTAGAACTCCTTGTGAATAATGGATAATCAACCTTGGATTGATGAAATCCTTCTTGCTGAACAGTTGTAGAAAATTTCTGAAACCAGCTACGAGAAGCTTGTTTAAGTCCATAAAGTGATTTATTGAGTCAACATACCATAGATTGCTCCCCCTGTCGATGTAAACCAGGAGGTAGTT
Source organism: Mercurialis annua (assembly GCF_937616625.2). Lineage (NCBI taxonomy): Eukaryota > Viridiplantae > Streptophyta > Magnoliopsida > Malpighiales > Euphorbiaceae > Mercurialis > Mercurialis annua. The sequence goes on from NC_065571.1 coordinate 43,973,766, forward strand.
GCATATAAACTTCCTCAAGTAATTCACCATGGAGAAATGCATTTTTTACATCCACTTGATGAAGTGGCCATTTTTGCACAGTTTCTATGGCAAGTAAACAACTGACAGTAGTCAGTTTGGCCACGGGAGAAAAAGTCTCTTTATATCGTTCAACTGGCACTAGACGAGACGAGCTTTATATCGAGTAGTCATATCATCGTTGATTAAAACCCTTTGCCACTAGACGAGCTTTATATCGTTCAACTGAACCATTTGAATTATGTTTAATCTTGTACACCAACTTGCACCCAATAGGTTTGTGGCCAGGAGGAAGTGATGTTAATGTCCAAGTGTTGTTCTTCTCAAGAGCATCTATTTCAGCAGTTATAGCATCTCGCCATTTTGAATTTAAATTGCATCTTCATAAGTCACAGGTTCCAAAAGTGTAGTTATAGCATAAATAAAATTTTGATAATTTTGTCAGAGTTGTGCATAAGAAACATATTGAAGTAAAGGATGGCGCGTACTTGACGAAGAAGAAGACTGGTATGGAGCAACCTTAGTCATGTGATAGAGATGGAAATTTCTAAGCTTGATACTTGGTTGTCTAACACTGTCACGACCCGATTCTCGGATCGAGGCCGGCGCTAGGGAATATGAGAGATTGCTCCAAAACCCGTAGCAAGCCTTGAAATAAAAAGCAAATTCTTTAAACAAACGATTTCAATATTTCATTTTCTAAAACCCTTATTAAATATTATGAAAACTTGGTATAAATTTTTCGCGGAATTATTTAAAAAACTCTTTTCCAGTTTTAACTTTTCAGAAAAACCATCAACCGTTTCCTTAAACTTTCGTTATCTTTTTAAAACGTGATTGGGGTACCATTCTTTTCCAAAACCGATAACCGTGAAAGTTAATCACCACAACTAAACAAATGTCACGTCGGGCCCACTTTAAACATACCATAGTGATGCCATTACAGTTTCCAACTGTTCTTACATATGTCTCGGTATTACACATACCCGAGAAGCATCAGAACACAAAATGAACATAAGCATGCATACATACATATAATATAAACATGCGATGAAATATAAAGCAGAGTTGATACGTGGCAAATCATCGCAACAAAAGCATGCTAGCATCTGTCTATCCATACTGGTGTACTGCAGCGCTACTAGATCATATGTACATAATACCATATGACCCAAAAATAGACTTCACGAAACAAGAATATAAAGTCTCATCAAAACGACAGTCTACGTACCTGAAAAAGGGTACAACAACGTGGGTCAGATATACTGGTGAATTTCCAAGTTTACACACATATATTAAACAAAAACAAACACATTTCAAATACGTATATCAAAATAATGATACCGGTTGGATTTTCACAAACATAAATCAATGAGACGTTTCTTAACGTTTAAACCTGTAATACCCCAATTATTTGAAGATAAATAAGTCGTGCCACGTGTCGTAATTTCCGATAAGTTAAGTTAAGAAGAATTTAATTTAATTTTATCGGGAGTTTAGAATAATGTTTAGAAAGCGGATTAGTGGGATTTAAGGAATTTAATATTGAAAATTTGGATGTGGAGGCATTTTGGGGCTAAATCGTAAATTGTGAAAAGTTTAGGGGCTAAAGTGCAAATTAGCCAATTAAGCCTCGAAAATAGGAATTTGAGGATTTTAACGGAAATAATATATTTTGAGATAGTATTATTTATTGGATATGAATAATACGTATATGATTTAATAGAAAGATTAATTGAATAAGTTTTGGATTAAATTGAAACATTTAAAAAGTTTCAAGGATCAAAGTGTACTTTAGCCGGATTGTATATATCTTCCAACTCCTTCTCTATGAAGGTATCAGATCATCATTATCATTTCATTTCTTTCTCTCGCTCGCCGTTTCAATTACGTTCCGTCGTCCGATCGCCGTTTCTCGTCCGTTTCTGACGTTTCTTAACTCGAATTGATCGTATTCCAGTGACGTATCACGGTAAGCTTGACGTTTTATCGTTTGGACGGATATATTTTGAGTTATATCGATTCAAAGTTTTAGGCCACGAAACGATTTTATCGTTTTATCGATTATAGGATCGTTTTTGGATGTTTAGATGTTAGAATACGCGTTTTGGTTGAGTTTGGAGCGTTTTTACGTATATAGCATGTCGGAAACCCCGGAAATCGATTCCGGAGGATCGTGTACGATAGTACACGATCGTGTACTTGTGGTACACGAACGTGTACCATCCATGGTACACGAACGTGTACCAAGGTACACGAACGTGTACCAATATATGGTACACGACCGTGTACCAAGGTACACGAACGTGTACCATCAAGGTACACGAACGTGTACCTCCCTGCACGCTCGTGCAACCCCCCCGACCCTCGCATCCCCGATTTTTCGTACTCCTATTGAGTTAGTTTAACACTCGTCGCCGCACGCGCATGCCGAGAATTGAATGAAAAGTGATATTCGATCCGTGAGCGAGTACGTGTGTGTTTATATCTCGAGTCTAGAATGTCTATCGAGTTAGACTCTCACTCGAGTTATGTTTGTCTGTTTCTTAGGTCCGGCAAGGCAACCAGCTACCGGACAAGGAGCTTGACGGAGGTCGCGTAATAAAGTTTTTGGGGAAAAAGCAAGCAGTGAGTTTATATGTGTTTACTTTTGATGTATTGAAAATGCATTGCTTTTAAACGTAAAATGATTTATATGAATTGCATAACACGATTTGTTATCAAAAATGCTTTGTATGAAATACATGCATCATTATCTTGAAACCAGTATAGATCCGATGAAACATGCTTTCCTATTGGGCGGCAATAGGAACTACGTGATCACTAGTTAAGTTCAAGCTGTATACTCCTTCGGTTGTGTTTGAAAATGTTTTGTTTGTTTGAATATGAAATTCATATCGATCGATCGTTGGACTTTAAGATGGACAGTCACCTTGGTTGAACTATCCCGGGACTGTACCAAATGGTATTGGTTGATCTGGTTGAACTATCCCGCAACCTACCAGCAAGATTAAGATATATCGTTTTGTTCGAAAGAAAGAATTCGATTTTGATAATTCGATGAATCAAGGATTAGGGTTTCAATCGGAAGTTATATTTGGATGCATATGAATGAATGATTTATTGCATTGTTTTGTTTTATAGAATACTCGATTGTAAACTTATGAACTCACTCAGTTTCGACTGACCCCGTTGTTATAACCATTTTTCAGGTAAATAGTCTTTTGACGTGACAGGCTTCTATTCTTGCTTCAGAAGTCTGCTTAGAAGTATGTATAGAAGAAGTATGTATCAGTAGTGCTGCAGTAGACTAGTCCTAGATACGCATATAGTTTTGTCAAACGGTCTAGTGTATATTTATACTCTGATGTTTGTAAACTTGAATGGTGTTACTGCGCTTTAAACCGTTTGATTTTGATGTGCGAAACAGGGCAATGCTTGATGTGGCATCGCATTGTAAGACCCTAGTTTCTATTGATGGTTTTCAGAAAATGTACATAGATGTTTAATATCTTATCGTTAAAAAGCTTTTCTGAAAACGCTTGCTTGTTTATATCGCAAAAAGTTTGTAGTGGTTTTAGGCTTGCTACGGGTTTCGGAGCTACCACTCCCATTCCCTAGTGCCGGTCGCGGCTCGAGTTTCGAGGATGGAAATCGGGTCGTGACAATGTTGGTATCAGAGCAATGGTTTAGTTTCCTAGGCCATTGCCTTATATTTTGTGTGTTATGTGATCCTAGGATTGACAGTGCCTTTAGGTTAAGATAGGAACTACTGCAGCTATAGGATTCGAATTATGTCATTGATTTGTCTTCGTTTGTTTTGCGCTTTCAACTCTTATCTATAGGATGTGAGTCTGTTATACGTGTGTGATCGATAGTATACGAATGCATCCGTTTGCATATATGATTAGTTTTGCACTTGGAAGTAAGAATATGTTCATCGTATGATTGCTGATCGGGGCGTTGTTTGCTTTGGTCAGGATGGCTGGCCAGAGACAAACTAGATCGCGTAGCGCTATGGCACGAGCAATAGCTGGAGAGGCTCAAGATGAGTCTTCTGTCCAGGGTGGACAGCAGGAACCGGCTGGAGCAGCTGGAGGAGGCAGAGGACAAGCTGCCAATGTGCAAGAACCAGTGCAGGCACCAGGAATGCCTCAACCAGTGAATTTTGGAGGATTTAATATGGAACAGTTTTTAGCTGGAATTGCGACTATGGCAACAACTCACGTGGAGAACCAGACTATGCAACGGGAGCAATTGCTGCAACAACAGCAACATCTAATCGGAAATGTGGATAGAGATATTACTTTGGCTTACATGCGTCTTAAGCCAACTGAATTCAACGGTACTGGAGATGCGTTAGATTTTCTGGACGAAGTGGAGCGTAACGCTAGACGTCTCCAAGCTAATGAAAGGCATTCTATTATGATGATAGAAATGTCGTTGAAAGGACCAGCAAAGGATTGGTTTCAACGTGTTATTCAACCGACTATGGATCAGATGACATGGGCTGAGTTTGTTAATCGCTTTAGAGAGTCCTATCTACCGTACTCAGTAACTGAGCTGCATCGGGATCGATTACTGAATTTGGAAAAGGGAGATAGGTCGGTGCAGGAGTATGTTACGGATTTTACAAGATTGAGTCGTTTTGCACCAGACCTAAATGTGGATCCAGTTAGAGTGAATACGAGGTTTGTAAAGGGATTAGGACCTGAGTTCGTGAGCTTGATGTCGAGTGTGACTAGGGATTTGGTTCAGCTGATTGATAATGCTCAACAAATCGAGTCTACCCTGATTAGATACGGGAGACTTCCAGATCCCTCTGATCGAGTGCCGACTAGAAATGAGAATGTGCATGTGGTGCAGAGTGCTCCAGTACAGTCTCATGATGGAAACTTCCCTAGACCTCAGCGTAATCGAGAACGTAAAAGAGCTAGATATGATTCACAAGCTAATACGTTTGGAGAAGGATATAGTGCAAGGACAACAAGTAATGCAGGAGTGGAACCTCCTATTTGTCGGACCTGTAACAAGAGGCATTACGGAGTGTGCCATCTTGTCTCAGGAGCGTGCTTTAATTGTGGTCAGTATGGTCACTTTGCTAGACATTGTCCGAGGCAGATACCTCAAGGCTCAATGACCACTGTGGTGCAACCTTCCTACAACCAACAGAGGACTGCGTATCAGGCAGCATCTGGATATGGTCAAACAGGAAGTCCTTTTACCGGCCAGAGAGGCCGTGGCTATGGAAATCGTGGAGGAAGGAATGGTGGAGGTCGTGGTGCTGGTCAGACTTCACAGGCTGGTGGGGGTCAAGCCAGAGTTTTTGCTTTGAATCCGCAAGAGGCACAAGAGTTTGACGAAAATGCTCAAGGTATCTTTTACAACTCTTATGGACGTGTTAGTTTCTTTCGATAAGTATGTGGTTAAGATTTAAATTCGAGGACGAATTTATTATAAGGTGGGGTGAATGTAATACCCCAATTATTTGAAGATAAATAAGTCGTGCCACGTGTCGTAATTTCCGATAAGTTAAGTTAAGAAGAATTTAATTTAATTTTATCGGGAGTTTAGAATAATGTTTAGAAAGCGGATTAGTGGGATTTAAGGAATTTAATATTGAAAATTTGGATGTGGAGGCATTTTGGGGCTAAATCGTAAATTGTGAAAAGTTTAGGGACTAAAGTGCAAATTAGCCAATTAAGCCTCGAAAATAGGAATTTGAGGATTTTAAATGAAATAATATATTTTGAGATAGTATTATTTATTGGATATGAATAATACGTATATGATTTAATAGAAAGATTAATTGAATAAGTTTTGGATTAAATTGAAACATTTAAAAAGTTTCAAGGATCAAAGTGTAATTTAGCCGGATTGTATATATCTTCCTACTCCTTCTCTATGAAGGTATCAGATCATCATTATCATTTCATTTCTTTCTCTCGCTCGCCGTTTCAATTACGTTCCGTCGTCCGATCGCCGTTTCTCGTCCGTTTCTGACGTTTCTTAACTCGAATTGATCGTATTCCAGTGACGTATCACGGTAAGCTTGATGTTTTATCGTTTGGACGGATATATTTTGAGTTATATCGATTCAAAGTTTTAGGCCACGAAACGATTTTATCGTTTTATCGATTATAGGATCGTTTTTGGATGTTTAGATGTTAGAATACGCGTTTTGGTTGAGTTTGGAGCGTTTTTACGTATATAGCATGTCGGAAACCCCGGAAATCGATTCCGGAGGATCGTGTACGATAGTACACGATCGTGTACTTGTGGTACACGAACGTGTACCATCCATGGTACACGAACGTGTACCAAGGTACACGAACGTGTACCAATATATGGTACACGACCGTGTACCAAGGTACACGAACGTGTACCATCAAGGTACACGAACGTGTACCATCAAGGTACACGAACGTGTACCTCCCTGCACGCTCGTGCAACCCCCCCGACCCTCGCATCCCCGATTTTTCGTACTCCTATTGAGTTAGTTTAACACTCGTCGCCGCACGCGCATGCCGAGAATTGAATGAAAAGTGATATTCGATCCGTGAGCGAGTACGTGTGTGTTTATATCTCGAGTCTAGAATGTCTATCGAGTTAGACTCTCACTCGAGTTATGTTTGTCTGTTTCTTAGGTCCGGCAAGGCAACCAGCTACCGGACAAGGAGCTTGACGGAGGTCGCGTAATAAAGTTTTTGGGGAAAAAGCAAGCAGTGAGTTTATATGTGTTTACTTTTGATGTATTGAAAATGCATTGCTTTTAAACGTAAAATGATTTATATGAATTGCATAACACGATTTGTTATCGAAAATGCTTTGTATGAAATACATGCATCATTATCTTGAAACCAGTATAGATCCGATGAAACATGCTTTCCTATTGGGCGGCAATAGGAACTACGTGATCACTAGTTAAGTTCAAGCTGTATACTCCTTCGGTTGTGTTTGAAAATGTTTTGTTTGTTTGAATATGAAATTCATATCGATCGATCGTTGGACTTTAAGATGGACAGTCACCTTGGTTGAACTATCCCGGGACTGTACCAAATGGTATTGGTTGATCTGGTTGAACTATCCCGCAACCTACCAGCAAGATTAAGATATATCGTTTTGTTCGAAAGAAAGAATTCGATTTTGATAATTCGATGAATCAAGGATTAGGGTTTCAATCGGAAGTTATATTTGGATGCATATGAATGAATGATTTATTGCATTGTTTTGTTTTATAGAATACTCGATTGTAAACTTATGAACTCACTCAGTTTCGACTGACCCCGTTGTTATAACCATTTTTCAGGTAAATAGTCTTTTGACGTGACAGGCTTCTATTCTTGCTTCAGAAGTCTGCTTAGAAGTATGTATAGAAGAAATATGTATCAGTAGTGCTGCAGTAGACCAGTCCTAGATACGCATATAGTTTTGTCAAACGGTCTAGTGTATATTTATACTCTGATGTTTGTAAACTTGAATGGTGTTACTGCGCTTTAAACCGTTTGATTTTGATGTGCGAAACAGGGCAATGCTTGATGTGGCATCGCATTGTAAGACCCTAGTTTCTATTGATGGTTTTCAGAAAATGTACATAGATGTTTAATATCTTATCGTTAAAAAGCTTTTCTGAAAACGCTTGCTTGTTTATATCGCAAAAAGTTTGTAGTGGTTTTAGGCTTGCTACGGGTTTCGGAGCTACCACTCCCATTCCCTAGTGCCGGTCGCGGCTCGAGTTTCGAGGATGGAAATCGGGTCGTGACAACGTTGGTATCAGAGCAATGGTTTAGTTTCCTAGGCCATTGCCTTATATTTTGTGTGTTATGTGATCCTAGGATTGACAGTGCCTTTAGGTTAAGATAGGAACTACTGCAGCTATAGGATTCGAATTATGTCATTGATTTGACTTCGTTTGTTTTGCGCTTTCAACTCTTATCTATAGGATGTGAGTCTGTTATACGTGTGTGATCGATAGTATACGAATGCATCCGTTTGCATATATGATTAGTTTTGCACTTGGAAGTAAGAATATGTTCATCGTATGATTGCTGATCGGGGCGTTGTTTGCTTTGGTCAGGATGGCTGGCCAGAGACAAACTAGATCGCGTAGCGCTATGGCACGAGCAATAGCTGGAGAGGCTCAAGATGAGTCTTCTGTCCAGGGTGGACAGCAGGAACCGGCTGGAGCAGCTGGAGGAGGCAGAGGACAAGCTGCCAATGTGCAAGAACCAGTGCAGGCACCAGGAATGCCTCAACCAGTGAATTTTGGAGGATTTAATATGGAACAGTTTTTAGCTGGAATTGCGACTATGGCAACAACTCACGTGGAGAACCAGACTATGCAACGGGAGCAATTGCTGCAACAACAGCAACATCTAATCGGAAATGTGGATAGAGATATTACTTTGGCTTACATGCGTCTTAAGCCAACTGAATTCAACGGTACTGGAGATGCGTTAGATTTTCTGGACGAAGTGGAGCGTAACGCTAGACGTCTCCAAGCTAATGAAAGGCATTCTATTATGATGATAGAAATGTCGTTGAAAGGACCAGCAAAGGATTGGTTTCAACGTGTTATTCAACCGACTATGGATCAGATGACATGGGCTGAGTTTGTTAATCGCTTTAGAGAGTCCTATCTACCGTACTCAGTAACTGAGCTGCATCGGGATCGATTACTGAATTTGGAAAAGGGAGATAGGTCGGTGCAGGAGTATGTTACGGATTTTACAAGATTGAGTCGTTTTGCACCAGACCTAAATGTGGATCCAGTTAGAGTGAATACGAGGTTTGTAAAGGGATTAGGACCTGAGTTCGTGAGCTTGATGTCGAGTGTGACTAGGGATTTGGTTCAGCTGATTGATAATGCTCAACAAATCGAGTCTACCCTGATTAGATACGGGAGACTTCCAGATCCCTCTGATCGAGTGCCGACTAGAAATGAGAATGTGCATGTGGTGCAGAGTGCTCCAGTACAGTCTCATGATGGAAACTTCCCTAGACCTCAGCGTAATCGAGAACGTAAAAGAGCTAGATATGATTCACAAGCTAATACGTTTGGAGAAGGATATAGTGCAAGGACAACAAGTAATGCAGGAGTGGAACCTCCTATTTGTCGGACCTGTAACAAGAGGCATTACGGAGTGTGCCATCTTGTCTCAGGAGCGTGCTTTAATTGTGGTCAGTATGGTCACTTTGCTAGACATTGTCCGAGGCAGATACCTCAAGGCTCAATGACCACTGTGGTGCAACCTTCCTACAACCAACAGAGGACTGCGTATCAGGCAGCATCTGGATATGGTCAGACAGGAAGTACTTTTACCGGCCAGAGAGGCCGTGGCTATGGAAATCGTGGAAGAAGGAATGGTGGAGGTCGTGGTGCTGGTCAGACTTCACAGGCTGGTGGGGGTCAAGCCAGAGTTTTTGCTTTGAATCCGCAAGAGGCACAAGAGTTTGACGAAAATGCTCAAGGTATCTTTTACAACTCTTATGGACGTGTTAGTTTCTTTCGATAAGTATGTGGTTAAGATTTAAATTCGAGGACGAATTTATTATGAGGTGGGGTGAATGTAATACCCCAATTATTTGAAGATAAATAAGTCGTGCCACGTGTCGTAATTTCCGATAAGTTAAGTTAAGAAGAATTTAATTTAATTTTATCGGGAGTTTAGAATAATGTTTAGAAAGCGGATTAGTGGGATTTAAGGAATTTAATATTGAAAATTTGGATGTGGAGGCATTTTGGGGCTAAATCGTAAATTGTGAAAAGTTTAGGGGCTAAAGTGCAAATTAGCCAATTAAGCCTCGAAAATAGGAATTTGAGGATTTTAACGGAAATAATATATTTTGAGATAGTATTATTTATTGGATATGAATAATACGTATATGATTTAATAGAAAGATTAATTGAATAAGTTTTGGATTAAATTGAAACATTTAAAAAGTTTCAAGGATCAAAGTGTACTTTAGCCGGATTGTATATATCTTCCAACTCCTTCTCTATGAAGGTATCAGATCATCATTATCATTTCATTTCTTTCTCTCGCTCGCCGTTTCAATTACGTTCCGTCGTCCGATCGCCGTTTCTCTTCCGTTTCTGACGTTTCTTAACTCGAATTGATCGTATTCCAGTGACGTATCACGGTAAGCTTGACGTTTTATCGTTTGGACGGATATATTTTGAGTTATATCGATTCAAAGTTTTAGGCCACGAAACGATTTTATCGTTTTATCGATTATAGGATCGTTTTTGGATGTTTAGATGTTAGAATACGCGTTTTGGTTGAGTTTGGAGCGTTTTTACGTATATAGCATGTCGGAAACCCCGGAAATCGATTCCGGAGGATCGTGTACGATAGTACACGATCGTGTACTTGTGGTACACGAACGTGTACCATCCATGGTACACGAACGTGTACCAAGGTACACGAACGTGTACCAATATATGGTACACGACCGTGTACCAAGGTACACGAACGTGTACCATCAAGGTACACGAACGTGTACCTCCCTGCACGCTCGTGCAACCCCCCCGACCCTCGCATCCCCGATTTTTCGTACTCCTATTGAGTTAGTTTAACACTCGTCGCCGCACGCGCATGCCGAGAATTGAATGAAAAGTGATATTCGATCCGTGAGCGAGTACGTGTGTGTTTATATCTCGAGTCTAGAATGTCTATCGAGTTAGACTCTCACTCGAGTTATGTTTGTCTGTTTCTTAGGTCCGGCAAGGCAACCAGCTACCGGACAAGGAGCTTGACGGAGGTCGCGTAATAAAGTTTTTGGGGAAAAAGCAAGCAGTGAGTTTATATGTGTTTACTTTTGATGTATTGAAAATGCATTGCTTTTAAACGTAAAATGATTTATATGAATTGCATAACACGATTTGTTATCGAAAATGCTTTGTATGAAATACATGCATCATTATCTTGAAACCAGTATAGATCCGATGAAACATGCTTTCCTATTGGGCGGCAATAGGAACTACGTGATCACTAGTTAAGTTCAAGCTGTATACTCCTTCGGTTGTGTTTGAAAATGTTTTGTTTGTTTGAATATGAAATTCATATCGATCGATCGTTGGACTTTAAGATGGACAGTCACCTTGGTTGAACTATCCCGGGACTGTACCAAATGGTATTGGTTGATCTGGTTGAACTATCCCGCAACCTACCAGCAAGATTAAGATATATCGTTTTGTTCGAAAGAAAGAATTCGATTTTGATAATTCGATGAATCAAGGATTAGGGTTTCAATCGGAAGTTATATTTGGATGCATATGAATGAATGATTTATTGCATTGTTTTGTTTTATAGAATACTCGATTGTAAACTTATGAACTCACTCAGTTTCGACTGACCCCGTTGTTATAACCATTTTTCAGGTAAATAGTCTTTTGACGTGACAGGCTTCTATTCTTGCTTCAGAAGTCTGCTTAGAAGTATGTATAGAAGAAGTATGTATCAGTAGTGCTGCAGTAGACCAGTCCTAGATACGCATATAGTTTTGTCAAACGGTCTAGTGTATATTTATACTCTGATGTTTGTAAACTTGAATGGTGTTACTGCGCTTTAAACCGTTTGATTTTGATGTGCGAAACAGGGCAATGCTTGATGTGGCATCGCATTGTAAGACCCTAGTTTCTATTGATGGTTTTCAGAAAATGTACATAGATGTTTAATATCTTATCGTTAAAAAGCTTTTCTGAAAACGCTTGCTTGTTTATATCGCAAAAAGTTTGTAGTGGTTTTAGGCTTGCTACGGGTTTCGGAGCTACCACTCCCATTCCCTAGTGCCGGTCGCGGCTCGAGTTTCGAGGATGGAAATCGGGTCGTGACAAAACCTTTAAGTCTTCGTGCAGACTTATTTAAAACGAACTAAATGACAGAACCCGTACGTTCTTTTGTCATTAGTTTATTCATCCAAAAAATCCTTACAGCTCTAAACCGTACTTTAGGCCGTTATCAACTTTCTTTTTAAATCTAAAAACCGAACTTTCTCGTTCCATTGCCGTTAGTCTTTAGATTATTCAACAGGACCACTTTTGCCACTGTGTCGTCAATCTGTTCGGGGTAGATCGTCGTCTCAGAACACTCGCGCTACGTCTAGGACGTCGCCTTAGACTTACCATTCACATTCACGCATAAATAAAAATAAATCCACATTTCTCTTTAGCTAGTGATCACTTTGCCCTATTACCACCCAATAGAAGGCACATTTTGTTAAACCAATTCCATATTATATTTTATCTGTTTCACATCTCACACCTTTGGAATATATATATATATATATATATATATACATATATATACATATATATATATATATATATATCACCACAATATACTTTAAAAATACTTAAAATATTTGTGATAATTATATTCTCTTGCTAGAGTAAAATACTTTTATTATACGTGCATGTAAAAATGTAAACTCACAGACTGCAGTCCACAAAATAATTTTACGCCGCGTTACTCCATCGCTAGCTCCTCGGTCTATTTCAACAGACGCCTCGTAAATACGCTCCATCGAAAATTGACATTTAGTCAAATCTTGATATCTGAGTAGATTCGTAGAAGGAAGCGCTTATTCTAAGATTTAACCTTTAAACAACCACATGAATACGATAACTTATATGTTTCAAAATATACGAAGTCTTTTCTTGTTATCGGGTCAAATTTAAGGATTTCAAATTAAGCCAAGGTCCGGTTCGGTTTATTCTATGTCCTCTAGGTCAAATTATCATTTTGCCCTTTCGTTAACTATTAAAAGTCCTTATAATTTTCATTTATATCGATTTAACAATAATTCTTCCATTAATGTATTTAGTTCACTTTAGTTGTATAGCAATTAGGTCTAAGCTTTTTATGTAGCATATAATCCTTTAATTAAAATTCTATTTTTAATTAAATATTAATTAATCCATAGCTTAACTGATTAATATAGTCCATATAAAAATATGACTTTTGGGTTTAATTCCAAATCCAAGACTTTATAATTTTATTTAAATTAAACAAGTGTGGGCCTAACATAAATTCTATGTCCATGTAATCCATTAAACAAAATATAAACCTTTTAAAACTTTTGTAAAATACATTTTAGTCCTTTAATCATATTTTATCTAATCAATTAAATTTTAAATTCATTTTAAGTCCATATTTTAAATTAAACCATGTCTACGGTATTTGGTCCAAGGTCCTAATCCGAAATTCCTTTATTCGGGCTTGGTCCTTTTCGGCTTCGGTCCTTAACGGTTTGGGTTGGGTCTTAACTCAACCGTGCCGTGACTCGGTAAAACAGAGCCACCGTGCTCCGTTCGTCGACCGATAGTGGTTCGCCGACCACTACCCCCCCCTTTTCTACCACCTAAACACCAAAAATTCATAGTAATTAATTTCAATTCATATATGAAATTAACATTTCTAAAAACACCATAGATTTAATTATCAAATTAATCAACTAACACTTGCTTAATTCACAAACTATACTCATAAACATGTATGGCTAATATACTAACTAGCTTTCACTATACAAATTACCACATTAACCCTTATAATATTCGCCAACACATATTTGGCTAACAATCCAACAATTTAACCATTCAAACACAAAATCATGCTTCCCAAACATTTGCTCATCAACATAATACATGAAATTTCACAAATTATGCCTAATTCATATTTATTGGATATGAATAATACGTATATGATTTAATAGAAAGATTAATTGAATAAGTTTTGGATTAAATTGAAACATTTAAAAAGTTTCAAGGATCAAAGTGTACTTTAGCCGGATTGTATATATCTTCCAACTCCTTCTCTATGAAGGTATCAGATCATCATTATCATTTCATTTCTTTCTCTCGCTCGCCGTTTCAATTACGTTCCGTCGTCCGATCGCCGTTTCTCGTCCGTTTCTGACGTTTCTTAACTCGAATTGATCGTATTCCAGTGACGTATCACGGTAAGCTTGACGTTTTATCGTTTGGACGGATATATTTTGAGTTATATCGATTCAAAGTTTTAGGCCACGAAACGATTTTATCGTTTTATCGATTATAGGATCGTTTTTGGATGTTTAGATGTTAGAATACGCGTTTTGGTTGAGTTTGGAGCGTTTTTACGTATATAGCATGTCGGAAACCCCGGAAATCGATTCCGGAGGATCGTGTACGATAGTACACGATCGTGTACTTGTGGTACACGAACGTGTACCATCCATGGTACACGAACGTGTACCAAGGTACACGAACGTGTACCAATATATGGTACACGACCGTGTACCAAGGTACACGAACGTGTACCATCAAGGTACACGAACGTGTACCTCCCTGCACGCTCGTGCAACCCCCCCGACCCTCGCATCCCCGATTTTTCGTACTCCTATTGAGTTAGTTTAACACTCGTCGCCGCACGCGCATGCCGAGAATTGAATGAAAAGTGATATTCGATCCGTGAGCGAGTACGTGTGTGTTTATATCTCGAGTCTAGAATGTCTATCGAGTTAGACTCTCACTCGAGTTATGTTTGTCTGTTTCTTAGGTCCGGCAAGGCAACCAGCTACCGGACAAGGAGCTTGACGGAGGTCGCGTAATAAAGTTTTTGGGGAAAAAGCAAGCAGTGAGTTTATATGTGTTTACTTTTGATGTATTGAAAATGCATTGCTTTTAAACGTAAAATGATTTATATGAATTGCATAACACGATTTGTTATCGAAAATGCTTTGTATGAAATACATGCATCATTATCTTGAAACCAGTATAGATCCGATGAAACATGCTTTCCTATTGGGCGGCAATAGGAACTACGTGATCACTAGTTAAGTTCAAGCTGTATACTCCTTCGGTTGTGTTTGAAAATGTTTTGTTTGTTTGAATATGAAATTCATATCGATCGATCGTTGGACTTTAAGATGGACAGTCACCTTGGTTGAACTATCCCGGGACTGTACCAAATGGTATTGGTTGATCTGGTTGAACTATCCCGCAACCTACCAGCAAGATTAAGATATATCGTTTTGTTCGAAAGAAAGAATTCGATTTTGATAATTCGATGAATCAAGGATTAGGGTTTCAATCGGAAGTTATATTTGGATGCATATGAATGAATGATTTATTGCATTGTTTTGTTTTATAGAATACTCGATTGTAAACTTATGAACTCACTCAGTTTCGACTGACCCCGTTGTTATAACCATTTTTCAGGTAAATAGTCTTTTGACGTGACAGGCTTCTATTCTTGCTTCAGAAGTCTGCTTAGAAGTATGTATAGAAGAAGTATGTATCAGTAGTGCTGCAGTAGACCAGTCCTAGATACGCATATAGTTTTGTCAAACGGTCTAGTGTATATTTATACTCTGATGTTTGTAAACTTGAATGGTGTTACTGCGCTTTAAACCGTTTGATTTTGATGTGCGAAACAGGGCAATGCTTGATGTGGCATCGCATTGTAAGACCCTAGTTTCTATTGATGGTTTTCAGAAAATGTACATAGATGTTTAATATCTTATCGTTAAAAAGCTTTTCTGAAAACGCTTGCTTGTTTATATCGCAAAAAGTTTGTAGTGGTTTTAGGCTTGCTACGGGTTTCGGAGCTACCACTCCCATTCCCTAGTGCCGGTCGCGGCTCGAGTTTCGAGGATGGAAATCGGGTCGTGACAACGTTGGTATCAGAGCAATGGTTTAGTTTCCTAGGCCATTGCCTTATATTTTGTGTGTTATGTGATCCTAGGATTGACAGTGCCTTTAGGTTAAGATAGGAACTACTGCAGCTATAGGATTCGAATTATGTCATTGATTTGTCTTCGTTTGTTTTGCGCTTTCAACTCTTATCTATAGGATGTGAGTCTGTTATACGTGTGTGATCGATAGTATACGAATGCATCCGTTTGCATATATGATTAGTTTTGCACTTGGAAGTAAGAATATGTTCATCGTATGATTGCTGATCGGGGCGTTGTTTGCTTTGGTCAGGATGGCTGGCCAGAGACAAACTAGATCGCGTAGCGCTATGGCACTGTCACAAATTATGCCTAATTTAGTACTAATCTTAAGCATGCATTTTATCCAATCATACAATTATCATCTCATAATATTTTAACACCCAATTTGCATGCATAATCTAAAGCATCAATTAATTCATAATACCTCATAAAATATATCCACAACATTATAAAAAGGTTTAAATTCACTAAAAATTACTAACTTATGCCTGTTTGTGGTATTTAACATAATCTTTTAATTTTGGCAAAAAATACATGAACTTTCAAAATTTTGCAATTAAAAATAGAGGCACCATTTTGGATGTAAAACGACACCGTTTTAAATTAAAACGTGCCGTTTTGAATGTAAAAATGCACTATTTTTCAAATACACATGTACTCTTAATTGCAAAATTTTAAAAATTCATGTACTTGTTTGCCAAAATTAAAATATTATGTTAAATATAAAAAACACGCGAAAGTTGGTGATTCTTGGTGCATTTAAGTCTTATAAAAATTAGCATAGAATTTTTATACATATATTCGGCATTTTCCAATTCAAATAACTAAAAGCATTAATTAAACAATATATTATTCTAATTTGAAATGCAATACTCTAAAACCCAAATTCTCAAATTTTGGACTAATATATATTTTGGTCCCAACAAAAATTACCCTTTATAATACATATATATTTTCTTTTGAAAATACTTAAGGATTAAAATATCTTAAACCAAACTTTTAATATAACATTCAATTTGATTTTTCCTTAATTATTCTCAATTATTTCGGAAATCATAAAAAATTAACCAAAATTTTAGTTTTTCCTCTTTATAAATTATTATCAAAAATACCAATTTTCTAACCATCCCCAACTTGATTTATTTTAATTTATTAGAACCAAATACCTAATCAATAATTCTATTAAACCATAAAATCTTTTATCATACAATTTTTTCAATTTAATGGGTGAAACTTCAAGTTCATTTCTTGAAATATTTTCTGAAATATTCGGCCACCATTTAAAAAAAATTAACCTTTTTAATTTGCTACAAATCACTTTATCTAACTCAAAAATCCACTAAATACCCAATTTATTAAAATTTCCAGATTTTTAATACTATCATTTAAATGGTCCTTAAAATCATCTAAAAATTTAACTCCTACCTAAGTATGAAAAATATTTGATTTTTCCCGAATCATTCACTACCCAATTTTTTGATCACCTTAACTCATACAAAAGTGTGATTGCATGTAAAGTCTGAGCATCAAAAATCTCATTTTTAGTTAAAATCGAAATTCTCTTTGAAAAATCAAAACTAACACATGATCATGTTAATAAACCAACTTTTGTAAAGAAATTGAGCTTTTAAACTAATTATTAAAACTCATCAACACCAAAAGAAAACCAACGAATTTATATAAAAAAAATAGCTTGATTTGTTTCTTATCTTAAGAGCTTGAGATGGAAAAAAAATGGCGGAGAAAGTGAAGCTAGGGTTTTCGGAAAGAAGGGAGGAAGAAGAAGGGACTTTTGGTTGCCTTCTCTTTTAAGAAATGGTGAGAAAAGGAAGTCTATTTTTAGTTATGAGTTAAAATGCCTTTTTGTCTTTCTTAATTAAATTATCCCATTTGATTATGAATTGCCGCTGCCGCAAACTGCATCCGCCATCGTCAATTTACAGGTTTGTTTATTGTATATATCGTAGACTCTAAATACAAGAATTTTGATGAAGTTGGTTTGATATTGACGGTTACTTTTTGAGAAAAAATCATCACATGCATTCATTATAGTGTTGATGATGACAATCAAATGACCAATGATCAATATCAACTTGATGCCGGTCATTGTGTCTTGTTTTGGGATAAATCGCTGCCTCTTCTACGGCGGTTATGCCGTCCCCTTCTTCCAAAAACTGCTTCCATGGACTCCTTTTTACTTATTGTATCTGTTAACCGCCATGGAGGAACTAACAATTCAAAAGCAATTTTCACTATATTTTGTAAAAATTAATTATTATTAACGCCATGGACAATCTTTTATGATTGAAGTGTCATTGATGGCTTTTCAAAATTGTTCCAAATGAAACTTTCCCATTAATTCCTGTTCAACAACTAGAATCACCATTTTCTTACAAACTCCCATATCAATTCATTGAACTCTGTTGGTTACTATGAATTCTGAGATTAAAAGCTTGGCATAAGAGAATTATATTGTTGATGATTTAAATTGAAACAACAATACTTTTATTTTTATTAGATAAATTATATTTATTTTCTTCTATGCATGAGAGAATTCTATATTTTTTATCTTTGAAAGTTTCAATTTATTTTTCTATATATCCATAATTTTTCAAATTCACCAACTTTATCGTGCATACAAAGTAATAATGACAATTTCAAATTTCAAATTTTAACAATTTATCTTATTATATGACAAGTTTTGAAAACTCAATTAAAATTTACATAAAATATGTTCTCTAAAATGTAAAATAAAATTTTGATTGAAAAAGTTATTCTCATACGAAATTGAAATTTCTATATTTTTTAATGTTCTTACAAAGTAGCAATTTATTAGCTTTCATAAAACTTACAAGTATGGCAATGTAAATAAAAAAAAATCAATTAAAAGATAAAGGAAAACATTGTTTTATTGATTATTTATTAAAATAATATTTTTGTCTTGTCGTATTAACTCTCTATCCCCAATTGGGTGTTTATTGCCCCTTTATGGGTGTTTATATCCCATATGGCGAGTTTTTTTTATCACGTTTACTTATGCAAGAGGGGCTTCTCAAATGGCCCCTCTAGCTCACATCCTTCCTCGGCTACCTCATTGGACACCGCTACTGTCAGGTAAGATCGAATTAATTTTATTATTGTTCGTAATTTAAATAATCAGGTATTCTATTATGGTGATTGTTGCTCTGGATGATCTCGACATTTCAATTTTTGCTTTCCTACAAAATCAAGGTAATATTTATAGCACATTAGCCGCTATTAACTGTAAGTAATTTTTTCATTTTTTATTTTATGTTTATTATTCATAATTGCTACCGTTCGTTTAACAAATTATCCATATAATGGTATTTAATTTGTTAAATGAATGTGTAATTGGATGGCTCAAATAGTAGCCGCGAAGTCCACTTTTAGTTCTTTTATTTTAAGAGAGTTTCATCATCTTCATGAGATGACCTTTCTTATTATATATTTATATTGTTATCTTTGGCAAAAAAAAAAAAAAAATTAAATTATCCCATTTTTGTTTAAATTCTAATTATTCCTTTGACATGCATGTGAACACTTGGTCTCTTAGGTGTCTTTTTCAAGGAAAAAACAATGTTTTTTTTGTCTAAGTAAAAAAAAAATAAACATTTTGTCGGTTTTCGAACGACTATAAAATATTTTCTCGGAAGTCGTTTCCATTTTATTTTATCTTTTATTTGAACCTTTAAAAATCATATCCCGTATTAAATCATCGTTTTAATATTTTAACCAAATATTAATTATTATAGCCGAATATTACGAAAACGCCATCCATGCAAAAATAATTAAATCGTAATCACTCATGCACATCAAACACGTAAAACTACTAAATAAGTATTCTAATTTAATAATGACCTTAATCGATATTTTTTATAGGCATAAGTTCCCGATAAAATTCCCAATTTTATCCATTTCCTTAAAATTTTATACGCATGAAATATGGGGTATTACAAACACGGACAGAACGATGATTAGTAATAGGCGATGGTGGTATAACAATGATATTATCAGGTATAGAATCATTCATAGTAGGCATAAAGGTAGAGAACTGAGTCTGCTGGATGTAAAGTTTAGTGATTAGTCTGTGGGTTAATTGTATCGGTACTAAATGATTCTTCTGAGATGTGTGGCAAAGGGAGAATGACTGTGTCATCTTGATGCTCTTGAGAATTAGTATGGAATGGAAAAATGTGTTCATAGAATACAATATCTCGAGAAGAAAAAAATTTATGAGTTTCGAGATCAAATACCCGATAACCTTTTTGTCCAAGGGGAATAACCAACAAATATGCAACGGCGAGCTCTCTTATCAAATTTATGTGAAGGTAACATGTTAGTGGCATAACATAGACAACCAAAAGTGCGAAGATGATGATAGGAAGGTAGCTTATTATGGAGAAGTTGGTAAGGAGTTTTATGAGAAAGAAGAGGTATGGGTAGGCGATTGATTAAATAACAAGCTCTTCAGACACTTTTAGTTGTAAGTTTGCTTGAAAATGTAGGTTTCTTCCTACATTTAAAAGATGACGATGTTTTCTCTCGACCACCCTATTTTGTTGAGGAGTGGAAGGACATGAATGACGAAAACTAATTCCTTTTGTATCTAGGTAGTTTTTCATGGAAATAAATTCAGCACCATTATTAACTCGAAGAGTTTTGATGCGACAATTGAATTGTGTTTCTACCCATGAAATGAATGATTGCAATATCCCTTGTGTTTCATATTGAAAACTCATAAAATGTATCCAATTATATCGAGTGAAATCATCAACAATTGTCAAAAAATAACGAGCCCCAAAATGAAAATTAATTCGATGAGGTCCCCAAATATCATAATGTACTAAATCAAAAGTTGCTTGAGAAGAAATTACACTACATGGAAAAGATAAACACGTTTGTTTTGCTAAAGGACAAATTTCACAAACTTGTTTAATATCAAAATAAATTACAGGACTTATTTTCGTAAGTACTTGGAGAGGACCAGATGATGGATGTCCAAGGCATTGGAGCCAAACGTTGGGGTGCTTGCGGAGGGTGTTAGCCAAGATTGGATTTTAGACTTGTGATAGGTAAAAGAGGCTATTATGTTGCTTTCCCAGGCCAATCGTCTTCCACGTAAACGCGTCTTGCACAACGCAAAATTCAGAAAAAATATCATTATACACTTTAATGCTCGTGTTAATTTACTAACTGATAGTAAATTAACCCGAAATTGTGAAACTTTAAGAACTCCATCAAGTTTAATATTGGGTGTGAGTTGTAATGAATCGATAGACTCAGTATTGGGTGTGAGTTGCAGTGTGAGTTGCAATGAACTCCATCAAGTTTAATTTTTTTTTCGAACTTCAGTTGAGGAGGCCAGTGTGATCTATCGACTCTCGTGTGTTATGTTTAGTAGCAATATAGTGACTGGTTTGGGAAATTTTTTTAGCGAGGTGTTGAATGTGACAGGTCGATGATTAAGGTAAATACCCAGTTATTCCATCGCTTGTGGAGAAGAAGAAGAGACGAATTTTCAATTTCATTGCTTGTGGAGAAGAACAAGAGACAAATTTTCAATTTCAGCAGAAGTAAAGTCTGGCACAAGATTAAGGGGTGGAATTCGATGTCTCTTTCTAGAGGAGGATTTTTTTTGTTAAAGACGGTGGCTCAAACTATAGCAAACTATTTGATGAATATTTTTTTAATTCATTTAAACTTGTGAGCTTGAAAGGATGACACATTCCTTTTGGTGGGGGAGGATTTAGAGGATAAAAATGAAATTTGTTAGGCAAGTTGGGATAGACTTTGTAAAATTAAGAAATTTACCGGTCTTGGCTTTAAAAAATACATGGTTTTTATATATCAATGTTATTGAGACAAGCGTGGAGACTCATTAGTAAGAGCAACTCGTTGATGAGTAGAATTTTCTGGACTAAGTATTTTTCTAAAACTAATTTCTTGAATGCCAAGTTGGGTTATAATTCTAATTACGTATGGCAGGGCATTTTTTTTTACTCAAGAAGTTATGAAAGGGGAGCTCATATTTGTATTGGTGATTGTAGAAATACTAAGATTTGGAAAGGCCTGTGGATTCTCCGAAGGGCTTCGAGGTATATAACATTTGATCTGAGGCTGAACCTAGCTAGGTGTAAAATATGATAACTTTTAAAAAATGGGACAAGAGAATGGGATGTGGATATTATGCGCGACATTTTTTACGAAGCCAACCAAATTAATATTTTGTCAATACCCATCGATTTGAGGTGTATTGAAGATAACCGAGTATGAATTTTATATGCTAAGAAGCGGGTTTTGGTTAAGAGCGCCCATTATAGTTTAAGTGGGGAGGTTGATCAAGGTGAGCACGGAAGAGGATTATTTTGCTGGAATAAGTTGTGGAATTTGAACAGACTGATGCATATCATGAATTGTTTATGGCTTTTACTATATGGCTTCCTTCCGTTAGTATATGCTTGAGCTCATAAATATATATTTATTTATGCTTTGTATTAGGTCTGTAATTGTTGGGATGAAATAGCAACCCATTTCTCCAATTAATAAGATAATGCAGTGAGATGTTGGCATGTGGCTCAACTGAATATCAAGACAGGGAGGGAGTTGTCGTGAAGAATTGGTGCCGAAGCTGGCTAGAGAGTTTAAACCATAAAGATAATGAGTTGGCTTCAATGGTTTGTTGGAGATTTTGGCTAAACCGAAATAATATTGTTTGGGATCAAAGGGGCATTAGTGCAAAGGTGATTATCAATTCGGCAAGTCGACAATTGATGGCTTGGCATATTGCAAAAGGCAATTCCGAGGTTTCTAGGGAGAAGGATTGTGGGAAGAGCGAGGACTTGGTTACTTGGAGATGTCCATATGTATGGTGCTTTAAAGCCAATATGGACACAATCTATGTTACCCGGACTCTCCATTTTGGCATTGCCGTACCCGTGTCGACACGACACGGATACAGACACGGAATCCACACTAGATCCGTTGAAATGCAGTCGGTTACCTGAAGTTTAAAAGAGAAATCATGAAATGATGAACTGCTGGCATATATATTTTTCAAAGTTGTTTCAGTCGGCTGGAAATAGAAGAAGATGACAAGCGGCTAGGATTTGAAAAATAGAAGAAGAAGATAGGAAGTCACGTGCGTGAATGTCCTTGTTTAAAATATAAAAATGGGCTTTGCAAATAAGCCTTTTTTATTTATATCTTCTATAATTATTATTATTATTATTATTAGAGTTAATGTCAAAAAAAATCACGAACTTTACGCGTTTTCTCATTTTAATCACGCAGTTTAAATTTTCTCATTTTCATGCACGAACTACCACTTTTTCTCAAATTCATGCATGGTGCTGAGATGACACTCATTCATTGGTGTAAACTGACCTCCACCTCAACGAATTACATCAATGGAACCGTGACATCTCAGCACCGTGTATGAATTTGAGAAAAAGTGGTAGTTCGTGCATGAAAATGAAAAAATTTAAACTGCGTGATTAAAATGAGAAAACATGTAAAGTTGGTGAATTTTTATGACATTAACTCTTATTATTATTATTATTATTATTATTATTATTATTATTATTATCTTGTTTAGTGTTTTGCCATTTGTGTCAAAGAATATTTAATAGAAAAAGGAAAATAAAAATCTAAAAAGGAATAACATTGTATATTAAAATCTAAACCTAAAAATATTTCTAATTGTCACGACCCAAATTATTGAGCCGAGACCGGCGCTAGGGAATGGGAGTGGTAGCTCCGAAACCCGTAGCAAGCCTAAAACCACTATTAATTTTTCGCAATTAAAAGTATAATATCATATATAAACCTTTTTAGAAAACTCTTTTACATAATATAATTGAAGATATTAAAATATCATATTACAGTTTACATTCAAAACTAACTATTTGAAATCCAAATGTTTATCTAATACTGACATCTACTGACTACTGCAGCTCTAGGAACTCATGCTTGTGCAAGTCCAATGACTTCTGGCACAATGGAGATGGTTTGTCTGATCCGACTCTGCTTATCTGCAAACATCAGAGTGAGGGGTCAGTATTTGGGAAAATACTGAGTGAGTTTGCAAGTTACTTATAGTATTATCAAAATATAGCGTCACACGCTTAATACATATATAATTTTATGATATAAGCAAACATTATTAATTTCAAAAGTGTGAGTCCAACTCACTAGATACGGGGACTTCCAGACTACACCGTAGCCGAGTTCACTCTGCGTATCTAAATCATAAAGTGTGAGTCCAACTCACTGGTGGCCCAGCCACTAGATACGGGGACTTCCAGGCTACACCGTAGCCGAGTTCACTCTGCGTATCTAAATCATAATATATTATGCATAGACATATATTAATTCTTAATCATAAAGTCAAGTACTCTAGACTGATTCACCAATGATCATGTAGCCTATTGACACCCAATAGGTAGTTGGTCTCTTCGGACCGCACATTAGACACTTATCTCCAAAACAACGAATACAACGACATTCATATAATCAAATCTATCAAACAAAACAGCTTATACGAGCAAATCATATAGATACGAGATATTTAATATCAATACTCATAATATAAGAAAATAACTTTTATAATAATACGCAAAAGTAAATTGCCACTCACAGTGACCGCTTTCCGAATAATAATAATATAAAGATCCCATGAACTTCACGCGTCGTTTGATCACACAGCTATTCCAACTTATCGGTATGGTAGCTCGTCGATACGTCAGTTCCTATTCAAATCATATGTACGTTTAATCCATAAACATAGGCTTAATATCAAAATCCTAAGTTATAAACTTAGGTTAATATAATCGTAGTTCAAATACGACTTTTAACCTTGATCGTATTCTAATACTTAGTCGAGATACTTGTTATATCTCTTAGTCGTATTCCAATACGTATGATACCTTCAAACTTTAGGGTTTAGTTTCATTCCGATGAAGTTTCAAGTAGTTTTCAGGACAATGCGCAGGTGCTGCCTGCGCACTGACACTGTTTAGTAAAATGACGATCTCTCCCAATTGAACCGTTGGATCGAGATAAAATTGGACAGAGGCGTTCCTAAGAGGTAAATCTATAAACTGACCGTAGGGTTTCTGAATCTGGCAACATTTGGGTAGTGTGCGAACGCACACAATGAGTGTGCGAACGCACACCCCAAAATTCAAGGAGTGTGCGATCGCACACTCAATGTGTGCGAACGCACACCCTTGACAGCCCCCGGAAAAGTCATTTTCCGGGCGCTGCGCCGCTTTCCGACACTCCCGACATGCTTACGCTTCATTTTAACATATAATCCAATCTAAATCTCACCAAAAACGAGTATAGAAACGCGATTACAATTCGTTTAATTCGTTTAAACGAAATAACCCTAATTTACTAATTCTCACAATAAAAACGTCAAGCTTACCTCGATTTAAAGCTTAACGATGATAGAGAATCGAATTCTGGACGAATCGATATAAAGAACTCGCGATTTGGACGAGAAACGGCGAAACGGCGACGGAACGTAACGATCGCCATTTCCTTCTTCTGTAACCTTCTGCTCCTTCTTCTTCTTTTCTTAATTCATTTGGCTTCCTTAATATATCATGGCTAATTAGCCACTTTGATCCTTCATTTCTTTAACTCCAACCAATTCTCTTTTAAGCTTTCTAATTTAACCTAACGGTTAAATTATCCTTTTAACTTAATTACTTATGTATTATTTATATTCAAATAAATAATACTAACCAAAAATTATTATTTTCCGTCAATAATCTTAGAATTTCTATTATCGAGATTTATTTGGCTAATTTACATTTTGGCCCTTGAACTTTTCAAAAGTTACAATTTAGCCCAAAACGTATCTGCGTCCAAATTTTAAAAGGTCTCCGATTGACCCGAAACTTTTACCACATATACTATAAAACATTTCGCGGACCTTGGCGAAATAATTTCCATTTTAAGTCATAGTGGCTAAATTACCACTTTAGTCCCTGTACCTCATTTCGAGCTTTTCTTGACATTTTTCTTTTCGAATTTCAATTCCAACTTTAGAACTGAAATATAATGTTAAGTCTTTGCTATAATCTCTTTCAAAGCCGATCTACTAAAACTTATTTATCTTATTTTTATCGGAAGACTTTCCGTTATCGTCACTCTGGCGACTCAAAACTGGACACGTGGTCCAATTAAATACTTAAATATTTTGGGGTATTACATTCTTCCCCCCTTATAAAAATTCGTCCTCGAATTTTCTTATTCTTTTCTTACTTTAATCCCATCTACATCTAGAATTCTTATTCATAATAGGAATACCGTGTTCGTCTTACTGACACTTGTCGGTGCATGAAATCATCATTTCAATTTCTGTACTTCTTACACTTTAACGTCAGTTATCACTGACAACCTTATCTTTGATCTTTTTCTTCTTTATTCTATAACACAATCCTTGTGTTCGTCCTTTATCTAACCTTCAATACTATAAACTTTTAGTTTAATGCTTATATCCAATGATAATTCGTTCTAGCGATACTTTATCACTAAGGACGATAATCCTGGTCTCCAGACTTCTTCGTTTCGATAACCCATTGATCTTCCCTATTTGGTCGTTGTCACGACCTGATCTTGTTCTCCAATATCGTCTAATCTTATCATCGTTCCTTGTTGAGTGATGTGGACACTCAAACAACTCGTGCTTCACTACTTACGTAGTATTTCTTGTATGGCTATTGTCGTCGTCTGATTGTTATTTACACTAGCGTTAGGAACTTATCCCACTATTTGTTATCTCCTTTTATCTCGTTACTTCACTTCTCATATGAAGATTCTTTCGCTATCATCACTAATCATGGTTATCCATGAGGTGAATCTTCAGGACGTATCCTTATGAGGTCTTCACTTTTCTTGTAAAACTTACTTAACCTTCTTCTTGCATCTAGATATCTCGTATACCTCTTTATCTGTTTGCATATTCATTGATCTATTTCCTTTAAGCATGACGTACTATTCTTTGAAACTCCTTGTCTCTTCTTACCTTACATCAATCTGTTTCATTAATCTGATTTTCAGTCAGATAGGATCGTCATATTGGTCGCTGAATTCTTATTTTAATAAGACAGCGTGTGACCAATGTTCTGGTAAGCTTTCTTTGCTTATAATCCTTAAATGAGGATCTTAATCTTCTTCTACTTATATACTTACATCAGAATGTCCTCTGATGACGTCGTTACTTATTCCATGCTTGATCTTTTTATTCATCATTCTATCATGCTTCATCTATGTTTTCTTTTCTTCGTCGTCTTTTTGACATTCAAAGATGCTTTTAGCATTTATCGCCATAATCCAACTCTTTCTTATCTATATCTTCCTTCCAATTCTTAATCTTAGTTTGGCTTTTAGCTTCCAAATCATTTCTCTTTATTATCATGTAGCGTTAAGCTTACTTCTCATTACTATTAATGATCTTTCCACTCCATTTTATATTCCCACTTTTGTCCATATTGTAGATGTACTTCTTCGTAACTTTCTTTGACTTGTCATTAATTAACCAATAGGATTCATAGTCTAAATGCTATGATTCTTTGGTGTTCTTCTTGCGTTCTTTATTTATGTTATTATCGGGTTTCTTCATTATCTTTCCTTGCATTCTATACTTTCCCCTTCAGCGTATCTTGCACCTCATGTACTACTTGCGTTTAATATTCACAACATCAATCATTAATAGAGAGTTGTGCCCTTCTTCATCTGAATTCCTCGATGTAATGTGCTCTCAGTCATATACATATCGTCTTATCATATTTGTACTGTCATCATGGCCATCTGTAAAGCCGATCCTATGCTGATATCGTCCTTATCATATCTCGCATATATCTTAACTGTAAGTGGATTCGATCCTATATCTTTGCCCTCTTTATCTTTCTTTATCTCTATATGTCTGCGACTATATAGAGTTCTATTCCTCTGATCTCCTTGTCAATTCTCCATATGACTTCTCTTTTTTTTTCTTTTCCTCGATCACTCTTATCGAGTCCCTTGCGTCATACGCAGGTTGTTCGTACTTTCCTTAACTCTAATTACCTTGACTGGTTTCTTCTTATCCATAATCTACCTTTACATCCTTATACTTTATCATACACGTTGCATACCTTTGGCATATTTTACTTTCATCTCCTATCTTCTGTCTCGGTTTATCTGCTATTACTTTCTTTAGTATGGCTCTATTCTGATATTGAGTCTCTTCTTCACATTCTTTCTTGTATTTCGATGTACAAACTTTAACAACTTACTATTCCGCTTCATACCCGAAATCTTAAGGTGGAAGTTTCAACTCTCAATCCACCGATTGCAGTTCTTGTTGTTTGTCTCTTGATCTAAGCACCTTGATATTTCCCGATTATCCTTAACCGGAACTAATGGTAGAAAGAATTTCTTAAATCAGGTCACAACTTTGACCTATCACTGCTCTAATTACTCGTCGCAACTACTCATGGATTGAACCTTTTATCGACATCTTGATTGACAATACTGTTTATCCTTCATCCGTTCGTTGTATACGAGCATCATACTTTACCTTTCTAGTGGATCTAGCATACCGCTTGATCCATCAAACTCCTTCAGTCTTATATTATGCATACCATTATCAATCTCTATAGGTGTTCCTTTCTTCACGTTGATACTATCTTTATATCCATCGTCTCATCATTGGCACACCATTCCTTATATTGGTTACTTTTACGTCTAACTGATTTATAATGGCGTTGGTACTGCGGCACTCCCGATGCCTGTACATTCCCACTTTATCGTGTTAGGTTCCCGTTGACCTTCATCACATTTCTAGCCTTTGCAGGCCAATTGGACTAGTTTGCACTCGCTTTGTTAACCCCGATTTTCCTCTCGCGCTTTGTATGCTTGTTGTGCAACAGCACGCGTTCACGCAATTCTACGTTCCTAGTATAGCGATTATATAAAGGAATACTGATAAATTCCTTAAAATATAATCCTTACTAATCTTCACGTCTAATCGATGTTCACGTACGCTGGACTCTAGGGACGTCTCCTTCCTTTAGACTTTATAGGGTTACGTCTCTTATTGCAAGTCTTATGAGTGTTATAACTCATCGTATACTGGCCAATTATCTAAACACATACTCGCGTTGTATATGTTAAACGCATATTACTATCGTAGCTATAAGCATCTATGTTGGCCGAATTCAAGAAAATCAGTGTCCCCTAGATTTTCTTGATTACATATCATAACTTAAGTCTTGTGAGCATTCCGCTCACATGGACTTAATCAAACATCAGGAGTATTAAAAACATAACATACATATCATACATTTTTAATCAGATATGTTTTACTATCCGAACACATATCTATTATCCTAGTCATATACTAGTCTGTCTAATCAAGGCTAAGTTCATTAGCTAGAGGTACAAATCTTATGTTCTCACAACTATACGTATTCATTCGACTCATAGCCTAGATCACAGCTTGCTCGCGAGCACTCTACTTCCTTTACAGAGTTCTGGTCTAGGTATACTCACATTAAAAACAAAACTCTTTAAAAACTCTTTCAAATAAAACGACTCATTTAAAAATTTCATTTAAATCTTAGCAAAATTGTGCACTAGGGTGATGACGTCTCTCATCCCCAAAGAGTTGCCACATCTCACCTCTTCGTCTGAACATAATGCATATGATGCATGTTCTATTAATGCATGAATTGATGTATGTAGTGATGCATTCCTATCAATGTCGTGGCAATTATCAATGGCTATTACGGGTCTAGGCACAATTATGCTTTTAGAATTGTTAAACAAATAACTTTTAAAAGTTATAAACTTTGAGTTTTGTAAGTTCTCTAGACCTTTAAACTCTGCTTCTGGAAAGTTCCTCAACTTCTATAACTTTGTATTCCTTCTTCTCATTCTTTCTGAACTTTCGATCGATCGAATCCTATAACATTTCTCACTTTATATGATGTTAAACACACATACATACATATCATCAAATTGCAATTATCTTGATATATTCTATTCATAGGAGGCAATACCTCTCCTAGAAACTTCCTTTCAAAAAGCATATTATTCTTAATCTCTTTTGTCTGACATCGATAGCAAAGCCAACCGATGTACCTTATCTGCCTGACATCGATAGCGAAGCCAACCGATGTATCCTATATACCTGACATCGATAGCGAAGCCAACCGATGTATCTTATATACCTGACATCGATAGCGAAGCCAACCGATGTATCGGATATGTCTGACATCGATAGCAAAGCCAACCGATGTATCCGATTCAATTCATACAAATCAATCTCATATCATGCAAGCACATCTTATCGAAAACAAAATTATACGTATATTTATCTCGTATATACGTGTCACGAAAGTCAACCAAACATTTCACAAGTTAATCTATTATACTTATCACAAAACACTTAACGTAAACAACTGGGATCAGACAAAGCTCAACTCTATAGCTGCAGTAGTTCCTAGATTACTTAACCGACAAACAAATCATAGCAGAGGTAACTGGACCAACTGCTCTGATACCACAATTGTCACGACCCAAATTATTGAGCCGAGACCGGCGCTAGGGAATGGGAGTGGTAGCTCCGAAACCCGTAGCAAGCCTAAAACCACTATTAATTTTTCGCAATTAAAAGTATAATATCATATATAAACCTTTTTAGAAAACTCTTTTACATAATATAATTGAAGATATTAAAATATCATATTACAGTTTACATTCAAAACTAACTATTTGAAATCCAAATGTTTATCTAATACTGACATCTACTGACTACTGCAGCTCTAGGAACTCATGCTTGTGCAAGTCCAATGACTTCTGGCACAATGGAGATGGTTTGTCTGATCCGACTCTGCTTATCTGCAAACATCAGAGTGAGGGGTCAGTATTTGGGAAAATACTGAGTGAGTTTGCAAGTTACTTATAGTATTATCAAAATATAGCGTCACACGCTTAATACATATATAATTTTATGATATAAGCAAACATTATTAATTTCAAAAGTGTGAGTCCAACTCACTAGATACGGGGACTTCCAGACTACACCGTAGCCGAGTTCACTCTGCGTATCTAAATCATAAAGTGTGAGTCCAACTCACTGGTGGCCCAGCCACTAGATACGGGGACTTCCAGGCTACACCGTAGCCGAGTTCACTCTGCGTATCTAAATCATAATATATAATGCATAGACATATATTAATTCTTAATCATAAAGTCAAGTACTCTAGACTGATTCACCAATGATCATGTAGCCTATTGACACCCAATAGGTAGTTGGTCTCTTCGGACCGCACATTAGACACTTATCTCCAAAACAACGAATACAACGACATTCATATAATCAAATCTATCAAACAAAACAGCTTATACGAGCAAATCATATAGATACGAGATATTTAATATCAATACTCATAATATAAGAAAATAACTTTTATAATAATACGCAAAAGTAAATTGCCACTCACAGTGACCGCTTTCCGAATAATAATAATATAAAGATCCCATGAACTTCACGCGTCGTTTGATCACACAGCTATTCCAACTTATCGGTATGGTAGCTCGTCGATACGTCAGTTCCTATTCAAATCATATGTACGTTTAATCCATAAACATAGGCTTAATATCAAAATCCTAAGTTATAAACTTAGGTTAATATAATCGTAGTTCAAATACGACTTTTAACCTTGATCGTATTCTAATACTTAGTCGAGATACTTGTTATATCTCTTAGTCGTATTCCAATACGTATGATACCTTCAAACTTTAGGGTTTAGTTTCATTCCGATGAAGTTTCAAGTAGTTTTCAGGACAATGCGCAGGTGCTGCCTGCGCACTGACACTGTTTAGTAAAATGACGATCTCTCCCAATTGAACCGTTGGATCGAGATAAAATTGGACAGAGGCGTTCCTAAGAGGTAAATCTATAAACTGACCGTAGGGTTTCTGAATCTGGCAACATTTGGGTAGTGTGCGAACGCACACAATGAGTGTGCGAACGCACACCCCAAAATTCAAGGAGTGTGCGATCGCACACTCAATGTGTGCGAACGCACACCCTTGACAGCCCCCGGAAAAGTCATTTTCCGGGCGCTGCGCCGCTTTCCGACACTCCCGACATGCTTACGCTTCATTTTAACATATAATCCAATCTAAATCTCACCAAAAACGAGTATAGAAACGTGATTACAATTCGTTTAATTCGTTTAAACGAAATAACCCTAATTTACTAATTCTCACAATAAAAACGTCAAGCTTACCTCGATTTAAAGCTTAACGATGATAGAGAATCGAATTCTGGACGAATCGATATAAAGAACTCGCGATTTGGACGAGAAACGGCGAAACGGCGACGGAACGTAACGATCGCCATTTCCTTCTTCTGTAACCTTCTGCTCCTTCTTCTTCTTTTCTTAATTCATTTGGCTTCCTTAATATATCATGGCTAATTAGCCACTTTGATCCTTCATTTCTTTAACTCCAACCAATTCTCTTTTAAGCTTTCTAATTTAACCTAACGGTTAAATTATCCTTTTAACTTAATTACTTATGTATTATTTATATTCAAATAAATAATACTAACCAAAAATTATTATTTTCCGTCAATAATCTTAGAATTTCTATTATCGAGATTTATTTGGCTAATTTACATTTTGGCCCTTGAACTTTTCAAAAGTTACAATTTAGCCCAAAACGTATCTGCGTCCAAATTTTAAAAGGTCTCCGATTGACCCGAAACTTTTACCACATATACTATAAAACATTTCGCGGACCTTGGCGAAATAATTTCCATTTTAAGTCATAGTGGCTAAATTACCACTTTAGTCCCTGTACCTCATTTCGAGCTTTTCTTGACATTTTTCTTTTCGAATTTCAATTCCAACTTTAGAACTGAAATATAATGTTAAGTCTTTGCTATAATCTCTTTCAAAGCCGATCTACTAAAACTTATTTATCTTATTTTTATCGGAAGACTTTCCGTTATCGTCACTCTGGCGACTCAAAACTGGACACGTGGTCCAATTAAATACTTAAATATTTTGGGGTATTACACTAATGTACCCGTATCCTATTTCGGACCCATATCCCTGTATTTTAAAAATTGAACATTGTCGAGTCGGACATGAGGATATGTATCCGACTTGGACACCCGAATCCAAGTTCGGGTAACATAGGACACATATATCTTTGAGATTGTATGCCGAGCTGCTATCGGGTTGTGTAGTTTGTAAAGATAAAAAAGATATTATCCGAGCCAGACAAGTAAATTTAGTTGGTTTGTTTGACCCTAGGTTAATGGATTTGCTTGGTATAAGAGACGTTTTTAGCTGGTTCAAAGAGGTTGAATAATCTAACTATCAAATCGGACATTATAGGTCTTAATCTAGATATATCAGATATCCGGAGTCGGCGGTTTGTAACATTTTGAATGAAGATTGTGTAACATTAGCAAAATAAATCTCTAATTTATTCTCCTCATAAAAATCTACTATTTTACCATTTATTTTTGGTTTTACACTTTAATGCTCATTTCTTCTTAGGTCATTGGTTTTTAAACTTTTTCGAGTATTCTTCATATAGCTGTTTTGTCATTTTAATCACGCCGTTTAGAAATCGTCATTTTCATATATCAACTGACGTGTCACACAAGTTTATTGTTATGAACTTAATTTTATTAAGTTTATCGATATTTGGTTAGTTTTCTGTATAAATATTAAAAAAATAAAAATGTACAGTAAATAATGAAGTATAAAGTTGTCAACTAAAAATTCTTGTCTTCTTTTCTTTCATTTGTTCAAATAAAAATAATATGTTTTCTCCTTCTTTTACTATTTCAGTTATGTTAGCTATCCAAACACAATTAAATTTTAATGGGGAAAGGGCCATGCATGCCCCTAAGGTTTGGGGTCTGAATCAAATAAGTTCTTAACATCCGAAAAGTTTCACTCATACCCCCAACGTTTGTAAAAATGATAATCAGACCCCTCAGTTTAACGATGTTTCATTGCTCCTAAGACTTTGTTAGTGTGATCCTATGTGGTAAATTTGTGCCCCCAAGGTTTGGGTCCGGGATCAAATGAGCCCTCAACGTTTGAAAAGGTTCACTTGTGCCCCCGACGTTCGAAAAGGTTCGCTTATGCCCCTAACGTTTGAAAATGAATAGTTAGGCCCCCTGTTTAACATAGTCTTATTACTTTCCAGACTCCGTTAGAATGATCCTACGTGGATAATCTTTACCGTCAAATTTTTCTCTACGGTGACGGTTTTTCTCTCAGCAACAATAATTCGTTGTTGCAAAGTCATTTTATTACAAGACCGAGCTAAACCGATAGACTGTCCTTCTCCAACAATCGAATAAGAAATTCTCTTCATTAATCAGTATCTTAAAGTTGCAATGCCAGAAATGGAGAAAAAGAAGTGTTCGGTGAGGTAGAAGACAACAATGCATGAGATGGAACACCAAATGAAAATAAATACATACAATATTTATCCTCTTAATTAATTTTTTTATATAACTGTTGGGTTTTTAATTTTTGAAGGAATGTAATTGTCGAATTGAAACACACGAAGAAGATGAATAAACTGATTTTTTTTATAATTTATGTTCCATTATTAATTACATTTAATCGTCTTCAATGATAGCGGATAATTCTTACCGATTAATTGTTCGAAGCTGGTGGCCTATAGTTCGATTAATGGAAAACACTAAAAATTAGCCACGTATGATCACATAATGGAGTTTGGGAAGTAATGATACAGTGTTAAACTGGGTTCCTAATTATTCATTTTTTTTCAAACTTTGGGCATAAGTGAACATTTTCAAACGTTAAGGGCGTAAATGAACCTTTTTCAAATGATTTTTTTATCTCTGCCACGTAGGATAACACTAAGAGAGTCTTAGAAACTATGAAACAACGTTAAACAAGAGTCGTGATTATTCTTTTTTACAAACGTTAAGGATACAGGTGAATATTTCCGGACGTTAAGCGCTTACTTGATCCAGACTCCAAATTTTAGGAGCATGAATAACCCTTTTCTAAATTTTAATTGTATATTTTTTGTCCATTCCCTCCCTTCTTTTTTCTTTATATTACCTTTTTTTCTCTTTTTACCCTCTATCTATGCAAAGCGTTAATGAAGAGGTTTTATTTTGAAAAAGGAAAAAGATAAAATTAAAATAAATAACAAAGAACAAAGGATCATTTTACCCCCCCCCCCCCCGAACTTGGCGCAAAGTATAAAAAACGTCCAAATAGCAAGACGGGATCACTTTTATCCTGAACTTGTCAAATTTGGTACAAAAACCCTCCTCCCCACTCTCACCTAAGAGAGTGAGGCGCACTCTCTGGTTTTAGAGGTGATTTTTTTTCCTAGGTGGTTTTTAATGGTGAAATATTTGAAATGATCCCAATTTTTTAATATTGTATAAATTAGTCCCTAATAATTAAAAAAAACAATTTAATTTTACAACCTTATACATTAAAACTAAATTAACTAAATACATGAAGGACTTTTTCGTATTTTTTACAAATAATTTTAATTTTTTTTAAAATTATAATCAGCAGCTGCCGGAAATCTTTTCCAACAGCTGCTGAGTTCGTCTGTGAGAGACGAACCGAGTTTGTCTCTCACAAAGACGAATCGGGTCGTCTCTGTCTCTGTGAGACGAACCGACTCGAACCCAGATCTGGGTT
Source organism: Mercurialis annua (assembly GCF_937616625.2). Lineage (NCBI taxonomy): Eukaryota > Viridiplantae > Streptophyta > Magnoliopsida > Malpighiales > Euphorbiaceae > Mercurialis > Mercurialis annua. The sequence goes on from NC_065571.1 coordinate 44,009,252, forward strand.
CGCCAGAGAAATTGGGGTGGCGGGTGAGTTTCGGGCGGTTGTTGTTGGGTTTGGGCGGTGGTTGATGAATTTTGGGTGTTGGTTGGTAGAGGTGGAGGAAGACAGATAGAGCGGCGGTGGTGTAAAAAAAACGATGAATTTATCGTTTTTAAAATTTAAATTAAAGATTTAATTAAATTAAATTTAAATAAAATTGAATTGAAATGTACTGTTGTTACTCTTAAATTTATTGTTTCTCTTTTGCAGAAATGTCTAGTCGATCAGAAACGCCCATAATGAAATTATTGTTGTGTGCAGCATTTCTTCTTTCCACATTTCTATTAATCAATCACATTCAAATAAAATTGATGCCTGCTACGATACGAATATTATTATTTAAGAAAACAATATTAGAAAGAAAAAGATCCCAATATATAGTATTTGGATTCGAATCTATTGTTTACTTCAATACTTGTGTTTAAACTCATAATATTATTCAATCTTCTACTGCAAAATTTGCATGAAACAGCTAACACTGTAAGATTCATGGAGACTGCTTTAGTGGGCAATTTTTGTAAGCCAAACCCATTAGTTTCATCACTCTTCTATTCATCATCATCAACCAAAAAAGTGCTGCCCACTACTCTAAGGAAGCCATTAGTGTCATCATCTTTCACTTCCTTACAGGTAATATTTCTGTCAAAAATCTATACTTTTCTATGCAATATCAAATACCCAGTTGCTTGCTCTGCATATTCTGTCTAGTATAACTAGAAAATTGGTGAATTTTTGAGCTCATAAGTGATCAAATTTGTAGTCTTTATATAAAATTATGGTTGCAGGTGGGTGCTGAAACTGATTATACTTCAGAACAATTTGTTTGGCCTTCTCCTAGTGATGAAATCCCATTTTGGAAGAGGGATTTCCCTTCATGGGATGCTACTTCAGAAGATCATGGTGATGTTTTGAAGGATTCCAATCTTATGCACATTATTCATGTGACTGCTGAGATGGCACCCATTGCCAAAGTTGGGGGCCTTGGTGATGTTGTCACTGGCCTTGCCCGTGCTTGTCTTCTGCGTGGGCATACTGTCGACATTATGCTTCCTTTCTATGAGTGCATTCAGAGGCAGCAAATCAATGACTTGGTGTTGATTAATACGTATGATTCGTACCATGATGGTAACTGGATAGGGACTAATGCGTATCGTGGAGTAGTGTCGGGAATTCCCGTGATATTTATTGAGCCGGAAAATGAATTCTTTAAGGGGCAACAGGTGTATGGTGGTTCGTACAATGAGTTGGAGGCTTATTTGTTTTTTAGTCGGGCTTGTCTTGAGTGGATGCAGGTTTGTCATTCTTATAGTGATTGTTGTATTTGTGTAATTTTACAAAAAAAAAAAAAAAACATTTTATTAGATGACTCGAGCTGACTCCAAAAATATAAAAAAGTGTTATGGCTTGATGTCTGATATTGGAAAGATTGTAAACTGCTTGAATGATGTACATGGCACGAGTTTCATATCAAATATTTTTTGATCTTTTAGTCGTTTGTATCATGCAGGGAAATTTGTAATTCCGTTTATGCCTCTAGCATCAAAAAGATCAATAAAGAACTTGATTTTGTTAGTTATATATCTCAATGCATGTTGTTTTCATTTTGTACATGTCTTGGAATCTATTTTCAGACCTTTTAGGCTTTGATTGGTCTTGATTTTTTTCATTCCTACAGTTTGCTTCAAAAGTCTCATCGTACATTTTACCAGGTTGCAGGGGTTCAACCTTGCATTATTCATGTCCATGAGTGGCAAACGGGTGCTTTGCCTCTGCTTTACTGGGATATGTACCAATATCTTTCACTTAAGGTACATAGCTTTAATAATACTGTTCCTAACACATACTCCTTTAACTTGGTAGCAAAAAAGTTATTGTGTATAACTTGAAGATCACGATTTGTTTTTGTAGAAGCCACGAGTAGTATTGACTATACATAACATGGAGCATTATGGAGAGTGTCGGTAAGTTATTGTTTCCCTTCTCTTTCCAGTAATAGTGTTCAGCTAAATTGCTATTTGCTTTTTGGTGCATCCATTGTATGCCAAGATGATCTAGAGATTTTAGAGTGATCATGTTTTTTTTACTAATCCTATAATGAGTAGGAAGGGTAGTGAAACTAACAGTTTCTGAAATTGTTTTTCTGCTTTGTTTGTTTGTTTATTTTTGTATTATTAGTTTAAGTATATGTTCGTCAAATATTATAAGCATGAACTCAATTGCATTGGCAGGCAAGAGCAGCTCAGCAAGTGCGGTCTTGATGGATCTGTCTACGCAACTGCTGATAAAGTGAGTGTTTCATGACAATGACATATATTGTACCTTGTTTTACTTTCATCAATTGAAGCTGGCTATAGCATAGAGATGTTATTTAAGTGTTCAAAATATTGATTTGCAGTTCATGCAATTTTTAAAATTTTATCTTTTTTGCATTTGATGTGTAGCTAAATCTGATGGATACTGTTTGCACATTATATTTTCCAGTCCAATGAGCTATTGCAGTCCTGACTTTATTTTATAAGCACCCTTTCCAACGACTAAATTTTGGACCTTCTCTAATACCACTTAACTGACAGGCAGTTGATGATCGAACCATTGGCCATAATCCTGAGAGATTGAGCTTATTGAAAGGTGGAATAGTATACAGCAATGCAGTGGCGTAAGTAGTTGTAGAGCTTTTTAGGTTATGGATGTTTGAATTTGATTTTGGTGGTAGGATGCAACACGCATGGATCAAGGCTTTGACAAATCCATAAAGGTCTTAACAAAAACCTTGATATAAATAGGATGTTGCTATAAAGACGCTTTTAACATATTTTCATTGCTTTAAATTGCTAGTTTTTAGAATTTGTCTAGACATATCAGGATCCATTGCTCAGACCGGAATTTATTTTTTTAAATATCTAAAACTGGAAAAAATCAAATATAGCCCCTAGCTGGATTTATGAAATTTAAGCAAAAAATCAAATTCTTGTACATTCTTAAGACTTCCATAGATGGCATTCTTAGTACTTAATTTTTAATAAATATTTTCCTATATTTATGTTTATTGTTTAGGTTGATGTATGTTAAAATTAAAGAATCGTATGACATAATGTTAGTTTGTGTTAAAGCATATTAGGAATGTGGATATATTAGAATCCATTAGTCTATTAATTAGTAGCTAAATTATAGGCTAATTGATTATGATTGATTGTGATTGATTATTTCCTAGAGTAGGATTTCCTTCCTAGAATAGAGATTCTATACTTGTATAAATAGCCTTGTAATTGTTGAACATAATACACAACAACTTATTCTCTATCTCTGTTTATAACATGGTATCAGAGCATTATTCTAAAGAATAGGATTTTTTTTTCTTCTGCCTAAAGAAGCAGTGTAGTAGTATTTGCAGCAGTGTTGTGTTACTGCCTAACGAAGCAGTTAGTTGCAACTTTGTCGGTCATCAACTTTGGTGGAAATTATGACGGAAAATAAAATTGTGATTTGTCACTACTGTCATAGAGCGGGTCATATGAAGCGAGATTGCAAGAAGTTGCAGGCTAAGAGATCTCAGTTAATTTGTATTGCATCTACGGTTAAAACCTCTGTAAAAACGGTTACTATTTCTGCAGATGAGTATGCCAGGCTCATTCAATCTAGTTCAGTAAATGACGTTGCTGAATCAGGTAAATCTAGTACATGTCTTGTTTCTTCATCTTCAAAATGGGTAATTGATTCAGGTGCTACAGATCATATGACAGGTAATCCTAGTTTGTTCTCTAAATTTCAGTCAAATCAGTCTAGCTCTTCTGTTACTTTAGCCGATGGGTCGCAATCTTGTGTTGTTGGTTCTGGAACTATTAAACCCACGTCATCATTACCTTTGTCATCTGTTCTTAGTTTACCTCAATTATCTTTCAATTTGATGTCTGTTAGTAAACTTACTCGTACTTTGAATTGTTCTGTCACTTTCTTTCCCGATTATTGTTTGTTTCAGGATCTTATGACGAAGAAGATTATTGGTAAGGGACATGAATCCGGAGGCCTCTACATACTTGATCCAGAAATACCAAAATCTATAGCTTGCACTGGAATTGTAACTCCTTTTGAAGCACATTGTCGGTTTGGTCACCCTTCTCTCCCTTTATTAAAGAAACTTTTTCCTCAATTTTCTAGCATGTCATCTCTAGATTGTGAGTCTTGTCAGTTTGCAAAACATCATCGTCTTAGTTCTAGTCCAAGAATCAATAAACGAGCTAGTGCACCTTTTGAGTTAGTACACTCTGATGTTTGGGGTCCTTGTCCAGTTACAGCTAAAACTGGATTCAGATACTTTGTTACTTTTGTGGATGATTACTCTAGAACGACATGGTTATACTTGATGAAAAATCGTTCAGAATTATTTTCTCATTTTACTAATTTCTGTGCTGAAATCCAAACTCAATTTAGTAAGCCTGTGCAAATTTTAAGAAGTGATAATGCTAAAGAGTATTTGTCAAACACCTTTCAAAATTATATGGTGAATCATGGTATTCTTCACCAAACTTCTTGTGTGGACACACCATCCCAAAATGGTGTTGCTGAAAGAAAAAATAGACATCTTCTTGAAACTGCTAGAGCTTTGTTATTTCAAATGCAGGTTCCTAAATATTTTTGGTCTGATGCCGTTTCTACAGCTTGTTTTCTAATCAATAGAATGCCTTCCACGGTACTATCTGGTGAGACTCCGTATCAAGTTCTCTTTCCTAATAAAACTTTGTTTCCTATTGAACCTAGGATATTTGGCTGTACTTGTTTTGTTAGAGATGTCCGTCCTCAGATAACGAAACTTGATCCAAAATCTTTAAAGTGTATTTTCCTTGGATATTCTCGTGTTCAAAAAGGATATAGGTGCTATAGTCCTACTCTTAGCAGGTACCTTGTATCAGCTGATGTCACCTTCTTGGAAAATGTTCCATTTTCTTTATCTTCAGGTCCTACTAGTCAGGGGGAGGAGGATGATCTGCTAATATATACTGTTACATCACGCTCTGTACCTCCTCCTCGTGCTCCGGCTAAGCCTCCAATAATTCAAACATATTCTCGTCGAACACAACCGTCTAATCATGTAATTACACCTACTTCAGATCCTCTAGTTCCATGTCCTGAACCAGCATCTTCGTCATCGGATCCGCCTCCGAGCGATGATCTTCCCATTGCTCTTCGTAAAGGTAAGCGTACTTGTACTTATCCTGTGTCTTCTTTTGTTTCGTATGACCATTTGTCGTCATCATCTTGTTCTTTTATTGCGTCTCTTGATTCTGTTTCTGTTCCTAAGTCTGTAAAAGAGGCTTTATCCCATGCTGGATGGCGTAAAGCTATGATTGAGGAGATGAATGCTTTGGATACTAATGGTACCTGGACCTTAGTTGATTTACCTGCAGGGAAACGAACTATTGGATGTAAATGGGTGTTTGCTGTTAAAGTTAATCCTGATGGCTCTGTTGCTAGGTTAAAAGCTCGCCTTGTTGCTAAAGGTTATGCTCAGACATATGGAGTGGATTACTTTGAAACCTTTTCTCCTGTTGCTAAGCTTACTTCTGTGAGGCTATTCATTTCAATGGCGGCTACTCATCATTGGCCTTTACATCAATTAGATATCAAGAATGCGTTTCTTCACGGAGATCTTCAGGAGGAAGTCAATATGGAGCAACCACCTGGTTTTGTTGCTCAGGGGGAGTATGGGAAAGTATGTCATCTTCGCAAATCCTTATATGGCTTGAAACAGAGTCCTCGTGCTTGGTTTGGCAAGTTCAGTGATGCTATTGAGAAGTTTGGAATGAAGAAGAGTAAATCTGATCACTCTGTTTTCTATAAACAATCTAATTGTGGCATTATACTATTAGTTGTGTATGTGGATGATATTGTAATCACTGGCAGCGATTCCATTGGGATTTCATCTCTCAAGTCTTTTCTGCATACACAGTTTCATACTAAAGATTTGGGAGTGTTGAAATATTTCTTGGGAGTCGAAGTGATCAGAAGCAAGAAAGGCATCTTCTTATCTCAGAGGAAGTATGTGCTTGACTTATTATCTGAAACAGGAAAATTGGGAGCTAAGCCATGTAGTGCTCCAATGATTCCTGGTCTGCAACTTACGAAAGATGGAGAACTATTTGAAGATCCAGAGAGATATAGACGATTGGTGGGTAAACTAAATTATCTTACTGTGACTCGTCCGGACATTGCTTATTCAGTCAGTGTAGTCAGTCAGTATATGGCATCTCCTACTATTGATCATTGGAAGGCAGTAGAGCAGATTTTGTGCTATCTAAAAGGGGCACCTGGTCGTGGAATCTTGTATGGTGATCATGGTCACATTAGGATTGAATGTTTTTCGGATGCTGATTGGGCTGGATCGAAAGAAGATCGAAGATCCACCACAGGATATTGTGTTTTTGTTGGAGGTAATTTGATTTCTTGGAAAAGCAAGAAACAAAATGTAGTTTCGCGATCAAGTGCAGAATCAGAGTATAGGGCTATGGCAAAGCCTATTTGTGAGATAATGTGGATATACCAACTCCTTGATGAATTGGGTTTGCAAGCTTCTAAGCCAGCTAAGTTGTGGTGTGACAACCAAGCTGCACTTCATATTGCATCCAATCCAGTGTTCCATGAGCGGACCAAGCATATTGAGATTGACTGTCACTTTATTCGTGAAAAGATTCAGCAAGGTTTAGTTTCTACAGGTTATGTGAAGACTGGAGAACAACTGGGAGATATTTTCACAAAAGCCCTTAACGGAGTTCGGGTTGATTATCTTTGTAACAAGCTGGGCATGATTAACATCTATGCTCCAACTTGAGGGGGAGTGTTAAAGCATATTAGGAATGTGGATATATTAGAATCCATTAGTCTATTAATTAGTAGCTAAATTATAGGCTAATTGATTATGATTGATTGTGATTGATTATTTCCTAGAGTAGGATTTCCTTCCTAGAATAGAGATTCTATACTTGTATAAATAGCCTTGTAATTGTTGAACATAATACACAACAACTTATTCTCTATCTCTGTTTATAACAGTTTGTATATAAACTATCGGAAGCTATTTAGGCCTTGATTCATGAATGATAAAATTATGATTTTGATCCTCGATTGGAATTTCGATTTAACTACCAAACATAGAGATGAACTTATTTTTAATACCTGCACATCAGCATTGTGGCTATATACTTGAATAATAGATCTGCTTCTCATTTTTCAGTACAGTCTCCCCAACTTATCTCAACGAAACACTCTGCTCTGGATGGTTGGCAAGCACTTTGATAATGCATCGTGATAAGTATGTCTACATCTTCAACATTGATCGAAAATGTACTAGATTTGTTTATTTTGATATGGTTTGCCTTTGGTAGTACTTAAATATCCTTGAAATACTCTATTAGCTACTGTGGGCATTCAAATAGTTGTTGCACTTCATACCTAATCAATACATTCTATTTGTATGTTTGTTATGCTACATTATTAGTTATTGCAAGTCATGATATATTGCTTTTTTCTTTCAACAGTTTCAGATTCTCTAATCCAAAATTTGTCCTTTTCATTACATCTACAGCAGGAGAAAGCCTTTCCTTAATAAATCTGAAATGGGTGTTTTTGCTTTTAATGAATTTTTTTCTCTCATTAGAGTCTTGATGTACACAATAAGTAGCTCAATAAAATGCAGGTTCAAAGATAATGATACTTAGATCCAATAGCCGAGTTTTCATATGGTCTTATTTGTGGCATTATTGAGTATTTTCTAGTCTTTAGTCTAATTAGTATGTTTAATACTTCTGTTCCACTTGACATCCCCAAGTGGAACTTAATTCTAGTTTATCATTTTGTTCCCAAGACAATTGAACTGATCCTCATGACCTTTTCTAGAAATATCTCATTTTGTTGGTTCTTTGCACTCAACCATTTCCTCCAATTCACAGGGGTAAATCAACATCAGAGTTCTTTGACAAGTTCCTAGGTTTCATCAAGCAGAACAACTCCTGTTTTAACAACATCAAAGACATTATACTGATATCATGACTGAGTTTCTCCTGGTCTTGTTGCGCTTAAAAAAATACATTATTGCCATTGAACAGCTAGGAGACCCTGGACCTTACTTTTAATTGCTGCTTTATGATGCTAGGATTGCCATTTTATCTAACCTGAAGAGAGTGATTCAAGTGCTATGATTCCTTCACAGGTGGTTCCGTGGTCATTATTGGTGAGTATGTTTCAAGGGGGAAAAAGGAAATTGGGTTGCCACATACCTTACACCTAGTGTCATTTACTATGTAAAAACCTTTAGAACTAAAGATAACTATCTAAATTCCATAAATATGTATAAATGTGCAGACCATGTGTCATATAACCAATCCACCCAAAAGTGTAAATTGTTAGGTGAAACACCAATGGTGATTTTGTTATTATCTCTAACATACCTCTGTATGTGAATGCCCATTGAACTTGAAGCGTAAATAAGTATAGGTCCATTAATTCTAGTCTTTTCGATTCTAGATGCTCCGATACAATGTCAAATAACCAATCCACTCAAAAGGTCAAACTGTAGGTGAGGCTCCTATAATGATTATATTATTATCTCTAACTAACACCATATAGTCACATGTATAGATTAGTTTATGAAGCAGATACACTGCATGCTTGAACCATTTTGTTTAAAATTAACATTGATTCTGGAGTCTACTTACTGGATACTTAATCTGCTAATATTTTAACGTTTGAATGTACAAATTCTATTTCTAGTTATTTGGTGTATGGTGTATGTTTTGCTCAATTCATTTACGAGAGATGAATTGATGCTGTACTTGCATGGTTATATCTTGTAATGATATATGTTTGGACTTGGGACATTCCTTTTGTAATTCGATTTCACTTGATAGCAACTCGAATTGCATAGAAGATCCCCACATAGTTATTGAAGTAAATTATGGATGACATTTTCAGCAGTTATCATTCTTAGCATAATGGTTCAAGGAATAGAGTTACCATCTCCAGCCATTTTTTCTTGTCAAAAACAAAATACAAAAAGACCTAAATTCAAGCTTCTTATCCTGTTTAATTTTCATGGCTGAATCGGTAGGGCTGTTAATTTTGATTTAGTAGTTAACAAGACTTCAGAAAAAGTTGAGCCATTCACATACATGCTGAACCATCAGGTCTGGTAGCAATATTTCTGGACAAGACATGTCTCCATAATAGGTGCATTAAAGTTGGAATGGTTATTTGGTCCTTGTGCAATTGTTGCATTGCAGTTTTCATTTTCATATGTCTATCAATTTTCCATGTTATAATTACAAATGCCTTCTTTTTTCATTTTGCATTTTTAGCCATTTGAAAGATGTTGCATTTACTGCTCATTTTTCATCTATTAAACTGGTATCTTGGAATTTGTAGGTACTTTGGTATTTTAAATGGAATAGACACTACAATGTGGAATCCTGCTACTGATGTTTTCTTGCCTGCCAAGTTCAATGGTAACTTCTGAATTTTTTCCCCAAATCACTCGGCTTACGAATTTCTTATTTTCCTGTTGTATGAAGTAATTGATGTAGTTCACATAGAATAGATGCATGTGCACTTCTCTAGAACAATTTAGATGTGTTCGATACGGGATTTTAGCTATCGTATTGGACTTCTTTATTTCTTAATAAGAAGGCCATATTTCTTTTTCAACCATTCATTTTTACTATACAGAAGACTGCAGACTGCTACCCTGGTAAAACTTTCTGTTTTATTTTCTTTAAACGCGAGTTTACAGGGGCGAATACACATTAGAATTTGTGCTCAACTTTAATATATGCATATTTTGACTTGTCATGCTACTTCTTTTTCTGTTCTTTCTTTTTTCTGTTATTGAAGTTTCAACAAACTATATAATGTTAACAAATTTCAGTTGATTTCTTCTGGTACTGACTTTTTGCTACATCATTTCTGCAGCTCAAAATATAGAGGGCAAGAAGCTATGCAAGTACTATGTACTTAGGGGACTTGGTTTGGCACCTGAAAGAATTTTAACTGGTAACCATGTGGCAAGTGAAACGCTCAAGGTCCCCTTGGTTGTTTGTATAAGCAGACTGGTTCCTCAAAAGGGTCTTCATTTGATTACCCATGCAATTAAGCATGTTGAAACACTTGTAAGTTCATCATTTCCCTTAAGTAAGAGAACTGCAGAAGATCAGTCTCTTTCTTCCTTCTTATTGGCATGTGCCCTGAATCAACTAGGACAAATCAATATACTCCTCCCAGGAGGGGCATGTTATCTTCTTGCATTGCAATATTAAAGGATCTTATTTATTATTAATCACATTATTTCTTGAAGGATTCATTGCTCTTTTTTGGGTTGACTTATAAGTGGTCATAAGCTTGGTGATGATTAATGACTTGTGTTGGGATTGTTGAACCTATCAATTTCCACAGCGCGCACATGGGTTTGTTGAACCTTTCAATTTCCGCAGCGCGCACAAGTGGATTTAAGCTGAACAGCATCCATCAAGGGAAGATTACCAAAATCTTCTGAGCTTATGGCCATTTTGCATTTTGGTCCTCTAATTTCAAAAGTTCAATACTCTATGTATGAGTTCTATAAATGTGTTAAAAAATGCATTTGTTGGCTACAGTTGGGTTTAAGGATATGTACTCTTTTATTCTAGAAACATCATGGGGAACTAGGGACAATAAACTGACAAAATGTTGATCCTAGGAAAATTAATGACTAATTTGTTTAATTTGAAAAACAGAAGGTTAGCATGTGTTGTAGGCTTAATCTCGGTCTGCTACACTCTTTTGGGCAACTTTGCCTATCAGTAGCCATAAAATATGTGATTACATTAGTTTTGTTGTTTGCAATGTCATTATTTCACTTACTTTTCCGGCCTGATTTGTATATAGCGTACAAATGTAAACATTTAACATGATCGCTACTAAATATAATTCTACCTGTTTGTATGATGTTCTATCACAAAGAGAAAATGGACCATTAATATATAATTCTACCTGTTTGTATGATGTTCTATCACAAAGAGAAAATGGACCATTAATCTGGTGTAGCTATAAATTACTTCAGAAAACTTGTCATGCTCATGCCACCCAGAAGGAGAGTTGATATTTTTTTATAATATTTGGTTAACCCAGGGTGGACAAATGGTTATACTTGGCAAGGCTTCAGATGGTCGAGTTGAAAATGAATTCAAGCATCTGGCACTTTCGGTATGATTTTGAGGCATTCTAATAGATTTTGCGCAATCCAATATTGGAAAAGTTTCTTGTACTCTATGTATGATATTATCCTTGTTCCCCACTTTGTGTCTCAGATGAGCTCCATATATCTTTGACCATTGGTTTTTGTTTAACCCTTGATTGGTGATTCCATTCTTTATTGGCCATGATTTGTCCTGTATTGTAAAAGATAAAAGTATTTTTGCTTTTTATTTGTTTCAAGAGACTTGAATTTGGGAGAAGATCTGTATTACTTCAAATTAGCATTTGTGAGTTCATTATGCGGGATAATGGTCCCTTTCATGCTTTATAAGTTCTAGTTCTAGTTTTTCAATTTTCTTGGCATCACATGTAAGTATGTAACTCAAACCTTAATTACTCTTATAAGACTGTTAATTGTTTAATCAATTTGCTTATACCATTCGTCTGTTATTTAACTTGTACTTCAAGTTTGCTGCAAGTTAATGACATTTTGTGTATCATTCTATCTTGTAGCATAGCCATGGTACCAGCATTCGTATTCTATTAACGTATAGGTAAAAGATCTTTCTTTACTGATTTCAGGATTTCCCTCAATATTTCATTCCCATTGTTCCCCCTTCTCCACTAATTGTAGTCTTCTTTCTAAGGGTTATAATTAGTTTTTCTACAGCCAAAATGAGCCCATTCTTGAAATCAGATGATTCATTCCTATGGATGAAAATAATTTACTTGTAATTATTGCAACAGCATGCAATGGACGTTTTGATGGTTGCTTACTATTTTCATTTTATGCAGTGAGGAGCTCTCGCACATGCTTTATGCAGCAGCAGACATTGTGTTAGTCCCTTCCATATATGAGCCATGTGGACTTTCACAAATGATTGGAATGAGATATGGTGCGGTACGTATTATTTTATCCTTAACAGTATGATCTATTCCTTCTGAAAAGATTGAAGTGGTAATAACAAAATCAGTTTTTTGTAGCCAACTCATTTGATGATCATATTACTCGAAAATCATAGATTATAATGTTTATAATGCAAAGCTCTTATTATAGATGCATTTATAATGCTATTGATGGAAGTGTTTGATATTTAACTACATATAATACATACTTATCATTGTTAGTTTCTTTTGGATCTTGTTGAGCGGATAGATATGAACAGTACATACAGTTTTTTTGAATTCCAAATCAAAGTGAAGGTCTTGTTTGCTTTATGATGATTATTTCAGGTCCCCTTAGTTAGAAGGACTGGTGGCCTTGCAGACACAGTCTTTGACATGGACGACCAGTCAAACAATGAGATAGCTAATGGGTATTATAATGTCTAATTATGAACCTTACATTTTTCATTTTCCAGTCAGTTTTCCTATGTTTTCTACCATACAGCTTTTTTTTTTTGTATCTTCTATGAGAAGTATCGGTAATTAAATTGTGATCATCATATATTTGTTTGTCGTGCTTTTCTTCATTTCATTTCATAAGATTGTTTCTTTAGCAGAATGTGTCTTGTATCCTGGTATTCCTAGCATTTTCTTGAATGAAATAATCTTCATATTCCCCTGTTATGGGTTTTCAGGTTTCAATTTGATATTACTGTAAGAAAATAGCCGAATGGGTTTCATTTTGTTAATCGTTGTTGTTGGCGTGGGAATAACGGATGGATGAAGTGTGTATGCATTTATGTTGAGTCTGCACGCAAAATTTTGAGTTGTTTCTACTGCATCATCTGATGAGTAGATAATGTTAAGTCTTGCTTCACATTCAATTGCTTCATCAAATAATATGTAATGTTGGTTTATTTTGTTAGGTTTGTATTTGAAGGAATCGATGAAGGTTCCTTAAATTGCGCTCTGGGCCGTGCATTTTCTTTATACAGAAACAGTAAGTTCAGGCTATATTAGTTTGGTGGCAATCAATAAATCCACGCATGCACACACACAGATATATTGGCACATATGGTACTCTGTTATCTCAATTTTGGCTGGTCAGGATACAAAAAAAAAATCACCTGTCCAATCCTGGAAAAATTGATAATTAAAAATGAATGAAAATTGAAAAGTAGGATGTTTTTTTGGTCATATGCTATTCGTATGTATTTTTTTTATCTTGACATATATGACAATATCAATAAAATATGTTTGTGTTTTCACAAGCCTTCAACTTAAAAAGCATTTTTCATAATTAAGTTTTAAAAATATGCATATTATGTTTAATATGGAAATTTTATGGCCAGATACCATGGACATTTGGAAACTGATACGTTGATGGTATTTTGATTTGGCAGACAATGATATATCATTGACTGCGTCAGTGTAGCCGCATTGTGATATTTAGCAACGGAGTTTGATTTGTTTGTAATTTAAATGTTATTGCAGAAGCAGATGAGTGGAATGAAGTTGTAAAGAAGGTTATGGAAATTGATAATAGCTGGAACAGAACAGCTGGGAAGTACATTCAAGCTTATGATTCGGTTAGAGCGAGTTCCTGAGGTATTTTCTTATTATCCTTTACGCAATTTTAGCCTAATAGCCGAGTTGTCACGTAAATCCTTACATTTGCTTGCGCTTTGCCTTGCAGAATTTAACTTGTAGATGAAGTTGGATGGAAGCAAGCAGAAAGAAGAGACACAGAACTGATGTGGTATTAGATAATGTCATGTTACAAAAGGAATAGTGATATTTACAAATTGAAATTTAGAGGCATGTTCTTTCCTTGTTGGTGTTTGATTGGATAAGATTTATTGTTTCATATTTGATCAAAAACCAATCTAATGAACTCTTTGTTTCAGTCCATTCTTTCGGATGGGGTAAGTAAACCATTATTTCGGCTTGTGCCGCAAAAGTGTAACCAAATCGAGACAACTTCTGAATGCTAGATACGGCGTTAACTAACTAAATAAGTTACTCATTGGTATACAAATAATTTAATGATTTGGAACAAGAGGGGGGAAAATGAAGAAAACGTAGCAGGAGATGGAAATCACTCATGAAATAAATGTATGCAATCTAGTTTAGTGTATTCTCATCAAGCAAACCAATTTCTGGTATAATGAAAATTATATGTTGGTAATCAAGAGGCTTGGTAAAAGTATTGCAAGTTAGTTTATTATATCTATAAATGCAAAAGCAACATCATCATTTTTTACATAATCCCCAATCATAATGTTAGATATCAGTATATTTACCTCTAAATGTTGAGATGGACTTTTAGATAAATCAATGGCATTAATAGTAATACTTCCAAATTTGATTGTGATCTAGTGTAAGCTCGAAGTCCCAATATATTTGGTTTATGTGGTGAACAAGGTCATACAAACTTGTTTCTCTTCTATTTCCCAAAAAAAATTAAAATTATTATCTTCTCTACATTATATTTCCATACAATGTTTAGATATTAGATAACTAAGAATCCCCTTGAGGAAAATGACATAAGAGAGAGCAAGCTTTATAGACTTGAGAGATTGACCTAAGCAAAAGCATAAAATTGACAATGTTTGTATTTTCCTTTTTTTTGCTATTATTTGGATTCCCAAAAAATGGGCAATGATACAAATTGTTGGAGTAAATAAATGACCCCACAAAACCAGTAAATAAACCTCTAAAATTACATCAACTAAGGCAACCAGGCACATAGTGTACAATCAACAGCCCCGCAATAACCACCGAATCCTTCCATTTTCTCCGACCTCAACAAGAGAAAACCCTGTTAGTCATATACTAAATTTGCCTTTTACATGTCTCATCTACCTCCCAACTCCTCCACAACACTTAACAACAAAATAAACAAAAACAAAACAAAACCTGTTAGTATGAGTTCCGTCTGTCAACTCAACATCCATAAATACCGCCTTCCATTTCAGCGAGACAAAAAGAGTTCGACTTGTCCGTTCACAACGAGCATCTCAAAGATGCCTACACCTACAAAACCTATGTGTCAAGCATAACCTATAGTCATCTTTTTCAAAACATCCTTAATCCAGTCCTTACCAGCCAAGATCCGTTGCCAGAGATTTGTGACTCTATTCTAAAGCATTTGAGAAACTATCCAATGGAATCTTCAAATGACAGAATTGTGCTCATTGACATGCTGCTGGGTCATAGGATTCGAATTGCCAACAGATGGAGCCACAGAGTTAGTCCTTGCGCTACTACTAGCATCAAGTCCTGCTGATTCTTTACTCTCATCATTCAAGTGGAGACCTTGAGCAAAGCTCCCAGATATTTGACTTATCGTCTCATCAGCAAGTGAAGGTGAAGCATCCACACCTCGACTTGATTGTTCTTTGGCCCTTCGTTCTTTTAAAGATCTTTCCCGCTGATTGTAAAAATCAAAATCCTCTAGAATAGATGTATGTGCAACATGATCCTTGAAAATTTTCAGCATTTCAATACCCTGTTCTCGTTTCACCTGATTACAACCCACCAGAGAGAATAATCAGAAAAAGATACTCCACATATGAACCAGTATAACACCCAATAATGATTTACTGTATCATCAAAATGTAGCTCAACATGCAGACAACATAATTAATTCAAACCACAAATTCTAATTACAAAATAATCACACAAATCTAGCAGTTAAAAGCACTTTCCAGGAAAATGCTAACATAAACTTGCACAACGTTTTTAATCATCTGAACATAAAATATCCTTTGTAGAACAACGACAGATCACACAATCAAAAATTGCATTATCTAACAGGCAATATAACTATTAAACCAAAAATTGAATTCAAAAATTAGCTTCTTTAGTCAGAGACATCCACAAGCTTCATTCTCACACTATACCCATAAAAGTCAACTGGAGTGTTAATCAGCACAAATCAGTCTCCTATATGTTGCAAAATCAGACTACTGAAATTCCTCTATAACAAAAAAGATGGGACATTCATTATAATTTAAAAACTACGTGCGCACTTTTATGAGAAAGAAGGCGGCACTTAGCCACATGTACGTAAGCTATACAAAAAGCTTCTTCCAAGTTCTGGGGATAATTTGTTCAATTCAAGAATACCTTCAGACAGCAGTAACTCACTTCTATATTTCTATAGATCAACTAGTGCCCAGTTATCAGTTCACACGTCTAATATTTCACCTGTCTCAAACTGCAAAAGGTGCCAAGCTTGGATAACTTAATTATTCCTTTAAGATGACCCTGCCTGCTGGCCTGACCAGGCTGGCACCAAAAATTAGTAATAGATCAATTTGGTAGTTCCCTTTTTTGCTTCATTTAGGAGCAAAAGTAGTGATGAAATGATAGCGATCAAATTCTGCAAAACTTTCTTCATAAAAGCTCTCAACTTCAACTATCCTTACAAATCTCTCTAAAAATTTAAAAGAACATAATGTTTTCATTTTTGATGCCAACCTTCTAATATCTCCTTCGCTTAAAACAGGAGAGAAACCAAAGCCAATACACCATGAATAAGAAGATCAAAGCATTCTCCATCTGGAAGCATCTCTTTATCATATTGTCCAAAATCACATGGAGAGGCACAGCAAATAATCTTATAAAAAGAATCCAGCTCTCTGCAACTTAAACCTTCCTTTGTTACACAAATAACTTCTTACTTTTAGTTGCAAAATTTACCCCTCAACATTATTCTGTCAACAACTTGATGACCACCACCATGTAAATTAGGTAAACGTGAATAAAGTGGAATGCCCGCAATTAAGTACAAAAAGTCACATCTTAAGATTTCAATGATTATTGAAGAATCGGAACTTGAGTATTCATCATTTGGACAAAAAAGAATCAAAGAACCTCAGAATGTAGACAAAGTGAGAGATACAAGACACATACACATGAAACACCAAAACAAGATTAAAGAAGTCCAAAAAATATATGAAAGTGGAATCAATAAGGAAAACATTAAATTATTCTACCTCCTGCGAATCTCGACTATGAGTAACAGGCTTGTTGTCATTATTCTCAAGTAGTATGTGACGGAACCGACTATTGGGAACATCTTTGATGATATGCCAATGGACAGGGAACTGACCACTCCACCTATCCTGTTGCCAGTAATCAGCATTTCTCTCAAAATCCACAGGTCCAACCATTTCGGCTACCCCACAGAACTGACCACTAGCATTGACCTGCATAAAGATGATGAACAAACCTTAGAATATTCATAAGCTTCATAACTAATTCGAATATAAATTGGAAGCAAAGGAAAAATCATTACATAGAAACTAGTAATTTCCAAAACAAAATTAATTTTTAGATTGCTAAAATATTTTTACTTGAACTTAGCAAACCTAAAGAAGCTAAAAGCAGCAAGGATATCCAATACACAGAACCTTAACCAGTGAAACTGTAAGCAACTACACAGCCTAATAAACTCAGGGCAGTATGCCAATGGGGTAAGACAAGACTAAAATATCAACAAAAGGGGCCAAACTTTCCATTCTCAATCGAGGTTATACACAGAACTTGCCCTAAATTAACCACCAGGTACCAGCATTGCTAAAAAGGAAAATGAATATCCCATCAACCAAAAAACAAATGATCATGTTCTCTTCTCGATTGTCATAATAGTATCTTAGGTACTGATCAAATCTTCAAATGCAGCTTTCGGATACTCTTAAATTTCTCTCTCAATTTAACTCTGGTTCATGTGAAAAAGGTGGAAATAAATTACAATGATCGCATTTTACTTTTTTTTTTAATTTTTCATATAAATTAGTTATTTCCTTTACAAGTAGCACTTGCTATCACACATTGTTCTTAGATTAAACTTAAAACATAACAAACAGTTAAAAAACATTAGTCTGAAGCTAAAGATGGTGCATGTCTCAATCATCCAAAGTCGATCATTTACAAAGTAGATTTTACTTTGATGGAAACAAAGTTGCAGAGATGCTTAGAAAACTAGTACACTTTCTAAGACAAAATTTGAGAAGCAAACACTACAAATCATGATTTCCTAAAAGATTATGACCAAAAGGGCCAGTTACCAAGACATAGCTTCAAAGAAAACAGGGATATGTTAACCAAATACCAAATGTAAGACTCGTAATGCAGAAAATTCAGAGTAAATAGAGCAGTACATTAAGCTGAGATACATCATACATGCGAATGCAGTCAGACTAACTCATGGACAGGTTTTACAAAACTATTGTGTTTGATGAATCCTTAATTTTGCAATAATTTCCATTACAATTAGATCCAACTACGAGAGCAACCAATTATTATTGAATAAAATATATTCACTTATTTGGACAAATAGAAACATACCGAGAACAAGAGAAAGACTGGGCAGTTTCCTTCTTTCTCCTTTGCATCACGATAAGCAGCATCTAATTTCTTATTCCCATGTGGA
Source organism: Mercurialis annua (assembly GCF_937616625.2). Taxonomy (NCBI): domain Eukaryota; kingdom Viridiplantae; phylum Streptophyta; class Magnoliopsida; order Malpighiales; family Euphorbiaceae; genus Mercurialis; species Mercurialis annua. The sequence continues at coordinate 44,027,829 of NC_065571.1, forward strand.
GTGCTGGCCCAAACACTGTATTTAATGCTTTTATGAATGTTATCTTCACTGAAAGACTTGATTATAAAGAACTTGGAATTCTCATAATCAGTGACAAAATCTGGCCTGTTGTACAGATCAAGCTGAATTCGGGAACTAGATGAATCATCTTTGCCATTACCAGGGAGTGAAATCTGTTCAGAAGCCTTTCCCTTAATCTTTGAAGCCCTCGGCCCTCGATTACGATCAAAACCAAGTGCATCATTAGAGGTGTAAACTGAATCATGGTTTCTCTCTCTTCTTCTGCCCTTATCAGCAGAAGCCCGGCCCCAATCACGGGCCCCTGAGTAAGAAATAGATCCACTGCCAACATTGGAGTTATGGTAGGATCCATGATGCTGGTAGTGTCCAGTGGACGGCTGTTGAGCCATCTGCATAGATCATGAACACCAAGGAACTAAATGTTATCACAGAATCAAAAACGATAACTATTCATCAAACAGGTAGGACAAGTGTGCAAGACCGTACCACAAGTCACATCTAAGCAGCTAGGCTATCTGAATTTACTATGAAAGAACAGTTATGCTAACTGAATTTTTTATGTAACAGTCGTTACATTAGTGTTTAAACTACTGAGCTTTTTCCATCTACACAGCATTTCCTAAAGTAAATGAAAATGTTTAAGAATTGTGAGGATTTCATGACTACAATCATATTAATACAATAACACTACTCCATCAATTCTAAAAGTGTATAACAATGTCTGTAGCTTTAGACATTATTTTCCCAATTAAAATGCTTAATACTAATATAGTAATATTAAATTCCCTTCCACCTCACTTCAACTGGATTAATATGCCATACTCTTATCATTAACAATAGTTTGCCTTTTTGCACAGTTTCAGGGCCCTTACATTTATTAGTATAAAAGACATAAGATGGAACGAGAATATGAGGTTTGATCCAAGCATATCTTGACAGGTAAATCACTTCATTCCCACTTCAAAAAATAAAAATACGCACTGAACATAAAAGGATGTTTTACATGGTCAGTAATTATGAAGAAAGTATTAAATTTTTAAGTGAAATGATCAAATCTTTTTTTGTTTAACATTTTCAATTGCTCATAAGAAAGAGTGAATCAAATAAACATTTTTCTAATTTGTATTCTGCCAATAGAAAAAAAAAAGATATGCTTTGACACTAAGATTTCCAATTGCTCATCAGAGAGAGTAAAACAAATAGACATTATTCTAAGACGATGACTGCATAACCATAACTTAGATAACGAAGGCCATACATATTAAAACATGTTTGAGATATTGATAATACTAATAGTGAGTTAAAGAACCTGTTGCATATGGTGCTCATATGGCCCAAGTATGCCCATTGGATGAGAATAAACTGATGGAGACGTTAATGGACTAGATCCAGGTGTTCCAGAGATGTTCCCTCCACCATATGACCCAAACTGTACTAAGTAACCTGATCCTGGCCCGTAAAGCAAGTTGTCAGTATTATTTTCTGATGTAATGAGCTCAGATGATGGAACTGATGAAGGCGCATTGGGAGGTGCAGATTGCGGATAGTATGATGGCGCAAATGGGATCTGTTGCGGGGAGTATAATTGGCCATCTAGCATTAGAGGCAAAGGAGTAGCAACTGGAGAATATTGGCCATATGCCATCTCAGGATTAAAGCCATAACCAGAATGAAACATGATAGATGAATTATCATTGTAGACAACCTGATATACATCAATATAAACTAATGAGCATTTTGTACAAATGAATGTGAACTAAGAATGAATGTATTCTTCTTACTGGAGATATATGCAAGCCATCTGCAGCATTAAGATATTGAGGATACCCATCCCAAGAGCCAGTGCTGTTTCCATAATCTGAAGCACAGACCAAACATTTGATTCTAGAATAAAGACAAGCAACACAACTTTTTCATTTATCAAAAATCCCAGAAGAAAATAACACAACACACTTCTATTTATGTTCAAACATAAACTTGAATATATGCTGTCTAAATTGAATCTCTTTTATAATAAATAAATATAAATCAAGCTCATCGCATTCAAATTCAAGACTTGCATAAGACCTTTACACAAATAAAATAGGGTAATTTATCCTATAGTGAACCTAACCTACAAGGGAAATTCCAAATAAAACCTTAAGATTTACAATAGGAGTGTGACCATAGCATCATAGCTGTATCTTAATTAATGAAGTCCTTCAACCGCAACAAGTATTAAGAGTGCAACTATCCTTCCATTGTGCGTCTACGTCTCTTTTCCGCCCTTTCTCTTCTAATGCACACAGCTGTTCTTCTCTTTTTTCTCACTACATTCTCTCTGGTCCATAATGAAAACCAAATGGAAACATGACCATCAAATTCTCAAAAAACTCCATCAGGACAGACCCTCTTCTCCTAAAGCTTCTATTCACAAAAATCAATAAACCCACAATCTTTCTTTTGATTTTCATATATCGAACCCAACAGCAAATCAAAAGCTTCTCGGTATAATCCAGGAAATAGTAAACATGTGTGGCGTCCGAATCACAGTCCAACAATAAGCAAGTCCCCAAACTCAGCACCGTTAAGAGTGAGATTGTGTAATTGGATTATGTAAAATTTGAGATTTATAGAGTTAGATGTAGATGGCTAGTAATGATTGTGTTTTGATGAAGGAGTGGTGGTCAGTTGGCATTAATTATGACGTCTTTTGGCAGAGACGGTGTATTTAAGGGTGCCTTCACTGTTATGGTTATTGATTAATTTGATTTAAAGGAAGAGGTAAGATACAATTTCATACAGCATCTACATTTGCTATCTATCGCTGCTTAATTTGTAAACACTCAGTAATTTGAAAGAAAACTAATAACATATTCATTTCAGTTGTTCTTTCAATCAACCATTCAATACTCAGCTAATCAGCTTCTACGAGTTAAACAAAAGTCAAAGCTCAAACACATACACATTCCTAGGGTTCACTAGTAATATCCAAGTAAGTCCCAAAAAATGTTTGTTAATAGAAAAGAGAAAACACACTTACTGCCATAAGAAATTGCCTGTTCATTTGCAGCATAGAAATTGAGCGGTGCTACAATGTTGAAATCTCCAGCAGAAGAATCCAACGAGGGTGTATGTTGTATGACTGCAGCATCGGGATAAGGATTCTCCGAAATGATCCTTTCATCTTTGCGCGAAAGTGGCTGATAACGATAGTGTACAATGTAACAGATTAGCCAAAACTTACAGATACAAGTTGTAAAATATAATAAGAATTGACAAAAACTAGGTACCTGTTCAGTCAAATTATCCCGTCTGATTGGCGACTCACCTGCAACCAAATTATTTGAAAGGTTCATTATTTTCTTATTATGATTATGAAGATATGCAAAAGAAATATAAACCCTTGAATTTAGACCTATACAGTTGAACTGAATCTAATTGAAAATGGATCACCTGATAATAGATCAGGAGGATACATAAATAATGAAAGAAAAAAAGAAAAATTACCGGCGGAGGGAAGTTGACGACGATCCTCGGGAGAAGGAGAAGGAGAAGAGTCCATGAAAATGGATAAGAGTGGGAGTGAGATCTGGAACAATTTTGAATTGAATTTGAATTGAATCTCAATAATAAAACCCTAAACCTTTCTCTACTCTCTTTAATTTAATTAATTGGATTTGGGGTAATATTATTTATTTATTTATTTGGGTGTCATGTCAACCCCAAAATTGCCCGCGCTGCGACTCTTTGTTTCCAATTTCACATATATTATTACTCGGAAACCTGCTTGCTGCCAAGTTCCAACTTTACAAAACAACTAATTTTATTTTCACTTCAAAAACTATAAGTATCAAAAAGTTCTAAGTATTAAAAAAAATTAAGGATTTCTCTCTATAAAAATAATTCTTTTTAGGAGACTGCTTATAAATGTGTTTTATTATAAAAATGAATTTTATTCATTTTCTTCGTAAAAAAAATATACTCTTTAATATACTATGCTATTTCAAAAACAAATTATACTATGCACTAGCTTCTACAGTTTTTTCTAGAACAAAGGGTCAACGCGCCCTCCTAAATTCGTGTCACGGGGTTATCTAACTCAATTTATAATTTTTTGAGCAAATAACCCAAAAACTCTTCATTTTCGGGTCAAGTAACTCCATAATTGTATTTTTAAAACGTGTAAAATACAAATTGGAGGTGAGGGATGCAAAAAAATAATTAGATACTTTCCTAATTATTGCGATATAATTATCCTAAATCTGTTTTTTAAAATAAAAATATAAATTATGGGGTTATTTGACCCAAAAATGAAGAGTTCGGGGGTTAGTTGCTCAAAAAAGTATAAATTGGGCTAAATAACCCCGTATCACAAGTTCAGGGGGCACGTTGACCCTTTGTTCGTTTTTTCTAGTAGCTTTTAGGTAAATTTTGAAACTATAATATTAAATAAATTTATAAATTATATTTGTTTTCTCAATTTAACTACGAGTTTTGATATATGTCGATTGTATACATAATGTTGCATTTTTTTCCAATTCGGTACATATACTGACGTGTCACTCATTCATTAGTAAGATTTTGTTGAGGCGGAAGTCATTTTTGGCAGCCATATCAGCATATTACGACCTCGTGTATCGAATTAGAAAAAAATTATAGCTTCTTGTTTACAATTGACACTTTCAAAAATTCATGATTAAATTGAGAAAATATATATAATTTATGAATTTATTTAGACTTAATCACCAAAAAATGTCAAACCTATACGTTTTGTGTCAGTTATAGCCAAACCTTATATGTTCCGTTTCTTTTTTAGCCATTTTTGAATCGAACCGATTTTTTGACACCATGTCGTCCACGTCACTGCCAACTAAGTAATTGGCTGACATGGCAGCTGATATATTTAAATTAGGTTTGGCTATAACTGACACAAAATGCATAGGTTTGGTATTTTTTGGTGATTAGAGAAAAATTTAATAATTAATAAATCAATAATATCATTTATAAAATTCATATATATTTAAACATAATTATATTTTCTATTTAATACTAAATAAAATTAATCTAATATTTTACTAAATCAAATAAATTTATTTTATTATATATTTTAATAAATATATAATTAATTTAATTAATAATTAAAATTAAAGGATAGTTTTAAATTTTTAGCCATTTAAATTAAAAAAATGAATTAATGTATTACTTAGAAATTAATGTTCAATTAAATTTGGTGAAAGTGTTTATTGTTCATAATGATTTCGAACTTGATTTATTATTTTTAATGTTGTTAAAATCTTATTATAACTGAATCTAGGTAATAAAAAAAAGTTGTTATGTGTAAATTAAAGTAAGTTTTGACTATGTAGACTAAAATGATGTCACGACCCGATTCCCGGATCGAGACCGGCGCTAGGGAATGGGAGTGGTTGCTCCGAAATCCGTAGCAAGCCTTAAAATAAAATCCATTTTTCCCATTAAAAACAATTCAACTTTTCTTTCAAAAGTTTTCTCATATAAATTTGTTTCGAAATTCACTATAAATTTTTCGCGGAATAAAATCATACATTTTCAATTCCGAAACATTAACATTAGGTCAACCATTTCACGGGACCTCTTTTCATTTTCACAACATGTCAATTTTCATAACCCTTTTTCAAAACGTTTTTAGGGTGAGACATGCAAATCACATTTATGCCACGTCGGGCCCACATAGACATTTAGTCTCGATGCCAACAGTTTCATTACTGTCTTTCACATTTATCTCGGTATCTCAAATACCCGAGGGGCATCTCAAAATAACCATAGCAAGCATGCATACATATACATAATATTAAAGCGATGAAAATTAAACAGAGTTATAACGTGGCAGTTCATCGCAAATAAAAGCATGCTAAAGAGTTCCGTCTATCTAGACATTACTACTGCAGCACTAAGATAGTAAAATATTTACAAAATACCATAACGCCAAAATAGAGACTTCACGGATCAAGAATATGAAGTCTCACCAAAAAGACAGCCTACGTACCTGAAAAATTGGTACAACAACGGGGTCAGATTAACTGGTGAGTTGACATCTTACAAACACACATTAAATAATTAACACATTATAAAATAGATATATTTAAATATTTACTACCGGTTCAATCACAGAAACGTAAAGCTTTTAAATGAAATGCCATATCTAATCCATTTTCCTCTAAGTCTCCTTTCAGACTTAGTTTAATAAACTAGTCGGCTGAACCCGTAGATTCACTCGACTCTAGTTTATTTTCCACTATCCTTTACAGTTCTAAACCTTTCTTTAGACTGTTCCCAACTTTTCTCATGCACTCAACGACCGATAACATTTAATGTTTCATGACGCCGTTAGTCCTTAAATCAATCGGCCGAACTCTATCGTTCTGTTACCGTTAACTTGTTCGGGGTTCTAGACCGTCGTCTTAGAAGCTCTCCCGCAATGTCTGAACCGTCGTCTCAGACTTCTAGACCGTCGTCTAGATTTCCACATCCACTTAACGTAAAAATAAATATGCATGCAATAACTAGTGATCACATAATCCTATTATAGCCCAAATAGGATGGCACGTTTCATAGACTCATTCCATAATAATTTTATTTACTCAAAATAAATATACGATATATTTAAAATGCTTTACGATATTAATTTTCCACATTAAAGTAATAATAGTAATTTTATTACTTTAATGTATGCATGTAATAATGCAAACTCACAGACTGTCGTTCCACAATTATTTACGCACGCTAATCCACATTTAGCTCCTCGGCAATTATTCATTCATTGCCCCGTGAATGTCTCGCATTCCGAGATTGACCTTTCGTCAATTCTATAAACGTTTGATAATCAAAACGTTTCCCACTAATCATCACGATCGGCATCGTGGCCCGTACACACACTACGTATCGGGTTCAATCTTAAGAATCCAATTAAATTTCATAATTTGGTCCATTCTAAATCCTTAGGTAAATTTTACCATTTTACCCTTTCAGAAAAATTCCCATATTTTAAAAATATATTCGGACCTTATTAATTTCCATATTCCAAAATACCCTTATTTCAAATCCTCTTTTATAAAAATAAAATATACATATATACATCCTTTAATTAAAAATTTTCAATTTTAATTAAATAAACATTAATTAGTTTATATCTAACTAATTAATTCTAACCCATTTAAAAATATAAATCTTTTGGGTCTAAGCCCAAATTAAAAGTTTAAATCTGAAAAACTTTTAATTAAACAAATCCAAGGTTCCACTTACCTTTCAAGTCCACCAAAAATCCATTTAGGACATACTAGTACTTATACTTTTAAATCTTACATTTTAGTCCTTTTAATCAATTTTTAATTTATTACTTACCTTTTAGTTTTTAACTTTAGGTCCAAATTATTTAGTCAAGTCTAAATAAAAGTCCAAAGTTCTAAGTCCGGGATCTAATTTACGGTTTTGGCCCCACTTGGCCCCGGTCCATATTGGTTCGGTTTTAACCCGACCAAATCTTGGCTCGGTTAAACAGAGACACCGTGCTCCGTTTACCGGCCGGTAGTGGTTCGCCGACCACCACCCCACTCTCTACCACCTATACCAAAATTTAGCCAATCAATTTCAAATAACATGAAATTTAACTCTACCAAAAATATTTAATCCACACTTGATTAAATATCTCAATACTAACTCACATTATTAACAATTTAAACAATCAAACACCAAATAGCCAACTATTCGGCCACCACACCAAATCACCATATATCATAATTTATAACAAATAAACATTTATATGGCATGCTTATTAACTCAACAATCAATTAAGAAATTTAAAAGTATAATTTCTTTTAAATCATGAACTAATTCGGCTTCTAGCCAAAATTTAGCATTTCAACATTTAAATCCACATAACATGTATGTCACGACCCAAATTATTGAGCCGAGACCGGCGCTAGGGAATGAGAGTGGTAGCTCCGAAACCCGTAGCAAGCCTAAAACCACTAATAATTTTTCTCAATTAAAAGTATAATATATGATATATATATTAAAACATTTTCGGAAGAACTCTTTTTAAATAATACACTTATAGATATTAAAGTATTATATCAGAGTCTACAATATAAAATATCATTTGAAGTTAAAGCGTCTGTCTAATACTAACAACTACTGACTACTGCAGCTCTAAGAACTCATACTTGTGCAAGTCCAAATGACTTCTGGCACAGTGGAGCTGGTTTGTCTGATCCGACTCTGTCTACCTGCAAACATCAGAGTGAGGGGTCAGTATTTGGGAAAATACTGAGTGAGTTTGCAAGTTACTTATAGTATTATCAAAATATAGCGTCACACGCTTAATACATATATAATTTTATGATATAAGCAAACATTATTAATTTCAAAAGTGTGAGTCCAACTCACTAGATACGGGGACTTCCAGACTACACCGTAGCCGAGTTCACTCTGCGTATCTAAATCATAAAGTGTGAGTCCAACTCACTGGTGGCCCAGCCACTAGATACGGGGACTTCCAGGCTACACCGTAGCCGAGTTCACTCTGCGTATCTAAATCATAAAGTGTGAGTCCAACTCACTGGTGGCCCAGCCACTAGATACGGGGACTTCCAGGCTACACCGTAGCCGAGTTCACTCTGCGTATCTAAATCATAATATATTATGCATAGACATATATTAATTCTTAATCATAAAGTCAAGTACTCTAGACTGACTCACCAATGATCATGTAGCCTATTGACACCCAATAGGTAGTTGGTCTCTTCGGACCGCACATTAGACACTTATCTCCAAAACAACGAATACAACAACATTCATATAATCAAATCTATCAAACAAAACAGCTTATACGAGCAAATCATATAGATACGAGATATTTAATATCAATACTCATAATATAAGAAAATAACTTTTATAATAATACGCAAAAGTAAATTGCCACTCACAGTGACCGCTTTCCGGATAATAATAATATAAAGATCCCATGAACTTCATGCGTCGTTTGATCACACAGCTATTCCAGCTCATCGGCCTGGTAGCTCGTTGATACTTCAGTTACTTAGTCAAGTTACCTGTACGTTTAATCCATAAACGTAGGCTTAGTATCAAAACCCTAAATTATAATCTTAGGTTAATATAATCGTATTTCAAATACGATTCTTAACTTTGATAGTATTCTAATACTTACTCGAGACATTCGTCATATCTCTTATTCCTTAATTCTTAAACTTAGGTTCCTTATAAATCGGAACCTTAATCGAACTCATTATGTTCGATATCCAAATTTCTTATTTTCGGGGTCCGTGATACACTTTTAATGTCCGACGTACTTAAAGTCGGAAAACAGGGTCATAGCGGGGTGAAAATATCGTATAGGTGCTTCACGTAAACTATGCGTCCGCATAGTCTACTTGCGCGCCCGCGCAAAGTACTTGCGCGCCCGCGCAAGTTTGTTACGCGCCCGCGTAACTATGTTACGCGCCCGCGTAACTATGTTACGCGCCCGCGTAACTATGTTACGCGCCCGCGTAACTATGTTACGCGCCCGCGTAACTATGTTACGCGCCCGCGTAACTTTGTTACGCGCCCGCGTAACACTCGCTCTTGGCCATTCCGACGTGCTTCCGGCATGAAAACGTTCCAAACACATCCGAAACGCTTAATCTAAGCTCAAAACACTATAATCCAATTCTAATATCGATTTATACGATATAATCGTTTCGTGGCCTAAAACTTTGAATCAATATAACTTAAAATATATCCGTTTAAACGGTAAAACGACAAGCTTACCGTGATTCGCCATTGAAATACGATCAATTCGAGCTATAGAACGTCGGAAACGGACGAGAAACGGCGAAGCGGCGACGGATCGTAACGATCGTCATTTTTCTTTTCTTTTCTCCTTCTGGAGACTTCATGCGCCTCTGCTCCCTCTTTCCTTATTCATAAGGAAATGTGTATATAAGCTTTGGCCAATTTATCTCTTTAACCCTTCATTTCTTTAACTTAAACCATTTCTCTTTTAAACTTTCTAATTTAACCAAATGGTTAAATTATCCTTCTAACTCAATTACTTACGTATTATTTATATCCAAATAAATAATACTAACCCAAAATTATTATTTCCATCAATAATCTTCTAATTGCTATTTCCGAGGCTTAATTGGCTAATTTGCACTTTGGCCCTTAAAACTTTTCAAAAGTTACAATTTAGCCCAAACGCATCCGCGTCCAAATTTTAAAAGGTCTCCGATTGACCCGAAACTTTTACCACATATACTATAAAACATTTCGCGGACCTTGGCGAAATAATTTCCATTTTAAGCCGTAGTGGCTAAATTACCACTTTAGTCCCTGTACCTTATTTCGAGCTTTTCTTGACATTTCTCCTTCTAATTCCAATTCTAACTTTAGAATTGAAATATAATATTAAGTTTCTCGAAATAATCTTTTTTTAAAACCGTCCTGCTAATATTTTATACTTATTTTAATTTCTCGGAAATCCTTCCGATATCGCTACTCCAGCGATGCAACACTGGACACGTGGTCCAATTAAATACTTAAATATTTTGGGGTATTACATTCTTCCCCCCTTATAAAAATTCGTCCTCGAATTTTCATATACTCTTCTTACTTACTTTAATCCCTTTTTACATCTAGAATTGTATTTATAGTAGGAATACCGTGTTCGTCTTGTAATACTGGTCAGCGCAAGGAATCGTCATTCCAATTCCTGTACTTCTTGCACTTTGATGTCAGTTATCACTGACAGCCTCACTTTTGATTTTTATCTCTTTGAACTTTTAGTTTCTTACTGCAATCCAATGGCAGTTCGTCTTAATGACGTCTTATTACTAAAGACGATAATCTTTGTCATTCAACATCTCCCTTTTATGACGACATTAGTCGTATTCATTTGTATTTACGATTTGCCGTTCTTAATTCTTTACTTTTGTAGTCTCTTCCACATGGCCGTCATCACGGTCTGGTTCTTATTTGTCATTATGTTGGGATTTTTATCCCATTATCCACTATTCTCTTTTTGTCTCGTCACTTTACTTCTCGTATGAAGATTCTTTCTTTATCGTCGTTAATCATGGTTATCCATGAGTTGAATCCTCAGGACATATCCTTATGAGGTCTTCAATTTTCTTGTAAAGCATGCTTAACCTTCTTCTTGCATCTTAATATCTCGTATACCTCTTTATTCGTTTGCATATCCATTGATCTATTTGCTTTTTCTTAAGCATGACGTACTATTCTTTGAAATTCTTCGTCTCTTCTTACCTCACATCGATCTGTTTCATCAATCTGGTCTTCAATCAGATAGGATTCTCATATTAGTCACTGACTTCTTATTTTAATAAGATAGTGCGTGACCAATACTCAGATAAGCTTTCTTTGCTTATAATCCCTAAATGAGGATCTTAATCCTTTTCCAATCATATACTTGCATCAGAATGTCCTCTGATGACATCGTTACTTGCTCCATATTTGATCTTTTTATTCATCATAATCTAACTTTTTCTTATCTATTCCTTCCTTCCAATTCTGAATCTTAATTGGCTCTCAGCATTCAAATCATTTTCCTTTACTATCACGTAGTACTAAACTTATTTCTCATTACTATTCATGATCTTTCCATTTCACTTGTTATTCCTACTTCTATCTATATCGTAGATATACTTCTTCGTTACTTTCTTTAACTTCTTGTCCTTAGTTAACCAATAGGATTAATAGTCTAAATGCTATTATCCTATGGTACTCTTATTGCGTTCCTAATTCACGCTTTTATCATATTTCTTGATTATCTTCTATTGCATTCTTTGCTTTTCTCTTCTACGCACCTTATACATCGTATACTATTTGTTTTTAATATCCACAACATCAATCATTAATAGAGAGTTGTGGCCTTTTTCGTCTGAATTTCTCGATGTAGTGCGTTCTCAATCGTACATACATACCATCTTATCGTATTTGTACTATTATCATGGCCATCTGCAAAGCCGATCATATGCGGGTACTATTTCTATCGCATCTCGTATTCCTAATATTTCTTGTTTCGGCACTCTGAACGTCGATTACCAATTAAATAATGGGTCACAATTCTTTTGCCTGAATTATCGACGTAGTGCATTCTCCATTACTTACATATCGTCCTATTGTACCCTTACTGACACCTTAACTGTCAGTGGATCCTTTCATATGACTCTATCATATTTATCCCTTTTTGTTTCTATGCGTTGACGACTACATAGAATTTAATCCATCTGATCCTCTCGTCATCTTTCCACGTGATTTTCTCTTTTTCATTTCTCAATAACTCTTATCAAGTTCTTTGCGACATACGCAGGTTATCCGTACTTTCCTTAACTCTGTTTACTTTAACTAATTTCTTATTATCCATAATTTACTTTTGTATCTTTATACTTTATCATATACGTCATGTATCTTTGGCAATCCCTCGACCGTATGCAGGAAGTTAGTGGAATACTGTTCCACTGGTAGAATTCCTTGTGGAAAGGAGCGCATTTGCTTCCTAACCTGATCAGAGCCACTCGTGTCTGACCATTGGCTATCTCTGCATCCTTCCTCAGATTGCGATATTTCCGTACATTAGACCAGAAATACTTGCTCCGGTACTTCTTGACATCGAACTCGTCTGATAACTCTTCTTTCCCGAAGTCCTCTTCCTGAGGATCTCTTTCTGGGAATGTATCAAACAAATCTGATCGTGCCTAATACATCTTAATCCTTTAAGGATCATAATCAATCCTCTATATCGATCATATTATACACTTTACTTTTCATTTGATCTAGTTTGAAGTTCAAGGTTTAACATTTCACAAACATCCATTACGTTTGTACCTTTCACAACTTACTATTCCACTTCATAATCTAAATTTTAAGGTGGAAGTTTCAACTCTCAATCCACCAATTGCAGTTCTTATTGTTTATCTCTCGATCTTTCTTATCATATACTTCCATTATTCATTTTCATTGTATCTCTTGATTTAAGTACCTTAATCTTTCCCGATTATCCTTAACCGGAACTAATAGTTGAGAGAATTTCCCCAAGTCGGGTCACAAACTTAGTTCATGTTATTTGGTCTTTTATTGCTCTAATTGCATGTCGGAACTAATCATAGGTTGAACCTTTCATCGACATCTTTATCGACATTACTGTTTGTCCTTCATCCGCTCGATGTGTACGAACATCTTACTTTACTTCCCTAGTGAATTTAGCATACCACTTGATCCGTCAAACTCTTTTAGTCTTAACTTAAGTATACTAACATCAAATCTCTATAGGTGTTCCTTTCTTTACGTTGATACTATCTTTATATCCATCGTCCTATCATTGGCACACAATTCCTTATATCAGTTGCTTTTACGGCCAACTGATTTATAATGACGTGGGGTTACTGCGGCACTCCCGATGCCTGTACATTCCCACTTTATCTTGTTAGGTTCCTATTGACCTTCATCGTATTTCTGGCCTTTGCAGGCCAATTAGACTAGGTTGCATTCGCTTCTGTTACTTCAATCTTCTTCTCGCACCTCATATACTTGCTGTGCAACAGCACGCGTTCGCCCAGTTCTTTGTTCATAGTATAGCGATTATATAAAGGAATACTGATAAATTCCTTAAAATATAATCCTTACTAATCTTCACGTCTAATTGATGTCCACGTAAGTTGGACTCTAGGGACGTCTCCTTCCTTTAAGCCTTCTATGATTACGTCTCTTATTGAAAGTCTTCTGAGTGTTCTGACTCATCGTAGACTAGCCAATTATCTAAACATATACTCGCGTTGTATATGTTACACACATATTACTAGCGTAGCTATAAGCATCTATGTTGGCTGAATTCAAGAAAATCAGTGTCCCCTAGATTTTCTTGATTATATATCATAACTTAAATCTTGTGAGCATTCCGCTCACATAGACTTAATCAAACATTAAGAGTATTAAAACATAACATACATGTCATACGTTAATCGGATATGTTTTCCTACTCGAACACATATCTACTATCTTAGTCGTATACTGGTCTGTCTAATCAAGGCTAAGTTCATTAGCTAGAGGCAGAAATCTTATGTTCTCACAATTATACGTATTCATTCACCTCATATCATTGATCACAGCTTGCTCGCGAGCATATCACTTCCATCACAGAGTTCTGGTCTAGGTATACTCACATTAAAAACAAAACTCTTTGAAAACTCTTTCAAATAAAACGACTCATTTGAAAATTTCATTTAAATCTTAGCAAAATTGTACACTAGGGTGATGACGTCTCTCATCCCCAAAGAGTTGCCACATCTCACCTCTTCGTCTGAACATAATGCATATGATGCATGTCCTATTAATGCATGTATTGATGTATGTAGTGATGCATTTCTATCAATGCCGTGGCAATCATGTATTTCTGTATCGGGTCTAGGCACAATTATGCTTTCAGAATCGTTAAACAGATAACTTTTAAAAGTTATAAACTTTGAGTTTTGTAAGTTCTCTAGACCTTTAAACTCTGCTTCTGGAAAGTTCCTCAACTTCTACAACTTTGCATTCCCTCTTCTCACTCTTTCTGAAATTTCGATCGATCGAATCCAATAACATCGCTCATGCTATCTGGTGCTAAGCACACATGTATATATAACATCAAATCGCAATCATATCAATAGTATTCTATTTATAGGAGGCAATACCTCTCCTAAAAGCTTCATCTCAAAAAGCATATCATGTATGCCTGTCTCATCGAAACAACATATACGTATATACCTCGTATATACGTGTCACAAAAACAAATAAGCATTTCACAAATCAATCTGTCATACCGATCACAAAGTAAATCACAGTAACAACTTGGATCAGACAAACCTCAACTCTAAAGCTGCAGTAGTTCCTAGGTTACTTAACCGACAAACACATCTTAGCAGAGGTAACTGGACCAACTGCTCTGATACCACAATTGTCACGACCCAAATTATTGAGCCGAGACCGGCGCTAGGGAATGGGAGTGGTAGCTCCGAAACCCGTAGCAAGCCTAAAACCACTAATAATTTTTCTCAATTAAAAGTATAATATATGATATATATATTAAAACATTTTCGGAAGAACTCTTTTTAAATAATACACTTATAGATATTAAAGTATTATATCAGAGTCTACAATATAAAATATCATTTGAAGTTAAAGCGTCTGTCTAATACTAACAACTACTGACTACTGCAGCTCTAAGAACTCATACTTGTGCAAGTCCAAATGACTTCTGGCACAGTGGAGCTGGTTTGTCTGATCCGACTCTGTCTACCTGCAAACATCAGAGTGAGGGGTCAGTATTTGGGAAAATACTGAGTGAGTTTGCAAGTTACTTATAGTATTATCAAAATATAGCGTCACACGCTTAATACATATATAATTTTATGATATAAGCAAACATTATTAATTTCAAAAGTGTGAGTCCAACTCACTAGATACGGGGACTTCCAGACTACACCGTAGCCGAGTTCACTCTGCGTATCTAAATCATAAAGTGTGAGTCCAACTCACTGGTGGCCCAGCCACTAGATACGGGGACTTCCAGGCTACACCGTAGCCGAGTTCACTCTGCGTATCTAAATCATAAAGTGTGAGTCCAACTCACTGGTGGCCCAGCCACTAGATACGGGGACTTCCAGGCTACACCGTAGCCGAGTTCACTCTGCGTATCTAAATCATAATATATTATGCATAGACATATATTAATTCTTAATCATAAAGTCAAGTACTCTAGACTGACTCACCAATGATCATGTAGCCTATTGACACCCAATAGGTAGTTGGTCTCTTCGGACCGCACATTAGACACTTATCTCCAAAACAACGAATACAACAACATTCATATAATCAAATCTATCAAACAAAACAGCTTATACGAGCAAATCATATAGATACGAGATATTTAATATCAATACTCATAATATAAGAAAATAACTTTTATAATAATACGCAAAAGTAAATTGCCACTCACAGTGACCGCTTTCCGGATAATAATAATATAAAGATCCCATGAACTTCATGCGTCGTTTGATCACACAGCTATTCCAGCTCATCGGCCTGGTAGCTCGTTGATACTTCAGTTACTTAGTCAAGTTACCTGTACGTTTAATCCATAAACGTAGGCTTAGTATCAAAACCCTAAATTATAATCTTAGGTTAATATAATCGTATTTCAAATACGATTCTTAACTTTGATAGTATTCTAATACTTACTCGAGACATTCGTCATATCTCTTATTCCTTAATTCTTAAACTTAGGTTCCTTATAAATCGGAACCTTAATCGAACTCATTATGTTCGATATCCAAATTTCTTATTTTCGGGGTCCGTGATACACTTTTAATGTCCGACGTACTTAAAGTCGGAAAGCAGGGTCATAGCGGGGTGAAAATATCGTATAGGTGCTTCACGTAAACTATGCGTCCGCATAGTCTACTTGCGCGCCCGCGCAAAGTACTTGCGCGCCCGCGCAAGTTTGTTACGCGCCCGCGTAACTATGTTACGCGCCCGCGTAACTATGTTACGCGCCCGCGTAACTTTGTTACGCGCCCGCGTAACACTCGCTCTTGGCCATTCCGACGTGCTTCCGGCATGAAAACGTTCCAAACACATCCGAAACGCTTAATCTAAGCTCAAAACACTATAATCCAATTCTAATATCGATTTATACGATATAATCGTTTCGTGGCCTAAAACTTTGAATCAATATAACTTAAAATATATCCGTTTAAACGGTAAAACGACAAGCTTACCGTGATTCGCCATTGAAATACGATTAATTCGAGCTATAGAACGTCGGAAACGGACGAGAAACGGCGAAGCGGCGACGGATCGTAACGATCGTCATTTTTCTTTTCTTTTCTCCTTCTGGAGACTTCATGCGCCTCTGCTCCCTCTTTCCTTATTCATAAGGAAATGTGTATATAAGCTTTGGCCAATTTATCTCTTTAACCCTTCATTTCTTTAACTTAAACCATTTCTCTTTTAAACTTTCTAATTTAACCAAATGGTTAAATTATCCTTCTAACTCAATTACTTACGTATTATTTATATCCAAATAAATAATACTAACCCAAAATTATTATTTCCATCAATAATCTTCTAATTGCTATTTCCGAGGCTTAATTGGCTAATTTGCACTTTGGCCCTTAAAACTTTTCAAAAGTTACAATTTAGCCCAAACGCATCCGCGTCCAAATTTTAAAAGGTCTCCGATTGACCCGAAACTTTTACCACATATACTATAAAACATTTCGCGGACCTTGGCGAAATAATTTCCATTTTAAGCCGTAGTGGCTAAATTACCACTTTAGTCCCTGTACCTTATTTCGAGCTTTTCTTGACATTTCTCCTTCTAATTCCAATTCTAACTTTAGAATTGAAATATAATATTAAGTTTCTCGAAATAATCTTTTTTTAAAACCGTCCTGCTAATATTTTATACTTATCTTAATTTCTCGGAAATCCTTCCGATATCGCTACTCCAGCGATGCAACACTGGACACGTGGTCCAATTAAATACTTAAATATTTTGGGGTATTACAATGTAAATATAATCTCAATCCCATTTAATCACCAAATATCATGCCATCTAAACAATAAAAATTACTTATTTTCATTTTTCATTTATTCGGCCAACCCAAAATATATCATTCAAACACATATTTAAATATTTGCATGCTAAGCATATTTTTACACCATTTCATGCAATTTACTACCAACATAATTTATCTAGCATTTTTCATACCAACAATATGTAAATCACAATACATCATTAAATTTCTCAATAATTCTTCTATTATACTCGGCAATAATCAAATTAAATCAACACATGCTATAAATTTCTATCATCAATTTCATTTCAACATAGCATGCAACACAATTTAACATGTATAAATTACATACAAAATTTACATAAAATATACCACAATAATCATAGAAAAATTACATACATATTTCAGCATTTTCAACAAAATACCCACTAACATATTTTACAAATTTCTATCATGCATCACATTTCAATTTATCACTTAATACAACCTAGATAACATGCAAAAATTCTAATAAGCATAACAAAATAACAATGAAAAAGAAATCATAGCTTAATTCGGCAATTTCAAATAAATTACCCAAAAATCTTTATTTTAAAATCTTAACCACATTTCACATATATTCACCCATTTAACAAATTTTAACCCAAAATAATTTATCTCATAATTATGTTTTTTAATCCCATTGTTTTCGGTTTCAAGGAAAAATATTAAATTTCCATACTTTGAACTTTAAAACCACCAAATTTTCTTAAGTAATTTAAAACATTTTAAACATGAAATTTTAAAACCCTACTTCATGAATATTCATGAAAATATTCGGCTTATAACACCACAAATTTAACCCTTTAAATTTTTCTTTTTAAAACCCTTAATTTTCCTCAAGAATCAACCTTTAACACCAAAAATATAAATTTCCAGCTTTTAAGCTTAGTTCATAAAACTTGTTCAAGTTAGAACAAAATTTAACACATAACTACTTTAAAAATTTTGAATCTATCAAAACCAATCTTTACCCATGTTTTATTTCACTCTTTAAAACTACAATCCATGATTGCATGTAAGTTTTAAACTCTTGAACTAAAATTTTGTTAAAACCGAAATTTTTCAAAAATGAACAACACCCAAATATTTGATCCTCTTAAAAACCCACATTTTGAAAGAAAGATCATATTTTAAAAACTTTGAATGAAAACCTCCCACTCAAGCATAAAACCTTAAAATAAAAGAAGAAGAAGAAGAATAACACCCCACCAAGAAATTTACAAAGAATTAATTTAAAGAAGCTTTTATTCTTACCTTTCTTTAAAAGCTTGAGTTAAAAAAATTAATGGAGTTTGTTATTTTTCTTAGAGTTTGGTTCGGCAAGGACAAGAAGAAGAGGAAATGACTTTTGATTTTTTCTAATAATACTTTTTACTCCTAAGAAAATGGAGAAGAAAAGATTTCCACTTATAGCATTTTTGATTGAAAAAATTGTGGGGTCTAACTTGCCTTTTTTAATTTCAATCATTAGCACCACTCTTAGTCATAACTCTCACTACATGCATGATGCCAAGTGTCCTACATGTGTCATCTCTTATCCAATTGTTTTCTCTCCAAGTTAAGCTAATCTAGCTTATTTAATTATTCTTACGGTTTCCGAAGTTCCGTAAAATCTTTCTCGAAAAACGTTTCCGCACTAAATTAATCTCTTATAAAATCAAATCTTGAGCAAATATATTTGTAATTTATCTTTTAACGTTTTAATTATTTAAATCAATTTTTATCACTTAATGGCCGAAAATTACAAAAATGCCACCCATGCACAATAAATCAACTTACGTAGCCATGCACACGTACACATTTAAATAATTAATCTAACATCACAATTAAATCAATCACACTCATTTAAACACCAAAAAATTAATTCCTAAGCCGGTACTCTACCGCCGCTAATTTCCGATTCACCGCATTTTCAAAAATTCCATATTTTGAAAATTAGGGGTATTACAAATGACATATGCGTCAATGATCTATTGAGTAATTATGTGTGTGTAGTTGAATTATGAACATGTCGTATGATCTATTGAGTAATTATTTTTCTGTTTATGTGTGTGTAGTTGAATTATGAACATGTCGTATGTTTTATGTGTATATTACTCTCAGGTTGTTCGTCGGAACACGAACAATTGGGTCTCAAACGGTGGCGGTGTCGACGGACCGACGATTGAAATTTTAAAAACATAAAGTTTATGATGAATATGACATTTTTTATTTTTAATAAAATTTAAATTAATTATATATCCATCAAATATTATAAAACAAATTTATTAGAATCAATTAAGTTTATTAAAAATTAGAGTAATTTTAATTAGTTTTAAATAAAATAATATTATTTTGTTAAATATATATGAATTTTATTATAATATAATTAATTTATTAATTATTAAGTTTAAAAATTAGTTTGATTTTAAAATTTGCTCTAATCACCAAAAAATACTAAACGTATGCATTTTGTGTCAGTTATAGCCAAATCTAATTTAAATATATCAGCTGACATGTCAGCCAATTGCTTAGTTGGAGGTGACGTGGACGGCATGGTGTCAAAAAAATCGGTTCGATTCAAAAATAGCTAAAAAAGAAACAGAACATATAAGGTTTGGCTAAATCTGGTGATTTTTAAAGGTTTGGCTATAACTGACACAAGACGTATAGGTTTGGCATTTTTTGGTGATTAAGCCTAAAATTTATAGGTAGTTTTTATTAATTTTCAAATTGAATAAAATATTTATTTATTATTTAATAAAATATAAAATATTAGATTTTAGTCATTATTTTATAAATTTATTTTAAAAATGTAATTACTAATTAAATTCCGTGCAAATACACGGGCTTACGACTAGTGGTATATATAATTCAGTGGTATGGTAGAATGAGCCTATATAATCACGAATAAAAATTTCCTACAAACTGTTCTGCAGGAAGTCCTACAACTTAGAAATGTGGCGACTTTGTATTGGTCCATGTGACATGAGTTAAAAGATTAACTATTATTTGCTTATATAGTTTTAATGTTTAAATAAGCAACATATCTCCATTAAATTTTTATTCTATAGGGGTGATCAAATAGTGTTTAAATAAGCAGCAGATCTTTTGATGGCAATTTAAAAGTATAAAATATTGAGTGATGTTTAGATAACAAAAGATTATTATTTGATCATATACAATATCCAGAAACCATAGTTATCTTCTTTTTATTTTAAAAATGGGTCTGGCATGTATATGTGTGTTTAGAAGCCAAAAGAACAAATAGTTATGAAATTTAGAAGAAAAAAGACAATAAGATAAATTCATATTTCTTTTAACAGGTCTTGTTGTCATTTGTGGGTCACATGCTCTTTATCTTTCTTTGAACCAAAAAAATCTAACAGTACAGTTTTCAAATAAATTTTATTTGTCTACTAGTCGTAAATGCGCATTTACGCGAAATCAAATTAATGTTTATATTGAATAATGTTTGTCTTCTAAAAACAAGACAAAAAGTAATGTATTTTTGCAATTTATGTTTTATATACTTTTTACGTCGGAATCAGAATTTTTAAACTCCAACATTTTTTCTCTTGCTCTCGAATCGTAACTTTAAGTGTGTCGTCTCGCGTGTACAACGTCTTGTACGTAATCTCTTGAGGTTTTTATCACTTATTTTTCCCTCTTAAAATGTTTTTATTAATTTATAAAAGAACATAATTAGGGTTATGCCTACCATCACGAGAAAAAAAAAAATCTGCAAAATATAAATTAAGCCTATAAAAAAATATATATTAAAAAATATCACTGAAAAATTACCAAATATCAAGCATATGAATTCGAGTAGCAATTCTATCTTAAAACATAAAAATTGTTAAAATGACCACTAAATTGACTAATACATGTAGTTTTAACATGTGGGCTACAATCCCATAATTGCAGTTTATAAGCTAAACATATATGCATAATTGCAGTTTATAAGCTAAACATACATGCATAATTGCAGTTTACACTTTCTACAAAATAATCATATTAGAAAAAAAAATTACATGCTACACGAAAATTATGAATTTGTTGTCAAAACTCATCACACATTCATTATAAATATGCATCACAGCTAAATACAATTAATAAAAAAAAACTTACTTTTTCTTCAAATTGATATGAAGACTACTAGTAAACTTACCAACAGATTTACCAACAAATACTTTGTTGGTAATTACCAACATAATTTTTGTCGGTATTTACCAACAGACTTACCAACGGGCTGACAACGTTTTCTTGTCGTTGGTATAATTTACCAACATATTTTGATTTGTTGGTAATCCGTCGGTATTCAGTTTTACCAACGGATTTTATAGTATTACCAACGAAATTTTCCGCTGATAAACTGCCGATTATTAGTAGTGATATATGTCAAATTCTATTTTTGGTAAATAATCTAAAAATTAAAAGTCCATTCCTAATAAATATATATAGTAATTTATAAATGAATTAATTGCTTCATATAATATAAAATAAATGTTATGTTTGAGGTTTTTTACGGTTATTTTGTTTTTATCTCGCTTTGTTAATTTCATCATTGGATGAAAGTAATTATCTCATTCAATATAAAAAACGCCAAATGTTGTAAAAAAAGCCAAGCATTTCACAAAAGTTTCACAAAAGTACCGACCTTTCAATTTTGTCGATTTTGGCCAAAAACTGATTATTTGGTTTCACAAAAGTCCTAACCTTTTAATTTTGTCGATTTTGACCAAAAATGAATTACTTGATTTCACAGAAATCCTGACCTTTCAATATTTGTCATGCCACATAGGAGCCACATAGGCGTCACATAGGAAAATCAAATTGAGAGTTGGCCACAATTGAAATCAAATAATTTGGTTTGGCCTTTTTACAATATTTGGCCTATAAAAAATGAATAAAGTAAGGTTTACTTTGAAAGAAAAATAACCATAGACAATTTCTATTTTTTTTAATATGAACAAAGGGCCAACCATGTCTTTGAATTTGTATCTCGGGTTCAAATTAGTCATTTTTAATTTTTTAGTCAATTTGATCCTCAAATTTATGTTTCGGGATCAAATATATCATTTCAGTTAATTAGATCTCCAAACTTATATCTCGGAGGTCAAATAAGTCTGTTACTTGATCTAAACTAAGAAAATTTGTGCATGTAATTGAGTTAAAAATGACTTATGTGACCTTCTAAAACACAAATTTGAAGATTTAATTAACTAAAAAAATTAAAAATAATTTATTTGATCACGAGTTACAAGTTTTAAGACCAGATTAATCTTTTTTTGTTTTCCTTCCGATACCAATATAAAATAAATTTCACTAGTCAACTCATATTATAACGAACTTAACAAATTTAGTTTTTCAAAATATTTTTTAATCTCATTAAAAATTGATGTTTTTAAATTATTTAACTAATATCTAAATACTTTTTTTGATGAATTATCTCAAAATACTTAAATTAAGAATATAACAAAAAAAATCAATGAACTGTTTTTTCTGGTCTTTTTATGCAAAATAAATTTTACACTAGTATATTTTTAGGACATGGTATTAAATATTAATCAAAGCACCACAACTACATTTCATACGGGTCATAAGAGTTGACACTTTGAATCACAAATTAGTGTTAAGAATGTCATGAGCCCACATAAACTTTCATAATCTTTGTGTGTCTTGAACAAGAAATTATTACAAGGCCACAATAGAAAGTAGTTAGACAAGTTGTTTGCACTTTTTGTCCCTATCTCAGTTAAAAAAGATATTATTACCTAAACTAATGGATTAACTTGCTATGTTCCCAATTACCTTTGTAAAAGAGAACTAACAAGTAATATGCAATATATTGGATAATTGATTCTGTAGGTCACTCAACTTACTCAATTTATCAAAATGGTCACTGAACTAAAAAACGCTACAAAATGCTCATTGAACTTTTATTTTTGTATCACAGGGAGGTCACTATCCCATTTCCGATCATTTTTATCCAATGTGGCAGCAGGATTTTATTTATAGTTCACATCAGAAGCCACATCATCTAAAAAAATAAATTTGCACCCTTAAATTTTTATATTATATCCAATTACAAATTAACACATAGGCAAATAATATATATTTCATTTAAATGAAAAAAACCCAAAAAAGCCCTAATATCATTTGCCTCCACATGCTTGTTTTCTACTTCCGCCTCCACCGCTCCTCTGCCTTCATCGACATTAACGTCCATCTGAGCTTCCAACACCAGCGTCATTACTCATCTGCCTTCAATCTTTCTATTCGTCGTCATCTTCTGCTCTTCTTTCTTCAGTCTTTAGTTCATTGACGTCGTCTGCTCCTCTGCCGTTCTCTGTTTTTCGTCACCGATTTTCTATGTCGATTGCCGTTCTTTAATCCAAATGAGTTTATTTGAAATATTGTGGGATTTAAGATTTTGAAATTTTGATTATATGAAAAGATTTAATTTATAATGTTTAGATCTGTACTCAATTGACAATTTCTTCTCTTTTGAAGGTTTTGTTATATTATGGAATTTAATTAACTAATGAATTCCTTCTCTTTTTTCAATTAATTTATAAGATTTAATAGATCTGGTATGGTTGTATTGTAATGTTCTAAAATTGAAACAATTGCATCCAATGTATATTTTATTGTTTCTGGAAAAGAAACAGAGTTGATGTGAAAAAGTTGAGTTCTTGGACTGAAAATGGAGGTTACGAGCACTAACCCACAACGTAAATAGATGCCTACAAAAACTTTCCATGATATAAGTGCATCCAGACCGTTATTTGAAACAGTGAGCATCGATTCAAATATGGAGGAGTTTAGGCGGCGGCAAATTGTCGTGGAGGAGGGTGGTAGTCGCTAGGTAGAGGTGGTGGGGGCTGGTGGAGGTGGTTGGAAATAGGTAGGAGATAGGTAGAAGATGATTAGAATGTAAACAAAACTATTTATTTTTATTTTGAAAAATATGTGCAAAGTTGAGGGGGTGAATTAAACTTTCTTCCAAATGATGTGGCTTGTGATGTGGACTATAAAAAAAATCCGGCTGCCACATGTGATTAAAATGACCGGAAATGGGATAATGATCTCCCTGTGATGCAAAAGTAAAAGTTCAATGAGCACTTTGTAGTGTTTTTTAGTTTAGTGACCATTTTGATAAATTAGGTAACTTGAGTGACCTACAGAATCAATTACCCCAATATATTACACTATTTTTATTAATTTAGAACTTTTTTAACAGAAGGTTATTTTATTAATTGAATAGACCAAGTACAAAACTGAAACCCAAAATACATCTTAATATACTAATGCAGCTGCAGTAATAATCTTTTGCAAGATTGAGCCAATGCATGAGCTGCTCTATTCTGACTTCTGGGAATATAACAGATATGTAATTCTTTAAAGAATTGCTGGAGATGCATAATATCCATACAAAACCCTCTAACTTCTGAATTGCATATTTCTTGTTTGTTGAGAATTTTTGGAATTTGAATGGCATCTCCTTCTAGAATTACTTTTTGCCAACCTTTAGAAATTGCCCAGATCATTGTATTAGACAAAAGAAGAGGTCAATAAAATTTAAAAATAGAAAAACAAAAGGAAATTTTCAATATATGAAATAAAAGACAATTACTGTCATTAATTTCATAATTATAGATCACGATTATTCTTAATTACTTTTTAGAAGAATTATAGCGTTTTTTTCTTGTAAAAGGCTAAAAATATTATTACACTTTTCATTAAAAATTTCAATTTAGCATTAACTTTAATGAGAACTAGTACATTCACCCTCGCATTGCTTCGGGATTTTAGAAAGGCAAATAACATTCGAAATAGAAAACGCAAAAACAAACTGAAACAATCAAAAAATAATTATAACCATAATCACCATAACGTGGATTAAGTTTAAATCCAATTGAAATGTCTTGATATAAATAGTCAAACATCTAATTGCATTCGTTACAATAAAAATAATAATTAGAGTATAATTAAAGCAATTACCTAGTCAAACTTCATTTTTTAAGGGTCAATGTCATAAAAGTTCACAAACTTTACACGTTTTTTCATTATAATCATACAGTTTAAATTTTCTCATTTTCATGCACGAACTACCATTTTTTTCTCAAATTCATGCACGGTGCTGAGGTATCGCGGCTCCATTGGTGTAATTCGTTGAGATGGAGGTCATTTTACACCAATGAATGAGTGTCATCTCAACATCGTGCATGAATTTGAAAAAAAGTGGTAGTTCGTGCATGAAAATGAGAGAATTTAAAATGTGTGATTAAAATGAGAAAACGTGTAAAGTTCGTGATTCTTTTTGACATTAACCCTTTTTTAAACGCCGCAAAATAATTTATCGACAACTTTAAATAAATTGATCCACGAATTTTGTCATGCTTGAATTTTAAATTCATTTTATCATTTTATATAGTACAATGTAAAAGTCTAAAATAAATAGTACAGTTAATTATTTTAAAATGTGAAATAATTGCTTACAATGTTGAGATAATTAAATTAATAAAATTATGAAAGAACTTGCTCATTTTTTTTAATATGTCTATAATTGTTTTTGAATGGTCATTTTATATGACACATTATAGGAGTATAAAAATAAATATTCAAATTAATTTTTAAATTTTGTAAAGTAATTATTTATAATGTTGAGATGATTAAATTAATAATATTATGAAAATGACATTATTTTTAATATTTTTCGAAAGTTTTTTTTTTTGAATTGTTACTTTATACAATACATTACAAAAGTATAAGAATAAATAATGAAATTAACTGTTTCAAATTAATTTTAAATTTTATGTACATTTTGCTGAATAATCCAGCTACATAACGGTGTTAAGAACAGTTAAACAAAATTTGTCTGCTAGACCATATATTCTCTTAACGGCATTGTTAAGTTAGTATATTGATCCCCACGTGACTACCTGTTAAATTAGTAAAAGGCAAAAATGTCCTAGTATTTAAAGGTGAATATATTTGCTTGTAAGGATATAATAGTAAAAGAGGAATGGAAAGACCAAAATGGACAACAGTTTTTGTTATATTAACAAAATAACAAAACAAATGTGGCCAACGATGAGGGGCCTAAAGGAGAAGCAAGAGTTACTGTTCAATGTACAGTACTTTTTGCTTCTCTTTTATAAGTTAGATATAGATAACTGATTACACTTTCCATTTATGTGTATTCTACGTCTCTTTTTATCCCATATTAAAATTATAGATGAGAAATTATAGATTACAATGGGAATAAAAAAAAAAGAACTCTATCAAACTATGTTTCGTCGAGCTCCGAGATACAACCTACTAATCAAATAGAAAATACATTACTATTGATAGCTAAAAATGCAACTCCTGCAAGTATACAGAATGTAATCGTAGCAAACAAGGTCGTATCCACAGAGACAACGGATTAACTATTATTTGTATTAAATATAGCTAAAACAATTATCAATTTGAATTGAATTTGTTTAAACTAATTAACTAAAGTAAATAGAACGACAAATATTAAGATGTAAAGATAAATTAATGGCGAAGAACACTAGAGTTTCGGGGTTCACTTAATTATAAGATACATTGTCAACTATGGAATGAATGTGATTCAATGACGGTATTCAAAATTGCTTTAATATTCTCTCGAATCAAGAAAGCCTATTCAATTAAAGTGAGTTTAATTTCTCAATCCAAACCCTAATTTAATCGAATGATGAAAGATTACAACCTATATGTCATACACAAATCCGTAGGTATATCTCTATCCTACGGTAGTTATGCGAATTAATTCTAGATCAGAATTTATGTTTCATCTCTCAATACTTCACATAAATTCTAGATAAAGTTCAATTGACGGCCAAACAATCAAACAACGATAAACACAAGAATTAATTACTGAAAACACGATATTAAACAATCTCTTGCTAATATAAAACTTCAATCCATAAAATAACAATGAATCTCATAATTAAACTACATCCCTACCTCTAATGTAAAAGTTTAGCTACACATAATCTGAGATTGGAAAGCAAAAACAGAATTAAAAGAGTTCATTGAGTAGAGAATAAGGAAAAACTCTTTGATTCCAGGTTAGATCAATCGTTAGTTGATTCCCTCCTTCGATCGTTAAGAATCCTTGTTCCAATCGCCAATTCGGTCTTTTTTCCTCCTTGTGGCTGCTTCCAAGGTCTCTGAGTTGTGTAAAAATCGAACCCTAACTCAGCTCCTCTTTTTGCCTTTTATAGTCTCCAAGTCTCAATAGAAAACCTTCAAAAACGGACTAAAACACGCTGACAACCGGACATGCTGACCGGATCTACTGGGCAGGTTAGGCTACAGGTCCGGCTGAGTTTCTGTCCCGGCAGTAAGTTGACCGGACCTCCAGCCGGTTCTACTGGACAGGTCCGGCTGGGTCCTCAAATATTGCCCCTTGACCGGTTCTGCTGGCAGGTCCGGCTGGTAGGTAAGGCTGGCTCTGAAATGACGAATTCCGCTGAAATTTCGATCCATTCGGCTCTCCATTATACAATCCTTTGCCTCTAAAGAAAGTCAAAATTAGCGGAATAGTAATTTCTTTTAGTTCCGAGTGATCAAAAAGAAAATTTTTTTCTCTCTGGTGAGTGCGTTTTACGCTCTATCTCACCTCTTTGAAGCAGCTATAATTCATACCAACACTCATTCTTATCTACTTCCGGTTCACATTAAAGTTTAAAAGATTTACAAAGGTTAATTAAATAAATAAACTTTTAGCTTTCAATCACTTTCAACACGCACTAAAAAAAACCGACAACTTCATGTCATTAAATCATCGCACAAGCTATAATAAAAAAAATAACATAAGTTGGTGAATGTCAAACAATTCAGTAAGTGCTATTTGGTCACTTGACTCTAGTGATAATTCAAAGGTAATCAACTCATCACAGAACGTACAGCTAAAACGGTTCGAAGGACAAGCTAAAAACTAACTAAAAAGATTAAACAAAAGAATAATGCCAAAATTACTCTTCCCCCACACTTAATTGCAGATTGCCCTCAAAATGCACATAACTGAAATTAAATTCAAGCAACTAGAAAACAGAAAACTCCCCTGACTTGGTGTCTTAACGGCGAGAATTCCTGAATGCGGCAACTAAATAAAGGAAGAATAACTCCACCAATGTCATAAACAAAAATCGCACAAAAAGAGTGAATACGTCAGACTATTACAGACCACAGGATAGAAGTCAAAAACAAAATAAAATAAAAACTAACTTATGAACCAAAAATAAAAATAAAGAAAGAAAAGAAAAGAAAAACAAACAGTAGCCGAATCAAGTAGAGGTAGAGGGCTGCTCCTGAGTTGGGTGAGCATCTTGTGCCTCAAGTCGAGCTCGAATCAGTAACATCAGAATTGGTCTTCTCGATGGTTTCAGTGTTCCGCTGAAGCTGTTCCTTGATGGACGCCACATCCTTTTCGACATTCCTACAAATCCGCAGAATCTTCTGCAGTAAGGATCGCTTAGGACGAGAAGAAGTAGCTGCGGGCGCTGGAATATTAGGTGGTGGAAGCACAGTGTGAGCCGCTTCATCTTGATTTCCCGGGGCAGCCGGTTCATCGCCTTCCAAACAACTAACTCTTTTGGGGTCTGGCTGCGCTCCTTGTGGAAGCGGGTTGAGCTGTAAATTCCTCCAAACGCCTTCATATCTTTGAAAGCCCATGTAGTACAAGGATTCACAATTTAGCTGTGGTACCGCGATGGATTGCACTCCCGCAGGAAAAACTTCCATGTAATAAGCAATAATCATGCTAATGATAACAGGAAACACAAAGGCCTTATCTTGCTTATCAGAGCGGAGAACATCACGGATGCCTTGAATTATCAATTGTCCAAGCTGAACTCCTGATAAATTTCCTAACCCATTGATCATTTTATCCATAAAATAGACATCAGTGTGTCTAACCTCATTGTACCCTCCAGCTCGCGGCATGACATTAAAACTCAGTAAGTAGGCGATCAATCGCTGCCGAATGGTCAAATACTTAGCATAAAGTAGTGATTTCCCTCTCGCGGATTTCCATTGCAAACCTAGCCGATCCACGGCCTCATTAACTGACCAAGCTTTCTCACATTCCACAGTGTGATGAAGAACAGAAAATACCTCTCCATGCTCAGGAATGCCCAAAATCTCAGAAATGTGAGCAGCTTCTATGTCGATTTCCACTCCGCGAACCTCAGTAAAGATCCTAGTATTGCTACTTGACTCTTTATCCGTGGTGTTGGCATAAAACTCTTTAACCAAAGCCGGGTAGCAAGGATGTTGCAACTGAACCAATTTCTCCCAACCAAGAACTCCGAAAGCGTCAGATGTGTGGAATAATCTATCCACGTGCGGTGATGTGGCTTTCTCCATCACGAGATTGTTCTCCTTCCTCTGATCATACCACTTTGCGTTGTCAGCTAAAGTGAACTTTGACTGATCGTAAGATGCGGTAGCTGCTGTACGGACACGGCGTTTTGTAGCTCCGGCGCGTGAGACCGCTGCACTACGCTTGCTTCTAGCACCGCTTATAGCTGCCAACATAAAGTAAAACAATACTCTAAAATTAGCATCTATATGAAACAAACAAACACCAAAAATTCAGCAGCTCTTAAGTTCAAAATTAAGCGTATAAGCAACTAAAAATAAGCCAACACAACTAGGTACAACACAACTTACACTACCATCACAACTTGTCAACTAAATGAATTTTAAATGGTAATTACTCAAATGCAATAAAGTTCTTGCAATTGTTTAAGCTGAAAAACAAATGTCTCATGGAAAAGTCTTAAACAAATGCACCAAATTAGAGTGTTAACCAAAATCATTCAATAGTTATTCCTAGAGGTTAAAACATAATTGAGCAAAACTATATTATTCTAATTAACAACAACAATTGCAATTGAATAAAATAGATTAAAACAACCAATTCCAACATCTCTAATTACCCATTAATCATGCAATTTAATTGAATTTGATACATTACTTAATACTAAGAAATAAGTAAAATAAACAAATTTCATACTCAAGGCACAACAATTGCAAGATTAATCCTAACCAACAATCATTCAATCTATAAATCATCAAAAATAGCCTAAACATCCAAAATAATTCATTAATTGCATGAACAACCAAGTAATAGAAGCAATATACACAATTAAGAGCAATAATCACCAACCCATGAAAAGCAACATACCTTAAAAGAAAAAGGACTCCACCTAAACCAAGATACAAGAACAATAAAGCTCCAAATTTGAGAAAAAAAATTCTCAAATTTTCGGATTTATGTGGCTAGGGTTTAGGGTTTTCAATTTGGGGAAAGGTAGAGATAGGATGAATGGAGGTGATTGTAGGTAAAATTGGTAAGTGTATTGGTGTTCGTTAGGGAATTTGGATAGATTATGAGCTATTATGTGAAAAAGAATGGAGGTTAGAGGGTGAGGGAAGAAGATGAGTGTTTATGGAAGAAGAGAGGAAAAGTTTAGGAGGAAAAATGAAGGAATTTTCGGGCTGCTCTTGTTTTAAACAATTAACTCGATTTTTTTTTCTTTTCTTTACGTGACCGGATCTACCGGCCGGACCTACTGGGTAGGTCCGGCTGGAGATCCGGCCGACCTGTTGGGCATGCAGAAGGTGGGCCGGACCTATGGCCGGATCTGCTGGGCAGGTCCGGTCACAGGTCCGGTTTTCTCCCTGGACCCTTCTGCGAACCAGCCGGTCCTGTGGCCTGATCTGTTGGGCAGGTCCGGTCACAGGTCCGGTCAAAGACGGTATTCAAAAAATTGAATACGCTACTTACCTGGAAAAAACGAGCTAAATTCCCCCACACTTACAGTTAACTGAATTAAAACACAAAGGGGAGCAATACGCTACTTACCTGTGGTCGGCTACGACACTGCAAAAGAAAAACAACTAAACAAAAGAAATTTATTAAAAAAAATAAAAAAAAAATCAAAACATAAAACAAAAGCAATTGTAAATTTTTGGGTTGCCTCCCAATTAGCGCTATGTTTAACGTCTTTAGCTAGACACGGTGAGATGCCTATCAAGCATCAAAAAGCACAGAAAACGCTTTTTCAATTTGCCCACTTTCAAGATAAGGTTTAAGTCGTTGACCATTTACCTTAATGAGCTGGTTATCCTTACCTTCAATCTCGATTGCACCATGAGGGAATACTCGAGTGACAATGAACGGTCCGGACCATCTTGATTTCAACTTTCCTGGAAAAAACTTAAAGCGAGAGTTAAATAAAAGAACCTTTTGCCCGCTTTTAAATTCTTTCCGAATGATATGCTTGTCATGCCACGCTTTAGTTCGCTCTTTATAAATTCGTGCATTCTCAAAAGAATCACGTCTAATCTCATCAAGCTCACTAAGTTGCAGCAAACGCTTTTCTCCGGCAGTTTTCAAGTCATAATTAAGCTTTTTAACAGCCCAATAAGCACGGTGCTCTAACTCTACCGGGAGATGACAAGGTTTACCGAACACTAGCCTATATGGTGACATTCCTAGAGGTGTCTTAAACGCTGTTCGGTACGCCCATAGTGCATCGTCAAGCTTAAGAGACCAATCTTTCCTAGAAGCACTAACAGTTTTCTCAAGAATTAACTTAAGTTCCCTATTAGATATTTCTACTTGCCCACTAGTTTGTGGGTGATAAGGGGTACTAGTCTTGTGTTGGCATCCATATTTATTCATAAGACTTCTGAATTGATGATTCTGAAAATGGACACCGTTATCGCTAATCATGACTCTAGGAACCCCATAATTGGAAAAGATGTGTTTCTTAATGAACTTGACTACACTACTAGCAGTATTATCTGTTAGTGCAACAGCTACAACCCATTTTGAAATATAATCGACTGCGACGAGAATGTATTGATTTCCAAAAGATGGTGGGAAGGGACCCATAAAATCAATACCCCATACATCAAAAATTTCTACCTCAAGGATGCCTGTCTGAGGCATCTCGTTTCTCCGGCTAATGTTTCCAGTCCTCTGACATTTATCACACGCCAATACGAAGCTCCTTCCATCCTTAAAGAGTGCTGGCCAATAAAATCCACTTTGTAGCACTTTCGCCGACGTTTTAAGTCCGCTATGATGTCCGCCATAAGGAGAAGAATGACATTCCTGCAGAATTGGGATCATCTCTTCCTCTGGTATACATCGTCGTATGATTCCGTCAGCACATCTTCGAAAAAGTAACGGTTCCTCCTATATGTAGTATTTCACCTCAGATAGAAACCGTTTCTTTTGATGGTAGGAGAACTCCTGTGGAACAATGTTAGATACCAAATAATTCACAATATCAGCAAACCATGGAACCTCAAGTTCCTGGGCTGCCCATAACTGTTCATCCGGAAAGTCATCATTAACCGTTTCCTCCTTACTAAGCTTCCCATTTTCCAATCTAGAGAGATGGTCAGCTACAATATTCTCAGAGCCCTTCTTATCCCGGATTTCGAAATTAAATTCCTGCAAAAGAAGAACCCATCGAATCAATCGTGGCTTAGCATCTTGTTTAGAAATGAGATACTTAATTGCGGAGTGATCCATGTACACTATCACCTTTGAACCTACAAGATAAGAACGAAACTTGTCAAATGCATAAACCACAGCTAAAAATTCCTTCTCAGTAGTGGCATAATTTATCTGAGCACTATCGAGAACCTTGCTCACATAGTATATTACATGTGACTTTTTATCCTTCCTCTGTCCTAAAACAGCGCCAATAGCAAAGTCACTTGCATCACACATTAGTTCAAAAGGGAGTGACCAGTCAGGGGAAACAATAATGGGGGAAGAAATAAGAGCTTTCTTTAATGTGTTATAAGCAACAAGACAACTTTCATTAAAGTGAAAAGTAACATCTTTGATCAGCAAATCACAAAGAGGTTTAGCAATTTTTGAAAAGTCTTTAATGAACCGTCTGTAAAAACCTGCATGACCCAGAAAACTCCTTACTGCCTTCACTGAGTTTGGAGGTGGCAACTTCTCTATTACCTCCACTTTCGCTTGGTCAACCTCAATACATGCAGCTGAAATTTTATGCCCAAGGACGATTCCACTTTGTACCATAAAATGGCATTTTTCACAATTCAGAACTAAATTGGTCTCTTCACAACGCTCTAATACCCTGTCTAAATTGGATAAACAAACGTCAAAGGAAGAGCCAAATACAGAAAAATCGTCCATAAAGACCTCAATGATCTTCTCTACCATGTCAGAGAATATAGCCATCATGCATCTCTGAAAAGTACCTGGAGCATTACATAAACCAAATGGCATTCGGCGATACGCAAAAGTGCCATACGGACATGTGAATGTCGTATATTCCTGATGTTCAGGATCGATAGGCACTTGATAGTAACCCGAATAGCCATCTAGAAAGCAATAAAATTGATGCCCAGCTAAACGCTCTAACATCTGATCAATGAAAGGTAAGGGAAAGTGGTCCTTACATGTGGTCGCGTTCAGTTTGCGATAATCGATACATACCCTCCAACCGGTGACCATCCTCGTCGGAATCAGCTCATTGTTGTCATTCTTGACCACGGTTGTGCCTCCTTTCTTTGGTACAACTTGCACAGGACTCACCCAGGCGCTATCAGAGATAGGGTAGATGATTCCTGCGTCAAGAAGCTTAATCACTTCAGCCCGCACAACCTCCTTCATGTTCGGGTTGAGTCTTCTTTGTCCTTGGACACTAGGGCGATGTTCCTTCTCCAATCGAATCTTATGCATGCAGATCGATGGATTAATCCCTTTAATGTCATGAATCGACCATCCTATCGCCTTGCTTCGATTCCTCAAAACCCGCATTGTCTTCTCTTCCTGCACATCAGATAAACCAGAAGAAATAATAACAGGATATGTGTCGTTAGGCCCAATGAAAGCATATTTCAAATGAGATGGTAGCTGTTTTAGCTTTAGCTTTGGTGGTTCTACAACTGTTGGTTTTGGTTTTGGTTCCCACTGAAGCTCATCATATTGAGGCTTGTATCTATAGGTCCTGAAACCTTCACCTTCTAATCGCATTGCACACTCAGCTATTTCAGGATTTTCATCCTTCTCATGCGAACTCAAAATTAAACATGCTTCTAATGGTTCCTTGAATGATTCCTGTTCAGCAACATGGAAAATAGCATGGTCAATCACATCAACACTAAAACAAGAATCATCACGTGATGGGTGTTTTACCGCCTTAAGAATATTAAATTCTTCTTTCTCACTCCCCATCCTAAAGGTAAGTTTACCTTGAACAACATCAATCAACACACCTCCTGTAGCTAAAAACGGTCTACCTAAAATCATAGATAAATCATTTTCATCTTCTGTTTCTAGAATAAGAAAATCTGCAGGAAAATAAAACTTGCCCACTCGCACAAATAAGTCTTCTACAATGCCTAAAGGATATTTGATCGATCGATCAGCCAATTGTAGAGACACAGTTGTGGGCTTCATCTCTTTCATACCAAGCCTCTTATAAAGGGATGCAGGCATAATATTCACACTAGCACCAAGATCACACAAACATTTAGAGATAGTAGTAGCACCAATAACACAAGGAATAGAAAAACTTCCTGGGTCCTTAAGCTTAGGTGGTAGCTTCTTTTGAAGTATGGCACTGCATTCTTCAGTTAAAGCTACGGTGGCGTACTCCTCTAGCTTGCTCTTGTTGGAAACTAGTTCTTTTAAGAACTTGGCATAGGAAGGCATCTTAGCAAGGGCCTGCAAAATAGGAATATTAAGCTCAATCTTTTTAAAGGCATTAAGAAAGTGCTGAAAATTGTTGTCAGTAGTTTTCTTCTTCAGCCTTTGTGGATATGGAATAGGTGGAACATAAGGTTTGACTGAAGGATCAGCCACCACTTCCTTATCAAGATTATTCCCTTGCTTTGCATCGTGTTCACTTTCTTCCTTTTCGTCCCCGTCGTTGATAATCTCAATTACTTTCTTGCCCTTGCTTCCAGTCTCCACCTGAGTCCCGCTCCTGAGACTGATGGCCATAACTCCCTCCTTTGGATTATTTTCAGTATTACTAGGGAGTTTGCCTTGTTCACGTTCAGCAACAGTTCTTGCCAACTGACCCAGCTGTAACTCTAATTTGTGAATTGATGCTTGACTTGACTGTGCCAACTGGTCAATTTTTGCATCCATCTTCTTAACAGTGGTATCTTGAGTTGCTAAAAACTGAGATATCATCTCTTCCACAGAAGGCTTCCTGTCCGGATTATTCTGTTGTTGAGGCGGAGGAACTTGTCTTTGTTGCTGAAATCCCGGAGGTGGTGCTTGCCTATTCGCTCCTTGATCCCTCCATGAGAAATTTGGGTGATTGCGCCATCCAGGGTTATAAGTGTTTGAGAAAGGGTCATTCTTGACTTGTCTACCCTGGAAGGCTCCCATGAAATTGGCTTCCTCATAGTTTGGTGGTGCCGGTTCAACGTTTGCGCACACATTTGCATTGTGTCCAAACATCCCACAAAAGGCACACGACTCTTGATTGGAAGTATCTCTGTCTACAAGCATCTTGACTTGCTTGGTTAAATCAGCCATTTGTGCTGAGAGATCAGAATGAGAATTGATTTCATATACTCCTGCTCTTTTCCCTCTGATTGCCTTCTGCCTCGAATTCATCGCTAACGTTTCATAAGTTTTCATGAGTTCTGCAGCTGTTGTATCTCCATAATAACCTCCAGAAGCCGTGTCAACCAGTGTTTGACAATTAACATTCAGGCCATCATAGAAAAACCGAGTCAGCAAATTTTCTGGCACTTGGTGATGAGGGCATTGAGTCAAGAGCAGCTTAAACCTTTCCCATGCTTCATGAAAAGATTCTGGATCTCGTTGCACAAAGTTGCAAATTTTTGCCCTGAGATCCATGGTCTTTTGTGGTGAGTAGAACCTCAGCATGAATTCATTGTAGACATCCTCCCATGTGAGAAAAATACCTTCTGGCTGGTTCAATAGCCACTGTCTCGCGTCTCCTTTCAGACAATGAGGAAAACACCTCGTCCTTAGCTCATCCTCATTGAGATTGTTCAGCGGTAAAGTCTGCACAATATCATAGAAATCTCCGATAAAGGCTAGTGAGTCTTCAGTAGCCGTTCCATTAAACTGAGGCAGCATATTGAGATGGAAAGTTTTGAGCTCATAGTTCCTTGTTGCTTCACTCAAACAGATACATGACGGGTTTGCAGTAACCGTTGGCCTTTGAATATCACGTAGCCTTTGCTCTTGATTGGGATTAACTAGTTCGTTCATGTTTTCAGCTGTGTCTTGTCTTCTTCTTGCTCTATTTGCACGGCACGTTCGTTCAATCTCTGGGTTCAGCTCAAGTATTTCTTCGTTATTAAGACTTTTTGATCGTCTCAATAGCATTCAAATCCTGAAGTTGACAAAGAGAATTGAAAGAATAAGACTAAAAGTAAAGACTAGAATTAATAAAATAATAATTAAAAACAACGTTGTCCCCGGCAACGGCGCCAAAAACTTGATAGCTAAAAATGCAACTCCTGCAAGTATACAGAATGTAATTGTAGCAAACAAGGTCGTATCCACAGAGACAACAGATTAACTATTATTTGTATTAATTATAGCTAAAACAATTATCAATTTGAATTGAATTTGTTTAAACTAATTAACTAAAATAAATAGAACGACAAATATTAAGATGTAAAGATAAATTAATGGCGAAGAACACTAGAGTTTCGGGGTTCACTTAATTATAAGATACATTGTCAACTATGGAATGAATGTGATTCAATGACGGTATTCAAAATTGCTTTAATATTCTCTCGAATCAAGAAAGCCTATTCAATTAAAGTGAGTTTAATTTCTCAATCCAAACCCTAATTTAATCGAATGATGAAAGATTACAACCTATATGTCATACACAAATCCGTAGGTATATCTCTATCCTACGGTAGTTATGCGAATTAATTCTAGATCAGAATTTATGTTTCATCTCTCAATACTTCACATAAATTCTAGATAAAGTTCAATTGACGGCCAAACAATCAAACAACGATAAACACAAGAATTAATTACTGAAAACACGATATTAAACAATCTCTTGCTAATATAAAACTTCAATCCATAAAATAACAATGAATCTCATAATTAAACTACATCCCTAGCTCTAATGTAAAAGTTTAGCTACACATAATCTGAGATTGGAAAGCAAAAACAGAATTAAAAGAGTTCATTGAGTAGAGAATAAGGAAAAACTCTTTGATTCCAGGTTAGATCAATCGTTAGTTGATTCCCTCCTTCGATCGTTAAGAATCCTTGCTCCAATCGCCAATTCGGTCTTTTTTCCTCCTTGTGGTTGCTTCCAAGGTCTCTGAGTTGTGTAAAAATCGAATCCTAACTCAGCTCCTCTTTTTGCCTTTTATAGTCTCCAAGTCTCAATAGAAAACCTTCAAAAACGGACTAAAACACGCTGACAACCGGACCTGCTGACCGGATCTACTGGGCAGGTTAGGCTACAGGTCCGGCTGAGTTTCTGTCCCGGCAGTAAGTTGACCGGACCTCCAGCCGGTTCTACTGGGCAGGTCCGGCTGGGTCCTCAAATATTGCCCCTTGACCGGTTCTGCTGGCAGGTCCGGCTGGTAGGTAAGGCTGGCTCTGAAATGACGAATTCCGCTGAAATTTCGATCCATTCGGCTCTCCATTATACAATTGTTTGCCCCTAAAGAAAGTTAATAAACTCAACGAATCAGAGTACAACCAAACCATAATTTACATAATTTCATAACAATTAAATCAAAATAACCTTAACAAAACACGTAAAATTATAGTTTATCAACTATAATACGTAATCAATAAAAATTGCAAAAGAAAATAAAGGAAGAACACAGAATACAAAAAACCCTAAAAAGAAATAAAATTCTGGTATTGACATATTACATATGATAATGAGAAATAAGAAGATTATGATTATAATTAGAATGAAAGAAGATTGCATTTTGAAGATAGAAAAAGAATTGGAGAATTGTAAGTTAAAGTTGAGTTGAAGAGAAGTGTTTGATGAGGTTCATACGAAGGAAAAAGAATTGGAGAATTGGAGCAGTGGATGAGTTGGGACTGGTGTTTGATGAGGAAAAACAATGGATGAGTTGGGACTGGTGGAGCAGTGGATGTGTGGAATACGAAGGAAAAACAATCTTGAGTGACATATTTATAGTAAAATTAAAGATGCACATTTTAATGATTTCATTTCACTTTCAAAAATCATTGTTTTGAAATGAGTGAATATATAAAAGCACATAACAAATTTCTTTGACTAAAAATTCAAATTTAAAATAATTATAATAGTTTTAGTTTAAATAAAAAATACTAATTTATAATCCCACTTATTTTATTTTATTTTGATAATTTATAACCCCACTTCTTTAATTAAAATAACATTATATATCTTTTAAAAATCATTTACAAATGCTAAAAAAATTTGTTTCAAAATGCTACATTATTAATTATTAAAATTAAAAGAGGTACAAAGACCTATTATAAACAATAAACCTTCTAAATAAAAGATACAACATTCTACTGAATAATTTTTTTAACAATTTATATAAAGATTAAAAATATCGTGCAACGCATATTCATGCTTTGGTCATCTCTACTATTCATAAGACGGGTTATTTCTACAAGTGCCGATATCCAAGTTTCGAGTACTCGGGTGTCGATGTCTCCAGATTCTTAGATTTTTTATTCTTTCCGGCTTAATTTCGGCTGTTGCTTTTTCCTAAGTTTGTTTGTATCTGGTTTCCCTTTTTTTTAGTCACTTCTTGTGACTTCGGTTTTAATAAATTCAATCATTTATCAAAAAAAAAATGTTATTAAAAATGTATTCTAAAAGGAGCAGCTCAGAAAGCTTATTAAAGGATGTAGTTATTTGTGTGTAAGTAGTTTGGTTTGCTTGTCTTTGTTGACATTTATATAGATTCAAATTCAATAACTAATCATACTTAACATGGATATTATAGAATTCAAATTGTAGAGGTTGCCAAACAATGAAATTTTGCCAAATTCCTATTTTTCTTCCTCACACTGCGTAATTATTGTAAAAGAATTTTTCAATTATAAATTGTTTCTTATAAAAAAATTATTTTAAATAAAATATACTATTATCGTATCAATTATATAAAAAAATTATATTATATTTAATTAATTGTTGAATCGTAAACCGATAGCCACGCCGACTCGGCCATTGTTGAGAGCCATTATCCCAACTGAGCCGAATAGGACCAATTAATTAAGACGATATAAAACTCTACTATAAAGTTTTAAAACTGCCTCGAGACTCGGAACTAGAGACCTCCAATTAAGAGGAAATAAGCCCTTTCCGCTCCATTCCAACACCCGCTCGTTCAAAATCAAGTTTTCAAATATGAAAAGTTCCAATTAAATATCATTATTACTAAAACACTAAAGACAAATATCATATCATGGCAAGAGGAATTTCCTGCAAAAATAATTATGTTCTAGTGGGTTAGTTGGTTGATACCTACTGATTTCTCCAGGTCTTTTCAGTTCAAATATGATCGACAAAAACATAAGATACAACGTTAAATTCACATTACAAGGTCATAGATTTTAAATTGCCATTGAGCATTGAATGCAAAGGATACAGGTTAAGAGCAGGAAATGGAATGGCAAGAGAAAAAAATTTAACCTGCGCCCACCACTTTGTCACCATCTCTTTATGTTTGATAGATCACCCACCTTCCTTGCCAAAAATCAAACCCCATATGAGACGAATTAATATATCAATCTACAGTAAAAAAAAAATTA
Source organism: Mercurialis annua (assembly GCF_937616625.2). Lineage (NCBI taxonomy): Eukaryota > Viridiplantae > Streptophyta > Magnoliopsida > Malpighiales > Euphorbiaceae > Mercurialis > Mercurialis annua. Next base: position 44,068,302 of record NC_065571.1, read on the forward strand.
GCTTTGTCAAATGGTATAAGTGTTGGACAGCAAACTGTTAGGTCGTGGATTCAAATTTTTTCAAAAACGCTCCCTTCTCTTGTTTGGTCTTCAGTGGAAAGATTTGGAGGCTCGTTTTGATTTAACTAGGGCTGGTTTACTAAACCAAGCTCACGAACTTGCTCTAAAGGAGAAAAAATTAGTGGACGATACTCAATTGCTTGAACAACGCGATCAAGAGATTGAGATTAAGCTTAGTGAGGTCAACAGAGGCTTAGAAGAGCTTGAACGAAACCAAAAATATTTGTCTTTTTTGTCAAGAGAGATCCATCACCGGCGAGTTGAAAGATTGTCAGACTCCATAAGGTGTTGCTGAAAGAAGATTTCATTTTGAAGATAGAAAAAGAATTGGAGCAGTGTAGGTTAGAGTTGAGTTGAAGAGAAGTGTTTGATAAGGTTCATATGAAGGAAAAAGAATTGGAGCAGTGGATGAGTTGGGAGGACTAGTGAATAATGAGGTTACAACAAAAACAGTCTTAAGTGACATATTTATAGTAACATTTTTAACAAATATCATTTTAAATAATAAATCAATGTTAAAGTAATATTTGATACTGTAAATATGTATTTATTTTAATTATTTATAAAGTAAAAGTAATTATTAGAAATTTAATTTTTCATCTAACTGCTTTTAGGTGGCCCGAATATTAAAGTATCTTTAAAGATGGGATTAAAAAAAACTAGATCTCCTTTACAAAATTTAAGAGAAAGAGAGCCAAATTGAGTGTAAACTCTGCAAATAAAATGTGCATGTCTGCTTCTATTTTTTTTTGCTTCAAGCCAAAAATTTAGATGGTCCTAAAATATGCATTAATTTGAGGGATTTATTGAAAATTATCGAATTCTCTAAAAATATTACCAAAAATACGGACTGCCATTTTTTATTAAGGTCAACACTTACTGACCAATAATAATTGCATTAACATTTGCATAGTTTGCATCAAGCACGTGACCATCATACTTTCTTTTCTTCTTACACAAATAAGTTGCTTTGCTTAGTTGAACATTGGCTGCCACCTTACCTCACCTCATACCACTCTGGCCACCCTTATTGCTCCTTTTCTTACCGTTTTCCTAATTCTTTCTTACATTTAGATTTTAATTTAATTTTTTTATCAGTTTTAATTATTTGTTTATTTATAACAGCCCTTAATTTAAAATCAAGGAGTCTCCGGTTAACCTAACCGCCGCAGCAGAAATTGATGGTGGCGATGTGTAATTTATAAGTTCTTTTTGGAGAGTTTTTTTTGTCTTGTTTACAGATGATGCTATTATTTTCTGCTTTTATTGCTTTGCTTCTACTACTGTTTTTTACTGCTACTGTTATTTTATGTCGTTGACGATCTGTATACTTTATGTATATTATCAGTATACTTATTGTATTCTATTTCTTTAATGCTTCAAAAGTAGCGGTAACAACAGTTATAATATATTATAATGATAAATGATATGATAAGTGAGATTTTACAGTTGTAAAAAATTATTATTTAATAAAAATAGATATTAGAATTTTAAATTATAAGTGAAATAACAATTCAATATTTTTGTTATTATTTTTATATGTTTAGTATACTTTTAATGTATGTATTGTACATATTAAAATGTATAATTGGATTTTGCATCACCTTGTGTTTATTTGTTATATTTCAAATTTATGAATTTGGGTATATCTTCTTTATGTTTTATGTATTTTTATAATATGCACTGCTTTATTATATATACTAATTCTTTTATTTTTTGAAAATAATAATTACATTATTTTAATATATTTCTTGTATGTTTTATGTATACTGTAATTGTATATTTTAGTCAAAACTCTAATTATATAATTTGTGATTGATTATTTATACTTATAATAAAGTTGTATCCTTTAAGTATATTTTTCATATGCTTACTGTGTTTTCTCATAAATGGAATCAATACCAATTATTATCTATTATAATAGAAAAAGGGATGAAAAGTATAATTTTAAAAATTATCAAATCGAGGAACTATACTCCCACCATATGGGGAACATTGCTTCAAAGAAGTATAAAATGAAGATAGAAAGCATATTGAGAGAAAAATCAATCATTAGCACGTAGAATATATAGATAAAATGGGCATAATAAAAAGACTTGTAAAAATTTGTTAAGGTGTAACATGTAATAGAGATATATTTTAGTTCATCACCTTAAACTGATTTTTTTTTAATTTTTATAATTAGTAAAATCAATACTACTCGCATTGTTTGGTATAATTTGTGTATACTTTATGTATATTCTGTACAAGCATTTTACCTTTTAAATTTATGGTTCCAGTGTTCTTGTATACTTTTTGTATACTTTTTGTATATCGACAATTGCAAATTAATGTGAAATTGATTAAATGTATGTCCAAATAATACTGATATTTTGAATTTTTGAATTAAAATAACTATTAAATGAGATATACTATTTGTCTATACTTAATATACCAAATATATATTTTATGTGTATTTCGTATATCCTCTATGGATAATTTATGTATATTTTATGTATTCTATATATATAAAATAAGAATTTGAAAAAAAATATAAGTAAAAACTTCATAACAACAAAGAAGAATCTATATATAACCCTTAGTATACTTTCTGTATATTTTATGTATATCATGCATACTATTTTTAGTTTTTGTTTTCATGGTAATTGTATATTTTCTACAACAGTATTATTTAGCTAATGTTTCATTTCACTTGTGTAATTAAACAAAACATTGAAGTGAACCCTATTGATTCGTTTTTTGAGAGAATCTCTTTTGATTTTTAGAATTAATATTTAATATTCCAAAGAGAAGCATGTAATATCTTGATATTATTTAAATTATAAACCTTCAACTGAATTTTTAATTTAAATTTATATAATTATTAATGAATTCATTATTTGGTTATGCTTTATGTATATCTTGAATATACTTTCTATTTTTGAAGAATTATGGTGTTAGTGTGATTGTATATACAGTCTGTATAATTTTTACATGACACCACTTGCATCTAATTACCACCACATGTTAAAACTTGTAACCTTTTTTAACCATATAAAGCACAAATGTTAAACTCACACCAGTTAATTAACATTTAACAGCTACAATAAATTAGATTGGTATCACTTAGCACACTAATAATTTTCCATCAACAAATAATTTGCAACTCAGTTGCTTCTAAAGCTTTATTTAACATCTAATTGCTCAATTTATTTAGTATATAGGAGCTGATTAACAAGATAATGAAGCTAAAATGTTTGACCTTGAATCAGATAAATCCACCAAATTACTGCATTTAGTACACTCGCAGGTGATGCTGGTTGAACCTCTAATCATAAAATGGTACCATTTGTACATACTGGATGCCCACTCCAATCTTAAAAACCAAAACCCACATGTTATTTAAGCTCAATAGGTAAAATTGAGTGTACGAAACACTAAGTTCACCGACGAGGCATTCAAAGATAACAGCAGGAGGGGAAGGGCGGGCAGAAAGAGACATGGGGGAGCACGACGAGGCTTAGGAACTGGAACAGAGTTCAAATTAAGAACCTTAACGATGAAATTGTGAATGGAGTTCGAATGCGACGATGAAGTCGGCATTTCGTCACCGAACAACACTATTTAGAGTTTAAGCGGCAAGAGAAGCGAGAGGGAGCAGATTGGAGGTTGTGAAGAAGCAAAAGCGGAGAAAACGTCCTGCTCTTAAGGCGGCAATGATGATGAAGACAGCGGTGGCGCCAGACACGGCGACGGAGATGCTACTTAAAGTTGAATCGATGATGATAAATTTGTCGCCGGAAGAAGATCGTGTTGTTGGTGGCCACGACTATGGTAGTTTTGCTTCTGATGAGGACAATATTGTTGTGGTGGTCCCAAAGAAAAGAGTTACCACCTATTTTTGGGAATATTTTCTCAAAATAAGTGGGCTCTCCAATATTTTGAGTTAAAAAGGTGATGGTCCCAATAAAAAGTGATACCACGTGCTGAATGTAATTATTTTAAGTTTTTAAGTGTTACATCTAATTTCCTCTTAATTTGACAACAACTTATGCTATACAAAATTCCAATAAATGTAGTTATTTAAGTACAGGTGATCCAAAAAAAAAAGAGACTAATTGGACTTTCTCAAATGTGAGTTTCATTTTTTTAAGTAGTATTCATATATTGTTAATAAATAATATTAACTAAAAGTATTTTTCCATTTTTTTGTATTTTATAACCAAATATCCATAGTAAAATTTAAATTGGTTTGCTTAAATTTTTGATATTTGTTTGTTTATTAATTTTTTTAATTACGTGTTATTTATTTTTTTATTTAATCACTTAGCCATGATGTAATTTTATTTTTTTTAATCAAATCTGGAATGATATTTTAGCAAATGGAGGTTAAAAAAATATTGCATATAAATGGAGTGTAATTCATTTTATTAAAATAAATTTATAATAGAAATCTTATTATGAAAAACAAGTTATATAATTGGAAGATTATTAAAAACTTCTTTGTAAACAATATTTTTTGTGAGATATTTAAAATTTACATTATTTTCTTCTATTAGGATCTTGAACCTGTCGGGAGAAGTAACTCTTGATATGGCTACATAAAGTTGTCCATGGCTGAAGATTGGTCTTGAAAGATAAAGTCTAATATATTTTAGTGATTGTCGTGACTTTTATTTATGTCATTGCTTAACAAGTCTTCAATGGATAATGTCTTTTTTTTTATAATCAAAGGCCATTTTGACTCATTTGTAGTCATGATAATTTTCGGTATCAAAACTTTATTTCCAGCTTTATTTCCATTCAATATTTTTCTTTCTATTATATATTTCTAATTGGGTGATTATTAGTTTATACCTTTATTTATTTTTTATAAATTCTGCCAAGAAAAAATAATTCCAGTAAAAATAATTAAATCTAAAATTATATATATAACTGTATAAATCTTTGAATATTGCATATTTTAATATTAAGAAAAAAAATAACAATAATCGGGACAATGAGACTTGTTAATAGTTGTTATCAATGAGTCATATCTCAAATGATATAAGCACTAAGCAGCAATACTTGTTAATAGTTGTTATCAATGAGTCATATCTCAAATGATATAAGCACTAAGCAGCAAACTGTTAGGTCATGATTTCAAATTCTCCCATAAACGCTTCCCCTCTCTAATTATAAAAAAAATAGTTATTTTGTAGCCGATCTATAAATTTTGATAAGTAAGTTAGTATTATATTAAGATTGGTTTTGTGATTGTAGGTGTTATTGTCTTCTCTTTATAATTTGAATTTTAAAGTTAACATGAATATCACAGTTTTTTAATAGTTCTTCTTATTCATTATATGTATCAATCAACTTATTTTGAATGCTGATTAATACATATGAAAGTGTAAACGCAATATGTTAGGACAAGTTTTTACTATTATTATTATATTAAAAGAATTATTTCTCTAAACAATAAAAATATATTTTACGGTCAAATTCTGTAGACATTTTCCAATAAAAAAACTAAAAAGTGTATGTTTATAGTTATTTTATTTCTGTTTTGTTAATTTTACCATTAGATAAAAATGAGAATAATCATTCCAATCCAATGGTGATATACATATGAAATTCATTGTCATCACATCTCAAATTTTTTTATAAAAATTCTTTAAGAAATGCATTATTTTAGTATCTCTATCATCCAATAAATAATCAGTGTCACATTTCACAAATAATAAATAATTCTTAATTTATAATTAGAGCTAGTAGCATAGATTTACTTTGAATCTTCCGGTAAAAAGTATATGAATCAATCAAACGAAATATAAAGATAAGCATAAGCTACTGACTTATAAACTTACCATAGGCTTTATGGGTCTTTAGCACGAGATTTTGAGTCTCGCATGTCTACCATTTCATTAGTCTTTTTTCAAAAATAGAAACAAGTATACTTTTCCTTAATTTTTAGAAAGGTTGAAATTAGTACTATAACAGTGTTGGGTTATTTGAAGCAAATCTGTTGTGTAACATTGATGTTTCTTTTTTAAATTTAATTCCGTGACTTGGCAAAATTTATAGTTCATGAATTATGTTTACTTAAAATTAATATGTATTTAATAATCCAACTAAAAGTCTATAATAAAAACAAGAAACATTACTTTTATATGGTCAATAGCTAAGTGCAATTAGGGCATCGGTGCAGTGGACACCATTTTATTGAGAGGTGTGGAATCTGATAATTTATACTTTTTCTAAATTTGGAAAAAGGGTGAAATTAGTATCTTGATAGTGTCGGATTATTTAAAGCAAATTCATTTAATGTGACATTGATGTAACTTGACAAGTAAAAAGTATAAATAAATTATCGAGACATATTCCAGAAAATTATCACGAGTAATTAAGCTCAAAAAGATATCTTTTTAACAAAATATAAATATAAATTTTTAAGAAACAGAAAGATATTATATTAGCAGTAGATACAATAACCTAATAAAAAACAACTTGAAACAATTGATCAAATTAGAAATTTGAATTGATAAAATTTGAGTTTTTGGTGTCCGGCTTTTAATTTTTCATCTTACCTTCATTTAAAATTAGGTCTTTTTATAAAAAAAATGTGAGTATATAATGAAAATTTGAAATACTAATAATAATATTTATTAGCTTTATTATCGATAGAAGGGCACAAAAGTAACTCTATTTTTTATAAATAATAATTATATTAAAAGCCACAAGAAGTGACAAAAGACCTTATCTCAAAGTTTTCGCACATGTAGTAGTACACCCTAGGTAACACACTAGAGGTTACGACTAAGAGAAAAGACCGAAAATACAAAGTCAAAAACCGGAGAACAAGATACAATAAGAATTCCAAAAAAAATCCAACCCCGAATAAGAAAAATCTCTATTAGATATTCTGAAAATAAAAACGGCCTTCGAGAAACAATTAAAAATCACCACTTCTTTGTTTAGATCTTTGTTTTGAAATACCCTACTATTCCTGCACTTACATAATTTCCACACCAACAGAAACTAAACCTCCCACAATTTCCAATAAGGACCTCTAGAGATAGTCTCTTGCCATTGTGTCATAAAATCAGTCACCGAATTGAAAATTCAATCAACTTCCAACTTCTGCAAAATATCACACCAAAAACTTCTAGATCGAGTTACTAAGAAATCAAGAGATGGTATTCTATTATGCAGAACAAGTCAAATAAAAAATTTAACCCGAGGCGGTGCTAACGAACTCCAAATGCATTTGAAAGGAAATATAATACTCGTGTTATCTGACTCCCTCACACCACGTCCATTATTTGTCATTCCATGCAAATCACCACTATTAACTTCACTTACAGAACCATTTCCATGCACAGCACCATCATGACCAATTTGAACACCAAACCCATTAACGTTACTATCTTAAATGGCGTAAACTCTTTGAATAATAAAATTTTGCCACTTTTTGTGGTTTTTAATGAAACATTATGGATGTTTTTGACAAACACCCATGCCATACCAAAACATTCTCAAAAATACTTGCTACACTTTCAATATTAAAAAAAACATTTTCAATGTTTTTCTTTGCAAAACTAAACTTTATTAATTATAAAAATACGGTAATCAATAGAAATCTTTCCAAACTAATTAAGATCTATGCAATTAAGATCTTTACAAATAAAACAAATTAAAATCTTTTAAAATAAATTAATTAAAGTCTTTTCAAATAAAATAAATTAAGATCTTTCCAAATAAAACCAATTAAGATCTATCCATATAAATTAACATTAATCATTGGTAAATGTTTATCTATATATAATTAAAACTGATTAAATTCAATATATAGATTTATACGTGAGTAGCGTTTACCAATAGCTTACTTTAGGTTAACATTGGAAACATGTTAATGTTGGACATTATACGTTTACTGATTATTCTTATATAGAAAAATCAAATTAAAAACTTTATTAAAATAAAATAAATATATTATTAGTATACTAATGGTATACTAAACGTATACCAAATTATCAAAGAAAATCTGAATCACTAAACTGAGTTTACCATTCTACAATGAACTGAGAATTTCATGCACACTTTTTTATTTTTAAACATGACAGTAAAATTGTAGAAATTGTTATAAATTTCTTAGATTGAAATTTTCAATAAAATATTTAAATATTTTGACTATTAGTTTACCAATAATTTACTAGATGTATACTAAAAAAATATTTTTCAAAATATATAACTACTATTTACAACTAATATCTTTCCAAATAAAACCAATTAAGATCTTTCCAAAATCGAATTCAAATAAAATCAACGGTAATCATTAAATGATTAGATTTAATATATAGATTTATATGTTAATCCTATATGAAAGTTTACCAAATGTTAAACTATAGTTTATTAAATGTAAAACTATAGATTTAATTTTATACTAAATGTTTACCAGCAATAAGGTTAACCAATAGTTTACCAAATGTTTATCAACATGACATTATAAAATAAATATAAAACTTAATAATAAAAATTGACAGTACGCAAAATGTTAACTAATATTATACCATTAATTTGAATTTTTTTTTCCAGACAAGAACAAATAAATAAAAAACAAACCAAACTATAAATTTAATTATATACTAAATGTTAAGCAACAGTAAGGTTAACCAATGGTTTACCAACATGATATTATAAAACAAATATATAACTTAATAATAAAAATTGATTGTATGCAAAATGTTAACCAGTAGTATGAAATTAATAAGAAATTTTTCAGACATGGAAAACAAATAAAAAAACAAACCAATAATCAGAATTTAACTAATATTCTAAAACACAAAACAACTAATTCATTATAATTCAAAAACCAACACTAAAAAAGTAATTTGATTGTTCTATACATTCATCAATTCTGACTTCATGATCTCGTTTCAATCTCCTCATCACTATCGATGTTCTCTTCAAGCTTCATATGTCCATATCGATGGAATAAGATTCTAACAAAAAACAAACGACATCAAGCAAAAAGAATCAACAAAACTATTTGTGAAAACGATAAAAAAATACCTTGATAGTAATATGATTATGAACAATGAGTTTATCCTTACGATTAGTGATGTCGAATTTTTCGAAATCGTTGTCATCTTCTTCTTCCAGAACAAACTTTTTGTGGTTCTTCATGGGTGCCGAAAGTTTAACAAATTCGACTTTTGTTTTTGCTAGAAACTAATTTAAATTTAGGAATACTTATTTGGATATTATTTGGAATTAGGCTAAAAAATAGCCTAAAATCTTGCCTCAATCTTTTATATTCAACCTCAATTAAAAGACATGTAAATCTATTCAATATTTATGATCATATTTTTCAACTTTTAAAAGTATGTATTTGAGAAAAGAAAAGTTATTATTAAAAAGAGGAAAATGTAAACAGTATTTTTCAATTTTGAAACTCTTCACTGTATTTTTGAGAATAAAGTTCTCTAACTATTTATGAGAATAAAGTTCTCTAACTTAGTATTTTGTGTAATTTTCTCTTAGACAAAATACTACAAATGGCTCACTTAATCTCAACACTATGGATGTAGGTTTCATTTTAGATAAATACGAATTGTACTTTTCTTTTTTTATTTTTAAACTTTTCATTTTACATAAATATGTGGCCTCATCTATTTAGTCCAAAACTAACATATGTGTGCTTATTCCAACTCACAAATCAACAAACCCTAGATTTTCAAAATCACAATCTTCACGTTTCTAGTCCCGACGCCGGCTTCAAGACCGGGGATTCGTTGTTCTCAACAACCGTTTAACACACCAGTTCCGATGTCGGCTTCCTATTTTCTTCCTTTTCTTAAATATTGGCGATTGTTGATGTCTGTTGTTGTCGGAAATTGGTGGGACGGGCTTTTATGGGAGGTTGTTGTTGAGGAGATCGACTGCCGCCGTCGCACACCATCGCCATAAGCCCGTCAACATTCGATTCAGTCAAGTCTTTCTCATATCTAAAATTGAATCAATATTTTGGGTGTTGGTTAATCCATTTTTTTTATGAACGACGGTAGTGATGTGGTGGTGGTTCAATTTTTTAGTGCTGCACAACCTGCACTCTTGGTGTTTGTAGAAATGTTTATAAGAATATCTCTTGATGTCTGTAATGTTTTGGGTGTTAGTTAACAAATGGTTAACATTGGGTAAACTGTTGGTTGAATTGTAATAAATTTTATTTTGAATATATTATTAATAAAATCATTAGTAAACTGTTGCTGAATTTTATTTTGTTGCTAGTTAACCAATAGTGTACTAATGGTGCACCAATAACCTTGTTTTTAATACACTGTTAGTAAACGTTGGGTTAACCGTTGGTAAATGTGTAATAATTTTTTATTTTGAATATATAGTTAATAAATCGGTTGGTAAACTAACAAACTATACTTTTAAAAAAATTAATAATTTTGTTTCTATAATACCGTTAGTGGGGAGTGGATCACCTTAAGTCCAAAATTTTCTCAATTTTCCTCAAGTCCATTTAGATGTTTGACATTTAAACAATATGATAAAAATGGAGGGAATTAAATATTATTTTGCTTAGGTGTCAAACATCTAAATGGACTTGTTGAAAATGGAGGGAATTTGAACTTGAGGGGAGTCATTCCCTCGTTAGTGAACCGTAAGTAAACCGCCGATAAATTTATAGTTAATTAATTTTTAATATATCATTAATAATTTTATAGTAAACTTAAATTGTGCGTAAAAACATAAATTATTTTCTAGTATACATTTAGTAACCTGTTAGTATACCGCTAGTTAACCAAGATCATATTTTTGAGATTAAAAAAATATTTTTTAAAATAACAAAAATTATTTTTAAAAAAAAGTAAAAATTATATTTTCAAAAACAAACTTTGTCGTTGTATTTTTGAGAATATTTTAACTTTTTATAGGTACTTATCTAAAGAGGCCTTTGTCTAATTAACTCTTTCTTAAATTTATGAAAAAAAATTCGTCTTCATTCTACTTAGGCAGAAGGTATAAAAAAAACCCTCGACTTTTTTTCAAAAGTACATATCAGCCCTTTTATTTTTTTTAGGCACAATTAAGCCCTCGTGTTTTTAAAATTGAACAATTAAACCCTTTTCGTTTTAGAATCGAACAAATAAAACCTTTTAATTTACTTTTGGGACACTTACCCCCTCAAATTTTTAGAAAATATTTTAAAAATTAAAATTCTTTTTAAATTATTTCTTATATGATTATAATAGACATGTTAGCCATTAACGAGTGTTTCTAATGATGTTGGATGAAAGGGGTTATTTGTTCTATTTGAAAACAAAAAGGGCTTAATTATACCCTAAAAAGTAAAAGGGCTAAATTGTACTTTTATGAAAACTATGAGGGTTTTTTTTTGTACCTTTTGCCTTCTACTTAATACTTATAAACAAAAATTATTATTAGTATACTACATTTTGTAGATTTTGGAAATTCTAATTTTTATTTTTGAAAATTTTGGACATTCTATTTGATACTTATAAACAATAATATTTAATATTTAAATTAATTTATTTATTAAAAAGAGTTTGAATTAGTATTTCTTATAATTGTTAAAAAATTAAATGAAATAGAATTATTTTATTAGACTCTGCCTAAATTTTTATTTTATAATAGAATTATAATTTCGTATTAGACTCTGCTTAAATTTTTATTTTATAATATCATTTTTAATTTGACTATATTTTATGGTTATATAATTAAAAACCGCAAAAAAAATTCAAACCGTTTTAATTAAATAACTAACAATTTTAATTTAATTTTAAAAATCATAATATCATAAACCATTTTATAAAAAATACTAATGGACTGGCCGATGCCTAGCCCTAATGACCATAGCTCAAATGGTTACCCAATTTTGAATTTTAACATATTTTTTATCAAAAATTTTATTACTGAAATCCTTCAAAAGTATATATTAGCTTCATAAAAACAAAACAAAAATCGATCAGATTATGATGTACAATTGGCACATTATCAGCAGTCATTTTGAAGTGGAGCAACTATTTTCTTGCAAGTTGCAACCATATTTGAAAAATAAAAGGTAAACATTTACAAATTTAAAGCTAAAAAGAGCAGCTTAAACAAAATATAAAAGAATTTATCCAATAGAAAACCTGCAAAAACAGCTTAGAACAAAATTAAGGCAAAACAAGAGAAGTGAGTGCAGTAGTTGTAAATAGAGGACTGCCATAAACATAGTTGGATCATAATTTAAGAGCAGCCGAATATACAAAATTAAAGAAAATGAAAAACAAAAGAAAATCAGCTAACCGAATCACTAGTCGTCATCTCATCATCCGATCCAGTCTCCGACCCAGCCTTTCCATCCTCGCATTCACCGTGTCTAAGATTAGCAGCTGCCAAACGGGCGCGAACTTGCTCCAGCTCGTGCTTCAGTTCCATGTACGGGACCTGTCAATCAGAAAGAGCAGTTGATCCTTAGCATTGCATTTCAGCATTCACATAAATGCATATTATACATACCCTCCATTCATTGCCTGCTTCCACTAAATATGCTTTCAGTGCAAGCACCAGGTTGGTCAAGTACTCGGCCTGACAACGAGAAATCTGTGGGAAAAATCTAACAATCAGTGAAGGCAATAATCAGAAAATGCAGATATCATAAAAGATACTTACATGGGTGCACTCAGGTGGTGCAAATGAAACCGGAAGAGAAGGCGTGAATGGTATGACACGACTCGTGTAATCAGAAGGTCCCCAATAATGTACATAAGCATCCGGTAGATGCATCAGTGCACCAAACCTTGCAAAAATTTAACAAGATAACAACCTTAACAACATCTGAACAACTAAAATTATCAAGATACTCAGTTTACATACACAGCAAGTAATATAAAAATAACTTTGAATGCCTACATCTTACCTAGGATCCTCCTTTAACTCAGAAGGTTTATACAGACTGACGTTGGATTCAGCAGCGCAGTCTGTTTCCATCCACTCCAAGCCACCGATTTTGGGCGTAATCTCAGGAGTTTTGTTTACTATCCAATCATCCATTGGATCGATCTCCTCAGCCTGTAGGCCACTTTCAAGTGTGTTCTGCAAATGCAAGTTATAGTGAACATATGTCAGATCATCCAACTGTTGTTGCTCGACATGATTCCTTCCATTTAAGAGAAGCTTCTCAGCCAATCCTCTCTTCATCCCATATCGCATTGCACCATCGCAACTCTGGCTCAAAACTCTTATAGCAAATTTTTGCAGCTCGGGATGCTGTTTTCCATAGGTAGACCACCACTGAGCTGGAAGAATATTGGCTCTCTTGTCAATGGCACTCCCCTCGTTGAAAGATCCTCTTGCATGTCTGTAGTCATCAAGTTGTAAAGATATCAGATCCTGCGTCTGCTGATCTTTAACCATTCGAACAATGCAGCACAACAGGCCAAAAGAAACCTCTGCATCACTATAGAAATCAGTTGAATAAAACAGGCTTGGGTTTAAGTAATAGCCTGCTGCATGTAGAGGGCTATGAAGATAGGTATTCCAGATTTCATCAATTATTTTCCAGAAAGGAATATACTGCGATTTCTTGTTTTTTAATTGTTCTCTGATAGTTTCCTTGGTTTGATCCATGGTTTCATATATGTATCCCACTTGAGGTTTATCAGGCTCAATAATTAGGCGGAGAAGAGGTATAGCTGCATTCACGGTCATTACAGCTCCAGTCCAGAAAGAAAGATCTTGTATCAAATTAGCCACTTTCTTGCCCTCGGGACTGAAAGACCATACCGAGGTCCTCCACTCAGATGATGCGAACATGTCCTTTAAATTCTTCTCTTGGGATATCATATTCTCTAATGTCAAGAAAGGCATTGCAAACTTCATCTTGGATGGCTTTATTAAGTCATAGCTATTGGTATGATTTCTCATAAGCTTCAAAACCTCCTCATTTTCGTAAATAAACTTTGTGATGGTCTTTGCCTTGTCTATTATGCCCTTAATGCAATCAAGATTCCCTATCTTTTCGAGCATGAGCTTGATGCAATGTGATGCACTAACACTCCAAAATACCATCTTTTGTCTGTTCATAAACTCCTTGCCTACGGCCCCAACCCAGCCCACTGTTGAGCATGCTACAATTTGAACTACATTATCAACCCCAACCTCCTCAATAACTCTATCAAGTAACAACTGCAAAGCATTTTCATCATTTTGAATAGCTGAAACATCAGCCGAGCGAAGATAAACAGGACCCTCAGGGCATTCCACCACAAAACTAACCAGGTTTTGACCCTTCTCATTGATCCATCCATCCAACAAAACACTGCATCCGCTACTTTCCCATGAACGTCTAATATGCTTCACATGTTCTTGCATCTCTCTCATTTCATTCCGTAGAATCCACCCTTTCAACTCCTGAAGAGTAGGGATCTTAACCACAAAATAACCAAGAGTTGAATTTAGCATTCTCTTGAAGCTAAGAGATTTGGCATTGCTGAGATCAATACCTGTTTCAAATAAGAACTTGCCTATGCATCTTTTGGCATGCCTTGATGATGCGTCCTCTTTTTCTTCTTCACCATTTACCGCTAATCTTGCATCTGGTCCTCTGTTAAAAACCTTAGAAATTTCCGTCATGCCATCATGTAGAAGAGAACCAGGAGTTTGACTATCTTCAAGCTTAATATGCTTGACACCATTGGAGGGAGGAGAACAATTTCTCTTCCAGTGGAAATTTCCAAATGATTTCTTCACATTTTCCGGAACTTTCACACAATGGACTACATCAGTTCCTATACCTCCTAAGTGGTGCTTAAGACGGGTGCTGGAATTAACCTCTTTACCGCAATAGTTGCACTTAACTCTAGGCCTCTTATTATTATAACGAACAACGGTACCATGATCATAAACGTCGATGCCGGTGGCCATTACTCTACATGAAAAAGAAACAACAAAGGACAAGCTTTAAAATGCTAATTCAAAAGATCTCAGTGCATTAATGTCTATATATTGTGCTATCAGCTAGCTTCCACAGCAAATTCATTATAAATCATACAAAACAAACACAAAAAAATCTATACTATTCTATAATCCTGAGCTCCACAAAATCTTTTAACCTGGTTGTGCCACGTGGGCTCTTTCAAATACTGACATGTGTACTCTCAGGCCATTAACTGTGGCACAGACAAAGGCGTTGCATTAACTCTGGCACAGACAAAGGCGTTGCAGAAATTAAACCATACACAACCGTTCCGCGTCTTTACGCCTTCTTCAGCAACCTCCATTGCCCATTACAACCTCCATCGCCGTTACAGCGTTACACCGTTACACCCATTAGCTATTCAACTTCCATCGCCCTTTACGCTCATGACATTCCAGACGGAACGACTTCAATGGGCTCCAGCCTCATATATGCGGCACCATATATATTCGAAAAAGACAGCAGCAATCGTCTTCAGCACCCAGAAAAGCAAAACGTTTTTAATCGTCTCAATCACCCACAAAAGCAGAACGTTTTCAATCGTCTTCGTCACCCAGGAAAGAAAAACGTGGGAACCCAACAATCTCGGCAACCCAGGTAATGTTAAATTTAGAAGTTCCCAATTGCTTTGTTGTACCGTTGCTCCTTACATAAACTGCTTGATAAAATGGGTTAAGCTATTACAGCCGTTCTTTGTATATTCATATCGATTACATTGAACAGCTGTTTAGAATACAGAGTCATTTTAACTTATTGCGTGCCGTAAGTGTATTACGAGATCATTTTCCCCTGGATTAAAGCTCCCTGTTCATTTTACTGGGTTAATCAGTTAGTTGACGAAAAAACAAACTTCATTAGCTAGATGAATGCAATTGAAATTTGTTTAATTTCAGTCGGATTAAAGCTGCGTGTTAATTTGGCTGGGTTAAACAATTAGTTGACGGAATAGCTTGAATGCGGTGTTGTCTAATGGTTTCAAGACCAAAAGATCAATTTCTATGAGATTTTTGAACGGCGTGTGATGGCTGTCAAATGGGTTTTACGTTATGACTTGGCTTACTTTCAAGAAACAGATAAAACTCGTCTTATAACTATAGCCTCCGAAATTGCATTACCAATTGCAGGTCCATATGGTTTAGATTATTCAGTTTTGCTTCAATAACATTTAATTAGACCACACATAGGATTTTGCATCCCTTTGAAATGTGGTGCTCCTCAGTTATAAATATGATTTGTTATGTGTTTTATGTATTCATTATTTACTAAATTAGTCTTTCTCATTTCTCATGTCTGCACTATTTGCTCTTGATTGATTTCAGCATTCTGGTTTAAAAGAAGTTATTAAGCACATTAGAACACATTATTAGTTTTGATTATTAGAGTTGTCTATCTAACTTGTGATCATATCTAAAAATTTATTTAAATATGTTTCTCTTAACCGTGCTTGCAGAATTTTTAATCTTGTTTATGATATGCTCATATATTATTATTTCAGTAAAAGTTATATAGGTAACAGAATCACATATTGCAACTTTTGAGATTGAATTACATATATACACTATGTCGATGAGTTTTACGACTCTCAAATGGGTTTTACTGGGTTTTACGTTATGAGTTGGCTTGCTTTCAAGAAACAGATAAAACTCGCCTTACAACTAGAGCCTCCGTATTTGCATTAATATGGTTTAATAATAGGTTCAACTAGCACTGCAAGTTTAAATTTAATAGACTTCACGCAAAATATGCATTTGGCGATGATATAAGGTTTTATAGAGATACAAAAACATACAGAAGGAGATTGAAAAATTAATATTGGATATCAAGGTGAAATTGTTTATTATGTAGTCAAACACACTAACATATAATTTTTAAAAGCAATCTTTGCAGATATGAGAAATTTATATTCAATCTTTTTGCATTTTGTAATGGATTCATGCTTTACTTGGAAATTTATATCCAGTGTTCTACTAAATGGGTACAGGCATTTTAAACAATTATAGGGAAAAAAAATGCAATTGCAGAGGAATAAATTGAAAACCATGAAGCAGAAAATACTGCTGCAATTATCACCATTCATCATTTGGTGTTAATCACATTTTATTCTCAAACGACATTGACATGCTTATTACAATTGCAGAGATTGATTGTAACTAATATTTCTTTCTTGTTTCTTGCTTTTCTCAGGTTCACGTATACAGGATATTACATGTGCTCTGGGTACTTCGGTAAGCAATACTAACCAATTACTTACGCGTGTTGAGCTATAGTTCTCATGCGTTTATTGCAACCAACTATTCGGTTTTCTACATTTTGTTAGTCAATAATTTTCCATAGAACTCAGCTATGACAATCACATTTTATCCTCAAACGACATTGACATGCTTATTACAATTGGACAAATTGATTCTAGCAATTGCTCTAAAAGTTAGAGAACAACCATAAGGAAAAACAATATCAGCGCAATTCATTCTTCATAGCAGGTAGTAAGACAACTTTATATTATTTTGTGTTTTTTCCTTCACCTTTTAAATATTATGTCCGCGAAAATGAAAAGTGAAATCGTATTTTCCAAGATTACAGCTCCCAACTAAACAAGCATTCAGATATAACTTGATTTGGTATATTAAATATGATCGTAATTCCTTTTTTTTCTCAGTTTATTTCCCTTCTATTTGTTTCTACCTTCAGTATCTCATGTTGCTCCAATAAACTTAACAGTTCACTCTCCTTAGGGTAAGCTTTTTTGTTCAAAATAAATATAGACCTAAATAGAAGGCCTAAGTAGAAGAGCTACGATAAGCTGCTTTATTCAAAATGAAAGAAAAAATGACAAAAAGGAAAATAGGCATTAAAGTACATTCAATAAAAAACCAAGCTAGGATTAGCTAAGTGTTCATGGTACTCAAGCACTACATGTTCAGGTTTAAAATTAACATAACATAGCATACTTATATAGATTGTGTTTTTTCATTTCAGTGTTTACAGCATTGCAATGGACAACATCATTGCCACCCATGCTCGAAATAGAAGACGCTTTGTTTTACATGAAAAAAGAGCAGCTCACAAACTTAAAAAACATGGAGAATTAATTGGCATAAATGCAAAAAAAGCAGGTATTTTCCATAGCTAAAATCTGAACAAATTTATGGTTACCTTGTGTCTTGAATTAATAGTTTTTGAATACTTATATTCTTATACTTATACAAGAAAAAAATGGCTCTACTCCTCCTAACATATCACTTTTTTTGTTTTTTGATTTATTCCTTACAAAATTTAGACATGAATAAACGAACTTTAAATTATTACATACTAATTCCAGGAATGGTCCTGCAACCCAGCCCCATTGGAAAAAACCGATTTGTTGGAAACGTTGAAAAAACTGATGCGAGTTTTAAAGCTAAAGAAGCTCGACAGAAAAGGTCATTAGTTTTAAAGGGGAAAAAGGACAATAAGAGGAAAGATCATGTGCATTTAGTTGGCACAAGCGCTACTTGTCTAGGTACTGTTTCAAACTTGATTTCTGTCCGTTAATATTTTATACTTGAACTGTTTAAATCTTATTATATACTTGACATATGTTGTACTCATTTAAAAACTGCAGAATTATCTAAAACCATGGAACAACTAGCCAATCCTGTGGTTCATCGGAAAAGACAGAAAAAAAATAATAACAACATGACAGGTGAGTATCATATTTTGGTCTGAAAAATTACTTAACAGAAAACTTATCTTAGTTGTTTATTTCCACGACTTAAACAAATTACACTGAACTTGCAGGTACCCTTGATAAACCTTGGAATTTTGGCCGGCCTACCTGCATTTGCAAATATTGTGGAGCAATACTATGGTTTCAAGAGAGGACATTGAAAAGCAAAATCGTTAAAGATCCTAAGTTTTCTTTGTGTTGTATGGAAGGTCGCGTACAGCTGCCTCTATTGCACGATCCTCCTTTATTCTTGAAAAACTTGCTTAATGGCGTAGATCGACAAAAGACTAAACATTACATGCAAAATATTCGGATGTACAATGCTATGTTTTCTTTTACTTCCATGGGTGGCCGCATAGATTGTGACATTAACATGAAGCGTGGGCCTTTCATTTTTAGACTTAATGGACAGAATTTTCACTTAATTGGGTCATTAGCTCCAACAGTGGGTAAAAAACCGTCCTTTGCTCAATTATATATTCATGACACGGAGAATGAAATTCAAAATCGGGTAACCCATTTCAAAAACAAGGTCAATGGCACAAGCGTAATAGACTTAGAAATCGTGGAAGGTTTTAAAAACATGCTTGATGACAATAATGTGTTGGTTAAATCGTTTAGGATGGCTCGAGACATACATTCAAATGATCAAATAACACACGTGAAGTTACGACTGATAAGAAAACGGTGCAGGGATGGGAGACTGTACAACATGCCTACTGCTTCAGAAGTTGCAGCATTGTTAATCGGTGATTTCAGTGAGGAAAATGTTGAGAGAGACATCATAGTGGATCATCTAAAGGATGGACTGCAAAGAATTACAGAATTACATCCATGTTATATGTCTTTGCAATATCCAAATATCTTTGTGTATGGGGAGGATGGATACAGGACTGATATCTTGCATAGAAGTAATGAAGAGTTTGACAAGTATAGGAGGAAAAAATTAACAATGCGGCAATATTACGCTTTTCGCCTTCAGTCACGAAAAAATGAGGGGATGAGTCTTCTTAAATCAGGAAGGTTGCTACAACAATTTTTAGTCGATGCTTATATGGCTATCGAAGAAGAGCGTTTTCGGTGGATCAGATACAATCAACCAAAGCTAAGGTGTGACTTGTATTCTGGTCTTATGGATGCTGTTTCGCGAGGCGATAATGATCCTAAAAGAATTGGCAAAGGCATAATATTGCCATCAAGCCATACAGGTAGCCCTCGATATAGAGTCCAGAGTTACCAAGACGCAATGGCTATTTGTCGTTGGATAGGTTATCCTGATCTTTTCATTACTTTCACTTGCAATCCTAAATGGCCTGAAATTCAATATCTACTCGAAGAATGCGGCATTGACGATGAGGATAGTAAGGTCATGGCGACTTGTAGAGTTTTTGAAATCAAACTGCAAGAGCTCATGAGAGAACTAAAGCATAAGCAACATTTTGGGCGTATTGCTGCAGGTATGTCCTCCTAATTTTTTAAATTAATAAGTAAATAGACATTTTTATGTTTATTAAATTAGCTGTTAATTTAACATTTAAAATCAATTTTTTTTAAAAGTCTAAATTGCATCAATAAAGAGTTAAGTCAAAAAAAAACATCAAGTTTGTTAGACTTTTCCCGGTAGAGAAAAACATTATTCAAACTTAAATGGTAGCTCAAGTATTAAAGAAGCTAATAAAGTCACTATAGTCACGAGTTGATATTCAAAACTATTCAACCTACTTCATGACACGTCAAGAAAAATATATTAACTAATTAAACTTGACATAGCAAAAATACACTATGAGTTGCATCTACAAACGACCTCTTCTAATTATTATTTTTCTCTCATTGTAGTCTCAATAACCGTTTTGCCCCCTTAATTCTTGTGATTTGTACCTGTGCACATAGTTTTAAGATGGTTGCATTTACCACCAAAATTAGCTTCTTACGTTCCTTATGACAGTTTGCAGCGCTCATTGCAGCCATTTTTCTCAATTATATATCCATCTGTTTTTGTTTTTTTGGGTTTGAACAATCGGCCATTAGTTTCCATTGTTGTATTTAGAGCCTTTCTTCAATGTGAGAAGCAATAGCTTGCATATAAGGGTGAGTTTACTAATTTAACTGTTCTATTTTGGTTTTAGTTCAGGTAATTTTTAATGGTTCATTTGGTTAATTAAGTCGATTCAGTTAACAAAATATCTTAGTTTGATTACAGTTAAGTGCTCTTAAATTTGACCAACTGAATATCTAATATAAGTTTATCGGTTTATTCAATTTAACCAGCTAATTCGTCCAGTCCCGATTGTATTTTTAAGATATGCAATTTTGATTAAAGCTATAAATTTGATCAGTTTTTTAAAGAGATGAAATTAAAGCGAGAATTTGCTCACCCCTATTTAAAAACTGCAGTTAAAATGCCTTATACCATTGCTTTGTGCTTTTATAAATGTTATCAGCTTTATTATATGACAAAATGATAAAATAAACTAACAGTTTTATATGTTTTAAGTGATCTTTTTTACTGGAGTAAAAACACAATTTACCTGCATTTCCTGCATACAAAAGACATTATTTAAGTTGAGCACAATTTAAATTACCAAATTAAACGTATATACTTACAAATGCTATCAACTTTATTAAACGAAAAAATAATAAACCGGCTAACAATTTCATATGCTTTAATTTTACTTTTTTTTGCTAGAGAATAAACATAATTTCCTTGCATTTCCTACAGTTCTATACACCGTCGAATTCCAAAAGCGCGGTCTTCCCCATGCACACATTTTATTGTTCTTGCATCCAGATGACAAAGAACCTACCCCTTCCCATATTGACACAATGATATCAGCTGAAATACCAGATAAGTTCACTGATCCTGACGGATATGAAGCAGTTGAAAATTTCATGATACATGGTCCTTGTGGTATTGCAAATATCAATTGCCCATGCATGGTCAATGGAATGTGCAGCAAGCGTTTTCCTAAAAAATATTCAGAGGAAACTATGTTGGATGATGAAGGTTTTCCAATATATAGAAGGCGGCAAACAGATGTGTTCGTAGAAAAGAAAGGAATCAGATTAGATAATCAGTTTGTCATCCCATATAATAGAAACTTAATTGTGAAGTTCCAAGGGCACATCAATGTTGAGTTGTGCAACCACTCAAGGTCTATAAAATACTTGTTCAAGTATATAAATAAAGGACCCGACCGAGCTGCTGCCGTAATTGAAACAACTTCCACAAATGAAAAAACAACAAACGGGGGAGACTCAATTACACAGGATGAAATTAAAAGCTATCTTGATTGCAGGTATATATTAATTCGTAACCGCTTTGCACATGTCATTGTAAAAAGAGAGAAAACCTACTAAACCTAATTGCATTTTATTTTCAGATACATTTCAGCTACAGAAGCATGTTGGAGGATATTTGAATTTGATATGTTCTATAGAGAACCTGCAGTAGAAAGACTACCTTTTCACCTGCCTGGAGAACAAAATGTGGTATTTGGTGAATGTTCAACTCTTGATCAAGTTTTAAATAATCCAAATATTTGCAAAACAAAGTTAACTGAATGGATGAAAGCAAATTCCTTGCATGAAGATGCAAGAACCTTGACATATAGTGAGTTCCCAATGAAATGGGTTTGGCATGATAAGGACAAAGAATGGAAACGAAGAAAAAATGGAAAATGCATAGGCAGAATTTACTTTGCCCATCCATCGAGTGGGGAGCGTTACTACCTTAGAATGTTACTTAATGTCGTTAAAGGGCCAACTTCTTTTTCTAATATCCGCAAAGTGAACAAGACGATCTATCCTACTTTCAAAGCAGCATGCTACGCTCTTGGTTTACTTGATGATGATAGAGAATGGACAGATTGTTTAATTGAAGCTTCAAACTGGGCAAGTGGGGATCAACTACGCCAATTATTTGCAACAATATTGGCACACTGCGAAGTAGTTGATGTCGCGGAATTATGGTCAGCCAACTTCACAATTCTAACAGAGGATACTCATTATATATTGAAAAATAAGTATAGGCTGGAGCATTTGCACTTAAACGAAGAACAAATAACCAACTTTGCATTAGCCGATATTGAGAAAAAATTGAAGCAATTAGGGAAATCATTGTCTGATTTCCATGGAATGCCACTGCCAGAGAGTTCATTGCTAAACGAAGCAAAAAGTAGTTTGATTTTTGAAGAGATGGATTACAACACAATTGAAGAAGAAAAGTTGCACCGACAATATTCATCGGGTTTAAACACAGAGCAACACAAAATTTATGATATCATACTCGATTCGGTCATGACCAACAAAGGGAGAACCATTTTTGTAAATGGTCATGGGGGAACAGGTAAGACATTTTTATGGAAAGCTGTAATCCACAAATTGAGATCTGAGTCTAAAATAGTGTTGCCAGTTGCTTCATGTGGAATTGCAGCCGTGCTTTTGGCTGGTGGCCGAACAGCCCATTCAAGATTCCATATTCCTCTTGATTTACATGAAGATTCTAGCTGTGACATCAAACATGGAACTCAGCTAGCCGATTTACTCTTGAAAACTGATTTAATCATTTGGGATGAAGCACCAATGGCAAATAAACATTGTTTTGAATCCTTGGATCGAAGCCTTAGAGATATTTTTCAAACACGTTTCTCTGGCAGTGCAGACAGACCGTTTGGAGGCCTCACAATAGTTCTTAGTGGTGATTTTCGACAGATTCTACCAGTTGTGCATAAGGGACAAAAGTCAGACATAATTAAAGCTTCAATAACTTCATCATATTTATGGGAAAGCTTTGAAGTTTTCAAGTTAACACAAAACATGCGATTGCTAACCCATGACACAGATTTGAGTGCTCGTAAAGCCATTTTGGATTTTGACGAGTGGTTGCTTTCAATAGGGGATGGAACGACAAAAGATTTGGAGAAAGATGATTTTGTCACTATTCCCGAAGATATGACAATTTTTCCAGAAGAAGACCCTATTGCAACAATTGTGAATACAATCTATCCAAATTTAAAGTTTAAATGCATGGACGATAATTATTTTGAAGACAGGGCTATTTTGTGCCCCAAAAATGAAGATGTTTGGGCAATCAATGACTTCATTTTGGACTTCTTGCCGCAAAACTCAACAACTTACCTTAGTTCTGATTCCATATGCAAGGCATCTTTCGGTATAACAGATGGAGACATTCTTTATCCAACAGAATTTTTAAATACACTGAAATTTACTGGAGTCCCAAATCATGAGTTAAAACTGAAATCCGGTGTGCCTGTTATGCTTTTGAGGAATTTCAATCAATCATTAGGCCTTTGCAATGGAACTAGACTTATTGTCACCTACATGGGAAAATGGTTTGTGCAGGCAAGAGTGTATTCTGGGAAGAGCAAAGGTGTCTCTGTTCTGATTCCGCGCATCAACATGACTCCAAATGAATCAAAATGGCCATTCAAGTTGAAGCGAAGACAATTGCCCTTAGCTGTATGTTTTGCAATGACCATTAATAAAAGCCAAGGGCAATCATTCACACAAGTAGGTTTGTTCTTACCGAAACAAGTTTTTAGTCATGGCCAGCTTTATGTCGCATTATCTAGAGTTACATCTCGAAAAGGATTGAAGGTTTTCAACTTTGACGATGATGTTGAAGAACCATCTATGGTGAAGAATATTGTTTATAAAGAAATATTCACTTCTATCTCTTACTCAAATTAGGCAAGTAAACTATCAGAATTACCGCATATTTACTTTAAATTCAAATAAAGTTTAAGATTGTAGATTTTTCTAATGTTTACACCTTCTTGGCACAGTACTTTGACTGCAAAATTGGAAGCTAAATCAGCAAAATTGGAAGATAGACCATGAAAATGGGAAGCAAATGAAGGGAATGACACAGTGATGGTAAACTGCAGCACCTGTTAGAAATGTGTTTTTGTAATTTGTTTTGATTGTTGTTTTACTATGTTTGTGGTGAAATTTGTTGTTGTTTTGATCTGTTTTAACTATGTAGAGTTTGCTTAAATGTTGATGGATTGGTTTGGTTAGCTATAAATTTCCTTTTGTTTAAGCTTTTGATTTCTATGGTGGTGCAGTGGTGTTCAGTATTTTTTAAAAGATCTGCTTTAAGTATTAGAACATGGAGTCTGTAGCTTTTTTTGTTTATTGTATAGCAGAATTGTCAAGGCAGAATTTACCATGATTGTCAAGGCAGAACCACATGTTTTTTGGCACTTGCGCAAATAAATTATGCAAAAGTTAGGTACAAATATAATATGTGTTTGTTTAAAGATTATTATACGGCTATTATCAGGCTTTAATTTCAGATTGTTGTAGGTACAAATATAATATGTGTTTGTTTAAAGATTATTATACGGCTATTATTAGGCTTTCATTTCAGATTGTTGTATAAACTACGGGTTGATACAAATAATTATATATAGAGAGATTTTAGACAGTGTTTTTAATTAAAATTCTGAATATACAATATATTTTATATTGAAATTTTAACTTAAAATGATACTTTAATTAGTTAATGTGCTATATAATTTATGGACATATCATTATAAAAACAGCTAACATTGAAATATAATAATTAAAAAAATAAAGTGTATTTCTAATTATATTAAATTATAAATTATAAATTTTACACATTAGTTAAAATGATGATGAAGATTTACAAATAAAACTCTTTAATAATACATATTGATGGTAAAACAAAATTAAAGATTTAGATTGTTCTATAAACAATAGGTCGATGACTGAAATTAAATAATAATATAGATTTTTTACAATGTTGTAAATTAAAAATCTGACTATGCAATATTTTTTATTGAAGTTTCAACCTAAATTAAATTTTAATTAGTTGATGTGTATGGACATATCATTATAAAAATAGCTCATAGTATGGAAAATTTATAGTAGTGATGTGATAAAAATTCTGACTGCAAAATTTACAAAGTATAAATTTTAGGGCTATTGGCGAAATAAATTCTAACATTTTATTTTTAGTGATTTAATTCTAACGTTTTAAACGTTACGAAACAAATTCTAACCTTTTTTATTTTTTCATTTAGTAGCCTTTTCGAATTTCGGTCATTTTGTCAGCTTTTTAATGCTATATAGTGCAAAACCGCAAAACGTTTAGATTTAATTTGCACAATTGAAATGTTACGATTAAATATGATAATAACATAAAGGGAGTGGCTCCCCTCAAGTTCTCAATTCCTCCATTTCCCTCCATTCCACCGTTAGATATATGACACCACATTAAAATTTATCCAACGGTTTTTATTTTATTTAGTCATTTCTTTTTTCTGAAACTTCTACAAATCTCTCTTATTAACCTAAGATCAAAAAGTGGTAATACACATTTTCGTCTTCATAAAAAAAAATTATACGAACCCAGCACACTAACTGTAAAAATTGAACATAAAATTCATATAAATTTGTTACAGAATTGAGAATACTAATAACAAAATTTTGATAAAGATTAGCTTTTGAAGAAAAATAGAAAAAAATAATAATTTAAAACATCTAAACATGCAATTCAATTAATTGCACGACAGACTAAAATTTCAAAAATTAGCTTTTCAAGAAGAACATGTAAAGCAAATCTACGCTTTGGGTATGAAACAACAGGAAGCCAAAATTAAAAAAATCAATTCTTTATCTTGATCCGAACTTTGGCACACAAAAAAAAATTATTTTGGCGCTTAATTTGATAGGGATTGGAAATGCAAATTAGTAATTTTCTAATCTTAAATCACTAAATAAAATATAACCGTTGGATAAATTGTAATGTGGTGTCATTTATCTAACGGTGGAATGGAGGGAAATGGAGGAATTGAGGACTTGAGGGGAGCCACTCCCTAATATAACTGCTATATATGCAAAAAATCTTCAAAAAATATTGAACTACAAAATAAAAATTTAAAATATTAGACTTAAATCAGTAAAAAGGTAAAACGCTACTATTTGTTTTGCCAGTACCCCAAATATTACAAGTTAGTTGAAATGATCAGGAATATTTTAAAATTAATTCTTCAGAGATATATATTGACTGTCAAAGAAAATTAAAAAAAAAATTATAAACTCTTTTCTATCTAATCTAAATTTTTTAAATATAAATTGTATATTTAGATAAGAATATTGTTATAAAAATACACAAACAAATATAAATAGAAACATTTTTTTTCATAGTTGCCTGGTTTAAAACTTTAAATTATTAGTTTTAGTTTACTGTAATTTATATAAGAAGTAATTGAATTTTAATTTAAACTGTTATATTTAATCAGATTAAAACCTTATAGTATTTTAGTAAGAAGATGAAGGTACATAGCATTAAATATAGCATGCTCTCTAGAATCTCAGTTTTTTTAACTATAATGTTTTTATGCATGATGTATATATATGTACAATTTAAAAAAAACTTCTAATATATCTTTTTAAATTAAAATAATTAATTTTATAAAGATAAATGAAATTTTATAATATATTAATATAATACAATCAAATTAAATTTAAAATTTAGAAAAACTTTTCAAATTCAGTAATAATAAATATTATTAATATATTATAACATTTTATTTATATTGACTCATCAAACTCATTAACTCTCTTAAATAACATTTTCATTTTATCTTCTCAAATTAACAAACTCTCAACGTAAAAACATATTCATTAACTCTCTTAAACATTCTTTTTCATCTCATCTTTTTAAACATATTGCCAACATAAAACCATTTGTTTGCTCTTCAAAATGAACGATGCAACAAACAATTAATTTGGTATCCAAAAACAAACAAACTAAATAATATTACCCAATAATCTGTAGAAGTTTAAACCCGCAAAGATTAATTTCAATTATTTATTTTGTCTTCACATTTTTTATCAACTTACAAAATACATCATTGTGTTTGTCTTTAAACCTATCATATTCCTTCCACTTATTATTACGTTTTATGTTTTACAGCACACTCCTAGAAAAAAGCCCACTACACTCCCAAAATTAATATAACATTAAATTTCTCACCTAAACATAAAAAAAAAATTAACAATTAACAATTATTCTATAAAACTAAATAATTAAAACTTGTACAACTTACACCCTATAAATATCAACAAATAATATAATCTAAGATACTTAAAAACACAAAATTACAATGTCTACTCATAATTTATCACTTCTAAAACATTTAACTTCAACAGGAGATGAATGGATGATCAAGGTTCGAGTTGCACGGATATGGGACTCCATGAATGTCAAATTGGATAATGAAACTATAAGTTTTGACATGATCCTAATAGATGAAGAGGTAATTTTATAATTATATTTCTTTAATATTAATTTCACTTGCTTAATATTTGCATAAATTTTCATTATAGGCCAATACTATTCAAGCTACTGTCAGAAAAAATCAAATTTACAAATTCAAACCTCTTATAGAAGAAGGGAATATTTATGTTTTTAAGAACGTCAAGACATGTACCGTTTCGGGAGACTACCGACCAGTCCAAAATTCTATCAAACTATTTTTTTTACTCACTACTACTGTTAAGAAGGTTCAAGATCATCATTCAACGATTCCAATCAATCGATTCCATTTCGCAAGTACACAATTATTGGAATCCAGATTGAATCAAAACACATTTCTAACAGGTAAACATTAAAAAAGAAACTTAAGTAAATTATCACCAAACTAATCACATCCTCAATGCATAGATTTTTCAATTCATATTATTTAATTAATCTTTACCCATAATGAACAGATGTTATAGGGTCTTTGATCTCTATTACTTATTAACCAAGATATAGCAAATCATCTTGAGTCAACTAAATGGAGTAATAAGGATGATAATTGGAGTAATAAGGAAGTTGACCAAGATTTGATTTGCTTTCCAGAACAAGAAAAGTCTGGACACCAAGATTTAATTATTCTTCCAAAAAGATGAAGAATATCTACTTACCAAAAGAAGAGGAATTGTGTAGAGTAAGGTAAGAAGTTCTATAAAGATCCAATCACTACATTATAGGAAACCAATTGAATGACTCTCTGCTGTAAATTAGCTGTGTAATTAGTACAGTATAGTTGACTACCTTATTTATAACAGTCTATATAATTCTGTAATTGTGCAAACAAAAGTATTATAAAAAGAATTCTCCTTTTCACGTTTCATACTCTCTTCTATTTTTCTTTATGGTATCAAAGCCATTGTGAGACAAGAGAATTCTTTTTTTCCATGGCTTCCACAATATCACTCAATGTTGCCAATTTCGTCACTCTCAAACTCACACCAGAAAATTACCCCCTATGGCGAGAACAAATGCTTGCTCTAGCCGAAAGTCAAGATATGGTCGGGCTTCTCACAGGAGAGAAAACAAAACCCATCATGTACACCAACACCACAACAGAAAAGTCACCTTCAAATGAAGATACTGATATACAGTTTTCAGAAGAATTTCTCAGTTGGAGAAAAAACGATCGCCTCCTACGTGGATGGATCATTGGAACACTCACCGAAGAAACTTTAGGTCTGGTCATCGGTCTAGACTCATCACAATCAGTTTGGAACGCTTTAAAAGAAGCGTATGCCCAAGACTCACAAGAACGTGAGTTTACTCTTCGACAACAACTTACATATCTCAAGAAGGAACCAAACCACTCCTTAGCTGAACATTTGAGAAAGTTTAAAAGCATATGTGATAGCCTAGCAGCCATAGGTAATCCTATACCTGACAAAACAAAGGTCTATTCCTTACTTGCAAACCTCGGCCCCAAATATGAAGCTTTCACAACAACAATGCTCAAACCTCCAATGCCGTCCTACACCGAAGTTATTTCGCTGTTACAAGGCTTTGAACAACGAAACTCTTGGATTGAAGAATCACACTTGCCAGCATATGCATTTTATGGACAACGTAACCCAAGTCGACAACAACAACAAAATCGCAGCAACCAATTTACATCAAAAGGCAGAGGCTTTCATGCTACAAATAACAATTTTCAATATTCTAATTTTGCAGGAAATAATGCTCACACTCCGAGATCGCTGCAAAGAAGTACCCCTAGACCACCACCACCTGGAAAACGAAGGATGACTGCCACTGAAAGAGAAATGTACAAAGATGAATGCTGCCAGTTTTGCGGCAGGCAAGGTCACATCGCAAAAATCTGTTGGAGCCTCCCCGATCAAACGAACAATGACGAACTTCCTCAAGCCCTTGCAGCACTCACTATGGACACCTCAATTCCTGACACTGAATGGACCACCGACACCGGAGCCTCGCATCATATGACTGCACAATCTGGTATGCTTACTAATCTTAAAAAATATGTTGGCAGTGATTTTGTGTTTATTGGCGATGGGTCTTCTTTAAAGATCGATGCTATTGGTGATACATTAATTTCTGACGGTAAGAACAAATTAATGCTACGTGATGTACTACTGGTTCCACAATTAACTCGGAATCTACTTTCAATTAGTCAATTAACAACACAATATCCTGTGAACTGTGAATTTACTGATGAACTATTTTGTGTTAAGGAACGAACAACAGGCCGAATCCTACTAGTGGGTCAGCGTAAAGGAGATCTTTATGTTTTATCCAGGATGAAAGAGGCAAATTTTTCTACAAGACAAAATACAGGAACTGAAGAGCTATGGCATCAGCGACTTGGACATCCGCAAACCTCTACTGTTAAACTTTTGGAAACTAAGAAGTTAATTAGTGTTAATTCAAATAAGTCAGTTGACACTCTTTGTGAAAGTTGTCAATTGGGCAAACTTAGCAAGTTACCTTTCAATTTATCTAGTTCTGCAAGTACGAATGTTTTTGATAAAGTTCATTGTGACATTTGGGGACCAGCTCCTGTTTTATCTCTTGGAAGATTTCGATTTTACGCATGTTTTGTTGATGATCATTCTCATTATATGTGGCTAATTCCTCTTCGTGCTAAATCTGAATTTGTTGATGTTTATTTTTCATTTGAAAAGTATGTGCAGCGCCAATTCAACAAGAAAATAAAAATCTTTCACTCCGATGGAGGGGGAGAGTTTGTCAATAACCGTCTTCGCTCTCATTTTCAGCAACAAGGAATTGTGCACCATCTTTCATGTCCTTATACTCCTGAACAAACGGGAATTGTTGAACGACGACACCGTATCATTAGAGAACTTGGGATGACTATGATCTTTCATAGTGGTGTACCAAATTCTTTATGGGTTGATGCTTTTTCCACAGCAGTATTTTTAATTAATCGTTTGCCGTCCTCCTCGTTAGCTTTTGATACTCCTTATTTTCGATTATATGGCTCTAACCCACAATATTCCATGTTACGTGTATTTGGTTCTAGATGCTATCCATACACATGGAACACCAAGAAAAATAAATTTGATGCAAAAACTGTTCCTTGTGTTTTTGTAGGATACAGCAATCAACATAAAGGATATCGATGTCTTGATCCATTAACACATCGATTATTTGTCTCACGACATGTGCTGTTTGATGAAAACAACTTTCCCTATAAAAAATCAACTAAATCGCCAGCCTCACTTCCATGTTTCACTGATTTTTTGGATATTTCTCCCTCACTACCTGCAAATCCACCCCTCACAGTAGATACACCTCTACCAAATCCATTATCAAATAGCACAATCCCTGAATTACCCACTCCGCATATTTCAGTAGTCGAAGATGATATGTCTGATCTTGCACATCCAAGTGATACCACCTCATTGGACTCGGTTGACACAGACGATACTCCCGCCATAGGTAATTCATCTCCAACATCTGTTTCCTTAAACTCTAATTCTTCTTTGCATGTTGAACAGGTCCAACCAACTTCTATAGTCACTCGTTCTCAGCATGGCATCCACAAACCTAACCCACGCTATGCTTTAACTCTTGAACGTGGCGGTATTCCTCATGAACCACGCAGTGTCAAATCCGCCTTGCAACATGATGGTTGGAAACATGCTATGCTTGAAGAACTCGATGCTTTACATAATAATAAAACTTGGGTCTTGGTACCCCGAGAACCCCACATGAATGTCGTTGGCTCAAAATGGGTTTTCAAAGTAAAATTGAATGCAAATGGTACTCTTGATCGGTTAAAAGCCAGGTTAGTAGCGAAAGGATATCATCAAGTTGATGGCATAGACTATACGGAAACATTTTCACCAGTTATCAAACCAGGTACGATACGTTTGGTTCTTAGTATTGCTTTGTGCAAAAAATGGGACATCCGCCAACTTGATGTCAAAAACGCTTTCCTCCATGGTTTCATAAGTGAAGATATTTTTATGGAACAACCACCTGGCATGCATGATTCCAATTTTCCCTCTCATATTTGCAAACTTCAAAGAGCTCTTTACGGTCTTAAACAAGCTCCTCGAGCTTGGTTTGATCGGTTTAGTTCCTTTTTAATTAAACATGGCTTCTTTTGTAGTTTGGCAGACCCATCATTATTTATTTTACACTCATCACTTGGCACATTAGTTTTATTGCTCTATGTTGATGACATGCTTTTGACAGGATCCAGTTCGCATCTTCTTAATAGTTTTGTTCAACTATTACATTCTGAGTTTGCAATGAAAGATCTTGGCCCTATACATCATTTTCTTGGAATTGAGATTCAACGGGGTCATAATTCCCTTCATCTATCTCAGGCTCAATATGCCTACTCTATTCTTGACAAAGCACAAATGATTGACTGCAAACCAATGAACACGCCCATGGAGTCTAAAACTAGAGGATTTCAAAATAGCAAGGCATCTCCTGATCCTTCACTTTATCGTAGCATCGTCGGTGCCCTCCAATATTTGACACTCACTCGTCCTGATATTTCTTTTTCTGTCAATTATGTTTCTCAATTCATGCACTCTCCATCTTTTGCTAGCATGAAAATGGTTCGCCGCATTTTACGTTATGTTAAGGGCTCAATTAATCTTGGTTTATATTTAACTGGTGATACTACACTTGATCTTTGTGGTTTTTCTGATGCAGATTGGGCAGGCTGTCCAACTACACGAAGATCTACCACTGGCTTCTGTACATTTTTAGGGCGGAATATTATTTCGTGGTGTGCTAAGAAGCAACCCACTATTTCTCGTTCAAGCACTGAGGCCGAATACCGTGCTATGGCTAACACTGCTGCAGAATTGACTTGGCTCACATTTCTTTTGCGTGATCTCCGTATTTCTCAATCACAACCGCCAACCTTATTGTGTGACAATCTAAGTGCGTTACATATGACTATCAATCCTATCTTTCATGCTCGAAGTAAGCACATTGAATTGGACTACCATTTTGTACGTGAGCGGGTCTCTATGGGACTGCTTGTCACTCGACATATTTCCTCTAATTTACAACTTGCAGATATCTTCACAAAGCCCCTTTCTAAAACTGTCTTAAATCAGTTTCGACACAAACTTTGCCTTCAATCTCGGCTCAGTTTGACAGAGGGTATTAACCAAGATATAGCAAATCATCTTGAGTCAACTAAATGGAGTAATAAGGATGATAATTGGAGTAATAAGGAAGTTGACCAAGATTTGATTTGCTTTCCAGAACAAGAAAAGTCTGGACACCAAGATTTAATTATTCTTCCAAAAAGATGAAGAATATCTACTTACCAAAAGAAGAGGAATTGTGTAGAGTAAGGTAAGAAGTTCTATAAAGATCCAATCACTACATTATAGGAAACCAATTGAATGACTCTCTGCTGTAAATTAGCTGTGTAATTAGTACAGTATAGTTGACTACCTTATTTATAACAGTCTATATAATTCTGTAATTGTGCAAACAAAAGTATTATAAAAAGAATTCTCCTTTTCACGTTTCATACTCTCTTCTATTTTTCTTTATTACTGAGTTACAAGAAACAATAGCTAGAGGAAGAACTACTACTAAAAGGGAAATTTGCATACTCGTGGATAAGTAAGTATATTTTACTTTTTAAAAAATTCAAAATTCAAACTCCAATTTCATCTCATATTTTTTTCTTCATTCATGTATTTTATTTGATAACATGTCTAATGCGTATACAGAATAGAGAAAGTTCGCATCACGTTTTGGGGAACAATAGCAACAAATTTTGATTGGGATGTAGTAAACAGCAAGTCGGGTCCTTTCATAATTGTAGTTACATCTACTACAATTAAAAAGTTTATGGGTACTTCTGCAAAATAAAAAAAATATTACAAATTATATATAGCATAAAAAATTACCATGGCACTAATGTGGATAATTCTAATTGACAATGCAGGTCAATACTCCTTATCATCAACAAGTGCCACCAAAATATATGTCAATCTGCAAATTCCAGAGGTCGACAAAATAAGATGCAGGTACCTATTCAATTATTTCATTATTCAATTTTTTTTTCTTAATAGTACAGTGGATTTAATTTTAACAATTATATACAATAGAATGCCACAACAAGAAGAAATTATCAAAGTTACTCCTACAGCAACAGCTTCTATCATTCCAATTGAAGAACAAATGCTTGCTAATAGGAAAACAATAGCAGAAATTTTACAGCTACAATGGCAACCGAAAGCTCAGGTTTCATTCAAATATATTCAGTTTTACAAATTTAAAAAAAAAAAAAACTAATTTTGTTTACATGTTTTAATATAGGAACATCAATATACTGTCATGGCAACAATTGATGCCATTAATTCAACATTTGGTTGGCATTATACTTCTTGCAATTCTTGCAATAAAAAACTAGCAATAGAAGATGGAAGTCAAATATGTAATACTTGCAACAAAGCATGTGCTTACCCCATCTCCAGGTGATAATATTTCTACTTATTATTAAATATAT
The DNA here is from genome assembly GCF_937616625.2 of Mercurialis annua. Classification (NCBI taxonomy): domain Eukaryota; kingdom Viridiplantae; phylum Streptophyta; class Magnoliopsida; order Malpighiales; family Euphorbiaceae; genus Mercurialis; species Mercurialis annua. The sequence goes on from NC_065571.1 coordinate 44,102,848, forward strand.
GTATAAAATTTACTAATATATAATAATTATTCTACTAAATTAACAGGTACAAAATACATCTTCAAGTATCAGACATAACAGGAACTACAAGTTTTGTACTTTTCGATAAAGAAGCAGAACATTTACTACATGTCAATGCAACATTGCTAATGCAAAAACAAGGTTTCGGAAATTTTGAAGTACCAAATTTAATCAACAATTTGTGCGGAAAAAAGTTTATCTTCAAAATAAAGGTCAATGATTACAACCTCAAACAAGGTTTGGAAAATTATTCAATTTCAAAAATATTCAATCCAGACCACACAGCAAACAAGGACACCGACAATTACATTGAAAGAAAGGTAATCTTCAAATTTTAATTAATAAAAAAACTCATTGTTCATTCATTTCTATTAGTCATATTAATTAATTTGCTTTTTTCTATATAGGATAACATTAAAAAAGAAAAAGAGGATGTCATTAGGGTTCAAGATTTAAGGGATAATCTCAATTTGGAAGAACATGAAGAAAAAATGACGGATGAGCAGACAACAAGCGTATCAATAGAAGAAAGTGTCACAGAGAATGCTACAATCCAAAAACAAAAGAAGACACCAAAAAGAAAATTGATCAAAAAAGAAATTGAAACATCACATGTAAAAATTAAAAAATTCCATTATTCATTTACAATAATACGTACAATAATTACATTTTCATAATAACATCATTTATATTTAAATACAGGATGTTATCAAAGAAGATGCAACAAGCTCAGAGGATGATCAAACATTACAAAAATTCAAGGAAAAAGCAACTTCCAAGAAAAACAGAAGAATCAAAAAAGTCAGGAAATTCTCCCAAACAATTACTGATAATAGTGAAGAAGACAAATAAACAACAAATTCAAATTTTTTATTAGGAAATTACATTTTACATGTGTTCTATATTATATTTGCATGGTTTTCGTTTGTCATAGTGATTTATTTACAAAGTGTATTATTTTTGTGTTAACAAAACTGTTGATTAATGTTAAGCACTTAAGTTTTGTTTAGATTTATAATCTGATTTAACAAATATGTCATCATATTAACTTATAAGGCTATCAATGTGAGAGTTTGTTTATGGACATATATGATAGCTAAAAAGACTCAACATAGAAAAGAATATGAATTTAGGTGGTATAATAACATTGTATATAATAGCAGAGCAAGTATTAAAAATAATGTATCAAAATAGGTGAATTTATAATTAAATTCGAGTATAAATTGTACACATTACTTTAAATGACTATAAGGATTACAAAAATAAATCTGTAATTCCTAATCTAAAAAAGAAAAATTGTACGTCTAGAGATAGTCATTCATTTATAAAAATACATTAAAAACTATAAATATAAACATTCTTTTTAATTGTTAAATAGTTTCAAACTTAAAATTATTAGTTTTAGTTTACCAAAATATTTAAAAAGATTTTATTAAGATGAAGACCTATATTTGTTTAGAAAATAAACATATATACTTTAAATGAGTTTAAAACATTATAGTTATTTAGTAAGAAGATGAATGTACATTTTAAAATAAAAACAAAAATTTATAAGATTTTTACTTCATAAATAAATACGTTACATCCTTCCTAGCTAGAATCTTATTTCCATTTTATGTTTGTTACAATTGTGTTTATTGATGTATATATATGAACAATTTTTAACAACTTTAAAAATAATTTTTAAAATTTTAATAATAAAATTTATTAATGTGAATGAAATTTCATAAAATATTGATATAAAATAATTAAATTTATTTATAAATTTTGAAAAAACTTTCAGATTCCATAACTAATAAATGTGATTATGTGCTATAAAATTTCATTTACATGGACTCCTTAAACTCATAAGCTCTCTTAAAAATTATTTTCAGTTCATCTTCACAAATTGACATGCTGTCATCATCAAGCCATGCTCATTAAATCTCTTAAATGTTACGTTTCATCTCATAGTGGGTCTTCAAACTTAATTGTGCAACAAACAAAAAAATCAGTAGCCAAAAAAACAAATAAAGAAAATCACCCAATAATCTGTAAAAGTTAAAACCCACAAACTATAAAAATTCATCAGCTTCTCTGATTTATTTTGTCTTTAAATTACATAAAATCAAAAAAAGTTCATTGTGTTTGTAACTTAGTCAAATAAACAAAATGGGGATAATAACTTACGGTTTCAATTATTAATATTGAGCAAATCAATCATATTCCTTCGAAAAATTAATATAAAAGGACATTTAATGTGTTAATACAAGTAAATTAAACTCTACAAATATTTACTGGCTCATGTAAAAATATTACAACAAACTCCTAAGAAGTTGCCCACTCAACATCCAAAATCAAAACGGCCATTAAATTATCAGGTAACTCCTGGATCAAAAATAAATTTCTGATAATTTTTTTATTAAATAAAATAATTAACACCTTCTAATTGGTTTTCGTAGTACTATCATTTACAAAAAAACAAATGGAAACTCATATTCACTTAATGTAGTATCGGGTTTAGAAGTTTACATCCTATATGTCTTTTCATTTGTGCACATTTAATTTAATAAGGTTGGTTAGGATATAATCAATTGCATGAACTAGATATCATAACATCCACACCGTCATTTAACTTTTGGGTTACTTTCTCAGTTTAATATAAAATCACTAAAAAATGACATGTAAAATATTTTACTAATTTAATCAATTCAAAACAAAATTATAAAAAAAAGCCAGATAGAATAAATATTAAACTATCATTAAACAATAGAAAAAAACACACAAAGCATCACAGACACAATTTTTACAATATTTTTCAAAAAGAAACTCAAAGGCCATAATAAAATTAAATCACAATCAATAACCTCAAAATAATTAGCACTCATAATTTATATTTATGGCTAATTGATGAATAATCAACAATGCACAATATCCATATATAAATACATTGTATATAAAACACGTTATGGTATCACAACAATAAAATATCCTAACAAAAAGTTACAAAATATCAACATGAAAACCACCAAATATGCAATTCAGCAACTACCCAATGACATTATTACGTTAATTCTTATAATGTTGGCAAAAACTAATTTCCATGCATACATTACGATGACGATCAGGTATGAATGACTTATAAATTTACTTATTTATTTAGTACAATGCATTTTTTGCTTATTTCTTATTGTTTCACAAACATATTACAGCTCAAAAGGTTTCTATTTATTGGGTAATGAAGATCATGTGTTGAAAGAGATCGATCTTTCAAACTCTTATCTGAAATTTTTGAAAATGACAAAAACAACAACAAATTTCCTTTGTCGTCTTCTAGCGGCGAAAAATAAGAGTGCGGAGTATATACTCGGAACAAAATTAATGTTTTCGTCAACAAATAAACGAGAAGGATTGAAGCTACTTAAACAAGCGACATCAACTGCAAATCCTCAATCGCTATATACTTATGCCATAGCCATGTCGCTTGGACCCTCACACAAAGGAGTCAACATATTCAAAAAAATATTTGATAATACTTCAAAAAAAATCGAGATTCCAAACTTCCGAGACGGTCTTCGTCAGTTAATTAAGTACAAACATTTGCGCCATGTACGTTTAGCCATCAAATGCAACTGCAGAGAAGATGGACATTGGGATAAAAATTGGATGACGGTACACTATGAAAAACAATTTGATTTAACATGTATTTTATGTGCTTTGGATGTTGAAATTATGAAGCTGAAAACAGGAATCATGTAAGAATTTGCATGTAATCTTTCGGTACAAATAAAACAATTTTCTACTTTTATTTGTATTCTTTTATAAAACAAGTTAATTACAGTTAGAACAACTTTAAAACTCTTCAAATTTCATATATTTTGCAAGTTCAACTAGAACTAGCAAATTTACCAAAAAAAAATTAGAGTTTTAATGAAAAAAAAAATTAATATGCTCACAATTTGTGTGCAAGTTTATGCTAGCCATGCATTTGATTTGGATACATGTGTTTGAATTTGAAACTTTAGATTTCAATTATTAGAATAAGGCAAAAGCAATTGGAGATTTATTATTACTTCCCCTTGTCGATGGATTACATATTCACATTCAAACATAGAATAGATGATAAAGGAAGTAGAGAATAATTTAGAGTTCTGTTTTTCATAGGTACTACCTGCTCAGCTTTGTCCGTGTTTTTATTCATTCAAATGGGTTTTCAGTTTTAGGGAAGGCAGATAAGTGAAACGGCAAATTGACATGCACTAATTCTTGAAATTACTAACCTTTACGGCTTCTGAAATGCATGCATGTGAAGTACCATTTGATATGTATTATGCATGTTTACTTATATGGTTGAGTTGAGATGAATTCACAATAAGTAATATGATTCTCTCAATATTTAAACTCATAATATTGTTGCTTTTCAATGATGAAGTACAAAAAAATATTCATTTTGTTATTTTTCATTGATGAAGTGCAAAAAAATACTACAATTTAACGGTTTAATAGTCCATCATTTGCCGATTTATGTTCAATGAAACAAAAAAATAAAATAACTAAATAAAATATGTTAATAAAAGTTCGAAAAAAATAATATATACTGCAAAAAAAAATTTACAAATATTTAAACAGTAAAAAACAACTCAAATAATATTACAATTTTTTTTTAAAAACAAAAATTTACCGACCCGCGCAACGCGCGGGCATCGACCTAGTTGTATATAACACTCAGGAAGTGGATCATATCCTATCCCAAGACTACTGAGTTTAGTAAGCTCAAACATGAGTTAGCTAAAAGTTGGCAAGTAAAAACTGATCCTTTTTTATTATAATGATCGATAACAATCATGGGTGAATTTCAAAAATGAAAGCACAGAATTGACAACATTTTGGGAAACCATAAATCTAAAAAATGAGTAAAGATGGAGTCTTTTATCAATCAAAACACCAAAAATGTTAGTCTTTTGAAAAGTGATATACCTGGTGAAGTCTTAGGTTCAAAAAACATAAATTTTGAGAAAGAAATCAAAGCTAACAAATTTTGATATACCTGCTGCTGCTGCAACTTACTTGTTGAACATCAAACAAGAAAGAAAAATGAACAAAATGGGAATGAAAGGTTTAAGCATGCAAGTACCTCAACTGTACACATAGACATTCAGAACCCAACTCAGGCTTTCCTTTTCTCTTTTCTTTTTGTTTTTGTTTTTTTGTGTGAGATGATCCTTTTCTCTAAACGGTGATAGACTCTATTTTATTACTAACTAGTCGTAAACCCGCGCATTTGCGCGGACTCAAATTTATATATAACTTAAAGTTTGATTAAATTGAAAACTTAAGTAATATAAAATAATTCTTAAAATAATAAAATTCTTAGCTCGTGAACTAATAAAATTAAATTAAAACCACACATGTTCTAATAATCAAAGTGATGAATTGTTTTAAAATAGTAAAAATCTATATATGATGAAGGTTTTGCATTTTATTTTTAAAAAATATTTGTTATACTGACATTTTTTTTATCTTTTGTAGTAGTGGTAATAAGATAAAGTGTAGGAACTTTTTTTTATGAATAAGTGTAAGTACTTTATATTATTATAGTTTCGTTTTCGTCGACTTCTTGAATTTGATTTGAAGAAAGTTACTAAACGAACAAAATATTATTAGTTATATAGTATAAATAATTGTGCAAAATAATAAGTTGTTTATGTGAATTATTTGTTGTTGAAATCTTTGTTCTTGTTTTTATTCTTGTTCTTGCTCTTTACTTTATTCTTCAGTAAAAAATATTATCATCTCAACAATTTTTGTATCTTTTTAAAATTCCATCATTTTAATGAGGTGTTATATTATAAGTGGCTTAATTTACAGATTATGTAGATTGCGATATGTATGAGGTGTAGATTGCGATATGTATCTTTTTAAAATTCCATCATTTTAATGAGGTGTTAGATTTACGGATTATGTAGATACCGAAATTGAGCCACTTATAATATAACACCTCATTAACACCTCAACTTGTAATTGAGTTGAGTCATTTACCAAACCGACTGAATTAACTAAATTAGCTAAAATTTAGCTTAATTATAGAAAAATTAAAAATTAAAAAATAAATGGAGCGAGAATTGAGAAAGGTATTCTTTGAGGCACTAAGGGCTGAAAGTTGGATGTTATGGAATTTTCGAAGTTATGCGATGACCGATCCAAACATGAAAAATAAATCAAACATGATTAGAATTAACATTAACCGGCATATAGAGAAGCAATAAATCCGAAAACCTTTTTTATATTATAACAAACTGATAAACAAAAGAATAGTCCCAAAATTCAAAAGATACATTCATAAAAGAGACGAACAGTAAGAAAAATAGAAAAGTAAGTGATTAAATAACTAATTATTTTAATTAACAATAACAATAATCTTTTAGAAAGTGATATTGAAGAATGATGCAACATTACCTATATCGCCTTAACTTTTGATTTCTCTATTTTAATTAGGCATAAAACCATTTTGGCAAATATTGCTCAAGTTTCTTTGTTGGGTTTGGAGTATTTTCAGTTTTTGTTCATTAATTGAGATGGTATAAGGATACTGAAAAACGATGAAATAGAAATAATTGATTTTATTTCATTTATATTATTTTATAGTTTTTAGAAGGTTTTAAAAAATCAAACACTATTGAATAGCTTAAAAAGATAAACACTAAATAACTAATTTATATAAATAGATCATTTTTAAAAAATTAAATAAATAGATAGTTCAATAAAAATGGGAACTCATGAGAATGCTCTATTTGGTGAGAATCGATAAGAGGGCTCCGTTGGTCCTCTCAATTATATAATATATAGATATAGATTTATTTGGAAAGAAGGATCACTTTACCTCGAACTTCGACACAAAATATCAAAAACGTTCAAATTAGTAAAACATAATTATTTTTATTCTGAATTTATTAAATTTAGTATAAAAACAACCCTTCCAATTCTCACCTAAGAGAGTGAGGTACACTCTCCGGATTTAATAGTGGTTTTGTTGTCCAGGGTGATTTTTTGATGGTAAAATGTTGAAAATGGTCCTTATTTTTGTTTAACATTTTAAATCAATACCTATAATTTAAAAAAAAAACACAATTTAATCCTTTTAATTTTAAAATTTTATATGTCAAATTAACCTCGTATAATCTATTTTTAACAAAAAAATAATAGTTTCTTTTTTAAATTTCATAATGGTCTTATTACTGTTTCTGAATTTATATAATTGTTTTATAAGTTTTAGATGCAAATTTAGTTTATTAGTTTTAGAAGATTAAGTTTATATTATACGTATAAAATCGCAATCTATTTTCAAAAGAAAAAAATGCAAACATTGTAAAAATATTGTAAAACATTTTAATTTTTTGTATTGAAAATTTTCAGATATTTTATAAAGACTCATCTATAATATAAATATTTATTTATTAAGAATCTGAAGCAATGATAAAATTAATTTATAAATATAGTTACTCCATCCTCTACCGAAATTCTTTGGATCGATTGCAATATGTATACCGACATAGTCTCCAGTAGTTTTACATGTAACATTGAGTATGATTGCATGTGTGATAGCATCTACTATACCAGGAACATCAATGAACCTGATTATTGAAATTGCCCAAGATACTCTTTTTTAGCTTTTAGAATCTATTTTTTAGTTCTAGATCCCTCTTATTGACTGGAATCAAAAAATTAGTTGATCTGTTGGGTTAGGGTTATGAAATTATAATCTACAATCTGAGTTCTCTTCGAATCGAGCTCGAGCGATAAGGTAAATACCTCCGCTCGGAACCACATAGGGAGATCAAACACTAACATCCACATTATTTTTCATTTTTAAATCCACATTTGAACTTGTTCGTGTTCTTCAAGACGCTTTACTAGCAAAACATTTTGATTAAACCTCTAAGATCCATCGCTCAATACGCAAAGAAGATCAAAATTATGAAAGAATTGAAATAAGAATTGGCCTATTGTCTTTGTTTGTGCCACACATACTCCATTCATATGTTTTTGAAGGCGCAACAATTGTGTTATATAATTTTTCCTAAATAGTAACTATACTATTTATTGCCTTCCAATATTGATTTTGACTTCCATTAATAATTTCTTCCTTCTAGTATTAATTTTTAAATTATAAGACATGGTAATTAGATCGAAAGTTGAGAAAGTAGAGCATAAAATTACAAAGAAATCACCAATAGAAGGAACAACAATCTTCAAAACCAACACAAAAATCTTAGCAAATCACCTTAGAGAACTTTTTTTATTTAGTTTTTATTTCAGCTTATAAACATCTCTTCCATGAATGTAATTTAAAACGTTCAGATCTTACAAATAAACTATAGCAAATTTATTTTTAAAATGATCTTGAAATACTTTCAAAACAAATTTAAAACCCACAAGCTTTTATAAGAAATCAAAATTCACTCCCCGACACCCCCACAACTTATTTACACACGCATTGTTTCATTTCATCGTACAAGAAAACTAAGAAACATAATTAATATTGACACTGAATCATCGATGAATTAAAGTTATTCGGTACAACATAAATATTAATAGCTTCTTATGACATCCCCTTCAGTCATCTTGTCTTTGATGCTTACAAAAATAAGAATGCATGCCTCTATACAAGGGGGCAAAAAAATTGTGGAAATGTAGAGTTGAAATGTAATATAAATGTGTATATGTGTATATATCTCCAATGGCAAAAACAACAAGCAACACAAACCCGTTAGTGACGCTTCATTTCATTAAATATATTTGTCACCGTCGGAGATAATCTTGGTAGGAATTTAAATAGCTGCCAAAAACGAAACTACAATTAGCAAACGATCGACAGCTATGATTAGAGTAAAATAACACTAAACCATGCAACAAGTATGCCATGCAGTGTTGCTAGTACAGGTAACCACAAACTGCATAATTTATGTATGCTACATTATTTGACTAGCAGCGCAACCAGTCCATAATCGGGTAAATAGCACAATTACAAGAAACCAAATCACTTAACCTCGATATTTTAATTCCGTTTAACTTAAACCCACTTGTAAGGGGATTTTCTAATACCTACATATCAGGGAGAAACAATGATTCTTTAAGATATAGGGAGAAAACTGTAATTTTGACCTGATGTCAGAGGGGTTATAACTTATAATAATTAAACCTAAAACAAATGAAACAGTCGACATAATACTACGCATGTAAACTACCAGTTGTTTTGCTTACACAATCATAATTAACATTTTAGCCTAGTTACCAACATACCTGCAGCTCCCACATGTAAATATTCCATTTTTATCCTTCTAAGCTTGATTATGGGATCAAAATCAATTTGCCTACTACAACAGGAATGATCTTATTCTTAGAACTTGGATGACAGATGACTGAATCGGATATGGACACGATACGTAAGAGTGTTGTAGTGTGTGGAATGAAGACAAAGCGACTCCAGTTATCACCTATTTGGAAAGGTATACGTACATATGGCAGCATAGACCAGACAATTTGCTTGTAACACTAATTGTGCATTGCTGAGGAAATGTGCTTTTTGATTTCGTAAGGTAGTTGCCTAGGTATAACATCATAAGGAACTTCACCTTAGCACTATTGAGTATATGGGCGCTCTAATGATATGTAAATTCAGATTAATTGACCAAAGAGTTTTCTTCTGTCAAAGGAGCAGCAACTTATGCAATTGAAGGTAATCGAGAAGCGACAGATAAGGACTAGTGAGTGGAGTTTTCGACTGTCTATTGCATCAATCACATCTTCCTAGCAAACATATTTTAAAGGCATTAACACCACATTAGAGGAAGAACATACTTATACGTATCCTCAGAAACTACTCCGTTCGTCCCAAAACAACTGTCCACTTTTCCTTTTTTTCTTGTACAAATACTTGCCCACATTTCTTGTAAATCATAATTTTTAAGATTTATTTTCCACTAATTTAAAGTCCACAATTTATTGCCATTAGCCAAAAATAGTAAACTAGCCATAGTATTTAATAAGGGCTTAATATAAAAAAAGAAAATAAATTTGTAAAATTAGAATATTAATTGTGTTTTTTCAATTGTGTGAAAATGGTAAAGTGGATAGTTGTTTTGGAACTGATGAAGTATATGATAGTGGTCAATTACATAGCACCAAACGGAAATGCTGGAATAGAAGACATCGAAACAGAAAACAGTATTTTCTTCCAAAAAAAAGGTTAATCTAATTAGGATTTGCTATTCAACCATAATTCTTTTCAATCAAATTTAAATTTCTAATAAATTAATTAATTATAAGAGTTATCTTTTTACTATATTAAATTACTGTCCTAAAGTTCAATGAATCTAGACAATTTCTAATTCAACGAACCTAGACAATAAAGACCTTTAAGCCATCCCGGTTCATTCTTACTGTACGATCTTGTAGGTACATTTCACGTTGACAACCGGCCTAAATCATATTCTAGGTCCTCAAGTCATAAGCGGCTTTAGTAAGATATTATGACCATCCAAGTTAAATGAAAGTCAATAATCTGAAACAATCATAATCATAATCCATGTCATAATTCTTTTGTCACATGACATCTTCATTGAACATAAGACATGGACAAAGTCAACCTTATAATGCTGAATATATGTTTTCTCAATTCCCAATTATACTAACAAAAAAATGATATAGATCCGCGTTATCAATTCATTTGAGCAGAGTCATGCAATTCTCAGTCTCAATTGTCGAGGGATCCAAAAGTCTATCAATAATAATGAGTGATAAATTGTATCTCAATCAAACATATTTTACTACCTGATTTCTATTATGTCCAACAATATCCTTCATAGTTATTGGTTAAAGATAACGTCTGATTATGTAAAGACATAATATTCCTCCTATTGCAAAAACCATAGTGATCTCAGGTTTGAGGATTTAATTGACATAGCTATTTGAAATTAAATTAACTAATGACTTCGAGCCATATATTAATATCATAGCATGTCTATCCAATATTTGTTCTCTAACAAATACTAATGAGTTTAATTAGTATCTCTCCATTCACATATTCAAAATTCAGTCATTACAATTAAAAAAAAATTGCAAATTCCCATTACTTAATTTACTGATTTTGAATATGGAAATTTTAGGTGAATATGATATGACAATGTCACTTATGGAATCTAAAATCATAATCCCAAAATAATAGTTTGTTCTATCTTTTCGATATGCTACATGCTCGCAAAGTTGCGAGCTTTCACACACAAACTACATAAATAGACAAACACACAAATGGATGCTGTTAAAAATTTTACGCATTGGGGAAAATCAACAAAACTGAATAATCTGCAAAACAAGAGCTAGAGAATTTTTTTTCTAAATCAACTTCATTTCTTAAAAAACTGCAGGATGCCAGACTCTAATTTGAGTAAGAAATAGAAAATAGAGTGTGGGGCGTACCCAAAGCTTCACGCATGCATCAATAATAACTGGAATCAGGCAGACGAAAATAGTAATTGCAGCCTGATCAACTTGAAGCCCATAGTGTTCGACAATTACCTCCATTAGGGTTTGCCACCCAGATTCAGAATGATACCTGCAGATATGTGAGTTGACACGAAACAATATGCATTTTATAACCAAGAGTGTGAAAATTCTTAACATAAATGAATAGAAAGAACAAAGATGAATTACACACTTCTGAATATCACCTGCTGCATCATTATGGTACGAAGAGATATTATTTGATGGAAAAGGAGCTCTTATAATTGTAAATTGGGAAGCAAAATAAAAATGCAAATGAAAGATATGCTACTACAGACCTAACATTCAATACAATGTCCAAGATTAGCCATTCAACGTTTTATATCACAGAAATAACTTCTATTATAGCCAACTTAGGGTTTCTTTCATTGTCCAGTACTAAATTTATATCAATAAACTTCATCTTAACTGACCTCTTTTGTATCATAAATCCACTATGGCTAAATGTTAATATATTTTAATTTATTTTACGAAATAGCCAGATAAAATCTATTTTATCTAGTCTACAATATAAAAAAATCATAAAGTTTTTTGCTTATTTAGTGGATATAAAAATTGCATAATTTTTTGAAATAGTTTGACAATGATGACCACAATATTTATTGGTATAGACGAAGTTCCCCCACCATGATAGATTCTGATCATGTGTGGGATTGGTATGCCAATTATAAAAACCATAGTAATGGAAAGCACAGGGGCATGAGAATCACAAAGAGCAGATGGTATTACCCTAAAAAAATGTCTGTAATCAATATAATTAGGAAGGCCTTCCCAGTGTCTGAAATATTATTTACTATCTTGTATCCGGTAAATTTCAGCAAAGCTACCTGCAAAAGTGAGGGAAGTCAAAGAGAAGATAATAATTAATAAATTGACATTTTATTGTAGGAGAAAAATGAACATAAAATTGTTTGCTATGAGTACATAGGCAGACGACACAGGTGCTTATGTAACTATGAGTCAAAACATATTCATCAGATACATACATGGTGTATCTTGCATTAAGTCCACGATGTTTAAGAGCAACTTGAATGATTTAATAACTTCAAACACAGTGCTTATTTATCAGTAAACACAGTGCTGACAGGTAAAAAGTGTGCAAAGTTACAGAAATCGGAAGATTTGTTAGTGATACAGCATATATATAAGAGCAAACTAGAAGTTTAGGTTGTAGCTGCCATGCTAAGCAGATCCAGCATAAATTCTGAAAAATAAAATGAACAATAAACAGTTTAAGAACCATTTTTGAGATAACAATAGAAACTATAAAACACAGTTATATGGCTTTGTTCTTTAGATCTCTCTGGTTAATTTACTCATAAAATAGTGCTTTGCTTGTGGATTTGAGAATGCATTTTTGCGAACAAAGCCTACAAATTTAGTGGGGATATATTGATCTTGGAAACTAAAGGCAGGGGACTCTCCACTGATTATTATGTTCTCAGAACTTTGCAAAGTAACTTTTCATTCTCAGAAAGAAAATGGCCTGTCTGGCGTCTACCATGGCAAAAAGAATCATAATGATTATCAATGAGGTAGATTTTGACATGTTTCTGTAATATTACAATTGATGTTTCGAAGTATCTAAAAGACTTTATTTTGGAAAAATTGTTCACCTCCTCAATGCCAAACACAAACTTACTTTGCTCTTTCTCTGTTAAGATTTTACTATTACAAAAAGTCTCTAGCACTAGCCCATCAGCCACGTTAGATTGGTTTACTGCTTCTTTACACTACTGACACATGTAAGACAAGTTCAAATTACTCCAGTTACTATGATGATTATCCTAGCTTTTCTTGCTTTTGATACTATAATCTTCAATTGCTAGATGATTATGATGATGTCAAGCATGACAATGGTAGTGATAAGAATGAGCTTCAACAATGATGTAAATTCCTTTTATTTTTTTAATGCAAGGAGAGTAGTACTGTGTTACTAACTTTATTCTGATTGAAGTATAAAATGACGAACAATGAGATCCCAAATGTCATATCTGACCAAATGTTTGCAAACGCTCTGCGGTTTTCTAATCTCCGCTCATCTCGTAGCTCTAACCTGGATAATTAAATAAACAGAAGTTAATACTCTGCATCAGAGTGCTTGTATTAATAAGAACATGCATAGCATATCCAACCAGAAAACTGAATCTGATAAGAAAATTGTTATTCTTCAGAGTAAAGGGTAGAAACGTTTATCTGATAAACACAATTTCACATTTTTCTCAATTTTCATTTATTTAGAGTGGAGCAGCAAATTCTTAACATGTAAATGTGTAAATTATCGTGAAGGAAATAATTGTAGAAAGAACATTATGAGTATATACCATTTAAACAAACGAAAGAACTACATTATGAGTATATACTATTTATATTCCTGAAAAGATTGATGGTTAGCCCATTTGCATCAAGCAATCATTTCTCTGTAGTCCCAATATGCAGAAGAAAAGCACAGCTAATGAGTTGTTAAGTCTTTCCTACTCTCCTAAGAAAAGATGTAGTTTTTTTGTCACAATAGCGATATTGAGTGCATAACTACATATGAGACAACGTAGATGATTATTCAGATGGATCTACTGTCATCCTCTTTCTTCGCATGGAAGAAAAAGAAAACTTGTGGTTATTTTATTTACTTTTTTTCCCTCAAAATTTTAAACAAGTCAATACTAGATGGACAGAAGCCAGACGTTGGATCAGTAACTTATTTTTTATGACTGGAATTGCAGCTTTACCAATGAATATATAAAAATTAAGGCCATCATTCTAATGATTTAAGGGGGTGAACAGAGTTGATAGTCTAAATGAGTGTATTTCGTCATATGTAAAGCTCAACTGATGTTGGACCATAACGACAAACACAAGAAGCGATACAAAATGATATAAAGAAAAAGTATGGAGCTATAACTTTGGTTTCACTCATAATTTTCCCCCTCCAAAGTAACTAATTTTGCACAAGGTATATCTAAATCTATAGCTAAACAAACCAATAGTGTCAGGAATCACAAACTATGAGAATTCAAAACCAAAGCTAATTCAGAGAAATCTGAACAAATACTTGAAACATATGAAGACATTAACTTTTCGTAATTCCTGAATAACGCGATAAATATCCTTCCTGAAAGGTTACCTACAAGAGGAATCTAAATTCATGATTAAGAAAGAATATAAATTAGAATAATCCCAAAAGTTGATTCTCCTTGATCACATCACTAGGTTTTTTCAGACATTTAAACCTAATACAGTAAACGTTAAAAATACTCAAGTAATGAAACAGAGTAGTCAGTTGTCCAATTCCTAAAGTCAAAAGACTAGCATTTTGCAACAGATCAGGTAGCATCATAACATGAGTTTATTTTGCACTATAACATCTGCCTGCCTGATTCATTTATCCTTTATTAAAATGCCACAAACAACAATTTCATGCTCAGAATTGAGATTTTTGAATCTCTTAGCGACCATTTTGAGAGTCCAGCTAATTTTCTAGGAGGTATAGCACTGAGGATGTTAATGTTTAATGAATAGAAGATCAATTACACATAATATTAATAGAGTTGTAACTTGTAACTTGTAACTTGTAAGTATAGTTGCAAAGCCTTTTACAGTTTTCCTTATCAGGGGCTTAAATGTCTGACAAGTGAACAAACTTCACATCCTTCAATAAGCTATTTACTTCAAGTCACATTTTTACATATTATATGACTGAGGATTTCTTATCATGTCATGTCATTTCTTTATAAACAAATATTTAACTGCAGTACAAGATAGCATTATGAACATTAGTAGCAAAAGGAGTAAAATATTGTTATATTCTTACGCTTTATGCCGTAGCTCCCACCAGGCCTCGTCATCCGAAAGAGGTGGAGATTTACCAATCTCTACTTCAAACCGCAACCTAGCTTCTTCTACTTTTAGTTCCTTAACCATTTCAAGCTTCTGATTTCTTCTCACATCAAGCAGTTGCGCTGCAAGTGGTACAGTCTTCACATACCTGTTCACAGGACGGTAAAAATTGCATAACTTCAAGTTAGCTTAGTACCATTAGAAGCATTAACTCATTATCATATATGCTTGATGTAGCCAAAATAAATTTAGAGCAATCAATAGCATTCCTCATACCATTCATGCATAGTAAGGATTTCCTCCAATTTTACGGGTGAATACTTATGGATACAAGAAAAAAATAATCATTCTGGAATTACAATTGCGCCGTGTTTGGAAAGAGTAGAGCCTTTTCCATGAAAGGTGCTATTCTAGTTCTAGGTTTCATTTGCATCCCATTAGAAATAGGGTGCTTTCCTACTTTGAAGTTTGAAAACATTGAGCAATAACCCTTTACTAATGATAGTAAGATAATAACCATTAGTGCTCGCTTTACTCATTCCTTTCTCATCCAAAGACAAATGCTCTAAGAAGATAGAGAAGGTTTTTGTAGAGTCACAGAATAATTTTCGTAGGGTCTTCGTCTCAAATTCTTTTATCTACAAAGTTAGTGAGTTTCCCTTCCTCTTCCTACAATGTTATTAAAGAAAAGCCTGGAAGAAATTTTCAGCAAAAGCATTATTTTAAACATTTGGTTTAGGGGAAAAAAGGCTGAAGAGAGCCTATATTTTTGTAAGACTGCAATGAACAATAAGAGAGAAGAGATTTCACTTCTGGAAAAATTATTGTCTTGATTAATACCTGTCCAGAAAGGGCATGAGAACATAGTCATGAACAGCAAAATCCAGTGCCCAAGGAATCAAAATCAATACTGCGAGAAATTTAGCCTGTAAAAAGGATGAATATGTCTAGAATGTGAAGTCATACATTTACAAATGCAAACACCAAATCAGCAAGCACATTGTTCAAAGTACCAAAGAAAATTGAGGTGTGCACATAGAAGAAACACATAAGCAAGCATGTAAAGACTATGGACCCGTATGATAATGAAATTCAAAAATATCATAAGCAATAGCAACCAAGGTATTCCTCATTGTCCATTCTAATGCCTTTTTCTTCTCATCACCTTCTTCTTTTTTTTAGTTCTCTTAGTTAAAACAGTTTGACCACCATAAACTTTTATCAGCTCGATTTAGTTAAGCAAAAATACTTTATCTGATTCTGCTTCATGTAATACTAAATCCAAATGATATTTTATATTGTGCAATCAATCTGTTCCAAATAACCTAATACCAATGCAATTTTCAAAATTCACCTTCAGCAATGTGCATATACAATACAAGTCAAATGAAACAAGAAAAGTAAGAACTCAAGTTAACTTTTTATAAAATTTATTGGAACATAGCGTAATAGGAAGTGAATAGCAACGAGACTTAAAATTCCTTTTCAATTTACACCATCTTGTTCTACCAAAACATGGGTTAATTCTTTTTGTGGTTTCCCAACTATACTACTTTTACACAACGATTACCGACATTCACTTTTTGTTACATTTTGGTAAACCAACATTCATTTAAAAAAAAGGGCAGAATATGGACAAATTTAGCCTATGTTGGGTAAGTGCAAATAAATTCAACCCAACAAAACATGCTTTAAGCATATAATTGCCAAACAATCAACACTGCTAGGATTAGAGCTATATGTCTTTCGTGAGCTGGAGTTTCTGACAGCAATACATATATTATTTGCACTGCAGGATTTGAGCTAAAAGGGCTTCATAGGCCTTAAGAAGACACCATCAGTTTCATCAAAACATGTGAAATCATACAATCATATCCTTAATGAAACCCCAAAAGCTTTATAGGCCTAAGTGCCTACATTTAAATGATTACATATTAAGAAAATATAACCATATAGTAAGCATATGCAGGATGGCACAGAACAAATTCACAACTAAATGCATACCGAACTCACAACTAAATGCATACCGAATTCACAACTAAATGCATACCGAATTCAAGGAGGCATATTGGAAGACCCGATCTTCGTAAAGCAAATCATCTTCTTCCTTACCAAGAACCAAATCTCTCACAGACTCAACAAACCCTTTCTGTGGAACCAAGTCACTAGAATCCGGCCCCACATCGTCGGCTGAGCCACCAACTGCACCATTTCCACCACCACCACCACCACCCAAATCTGGACTCCACCAAGAACCATTCACATCATGATTATGAGAATCATCCACAATCCAATCCTCCCACCTCCTACTCTCCTCATTCAACATATCATCTTGTGCTTCCCTCAACTCCACAATGGCCTCAGCTCTACTCTTCCATGCCTCAAATTTCTCCTCTTCAGACAACATTTCATCGTCCAAACCACTCTCTGATAACTCACTCGCAAACTCAACCATATCATCATCTTCTAAACCAAGCCAATTGCCATCACCATCAAAAAATAACCTTTGCCACCAACTTCTTTCCTCCTTCTTCCCCTTCTTCTTTGCATTTGGAACCAACTCACAAAGTCTCTTCCTCCTACTACTCAATATTACAAAATTGGAGCAAGTAGAACTAGAACTAGAACTAGAATTCCTATATGGATTTTGGTCAGTAAAGAATAAACTTTGGCATAAAACCATTGAAGTGCTCATTAAGAATAACATGTACAAAAGCCTGCATCTTTTGGCTTCTCAAATCACTGATAACAATAAAACAATGGCACTATACAGACAACAAAACTGCTTACTAACAACCAAGAAGGACATTATATCTCTTCATAAAAAAGTTTAAAAATTAATGAACAAGAAAACATGAAATACTAAAACTAACCCAGAATTTAAAGACCCTTTAATACAAAACAAAAGAAATATACATATTATGATCTTTGGACTGGGAAGATTGTAACTTTGTAAGCAGAAAGTTAAATGAAGATAATGGTTTTGGGATAGAGAGGATAAAACCCATTTTCTCTAAATTCCATCAGTATCCTTTTGGGTTTTAAAGAGATTGGATAAAATATCCTACCATGCATGTAATTTTAGGTGAATATTAGGGGCAAATGTCGAGCTTTTAGATAGAAAGGAAAGGGAATTCTTTTGGAAAAAGGTTATTTTATGCCCTCACATTTTGATTTAATTGTGAAATTGATACTCAAAAGCAAGAAAGGGCATTTTGAGATCCGGAGTTCAAATTCCGACCTCTACATACGGCAATTTCGGCTGATTTAAACATGCGGGAGTAGAGGTGGCTATAAGCCGGTTCAAACTGTAAACCGGCCCAATCAATCTTAGCTTAGACCTAGCCAAATTTGAAATCGAATACGTGCAAATTATTGAAGAAATCGGAGTCGGAATTGAGAAACAGATCGAACCACGACAAAACCTAGCTAAGCAGCTCAATTCATTTCCTTGAAATGAATAAATAAACTATGTGTTCATTTTTGATTCAAATGAAATACTATATATGACAATTATTTTCTTATAGAGAATAAAAATATCAAATATTACATTCTCTCTTTCCTCTCTCCTCTCTCCTTTTAACACCAGATAAAGAAAAATAACTGTTTTTCTTATCGCATGCTCTGCTCCAATGGCGAGGTAAAGGATCCAAAGGAAGACGAGGGATAAAGAATGTTGATGCGATTGAACCTGCGAAGAGTAATACTACTAATTCAGATAGTCAATGTGGAATTTCTGGATTGAATGTGGATGTAATTGAGAAGGAATTACATCATGTTGTGACGGAGAAACCTAATTTGAAGAGTGAAATTAGGGTTGAGAGTCTGGTGGATTCCATTGATAATCTCCCTAATCTAAGAGTAGAAGAAGATATCGAGCCAAGTGAAAAAGTGGAAGGGAAATTGGAGGATGGGGCTGGAAAGAAATGGAATGCTCTGTTCACTAATAACCGCCAGAAAAGTGAAAAATAGCATGCTAAAATTCATTCCTCTTGCTGTAAAGGATGGGGAACAAATTGTGACATTCAATTCTCAGGATGCTATTAATCAAGAACATAGATGGAAAAGGTTCATTGTGGGTTGTGTGTATGGGTTAACACCTAGATATGAGAGAATTGCAGTTTATGTGAAGAACAAATGGGAAAAGTTTGGATATCACAATGTTACCATAATCAATCATTCAATGTTCCTCCTTGAATTTGATGCTGAGGAGGATTACAATAGAATCCTTGGTGAAGGGCCATATACCTTTAATGAGAGACCATTTATGTTAATGAAGTGGCAACCTAGAATGGTTATGGATTCTTCAATGATCAAAACCATTTCGATTTGGATCTAATTACCAGGACTTCCATGGGAATTCTACTCCCCCGAGATATTAAGCAAGATAGGGAGTATCTGTGGATCTCCCCTCTATTGTGACCAATGCACTGTGAGCAAAACTAGATTACCTTTTGCCAGAATTTTGGTTAATATAGAGGTTAATGGGAAGTATCCAGATGAGGTAACTCTTCAGGATGAGAATGAGAAAAGTTTCAAGCATAGTATTGTGTATGAGTGGAGACCTCTGACCTGTGAGAAATGCAAGAAGATTGGTCATTCATAAGGTTCTTATGGAAATGGTATTCGAGTCATGAAGGAAAAGGTGATTCATAAAAAGGAGAAAGTGCATGACTTGGATGTTGATGCAATGGTTACTAAGATCAACCCAGATGTTAAAGACCCTGAGAGCTCTTCCATCTCTAAGGTGAAATTTGATGCCCTTCCAGAGGTATTGAATAACCCTTTCAATTCTTTAACTAATCTAAATGATCTTCCTCTGAATGGTAATGGTAGGAGAAATAGTTATAAGCAGGTTATGGGGATAATTTGGGATGGCAAGAGAGGCATGAATCTTGCTAAGCCCTTAGAAATTGATAAATGATTTCTATATGGAATATTAGAGGGATTAACAGCCCTCTAAAACAATCAGAGATAATTTTTTAATTAAAACTAAAGGAATTAGTGTTTTTGGTATTATTGAAACTAGAGTAGACATAGCTCAGTTTGAGGTTGTTTGGAAGAGTTTTAAAAGAAAATTCCTGATTGGGAGATCTACAATAACTATTATAATTCTGATATGGAAAGAATTTGGATTGTTTTTGATAAATGTAATATGGATGTTTCTATTTTTATTTCTCATAAACAGTAAATTCATAGTAAGATTGTTTTTAATAAAGTGATAGTATTATATACTTTTGTGTATGGGTCATATGTGGCTAGTGGGAGGAAAGAGCTTTGGCAGGAGCTCACTGTTATTAGTAGGAACATTACAGATTGTTATGGTCATGGGTGATTTTAATGTTGTGATGGAGGATAATAATAGGCAGGGGGGAATGAGATTGACTTAGTAGTTGCTAATGAGTTTCAGGAGTGTGTTGCTTCATCCAATATGATTGAGCTGAAGTCTGTGGGTAATTTTTTTTACTTGGTGTAATAAGCAATTAGGGGAAAAAGAATAAGAAGGAAAATAGATTGGTGTTTGGTGAATAGTCAGTGGCTAAATGATTGGGAAAACTCCTATTATGAGGTCCTTAATGCTGGCATTTCAGACCATTGCCCTATTCTGGCTAGAATGCAGGATAGAGAAAGTTGCAGAAAATCCTCTTTTAGATTCTTTAATGTGTGGTGTGAGCACCCAAATTTTCAGAAGATAGTGAGCACAGGGTGGGAAAACAGATTCTCAGGGTCTACGATTTTCCATATTTATCAGAAGTTGAAGCTGATAAGGAAGGAGTTGAAATCTCTTAATAAGAACCGTTTTGATTGTATCTCTGGTCAAGTAACTACTGCTATGGAGATGTTGGACAATATTCAGACTAATCTTGCTTGAGACCCTCAGAATATTCTTCTTCAGGAAGAAGAAAGAGCCCACTGCAGTCGCCTTGGGAAATTGTTAAGCTGAGAGGAATCTATCCTTAGACAAAAGTCCAGGGCTTTATGGATTAATCTGGGAGACCAAATACCAGATTTTTTCATAATTTCTTAAAACAGAGGCAAGCTAGTAAAAGAATTACTGCTTTAAATCTTATGAATGAGGGTTTTAGTGATAACTCAGAAGATATAAAAGTAGATTTTGTGCAGTTTTACAAGAGTTCAACTGGGGCAAAAATGATGGACAAAGTTCCTGTTGATCCTTCTATTTTTAATGAGGGTTAGATTCTTTCAGAGGAGGAGAGGGAGGGTCTGTGCAAAAATGTTACTTCTGAGGAAGTAAAAAACGCCATTTTCTCTATTAAAGAGGACAAAGCCCCTGACTCTGATGGATTTAGCAGTGCTTTCTTTAAGAGATGTTAGAATACAGTGGGTAATGACATCTTTAAAGTAGTTTTTGAGTTCTTCTCTACAAAGAAAATGCTAAAGCAACTGATTTCTACAGTAATAACCTTGATCCCTAAGGTTAGTAACCCTGCTTTCATTGGTGATTATAGGCCTATAGCTTGCTGCAATGTTATGTATAAATGCATCTCTAAAATCTTAACTGATGGAATTAGAGTAGTCATTGATGGAATTGTCAATAATTGCCAATCAGATTTTGTTCCCCATAGAAACATTGCAGACAACATAATGCTTGTCCATGAAATAGTTAGAAACTATCATAGGGGTATGGATAAATCCTGTGCAATTAAAGTTGATTTTAAGAAAGCATATGATTCTCTGGATTGGGACTTCATTGAGGAGGTGCTGATTGGTTTCTAATTTCCTAGGAGTTTTATTGATACTGTTATGAGCTATGTTAGAACTCCAATGTACTCAATTATGATTAATGGGGAGAGTAGTGGTTACTTTGCTGGTGGGAAAGGGTTTAGACAAAGGGATCCCATGCCACCTTTGTTATTGTCCTATGTATGGAATATTTCACTAGAAGCATGATTAAAAATATAAAGGATGGTTCTGGGTTCAAGTTTCATAAAGGTTGTAGTAATTTGAAGCTTTGTCAATTGTCTTTTGCTGATGATCTCTTCTTATTCAGTAAGGGGGTAAAGTGTCTTATTAGCATTATTGATAGGACCTTGAAAGATTTTTCTAACTGCTCTGGTCTTGTCCCAAACCATCAAAAGAGCTATGTCTTCTTTAATGGCTCAACAGATTCTGAAAAAGCTGAGACTCTTGAGATCCTTGGTTTACAGGAAGGAGAATTACCAATTTGCTATTTGGGCATCCCTCTAATTTCATCAAGACTCTCTAGGGATATGTGTGTGTCTTTAATCCATAGGCTGACCTGTAATACCCCAAAATATTTTAATTATCTAATTGGACCACATGTCCAGTTTTGAGTCGCCAGAGTGGCGATATCAGAAAGTTTTCCGATAAAAATTAAGATAAATGAGTTTTAGTAGGTCGGTTTCGGAAAAGATAATAGCGAAGAATTTGATAATATATTTCAAATCTAAAGTCAGAATTGGAATTATAAGGAAAATATTAAGAATAGTCCAAAATAAAGTTCAGGGACTAAAGTGGAAATTTAGCCACTATGTTCGAAAATGGAAATTTTAGGATTTGATGGGAGAATATTAATATTGGGTTTTGTATTATTTATAGGATATAAATAATACGTACAAGTTATAATTTAAGAAGTTATTGATTTAGTTATGGACTAAATCGTACGTAAGAAAAGTTTGAAAGATAAGTTGTAACAAAGAAAGAAAAGAGGGACTAAAACAGACTTTTAGCCATTCAATATATATGATTTACCATTTGAATGAGGAAAGGAATCAGAGAGTGAGAGAAGAGTACTAGAAGCTTCGATCAATACCGTCGTTTCGCCGCCATTTCTCCGTTCGACGTCCGGTTCGAGCGATTTTCGCGGCGATTTCTTCAGAATCGAAAGCTCTATCCATTTTGATCTTCAAATAAAGGTAAGAAATTGATGAATGGTGTGTAAATTGGGGTTTAGTTGGCTGTTTTGATATTTATTATGGAGGGGTGTCGAATTCAACGTACTTAAGTCGTTTTTAACATTTTGGAGAACTTATGATGCGGGTTTTGAGAGAATGGAAGTTGTAGTAGGTTAGGGTGCGGCGAAACAGGCTATGCGAGCGCATAGCCTAGAAGCTATGCGCCCGCATAGCTCAGGCTATGCGAGCGCATCGCCAAGCTGTGCACCGCACAGCTTATTCGAGCTACACGCTCGCACGACGATTCCGAAGGGACCAAAATGGACTTTTGTCCCGATTGACCGAGGTTTTTGACATTTTCGAGTATTGAACTTTAAAGACAAATTAAGAACCCGATAACTTAAAAAGTAAGATTTAGCTCGACGTTTTACAAAGTTAACGATACTGAGAAATGCTAAGGATATGATACGTTTCTCGAAAACAAGAAGCAAAGTTCGGTATATCGTGAATACGATTAAGGAATATCGAGTTCACGAATAACACCAAGAATAAAGCTAAATCCTAGAATTGGAAAGAATTACACGTGTAAACATACGAGATTAATATCTAACTATTAAACGTTAAATTATTATGTATCAGACGTACGAGCGAACAGAGAGGGCAGTAGACGAGGACTAGCACGAGTATACTATCATATCAACCACATCATTACTTGGATAGCGGTCACTGTGAGTTGCACTTTACTTTCGTGTATTACGTATTAAAGTTATTTAACATTATATTTTATATATACGTGGATTGTTTATATGCATCACATTATATAAGATTTGATTAAATGTTATATGTTTCTATCAAATTTATATATGAGAAACTAGTATGCGATCCGAAGAAACTAGCTACCTATTGGGTGTCAATAGGCTGTGTGATCACCAGTATCGAGTCAGTCCAGTGTGTTTGCATATAATACATGATTAATACACGCATGATATAAAATGACACGATATGAATATGAATTTCGAAGTTGGACAATGAATTCGATACGAGTGAACACTAGGCTACGGTGTAGTTTAGAGTCCCCGTATCTAGTGAGTTGGACTCACACTTTGGGAATAAGAGATAGGTCGCGATCGACGAGGCAGAGTGTGTGTAATACCCCGTAAGTTCAGGTGCCGTTTAGTGCAACGTGTCCGGCAGAAAAGGACCGGAGTTGTAAAGATAAAGATATGGGATATTAAAGAAAAGGATAATATGGAGTAAGACGTATATGTTTGAGGATTAGAATAAGAAAATAAGGAAAAATATCAAGAAAAGTTACAAACTAGAGTTCAGGGACTAAAGTGGTAATTTAACCAGTTAAGTCCGAAAATGAAATTATTTCGCCAAGGTCCGCGAAATGTTTTATTGTATTGGTGGTAAAAGTTTCAGGTCAATCGGAGACCTTTTAAAATTTGGACGCGGATTTATTTTGGGCTAAATTGTCAATTTTGAAGAGTTCAAGGACCAAAGTGCAAATTAGCCAATTTAGCCTCGAGAATAGCAATCGGAAGATTATCGACGAGAATAGTTATATTTGGAGTAGTATTATTTATTTGGATATAAATAATACGTAGATATTCGAGTTTAAGTGAATAATTAATCGTTCGGTTAAAATTGAAAGTTTAAAAGAGAATTGGTTTAAGTTAAAGAAGTGAGGGATCAAAACAGACTTTTAGCCAATATATAGATATGAATGAAAGAAGAAGAAGAAGGAGCTGAGAGCAGAAGAAAAGAAATGGGAGGCGAGGGTTTCGGCGATAACTTCGATCCGTCGCCGCTTCGCCGTTTCTCGTCCGAATCGAGTGATTCTCGCGCCGATGGATTGAGAATTCAATTATCTATCTTCTACGAGCGTCAATCGAGGTAAGCTTGACGTTTTGGTTTAAGGTTTCGAGCGGCTTTATCGTTTTAACGATTTTGGATTCGAATTTGACGTTTTTGAAGAAACCGAGATATGGGTTTTGAGTATGGATGTGTGAAGCATGTCGGAATGGTGATAAAACCCCGGAAATCAACTTCCGAGGAGCTGTGCACGTGGTACACGACCGTGTACCACGGGTGCACGAACGTGTACTGAAAGTACACGAACGTGCACCTAGCAAGGTACACGATCGTGTACCTAAAGTACACGAACGTGTACCCCTAAGGTGCACGAACGTGCACTTGGTTGCACGATCGTGAACCCACCTCGGGGCACGCCCGTGTACCCCGGCTCGTATTCACGAGTGTATGACGTCTATTTGATCTAGAGATTTGATATTTTCGAGAAAATTGGATTAAAATATTATCGAAGTCAAGAGTCGTATCGGGAATACGATCATATCGAACTAAGTTTATAACTTAGAGTTTTAGTATTAAGTTTACGATGATGGATTAAACGTACATATGATTTGAATAGGAAGTGGATACATCGACGAGGTACGAGATCGACGAGCTGGAATAGTTAAAAGAGTGAATGACGTGTGGAGCTTACGTTTGGATATAAGGAATAGCGATCGTTGTGAGTTAAACTTTACTTTGAGTATTATTACGCAATAGATAGTTTTTATATTATAAATATAATATTAAACTACATCGCATGCTATAGTATTTTATCGATAGAAATGAATTTGTACATCGTATTATCGAATATATATAGATTGTGAAAACTAGTATATGATCCGGGGAAAACAAGCTACCTATTGGGTGTCAATAGGCTGTGTGATCACCAGCGTCCGGGTAAGTCATAGATAGAGATTTCATGGGTCGTATATCATACTTGTTTGTGCATGCGATACAGAGCCTATCTGGTTGAACTATCCCGGGGCCTGTATCTGCGAGTCGGCTGGTTGAACTATCCCGGACTCATATCGATCGATCGTTAGATGTTGTGATAATGTTCATTATGCATACTAAGGTATTAGGGTTTCGATCGGATCAAATGCTTGAAGTATAATATGTTTGTATATATGTGTTTTGTTTTAAATGCGATGTTATTTTTATAATACCTTAGTAATGTGTTTCTCACTCAGTATTTCCCCAAATACTGACCCCTCACATTGATGTTTTCCAGGTGTATAGAGTCGGATCAGACAGACCGTCTTTGGTGTGCTGGGTACAAGTCCCCTTGGTGCTGCAGTAGTATACGTGTGACGAGTCTTAGACTAGTATAGTTAGGTCTTATAGGTTGTGTACGTGTTTAATGTTTGTTTGATGTGACATCTTTTGGTTGTCAGTTTTTGTATTGATCGATAGATGGGCTAGTACGTACCAGTTACGGAAGTGAAATGCCCACTATGATTGTATCGATGATGTGTCTATATATGATGTTATGTTATGATTGTAAACGTGTCTTTCTTATTATATGTCTATAGAATAGTTGTGTTTGCGTTTCCGCGAAAAAGTTAGAGTGGTTTTAGGCTTGCTACGGGTTTCGGAGCTACCACTCCCATTCCCTAGCGCCGGTCTCGGCTCAATAATTTGGGTCGTGACAAAGTTGGTATCAGAGCAGTTGGTCCAGTTACCTCTGCTAATATGTGATTTGAGTGCAGTTGGTCCATGATACCACTGCAAGTCTGTGATTGATGTTTGTTTGTTCCTAGGTATTAGGTCATTAGACTAAGCTAGGAACTACTGCAGCTATAGAATTGAGCCATGTCTGATCCAAGTTGTTTGTATTATTTGTTTTAAGATCGAGCTGATTGATTGTGAATTTTTGATTGATTGAGAATTCTTGTTTGTTTCATTATGATAAGTATGATCGATGGATTGTGAAATTCTTGTTTGTTTCATTATGACAAGTATGATCGATGGATTGTGAAACCTTTGTTTGTTTCTTTGCGAAATACATATACGATGTATAGATGGTATCGAAATCGAATTATCGAAATGTCGAGATGTGCATGAAGAAGAAGTATGAAGTTACAGAAGTGGAAGAACCTACCGTGTACAGAGTTTAAATGTCTAGAGAACTTACAAAACTCGAAGTTTAAAACTTTTTGAAAGTTGTTTGTGTAAACGATTTTGAAAACATAGTTGTGCCTAGACCCGCGATAGTCATCGATAAGTGCCACGACATTGATAGAAGTGCATCACTACATATATCTGTACATACATCAATAGGACATGCATCATATGCATTATGTTCGGACGAAAAGGTGAGATGTGGCAACTCTTTGGGGATGAGAGACGTCATCACCCTAGTGCACAATTTTGTTAAAATGAAAATGAAATTTGATTTAAAGTTCAAAATGAATCGTTTTATCGAAAGAGTTTTGAAAGAGTTTTGTTTTCATGTAAGTATACCTAGACCAGAACTCTGTGACGGAAGTGAAGTGCTCGCGAGCCAGCTGCGATCAAGACCAAGAAGCGAATGTATACGTATAGTTGCGAAAACATAGACGTTATGCTTCTAGGATATGAACTTAGTTTCGAGTTAACGAGCTAGTATATAGTTAAGATCGTGAATACGTTGGACAGTGATATGTACCCGATTAGTGATGTGTTAGAAAGTAAGTATTTCTTTGACGGGATGTCAAAGATCTTAAACAAGGATATAAGAGAAGAAGTGGATATGAAGGATGAAGTTTGTATAAGAGAAGTGAATGATAGATGTACGTGAATAGCGGAATGAAAATGATTGGATGGTGAACTAGGACGTTCATATTGTATGATAGGAGTATGAAAAGAGGATAGTTGAGTATAGGAATCGATTTATAGTTTATGCTTTGAAGATAGAAGATTGCCCTTATGATAAGATGAGGTGGATATTGTGTGATATTAGAAAGACGTCGGATTTAATAAGGATATCGGCGATAGATGTACAAGGATAGGAGCGACGAGTCAAGAAAGCGTGTGATGGAATACAAAGTACATAGTATTGAATGTTAAACAAGGAACAAATGAAAAGGGTCAAGGGTTTAAGATAAATAAAAAGGTTGTATGAAAATTCGAGGACGAATTTTTATAAGGGGGGAAGAATGTAATACCCTGTAAGTTCAGGTGCCGTTTAGTGCAACGTGTCCGGCAGAAAAGGACCGGAGTTGTAAAGATAAAGATATGGGATATTAAAGAAAAGGATAATATGGAGTAAGACGTATATGTTTGAGGATTAGAATAAGAAAATAAGGAAAAATATCAAGAAAAGTTACAAACTAGAGTTCAGGGACTAAAGTGGTAATTTAACCAGTTAAGTCCGAAAATGAAATTATTTCGCCAAGGTCCGCGAAATGTTTTATTGTATTGGTGGTAAAAGTTTCAGGTCAATCGGAGACCTTTTAAAATTTGGACGCGGATTTATTTTGGGCTAAATTGTCAATTTTGAAGAGTTCAAGGACCAAAGTGCAAATTAGCCAATTTAGCCTCGAGAATAGCAATCGGAAGATTATCGACGAGAATAGTTATATTTGGAGTAGTATTATTTATTTGGATATAAATAATACGTAGATATTCGAGTTTAAGTGAATAATTAATCGTTCGGTTAAAATTGAAAGTTTAAAAGAGAATTGGTTTAAGTTAAAGAAGTGAGGGATCAAAACAGACTTTTAGCCAATATATAGATATGAATGAAAGAAGAAGAAGAAGGAGCTGAGAGCAGAAGAAAAGAAATGGGAGGCGAGGGTTTCGGCGATAACTTCGATCCGTCGCCGCTTCGCCGTTTCTCGTCCGAATCGAGTGATTCTCGCGTCGATGGATTGAGAATTCAATTATCTATCTTCTACGAGCGTCAATCGAGGTAAGCTTGACGTTTTGGTTTAAGGTTTCGAGCGGCTTTATCGTTTTAACGATTTTGGATTCGAATTTGACGTTTTTGAAGAAACCGAGATATGGGTTTTGAGTATGGATGTGTGAAGCATGTCGGAATGGTGATAAAACCCCGGAAATCAACTTCCGAGGAGCTGTGCACGTGGTACACGACCGTGTACCACGGGTGCACGAACGTGTACTGAAAGTACACGAACGTGCACCTAGCAAGGTACACGATCGTGTACCTAAAGTACACGAACGTGTACCCCTAAGGTGCACGAACGTGCACTTGGTTGCACGATCGTGAACCCACCTCGGGGCACGCCCGTGTACCCCGGCTCGTATTCACGAGTGTATGACGTCTATTTGATCTAGAGATTTGATATTTTCGAGAAAATTGGATTAAAATATTATCGAAGTCAAGAGTCGTATCGGGAATACGATCATATCGAACTAAGTTTATAACTTAGAGTTTTAGTATTAAGTTTACGATGATGGATTAAACGTACATATGATTTGAATAGGAAGTGGATACATCGACGAGGTACGAGATCGACGAGCTGGAATAGTTAAAAGAGTGAATGACGTGTGGAGCTTACGTTTGGATATAAGGAATAGCGATCGTTGTGAGTTAAACTTTACTTTGAGTATTATTACGCAATAGATAGTTTTTATATTATAAATATAATATTAAACTACATCGCATGCTATAGTATTTTATCGATAGAAATGAATTTGTACATCGTATTATCGAATATATATAGATTGTGAAAACTAGTATATGATCCGGGGAAAACAAGCTACCTATTGGGTGTCAATAGGCTGTGTGATCACCAGCGTCCGGGTAAGTCATAGATAGAGATTTCATGGGTCGTATATCATACTTGTTTGTGCATGCGATACAGAGCCTATCTGGTTGAACTATCCCGGGGCCTGTATCTGCGAGTCGGCTGGTTGAACTATCCCGGACTCATATCGATCGATCGTTAGATGTTGTGATAATGTTCATTATGCATACTAAGGTATTAGGGTTTCGATCGGATCAAATGCTTGAAGTATAATATGTTTGTATATATGTGTTTTGTTTTAAATGCGATGTTATTTTTATAATACCTTAGTAATGTGTTTCTCACTCAGTATTTCCCCAAATACTGACCCCTCACATTGATGTTTTCCAGGTGTATAGAGTCGGATCAGACAGACCGTCTTTGGTGTGCTGGGTACAAGTCCCCTTGGTGCTGCAGTAGTATACGTGTGACGAGTCTTAGACTAGTATAGTTAGGTCTTATAGGTTGTGTACGTGTTTAATGTTTGTTTGATGTGACATCTTTTGGTTGTCAGTTTTTGTATTGATCGATAGATGGGCTAGTACGTACCAGTTACGGAAGTGAAATGCCCACTATGATTGTATCGATGATGTGTCTATATATGATGTTATGTTATGATTGTAAACGTGTCTTTCTTATTATATGTCTATAGAATAGTTGTGTTTGCGTTTCCGCGAAAAAGTTAGAGTGGTTTTAGGCTTGCTACGGGTTTCGGAGCTACCACTCCCATTCCCTAGCGCCGGTCTCGGCTCAATAATTTGGGTCGTGACAGTGTGAACACTCCCGGGTCGGACTATCTAGATCAGTATGATTTGATTATTCGAAAGTTACGTCGCATGCTAGGATATTAGTTTCGAACAGATCAAATATCTGTTTATATGTATTATTTTATATTATCGTTTCCTTAAAATGTGATGCTATGTTTTTATAATAATACCGTTAGTAAATGCAAACTCACTCAGTATTTTCCCAAATACTGACCCTTTACCTTTGATGTCTTTCAGGTGCTTAGTGTGTGGACTTAGTTAAAAGCCAGTTTTGAAGTCCAGAAGTCAACTGTATATGTATAGTTTCTGACTTCTGTGAATGCTGCAGTAGTGGTCCCCTGTTGATAGAGTCGTAGCCTAGACAACAGTACGTTTTGAGTTTACATATTACTTGTTGTCATGTCTATATGTTTTTGATAAGCTACAGATAATATGATTTGTTCACGGCCCCAGAAGCAGGTGATATGTTTTATTACACTAACTTTTGTATATAGTACCGCGAGGCCAGTTCGTACAGGGTAAGGTAACTAGAGCTTGCGAGATTTTAAACAGTTAGTGTAAATATGTGATTATATGTTGTATAAATATATTTGCTTCTGTTATTAGATGTTATCTGTTTATTATTCGCGAAAAATTACTAGTGGTTTGAGGCTTGCTACGGGTTTCGGAGCTACCACTCCCGTTTCCTAGCGCCGGTTGCGGCTCAATAATTTGGGTCGTGACATGACCTCCAAAGTTTCTCATTGGATTTCTAAATGTCTATCCTATGCTGGGAGGCTTTAGCTAGTTAATTCAGTCATGTTAAACCTGCACATCTACTGGTGTTCAATTTTCATTCTTCCGAAGTCTGTAATCAGAGGAGTGGAGAGTATCTGTAGGAATCATTTGTGGCATGGCTTAGATGATCAAAAAAAGGTGGGTTAATGAGTTGGGATAAAGTCTGTGAAAAAAACAGTATGGTGGTTTGAATGTCAAGCCTGTGTATGTGTGAAATATAGCTGCAGTTTGTAAGCATGTCTAGAGCTTAGTTTCTCTCAAGCCCTCCATTTGGGCTAGTTGGGTTAATGATAATAAGCTTAGAAAGTTGAGTTTTTGGGGTATTGTTAAAACCTATGATGGATCCTGGTGTTGGAGGAACCTATTGAAAGTCAGACAGACCATAGCTCCTTATTTAGACTATAATTTAGGAGATGGGCAGAACTTTTCCTTTTGGTATGATCCATGGGCCAATGGCATATCTTTAAAAGATAGATTTCCTAATGTTGTGATTAAGGACACTGATATTTCTAAAGCTGCTAAGGTCTGTGATGTGTGGAGAAGGAATGAGTGGCATTTGCCTGATCTCATAGATGAGAACATTATGGTAGCTTGGGATTATATTATTATTAACTACTTTGTGAAAGAAGTAACTAAGGATCCAGTTAGGTGGAATGCCACCCCTAATGGCATCTTCACTATTAATAGTATGTGGAGGAAGTTAACTCATGTTAAGAATAAAGTTCCTTGGTATAGTCTAGTTTGGTTTGCTGGTATCATTCCTAGACATGCCTTTATCCTTTGGCTTCCCTATCAAACAGGCTGCAGACTGGAGACCAAATGGCTAAATGGAAGATTGTTGATTCATATATGTGTTGTTTATGTAATATTAAGACAGAAAATGTATTCCATATATTCGTTGATTGCCTGTATTCCAGAAAAGTGTGGAATAAGGTTCTGTGTTATCTGGGAATGAACGGAGATATTTTGATTGGAGAAGAGAGGTGAGTATCTTCTGCAAGAGATCTAATAGCAGAAATAAAAAAGTTAAACTGAGGAAGTTAGTTTTTGCTGCTACTATGTATCACATATGGTGGGCTAGAAACAACTTGATTTTCAATCAGAAGTTGGATTCTAGTAGCCAGATCTTTCAGAGAATCAAAGCAGAAGCTGTGAATGTTGGGCTAATAGGTAGATGCCTGTTGGTGTTTGAGGCTCTCTGTGTAGTTTTGCCTCTTGTAGTTCTGAGCCTGTTTATGTTGTATTCAGTGTTATTTTTAGCCCTGGTCTGTTGTAGGGCTTGAATTAGCCTTCAGGATGTTTTGGGTGTATCTCTTTTTGCAATAATATAATTGCTTCTTTGGTGATTGACAAAAAAAAATACTATATATAGGATTGGTTAAAGTACTCTTTAGTACTAGTTCAATCATGCATTTTAACCCAACTTCTTAATTAGTCGTCCATAATTCAAATGGACTAATTCCAAAAGAATTTATCCAAAAATATAAAACGAATAAAAATAAAATTTTTATTCGCATCCAATTTATATTTTATTTTCTAAAAATAAAAACGATAACTGAAGTACTGCTCAATCTCGCTTGACTTAAAAACTAACTCCAAATTCTATGAAAATTTGACGATACCTTCTTAAAATTATTTCACGAATATTGACACCAAAAATATTAGTTTGGAATTTATTAATTATTTTATATAAATTTTCCAGACTTTATTAGTCCCGTTTAATTTCGATTATTAAAATTTAAATTTCTCAAATTAAATTTTAATCTCCTTTAACCTTAATATATTTTTAGGACTCTCATAAATTATATTTACGTGCTCTCGATTCTATAAAATCTTGACATGTGGTTTATTCTAACCATTAAAAATTACGAGGTTTACAGAACTTTAATAGTTGAAGAATCTATGCATGTGATATTTGATGAGTCCTGCAAGGATTATCCATGGAAATACATGTGTGCTAATGACATTATAGGTGCATTTCTGTCACGACCCATTTTCATGAATCGCGACCGGTGCTAGTGTATGGGTAATGTAGTACCAAAACCCGCAGCTAGCCTTTCATTTAACATAATAGCACATAAACCTGCAGAAAACCAATGCTCGGGGGGCAACCGAGACTTCAGCCTAGATCTAGCAGTTATAATATTCAACAGTTAATATAACATGCTTAACCAATTTCGAGTCTAAAATAGATGTATCATAAACCAATGTAAATAGTATAACATACCACAACAATATAACCAGTCGAACCAATCTGACAAAATATGTAGTAATAATAAAGACGTCTAGTTACTACTGCGGTCTAAGAATAAAACAGTTTTACATTTTATCAAAAATAAATGGAACCTCCGAGGAAAAGTAAATACGGAGATCACCAGACTCTCTCAGATAATAACCCTGGGGAAAACTGGGAAAACAACGGGGTCAGATATACTGAGATGAGTTTATACCACTATCTACATTTATTATGTGGAAAACTTTTAAAACCGTTTAAAACATTTAATAACGATATTACGAATAATAGTTGGAACCCTAATCCACAATTCTAAATAATAAACATAATCCAATAGGTCTGGTCCCGAGAGCTGAGCTACACCGAGTTACCACTGACCACACTTATACCAGAGTCCCGAGAGCTGAGCTACACAAAGTTACTCTACTTGGTCCCGAGAGCTATGCTCACACCGAGTTACCACATTTCCATATATAACTTACCCAGATCAATACCGGTGCGCACGCAGTCCTAATGATGCCCATTAGGTAGCATGTTCCAACTAAGAGCCATAATATAAAAACAGTTCGCAATATACGTACAATATATATATATATAATATTAAAATAACAATTTACTTAATAAAGCGGTAAATAGTAAGTACAAACTCAATGCTTGCTAATCCACGTGAATACCGGCAAGCAACTAATCCTGGTTCGCCTCTGGAGCACGAACAATAGACGGGTCTAGATAAATAAAATAATTATTAAAAACAGACCCTAACTCTAGAGAGTACTAGACACCACATAGGACTAGCACAAATACCACGTCGGAATTAAATAATCCAAAGCAACACAAAAATACCCAAAAGGAAATAAAGTCCAATTAATATAAGTCTATTGAGTTCTCGCTTAAAATCCAATTTATAAATATTATTTAATAATCTTTAAATAATAATTAATTTTCCAGATAGTGGGTTAGCCGAGTTATCATTAACTACCAAGCTAACCTCACTTGTCGGGTGACCCAAGTCTAACCCGACTCGAAACGTTTATCAAATATAAACCCGAGTTTATATTTATAAAATAATTCCATAAAATAATAAACCATTTTAAAAGCGGAACTCAATAACTTCAATTCCAAGTAACCCAAGTTACACCCAAAAAATCTAACCATTTTAAGTTTATAAAAGTTTAGGGACTAAATTGTACTTTAACCAATTAGAGACTAAACTGTACTTTTGCCAATTAGGAACTAAATTGTACTTTAGCCAATTTGATATCCAAAATCAATTTAATTGCTTTTCTTTATAATTAAAACAAAATATAAAGTTACTAATCAAAAACTTAAGTTAAATAAGTTTTAAAACGTTTAGGGGTCAAATTGTAATTTAGCCAATTTATACCATATCAAAATTCAAAGTTAAGTATAATTACCCGAGTAATTATATTGATTAAATTTCCGAATTCGCTTTCGTTTAAAACATTTAATTACCAATCAAAACGAAATCCAAATTATTAGGTAATATTTAACTTTAGGGATTTACTTAATTTAGCCTAAACAATTAAGTGATCAAAGTGTATATTTGACCATCATCAACATTTCAAACAAAAGGAATTCCCCCCCTCCCCCCGCATAAGTCTTCTGCCATTAACGAATCTTAGAGCATTAATTCTTAAACAAGATTTCAATTCTCAACATATAATCAATTACTAAGCTTTACAATTCAATCCATGTGATTAATCCTAACCCACAATAACTCAAAATCAAAAACTCATGTAACAGTAATGAATTTTGGAGGAACGGCGCAATCCATACAACGACGATGCCGGAACCAAATAAAAATTCAAACAAGCCAATTCACTTATTTACGATTTCTAACATCCTTGGAGGTTTAAGTAGGGTTGAGCACGGTTCGGTTCGGTTCGGTGTGAAAATCGTCAGAACCGAACCAAACCACCCCTATAAAATTAAAAACCAAACTTTATCATTCGGTCTGCGGTTTTTTCGGTTCGGTAAACCGAAAATGTCGGTTTTTCGGTCCGGTTCGGTCGGTCACCGATTCAGAAAAACACAAAATAAATGAATGAAATTCAAAAAATTAGATCTAAAGCATATACATTTAAATGGCTACATCAATTAATTTTAAACATTTATTTTACATGTTCTTCTATTTAATGAAGAAAGAACTAAAATTAACTTTCTCCATTTATCTTCAGGAATCTTAAAAAAAATTCAGCTCCTGCAAAACATAAAAACAAGAATTATAATAAGTTATTAAAATTAAAAAATAACAAATATCAGTAAAAAGTTAGGGAATAACTAAAGATCAATTAAACTATTAGATCTCCAAAATAAGATAGATCTATCAACAATAAACAAGAAAAGCCTTAGTTTTTGAAGAGATCATCAAAATTGACAAAAATAACCGAAATAATAAGA
Source organism: Mercurialis annua (assembly GCF_937616625.2). Taxonomy (NCBI): domain Eukaryota; kingdom Viridiplantae; phylum Streptophyta; class Magnoliopsida; order Malpighiales; family Euphorbiaceae; genus Mercurialis; species Mercurialis annua. The sequence continues at coordinate 44,138,906 of NC_065571.1, forward strand.
TAGATCTATAAAAAATTGTCAAAATTGAAAAAAAAAAATAGGTCTTTTACCTTACAAACTTCAATTTTTCTTCAAAAACATCACTACAGATTCCATGGTTTATATCTTTGCGGATCTATGTTAATAATCGAATGATAAGTATCGAATAGAGATAGAAAAAGAAATAATAAAACTGAAAACGAATAAAAATCCATGCCGGAGCAGTAGTTTTGATGAAATATTAGAGTATTTGTTTTAGTTTAGGGTTTATGAAAAGGAGATGGAGAAAGAAAATGAGAAAAGGGGAAGGGAAATGAAAGAATTTGGTGAGGGTCAGGGGTAAGGTGGCGGCAGAGTGGGAATATTAGGGTTTTGGTTTTAATTTCTGAATATATAGTATTGTATTTAAATTACCAAAATAGCTTTCATTAATTATTTCGGTTTTTTCGGTTTGGTTCGGTGACCGAACGCCAAAACCAAACCGAAACCGAAAACCGCAATTTCTATATATTAAAAATCAAACCAAACCATTTTAACCACTATTTTTTTCGGTTCGGTTTTTTCGGTTTGATTTGACTCGGTTTTTCGGTTCGACTCGGTTTTTGCTCACCCCTAGGTTTAAGATCATGAATAACAATGAATTCAACACCATTGAAAGGAATTAACCATCGGATGTAGACAAAATAATAAGAACAGATTAAACAATTCAAAAAACGGAAACCGTACGGCGAATGGAAACGAGGTCGATCACGTACCGTTCAACAAAAATGAGGTGGGGAATCGAAGGCACGCGAGTCTAGAACGTCGGGAAACAAACGGTTTCAATTTCGATCTAGAAACGAGCAAGAATGATCAAAATTACGTAATGTCGTTCAATCATAAAAACTAGATTCACATGAAATGAGAAAACTTACCAAACAGCGACCTTTGGAGGACGATAACTATTTCGTTTCTCAGCGAACAAGCACGAGGACGACAGCTAAGGTTAAAGGGAAGTGTGATGAAGATTTTCTATTTAGAAAACGTCCTTAAATATCGAGAGGAACTAGTTCGAAAATGAGTGCGAAGTGGGCTGGATGTTAAGCTTGCATGGGCTGTTACATTCTCGAACGAGACTCAGCCTTTTAGGCTGAGTCCCGTTCGGGAATCCTGGTCTCGTACGAGACCAGGCTTGAAAAATCATGGGTCTCGTACGAGACCTTGTGGTTTCGTACGAGACTCATGGAAAAATCATTTTTTTTTCTTTTTGAATTAAAAAAATAAATAGTTGAACCATAAAATCAACCCCAATCCCGAACCAACTCGAATCAATCCGCTATCATCGAAGTTACTTCAAAACGACCGGAAAATTGTCGGAATTATCGAAAAATAAATGTAAAATTTTACGGGATATTACAATTTCAGGACCTTGAGCATAATGGAAACCAATATACTCCATCTTTTAATATTATGGTCCATCAACCAGCTCAAGGAGAACAACGAAAGGAAGAAACCGGCTCCAATTCAAGGGACTTACTATGATATACCTAACGAGTTGACTTTCAAGAAAATCCTTCCTCAATATTTGATCATTGAAGATACTTCAAGGGGTTTAAGTATTCATTCTCATTTCACACTTTGAATAATTTAGTTTTTCTCTCTCAATTAGAGACTATTAGAGTTAGTGAAGTTTTAGTTGGTGAATATTGGGTGATTGTTATGTAAGATGAACTCAATGAATTCAAGAGGAACAAAGTTTGAAAACTAGTCCCTCCACCTAATGGCCATACCATTATCGTAACAAAATGGGTGTTCCGTAACAAGTAGGATGGAAGTGAAGTAATAATTTGAAATAAGACCCGATTAGTTGCTTAAGGTGCTTAAATTTTAAACTTTTTCAAATAGATGTTAAAAGTATATTTTTAAATACTTTTATTGAGATTTTGAAGATTATAAACATCCAAACCATATTTTAAAACTTCACAAAGCTCTTTATTATTTGAAACAAACTCCAAGAGCTTGGTATATGGAAGGCTTGGTGGATTTCTACTCAAAAATGATTTTTCAAAGGGCAAAGTGGACAGTATTTATTTTTAAAAAACTCATAAGCATGATATCTATTTATCAAATTTATGTTGAGAATATCATTTTTAGCAACTAATGAAACTCTTTATAAGGATTATCCTAAGTTTATGATTAGGAAATTTGAGATGAATCTCATATAGGAGCTCAAATTCTTTCTTTGACTTCAAATCAAGTAAGATAAGGAAGAATTTTCATCAATTAATCCAAGTACACAAAGAAAATACTCAAGTTTGGTATGAAAAATTCATCAAATAGCTAGATACCAATGAGTACTACAGTAAATTTGGATAAAGACGAATCACGTAAATGCATTAATATTGCAATGTATCGAGGTATAATCATATTTCTCCTTCATCTTACCTCTAGTAAACCTGATATCAAGTTTAATATTTTTAGTATTCATTTCCAAGTATGCACTAAGGAATCTCGTTTATATTCCGTTATTGCATTTTAAATATTTGAGTGACTCTTTGAACATAGAAATTTGGTACCTTAAAAATATGGACCCTAAGTTACTTGCTCACTCTAACGCTGCCTATGCCGGTTGTCTTATAGATTAAAAGAGTACCGCGGGCAGTGTTTTAAAAACCAAAACGGCGACAAAACCAGAATGATCCCGGTTAACGGTTCAATCGGTTCGATCGCCGGTTTGACCGGTTGAAGGTAAAACCACACGCTTAATTTGACAGCTTACACTGCACAAGTTTTATACTTTGTTTAATCTGACACTTTCCTATCTACACGTTACCATTTATTGTCTTTACCTTTCATTAAATTGTAAGTGGCCCCACCATTTCATTTTTCAAAGTTTAAACTTCTTTTGATACTCCCTCCGTCCGCAATTGATAGGCTGATTTTCATTTTTAGTCGTCCCAAATTATAGGCTGATTTCCTTATTTAGAAGTTAGTTTATTAGGTAATTGTCCAAAATACCCTCGGTTAGATTTATAATAGTCAACTGAATTAATTTTACTTATACTTTTGATAGTATAATGGATAATGGTTGATAATCTCAATGCCTTTTCTTCTACCGAGATTATACTTATCATACATATATAACTCGTCATTAAATATATTTTGCAAGTATAACATCAGTATTGGCCAGAAATGCCTTGAAGGAAATGCAAATGACGTTGCATTAATTAAAGCAATTACACTACTTATTTCAATAACTGAATGTTTGAATACCGAAAAAAATTATTGAACATAAATTAATCATTAAACAAGGGTATTATAGGTAATTAGTAAAATTTTAACTAAATTAACTAAATTTCTTAATATGTGTGAAACTCAAACCAGCCTATCAATTGTGGACGGAGGGAATATGTTTTATTCATATTCTTTTATGACCATTTTAACATTCTCATCTTCCTTCTTTCTCTTTTTTAACACAGTCACAAAAAATTTAAACAGTCACAAGAATTTTTCAGTTGATCCTTTCTCGTCTGCCTGCCGCGACTCCGGCCTCTAGCAAGGTGCTTTTGGGCTTCAAGACTCACGACTCAAACCGGGGCTCGTTTAGCCCTTTCGTTAAGTTGAATTCGTTCTTGATTAAAAGCCATCGTTCTAACTTGAGATGCCTCCGTTCTTCTCGTCTTCTTTCTTCACTTTTTCAATTTCACTTGTTTTCATTTCAATCCCAAACAAACACCACCAGATGCAATTTGTTAATTTTTTTTCTCTTTTCAGTTGTTTTATATTGATATATTAAAGTCTTATATTATTTTAAAAATAGAAAGCACAAAGCAGAAATTTATTTGGAATCCATGAAGAAACCACTAAAAAAAAGTAACAATAAAGCTACACAAAGAACCAGGCGGGTTTTTCGGTTCAACGTTTCAAGAAACGTCCGGTTTTACGGTTCTCTCCAGTTTAACACGGTTCAACCTCAAATCCGGTTTTTAAGTGTAAACAAACCAGATAGACCTCCGGATCCCGGTCAAACTGGTCGAACAGTCCGGTCTGATTTTTAAAACACTGACTGCGGGTACTTGTCGATTTTTAGGGTGCCACGACCTATTTTCATGAATCGTGACTGGCGCTAGGGTATTCGTATGGTTGTACTAAAACCCGTAGCAAGCCTTGCGGATAACCAAGTTAAACAGTTTAAAAAATGTAACTGCAGAAAACCACATGCTTGGGGCAACCGAGATTTCAGCCGAGTCTAGCAGTATAATAAGCAACATATATTCGAAGTAGGCTTATCTCAAATTATAACTCCAACAGTATGACAATATAATATAAATACCATAAACACTATAATCATGCCAAAAGCGATAAAGTAATAGTTGGACCAATCCAACAAACAATAGTCAAAACTATAAACGTAAGACTAAGACATGAATAATCTGAAACTACTACTGCGGTATAAGAGTTTAAAACAGTTCGACTCTTTTATTCAAAAAATAAAATAAAGAACCTCCGAGAATGAAGAAACGGAGATCGACCAATGCTCAAATCATAAACCTGAAAAATTTGGGAAAACAACAGGGTCAAATTTACTGAGTATAGTTTATATAACCATTTACATTTATTAAGTTGAAAACCTTTAAAAACGTTTAATAAAACATTTTCATTATGGATTATCAATGAAATCCTAAACCACAATTCTAAATCCATTGTCGTGTCGGTGAGACGTATCTCAAAACCGATCCCCGACTATCACTTAAATAAATAGTGAGCCCAGGAGACGTATCTTCCACCGGTGCCCTCACTAAGGTGAGACGTATCTCAAACCTACCTCAATACCATAATCATTACCGGTGCGCACGCAGTCCCGATGATGCCCATCGAGTAGCACATTCCAAATCAAATCCACAATGCTGAAAAACAGTTCAAATGCTGGTTATACATATATATATACAAAATATGATAATTTCTTAATAAAGAGGTAAATAGAGATATAAACTCACTGCTTGCTAAATCCACGTGATCCTAACAAGCACCTAACTCTGGTTCGCCTCTGAAATACGAACAGTCAACGGGTCTAAATAGAATATTAAAATCAAAATTAAAATCAGACTCTAACTCTAATGAGTACTAGACACCACATAGGACTAGCACAACACAATACCAAGCCAAATTTAATAAAGGCTAAATCACCAAAAAAACGCCAAACCTATACGTCTCGTGTCAATTATAGCCAAACCTTTAAAAATAACCAGATTTAGCCAAACCTTATATGTTCTGTTTCTTTTTTAGCCATTTTTGAATCGAACCGGTTTTTCTGACACCGTGTCGTCCACGTCACCGCCAACTAAACAATTGGTTGGCATGGCAGCTGAAATATTTAAATAAGGTTTGGCTATAACTGACACAAAATGCATAGTTTTGGTATTTTCTGTTGAATAAAACTAATTTTAAAATTAAATAATTAAATAATTAATTATATTATAATAAAATTCATATATATTTAAAAAATAATATGTTTATTTTAAGCTAATTTAACTAATTCTAATAATTGTTTTTATATATTTGATGGATATATAATTAATTTAAATTCTATTAAAAACAAAAAATGTCATATTCATCTTAAAATTTATTTTTTTTAAATATCAGTCGTCGGTTCGAGGATACCTCTGCCATTTGAGACCCAATTGTTCGTCTTCCGACGAACAGTCTGAGAGTAATATACACAACAAACATACGACAGTGTTCATAATTCAAGTATACACACATAAACATAAAAATAATCACTGAATAGACTGCTTATTTAAAGGACGAGTGTAATTTTTTTTCTTTAAAAAGTGAAGTTCATTGTGTTGTAATCAATATATATCATGATGTTTATAAGCATAAACGCATATGTCATTTTATTCGGCATAGCCAAAAAATTATCTTAATTTACACATAACTATTTTATTTATTACCTAAACCCAGTCATAACAAGATCTCAACAACATTAAAAATAATAAATCAAATTCAAAATCATCATGAACATTAAACACTTTCACCAAATTTAATTTAACATTAATTCCTAAGTAATACATTAATTCATTTTTTTAATTACATATTCATTAAAATATATTATAATATAAATTTATTAGATTTAATTAGGTTTAATAAAAAAAATTAAAATTAAAATTAATTTTAATTAGTATTAAATAGAAAATATTATTTATTTTTAAATATATATAAATTTTATAAATGATATAATATTTTACTAATTATTAAATTTAAAAATTGGTTTGAATTTGAAATTAGGTTTATTCACCTAAAAATACCAAACCTATTTCTTTTGTGTTAGTTATAGCCAAACCTTATTTAAATATTTCAGCTGCCATGCCAGCCAATTGCTTAGTTGGCGATGACGTGGACGACACGGTGTCAGAAAAACCGGTTTGATTCAAAAATGGCTAAAAAAGAAACAGAACATATAAGGTTTGGCTAAATCTGGCGATTTTTAAAGGTTCGGCTATAATTGACACAAAACGTATAAATTTGGCATTTTTTGGTGATTAAACCTTTAATAAACACTTATATTAAATGCATTCCAAATATAATTCAAGTTATAGAGTACAAATCATATAAACATATTTAGAATGATTCGTAAAATAATTTAAATAAACCCAAGTTAAAATTCATATCAATGAGTCAGCCGAGTTATTAAAACTACCAAGCTTCTTCCCACTTGCTGGGCGACCAATGTCTAACCTGGTCCAAAAGTTTATTAAATTTATAAACCCGACTTTATAAATTAAAATACTTGATAAAATAATTTTCCTATTTTTAATAGAATTCAGTAACTTCAAATTCATGTAACCTAAGTTACAACCAAAACTTAGCCAATTTAGGTTTAAAAATGTTTAGGGGCTAAACTGCAATTTAGCCAATTTGATATTCGAAATCAAATTTAATTACTCATTCTCAATTTACTAAATTATAAATCAAACAAAATCCAAAAGTTATCCTCAAAACAAAACCAATAGATAACACTTAACTTAAATAAGTTTTCAGAAACTTTAGGGGCTAAATCGTAAATTTACCATTTTGACATATCAATCAAAATTAAATATAATTACCCGAGTAATTATATTATTTTAAATCATAAAATAATTATCATTTTCAAGTTGTCAATTTAAAATTGAAATAATACAAAAGTTATTATCGAAAACCAAAACTATAGTTACAACAAATTAAGGGATTCGATATATTTGAACAAACAATTTTAGTGACCACTTTGGCCAATTGGCCATCTCTTGAAATCAAATAGCAAATTCAAAGTTATTTCCATGAACACAACAAGTCTGCCATGCATGATCCAAACAAAGTGTAAAACCAACAACTAAATAATATAACTAAAGCCATGACCCAACAATCTAATTATTCATACATGTTACCGCATCCCATTTTAATCATGAAATCAACATTACAATATCAAGAACAAATCTTCCTTAAGCAAAACAAGGTTACAGCGGCTATGAACCTATTATTCTCGGCAGCAAGAAGAAATATAACTAACGGCGACTCAAAACGAAACAATTGCAAGTTCAAGCAAAAGGGTTCTTTTGTACATCCATGATATGATACAAATGCATAATGGTAGCAGTTATATCAAAAGAAAAACGCAGTAAACAACTAAAAACAACGCAGCAGACAGTAAACATGAACACGGTGAAATCGAACGGCGACGAAAGGAGGAATGGTACATACCGTAATCGATTCCTAAGCGTAGAGATTAAGGATAATGGAGTTTACTAACGTAATACGCAATCCCGATTCAATAACGTGCTAAAACGTTAGAGATACGAATAAGAACGGCAATGCAAAAACGAACGGATTTACAAAAGATAGGGATGAGAAGCTTACTGATATAAACGATTGAAGGTAATTGATGATTCGTGGAGTTTCAGAAAGTTGGAGAAAGTGTGGCGGCTGAGGTTGTTCCAAAGAGAATGAAAATTTAGGTTTATGAGATAAGAAACGTAAAACAGATGAAATAGGAGGGAAATAAGGCTCAGATTGTATGTATATAAGAGAAACATAAGTTTCACGTTATTGCTGCAATACTCATTATAAAGGATTGCATGGGCTTTTGGCCAAGGACATTATTGAATAGCCCAACATTCACGTGGAAAATAAAGAGGAATTTGTACAAAATACTCATTTTTGAAAAATATTTGCAAAAATACTTTTTTTTTTGAAAAATTATTTTTTTTTCTTTTTTTTGAAAATATATTTTTTTATTCCGAAATTTATTTTTTTACTCTGAATTTTTTTTAATAATACTCCGTTATTTTAAACTGTTTGAAACTGTATTATAAACTGTTTCAAAGATGTCTACTTTAAAAAAAATTGAAACCTTTTGAAACTATAATTGAAACTGTTTTTTAAAACGGTTTCAAATTATTTTTTAACAATTGGTTATAAACCGTTTGAAACCTAATTAAAAACCATCTTTGAAACGGTTTATAAATGTTTCAAATTTTATTTTATTTTCTGAAACCGTTTGAAACTATTAGAAACTGTATATGAAACGTTTTGTAAAATAGTTTCAACTTATTTTTTAAAAACAGTTATAAACCGTTTGAAACCCAATTATAAACTGTCTTTGAAACTCTATTAGTAAATGTATTTGAAACGTTTTGTAAAACAATTTCAAATTGTGTTTTTTGAAACTGTTTGCAACTGCGGAGTAAAAAAATAAACTGCGGAGTAAAAAATAAATATTTAAATTTTTAGGTACGTTAATAAATTTTCAGTTTTTGAGGTATTTTTGACAAATATTTATAGTTTTTTTGGTATTTTTGTAAATCACCCAAAAATAAATAGGAGGAGAGCATGCATGGGCTTTACATGCTAAGAAGAAGAATGGCCAACGTTGCATCGCATGGCATTCAAATGATTTATATTTCATAAAATTTCTTTTTCCTTTTTTCTTTTTTTTTTCTTTTTCTTTTAAAATTTAATAATACATACTAAACACGAATCGAACCACGATCCAATCAACGAGCGACTAAAATTACATTAAATAAAAATATATAATATTAATAATAATAAATTACTTAAAGGTTGACGGAATGAAAAAATTTATAATTAAAATTAAAAAAAAATTAAAAATACGAGATATTACATAGGGTAACGTTTGATCTCTTGGAGTAGTAAAACGCAGGTGTATGTGGCTCTATCAACAGCTGAATTACCGAGTATGTAGTGACCAATTGTTGTTGTGCTCAAGTCTTATGGATTAAAAAAGAAATCAATGACTCAGGTCTTGCACTTGTCAATATTCCTATCAAATGTGACAATACAAGTGCAATTAACCTTTCCAAGAATTCGATTCAATATTCTAAGAGTAAGTACATAAAAATTCACCATCATTTTATTCGAGGCCATGTGCAAACGGGAATGTTGTTAATGAATTAATCGACATAACTAACCAACTTGCAAATACTTTTACCAAATCTCTAAATGAATAGCGAATGAATTTTATCATTAGAGAGATTGATATGCTCGATGAGAGCTTTTTGTGTTGATATACATGTTGTCATTCGTATTGCTATGATTTTTGTGCTTAGATGTTTGATCTTTCACATGTTTGATTTGCTTAGAATATTTGGAGTATATGCTTGCTAATTCAATTGATGAATGTATTTGGTCATTTTTCTCTATTAATCTTCTTTATATGTAGAAATCAAGGTTTAGTATTGTTAAAAAACCTTCAAAATTGCCCAAAAATGGTTTTTGACAAAAGTCGCGGGAGTGACAAGGTGTATCAAGGGCGCGACCTATGCATTTACTTTAAAAAAAAATAGATGTTAGTAGTTTTCCAATTTTTGAAAAACTAGTTTTTTATGACCCTTTTAGCGTTTTAAGGCCTAAAAATATCTATTAAGAGTATATTTTAGGTCTAAATGCACCAAAAATCACCAACTTTTTGCGTGTTTTTGTTATTTAACACAATCTTTTAATTTTTGTATATTGAACATGAAATTTCAATTTTTTTTAATTAAGACCACATTTGCATTTCATTTGAAAATGGGTGCCGTTTTACACCCAAACGATGTTATTTTATATCCAAAACGGTCTCATGGTCTTAATTGCAAAAAAAATTGAAAGTTTATGTTAAACATGCCAAAATTAAAAAATTATATTTTTTTTTGGTAGAAAGCAACCAAAAAGCTCTATTGATAGACACCAAAAGAGAATACACCTAACTCCCCTAAAAAGCAACACTAGGGAGCAACAGACCTGCAAGGCAGCCCTATTACACAAACCTCAGGGATCTGCACAAGCAGGGAACTAAACAAAACCTCAAGAGAATCTCAATACCCTGTTACAAAAGCCTCAAGGTAGGAGAAACTCAACAAGACACCAGCAGAAAGCAGATAAAGAAAAATTGCAGAGAAGTCTGTTACAAAAGCCTCAGACTCTCTGCAATACAAACTACACAAGCCAGAAAAAACCCTTGTTACAAAAGCCTCAAGGGAAAAGTAAAACAACCGATAACTCTAAAGCTGTTGAACGGCAGACAGGATGCTATTGAGAGTGCTGCTTGTGCTGTATCCATTAAACTTGTCCAGCAGAATGTTTTTGATTCTTTTAACAGAAATGCTAGGTAAACTGCATTCATTCAGGAAAATTTTCCTATTCCTGGTGTTCCAGATGATATAAACCACAGAAGCAAGGATTACTCTGCGAATGTTAGCTAAGATGCTTTTACCATTGGCTTTCTTGATGAACCAGCTGACCAACCTTCTCCAAGACCCAATATTCTGGTTAATTCTGCATATGGGAAACATGTATCTCCAAATTTCAGCTGCATACGTACAATCAAAGAAACAGTGCTTAATGCTTTCTCTACCATTAGCACAAAGCCCACAATTGTCATCAGGAGTAACACCCCAGGCTTTCAATTTGTCTTTTGTCTTCAGTCTACCTTTCATAGTTAACCAGAGGATAAAATTATGTCTGGGGATGGAGTTTTTCCCCCACACAATTTTGAACTAAGGCATACTAACATGATTACTTTTATAGACCTTCCAAGTTTTACTCACAGAGAATTTATTGTGATCCATCACATTCCACTTAATGTAATCACCAACATCATTTCTCAGTCTATAATTCTTCCTTATAAAATCCCAAGCTTCCTCAGCATCTTCATCTATAGGATCAGGAAACTCCCAGGTATCATTCTTCCACAAGTCAGCCACTATAGCCTTCTTTGGAATATATGTGTCTCTCATTTTAACCCTGGGGAACGTTTCCATTATAGTGCAGCCTTGGACCCAAGGGTCATTCCAGAACTCAGTGTTGGAACCATTACCAATTCTGAAATCAATCACTTTTCTAGCCTCAGTTCTGGTTTTCAGGATACCCCTCCAAATCCAGCTAGCTTTATCATTACAGTTTAAACTCCAGAAGCTTTTGTTCTTCATCTTATTGCTTTTGATCCAATTCACCCATATTGACTCAGGAGAATTATATATCTGCCAAATATGTTTAGTAATTGCTGCTTTGTTCCAAGTGTGGATATCCTTCACCCCTAAACCTCCCTCAGCTTTGTGTTTAGAAATGTTCTCCCAAGAAACCATGGCATTGTACTTTCCTTCACCTTTTCCTGCCCATAAGAATCTGGCACAAATTCTTTGGATGTCTTTGCAGACACTCTTAGGAAGGAGAAGGATGCAGGCCCAGAAAATGTGCATGCTCATCAACACAGAGTTGATGAGCTGAATTCTGCCAGCATAGGAGAGAGCTTTACTGGTCCAGCTGTGAATCCTTCCAGTAATCTTGCTAACAATCCCTTTACAATCTTCCTTAGTCAGTCTAGAGGAAATTAATGGAATGCCAAGGTATCTCATAGGGAGCTTGCCCTCTTTGAACCCCAATAAATTCAAAATGTCATTCTTGTTACCAGTATCCACATTACAGCAAAAAATTTGACTTTTGTTAACATTGACATTGAGCCCAGACATGGCTTTAAAGCAGGACAGCTTATCATGAAGAAAGGATATGGAATTTATGTCCCCATGACAGAAAAGGAGCAGGTCATCAGCAAATATCAAGTGGTTCAGTTTGAGACTCTTACACCCTAGGTGATATTTAAAATCATTACTGGGAGTAGACAGTAATTTAGATAGATAGTCCATACAAAGAACAAAAATAAGGGGAGACATAGGGTCCCCTTGTCTCAAACCTTTAGAAGAACTGAAATTATCTCCTAAATTACCATTCCACAGCACATTGAAAGTAGGGGTTCTGATGCAGTTCATCACTAAGGTAATGAAAATATTTGGAAAATTGAGTCCAATCAGCATTTCCTCAACAAAATCCCAAGATATGGAATCATATGCTTTCCTAAGGTCAATTTTTAGAAGGCACCTAGGGGATCCAGTGTTCCTATGGTAGTTTTTGACTAACTCATGAGCCAGCATAATATTGTGAGCAATATATCTTTTAGGAACAAAAGCAGACTGATTCTGAGATATCAACTTGTTTAATAAAGGGCTCAGTCTAGAGGTAATGACTTTAGTAATGACTTTAAAAATGACATTGCAACAGGCAATAGGCCTAAAATCATTAAGACTCTCAGCATTAGGACTCTCAGGAATGATAGTAAGAGTGGTATTATTAATAGCTTTCAGAATCTTACCATTAGTAAAAGCCTCCTTCACTGCTTTGATAAGATCAGTTTTGATGATGTCCCAAGTAGCTTTATAGAAGAAGCTATTGAAACCATCAGGCCCAGCTGCCTTGTCTGAACCAATAGAGAAAACCGCTTGTTTAACTTCCTCTTCCATAACCTCCTGTATAAGAGTCTCACCATCTTCATTAGAAAGCCTATTCTCAGAATTATAGACTTCATAGTTAATGTGACTCCTTCAATCATCATTATCATTGAACAGCTTCTTATAAAAACTGGTCATCTCTCTATGAATATCTGCAGGGTTGTAAACACAGATGCCATCCTCCAACTTCAGGACAGGGATATTATTCTTACTGTTCCTCTGTTTGATAGAGTTATGAAAGTACTTAGTGTTGGCATCACCAAGCTTGAGCCAGTTAATTCTAGACTTCTGCTTTAAAAAACTTTCTTCACATCTCAACAGGTACCTTAAATGGATAGACATAGCTTTTTCCTCACAGATCAGGTATTCATTCATAGGATCCAATTGCAAGTCAGATTAAATTTTATCTAGTCTTTCCCTTTGTTTGCTGGTTCTCATAGAGATATCAGAATAATGCTTCCTATTTAAGTTCCTCAATCTGTAGCTAATAGCTTTAAGCTTCTTAACAATTCTGAACATAGTGTGACCACTAACCTCTTTGCTCCATTCCTCCATCACTATTTCCCTGAATTCAGGATTAGTAGTCCAGTAGTTGAAGAACTTAAAGTTTCTCTTGGCATTCTGACTCCCTCTCTTCTGAGTTTTCATTAGAATTGGGCTATGATCAGAGATGCCACATGGCAAAGCTTCATAAAAAGAATCTTGCAACTCTTCATTAAGGCCATTCGACAGAATCCTATCTAGCTTCCTCCAGACTCTTTTGTCATCTAGCTGGTTATTGTTCCAAGTATAGTAACAACCAATACTCCTAATTTCAGCTAAACCTGCAGTTGACATACAGTTGACCATTTCTAGCGCATGCTCATTGTCTAGTTCATTGCCACCCATTCTGTCATTATCCCCCATTACAGCATTAAAATCACCTTGGACTAACCAATTACCCCTCACATCTCTAGAGAAATCAATCAGGTCACTACACATTCTTTGTCTGTCATTAATACAACTAGCACCATAGAGCAAAGTCCATTTAAAACTCACATTCTCAAACTTAATATCACAGTGAATGAGTTGATCAGTGAATCTAATGGGATCCACTTTCACTTTCGTTCATCATACATGATCCACATTCTGCCATTTTCACTGAAGTTATAATTATCAATAAGCTTCCAGTCTTTCATTCTCAGATTTCTCCAGACTTTATCTTTATTCACAGCCCTAACTCTAGTTTCAAGAATACCAGCAATAACCACATTTTTTTTCCAAGCAGGTGGTTGACTTCTGCTTGTTTCAGGGTCTCATTAAGACCCCTGATGTTCTAGTTGAGAATATTCATTTCCCTCTATCAAGAGGTTTGATTATCCTCTTGTTAGGCAATTTTTCATTCATGTTCATATTTAAATTCACAGAAGTACCTCTATTGAAAGTCTGATTAATTCCACCACCCTTCTCTTTGATCAGATTCCTGTTTTTCTTCTTGTTTGTCACAAGCTGAAATTCTTCCTCTTGGGGCACAGGAGTATTTTCAGGAGTTGTCGCTAAAACCTTCTCTTCTGTAGTTTCTTCTATAACTTCTGTTACTGGAATATCTTCCTCTTTTCCAGCCTCTTTTTTCCCCTCCTCAATAGTTTCTTTTGTTATATTAACAGCTGCTTCTTCCTTGTCTTTCTTAGCAATCCAAACTTGCCTAGTTTCACAATTCCTGTGACCAAGCTTGTTACATACCTCATAAACAATGGGTTTCCATTCATATTCCACCATTTGGGTGTGTTGCACTCCTTCCCCATCCTCAATGACCACCACATCAGGAAATATACCATTCAACTTCATGTCAATGAGCACTCTAGCATATGCAAGCCTTGATCTGTCTCTGGTGCACTTGTCAGCAAATAAAGGCTTCCCTAAAGTGCTTGCTATAGAACTCAAGGAATTAGGGTTCCAAAATTCCCAAAGAAGCATTGGAAATTTTACCCAAACAGGAACCGAAGCAGCTTCCACCACATCGAATGACATGTTCTTTGTCCATTCTTGCAGAATTAGAGGATGTTTATCAAATGTAAACAAATAGATTAGGTTTGAATTGATGAAAATCAACCATTCCAATCTTCTCCCATCTGTTTTTGATGAAATTCTGAAGTTTATAATATCTGGGTGTTAACCCATAAACACTCCCAATCACTGCAAACTTCCAGCGTTCCTCTTCAATTAGGGTATCCATATTATCAACCTTAGCTATACGCATTCCGTTACTTACTACTGGTGGTATATATTTCAAGGAGCTAGATGGGTCCCTGCTTCTGTTGTTCTTAACTAGATCCACCCACTTCCTGCTTCCTTCAACTTTTTGAACTTCCTCTGTAACCCTAGGTTCTTCATTAACCTTCTCTATACTCTCCTCAGTAATCATTTCTTCCATCGGATCTTGGTCATCACTTTCATTAATGACTTTATTAGCTGAATCTTCCTTCTTCTGAGTCAATGTCTTCCCCTGTTTCTTCGCCATTGGAAAGGGCGTGAGATAGCAAAGCTATTGTGCGCCCAGAGAAAAGCAGGAGAGAGAAAACTGCATTTTTTTTTCTATCTTATAAAAACACTAAAAACACGCGAAATTTGGTGATTTTTGGTGTTTTGAAGCCTATATTTTATGCTTACAACTATTCCTTAATATTATACGCTTTTCATAAGAAAAAACCAATGTTTTCAATTTCTTCTATTCTTATCTAAATTCTCATACATTCATAAGCATGGCATCCTTAAGAAGATTGATAAAAGGTGTTTTTCAAGGGGCAATGCCTCCCAAGCTCCTGCTCGTACTTTAAGTGACATTCCTACACTTGATGCGGGAGCCCTCGTTTTACAAAGTGAAAATTTATTGGATCGTCCTGTTATGGGGACTCGACCTCCGAATTTGGTCATCCCGAAGTATAGCCCAGCTGTGCGAACGTATAGCCTACACTGTGCGGACACACAGTGACGCCGATTTGTCGACAGTTAGACGTTTTGATTCTTTTCCAGTCATACACTCAAATTTGATTAAGCAGACTTTTAAAAATGAACTAGGAGGTTTAAAAAGGTTAAAACGGTTTTGAAAAATATGAGGTGTTTGGTTTAATAAAACGCTGCGACATTTTAATTAAACCATACATTAATCAATGGATTAATATTAAAAGGGTTAAGAGTTAATACCAAGAATGGTATTTGAGTTTGAAAGAGATATCCTATGTTGAGTTCAGTTCAAACATTTTAAGTTAGGTTTTGGTTTATGGAGTCTATACGTGATGTGTGGGTGACATTTTGATTATGTCTAGATCCAACGAGTAGTCGATCTGCCGTGTCAGAACACTAGGGTGTTTGACTAACAGGCTATCAGGAGCATACGCTTTTGGGGGACATCAGTTTTGTGAGTTTACTTTGTGGTTTTTACTTTTGATTATTTATATCTAAACTGTTTTTAAATAACAAATTGCACTAGTATGATTATACCATGAAATATCCATTAGAACAAACTTCCTATTGGTTGTCAATAGAAATGTGTGATCACCAATAGTACGCTAGATACGAGACTGTGTCTGACTGTAATACCCCAAAATATTTTAAGATAATTACGTCGTGCCACGTGTCGAGATTTCTGATAAATTAAATTAAGGAGAATTTAATTTAATTATATCGGGAATTTAGAATAAATTTTAATAAGTCAATTAGCGGGATTTGAGGATTTAACTTCAGAAATTAATATAAAATAATTTATAAATCCTGTAATGGATTTTATTTCGCCAAAGTCCGCGAAATAATATATAGTATTTATGGTAAAAGTTTCGAGTTGATCAAAGATCGTTTAAAATTTAGACGCGGATAGGTTATGGACTAAATTGAAACTTTTGAAAAGTTTCAAGGACCAAAGTGTAAATTGACCATTATATATTAAAAACCTTCAGATGAAGGAATGAAGAATCCAGAGTCTTCATCCTTCTCTTTTCTCATTTCTTCGCTTCGTTCTCGACGGTTCGTCGCGTGGTTTTTGTTTCTCGTCCGTTTCCGACGTTCTATAACTCCTAACGATCGTATTTCAACGGGTAATCACGATCCGGCGAGGCAAGAAGCAGCTGGACCAGTAGTTCGGGAAGTTTGACGTTCTAAAGCCCCGACGTATTTTTGGATAAGCGTTTTCTGTGAGTTTATACGATTTGCTTTTAAAGTATTTATTTAAGCAAATGTTTTACATTGCTTTATGATTGTTTTGCATGATTGCGATGCGAATTCTTTTTATGAATTACATATGCTTGATTTGAAATCAGTATTGATCCGATGGAACGTGCTACCTATTGGGCGACAATAGGACTGTGTGATTACCAGTTTTGATGTGACTCAGCTGGGAGCTGATGATGATTATGAAATTTACGATTGGGTTTATGATTTTGATACGAGTGAGCACTCGGCTACGGTGTAGTCTGGAGTCCCCGTATCTAGTGGCTGGGCCACCAGCGAGTTGGACTCGCAATGTGATATTAATGATTGGGTTGCTTGATCGATTAATTAGTATGTTTCAGGATTAAGGTTTCAATCGGATCCTGTACTTGGCTGCATACGATTGAGTATCGTTTTATGATTTAATTTGAATACTTATTAGTAAATGTATGAACTCACTCAGTATATCCCAATATACTGACCCCTCACAGATTTCCTTTCAGGTTAAAGACGCTTTGAAGCAACGGACTTCTATCCTACTTCCAGAAGTCTGTATTTTTGAGTATGTAAAGAAACAATACTTTACTCTTAGAGCTGCAGTAGATAAGTGTTTTGTAAGTCAGCTTGTATGTATAGTTTTCTGTAAATATAACTTTAACGTTTTAAAGTTTTAAATGTTTACGCTTGCTGCGTTATTTATATTGTGACAGCCAGAGGATATGTGTGCCTGGCATGTGTGCTTTGCATGACACGTGTTTATGTATGTTATGCATGACGTTTATGTTTCGCGAAAAATTATTTTACGTTTTTAGGCTTGCTACGGGTTTCGGAGCAACCACTCCCATTCCCTAGCGCCGGTCTCGGCCCTGAGATTGGGTCGTGACACTGACATAGAGGCCAGTTAATGTCATTGGGCGTTGGAAGTGCTAGCGACCCTGACTTAACAGTCTGAGACGGCTGAACGGTTACGGTCACATGTAAAACTGTGATGGCAGTTTTACGGTTGTGGTCCAGACACCGGCTTAGACGGTAGTGATTCAGTTCACGGTCTAAGGCCCATGTTGTGTAGGTTGAGACCCATACAATAGTCTACATTGTAGGGTTTCATCTGGATCCAGTAATTGGTAATATTTTATATGTACAAATGCTTTATGTATATGCGATTTGAATATTAAATTGTAAAATTGTAGACTCACTTAGAAATATTTATATTTCTGACCCCCCACTGTTTTTCCTTTCTGGTTATAAATCTATAAGGTTAGGCTTCCACAATAATTCTGGAATTCGTCGTTTGTATCTGTAGAGCTGCAAGTAGTTGGGTACCGGGAAGTCTGTCTTTCTGTTTACAGTAGTTCAAACTATTTTGATAAACTTTAATTTGAACTGATGTATGAGATATATGTTTTAAAAGCCTCGTGTTTTCTAAAATACTTTAACCAGTTATTTGAGAGATACACTGGTTTCATGTTTTTAGCATTTTAGAATTGTATTGAAAACATAGCAAGTACGTCATAAGAGATTAATGTTTGCGCTCTCGTTTCTTGAAATACAATTATGATTTTGTGAACGCGTTTTAAGAAAAGGTTTTAAAGTTTTTCCGCAACGAGGTTGCGGACCTTTTTATATTTTTTAAACGCAAAAAAATTGTAAGTGTTTTTAGGCTTGCTATGGATTTCGGATCAACAACTCCCATTCCTTAGCACCGATCTCGGGTCGAGTTTCGGGTGCAAATTGGGTCGTGACATTTGTCTAGATTCTTTGAAGTTCAGATTTGTAAACCTTTTAACATAAGTAGAATATGTTCTAAGAACAAACCTTTTCGGTGCTAAGAAGAGATAAAAAAGCTTTCATACCGTTGTTTTGCCGCTAATACTTCTTTTTCGTGAATTGGATAATTTAATTCTGCATCTTTAAGGGTTCCAGACCAATACTTACAAATAGGTTTAGGTTTTCGTCCTTTAATTTTAAGGACTGCACCCCACTTTTCTCTGAAGCATCGGTCTCTAAGACTAACTCATCTGTATTAGAAGGCAAATTTTTAAACATGATAAATTTTTCATTTTTTCTTTTACATGTTGTACAGTTAGAGTGTCTTCATCATCCCAATATCAAGGAGTTCTATCAGAAGATTTCTTAGATATCCTTCCTAAGTATTTGGACAAATCTTTCACGAATTGTCTAGCACAGTTAGCAAGTCCACAAAATCTTTGTACTTGTTTCTTATCTTCCAATTCATCAGGAAAATTGATAGGTTTTTCAGAGATATGACTTTGTTGCCAGATCTTTCCTTTTGTTATCTCTATCCCTAGAAATTTTATCTTTTCCTTGAACCATTCTATCTTTCTTTCAGATAGAATTATACCTTCCTTTTGAAGGTGACTCATGTGTTCAGCTTCATTATTGCTAAAAATTAACACATCATGCGGATAATTAGGTTTGTAAATTGTTCTTTTTGTAGAGACCAGCTCATTAAAAGTTCTATCATCTATATGCAGAGGAGCTTCTTCTACCAGACCTAAGGATTTTCTAAGGTCTTGTGCCAAATTATTATTATTCATGTTGGCTGCTTTAGTTGCTGAATCTACAATAAAAGGAACAATTTTTTCTTTTCTTAATTGAAGAATTTCTTTTTCAGTTATTGGTCCTTTTGTTTTTTTAAACCTTTTTCTCTTTCAATTGCATCTAACCTTTCATTTACCAGTTTTCCTACTTCATTTGCTAAAATAGATCTTTCTTCTAGCGAATCACCTAGAATTCCTTTTGCATGAAAATGTTCAAGGAGTTGGTGCACTTCGCTTTGCACGTTGTGTAGCGAAGTCAATCCTGATGCATTACTAGAGTCTGAACTCTCGACTGGATTACCCATTAAACTAGCTTAATTAAGTCTAATTTAATTAATTATTATTCAAACAATGTTAATTACACAATTTCAGAAGTTTGTTTTTTTCCTAGTTGAAAATATGGACTAAATTGAAAATATTGACTAAATTGAAAATATTTTTTCTTTTTGTACTCATCAGTACTGCTGCTTGAAAACAATAGGAACCAAACTTGTCTTTTTTTATAGTTAAAAATATGGTTGGTGACCTCCAACCTGATGGCGACGTGCTAAAAACACCAGTTCGTAACTTTTGAACAAGTTCACACACTAACTTATAATAAAATTAAACACTATTTTGTTAATTTTAAACAAGTTCACACACCAAAGTTATATTAAACCCTTAATTATAATTTAACCCTAAATAACCTAAGGACCCTTTTAGACTTTTTTCTAACAAAAATCAAATTTCCGGCGAGGAGGAGCTCCTCCTCGCCGGAGATCTGTTCTTGAGAGAACAGATTCAGATCTGTTCTTTCAAGAACAGCTGTTCTCTCAACAACAGCTGTTCTTTAAAGAACAGATGGCGACACCGCCGTGTTCTTGAAGAACAGACTTGGGTCTGTTCTTCCTCAAGAACAGATTCATGGGATCTGTTCTTGATGGAATAAGCAAATAAAATAAACCAAGAGTAAGAGAACCATAAATTCCACATCGACTAAGGAAAGTAAGGAAGACAAGGCGCGCTGCAAAAACTATAAAAGGGCCACAAACCCACAAGCACAAGGGTCCAGACATCGAACCTACCATCAGAAAACAAACATCTAACCCGATACTCGATACCTCAGCTCCTAGATTTCATCCGACATTCGGATCCATCATTTGGTGCCGTCTGTGGGAACTCCTAGAACAAATTTCACTGATCGGATTTGGTCATGGCGGATGTAAGCAAGGACGCAACAGGACAAGCGGCCAAGGAGAAAAGAACCTTACCCGACGGATCAGGAGTGTCGAACAAAGATAGCCCCCCGAAACCCCATAGCGTCGGGGGTGACAAGAAGGTCAGGAATCTTCTTTCAAGGTTTTGGAAGTCCTATACCCACACCGAAAGATGGGCTCAGTCAGGACTACCAGGAAACCATAGGACGAACGATGGATGGGGGCGATGAGGTGTTTTAAAGAGGAAGTGGCCACTATGGTGGAGGAAGCAACCGAGTCAATCAGGTCAAAGACACCCAACAACAAGAACCGGAGTGCGTCTGACAAGCGGGCTTGAGAAGACACCAAACGCAGTCGATGACCCAGAAGGAAAGGACCCGGAAGTAATCACGATAGAAGACAGTGAGAAGGAAGAGGACTTACCCGCTCTTAGCCGGTCAGAGGTAGGAACAGATAACGTGGATTTGAAAGAAGTTCAAAGGCTCATCTCGGAAGCAATGCAGAAAGTAGCCAAAGAAAAATCAAGAGAGCACGTCCAAACCAGCAGCATGACAGATGGAAAGTCACCCTATCGGCGAGTGTATTGTGCAAGAAATGGCCAGAGTGACTCAAGATACCCGACTTCGACAACTTCGAATGTACCGGTTGTCCGGAAAGCCACGTCACTAAGTTCTATAACAAGATGATACTATTGGACGTCTCAGATGCAATACTTTGCAAGACGTTCCCAACCACACTCGGCGACACAGCACAGCGATGGCACAACGGTTTAAAAGCCGGGTCGATAGCCAACTTGAGGCAACTAAATAGAGAGTTCGTGATAAGATTTTTCACAAATATCCCACCGAAAAGAAGCACGAAAGAAATCTACAGGTGCAAACAAGGAGAAGGGAAAACACTTAGAGCATACATTGAAAGATTCAACAATGAAGCTGTGAAGATCGAGGATCTGAACAACGACACGTTGGTACAAGCTCTAAAGAAGGGAACAAGAATAAGAGTGCTGGGAGACAAGCTAAGCTCAAAGAAACCAAAGACATACCAGGAGGTAATGGCGGTAGCCCAGAAATATATCAACATAGATGACGGAAGGAGACAGAAGACCAATGATGCACCAAGAGAAGAAAGAAGGGGAGCGCCTCTCAAAGACAACCTTCACACTCACTAAAGGATTACAGCACGAGCCAACGAAGTATTGGCAGGTACAACCCTTATGAGGAAATTAACCATTAGGAACGACAGCAGGTATCCCCACGATTACCGACGTGGCCACTGGCATTGCACTCATATACACATTACTGCAGCCGCTAAAAGTTCAAAGTATTATTTACATATCAACAAGAAAAAGCTTCCCTGACAGAGAAGGGTGGAAGCTCGACCAGACCCGAAGCTGTGTACCTGAAAATGATAAACAACAACAGAGTCAGAAATATAAATATTTCTGAGTGAGTAGATAGGTTTATAGTTAAATACCAAAATCGCATATAGGTAGAAAATATCGATATATCAAAATATTACCAGTCCTCGATCCAAATGAAATCCTAGTCCTGTTAGGTTAAAATGCTATCATTAGTATTGCATATGCTCAACTTTTGTTTAATACAGGATGAGCTGTATACTTGTGTATTACAACCATCTTAACTCTGTATAGGGTTGCTGGGCCGGAACTTAAGTCAATGCCACGTCAAGACTACCTGATAGGTTTTCAGCCGCTTTGCAAGCATCCGGCTTCACAACCTATTCTTTGTATGTATGCATATAAGGTTTTCCTCTCAATCTAGTTTATTATCACTGGTGATCACACAGTCCTATTATTGCCCAATAGATAGCTCGTTTCAGTGGATCTTCCTTGGCTAAGTTTCATACTTAGTGCGATTTCTGAATTTAAAAACAATTGAAATACTAACATTTAAAAGTAAACAAATGAACTCACAAACACCGCTAGATCTGATACTTATTCCTGTGGTATGTGTGTTAGACTCTTGAGGTCGTGGTCAAACTGCTGGCTAGCTTGTCGGACTAAACACACAAAGCAAACAGGATAAACACATCAATATATGTTTCCTATATAATTTCTAGGTTCGGAAACCTAGTTCTAGGTGAAAAATATAATTATTTAAACACATAGCATTATGGTCTCTTTTTTTTTTAGAATCATATTATTAATTCTCATTTTGAGAAAATATTTAAACTTCTTTCCATAAGTTTTTTTTTGAAACGTTCCATAAGTTATTTTAGGCATAGCAATACCTAAAGAAAACTATTTATAGTATAGACTAAATTGTCAAAATAATTCTTAGTTATATACTAGGTATTTAGCAAAACCGATTGTTAATCTTTAAAACTTTTTAAACGTCGACTTTAACTCTTTTAAAGTCTGTTATAAACGTTTTATTTTACTTTTAAAACCTTGTTTTAAAATATCTAACTTTGGTTTAAAAACATTTATTTAAAATGTTTTACGCTCGGTCGAAAAACACCTCGGGTCACTAGGCGAAAGCACCTCCGAATCGCCCCCGGAAAGTCCCCCTAAAAGCCCGAAAAAACATCGCCCGACAACCGTTGGAGCTATTGTGCGGTCGCACATCATTTCAATGCTGTGCGCCCGCACAGCATGGTGTGTGTCCGTACACTGTGTTGTGCGGTCGCACAGCTCGCTGTGCTCGCGCACATCCCAGAATTTTCCGTCCTACTTAATTTGTCCAAAACGCTATTCTTACGTCCAAAATCATGTATACACAATCCAAAATCAATTCGGTCGTTTAAAACGATTATTCGAATCGGTAACCGTTTATAAACGAATTTAAAATTGAAATAAATTGAAATAAACGTTTAATACGGGTATACTACCTCGATTACTTGAGTAATCGTTGAAGAAACGGAGTTAGAATAAAGAAACGGACAAAGCGGAGCGGAAACCCTGATTGCCGAACTGTTGAGAGAGCAAGCAGCTCAATCTTTTTTCTTTCAGAAGAAAGAAATGAGGTTTTGGCCTTCATTTGGTAACTAATGAGGTTTTGGCCTTCATTTGGTAACTAATGGCCTTCATTTGGTTAAAGTGTGCTTTAGCACTAGTTCAATTATGCACTTTAAACCAACTTCTAAACTAGTCGTCTGTAGCTCAAACGGAAACGACTTCCGAATTTCGTGAAAATTTACCCAAAAATCAAGTAAAATATAAAAAGAATAAAAATATAATTTTTATTCCCGTCCGACTTATGTTTTATTTTTAATAAATCATTTTTGATTTATTAAGTCCGCATTAACTGCCTTTGATAAAACTTCTACTTCCAAATTTTATCAAATTTTTACGATAACCTTTTTAAAATATTTCGCGAATATTGGCATCAAAAATATTCGCTCGGGACTTTTGAATTATTCTGCAACCAATTTATAAATCCATATTTTCCCCGTTAACTATATAGCTAATCAAATTTAAATTAATTTGGAATCCTATAGCCATAATAAAAAATCTGGGACGCTTATAAATTAAAGTTATTTTTAAATTTAATTTACCTACTCCCGTCTAATAAAATATTAGACACGTGGCTATATTTTTATCCCTTAAATTTCTGGGTTATTACAATATAT
This sequence comes from Mercurialis annua, assembly GCF_937616625.2. Lineage (NCBI taxonomy): Eukaryota > Viridiplantae > Streptophyta > Magnoliopsida > Malpighiales > Euphorbiaceae > Mercurialis > Mercurialis annua. The sequence goes on from NC_065571.1 coordinate 44,163,209, forward strand.
ATGCGATTTGAATATTCAACTGTAAATGTATGAACTCACTCAAAAATATTCATATTTCTGACCCCCCCCCCCAATCTTCACCTTTCAGGTTATCATGTACGAGGTCAGACTTCCACAATAATTTTGAAAGTTGTCGTCTATATCTATAGAGCTGCAAGTAGTTAGGTACCGAAAAGTTTGTCTTTTTGTTTACCGTAGTTCAACTTATTTTAATAAACTCTGATTTGAACTACTGTAGAAGATATATGTTGTAAAAGCTGCGTGTTTTCCAAAATGTTTGTACCAGCTGTACAAAGAGGTACGCTGGTTTTGTTCTAAAGGCATTTTATGATTGTATTGGAAATAGATCAGGTACATCATATGAGATTGATGCTTGCGCTCTGGTTTTATGAAATACAATAAGGGTTTTACGAACCTAGTTTTCAGAAACGTGTTTTCGTTAAACGAGAGAAATATTTTCAGAAATGTTATTGATCATATGTGATGTATAGTCTTAAATTGTGAAAAAATTGTAAAGGTTTTTAGGATTGTTACGGGCTTCAGAGCAACCACTCTCATTCCCTACCACCGGTCTCGGCTCGAGTTTCAGGTGGAAATCGTGTCGTGACATTTGAGTGGAGGTTATATTAGTGGTGTGAGAATAATTCCTACCTAACCATTTTTGCGGTTTTCCATGCACATTTGTTTACGTTAATTTCCTTTCCATCATATTACTTTTTCTTCCTTCCTTCCTTCCATTTATTATTTTTTGTTCTTGTTTTTGTTTCTTTGATTTTTCTGATAATTCTCGTTAATATGAGTTATAGACTTAAGATGCCCGACAATTTGTTCTAGAAGAAGAGGATGGTGAGCTTGATTACTCGAAGATGAGGGTGGACGATGGTGGTAGAGAGACATAAGGGTGGCTGGTAGGGCGTTTTCTTACGGAGAAAACTTTGAATCTTCTAGCTATGAGGCAGGTTATGGTGGCTGTGTGGAAACTTGTTTGTGGAGTGAAGGTTTTGGAATTGAAACATAATTTGTTGCTTTTTTAATTTTACCATGAGAAGGATTTAGTAAAAGTGGTGGATGAAGGCCGTTGGACATTTGAACATCATATGTTCTTATGTCGAGAAGTGCAGCATGGAGAAATTGTTGACAATATTGAGTTATGGAATGCAGAACTGTGGGCTCACGTTAATGATATCCCTCTACGATTCGCCTCAAGAATTTTAGCTCAGAATATTGGAAATGTGTTGGGAGGGTTCATACTGTAGGATGAAAATCCCAAAAATAATGCAGGTGCTAGTTCTATGAGAATCAGGGTGAAGGTTGATGTGAGGGAGCCATTAAAAAAAAGTATAAAATTTAAGAGGGAGCTGATGTTTTGTTTCTATTGCAAAATCTTGGGGTATTCAGAAATGTTATGTTCTAAGTTCTTCGATAATCCGATTCCGAAAGAACTCTTACCATATGGGACATATGTGAGATACAATCTTCATCGTTCAGAGATCAAAATGGAAGGGGGGGGATGGTTGCGAAATGATAGTCCTTCTAGGGTTAGCAAGGAACAAGAGGATGGTGATGTGGAGGCCCTTAATAGATATATATCAGAGAATCTGAATAATAACAAATCTATTCCAAATTTTGAAATTAGAAATGTTGGTAATTAGAGACTTAATTCCAGCATGATGAATGGAAAGAGTAGTGGTGACGTGTTTTTTGGTAATTCAAGCAGGCAACAAATCCCTACTTGTAAAGGATTATCTGATTCTAGTATGGCAAAAATAAATGACGTGGTTGAGGTTGATGCTAAGAGAAATAGGGTGGCTAGTATGGGCATGTGATTGAAGTTGGACAGTAGGCCTAATTTTTATGCCATTTATATGATCATAAATCCTAAGAATAATATTCCGGCGGGATTAGAATCCAGGCCCGCCGGCAACAATAAATTGCTTGGTGATTTTGGATATTCGTAATCCATCTCGAACAGATACGATTTGTTAGTTATGGATTGTGTTGAATTAGCGAAACAGTTTAATTTCTAACTTTTATTCTGTTTTTGTATAGCGATCTGCGAATCACTCTGAGCATGTATTAGCACATTATGTCTGTTCCATGTCTGGTCATCATGAGTGGTTTAGCCATTTTTTTGAATTTCTTATAGCTGTTATCGCTTCAGATTTGAGTTAATATATGCTCGATTTTCTCGTCAAAAAAAAACCTTAAGTAGCCATAAATATATAATTCCCAACACACTCAATTAAATTAATTATACCTAATATCGGAAGTTTTAAATATCAATATTAATTTTCAAAATAAATTTATAAAATTATTATTTCGGAAAATTAAATTTCAAAATTATTATTTCAGGACTTTTAATAACTTACCCAAATTCTAAGGTATTTTCCATATTTCTCTCATTACAAACAAAATACTCTAATCCCGATAAAATTACTTGATCCAGTTTATATTTTAATTCAATTTCCCAATATCTTGCATTTTCAGAGAATTTTCCAATTCTTTTTATACAATCCAACTTAAATTCTTTTTAATTTAGTACCGTAATTTAAAAAAAAAAATTCAAACTTCCCTTTTTCAATTCAGAAAGTATTATTTTTTGCAATTCTAAACTTAATATTCTGTACCTTAACTTACCAATTACAAATTATAATGGAAAATTATATTTTTGATATTTTAATTTAGAAGACTTTTTTCGAAATTGCTTAAAATATCACCTTACAATTCCAAATTCTTATAATATTTTATCTCCAATATATTTTATTTTTGACCAAATGACGTTTTGAAATCCAATTTAAATTAAAATATAGGTCGGACGTGATCAAACAATTATGTATAAATTTAGGAGTATTATACTATTTTTCTTCATCGAATACTTATTTAAGCGTCAGAGTGAATAACCGGAAAATTCATAATTCTGACATTCTTTATGACCGTATTCTCTACTTTAATATCCTGAACTTTTAGTAGAATACTTTTCTATTTGCAGTGATTTATTATATAGAAAAGAGGTTAAAGGAAGGCAAAGAATAATTTCTTTGCAAAATTAAAGGGTTATTGATTAATTTCTTAAAAAAGGAAAAGACAACAATTATGAAACGTATAACTTAAATGCTCATGTAATTTACATCAACGCATGGATTGATTTAGAAATGTATAATCTATACTATATATAAAAGCACGGAGGGGGGACAGACAAATTTACTGAATAATCCTTTTCAATTTATTACTAAATAAAGGTTTTATAGTCATTAACTAATTAGTTATTTAATTAATCACTATTATAATTAAAGTCCTAATTAGAATAGGTAGCTAAATTATCTCTAATTTAGGTTTTATTATGTAAAAAATAACTAAATTGTCTCCAATTTAGTAGGAATATCTATCTTTTAGTTTGATTAAACTACAAAATTAAAACACTGTATTTGGTTAATATATTATTATTTAAATTTCAATCTTATTATTTTTAAAGATATTATTAATAAAATTAAGTTAATTCAAGATGGAAAAAAATTTAATAACTGAATATATTATATTTACTTTTACAAAAATTCTTAACTAATTTAATATTAATTATAAATAAAAAATTGAAATAATTATAATAAATCTATTAATATATACATTGACGAGTTACGTTACGAGCCACGTGCATAGCACGTAATGCGAAACTAGTAATATAAAAGGAATGGATTGGTCTCTAAACTACAATTATATAAAAGGAAATAATTAAAATTTACATCTCCAATTTTGTTTAATATTTTTAATTTTATATAAATCTATATATTAATTAAATGGATTGATTTAGAAAAAAATTAAAAATAATAATTTATTATAAAAGAAATACAAATAAGAATATATCGTCAAATAACAGTCATGCTAAAATTACAAATTAAATTTTTATCGAATAAAGCTCAAGTTGTAAAATAAGTTTCACACGGAATATTTGACAAAACATCATAATCTAACCAATTTGGTTACCATTTAACCCTTACAAATTTGATTATCATTTAATATGATCGATAATTGATTGCTATTTTTCATAACGATATACATTAAGAGATAATTATTTTCAACCTCCTGAAGTTTGACATATTACACTAGTCAGATTCTAATGTTTAAAAGTTATACCGAAACACCACTTAATTTATAATATTATATTAAAATACCCTTCCATTATATTTTCTGGTAGTCAGCCATTAGTTAGGAAAAATAATGTATTATAAGCCCTTTAAAATTTGATATACTATACTAATCTATCTTTTTATATTACGACATTGCATACTTTACCACCATATATATTTTTTTGACATGTTCAATTCTTGGGTTAATTTCATAAAAAAAATCATGATCTTTATATAAATTTTTATTTTAATCACGATTTTTAAAAGATTCAATATAAAACCATGAATTTTTATTTTTATTTTAAATCTATTACCAAATTAAATTCCGGTGTATTTTTGCTGACGTGGTCACCAGAATCTGGCGGATTTGAAAAAACATAAAAGATAAAAATACACCAAAAAATAATTATTGATAGATTTGGAAAAGAATTTGAAAGTTCAAGGTTTTATATGGATACTATTAAAAGTCGTGATTAAAATGAAATTTCGTATAAAGTTCGTGAATTTTTTTTATAGAATTAACCCTTATTTCTTCAAATTTAATAAGACACAAAACATATAAATAATAGAAAAAACATTATTTATTTTTATTATAATTAATATGTCTTATTGTAATTAATTTGTAATTTAAATAAATATTAATAGTAGTAATAAATATGCGTTAATTTATTTTTCGTAGTGCTTTGTACTTTTACAAGATTACAAATATAGTTTTGACTTATTTTCAATTAAAAATATAACTGTAGTCATTTTTATATTATTCATATTATAACTATTTTCAATTTCTAATTTAATAAAAATTTATAAATATATTAGGATCATTAATGCAATACTTATTACTATTACTATTTATTTTATATTACAAGTAAATTACAATATGATATATTAAGCGTAATCAAAAATAAAAAAATATTTTTTATATTATTTCTATGTTTTTTATCATAATAAATTTAAAATATTAACATATTAAAAAATATAATGGTGGTAAAGTGCGTAATATTGTAAATTAAAAGGACTAATTAATATAATATATCAAATTTCAAGGGCCATTATTGTATATTATTTTTTATTGACTAGCAGTTGACTAACGGAAAATTTAACGAAAGGATGTTTTAGTATAATATTATAAAACTGGAGGGTGTATTAGTATAATTTTGCAACGTTAGGGTCTAAATAGTATAATATGTCAACCCTCAAACGGTTGAAAGTAATTATCTCATATCTTAAAAATAAGAGAATTAGTGTGATAAATATTATAATAAAGGAAACAATTTAAAAAGAAAGAAATATTATAAGCAATATAAGAAGTATTTCGTTTTATATAGTAGATGATAGATATAGAGATTTTTTTATTAACTGAGAGTTGACTGATTTTAGATAAACAACAAAAATATATTTACGTGTAGACCCTCTAATATTTAACATTCAATAAATTAATAGTTTTATAGTTAATAATTTTTTTAGGAAACCAATTTTATTTCATGTTGGATAAAAAATAATTCTATTATTTAATAATTTACTAAAATTTAAAAGACATTTTATGTAAATATTAATTATTAGAAATTTTTAAAGAATATATATATATATATATATATAATATGGAATAAATTAATTTATATGTTAGACATAATTAAAGTACTTTTATCCAACATTTATTTTATTATGTACTACATATAAATTTGGCACCGTTTGGATGAATTTTAAACGATGGATTTTACACAATCCATAAATTTGGACAAAATCTATCGTTTGCTTAGAAAAAAATTAATAAAATTCATGGATTCATAAATTTTCTTATTTTCTATAATCCATCATTTTTTAGGGTTTTGATTGCCCACCTACTAGGTGGGAAAGTCCAAATCCAACATCTTTTTTATAAATGAGGAATCGTTATACTATTTATATTTTTTCATAAATAATGTTAAAAATCTATTAATTTTATTTTTAATCCAAACGATGGAATTTTAAAATCTATGGATTTAAATTCCATTGAGTTAGAATCCATCGATTTTGTTAAAATTCATGGATTTTAAAAACCCTCAATCCAAACGGTGCCTTAAGCTATTTTACTTTGTGAATGTTGTATCTTAATTTTTGTTAAATATCAAATTGATATTTTTCTAACCGAATATAACATTACTTCTTTTGGACTAAAACTAACATTTTTAGAGTAATTGTGAACTGTATATAGTTGATGTATTTGTAATGTAATTAAATATGGCGGTTTGTAAACTAAAATGACTTAATTTTATATTTTAATAATTTTTTATATAAATTTTAATAATTAATAATTTTAATAATTAATAAATTTTTAATCCGACATGTATATTAATTATTAGAGGGTCGACTATTTAGAACAAAAACTATCATATAAGTTTAACATACATATATATACATATATATGAAAGAGATTAGTTACCTATTATTACTAAAGAAACAATTTTTTACATATTGCAATGGCTTACGAAATAGACTTTCTTGTCATTCTGCTAGCTATATTTTCTAGTTTTCACTTTATAAATTGCAGAACAAATGATAAATTAAAACCATACAAACAACATCAACCTCAAATTTTCATCCAGGTACATTTTTTTTATTTTTAATGCAATATTGCAACATTTATATTGTTAATTTCATGTGTTGAGGTATATTATATAGGGAAAATGTAAAACGTTACTCTTAATCTTTATATTTGGTATTATGTTAGCTCCTTTTAATTTTTTTTGTCCTATATGTATTTTTGCGGAAACTAATTGAAATTCTTATTTTTGTGCGTTTGTTTGGGACAATTAATTTGCAGACCGAGTATGGCGATGTCTATGATTGTGTGGATATAAACAAACAACATGCTCTCAATCATCCTGCACTTACAAATCACACAATTATGGTTTGTTTTACGGTTATATCAATTAATGGTTTTTATATATATATATAAAGGGTTTAATAGTGAAAAAAATCTTAATTTTTACGACTTGTTGCAATCTAAATCAAACTTTTTAATCTTTGTAATAATAGTCAAATTGCATTTTTTTTGCAATAATACCTAAACTTGCACTATTTTGTTGTAAGTTTGGCCATCAATTTTGCAATTATTACAATAAAAAATTGCAATTTGGCTTTTATTGTAAAAATTAAAAGATTTGATTTAAATTGCAACAAGTTATAAAAATTTAGATTTTTTTTTCATCATTAGGTATATATATATATATATATATATATATATATATATATATATATATATATATATACGTGTGTGTGTGTGAGTGTGTTGTGTGTGTGTTGAAATTAGATTTTTTTTCTTCTATAATTGCAAAAAATATAATTTTTTAGAAATATATTCAATTTTTTCAGAAGTTGTAAATATATTCCAATTTGACCATTTTGTTGAAAATCTATCTAAATGTGTTATTTCAATTGACAATTCTTTTCCTTTCTAATTTAGGAAAATTACACAATCAATTGCTATAGTATCCAAGATCAAATCAACTTAAAAAGATGGATATATTTTTAGCCATTTTATCAAATTTGGATAGATTTAAAAAAAATTAAGAGATTTGAATAGATTTTCAGAAAGTCATAAATATTTGCTTTTTAACATCATCAAATCTTTAGAGATTTGAAGGGATTTGATTAATTAGAAAGAAAAAAGGGTCAGTTAAGTCCTAACGTTTGGCCATTAGATCAAGTAAACCCTTAACATTTGAAAAGGTGCTATTAAACCCTTAACATATGTAAATCGTAGTATATAAGCTCTCGTTCTTAACACCGTTCCAACCTCCGTCTATTTTTTCCAGCTTGGACTCATTTATTGCCAGCGTGAATTGCCAGTAACCTTTTTCGGGTTAGTTAAACCCCTAACATTTGACCATTGGATCAAGTTGGCCCTTAAAGTTCGGAAAGGTGCAACTAAACTCTAATGTCAGGAAAATAGAAATTCTTTAATTTTTATAAAATTATTTAAAAGTAAGAAATATCATGATACCACATTTTAAGAAAAAGCTCGCTCACATTTTTAATACCCATCAATTTCGACACCATATAGTTATGGTTGTGTTGGGCACACACACTTTTTTTTAATATAAATAATATAAACTTCTAAATTAATAGTAGTATTATTTATTTAATTTATTTAAACTACAAAAATATATTTATTATTTTATTAATTGTATTATATATATATATACATCTCAATTAATTAGGATAATATATTAAAGCAACTACTTAAATTATTTATAAAATAAAACTAATTGAAATATTTTTTTAAAAATTAATATTCATTTTATTTAAATAAATATATTAAATTTTTAGTATTTATATTTATTTGTAAATTGACTATTATTTTTTCCAGCATGGACTCATTAATAAATACTTGTCATAAAATAATAATAATTTTATTTATTTAATTAAAATGAATTAATATTTTATAAAATAATTTAAATAAATAATACTACTATTAATTTAGAAGTTTATATTAAGAAAAAACAAAGGTGTGTCCAACACATCCATAATTATATTATGTCGAAATCGATGGACACTAAAAAATAAGAACAAGCTTTCTCATAAAGTGTGGTATCATGATATTTTTTACTTTTAAATAATTTTATGAAAATTAAAGATTTTTCACTTTCTGATGTTAGGGGTTTAGTTGTTCCTTTCCGAACGTTAAGGGCCTACTTGACTCAAAGAACAAACGTTAGGAGGCTTAACTGACCCAAAGAAGATTATTGAGTCCATGCCGAAAATTCACGCTAGCAATTAATGAGTCCGTGCTGGCAAAAATAGATAGAGGTTGGAACGATGTTAAGAACGAGGGTTTAAACGTCCAGGATTTAGTTGTACCTTTCCAAACGTCAAAAATCTACTTGATTCAATGGTCAAATGTTAGAGGCTGAGGCTTAACTGACCATTTTCTCTTTTAAAATGGATGAGAATTTTCCCACTCCCATGATTAATATCCACACTCCATTATTTGTTAAATGTACATTTCCGTTCTCTGTTTGAATATTTAATAAAATTTATTTGCAATCAAGTATCAACACAAGATGGCTCCAATTAAATTGGTTCTAGATGATCATCAAACTAAAAGTTGTAAAATTATTTTTGTAAGAATTTTACAACCATCCACCATTGCTATTCATGTAAAATATTTAGTCAAAATCAGTATCTCAAAAAAATTAAACATAGAATTTTTCCTACTATAATCTTTAACACATTATGTTAATACCATAAAAAAAAACACATTATGTTAAGGACCTATTTAATAATCCTCAAATTTTATTATAATAAAAGTAATTTGAATTAAAATATTTAAAACCATCCTTATAATCATTCTGTTAAACTTTAATAATTAAATTTAATGCATAGGACCAAATTCAAATCAATATTCATTAATATTAAAATAAATTATATAAAATTATTATGTATTTTTTTATGAATGAAAAGATATAAAAACGGCCATAAGCGGTGGCAAAAACACCTCAATCAAGAGCTCTCACACAAGAAATGACACAAAAAGTGTACTAAAGGCTACGACTTAGCGAGAAGAGAAAACGAATCAACGTTCAAAAAAATACACTATGAATTTCTTAAAAACATTCATACTAGAATAAGAGAATTTAGCATGGTTACATCTGAAAAATAATTGCCCGAGTAAAACTCCATTGAATAACAGCGTAGATATCTGTAGTCTTGTTTTGAAAAATTCTTCTATTTCAAATCTTTCAAAGTTCCCAAATTTCCGAATCCCAAATTGAACACCATAACTTAAAGTATCGCCCTGGATGAATCAAATAACGCCATTGCTGTAAAAAAAATCGTCGAAAGTCCTCGGTATAATCCAAATTTAGAAAAAACTAAATTCCAAACTGAAAATGCATAAGAGCAGTGAAGAAGAATATGATCTTGATCCTCCAAAACACCATATAAATCACAATAAGTAATTCCATTTGTGTTAATATTTTGAGAAGATGGAAAAGAAAGAGACGTTACCCGACCATGAAGGGTTGCCATAGAAAGAATTTAACTCGAGGAGGCGAAATAGATTGCCAAATGAGAGTAAACGGTTAACTACTGGTAGTAGAATTGATCTGCTGAAGTTTAAAAAAGGAGCTCGGAGTTTAATTTCTATTGCCAGATCTCTAGAAAACTTTATCTTTATTGTTGGAGCAGTTGCTGAAAACAATGCTTGAGACCCAGAGTTGCAGCAATTGAATCTCGGTTTTTTCTCCCACTCTCAGACGCCGACGCCAAAGCCATCCGTTATGAAGAACATTGTCAACAACAGTTGTTTTCTAGCAAGACATGTCGTAAAGTCTTGGAAAAGTAGCAGCTGCTCAAATATCATAATTCCAACAATCATGCCAAAGAGACACCAAATTCCCGTTCACCATGTTGAAACCAGTGTTACCTGTGAAAAGCCTCTAAGCTAATTGATCAATACATCAGCTCTTGTGAATTCCTCGCAGATAAAAGAGAGGTTATGCGTTTCAGCATTCAAAATTGATTCCCATGAGGTAATTCCAGAAGATGCAGACACAGTTGCACATCAGAGGGAGCTTTGATCTGTAGTACATAACTTCCAAGTCCACTTAAACATGAGGCTTTGATTTCTAATCCATGAAGCATAAATACCCAGCCCTCCGTATTTGTAATCTGAACAATTCGAGTCCCAGCCAACCTTGCATAGAACACGGCTGGAAATTACTCCCTTCCGAAGAAAACACATCATGTGAGAATTAAGAATATTTTAAACTTTCAAAGGCATGAAGCAAATAAACATAAGATAGATAGGGATGCTGAATAAAATGGATTTGATTAAAATCAAATGACTGGATGGAGAAAGATAAGAACCCTTCCATATAGCCAAACGAGATTTAAATTTTTGTATTATAAAATCCAAGGTTCCAGAAGTGATCCTCCTATTAGCAAGAGGTAATCTAAGGTATTTAGTCGGAGATGAACCCACTTTGCATCCAATAATGTTCCCAACATGAACAAGGTCAAGATTGTTAACGTTAACTCCTATTATCCAGCTTTTCTGGAAGTTAATCTTGAGACCAAAAATTAACTCGAAACACCTCAAAATTCTGGTCATATTCTTAAGCTTCTCAAAGTTTAAAGGAACAAATAATAACGTGTCATTGACGAATTGGAATTGAGAGATAGAATTTGTTGTGTCGCTGAATGAAAACCCATCAATTAAACCCAACTCTTTCCCTCTGTTAATTATATAGCTTAATCCCTCCATCGCCAGCAAAAATAAAAATGGAGGAATGGGTTCTCCTTGACGTATTCCACGGTATTAAACGATTCAATTGGACTTCCATTCACCAAAATAGAGCAAGAAGGCAAGTAAACATCTAGTCCAATCATCTGTTTGGGAAATTCATTTAGCGCATAACCGAAAGAATATAGTGCCAATTTATACTATCAAATGTCTTATGAAAATCACGCTTGAAAAGAAGTAACTTATCTCGTCTCTAGGTTGCCAAAAGAAGGAATTCGTTAGCAAGCATGGAGCAGTAAAGGATTCTGCGACCTTTGATAAATGCATTCTGATGGTCGGAGATGATGGACTGTAATAAAGGAGCCAGTCTAGAAGCCAACACTTTAAAAAGGAGCATGTAAATTATGTTAATCAAACTGATTTTCCTATAGTTATTCAGATTAGAAAAGAACAAAGGGTCAACGCGTCCCATAAACTTGTGACACCGGGTCATCTAGTTCAATTTATACTTTTTTGAGCAACTAACCCCAAAACTCTTCATTTTTGGGTCAAATAATCCCATAATTATATTTTTAAATCGAGTAAAATATAAATCGGAGATGAGGGATGCAATAATGTAATTAGATATTTCGCTAATTGTTGTGCTAAATTTATTTTTTGAAATAAAAAATATAAATTATCCTAAATCTTTCTCCTGATGAAAACATTCCTTGCCATGAAGATAATTTGACAAAAAAATCCGATATGGTAACAAAAATTGCCTTGAACTGAGCCGCATCCTCTTGGTTATAAAAATAGTGAAAAGGAATCAAAGAAAATTCCCCTATTACGAAGAAAAGAATCAACATTTAATAAATATGGCAGATTCTTCACCTGAACTAAAATTGATCTTAAAGCATGTTCTGATGAAACAACAAATGGCTTGAAGTCTATTCTTTGTTTATCAACCACTTAAGCATAGGATCGTCTGTCCCTCAAAGACGAAATGAAATCATGGGTCTTGGTAGTCTGTTGAATACGTGTAGCAATAGGTTTATGCATGGTTTATAAAAAATAATAAATCAATATTATTAATATTTTTTATTTTTAATATTTTTATAAAAATAAAAATAAATAAAAAAGTAAAATTAGAGAATCTATTGGAATAAACCTAAGTATATTATTTTTTACATTAAAAACATTCTTTATATTAATAATTATGCTCTTTAAAATAAAGAACATCATTAGAAATGCTAAGTCCAATACATGAATAAATGAAAAAGGTGATGTCAACTGAGAGAGAAAAATGAGAGGCAAAATAAGAATAGCTTTGTCATTAAAATAAAGATCTAATTACTTAAAATCCACTCATCTTATAACTTTTTTACATTAATACCATGACCTAAGAAAATTTTCAATTATACCCTATTTTTGATTTTTATATTTCATCTGTACCCCAAAATTGAAATTTTTGACAATTTAATTAATGTAAAAATAAAAAAATTAAAAAAATTAAATACAAGGATTATATCATACTTTTTTTTATTTTGCAAAAAGTACAAATAAAGGACTAATTTAAACTTTTTTTAAAGAAAAGTAGGTAAATTCAATTTATTAGGGTAGAGATGAAATATAAAAATTGAAAATTTTCCTAGGTCATGGTATAAATGAAAAAAAGTTATAAGGTGAGTGGTTTATAAATAATTAGGCTAAAATAAATAGTGGAGTGGGAAAAATTAATAGACGGAGTGGGAATATCGCCTCTAAAAAATATAGAGAAAATTAATAATTTTAATCTAATTAACAGTTGGAAATAATAGTTTTTAATTATATATGATTCGAATTACTAATATATATTTTTCTCAACCAAATGAAAAGTTAAAACCAAGTAAAGAGCTTGAAGATCGTATGCTAGCTCATGAACCGCTGATAAATTCAAGTCTAAGATTGAAGAGAGGGTGCCCATTTGGACGAGTGCCTATTCGTCGCTCTCCAAGAGTTAGTCCTATCACAAAATCATGGAATCATGGATGGGAAGTAAGTTACATTTGCATTTATTTCAAAATGGCTATCCAATATTTATGTACTCTTTCCGTTTATTTTTAGTTATCGCTTTAGACTAAATTATTTAAAAAATATTATTTTTTTCTTAAATTATAAACACAAAGACTAATATAATTGTATTTATAAATTCCACTATTGAATTTAAAAAAAAAATCTCTTTTTAAAAATAGAATTATTAACCTACTATTAAATGGTTTAGTTTTGAAAATTAAACTACCATTTAATGAAGTGATTTAATACGAAAGCTAAATTTGGAATACTATTATAAAAGTCAAATAGAAATTCTAAAGTGACAACTACTGATGGACAAAAATGTTTGTCTAAAAAGACAAATAAAAATGGACGGAGAGAATACAATTTAAGTGTATAACTGTTAAAAACACTTTTAGAGGCTATTGAAGTAGTGTGCTATTAAAATTTGGTAACTTAAAAAAAACCATGTTTTTAATTTGTTTACTAATATTATATTTTATTTAAACCGAAATTGTTTATTCTGAATTGAACTATGTGTCGGCCACATTTATCATGTGTCATCTACTCTTTGACATGTGTATCCAATTTAGTCACATCAGCCCGTAAGGACAGCTAATGTAATTCTAAATTTTACGTCAAATTTGTTTAATACAATTATTAAAAAGATTGCTAAAAGTATTTTTTATAATAATTTTATATTGTTAATATAATTATTATACTTTTAACTTTAAAATACTATTAAATTGAGGAACATTCTATTGAAATAATTAAAATGTTTATAGCATTTACAACGGTAATGATATAAAAATATTTTAATCATCAATCTGTAGTAACGGAGTACTATAGTAAAAATAAAAGTATTTTCTAATCATCAAACTGCAATGACCGAATAATACTCCATTTTCAGGACTAAGCCTTGCATTTTCAGTTTGCAGGATTATATACATCCAAAGGAGAATATCATGGATCTGGGGGCGCTTTGAGCATTTACAAGCCTAAAGTTAATGTTAATTCTAAATGTCATAGTTCTGCTATGATATCATTTGAAAGTGGAGACGGTCTTAACTTGAACCAAATACAAGTTGGATGGACGGTCAGTTTACTAATTAAATAATCTTAATTTAAAATTAAAACAGATGGCTGGATTAGATGGAATGTCAATTCAGTAATATTAATTAGTTGAACCGGTTGAACTGATTAATTCGGCCAGTGTATTAAAATGATTTTTTTTTATTTTTTAACAAAAAAATTGGTGTTTTGTGATTTGACATGTCTAAATTCTGGTCAAAAGGGTAAAAAATCGATCAATCTCGTATGATCAGATTTCTGGTTTCTCCCTCCTTTCAGTCGGAAAATGTCACTAGTTGTTATGACCATTTGATTCAATTTTAAATTAAACATTATTTTTATACTGTTCTGATAACCTTTTTAATCTCACAGGTGAATCCTGATTTATATCATGATAATAATGTCCGAACATACACATCATGGACGGTATGTACTTAAAATATCAATTAACTTTTTTCCTCTTTAGATATTATTTCTTCTTATTTTGCAAATATACAATGGATCACAAATTAGACAAAATAAAAATAATTATTATATGGAAAAATATTTCTGATTAAAATCCTAATTTTTTATGGTCAAAATACTGTCTTTATATTAGACAATTATTCGTTTGACTTTAATGTAAATACATTAACTATTATCTCTTTATTCTTTTGAAATACTATCTGGCCAATTCAGGTCAAATTTTATCTTTGTGAATAATCTGTTTCACATATTTTTACTTTTAGGGGATGAAAATAGCTAAAAGAAAGTTGATTTCATCCTTCTCGGCCACATAAACAAAATTTAGCATGAATTAATCAGATAACCTTTTATTTCTTCAAATATGAATATAAAATTATTAAAATATAATAAATCGAATGTTTATTGTCTAAAAGTAGTATTGTTAGATAACTACAAAATATAAATTTCTAATATTTATTTAGTCTCTTAGAACATAAGATAATATGTTCTTTATTTTTTATATAAATCATCTTGGCAGAGCGACAGTTATCAAAGGACAGGCTGCTACAACATGTTTTGCTCTGGATTTGTGTTAATCAATCCTAATTTTCCTCTAGATATGGTTCTAACACCATCTTCAGTGAGGGAACCCCCAACATATGAAATATGGTTTGATGTCTCGCAGGTAACTTATTAGTCATATAAATTGTATGGAAAATGGTTCAAAAAAATTTCAAACATTTTTCTATTTTTCATGTCTTACTAGTTTTTTATTTCAACGATTTTAAATTTATTTTAAAAATAATTTTAATTTAATTTAAAGAATTATTCCAATTTTCAAATCATAATATCGCATGCAAATTATATAATTTTTAAATGGCTAAACTCATCCCGTATCTTACTATTTTTGTTTAGAAAGTCCTTATTGCGAAAATGTTATCTTTTTAATTTCTATACTTGTCAAATTTTGATTTTCATGCCCTTATTGTTTTTAGTCCCTTTAATTATAATGCTTTTTTCCTGTCACAAAAAAGGGCTTGAAAATAATAATTTTACAAGAATAGAAATTGGAAAGAATTTTTTTTTTTGAAATAAGAGTTTTCTGAACGAAAATTGTAAAGTACATAGTGATCAAATTAAAAAAAAAACAATTACTCGTATACTATATATGATAATCCGTAAAATAATATTTTCATTTTCGAACTTTATTTATAAAGTTACTTTAATTTAAAAACTTTTTTACTTTCGTATTCTAATGTTTCTACATGTACTCTTTCTATTTTGATTTTCATTTTCATTTTTCATAGAATAGTCTTTCTAATTTTAGTTTTGGAAATTGACTAAAACCTTTTAGAGACCATTTTAAAATATGTGTTTTAGAAATGATTGCAAACTGTGTTTTTGAAGTCGTTTGAAATCTTAATTTTTAAACCTTGTTTTAAAAACTATTTTAAAAACAATTGCAAACTATGCTTTTAAAGACCATTTAAAACTATTTGAAATTCTTAAAAATCGTTATAGAATTGTTTTTAAAAGACAGTTTCAAATTCTATTTTTATGAAAAAAGTGTTAGAAGCAAATTTGGAGTAAGAAATCGAAATGCACAAGTAAGAAATAAACTCTGACGGTCATTTGATGGATGTTAATTTTACTGATGTTTTTGTAACTTTTTTAGATATTATTATAAAAAAATATATCATATCATTTTGAAGGACAAGGAGACTGGCGCTTGGTGGCTTGGAATAAACAGAGAGTACATTGTAGGTTATTGGCCTAATGAAATATTTACAAGCTTGAACCAATTTGCTGATACATTAAGATGGGGAGGAGAGATTTTCACACCCTCATCAGAAGACTCGAGCCCTCAAATGGGAAGTGGACTTTTCCAGAATACGAATTACGATTCGACATGTTTTGTTCAGAAAATCGATCTTCTTGATTCTCATTTCAATACAATTATTCCCGATGAATCTTTTATTCAAAGTAGCACATCACGTTGTTACCTTGAAGGAGATCAATCGTACAAGAATGACATTGGTTATAGCTTTTTGTTCGGCGGCAAAGGTGGTTCTAAAGATGTTTGTTTTTGATTTGCTAATTGTTCTACATTTAAACTATATCAACATCTTCTCGTTGCACAAATAAAATTACTTTTTATATTTTTATTTGATTATATACATTTGTGTTATTATATTGAATGATTACAAATTATTATAAGCTATAGTTTATCTTACTTGTTGTACTAAAAAAATAAAGAGAAAATAACGATAAAATTCAAATGTCGTAGCTTTTTTTGTTAAATACAATTAAACTATTTTATTTACATTTATTACCATATTTATTACTAATATTCATGTGACTGAATCTGCATCTCCTACTTTAATGTTTCTGTACCTATTAGTGAATCTAGCATGCCTATTATCAGGAAATTAACTAGAGTGATAAACATACCAATTTCCTGAAAGATTATGTTCATAATTTACCTAAAACAAATGCTATTTTAACTACACCACATAGTTTGTCCAAAGTTCTTACTTATGATAGACTTAATCCGCCTCATAAGATTTTTTCAGTCACAATTGATTCAATGATAGAGCCTAAGACTTATAATGAGGCTGTGAAATTTGAATGTTGGAGAGTGCAATGCAGCAAGAATTAAATGCATTGAAATTGCATAATACATGGGAAATAGTTGAAATGCCTAAGGATAAGACACCAATAGGGTGTAAATGGGTTTTTGAAATTAAATATAATAGTGATGGGTCAGTTGAAAGGTATAAGGCACGTTTAGTTGCTAAAGGTTACACACAACAAAATGGAATTGACTGTACTGAAACTTTTTCCCCTGTTGCAAAGATGACCGGTATTCGTGTAATTTTGGCTATAGCAGCAGCAAGAAATTGGTTTTTGCAGCAGTTAGATATAAATAATGCATTTTTACATGGGGATCTACATGAGGAGGTGTTTATGCAACTACCACTTGGTTTAGAAGAAACACAGCCTGGTTTAGTATGTAAACTTACTAAATCACTCTGTGGTCTCAAACAAGCAAGCATGCAATGGAATAAAAAGTTGACAGATGCTTTAGTTTAACAAGGTTTTATTCAAGCAACTTCAGATACTTCATTATTTATAAAGAAAAATGGTACATCCTTCACAGCATTATTGGTATATGTTGATGATGTGATATTAATTGGCAATGATCAACAAAGCATAAATACTATCAAGGACTACTTAGATACAACATTCAAGATAAAAGATCTAGGCTCATTAAAATTCTTTCTTGGTTTGGAAGTGGGAAGGACCAAATATGGAATTAATTTGTGCCAGAAAAAGTATGTGTTGGATAGAATAAAAGAAACTGGATACATAGGTTCAAAGCCTGCTTCTACACTTATGACATCTGCAACAAGGCTAGTCAAAAATGATAGTGCTCCTTATGAAGACATTACTGGATATAGAAAGTTGGTTGGGAAGTTAATTTATTTGTGTAGCACTCGATCTGATATATCATATCCAGTGCAATAAATGTCTCAGTACTTAGACTGTCCAACAAAAGCACATTATGCTGTAATATCAAAGATATTAAGATATTTGAAGAAGGATCCAGTCAAGGGATATTCTTTCCAGCAACAAATAACATGAAGCTAAAAGGTTTCTCAGACTCTGATTCGGGAACATGTTTAGACAGCAGAAGATCCATTTCAAGATTCTGCATATTCTTAGGAAATTCCTTAATAACATGGAAAACAAAGAAGCAGCCTACTATATCTAAGTCTAGTTCAGAGGTAGAATACAGAGCCTTGGCAAACATAACATGTGAAATACAATGGTTAGCATATCTGTTAAGAGATTTACAAGTGGAAGATGCTACACCAGCCTTACACTACAAGAAAACAGGTGATTAGCGGCGGACTTTTCCGTCGCTAATCACCTCTTATCCATCGCCAAAAACCATCTGCGACGGATTAACGACAGACGCTATCCGTCGCAACAAAAATGGTCACAAATGAACTCTGCGGCGCAGGATACTGTCCGTCGCCACTTTCGCGATGGAATATCCGTCGCTAAATCATGCCAAAACCGTCGTTATTTGACAGCCTCTAAGACGGATTTGGAGACAACTTAGCGACTGTTGTTACTCATTGGCGACGGTTTTATTGGTCGCTAATGGCGACGGTGTTAGCGACGGAGTGTAATCCGTCACTGTCACCAGAAGCTTATTTGTCTCATATTAGAGGATAGCGACGGATTAAATCTGTCGCTAAGTATTATCATTCGTCGCTATTATAAGTCAGTGGCAGCAGAATTTCACAGTTTTCCGTTGTTTTGACGTTTTTTCCTATCAGTACAAACCTGCTACATACAGTATTTATAAATCAATTTTAAAACACAGAAATCTGAAATGAAACCCTGAAAATATATATATATATATATATATATATATATATATATATATATCAAAGTTAAAAAAAAAACATAAATGTATGAAGTGCTAAAAACATATAAACTGTACGGATATAAAAGCTAAAAACACACTCTAGAGCCATAGCGTCATCATCGTCTGGCGGGGATGGGGGATGATGTGGGCGAAACACACTACACTATAAAAGCTAAAAACACACTACACTATAGACCCGATCGTCCTCGCCGGTCTTCTGCTGACGCTCTAGCGCGGCTATCCGGTCCTCAACATGACGCTCAAGCACGGCCATCCGCTCATCAACTCTGCGCTCGACCTCCTGGTCTGACTGCTGTGAACGAAGGAGTATTGTGATAACCATGTTAGTGATATGCACTAGGTCAATCATCTTTGACCATGTTTTAACTTTATCATTTTATATTAATGATTAAAATACTTGAACGGTTAATTCTTTCTAAGGTCATCAAGTATGTGACTTGATAGTAGAACCCTTAGGTTCCATAAAAGAATTATATTCCATCTATCCCTAGTCTTAATAGAACATTGAGACTAGTATGATGTTGACTGATGATTATATTTTACTAATCATGTATATGAGATATTAAGTCAAATCATAGGTGCTATTTGAGAAATAAGGCACTGGATGATCCACTATGAGAATACTACATAGATCACTGTCATAAGTAATTCTCATTACAGTTCTATTAGTATAATCCTTTGACCTTGAAATCATCATAGATTTATACATAGCTATTTCATATTTTGATACAGTCTTACATTATCTTTAACAGGATAATGGAATAGATTGTCATTGGATATGAAAGTAACTATATGAGAAATATGAGTGATTGAGAAGGGATTTGTCCCTCATTTATTTGAGAAAGATATCTATGGGCCCCTTGAAGAAGATAGACTAAAGGAAATGCATGGACATGCTAAATGAATTAATAAGGAGTTATCATTTTCAGTCTACTTAGAATCAAGAAACTAATGATTGAATATTATAAGGATGACAGGACTATGTCTTATATTCAATCTGGATATCGAGAGACAAAGGGATTAAAATATTATTGTAAATGGTTAAATCGGATTGTCGATATTCGTATAACTTGGGTAGTCATAATGTCTTGCTAGAGGCCACTTATGACTTGTGGGCTGAAATAGGAATTTCGGGTTTACTGCCAACGTTATATGAACCTACAGGGTCGCACATTAAGAACAGGCCAAAACATATGGGTTGTACAAGCCCAATGTGATTAAGTGATTAATTATTATATATATATATATATATATATATAATTCGTAATATACGAATTATATATATATATATATATATATATATTAATAAATATATATTAATTTGAAATTTAAGGATAAGTGTTTTCCTTAATTTATTATTTTTGAAGATAATAAATATAATAATTAATATTTATGGATGATTATTCAAAAGGAGTTTTTGATAAACATAAACTTGTAAGAGTTGCAATGAGATTGAAATACGAATTTGTCTCAAATTCTAATGTTGTTGTATGACTATAAATACACATTAAGGAATGAGTTTGAGGATTACGAAATTCATTATTCACTAAATCAGTAAAATTTGAAATTGCTTGTCAAGCAATAGTGCTAGCACACAAGCACTAGTTTTGGCTAAGGTCTGTTCGTGTGGAACACTCGTAGAGGACGTATTTTTTTGGAGGCGTTTCTGTACCGAGACCAGGTATCACCAAAGTGAACCACCTCCTTCCTTCCTATATTGCTGTTGAATTCGACATACGAGTAAGTATTAATTCTGTTGTTAAATCTATTTATTCGAATTACATGGATCTTGGTTTGGGTTTTAGATAAAAAAATTGAAATTCCGCTGCGTTATGAACGTAGAAAACCCAACAAACCAGTCAGCATGTTATCTAGCCCACAATCCAGTCTTCCATGAACGAAAGAGGCCCATAGAAATAGACTGTTACATAGTCAGACAGAAGCTCCAAACAGTTTTAATTCATTTGTTTCCAATCTTTTCTTATCAACAATTAGTTGATTTTTCACAAAATCGCTGCCAACAACTTCAATTCTCAATATTTTTATCCAAGTTAGGTATACACAGTGTATATACTCCATTTTAAGGGGGGATAATAAACTATAGAAGATCAGAATTGGAAGAAAAGAAGAATCAGAAACAAAAGAGAAGAAGAATTTAAGTTCAAAGTTAGTTAAGTTAGTTATGTATCAAATTGTGTGTTTAAAATTAAAATTAAAATCAGTTAGACGTAATATAGCCGTTAGGTAATTTAGCTAGTAGAATTAAAACATGTGTTCAGATGTGACATGGGGTCTCTGTATTTATACTATATATAAAAGCACGGATGGTGGGGGGGGGGGCAGACAAATTTACTGAATAATCCTTTTCAGTTTACCACTAAATAGAGGTTTTATAGTCATTAACTAATTAGTTATTTAATTAATCACTATTGTAATTAAAGTTCTAATTAGAATAGGTAGCTAAATTATCTCCAATTTAGTTTTTAGTATGTAAAAAATAACTAAATTGTCTCCAAATTAGTAGGAATACCTATCTTTTAGTTTGATTGAACTACAAAATTAAAATATTGTATTTGATCAATATAATATTATTTAAATTTCTATCTTATTATTTTTAAAAATATTATTACTAAAATTAATTAGTTAATTATTTAATTATGGTTATTGTAAAACCAAAAAAAGAATAAATTCAGTATAAAAAAACTTTAATAACTGAATATATTATATTTACTTTTATAATTTTTATTAACTAATTTAATATTAATTATAAATAAAAATTGATATAATTATAATAAATTTACTAATATATTCATTGACGAGTTACGTTACGAGCCACGTGCATAGCACGTAATGCGAAACTAGTAAATTGTAAAAGTTGGATCATTAATTGGTTAGTGAGAATTTATCTTTTCTTCTTTATCTCTTCTAATTCTTCATAAAATAGAAGTAGAGAGACACATAAACGGCAAATTAGAGTAGAGGGACCTCTTGAAAAAAAAGTGAAGAGTAGAAGGACTTTAAAATGGGTTTGCCCTAGATTAATTAAGTATTGTTTTCTTTGTTTTGTCACCGAGCTTAAGATAAAGGAGGAGGATTGCTCATACTCAAATGTGGTAATTATTATTTTTTTTATTGAAAAAGAATCTGCTAAAACTAAAACAAAAAATTGATGTGTAACAACATCTTTTACTTCACATCTTAAGTTTCCTACTTATAGTTTTAAAATATTATTTTTAATAATAAAATTAGATACTACTAAAGGAATTAAAGTGAAGACATCATGTTCAATTGACCAACACCAAGATCAAGCAAGAACTTCAAACTGTACAGGTAAACATATAGTATTTTAAGCAAAGTATTACAGAAACGTACCACTATTTTATTTTATTTATGTTTCTTAAGTTTTATTCTGTGGGATTTGGTGGAACTTCTGTGCATTTGAAGAAGTTTTGAGCTAAGTAAGTAATCAAATGTACAATTTTCTTGTTCAATATGTAAGTTCACTTATATGAGATTTTTTTGAAGTTCTTCTACACTTTTGTTGTTTTAAAAGCTAAATTCAATGAAGCTATATTTTGTTTAAAGACATTGAAAAAAATAAAAAAGATAACCTAATCTTTAAGTCTCAAACTCAAGATTAATTAGTAGGAATACGAAAATGATTTTTCTATTTTACTAAAACTGGATAATAAATTAAGTTCTATTTAATGTATGTAATTCTGAAAAAACTGCTATAGAACAATTAATTAATAAAATCAAACACATTGTATCATATAATAGTTTTTTTATCCAACATTATAGAATCAATTTAAAACTAACATAATACAACTCCATGCAGATAGCTTCAAAGTGGCTGTATAGAAACATGAATTGGATTCATCTGTTCTTGACTAATACGGTGGCTATTACCGCGATTTTATGGTTCAGAATTCGAGGTATACCGTATATGCTTACTTCATTCAATAAATTTGGTGAATTTTTTGCTTTCATATTTAGTTTCATTTTTTTTATTTTTTAAGATGATTGGTATTCCCTCAATTGTAATTTATAAACAATATTCTTTTGATGTTTCATTTGATCATATAGTTTAATTTTAATAATTTTTTAAATTTAATTTATCATGTTTTCAAATAAATTAGTACTATTTTAAATATAACTCAATTATCTTTTTAAACGTAATATTAATAAATAATACCTCATCCTCATTTTCAATAGCTAACCACCGAATGCTCCACTGTAATAAAATAAAACCCCTAGTTCAAAAATGTATTCGCTTAGATATATTTTTGTCAATTATTTAATAAATTGATAATTTATAAAATAATATTTAATAATTTATTGAACAAATCACAAATATGAATATAATAATTTTTATAAAGTTATGTAAATATTTTATACAAAAATTTAATTATTTGAAATACGAATTAATTTATTATAAAAAATATTTTTTATGATTTTATATTTTTTTTATCAATTACAGTACTTTTATTGATAGATTTTTATCATGCCCGACCCTAGAATCCCATATTTATTTCATAATATTCGGCATCAATTGTATAAATGTTGAACCAAAAAAATAAAGATTTCAATATAAAATATCCAAAGAATTAACACTTTTTGTTAAAAAAACAAACACCATTTTGTCAAAAACATATCCAAAGAATCCAATACATTCTAACATAATATGTAAAATATAGTTATCAAAATTAATGTTAACCCACTATATTATTATTAGCTATAAACGCAAGTTTGCATCTCATCATGTTGCCGTAAAATTTCACAAATTAACATATTAAGCTCTTACAAACGAACACAACTTCTGAGTTTCCAAGTTTATTTACAGAACCACTGAGTTGCATGGTCAATAAATACCGAGCAATTTTTCAGCTACCATTACCATTTCAGTCTGAGACAGAAGAGGAAGAGGACAGGAGGAGTCCATCTTTGTCTCCACAAGGACAAGAATCTCAGCATGAGATCATTGAAATAGAAGAAATTCAAGCTCAGCAGACATACCCTTTTGTGTCGGAAGTTGAAGAAGAACAGATTGATGTCGAAATTCAAGTTCAACAGACATACCCTTTTGTGTCAGAAATTGAAGAAGAACAGAATGATGTCGAAATTTAAGTTCAACAGACTTACCCTTTTGTGTCGGAAATTGAAGAAGAACCGAATGATGTCGAAATTCCTATTGATGCGTTGGAGATAGAGGATCAAAATCCTCTAATTCTTAAAAGTCAATGGAGGTATATACTTTTATCATTTTTTAAGTACATATTTACTATGTATAATTCTGGATTAATTTTTTTTTTTGGAAATGAGATTTAAATGCTTTATTATCTTATATTAATTATTGTTTTTATTATGTTCGTGTATCGGAAATAGATGCAACTTTCCGATGATTTTGCATGTTATTGCTACACTCGGAGGACTCCTCGTAGGTTATTCTCTAGCAGTTGAAGGTATTTATTTTTAGTTTTGCATAATTTATTGAAAATTTGGTTAGAATTAAATTAGTATTTGATTTCCAGTTTACTTGAATTCCGTATTGTACTTCACTTTGGGTTCAACTAGAAGCTTCGACTTCCTATTAAAAAGAAATTAAATTGGGCAAAAGGTGCATATATATATGACCCTTAACTATTGGTCTACTTTTCCCCTTCAAATCATGTATATGGATATATGAAACAACAAAATAATATTGATCAAATCATCTGTATGTATAATTTGGCTGTATATTTCTTTTACTCCGACTAGTTTTGAGCTTTGAATTTTTCAATTCTCCTTAAAATTGTAGTGAAAGAGAATCGTTGTTTTATATAATTAGTACGTAGTTTAAATACATTTGAATTCGTTTAGTTGAATTGTGAATGGATTATAATTCTTTTAATCGAAATTTCAGTAAAATAATAATATTAAATTAAGTAGTTTGAAGGAAGAGAGAATTCGTGAGAGAACGAACTTTCAGTAAAATATTAATATTAGATAAATATTTAATCAATATTATTTTAATTTTACTTATGTTTTTCAGGTGGGGTTCTTGCTATGGATAATTTTATGGTGAAATTTTCTCCTGAACTTTACGAAGAGAGGAGGCTTTACAAATTTAACAACCATTTTTGGTTTACAAGCCTCAAACTCCAATGGTATATATCATCAATTTATATGGCAGCTTTTGTATCAATGCCATTTGCTTTTATCATGAAGAACAAGTGGGGAAGACAGCCGACATTACGCTTAGGATCAGTTATAATGGTAGCGGGAAGTGTTCTAACTACCATTAGTCCTCATTTTCGTGTTCAGTCAATTGCGAGATATACCGTCGGAATTGCTATCGGACTTCTAGTCCAGGTAAATGTTTGTTTCGTGCCCAATTTAATACTTATATCTTTAATTTTCATAAAATATATTCATCAAAAAAAAAATTCAAATTTTTTTTTATTATTATTCTTAATTTTTTATTTTTTATCTAGTAAATCTATTTAAAAATAGAAGGTTATCTTTTATTTTTTTTACTGTTTTCATTTTATTTATAATGGAAAAAATTACTCATTCAGAATTATAAAATTTTAAAGAAAATAATGAAAACTGTGTTATATTTTTAAAATTCATTCATTTAGGAACCGAGCATTTTGATTTAGAATTTAGAATGTATGGGTAATTGTTTACTTTTAATCTTTAAATTTAATATCATAAGTTTTAATAAATTATTTTTTTTGGTAAGAGTTTTAATAAATTATTGTTTGGAAAAAGGTACAAAGAAGCCCTTGCAGTTTATTAGAAAGTATATATATATCCTTTAAATTCTTTTGGGTCCATTTAAGCCCTCTAAATTTTTAAAGTGGCGCAAATAACTCCTTCTGTTAATAATAAATCGTTAACCTGCTTATGTGTATATTAATATGATTAAAACAAAATAAAAAAGAGAAAATAACAGAAAAGCCAAGAAAAAGCCTTCTATTTTCGGACAATACAATGTTAATTAATTGTTTTTCTTTCTTACCACATTAATTTCACAAATTACCAGCTCCCTTTAATAGTTTTCAGCCAGCACCACCTTCCTCCCTTCATCCCAAGCCTACACGTGTCTAGCAAAACACACATGTATCGTGCTCTGTTAATTTTCAACTTCTTCTCTTCTTTATTGCTCTTTTTACCGTTTTTTCAAACTTATGCTGATTCCTCTCTTTTCTTCTTCCCTCTCGCACACGATCTCTCATGATTTCAATCGTTTATCCTTCTTCATTTACAGTTTTCTTTTTACTTCCTATTTTTTAGCCATTATCAGTGTAGTGTGTAACGTGCATTTAGGTTTTAGGCTCCACATTTGCTATTAACTGCATTTTATCTATAAATAGCAACATGGTTTCTACAAGATCAACTCCTACAAAAGAGAAGAAGGATTTTGTTGTTCCTGTAAAAATGAAGCGGAAATTAGTAAAAAAAGCTGAAAAAGATGTTGAAGGAAGTGGTGTTGCTTCTGCCTCTGAGAATGTCAAAGTAAAGGGAAAAAAGGTGGATGAAACTGGTTTGAAAAAAAGGCGTTTGGCTTTTGATGCTGTACCTGATCATCAGAAAGTTCAGAAATCCTTGCATATTGAAGAACCAACTCGTTTGGTTCAGGTAATTTTTTTTATATCTGTATTTTTCATGTATAAGAGATGTATTTTGATATGTAATGTCATGTTCCATTTTAAGATTAGTTTATAAAATAAGTTTATTAATCCTTGTATCATTTATGTATATTATATGTATCTTAGATCTGTGTTTTTTTAGGCTCTAAGATTTGTGTTTTTCATTTTAAGTTTACATTAGTAGGCTCTAAGATCTGTGTTTTTGTAAATGTTATATATGCATCTTATATGTTTTTTTTCATGTAAAATTATTTTGTATACAAATATTGTATTTTAGATTTACTAATTATGTATTTTTTGTGTATCATTTGTGTATATTTGTAGAACTGGGACTACTTGTTAGATGCGGAAGATCGTTACACTTGTAGAGTGACTATGCCTTTAAATTTCAAATATATTGAGGACATCAAGAAAACTCTTTCTGATACTCAGCTGGAACTTTTCAAGAAGACATTTCTTGGTCATTTTTTAGACTTGTCGCCGTTGTGTAATCAGCCTCAGCTTATACATTCTTTATTGCTGCGAGAAGTGAAGCATCCAAATAATAGGGAATTGTGGTTTAAAGTTTCTGGACATAAACTGCGGTTTAGTATTGATGAATTTGCTGTGATTACGGGGTTAAATTGTGTTGGTGATTTCAATCCTGTTTCTTATGCTCCATTACAGAATCAGTTGATTTATACCTATTTCCCAAATAGTGAAGTTACTCGAGATGGATTGGGTGTCATATTTCTGAACAAGGTTTTCAAGTCGGATGAAGATGCGGTTAAATTGGCCGTAATTTACTTGTTTGAGTGCTATTTGTGCTCAAATGAGATTAAATTTCAAAATGTAAGTCGCTTTTTTATGGATATGGTTGATAGTGGGGACTATAACTCATATCCTTGGGGGATAATGGTTTTTCGATCTACCATTGCTGATATGAAGAAGAGGTTTGCTACAAGAAGACGACTCAAGTTTTATAGGCTTAACAGTTTCCCTTTGGCTTTGCAAATCTGGTTCTATGAAGTCTGCCCTTTTGCTACTAATAAGATATGTTTTCCTGTTACTAAACCAATGTTAGTTCCTCGAATGCTAAAATGGCTCAAGAGTCAGGACAAATTAACAATCAAATATCTGAATGAGGCATTTTTTGATCAGACGCGTGAGCAGGTATGCTGTTTTTTTAACAGAAATTTAATTTCTGTTACTTTTATGAATCATTTATGTATAATTCATGTATCTTAACTGTATTTTTGTTTTCTTTTTGTCAGTTGATGCTGAAGAATATTGTTCCTACAGCTCAAGAAAAAATGTCTCTTGATATATCTGGTTTTTTCCAAACTGGAAAGAAGAAAATAGTTGAAGATTTGGATTTTTCAACTGATGATGACGCTATTCTTGCTGATTACCTCAAATGTAAACAAGTTGAGTCTTCGAGACGAAGAAAAACATTTAATCTGTTGAAGAGTCGACTTAATGGTATCGAATCAAGTCAACTGAAAATACAATCTGAATTTTCTTCTTTGAAGACGGAGGTGAGAGTCATTTATGACTGTATGACGGTGATTGGCGATCATTTTGGCTTAAGCATGCCTAAGGTATCTTTTATTGTTAATTATAGTTTTTTGAATATCTTTAATGTTTTTGTTTAAGCTAATTTATCTATTTTTTATAGTTTCCTAAGTCTGTTGCTGTAAATGAAGTTCCCAATGATGATGATAATATGGGGGTAAGAGGTTTTTATTTTAGATTTTAATGTATCATGGCGTGTATCAAAACTGTATATTTTATGTATCATACAAACTGTATATCATTTTGTGTATTTAAACTGTATTTCAGGTTTCTGATTACATTTTTCAAACTGGATATAAAGATGATGCTGATAATGGCGAGGACGGTGATGATGAGTATGAGAAAAATGAAGAAGAGAACAAAGATGAGGATGAGAAAAATGAAGAAGAGGACAAAGATGAGGCTGAGGATAAAAAAGATGAGGCTGGGGATAAAAAAGATGAGGCTGAGGATAAAAAAGATGAGGCTGAGGAGAAAGAAGATGAGGCTGAGAAGGACAAAAATGAGGCTGAGAATAAAAAAGATGAGTCTGAGGAGAAAGAAGATGAGGCTGAGGAGGACAAAGAGGATGAGCAAAAAAATATAGAAGATGAGAAGGATAATGATAGAAATGATGATGGTGGTGTTGGTGGTGGTATTGGTGGTGGTAATAAGAAAGATGATGATGGTGGTGTTGGTGGTGGTAATAAGAAAGATGATGATGGCGGTGATGGTAGATCGATGCATGTTGAGGTATAATTTAATTTCTTCATGCTTAATTTCATTTTATATCTATATTTTAATTTTTTTTAATTTTAGGTCCCTGTTGAGGATGTAAATCAGGTTGGTTTAGAAACAGCTGCTGGCGAGGTATGTTGTGTATCAATCCTGTATTGAATATGTATCATTTAAGTATATTTATGTTATAATTGTTACTTTCCTGAAATTAATTTTTTCATGCTTAATTTTTTATTTTTTATTTGTATTTTAATTTTTAGGCCCCTGTTGAGAATGTAAGTCAGGTTGGTTTGGAAATGGCTGATGTGAAAATGGCTGCTGGCGAGGTATGTTGTGTATCAATATGGTATCAAATATGTATCAGTTATGTATATTTATGTTATAATTGTTTTTTTCTAAATTTTAGTTTTCTATGGGGAGAGCAAGTGAAGCTGATGTGAAAATGGTTGCTGATGAGGTTCTATTTTCTGAGAAGAAGAATTTTACTACTCCTATGGATAACAAACGGAATATCAAGCCGAGTATTTTATTGAAATCTCCATACTTGGCTGAATTCAGTTCTGGAAACAACGAATACCGCATAGAGAATGCTACTTTTGTTGTTCCTAAATTGTGTCCATTGGACAATAATTTAGGAGATGTTTTAATGTGCGATGAATATCCGGAGTATCATGACTGGATTGGTAAAGGACATTTGAGATATCCCAAGGCCAAAGAGTAAGCTCTTTTTTGTTTAGATTTAAGCTTTTTTTATTGATATTTTATAGTTTTTGATATCTTTTGTTTGCAGAGGAAGATTTATTAAGGAAACAGAAAATTCTATCAATCCTCCTTTCAATTTTGGTGTTGATGTCATTGATGCGAAAGATTTCTTTTTCGTTCTGGAGTATGGTGGACAGTCATTGAATACACGGGTAATTGTTGTTTATTATTTAGTTGTGATACACATATGATACACATTTGATACACATTTGATACATGTATTTTACTTAAAGATAATTTTAGTACACTTACAATACATTTTGTTAATGCAGCACATGGATATCTTATTTTACTATCTGAGGAAGAAAGGAAAATATAACAGTAGCATACAAATGAAGTTCACAACAACTGACAATTATTTCGATCAAACTTTTCAATCTTTTGTGAGGCTTTTCAAGGATACCGGAGACCGAGACCTGATTTATGAAGATCATCCAATTTCTCAGTATATACGTGGCAAACGTATGATTGCGAATACTCCATGGGCTGAGTGTGAATTTGTGCTGATCCCTTTCCATGTGTCTTCAAATAATCATTGGGCCCTTGCAGTACTTGATTTTAAGCTCAGGACGATCACAATCTATAATTCCATGCGTTCAACTTTGAGTGCTTCGTCAACTAGACTGATTGGGAATAATTATGCCTCTTATCTTCCTTTATTTCTTTCCAAGTTAGATGTGTTCAAAGATAATCCCTTTTCTGATTTGCGTTCACCGTTCTATACAAGTCAAGGATTAGAAGATTCTTTTCAGTTGATTGTTAAATATGACCTGCCAGAACAACAGTTCAAGTAAGTATAGTTTTTGTAATTTTATTTATTTTACATATATATTGTATCTGACATGTATTTTGTGTTTTTTTTATGCAGTGATTGTGGAGTTTTTGCATTCTCTTTTGCTGAATATATTGTGCATGGGAGAGAGCAAGAGCTTACAAAAGAATTTGATGTGAATTCCCATCGAAAGCGTTTGGCTTTTTGTCTTTATAAGTATGGAAAATGGAAGAATATGTTTCATGTTGTCAGTGAATCAGAGAGTTATCAGGACAAGGACCAAAAGGATGGGAATGTGAAAGCAAAAAGATACAAGATTCGAGCTGGAAAACTGAAACTGTAGTTGTTATTTTGAATGAACAATGTTTTTTTATGCTTTTTGTGTGTTTTATTTTTTAGGTTTGTTTGAACACTGTTTTTTGTTTGAATTAATGAAGTAAACAATGTTTTTTGTTTGAATTAATGAAGTAATATTTTACTTTAATATTCCTTTTTATTCACACTTGCACTTTTTTTTAAGTTGAATGTATCATTTATGTATCTTACAGGTATAATATATGTATCTGAATTTAACATGTTACCAGATATACATATGTAATTGTTTTTGTGATGCTGTATGTATTATTTTGTGTATCATATATGTATCAAACCTGTATAATATATGTATCTGACATTTAATATAATATCAGATATGTATGTTCTACGCAATTAGAAATTGACATACATCACTCTTTAATGTATCAGAATTGTATATAATACTTGGAAGTTTAAACTATAATAAAAAACACTGAAAGAAATGAATAATCTAGGTATCTTTTGGCTTGTTTCGGCATGTCTTCCTATTATGTCCAGCGTGTCCGCATTTTCCACATTGCCCTTGATTTGGATCGTTTTTCGGATTTCCCCACTTTGACTGGTACCTACCCTTTTTAGGCCTTCCAGTTCGTGTTCTATGTTGGGGTGGTTTGACAATCATGTTCTTGATATGTTCTGGAATAATCCATTCTTCTTCCTTCTCCAATGGATATACAGTTTCAGAATATGTCGCTAACATAGCTGCATTTGTATAGTATCTTGAGCAGTACGCATAAGGTTCAATCTTCTTGTCGGCTAGAAATGCTATGGCATGTTTACAAGGAATTTCATCGATATCAAACTTTTTGCATGTACATGTTCTCTCGACCATGTTGACTGTGTACTTTTTACCATTCTCGAGAACTGTTATGATATCATCTGAAGATGGTTTCACCTAGTATAATAAAAACAATAGCAAGATACCGTTTATATACATATTTGATACATTAAAAAAGACAGAAATTTATGAACTTCACAGAAAAGCAGATATATAATATATACAACATAAAATAGTGATGTACTATCTAATATGAGTTTTACATACCTGTAGTTTCAGTGAATTAATGTAATTTTGCAGAAGTATATCTTCATGGATGGTTGAAAGTGTTGTGACTGTATCGATAGCAATTTTTCTGTGTTTGTATGAGTACTCTTGTTGGAGGTCATGTAGGTGCATAAATAAGGCTGTGATCGGCAGTTCTCTTGCATGTAATATTGCTGCGTTTAATGATTCAGCTAAATTAGATGTCATAGTTTTATACCTGTTTTTGAGAGAATGTACCCTTGACCACCTTTCATATTTGATTTGCTGAAGAAATGGTCTTACTCGAGCATCTAAGCTGTCCAACACTTTCATGTGGTAGTCAAATTCAACCTCAGTGTATGCTCTTGCTGCTGCAAAGAAAGGTTCTTTAAGTTTCTTGGCATTTCTCTTGAAATTTGTCTTGAGGTTATTGAGAAGGTGAAACATGCATACGCCATGAGTAGCTTCAGGATAAATCCTTTTAATAGCTGACTCTATGCTGAGATGTCTATCTGATACAATGCAGATACCTTCTCTTGTTCCAAAGGCCTGTTTTATTTTAGTGAAGAAATAATGCCATGAGTCATCATTTTCTGAATCCACAGCAGAAAATGCTAGAGGAAACAGCTTTCCAGCTGCATCTTGAGCTGTTGCAACAAGAAGTGTGCCACCAAATGTTGCCTTCAAGAATGTAGCATCAACTACAATTATTGGTTTGCAATACTGCCATCCTGTAATTGAAGCTTTTAATGCTGTAAATACATACAAAAATGTGCTGTCATCTCTCAATTGTATGTCTATGCTAGATCCCGGGTTTCTAGTTCCAAGCATATATAAAAAAGTAGGCAGCGATTTGTAAGATTCACAAGGCTTTCCTCTTAACATTTCAAATGCCAATTCTCTTGATCTCCAAGCCATCATATAACTGATCTTGACTCCATGTAAAGTCTGCATATCATTCCTTATATCTACTGGTGTGTATGCTGCTTTGACATTGAGATACTTCATTTTGATGGATGCCGCTATGTGTGATGCTGATGCTTGTTTTTGATTGCTGAATCTGGTCTCTATCGGGCATGTGTGGTTCATGTCTTGTTTACGAATGATGAACTGTTTTGTGTGAACATTAATTGACGCTTTCAGATACCATTGACATGTATCATCGATACATTTTACAAAAATGTTCTTTTGGCATGATTTAACTGTCTTTTGTTGGTAGTGATTATTGATTGCATGAAGTCGTAAGCATGCTTGAAGAGTAGCTTTATCTTTGAAAGTTTTTCCAACTGTCAGATCTATATCTTGTAGTGGATCTGATACTGATTCTTGATTTTGATCATCGTTACAGTCTATTGTATCAATTGCAAGAAGTTTTGTATACTGACCTATTTCGTCGAATGTATCAAACATGTATCTATCGTGTATCGATATGGTATCTTGGTCTCTGTTTGATTCTGAAATAGCTGTTGAAATACTTGCTGCTGCATCTGGAAGAATTGTCTGTATCTGGCTAGTATCACTGATAACTACTATGCAGAGAGGATACATAGTGAAATCGATTTCCTTTTTCTTGATTTCTAAGTAAAATCTGAAGCTTGAATCATCACTGATTTTGAGTGGTGGATACTGAATCTTTACTTGATATTTTATCTCAATATTCTGTTTTTCCAAATTTACTTGTATTTCTTGTGCTATTATATGTAGAAGATCCAAATATGTAGAATTTTGAGGAATCATGACACCAATAACTTCAAAATCTGCATATTGATTTGCTTCAATCCAATTGCCTTTGTGTTGTATCATCACTGGAATAGATTCCATGATGATACAATATTTGAGATAAAAGATTTGAGGAAGAAGACGATGCTATTTTTGAGGAAGAAGACGATGGTATATTTTGTGTATTTGTGATGTGTTTTTGATTTGATATCTTTTAAAAAAGGAAAAAATCAAGTGTTATTTGAATCAGCTAGGAAAGAAACCCGTGTTTTAAGAGAATGCAACAACAAATAAGGCGCGGATCCCGTGGTAGATTCTCACTAACAGTAATGAGCTATCTATTACACGTGGCATCATATGATAGGGATGGTGGTGGTGAAAAGTTTTGATTGTTTTTGGTAGTAATGTAAAATAGGAGAGTTAGGTGGTAATTTGTGAAATACTGATTAATTAATGTGGTAAAAATGTGATTTTCTCAATAAAAAATTAAGAACAACTATGATGACATGGACTATGACTTTTCTTTAGTAATGGCTAAAGAGTCAATTTAATACCACTTGAATCAAAATGATATTTTTACCATCATCTTCAACTTTAGTACCCACCTCACTATTCATCAATCTCCTGTACAAGAATACCACCAATAATATCATTTTTTATCTTCTTCAAATAATAAACAAAACCTAAATGGAGAACATAACAATGACAAAAGGGTTTGTAGGAAACTTAGAGCTCAGGTGCCATTAACAATTTTTGTTGCTGTTTTATGTTTGTGTTAAGTTCGTTGATCACTTGCTTGAAGAAAATCGTTGGGTTAATGAATCAATCACCGCCATTATCATTATAATATATAAATTTCTCCCTCTGTAATTTTATTTTAGTCATATTATTATACACATAAGCAAGTTACCGGTTTGTTATTAACGGAAGGGGTAATTTGCGCCACTTAAAAATTTTAGAGGGCTTAAATGGACCCAAAAAAAGCTAAAGGGTTAATATATACTTTCTGGTAAACTACAAGGGCTTTTTTATACCTTATGCCTTATTGTTTTTCATTGTAGAAAATGTTAAAATGTATAAACTAATTTAATGTCCCATAAAAGTTACTAACATAAATTTTACTAATAGTTTCACTTGTAACTTATATTGTTTGAATGGTTATAGGTAATACCAGCCATCATTGTTGAGATGGGTCTGGACATAGAGAAGCAATTAACTTTAGAGTTTGGATATTCTGTGGCTATTGGTTCTGCATTGGCTTCATGTTTCAACTATTTAGCCTCATATCATGTTGTGTGGGGGTGGAAGTTTTCTAAAGGAATTGTTATTCCACTTGCGTTTCTCGTATTTGTCGGCTCATTCTACATTTATGAGACGCCGTTCTGGTTGATTGAGCATAGAAGACAAACTGAAGCTAAACTTGTGCTAAAAAAAATGAGGTGCGCAGTGAATGTGGATGTTATATATGATGAAATTGAAGAGAAGGTGTTAAGACGTACAGTTGATAGTAATGTCCGAGAAGTATTTCATCGGCGAAGCCGTCCATCTTTAGTTATCACTATTGTAGCTAAGATATTAGTTCAATTGTTGGAGTTTTCTGTATACACCAACTATGGACCGTTTCTGCTACGATCATTGGACTACGAGTCTGATGAAGTTTTTCTTTTTCCGGTTATATTTTCATCTCTGAGCGTTATAGTCGCATTTATTCAGCCATTGATTTTTATGAGATTCGGAAGGAGGAGGTCTCTTATTATAGCATCGTTCCTCATGCTTTATTCTCTGGTACGTATCTTTCACCTCCCACAATTTCTTCTCTTTTGCATTAATATTCTACGTACTACAAGAAACTGCTTCATTAGCGAAGGAAAAAGTGGTCGTAAATTCATTAAAACTGGTCGTAATATATCTGCCGGGAAGGGAAAAATCCGGTCGTAAGCCGTTGTAATAGACTCCGCCGTTAAAAGTATTTGGGACGGAAAGAAGGTATCCGGTCGTAATATTTTTTGCGAAGGTAAATTTTCCCTTTGCTAAAAGAACATTAATAACGACAGAAAATCATGTCGTTATTCAATTGATACCTTCATTATTATATAATGCAATTGCAACCACAATCTAAAAACCAATTACGACCAAAATCCCTTCGCAAAAAAAGAGAGGCTGTTTAAAGCACAAGCAGCAACAATTCCTATATAAAATGCACTAAAAAGGTTTCCAAAATAATTCCTGACAATAGAAAGCTCCTAACAATATTAATTGACACGAAACAATTTTAGTACTAATAGAATCTCAAACCACCTTTAAGAACAAATTTTAGTTTACAAAGTACACTAAAACAAAGACTATATATTCAGTTCTTGTCTCCTAAAACAGAGATCATAAAACCTACAAAGCCTACTAAAACTGAGATCGTAGAAGTCTACAAAGCCTACTAAAACTAAGATCATAAAAGACCGTTAGTGTTCCAAGCAAAAATGAACACATCTAGAGTAGAGCCTCTCTTGCACAAGGAAACAAAAGCTGCAAAAAATAACAAGAACCAAATAAGAACTCTAATTAACGAAACATGATGCACCAAAATTGACAATTACCATTTTAATACAATTTTAAAAGAATCTTCAATATTTCAAACCAAGTTCAAAAATTCATTTTGATTTCCGCTTCCAGTTATGTTACTTCCAATCACTACTAAAATATGAGATAAATTCAATACACATAGACATTAAGGCCACAATTGCACTGAAAACATATATGATGCTAGTTGTTGATTCACACCCAAAAAGAAAATAAACTGACAGCATCATGACTAAATCCTATGTCAATTTCTATCCAGTTCATACCAAGAAAGAGTAGCAATATCCAAAACAATGGGTAATTGATCCTGAAGATCACTGAATTTTCGAGTTTTTTCATTTCAGTCACTAAACTATTTTTTTTTTCATTTTGATCACTGAACTTTCATTTTTTTTCATTTTGCTATTTTCCGGCCAAAATTGCTTAGGTGGCAGCCGGAATTAAATTTTTTTAACCTGAAAACTTGCCATATGTGCATTATTTGATCTAAAAACTCATTTTCAAAGTGAAATTATGTATATGTGATAAATTTTCAAAGTAAAACTTGTAAAATTCAGTTGTCACATGTCAACTTCCGGCTGCCACCTAAGCATTTTTGACCAGAAATACCAAAATGAAAAAAAATGAAAGTTTAGTGATCAAAATGAAAAAAAAAATAGTTTAGTGGCTAAAATGAAAAAACTCGAAAGTTCAGTGATGGTGAGGATCAATTACCCCCAAAACAAGTGTATCAAAGCTATGTTGCATAAACACATCAAATTTACACTCTAAACACACACATATAAAACAATGCTAATGCATCTCACAAACCAATTTATGGATGCAAGATCTACTGAAATACTAAGATGACATGTACTAAACATTATTCAAGAAACAGGTCATGCAAATTCTATAATCAAAATATAATTTGATGAGTGAGATAAGGAAACTCAAAGAAAGCATGCATGAAATGAC
Source organism: Mercurialis annua (assembly GCF_937616625.2). Lineage (NCBI taxonomy): Eukaryota > Viridiplantae > Streptophyta > Magnoliopsida > Malpighiales > Euphorbiaceae > Mercurialis > Mercurialis annua. Next base: position 44,200,609 of record NC_065571.1, read on the forward strand.
ATTAAGTAATTAAGAAGTCTGTTTGTTTCCTGAGACAATTATAGTTTTTTCTGGAGAAAAACAAGGAGAACATCATAAATCAATCAAGAAAACAATAAGAATCAGATATTTATTCTGACGTGAGACCTAAACTTAACACAGAACAAAATAGGTTGACAGAAGCATTATAAACCTCTGAACAATAAGCCTGTCACAAGAATAATTCAGCAGGATTAACCCAGCCACTTCTTCTAGACAATTCCCAATCAAAAATTTGCTCTTATAATGGATAGAGACTAAAAAACAGAATAGCCATTTGCATACTCTGAAATTTGCCAATAAATGGATAGAGACGATCGCACGAAGAAGGTGAAAAAAGAGAGTGAGAGAGGCGCGGAGATAATGAAGAAAAGCGAAATAACCTAAAAACAGAAAGTTATAGACATATTAGTTACTGAAAGTAAACACAAACATAAACATGATACTACTTAAACTACATCTGCAAAAACTTGATCTTTTGCAAATCATTATAGATTAAATAAAATTTATATTATGTTGTGTTATTTTAATCATTTGTTTTTTCAACTTTAGTCAGACGTCATCATAAGAGTAGAAACAAACCTCAAAAATGGGATACGTTACATTAACAGAATAAACGATGTACAAATAAAATAAAATTTAGATTTAATCACAGAAAACAACACCACATTTGTTGTTCTAGAGCTGCAGTAGTTTACTATTAACTACTAAAAAAGGAATCACACAGCAATCAGCTGCTTCTGTTTATCATGCACACATTGCACAATTACAGACTAGTTTTGAGATCAATTGAAATGTAGAGCTTCCATTCAATTTACATATAAAACAAAACTTCAAAAGAAAATCCAAACAGCTTTAAAAAAATTGCTTACCGCATATAGGAGAAATTCGAAGAGTAATCCCAAGAGCAGCAGAGAATGTCGGTTGCTTTGACTCTGTACTCCTGCAAAAACAGTTACAAAAATGAGCTCAAACTTTCATAGAGATAATACACAATTAAACAACAGCCAATTATACTTAAATAAAATTATAGGAACCCAAAAATAAAACCTAGCACATCATTTCACATTAAAACACGGTGCTAAGGATTTGGTAGAGAGGATCAATAATCTTCATTTTCAACCAATTATTCAATCTGATAATCATCGATATCACCGCCATTTATAAACTCGTATAATCTCATGGTTCATATAAATTAAGGACTGGTCTCATGGTTATTGCACTTTAAGATAAAACATCATGTTTATTGCATTTTAAGATACTCTTATGGTTCAAATAATTGTCAGGTATGGTAGCATAAAACATAGCCTAAATTTCTAAGTATTCCAGCTTATTTGTATCATGGCTTATCTGTAGAGCAACACAGCTCAAAAAGGAATCAAGATAAAATGGAGGATTATGAACCATTGAGCAATGACATGAATGAAGTCAATAATTTATTTAAGTTTGTTTTTGAATTCTGAATAAATTCTACCTGCAAACAGAATGTACTCAGAATTCAAAACTTTATCAAAATTAAAACAGAATGTGCTCAGCTTTCACTCTAAATCTGAGTACCTGCAAACAGAGTGACACAAAATTTTATCACAACATATTAACATAAATTTTCAACTCTAAATCGCAGTTAAAGCTTCAACTCTGTACATAAATCGCAATTAAATCTTCTACATTACCAGTTAAATTGCAGCTTCCACTCTAAATCTTCAACTCTATTAACCAGTTAGATTAATTTTCATGCAGATGTCTGTGTGGGTTGTATTTTACCTTCAAGGTTTCTCTCATTTCTATCTTCAGACTCGTGACGTTTGCATAATTCTGAGTTTGGCTGCTTCATATATAGTTGCTTATAACATTTGTTCTGGACCAAAAACATGGTTAAAGGTATCATTTCCATTACGTACCGGTGAAGTTGGATCATTTTGGGAGGCTGCAATATCCATGCTTGTTTGTTTTTTTACCAATATGTTTACTATGCATTTGGTGTTCGCTCTAGAAGTACACATATTTTTGTATTATAGTTTTTGTGCTTTAGGGATGTTTTTCTTTATTATGTTGTTGGTTCCTGAGACTAAAGGGGTACTTATTTATACTATGCCCAGACGAGTTTGGAGCCAACATTGGTTATGGCGCAAATATGTATCTTACGACGATGAATATGTATAGAACACTCATTATCATTTCACATTATATCTATTAAATATGTATCCTAAGCAAGACATCTCTATCTTCGTATTTGATTGCCATTTTTTGTTTATTTTTTTCCTTATCATCTTAATTTTCTTAATATTTTAGTTCATTAGTAATAAAAGATAAGCAAAACTAGAACATATGTGCTGAAAGAATAGGACATAGAGGACATGTAAAGAGCTTCTCTTAATTTGGTAGGTTTAATCACCATATTCATTCAAAGCTTAATGTGATTTACTATACTAGCATTTAACATGCACGTTTGCACCACCCATCACCATGCTAATAAGACCATAATCCCTAATATTGGACGACTACCTACTTTTGAAATCAAAACCAAAAAAGAATAACTAATACTTTTGGACAAGATATTAGAATGGTGAAAGGATGAAAAAGTCCCATAATGTATTCTTTCGTGGTATTCTAAGTTCGTCGATAAAAGTAGAAATTAAAACTATCCGGCTCTGGAGCTTTCTTCTCAATACAAGAATAGAGTGCCAATAAAACCCCTTTCTCATCAAAAGGCCGAGTCATTGCCTCATCTTGAATCAAAGACAGTTGTTGAAATCAATATCTGCAAGACCAACAGACAAACAATACTGCCTACCATAGAGAGAATTGAAAAAATATCGAATGTAAAATGTGGTTGTAACACCCCGTAAAATATTTTAGCACTAAATTAACACCACGCGCATAATTTGGATAGTCAGAAATGTGAAATATATTATTTAAATTTAAATTGAGAATTTAAATATTCGGGGAAGCTTATTAAACTATTGGGACAATGAGAAATAAATTTGATAAGTTTTGGTGGAAAAGTAAATTTAAGTAGGACTACGAAAAAGTAAGGAAACTAAAAAAAATTAAGAAAATTTGAAACAAAATATATTAAAGGTCCCGATATAATGATTTTGAGATTATTATCTATAATATAAATTTAGAAATTGTTACTGGCGTTTTGCGTTTTGCGAAAATAACCGTAACAACAAGTGTGTGCAAAAATGCGGGCGTGCCAAGAAGCGGATTCCAATTCGTAACTTAACTTCTTAAAACAAGCGATTGGAACTTGGTAAACCTTATAACAAGTACTCCAATCAAGTAATGCTAAAACAAAAAAATTCAATTGTAAATGTGTTTACTAATTGAATAAAACGAAAGTACAAGTGTTTGATTAGAAATTGAAGAAGTTCAATCGTAAAGTTCTTTACTGATTGAAGAAAATTGAGAATGCATAGTGTTTGTGTGTTTTTGCGTTTGGGCTGGTTTTTTTGGATGATTGATTGGGGGTTGCAAATTGGCTGCTCTTCTCTTATTTATAGTTTTATCATTTGCAAATCGTTGCTTCATCTTTCAATTGCACACGTTCTTCTCCATCTTCAGAAACTGCCAATCGTGTCTATGTTGCTTCTGCACGTGCTTTTTAACTTCTGTTATTCTGAAAATAACTTTCTTGGGCTTATGGGCCATTTAAAACATAATTTAATGGCCATCTTAAATTTGGGCTTAACCTTCTGAAAATGGACTTGAGCCCTTTGAATCTCTTGAGGAATAACTCGTCAACCTCTGGAATCGACCTCTAAAATCAACCTTTGAAATAGATTGAATCAACCTTTAGAATTAGCTTCTAGAAATTAACTTCTAGAGTTAACCTCTAAAATTAAACTTCTAGAGTAGTCAACCTCTGGAAATCAACTTCTGGAAATTAACTTCTAGAGCCGACCTCTGCAAATTAACCTCTGGAAATTAACCTCTGAAAATTATTCACAGTAGTTTTTCTATCTTTTGAAAAAGATTATGGGCTTTATGGCCTTTTAGCCATATTTGTACTTTTGGTGTAAATAATGCCCCCTATATAATTGGCTTTTGAGGAATAAAGCCATTTTATATATATTTCTTTTAGCCAAAATTTAAAAAAAATAGCTTTCACCATGATTAGGCCTAAAGTTTCATTCTCTCAAATTGATAAGGATTTTTGGAAGGTGAAAATCCTTTAGGTGACAAGAATTTAAACATTTCAAAAATAGATAAAAGTCCAAAAGGTGAAGGGATTTTAAAAAATCACAAGAGTCCATCTTCTTCCCCAAAAATCTTAGAGCAAAACACTAATTCCAAAATTAAATCCAATTTTTCTTCTAAATCTCCAAACATTAATCCCCAAAATTTGTCCAGTATGGTTAATTCAAATCTACCGACTCTAGCCACCACCACATCGTCGGCCATCAGCAACTCCCCGTCGCCTAACGCTCCACTGCCGACGGTCATCGTGCCCAGCGAGCCCTCTGCTCGTCCTTCTTTGGTGACTGCTTCTCGTGGTCAGCAACTCGTCGGCGTCCTCGGCAGCTCCTCGCCAACCACTCCTCTGCCGACTCAGTCATCTCCGACGGCGATAGGTGGAGCGGCAGCGATGGCGGAAAATAGCAGTGGGGGTACTCCTCAGTTGCAGCAGTCTGGTGTTTCTTCTCCGCAGCAGCTCGGCGGCGATGGCGATCCGGTGGCCAGCAGCGCGTCTCTTCCACCACTCAGCTCCTTCGCGTTGACAGTAACACCAACTGCAACACCCGCCGTTGCACCATTCTCCACCTCAGCAGCAGAAGACGGGAGCTTCCCTCCGGCAGCGGCACATGGCACCTTACCAGCAGCAGCGGGCGGCAACTCTTCTCCCCCGCAGTTCGACAGCGACTCGGCAGCCATCTCCTTGCTGACAGCAACGAACGACAGTCCCCCTCCCCCGGCAGCAGCAAATCCGGCAGGCAGCTCTTCTTCGGCAGGTGAGTTTTTTGTTATTCAATTAATTTATTAAAAGATGATTAAAAAGGGTGAATGTAATATCCTTAATTGTTTTTATGTTTTTCGTTTATTTGTTGTAACTTAGAAATTAGAATTTATTTTCTAAATTTCGTTACCAATAATGCCGGTAGGTTCTGACGTAGTGTCGTCAATTTTAGAATTTCCTACGGCGACAACGGCCACTCCAAGTGTGGTTGATCCGGCGGTTTTATCCGTTTCCAGTGGTGTTTCTTCATCGCCGGCCACGGTATCAGGTAAAATTCACCTAACACATTTCAAATTCTTGAATTTTAGCATGTTTTTATTTTTGACCTCATTCATTAATCGAAATCATCCTCTGCAGCTAGCAACTTGCCAACTAATTTGGTAGCGGAAATTGTAGCTACTATGCCTGCTTTTATCTCTAAAACACCAGCTTCTATCTTGGCGATTCCAAAGGCAACAACTTGTGGCTTTCCGGCAACCAAAAACCCAGGTAAATTTCTTTTGAAATCAAACTCCTAGGATTTAGTTGTTGTGATGTGATGTTTGATCTCCTTGGTTTACCTAAGATTGTGATTTTTCCTTATTCATTTCAATCTTAAACAATTTGAATTTAATTGATCAACAATTAATTCAATGTTAAAACAATTAAGTTCAATTATTCAAAATTTTAACTTAGTGCCAAGAACCATTGAGTTCAATTGCTGATCGTTTTACGCCGAGGCTGCTGCGGAGATTCTCCCTCTAGCTCTGGCGGCTCCATTGGAGGCGACGGAGATAATTGATATTGATGCAGTTATAGTGCAAGATAAGGAGGAGGTTCCTCCAATCACGAATCCTACTATCGATGAGTCGCAGTCTCAAAAAAGACGACGTGTTGATGAGGGATCTTTCTCACAAGGAGCTCATTTTGATTCTTCGGCATCTGTTCCGAAGTTAGCTGAGTTGGTTGAAAATCATAGGCCGGCTAGTTTGCTTAATCCTCCTGTTCTGGCTGAGCATATAAGGAGTCTGGCGATCCCTGAAGATATTACTTGGTTTGATCTGAAGCTTGGGCATGAGTTAGCCGATATTTCTTGCTTCCATGAATTTTCGGTGAGTCTTCTAATATCGTGATATCGTGTATTCATTTATTTGGTTTTTCTTTTTGGCGATTAATTCCTTTTGTTTTCTTTTTATAATAGGCTCTTCAAGCTGGTTTAGTCCTAAACGACTGTCGGCAATGTGCCAAGGAGGAGGTTGAGCGACTATCTGGGTTATTGGCTTTGTCCGAGTCAGATAGGGCGAGCTTAAAAGCTTCTTTGGAGGAGCATGATTCGCTTCTTTTGAAGTTGAAGGCTCAGAATGCAGTTAACGATCGTCGAGGATTGGTCATCGAGAAGAAGACCGCCGATCTGACTCGGGAAATTGAGGAACTGATGTTTGTCAACACTTATGTTGGAGGCAAAAGAAATAAATTAAAGGGCAAAGTTGAGAAACTTCATATTTGTCTTCTCGATACGAAGGACTTTTATTCTGCTTTGATTGGCAAGTATCGTCTCACCATTGGGAGCAACCTTTTGGAGCAGAACCCAAACATTGATCTCTCCGGTGTAAATGATCTAGACCCTCAGGTTATAGCGAAAGCTTTCATGGAGAAAATGGCGAAGGGTCTCTCTGTAGGAGAATAGTTATTGTTTTGTTTTTCCTTTTATTGTATCGCCTCTGCTCGTATTTGTACTGTACTTTGATTGTAATTAATGAATGACTCATTTTCCTACAAATTTTTCCTTTTGCATTTACCCATTTGAATCTGTGATTTCTGGTTAAAGATATTTAGAAAGGTTGTTGTTCCGGGCTTTCGCTTTCGATGGTGCTATGTTGAATTCATGTGGTTGATCTTGGCATTTCGCCGTTTTAGAGTTATTTTGAACTCTTTTGCTTCGTTAAAGAGTTACTTTGCTTTATTTTGTTGTTTCATGTCGTCAGAGTTAATCTAAACTCTCTTCGATTTTTGGCATTTTGCCTTATTAGAGAGTTAATCTAAACTCTGTTTGATTTTTGGCGTTACACCTTTGTAGAGATTTAATCTAAACTCTGTATTTGTTTGTTGGCGTTTCGCCTTTTTAGAGAGTTATTCAACTCTTTTTTCGATTTTGGGCGTTTTGCCTTTTATTTCCAATTTCTCTTTTGGCATTCGTGCATTGTACGCTATTTGAAGAACTGAAATTTTATTGATATAAATGGATTTGCTTACAAAAAATAAAGATAGTTATAACACTATCGGGTATGACACAAGGTCTCTACTGGCGATGGGTTATTTAGTTCCTACTACTCTCCTTCCTTTTCCTGCTTGTGTCACGACCCAAAATCGAGGGCCGCGACCGGTGCTAGGGAATGGGAATTGTAGTTCCAAATCCCGTAGCAAGCCTGAAATTCACTATAAATTTTTCGCAAAACAACAATCTTAAATTTTAAAAAAAATCGGCAATATAACGTTTGAAAACTGTGCTACTTGCACCTGTTAAAAACACAAACCACCTTGTGCAAAATATCATGTAATCATATACAAAATATGTGGATAAACCATTTTCCAAAAATACATCTTTATGCCACAGCACATGAAAAACATAAACTGTCAAGTCAACTATCGAATTAATCTACTAACATAACTACTGCAGCTCTAAGAAGGGTAGAAACTTTCATAACTGAGACTTCCAGAACAGTGGATGGAAGCTCGACCACATCACCACATAATAAACCTGAAAGAAAATACTATTAGGGGGTCAGCTTAAGCTGAGTGAGATATACCTTACTAACGGTATTATCACAAAATAACATCGCAGTTGAAAATCATTTATTCAAACAAACATAATATTATTATACTACAAACAAAGATTTGATCCGATAGAAACCTTAATCTTAAACTCCTAACATGTATCGTATTCATATCAAATCATTTTGATCCAAATGGTACGGTCCCGAGATAGTTCAACCGAGTTACTCGTTACCACGTGGCATAGTCCCGAGATAGTTCAACCGAGTTACATCATGCCACTACTCAATCCCAAGGTGTGAGTCCCGAGATAGTTCAACCGAGTTACTCACTAGATACGGGTCCCGAGATAGTTCGACCGAGTTACCTCGTATCTACCAAAATTATAATCCTCCTTTCCGATACCCAAACATATTCCATTTCATAATCATAAATATGATCAATATTTAATGAGCTCATGTCAAACAATTCTAAGTACAGACATCTAGACTCTTACAAACACCGGTGATCACACGGCCTATTGACGCCCAATAGGTAGCTTGTTTCTTCGGATCACACATCAATTTCAAACATAGAACAAATAGCAACAAAACGATATACAGTTCAATCCAACACCAAATATTTAATTCACTCACAAATATATAATCAATCAATACATAATTTAATTGTCAAACGTAAATTATTAATATGTATACTCATATACATACATATATATATATATATATATATATATATATATATATATGTATATATATATATATATGTATATATAACTATTTCATAAGTCATATTCCGTGTATCCCACGGTAGAATAACCATTTAGTTCATACAATTCCAAATCACAACAAATGATTATATAATGCGATGTGTTTTTATAACTTATAATTAAAATGTTTAATAATATAATTATAGCGTAATAATACGCGAGAGTAAAGTATACTCACCAAATTCGCTATCCAATTCATGATATCAAAATAATGGCCGAACCCCACTAAGCCAAACATGTCACTTTCGAAGTCCATCGATGCGTCTGTCACAAAATACAATATAAATACGTTTAGATTATAAACGTATAACGATAATTATAAACCTAAATTATTAGCTTAGATCGACTTCTTAACCTTGACTTATGACTTTACTCGATATTCTTTAAATATCTGTTTCATTTCTCAAATCCAATGTTTGTATTTTTAAAGTCAATAACGTATTTAATAACTTAAATACGTTAAACTTTCAATCTTGATATCAAAGTCCTTTTTATATCTTTAATGGTTATAATATAACTAAAAATCAACTTAAAGATTCAAACTCGACTTATAGCATTTTTCGCCAACGTTTGTTGGGTTTTATTGGTTCATAACGCAGCGGAATTTCAAAAATTTATCTAAAAACCCAAACCAAGATCCATGTAATTCGAATTAACATAATAATTACTTACTTGTATGTCGAATTCAACAGCAATGTAGGAAGGAAGGAGGTGGTTCACTTTGGTGATACCTGGCCTCGGATCAGAAACGCCTCCAAAAGAACGCGTCCTCTACGAGTATCCACACGAACAGACCTTAGCCAAAACTAGTGCTTGTGTGCTAGCACTATTGCTTCACAAGCAATTCCGAATTTTAGTGATTTAGTGAATAATGAATTTCGTGATTCTCAAACCAATTGCTTAATAAGTATTTATAGTGATAAACAACACTAGGGTTTGAGACAAATTCGAATTTCAATCTCATTGCAATTCTACAAGTTTATGTTTATCAAAAACTCCTTTTTTGATAATTATTCATATATATATTAATTACTAAATTTATTATCTTCCAAAAATAATAAATTAAGGAAAACACTTATCCTTAAATTTCGAATTAATATATATATATTAATATATATATATTACGAATTATATATATATATATATATATATATATATATAATTAATCACTTAATCACATTGGGCTTGTACAACCCATAACTGTTTTGGGCCTGTTCTTAGTGTGCGACCCTGTAGGTTCATATAACGTTGGCAGTAGGCTCGAAATCCCTATTTCAGCCCACAAGTCATAAGTGGCCTCTAGCAAGACATTATGACTACCCAAGTTATATGAATATCGATAATCCGATTTAACCATTTACAATAATATTTTAATCCCTTTATCTCTCGATATCCAGATTGAATATAAGGCATAGTTATGTCATCCTTATAACATTCAATCATTAGTTTCTTGACTCTAAGTAGACTGAAAATGATAACTTCTTATCAATTAGCATGGCCATGCATTTACTTCAGTCTATCTTCTTCAAGGGGCCCATAGATATCTTACTCAAATAAATGAGGGACAAATTCCTTCTCAGTCACTCACATTTCTCACATAGTTACTTTCATATCCAATGACAATCTATTCCATTATCCTGTTAAAGATAATGTAAGACTGTATCAAAATATGAAATAGCTATGTAGAAATCCATGATGATTTCAAGGTCAAAGGATTATACTAATAGAACTGTAATGAGAATTACTTATGACAGTGATCTATTTAGTATTCTCACAGTGGGTCATCCAGTGCCTTATTTCTCAAATAGCACCTATGATTTGACTTAATATCTCATATACATGATTAGTAAAACATAATCATCAGTCAACATCATACTAGTCTCAATGTTCTATTAAGACTAGGGATAGATGGTATATAATTCTTTTATTAAACCTAAGGGTTCTACTATCAAGTCACATACTCGATGACCTTAGAAAGAATTAACCATTCAAGTATTTTAATCATTAATATAAAATGATAAAAACTGCCAATCAATAAATAATAAAATGATAAAGTCAAAACATGGTCAAACATGATTGACCTAGTGCATATCACTAACACTTTTTAGTTTACGTTTTCAAACCTAAACTCTTGATATTAAACGCATTTCCTTAGCGTTTTAAACACTTAAAAACAACCTATCCACTTCATATAAAACCATTTTCAAATCGATAATGCCTTAGCTCCAAGTTTGCTTTTACAATCCAGTTTACGTCCAATTCGACACTAGTTTGCGTAACTTGACGTTTTACGCAAAATTGAGTGTTAATGCACCTCGGGGAAGGGGCGGCTTGGCCCCCTTCCCATTGCCGTTCCCTCCCCTCTTTTGGTAAGGGGAGGGGCTGCTCAGCTCTGGTACATCGTACCAGAGCTGTTACAGCTCGGCACCACCGTGCATTCAGCACGGTGGTGCGCCTGCTGGACGGCCGGGTCCAGCTCCGGCCACCGCGGTCTCCTTTGGCCACCACCTATCATAAAACCCTTAAATATACTCAATACACAACTCTCATTCTCACACCAAAACAACACAAACTCAGCTCTACCTAATCAATTACACATCCTAAACATCACAATTAACCTTTAAGTCATCATTACCATCAATTTTGAAAAAAATCGAATTAACTACTGCTGGAAACCTAACCACAAAACAATATTTTTACCTTGATTCTCTGGGATTGATGCATAAAGCTTTCCGTCCCCGTTCCGTGACCACAAGAATCGTCCAATTCGGACCAAAATCGAGCAAGATATGGCAATTATAAGTTCTTGCATTTTTTAAACTTCCTAAGGAAGGAGATGAAGTTGAGAGCTGAGTTCTTTTTTTTTTCTATTGCTGATCTGAGAATCAAATCAATTTGATTCAAGTTTTAATGGAAAAAGTCTCCTTTAGTCCTTTGAATTGCCACTTTTAACCATTTTAACTTCTAGCTTTTATTTCGCCCAAATTCGTCGATTAAATACCCGATTTTTATACTTCAATAAATTTTATATTATTTATTTTCAAAATAAATAATACCACCTTAATACCTCCTAATTCAATTTTCGATAATTTATTTTAGCGATTTTATTTTTGTTTTCGCTAAAAATGCTCAAATTCCAATTTGAGCTAGAATGCTTGTTTTTCCATCAAATTTTGCTTAATGAATATCGATTACCAATTAATCGATATTACATACTTAAATATTAATTTCCATATATACAATTTATTTAAATTATATTTTTTTGAGAATTAAATTATTATTTTCTAGTTTAGGCTTAAATTTGCTTTTGTCCATTTTTTTCCATAAACTCTTTTAAAATCCATTTTCATTTCTTTTATGAACTTTTAGCATTGAAATTTTCTTTTTAAAATTTCAATATCGACCTACTCGGGTCCTCTTTTATTTAACTCTTTCGCTAATTTCCTCATTTTTTTTTCTCATTTTGACGATTCAAAATGAGACGCACCGCTTACTCTTGAAACATCCAAATTTCAGGGTATTACATTCTTCCCCCCTTATAAAAATTCGTCCTCGAATTTTCATAAATCTTTACTCCGTTATTCTTGTACCAACTTTATTACTCTTGATAATCATGATACGTTACTCATATCAATATCATTTCTTTTTTATACAAACTTTTAACTATCTTACGTCAACCTTAACCATCATTTTTAATGATCTTTGATATTAATCAAAACTATATCTGATTAATTTTAATAATACAACCGATTGACTTAACCCTTTTGATCAACTTGGACTTATATAAAAAAAAATGACTCTCGAGTCTACTTCGATATCTAAACCACTTATGTAGAAGCATTCATTTATCAAACTAAATTGGTATTCTTATAGTCTGCAACGTGGTCTATTACTTTTGTTTAGACTTCGAGTTGAGATCAAAGTTCGAAGGTATCGAAAATCGACCTCGAAGTCACCTCCTTAAGCTATTTTTGGGACTACAAAATTGCTATTATGGGTTGCTGTTTGAGCTCATAATCCAAGCATCCAAAATAGTCTTTATTCGAAACTAATTCCACATTTTTGTATTTTGATATCCCCTCTTCAACTTTCGTTAAGAGTCAAACTTGTTTCGACGTCCCTTTGACTCTCAAAATCGCCCTGAAAGTTGGCTTCTAGCAACACCTTTATCCTTTTGTTACTTTATGTTTTTCGCTCACTCTTGAGCTTGAGAAACAATTAATCCAACTAAATGATGCCATGATTAAATTACCCAAATTTAATCCATGCAATACCATTTACTTATATCCTTTGACTCCGATTAAAAATAATCGGGTCTCGGGGTCCGAAGTTTGCCCGAAATACAGCCTCGTAGGCGGATTTTGGACTACGTTCAGTAGTCGCCAATTCCAATCTATCTTGTTCCGAAGATTCTTCGATGTATATACTTAACGTTTATATATACTTTCTGATTATGTATAAGGTTGAATCATGTGCTTTGCATTAAAGCGTTCCTCTCGATGTTCGGGTTATCATGTTTGTCTGACCCAAACAATGTATAACTATTACTTTATACGCAATTAGCGCTATTCATTTTCTTCTCCTTCTTAATCTTGATCCATCTCTTAATATACTATGCTTAACATATGTTCTTTTATCCCAAAATTGTATTTTTCCTTGTCCTTTAATCATTGTTTTATTCGATATTCGCGATGAATTATCACTCCAGAATAATTTTCATCGATATCCTTTCAATTATTTCTCGAACTCCTAATATTAATCTTAATACCTTCTTGTTAGTTTGGACTAATCTTTGATAGTCTCTATCTCCGTCTCGCATCATATAAACATTTAAAGTTTATCGGGGTCCATCGTCATTTTTCCTGACGTTTCTTATCTTTCTCGTACTCGATCATGTATATGTTTGTACATGATATCTTTATCGATGTCCTATGGTATATAGGAATACCTTTCCTTTTATATTCATCGCACACTTCATGGCTCCCTGATGTTGAATCTCATGAAGTTGGGTGCATGTTTGGCATTACTTAATATGGACCGGGTCCATCTTTTATGACGTATCTCCTACCTCTTGATCCTTTAAATTTTGTTGTTCATATCAGACTGGTAGTACCTTTACCATCGTCCGGTAACATCTTTTTCTTTTTTCTTTTTCTCTTAATATGCTTCTCAATCATCTCATCGATCAGTTCATAACGTCCCTTGATTCTGATGAATATAAGACTGATAATTCCTTTATCATCGTCCATTGAAGTTCTTATCCTCTTCTTATCACATTTCCCGATCATCTTGTACATCTCATTTCGATACTTCTAATACCAACTATTGACATGAGTTCGAAATTATTCCTTTACAAACTTGTCGACGTATTGCACTCTTGGTCGTGAGTACATCCTTATTATGTTAGACTCTTGTTGATATCTGATCTATCAACAAGGTCGATCCTAGACTTATGTGTCAACTCATCCGCTTGGCTCCTTTCGCCTGCGGCTATTCCATTTCTTCTCATATTACATCTTTAATCTTCTTATTAGGCCTCTTCCATTAAACTACCTCATTACGATCTACTCTTTTTTTTGGTTGTTCCTATTAAACGTTATACGCGTATTACTCGGTCTTTCTTACCATCACATGGTCTTGTCCATAGCCCGTGTTCCTTTCCGGTCTTTATCTTTCCTCTTTCCATCTTATACTTTCTATGTTCTCCCCGTCTTTTACTTGGGTAAGTACCTATCATAGGTACCTTATCGACATCTCTTGTGTCACTCATCGATCACTCTAATAATATTTTATTATTATTACGGCTCAATGTTTATATTGGGGTATATTTTATCACATAAATTCGTTCTTATCGGTAATCATTTATTATTGTCGCAGAGTTTTACATATGAGTTCCCTTACAAAAAAAAACTTTTCGGCTAGCCTTTCAAACTTTTTTTTCGATTCAAATCATTTGAAAACTCTAGTACAATTGCGGCTCAGAGTGATGACATCTCTCATCACTAAAGAGTTGCTCGATAAAATCACGTTTTCTTTAACTTCGATACAAGTATGATGCATGATCTACGTTTTGAAAATCATATTTTATATAGAAAATATATATAATAGTACTTGTATGCATTGCTAACGTGACTATGACATGCCATATGCGATGTCTGAGCACAATTGCACTAAAAAGAAGAAGAGATTTTTGTATTTTGAAAATTCGTAAGTCCCTCCAGATTACACACTATGCGACATCATAGGCTTTTCATTATTATTCATTGAAGTTTATAACGATTTCATTATTGGTAGTTTCGCTGTCCGCTAACACTTATTTAAGTGTTATTTCGCTGCACCCTTCTCTTCTTCGGCATTTTAAATCGAACATCTCGTTTGATACCTTCTCGTATCTATCCATCTACTTTTTCACTTCATCATCTCGATTATAAATTTGTATCACATAGCTCTTATGCATGTGGATTGACCCTTCACCACAATCCTTCCTCGAGATTGCTTAGCAACTTCGCGGTAATCGAAACGTGATATCAGGAATTACGTTTCGAGACAAATGTGTTTTATGTATTTTATGTATTTTTCGTTAAATTTCCAATTTAACAACTATGTGTAGGCTCTAACCTACAAGCATGGGTTTTAATAGCATTTGTTGCTATAGGCAATAACTTTACAATGTACTATTTAACCAATACATTTTATATCGATTACATATCAAATACAAGTAATCATATTTTCAACAATTGCATGCCACAATAATCACAATTCAATTATGATCAATTATATATCAAACCAATCAATATAGCCAAATCAAATACACAAACACATCATTTGTATCATTTTTGGTAGGCACAAAATTCACGTAGATCACACAATCATATAATTTATTTTAATCGCATAAGCAGGTAACTTATGACATACTTGAGGGTGCCTGACTAGACTCACCCCTCTCATGAGTCATAATACTACGCTCATGCTTTCTAGCGTAACCAGCAATATCTCTACCCTTAGGCACGGGAAAAAATGATCTATCATGTCCATAGAAGAAAGGCTTAATGGAGTTGTCGTCCCACTCATGGTCACTGGCTATCTGATGAGCCCTAACAGATAGCGATTCAAAATGTTCTGAAACATAAGCATACGACTCTACAAACTCAAGCTCTAAACCTCGAATAGACCTATGGTTAAATTCTCTGTTGCCTCAATTAAGTTTAGGCATCGCTTCTACCATATATAGAAACTTAGTAGTGTATGTTTACACAGTGCGTATGCCTCTAGAAAAAAAATGTTTATTTGTGCCTGAATATTGTTTAGACTGGCCTCAGCCTGTCTCTCCCCCCATGCTATTTCATCCCTCATGGCACGATAACTATGTATCTCGGCGCAAAACTGATCTCCCTTAAATACCTCGATATCAAGGTCCTCTAATGCCTCCTTCGATACTGCATCTTCGGACGGGTTGCTCTCACTATCACTATCATCTCAGGTGAAATAGCCATGTCCTGATCTTCGTCACTATCTGGTACATATCTATTCTCAAATTACTCAGTTGACCTATTAGCATCGATAAGAAGTCCATTTTGATAAATAGGAGGCGTTTCCTCCTTGATCGATATAGCATGTCACCAGGTTCCTCGTCGCCCAGGCATGCGTAAATCAAACAATTTCAATACGTAAGGTACAATTCAAACCCCTTATATCACCATGTTCTATAACTATGCCTAATTTATAACTCAGATAATCACTTAGGCACATCACAATATAATGCACATATCAACAAATCTCACATCCCCGTAGTATATTCGAAAATCACAACCTAGCAAAATCAATCAATTTCAGACAATCACAATCAATTAAGGCTTGACTCTCTATGCTGCAGTAGTTCCTAGGTTACCTAGTGACTCAGTCACTAGGGTCAAATAGACATTTTTCACAGACCGGCAGTGGTAACTGGACCAACTGCTCTGATACCAACTTTGTCACGACCCAAAATCGAGGGCCGCGACCGGCGCTAGGGAATGGGAATTGTAGTTCCAAATCCCGTAGCAAGCCTGAAATTCACTATAAATTTTTCGCAAAACAACAATCTTAAATTTTAAAAAAAATCGGCAATATAACGTTTGAAAACTGTGCTACTTGCACCTGTTAAAAACACAAACCACCTTGTGCAAAATATCATGTAATCATATACAAAATATGTGGATAAACCATTTTCCAAAAATACATCTTTATGCCACAGCACATGAAAAACATAAACTGTCAAGTCAACTATCGAATTAATCTACTAACATAACTACTGCAGCTCTAAGAAGGGTAGAAACTTTCATAACTGAGACTTCCAGAACAGTGGATGGAAGCTCGACCACATCACCACATAATAAACCTGAAAGAAAATACTATTAGGGGGTCAGCTTAAGCTGAGTGAGATATACCTTACTAACGGTATTATCACAAAATAACATCGCAGTTGAAAATCATTTATTCAAACAAACATAATATTATTATACTACAAACAAAGATTTGATCCGATAGAAACCTTAATCTTAAACTCCTAACATGTATCGTATTCATATCAAATCATTTTGATCCAAATGGTACGGTCCCGAGATAGTTCAACCGAGTTACTCGTTACCACGTGGCATAGTCCCGAGATAGTTCAACCGAGTTACATCATGCCACTACTCAATCCCAAGGTGTGAGTCCCGAGATAGTTCAACCGAGTTACTCACTAGATACGGGTCCCGAGATAGTTCGACCGAGTTACCTCGTATCTACCAAAATTATAATCCTCCTTTCCGATACCCAAACATATTCCATTTCATAATCATAAATATGATCAATATTTAATGAGCTCATGTCAAACAATTCTAAGTACAGACATCTAGACTCTTACAAACACCGGTGATCACACGGCCTATTGACGCCCAATAGGTAGCTTGTTTCTTCGGATCACACATCAATTTCAAACATAGAACAAATAGCAACAAAACGATATACAATTCAATCCAACACCAAATATTTAATTCACTCACAAATATATAATCAATCAATACATAATTTAATTGTCAAACGTAAATTATTAATATGTATACTCATATACATACATATATATATATATATATATATATATATATATATATATATATATATATATATATATATATATATATATATATATATATATATATATATATATATATATATATATATATATATATATATATATGTATATATAACTATTTCATAAGTCATATTCCGTGTATCCCACGGTAGAATAACCATTTAGTTCATACAATTCCAAATCACAACAAATGATTATATAATGCGATGTGTTTTTATAACTTATAATTAAAATGTTTAATAATATAATTATAGCGTAATAATACGCGAGAGTAAAGTATACTCACCAAATTCGCTATCCAATTCATGATATCAAAATAATGGCCGAACCCCACTAAGCCAAACATGTCACTTTCGAAGTCCATCGATGCGTCTGTCACAAAATACAATATAAATACGTTTAGATTATAAACGTATAACGATAATTATAAACCTAAATTATTAGCTTAGATCGACTTCTTAACCTTGACTTATGACTTTACTCGATATTCTTTAAATATCTGTTTTCATTTCTCAAATCCAATGTTTGTATTTTTAAAGTCAATAACGTATTTAATAACTTAAATACGTTAAACTTTCAATCTTGATATCAAAGTCCTTTTTATATCTTTAATGGTTATAATATAACTAAAAATCAACTTAAAGATTCAAACTCGACTTATAGCATTTTTCGCCAACTTTTTAGTTTACGTTTTCAAACCTAAACTCTTAATATTAAACGCATTTCCTTAGCGTTTTAAACACTTAAAAACAACCTATCCACTTCATATAAAACCATTTTCAAATCGATAATGCCTTAGCTCCAAGTTTGCTTTTACAATCCAGTTTACGTCCAATTCGACACTAGTTTGCGTAACTTGACGTTTTACGCAAAATTGAGTGTTAATGCACCTCGGGGAAGGGGCGGCTTGGCCCCCTTCCCATTGCCGTTCCCTCCCCTCTTTTGGTAAGGGGGGGGGCTGCTCAGCTCTGGTACATCGTACCAGAGCTGTTACAGCTCGGCACCACCGTGCATTCAGCACGGTGGTGCGCCTGCTGGACGGCCGGGTCCAGCTCCGGCCACCGCGGTCTCCTTTGGCCACCACCTATCATAAAACCCTTAAATATACTCAATACACAACTCTCATTCTCACACCAAAACAACACAAACTCAGCTCTACCTAATCAATTACACATCCTAAACATCACAATTAACCTTTAAGTCATCATTACCATCAATTTTGAAAAAAATCGAATTAACTACTGCTGGAAACCTAACCACAAAACAATATTTTTACCTTGATTCTCTGGGATTGATGCATAGAGCTTTCCGTCCCCGTTCCGTGACCACAAGAATCGTCCAATTCGGACCAAAATCGAGCAAGATATGGCAATTATAAGTTCTTGCATTTTTTAAACTTCCTAAGGAAGGAGATGAAGTTGAGAGCTGAGTTCTTTTTTTTTTCTATTGCTGATCTGAGAATCAAATCAATTTGATTCAAGTTTTAATGGAAAAAGTCTCCTTTAGTCCTTTGAATTGCCACTTTTAACCATTTTAACTTCTAGCTTTTATTTCGCCCAAATTCGTCGATTAAATACCCGATTTTTATACTTCAATAAATTTTATATTATTTATTTTCAAAATAAATAATACCACCTTAATACCTCCTAATTCAATTTTTGATAATTTATTTTAGCGATTTTATTTTTGTTTTCGCTAAAAATGCTCAAATTCCAATTTGAGCTAGAATGCTTGTTTTTCCATCAAATTTTGCTTAATGAATATCGATTACCAATTAATCGATATTACATACTTAAATATTAATTTCCATATATACAATTTATTTAAATTATATTTTTTTGAGAATTAAATTATTATTTTCTAGTTTAGGCTTAAATTTGTTTTTGTCCATTTTTTCCATAAACTCTTTTAAAATCCATTTTCATTTCTTTTATGGACTTTTAGCATTGAAATTTTCTTTTTAAAATTTCAATATCGACCTACTCGGATCCTCTTTTATTTAACTATTTCGCTAATTTCCTCATTTTTTTTTTCTCATTTTGACGATTCAAAATGAGACGCACCGCTTACTCTTGAAACATCCAAATTTCAGGGTATTACAGCTTGCTTCCTTGAAGGTCAACGATAGACTCGTCTTAGCATTCTTTTGGCGATATTCTGGTCTCCTTTTAGTGTTACTACTCCCTTTTCAGTTGGCACCTTTATAGTTAGTGCTCTTATGCTGGTGACCGCAGCCGAATCATGGAGGAATGGCCTTCCGAGGATCGTGTTATACGTCAACTCCATGTCTACTATGTTGAACAGGGACACGATCTTTTTTTATTCCTTTCTCTGGACCGATTACAATCTTTAGAGTTACAGCGCCAAGTGGGTTGATAAAGGGTCCTCCGAGTCTTGATAATGGAATTGGGACTCGGCACAACTTTTCCGCGGTTCCTCCCAAACTTTTGTGTGCGACATTTGTCTTAAAGTTTACAGCACTTCCTTCGTCTATGAGGATTCACTCCATATTTCAATTTTCAATGATGGTAGTTACCACCAAAGCGTCGTTGTGGGATGCTTTCAAATGTTCATAATCTTCAACATCAAAAATCACTGGTGGCATATGGGTTTCCCTGATGTTCATTACTTCTCTCATCTGCTTCCTTCGAATGGTTGAGCTGCTATGCCATCCCCCATTAATCATGTGTATCGTCTCTAGAATCTTGGACGGCCTCTCTTCTTCCTTTTCTTTGCCTTTGTCATCCCTGCTCCTTTTTTCTCCCTTATCACTGCTTTTTGGTTTATGAGCTATGAACTTTCTCAGTTTGCCAGCGTCTATCATCTTTTCTATCTCAACTTTTAGATCTCTACACTCGTCCGTTTCGCGTCCATTTTCATCATGGAATTTGCATAACTTCCTGGTATCTCTAATCTCGGATTTCATCTTTGGTGGTCATGCCACATTCTTCACATTCTCCTTAATCCACATGAGGACGTTGGTCCTACTAGTGTTTAACAGCGTGTAATTGCGTTCGTCATCTCTGGGGTCGTTCCTTAGTTCGTATCTGCTTTGTGGGGCGAATCGCCTACTTTCTTTGGGCCTTTGTCACATGTCATCTAATTTCAATTTGGGTCTATCTCTTGATTTCTCCTTTGACTCCTTTCCTTTTGCTTCTTTCCCTCTGATAGCTCTGTGTCCTTCGTCTAGCTTAAAGTATTTCTGGGCGATGCCTATTAGGAGAAGGTGGTTGGCTTGTTGACGAACAGCTTGTCTACTAGTTTGCTGAATCTTGTTCCTTCCCTCAGTGCTTCGATTTCCATATCAACATTCAATTCTATTTTCATAACTTGTTTGTTGAATCTTTCGATGTAGCTCATCAATGTTTCTCCTTCCTCATGGATGCATGACCTCAAGATGCTGGTGGTCGTTTTGGCCGGAATGTTAGTGAGATAGTTGTTGAGAAATTCTGTCGACAAAGAGGTGAAGCTCTTGATCAATCTCGGCTTGAGTTTATTGTACCATCTTTTGACGGTTCATGTTAGGATGGTCAGGAATACTCGACACAAGATCGCGTCGGAGACGCTCAAGAGGCCCATAGTCGTAGTAAACCTGGACGTGTGGTCCCTCTGGTCATCTTCTCCGTTAAATGTTGGTAAGGTGGGCAGCTTCATGTTGTATGGGGATTGTTTCTTTCATGATTTCAGCTGATAGGGGCGAACCCTTTGGCCCCGGGTCGTCTATATCCAGTTCTTCAGATTTTAGCTTCTTCAAAGCTTTGGCTATTTTCTCCTCCGAGTCCTCTTCTGCTACATACGTGGTTTTGCTTTTCTGGGCGATTCATAGGGTTCGCCTTCGTCTTCCTCGTTCTTTTTTCTGAACTGTGCCTTTTCGGCATCTTTTTCTTGCCTCTTGCTTTTTACTGGGGCATCCTCTTTCTCCCTTTCTCTTCGTTCCTCTATTTTGGAGTTAAGTCCGCTTCGGGCATCATCTTGATTTTTTGCATTCTTCGTTGCATTCCCTTGATTTTCATCCTCTAACTCGTCATTTCTGTGTTCTCGGTTTTATGGGTTTTCTCCTCCTTTGTTTCTTCCTTCGTTTCTTTCTTCGTTTCTCCCTTCATTTCCTCTGGTTCGTCCTTGGTGATTTGGATTCCTTGCGTTTTCTGTCCTGTGTCTTCGTTGGGCAGTGGTTGGGCTGAAATTTTCCCTCAATATTCTCATGGTCTCATCATGGTTATCGTTTGATCGTTTGGGTTCGTTAGCCAATCTATCTAGATTTGTTTGGACAGCTTCCAACACCTTTTTTAAAATCTCGTTGTATACTTTTGGGGTTATCACATCTTGTGTTTGCTCGTTGTTTGCACCGAGGTCAAGGAATGCAATAGGGTTGCTTCCCCTTATCGGGTTGGTCTGGTATTGGGGGATGGAGAAGGACGTTCCTCCGGCGTGACTCCCTCCCAGCTGTGCTGTGTACGCCTTCGCCAATGATGTTTATCACCTCAGGCGTTTGTTGATGGAGCTTAGGATCCATCGGCTACTTGTTCTTAAGGTTTGATCTATCAGAAGTCATCTTGTTCAATGAATTTTGTTTTGAGTTCAGAAAAGCTTCTTCTTGTTCGAAGTTTTTAGAGCACTTTCCCACAGACGGCACCAATTGATGGAGTCTGCCTTCTAATCCGGTGGATTAACCTGCAAAATAGGATAGAAGCTAACCGGACGGTGGTGGTCCGATTAACTCTCCGATGCTAAAGTCAGTTTAGGCTTTGAGCAGCGATTTGAGTATCTGAATGTAGTTGTGTGTTTAGGCATACCTCAAGCTCTTCCATAGTAGTTGAATGTATACCTTGTGGACTTAGAATAGGAAAGTGATTCCTATTTAGTAGGGTTTGATCATGAATAGGAGTGTAGTTTCTTATTCGGATGAAATCTTATTCAGAAATATCTTCTTAAATAAGTTTATCTTATTAAGTTGGAGTTTATCTTTCTAAGTTGGAGTTTGTATCCAAATAGAAAAGATTTTCGTGGATCTGTTCGTTTGAACAAATCTCTAGGTCGACGCGCTTATCCGGGTCTTTTGGGGATTCAGCGTTTCGTGATTTGACTTACTTCAGTCAAGGCGAATCTCATGAATTTGGTTGTTAGTTTTATCTGACTTAACCCTTTGGGCGAGAGTCCGATATCGTCTGAGGATAGATCTCCTGCGACTCGGCTCCATAGAGCTTATAATAGGATTAGGTATCCATCAGTAAACTTTAAACACAAAGTCTAATGGATTAAAAATTTAATTTTTTATTGAGTAGTGATATAGGATTAAATTTTAATCCGAACCACTTTAAAATTGCTTTGTCTATTTTTTCCAAACCCTAAACTTATTTTTTTTTCTTAATTAAATTTTAATTTTTTAAATAATTTTAATTCGCCTTTCTTAAATTGCATCTGAAATTTTACAAGTTATTTTTATATTATTCAGCCATAATAATACATGACTATCCCTTACACTGGACCGGTTCAGTGCTGGACTATAACGGAACCCAACTAATAAATACTACATTTAGGAATGATACATCTAAATCCAGTGGAGAGTCTAGGACTAGGCAAGTCCAGATGATGTGATGATGGCAACAGTTCAGCTCGTATTCCAGTCTTCCAAACAGTTTTAACTACCACTTTGCGCTCCATGTAACCCATCACTGTTATTCGGTTTGATACATTATCTATTTGCACACATTTTACTCCTGCATCAATCATATATATTTGTCACATTTTATGTGAGAAGTATTATATCCAATTTATTAATAATGGGATCTATTTAATAGCAGCTATAAAAAAAAAAATCTGTCATCTCTAATTTTTTAGAGGATTAGCTATTTCGTGATTTCAACTTTTGACATGAAAAGTCATGTGGAATATTTATAGAATAATTATACAACGCAACGGTTGCGCCACGTCATTCGTGCAACAAACCAATGAGGCGTTAGCCATTTGCAAATGTTTAATGATAAAAAAATAAACAATAAATAAAGATTTCTTATCGCAAATGATTATTGGCTTGTCGTAAAAATGACGTGGCACATCAATTGTGTGGGATAAACACTCATATTTATAACATAAAGAGTCTCAGTCGTATGATTTTTTTAACCAAAAAAAAAAGTTTAGTTTCATGAGTAAAATCAGTTGAATGAGTTAATTAATATAAATAAAATATAATTTAGTCGATTAATTTATTTTCATTACAAACTACTCAAAATATAAATAAAAAACAAAAAATATATCAACAAATTATATACATTGTTAATAATTTAATAAACATACATACTTCTAAATAATTAAAAATCATAGTTTCTTCATGAATATATTTTTTATGCTTTAATATTTAGACTTAAATAAGCCACGCGACTAAGTTTTATTTTTTTTAATATTAATTAGATGAATTTTATGAGAAGACATAAAATTTATAATAGAAATCACATTTTTTGTTAAACAACTATACCACATTGCGTTTTATGATGTTAAATATTACACAAAACTCTTTATGTCAAGAATTGAAATAACATGATAATTAAATGTACTTATCCCTTTAAAAAGTCTAATCATCCAAAAATACCTCATTTTTTTATCTTTTTTTCATTTATGATCCAAGTCTTCAAAATCGTCAATTTTAGCCAATTTTTAATTTCCAGTTTCAATTGTCGCCATTTGTTCAAATTAAAATGGAAAAGGTTCAAATATATCTTTCATATTACTTCATATTGTTCCAATCTACTTTTGTTCAAGTAAAAATTTCAAATATGAAGGCCATATTTGAATTATTTTTCTACTCCAATCTATATCTATACTATATATAAAAAGCACGGATGGGGGGGGGTGGGGGACAGGCAAATTTACTGAATAATCCTTTTCAGTTTATTATTAAATAAAGGTTTTATAGTCATTAACTAATTAGCTATTTAATTAATTACTATTGTAATTAAAGTCCTAATTAGAATAGGTAGCTAAATTATCTCTAATTTATATTAAAGATATATTCTAATTAGAATTCCAATTAGATATATTATAATTAAGGTAATTAAAGTCCTAATTAGAATAGGTAGCTAAATTATCTCCAATTTATATTAAAAATATATCCTAATTAGAATCCCAATTAGATATATTATAATTAAATTCCTAATTAGAATACAATTACATGATATATACTTTATTTATTTAATATTTGATGAATAACCTATTTCGTAGAAGTGAATATTGTTATTTAAAAAAAAAAACAAGAGCAGCCAAATAATATTTTTGGTACTTATTACCGATTTATTTATTATTTGGAAAGAATAATGCGCATTGTGGTATTCCTAATCCAACTACAACTTTGATATGTAGCCATATTTCTAATTTAATGAAGATCTATATATTATAATATTCTATAATATCATTTAATATAAAACTGAAAACATTAGTTATTTAATTAATCACTATTGTGATTGAAGTCCTAATTAGAATAAGTAACTAAATTATCTCCAATTTAATTTTTAGTATGCAAAAAATAATTAAATTGTCTTCAAATTAGTAGGAATATCTTACAAAATTAAAATACTCTATTTGGTTAATATATTATTATTTAAATTTCTATCTTATTATTTTTAAAGATATTATTAATTAATTTAAGTTAATTATTTAATTATGCTTATTATAAAACCAAAAGAAAAATAAATTTAGTATATGGTTATTATAAAACCAAAAGAAGAATAACTTCATTATGGAAAAAAAATTTAATAACCGAATATGTTATATTTACTTTTACAAAATTTTTTAACTAATTTAATATTAATTATAAATAAAAATTGATATAATTATAATAAATTTACTAATATGTTCATTGACGAGTTACGTTACGAGCCACGTGCATAGCACGTAATGCGAAACTAGTATAAACAAATGACTATAGCTGAAACCAAAATTTTAAAAAGCGAGCTAAAATTAACGATTTAAAAAAAAATATTATTGCTACCATACATTTCCACATTTAGTGTTTTTTTATTTAAAAACAATATAAAAACACGTCTAACCTTTGTTTCCAACTTTTTAAATTTTTCATCCTATATCCCGGTTTGTGTTGTATATATTATTTATTCATAAGAACTAAATATTGGTAGATTTAGTGCCATGTTTTTTAAATTGTATTTAAATCGGAAAAAAACGCGAAAACTTCAATACATAGTCACAGTAATCCCAAACAAAAAACGAATAAAATAAAGCCGTAGGTATTTTGTTTATTACTTTTTTAAAAAAAATTGTACGCAACCGTTGTGCCATGTTATTCGTGCAATAAACCAATGTCGCGTTAGTCATGTGGAAAAATTAATAATAAAATAATTAATTAAAATATTTTCTATCGCAAATGTTTATTGACTTGTTGTAAATATGACATGACACAATTAATGCGGGGATAAATACTCCTTTTTAAAAATAGGATAATAAGAGAGTACGTGTCATGCATCCAACAATTTGAAATGATATTTTCATTGAAGTAAAGAATTGTATTAAAGTTATTTATTTTTAGATGATATATTATTCCCGTAGTTTCTCTATTTCAAAGAAGAAGAAAAAACTGTATCTTTTTTTATCTGAAAATAATTATCCATTTGATAATCGCAAAATAATTTAAATTTAAATTCTATTTGAATACTAATATTATAGTAAGGAATATGATTAGTTTACAAAAACAAATTATAAAACTAAGCATTTATCTTGTTAAAGAAATATAAAAAAAGCTAATTATGGAATATGAGTAAAATCCTTTAATCCTCGTGAGTGAAAAAAAATTAGACAACATAACTGTCGTGCTACGTCATTCGTATAATAAACTAATGAAGCGTTCACAATTTTGAAATATTTAATAATAAAAAAATAAATAATAACTAAAAAATTTTATTGTAAATGTTCATTCATTTGTTATAAATATAACATCACAC
The DNA here is from genome assembly GCF_937616625.2 of Mercurialis annua. NCBI lineage: Eukaryota > Viridiplantae > Streptophyta > Magnoliopsida > Malpighiales > Euphorbiaceae > Mercurialis > Mercurialis annua. The sequence continues at coordinate 44,227,164 of NC_065571.1, forward strand.
AACCATTGCCTGAAATAAAAAATTTAAAAAAATGTCTTACCTTTTATCTTGCACAAGGCTTTGCGAACTGTTTTCTCACAACTCTTGCAATGTAGGCGTACCCTTAATTCAACAGCCTGTGTAGTTTTATACTTATGATATCAAATTTACTTTATAATAAATATATTTTCATTACATTTTAAAAAAATTAACACTGAAAATAAGATTTAATGAATAAAGCCACTTAATTAAAAGAGAAAATTTCATAATATAATGGAAAAAGAAGGAGAAAAAGGGTGGTAACCTCCATGGATATGCAACATGAAGCTCCTCTTGGAGTTTTAATTTGAGTATGAAGTGAAGATAGGTTTTGACGAAATATATATGTATAGCTCATGAATAGTAGGTGAGTGATAAAGAATGCGAAATGAGGAAAATGATTCTTAATTTATTTGGAAAAATACATATGTGAATCCCTTATTTATCCTTTTGTGGCATTGAATTTCTATATTTTTATTTGTCATATTACGTCCCTATAATTTTAATTTTATAGACATTAGGTCCCTACGTCACAAAAATAAAGTACATGTACTTCACACGCAGTTAGTGCGATTGGAATAATTTTTTTATTTTTTTATTTTAATTTTTAGTGATATTTTTTTGGTCGTAACTGACACCGTTAATTATATTTGAGATGCATGCACCTAATATTTATAAAATTAAGAACTTAATGTTGATAAATATAAATAGAGGGATTCAATACCAATGATAGTACAAATCTAGGGACCTATGTTATGCTGATTTTGTTTGATAATTATGACTTATTATTGCACGCTATTATGTGCTTTTCCTTAAAGATCCACTTTACTTGGACTCAAAGGAAACCTTAAATCATTACAAACTCTTGTCCAACTCATTCTTTCTATTCACTTATTATTTATAAATTTATTGTTTTTGTTTAACTTTTTTTTGAAAGGAAAAAGTCTATCATAAATCAGCAGATAATAAAGATATGATATTAGGAGGAGGAACAGACTCCCACTCCTATCCGGCAGGCATAGAAATAGCAGACTTGGCTAAAGCACGAGCCAAGGTAATTGATTTTGGAGATCACTCTATTTTTCAAAAATTACAAAATGGTGACCGAACTTCAAAATGTAACATTTTAGTTACTATACTATTTGGTTATGTTAAGATAGAAGGATTTTTGGTCACTGAGAAAATTATTTCGGGTCGATTTTTTGTTGATTGTGTGTATATATGAAATATAAGATATTATTTGTTATAAATAATCAAAATTTGATTACTACATATGTATAATTTGACCGTAAAACACTTAAAAACCTTCCAAAATCACATATGTGAAAGTTTAGTAACCATTTTGTTACGTTTTGAAATTCGGTCACCATTTTGCAATTCTTGAAAAGTACAGTGACCCCTAGAATCAATTACCCCACGAGCCACACTATTCGCAGCACGCCTAATAAAATTAAAAAATAAGCTACTGAAATTGAGCTTAAAAGAGAGACAATCCTCGATGAGAAGACCACCAATGGAGTTTTCTGGAGAACTAGAATTTGAGTCATGGATAACATTAAGAGCATCTGATTCGATAATTATGGAGCGTCCAGAACCCAGCTCAAAGCTTCTCTGATTGAAAGAGATTCAGCGACATGAGGAGTCACCAGACCCCTGAAGGTTCTTTTGCAAGCACCAAGCATATGACCATGGTTGTCTCTAACAATCCAAGCAAGGTCTGTCATATTGAAGTCCTTAAAGATGGCAGCACCACAGTTGATTTTAAGAAAGTCATTGTCTGGCTTGTTCCATTTATCATCAGGAAAAGGAACAAACAACACAATGCCAAATGGTTTGTGGATTTTGGACTTCTGGGCAGTGAGCCATTGAACACGAAGGGAATCACACAGTTGCAAACAAGCAGTAATAAAAGGTTGATTACCTTGTCAAACGAGCTCATTGCTAGTTTTCCAAATGCCCCAACAAGTAAATAATAAAATACTTAATTGTTCCGTGTCAAATCTGTTGAGAGCCAATGTCAGCCAATCGGAGAAGCTCCCCGAGGTGAATTCAGAAAGTAGTAATCCTCGACGAAACCAACAAGCTTGGGCGAAAGGACATTGGAGAGAATATGCTCGATAGTTTCAGAATCTCTTGTGCAAAAAGGGCATACATCATCGAGTTGGACATGTCTTCTGATAAATATGTTACAAGTGGGAAGGCAAACAGATGCAGCACGCCAAACTAAATTGCGCATTTTGAAAGGAGCCGGAATCCGCCAAAGCTAATTCCAGAATGGAGATTGACAACCACGCGAATGAGTAGAAAGATAATGATAAGCTGTCTTAACAGTATAAGCTCCTTTGCGATCATAACGCCACATCCAACCAATGACATCACTACGTAAACTCAAGGGCAGGGCCACAATACAGTCGACATCACGCGCGTTGAATAGAGAGCGTAGAAGGCTCACATTCCAAGTTCTGGTATTTGGAGTCATGAGCTTGCTGACTTTTAAGTTTTCAATATTCAACGAATGCGGAGACGTGATAAGGTGATTGACATCTGAAAGCCAAGGATCATTGAAGACAGAAACATCGTTACCAGCACTTATTCTACGAATACTCCCAGCTTGAATCAAACAATGAGAAGCCATAATGTTACGCCATACATAGCTTGGTGAAGAGCCAAGTTGAGCATTAAGGAAAGATGTATGAGGAAAGTATCTAGTAGACTCTTCACTAACAAATTTAGAAAAACTTACATATAATCGCCCAAAATCTCAATTGTTTATATTAATAATTCAAAAGGAAAGTTAAGTATCCAAACAAGTTTCCATGCATATCCTTTTATAATTATCCTTCTAAAGACCCTATGGGGTATGACAAACCGGATTATAAATTGTGAATCGGAAGATTAAAATTCTTTAAAGCAGAAATAAGAATTTAAAAGAGGTTAAGAATTTAGAGGATTGACAAAGGGATTTATAGTGGTTCGGATCACAAATCGATCTTATTCCACTACTCAACCAAAGATTGCGATTTAGACTAAAAGAGATTCACAAGAAGTTTTCTAAGCTAACTTCAAACTTAGTGCTTTATAGCTAAACACCAACTATGAGATTTTCCAAAGCTAATCTCTAACTTACAAGGGTTGAGTTTTTCCAAATCTAAACTCTAACTTACAATGATTTAGGAGTTCTTAAGCTTACTCCAAAACGACAACAAAACAAATGTAAATTAAAGATGTGCGTTTGTTGTTTCAAGGTTTGGAAATCATTAACCTTGAAATGGATTTATATTTATACCCAAAGCAAGCCCCCAAACAAAGCACTTACAAACAAAAAGTACTTTGCTGAAACTAGGCCTGTCGCGCTCGTGATCCTTCTTGTACCGCCCGCGATATATGATTTGTCAGCAAATCTCCAACGGCTCTTGCCACATGTCAGCTTCTCATTGATTCTTCATTAATATATCCGTTGAATCTTCAACGGTCACAAGTGTCGCGCCTGTGATGCCTCCAACGGACGACTAAGGTTTCATTAGTTATGAATGTCGCGCCCGCGATGCATGAATCTTGCCCGTGATGCAAAATGCATCTCGCCCGTGATATGCTACTGGACAACTGGAGATCCAAAAACTCGATTCTCACTAGAGAGTTCCAAATTGACTTCCGATTGTTCCTATGAGTTTTTATATACTAATAAACAAGATTAGATCACTCATAGTTGACTGTCAAAGTCAAAACAAAGGAGTTTGAAAGGACAAGGGTCCAACACCTTCCTATTTTATCCTTATTATGTATTTTAGTTATTGTGTTTTTATCACACTCAATAATTTCCCTCCATCTTTTACACACACACACACACACACACACACACACACACACACACACACATATATATATATATAAAGACAACAAGCATGTCTTGCCTTAGCGGTTAGACACGAGAGCAAAATAGTCTTTTATTTAATTTTTTTAAAATTTTACTACTGTAATTGATCGGGCGTTGACCGGCTGGTCGGTAGTGGTTGGTCTAACCAAAATCCGTATGTGCCACGTGTTAACACTTTATTAATTCAAATCTCGACCAATGAGATATTGACACATATTAAAAATAATATTATCTCTTTTTCGTTTATTTTATGTTATGGGGTATATTTGAAAACCTTTTTTTTAGAGACTTTTGCAAAAATCAAAATGATGGAATAAAAATATATTACTATAACATTTTTAGCGGATTTATACAGATTAACCAACATCTAAGGGCTTTTTACTCAAATAACCAACATTCAAGTTTGATTACTTTTATACTGACTGTTTGACATTTCAAAACTACCACACAAAAAGGAATTTATTACTTTTATACCATTCATATATAAATAGAACCCTAATAACACAAATCCTAATAATTATAATTATTTTCTCTCTCCTCGGAATTCTCTCTCCTTTCTCTCTCAACTCACCTTTCACACATTCCGCCACCGCCATTCCGCCTCCATCTTCGCCGTTTCGTCGCTCCGCCTCCGTCGTTCCGCCTCCGTCCTCTCGCCTTTGTCTCGCCTTCATCTTTCTTTTATCTTTTTGATTTTAGATCTGAAATTTTTTGTTGTTTTTACCATTTTCAAATCTGAAATTTTGTTTATTTTTTTACCGTTTTTTCACCATTAAACATGTATAAAGAGTATTTTTAAAGAATCCAATACTCATTTCATGTTATGTAGAATAATTTTGTGATTTTATGGAATAAAATTCTGTTATTTCTGCATTTTTCTTGTGATTTATTGTATTTCTGCATTTTTTTTATTCTGCAGAACGATTTGTTGATGATGATTGATTGCTAAATTATTGTAATATAACAGTGTTGTTGATTTTATGTTGACTTTATGTTGATATTATGTTGATATCTACCTATTTATTTTATTTTAACATGACAAATAAGATAAGATTATCTGTGAAATAAACTAAAAAAATAAATTAAATTAAATTGAGACTAGATAATGATATGGTAGCATCAGGGAATAAGACAAATAATGATGTTAAATTATTATAATGTTATAGTGTTGATATTGTGTTGATTTTCGGTTGATATCTTGTTGATTTTAGTATTGGTGAAAAAGAAAATAATGATGTTAAATTATTGTAATGTTACAATGTTGATCTTATGTTGATATTGTGTTGATATTTAGTTGATTTTAACACTAACGAAAAAGAACACATTATATGTGAAATAAAATAAAAAAATTAAAATTAAATTGAAATGATGTTGAAAATATAAAAATTAGTATACAAAACGATTGAAAACTTTAAATTAGTTAGTTTATTACATAAGTTGATTTTGTGTTGATTTCGTGTTGATATTAAAACTGACGAAAAACATTAACCGTAAAAAAAATCAAAAAATAAAAAAAATAAAAAAAATAAAAAAATTCAAAATTTAAATATGTGATAAATATTAAGTGCATGAAAATAATGGTGAAAAAAAATTAAAATAATGAAAGAAAATGTTGAAAAATGAGTTTTAATATAAAAAGTAAAGTTTTTTTAAAAAGTGGTATAAAAGAAAAGAGAGTTGGTATGAAATGTAAAGATTTAAAAGAGCTGGTATAAAAGTAAATGTTGCAGAAAAAACAGTATTTCATATAAAAAGCCCCAACATCTAATTATGTAAAAAGCCCAATAGAAAACCCATCATATTGGCCTTGCAAACCATAATCTGAAATGGGCTTCATTATGTTGGTCTTAGTAAAATCCTAATCTCAGCAAACCAAAACATCATTTACAGCAGCACCGTCTGAAATGTTCAAGAAAAAGCTGTGCAAATTAGAGGGACGATGGAATCTACCCCCCGGTTTCACCCTTGCAGAAAAAGGCTATTACTCCGGCAATACAAGTTCAGAAGGAGTCAGATGAGATTGTTGATAAGTTGAATTTTGATCTGGATCCAAAATCTTCAGTTTCTCTTGAGCAATTGGGATTTGTTCAGGAGATTGAAGAGGAGGGAACTGAGAACCCTAATTCGAGTTCAGAGGCCACTACTGTTACAGAGGTGACAGATGAAAAGGAATCTAATGAAGTATCTATGGAATCAAAGTCTCTGATTCCAGCGACGAAGAATTGGAGCTCTTTGTTTACGGATAATCGAATGAGAGATGCAGGAAGTGAATTGAAATTCATCCCTCCGTCAGTCAAAGATGGAGATCGGTTTGTGACTTTCAACTCGAAGGATACAGAAAAAGAAGAATACAAGTGGAAAAATGCTCTAGTTGGATGTGTGTTAGGTATGTTCCCAAAGTATGAAAGAATCTCCTCTTTTGTCAAGAACAGATGGGGTAATTCTGGTCTATTGAATGTAATCAGAATTAATGCTGCAATGTTTCTGTTTGAATTCAAAACCGAGGAGGATTGTTTGAAAGTTTTAGGCTCAGGCCCCTTTACTTTTGATCAGAAACCTCTCTTATTGAAGAAGTGGCACCCCAGAATGGTGATGGATCCAGCAGAAATCAAAACTGTCCCTGTATGGATTCAACTGCCAGGACTTCCTTGGGAATTTTGGTCTGCTGAGATTTTAAGTAAGATTGGCAGCATCTGTGGAAAACCATTGTTCTGTGATCAATGCACCATAAATAGAACCAGATTGGGATATGCCAGAATCCTGGTTGAGATGGATGTTCTAGGTTGCTTTCCATAAAATGTGGATATGATGGATGAAATGGGAAATTGTTTTAATCAGAAGATCTTTTATGAATGGAAACCTATCTTTTGTGATAAATGCAAGAGAATGGGACATACCAAAAAGTTCTGTAGAGTGGTGCAGAGAGATAAGGAGGAGGAAAAACCAGAAAATCCGGCAAAAAATGTGACTGATGAACCAGAGATAGTGGAATCTGTGAAAGAGGATCAGGTCATAGAGGAAATAAAGACAAGTGACATGGAGAAGGAGAAACAGAACACAGAACCTAGTATTGAGGTAACTGCTAATCCTTTTAATGCTTTGACTAATAATAGTGAAACTACTTTGACTGAAGTTGATAGAGTTAATAGTAAAATGAAGTATGGAGGTGTTAATGAAACTGGGCATAAAGATAGAAATAGTAGTAAGGTTGGAGTAATTGGTGAGGGTAGGTTGAGGCCTGCTAAGCCACCAAAATATTTGAAATGATTGGTTGCTGGAATGTGAGAGGGATAAACTTGTCTCTTAAACAGTCAGAGGTGTGTTCTCTGATAAAGTCAAATAGTTTGAAGGTGTTTGGTATAGTTGAAACAAGAGTTAATAGTAGTAATTTTGATAAGGTTTGGGATAGTATTAAGAAAAGATTACCAGGGTGGGATATAATCCATAATTATTCTTGTTCAACTATGGGGAGGATATGGATTTTGTTCAATAAAGAAGAGGTGTCTGTGAGTCCAATGGTTATGCATAATCAGTTGATTCATTGTAAAATTGTGTGTGGGAATGAAGTAGTAGTGTACACAGTGGTTTATGGTTCTTACCTAGCTGAGCAGAGAGGTGAGCTATGGGAGCAACTAAAGACCATTAGTGAGACAAATAGAGAGTGGTGGATAATTGCTGGAGATTTTAATGCAGTGATGTCAAATAATGATAGATTAGGTGGGAATGATATTGATAGTAGAGCTGGTGATGAATTCAGAAATTGGGCTATTCAGTCAAATGTCATTGAACTCAAGAAGCAAGGATGCCATTATACTTGGACCAATAATCAAAGAGGGATTAGCAGGATTTGGAGGAAACTGGACTGGGTTTTTGTCAATGAGAAATGGATGTGTAAATGGGTGGATTCTTATTATGATACTGTGAGTGCAAGTATTTCAGATCATACTTCACTGATAGTCAGACTGGGTAATAATGTCAGCAACAGGAAGTGTCCTTTCAGATTTTTCAATGTATGGTGTAAGCACACTAATTTCCAAGAGATTGTGAGACAAGCTTGGAATAGAAATGTGAGGGGGAGCAGTATGTATAGAGTGTATCAAAAGATGAAGAATCTGAGAAGGGATTTGAGAACTCTTAATAAAAGAGAGTTCAGTGATATTTCTACTAAAGTGATGTCTACAAAAGCCTTACTGGAGAAGCTTCAGAATGACCTTATAAAGGACCCTTTTAATGAGATCCTTCATGATGAAGAGAGGGCTGTCAGTTATCACCTGCATAAGCTGATGTCTTGGGAAGAGAACATTCTGAGACAGAAATCTAGAGTTAACTGGATCAAACTAGGGGATCATAACTCCAAGTTCTTTCATAGAAGTCTACTGCAAAGGCAAGCTAGGAAGAAGATTCTCTCTATAAAGATGACAGATGGCAGAGTATGTAGTGATGAAGATAGCATCAAGTCTGAGATAATCAAGCACTATGAGAATTTTATAGGTGCTAAAGCTGCTGATAGAAGGTTTTCTGATCCCTCCTTACTGGCAGAAGGGGTTGTGTTGGATGACTCAGATAGACTTGATCTAAGCAAAGAGATATCAGTGGAGGAAGTTAAAGAGGCGATTTTCTCCATTAATGAGGATAAGGCCCCGGGTCCAGATGGGTACTCTAGTGCTTTTTTTAAAAAGAGCTGGAATATTGTAGGTGAGGATATAACTAAAGCAATTCTGGATTTCTTTAACACAGGGGTTATGTTGAAGCAGACAAACTCAACAATAATCACTCTTATTCTAAAAGTGGATTGTCCTGAGTCCATTGGTGATTATAGGCCAATTGCTTGTTGCAATGTAGTATATAAGGGGATCTCCAAGATTATTGCAAAGAGAGTTAGCAAAGTCTTGAACAAGATCATAAATCCTTGTCAGTCTGCTTTTGTGCCTGGGAGGAACATAGCAGATAACATTTTATTAGCTCATGAGGTTGTGAGAAATTATCACAGAGGTAAAGGCAATAGTTGTGCTATTAAGGTGGACATCCAGAAGGCCTATGACTCTCTGAGTTGGGATTTCATAGAAGAAGTCTTAATTGGAATGAGATTTCCTGACAAGTTAACTAGATTGATCATGACTTGCATTAGGACTTCCATGTTTTCCATAATGATAAATGGTGAGATTACAGGGTATTTTGATGGAGGCAGGGGGCTAAGGCAAGGGGACCCAATATCCCCTCTGCTCTTTGTCATGTGCATGGAGTATTTCTCCAGATTAATGAACAGAAATACTAGTGAAGATACAGGCTTCACTTTTCACAAGAGTTGTAAGTCTATTAAGCTGAGCCATTTGTGTTTTGCTGATGACATGTTTATTTTTTGTAATGGAGATAAACAGTCAATCCATTTGGTCAATAGAACCCTTAGATCCTTCTCAGAGACCTCTGGTTTATTTCCAAATCATCAGAAGAGCACTATTTTCTTCAATGGTGTCTCTGATCCTTTGAGAAGAGAGATCCTTAGCATAGTAGGATTTCAAGAAGGAGTGCTGCCTGTTAAGTACTTGGGTTTGCCTTTGATCTCCTCCAGACTTTCAAGAGATCATTGTAACAGTTTGATTAACAGGATTACAAGTAGAGTAAATTCCTGGTCCTCAAAGAGTCTTTCCTATGCAGGAAGACTCCAGTTAATTAATTCTGTTTTACTTAGTATGAAGGTGTATTGGTGTTCAGTGTTTTTGTTACCTAAAGCAGTGATTAAAGGGGTGGAAAGCACTTGTAGGAATTTCTTATGGAGCAATAACAACTCCAATAGGAAGAATGGCCTAGTGAACTGGAACAAAGTGTGCAGCAGCAAGATGGAAGGTGGTCTTGGGATTAAGTCAGTTTTAATCTGGAATAAAGCAGCTATAGTTAAGCACATTTGGGGTCTTCTCTCTCAGAAAGCAACTTTGTGGGCATCTTGGGTGACAGAGAACAAGCTAAAAAGGCTTAGTTTCTGGGGTATTGAGAAGCCTTATGACTGCTCATGGGTGTGGAGACAAATTCTTAACATCAGGAGTTCTATCAACAACCTCTTCCAGTGTGATTTGGGAGATGGAAAAATGTTCTCTTTCTAGTTTGACCCATGGTTAAATGGCAGATCTCTTAGAGAAATTTACCCTCAGTTAAATTTGAAGGATGCTGAAGTTCCTAAGCTGGCAAAAGTTGCAGAGGTGTGGAGAGGCAACAGATGGGTGCTTCCAGACCCCATGGATGATCAAACCCTCAATGCTTGGAGGTATATTGAAAATAATTTCAAAGTCAGAGAGGGTACTAGAGATATGATTAAATGGAAAGGAACAAAAAATGGTATTTTTTCTGTTAGCAGTGCTTGGAAAAGTATGGTTCCAATGCAAAACAAAGTTTCATGGTACAAGGTGGTTTGGTTTGCAGGAATGATCCCAAGACACTCCTTTGTAACTTGGTTGGCTGTCATGGGAAAGCTAAACACCAAAGATAAGCTTCTGAGGTGGGGAGTTATTCCTTCAAATGTGTGTTCCCTGTGTAATTTACAGATAGAAAGCATTGATCACCTTTTCTTCGAGTGTGATTTCTCTTCTGAAGTCTGGAACAAGATTTTGAGGATCTCTGATGAAAGAAGACAAGGCTTTGTATGGAGAAGGGAGATCAGTTTTTTGTCAAGAAGAGCTAGAGGGAAGTCTAGAAAAGCTAAGGCTAGAAGGCTTTGGTTTAATACAACAATTTATCATATTTGGAAAAGCAGGAATGATGCTATTTTCAATCAAAATGTCCAGTGCTGTGAGCAAATCTGTGCTAGAATTACTAGTGATGTTAGAAATATGTTAAGATAAAGCCTAGGCTGTCTGTTGAGCAGGGTCTAAGGGTTTATTTTGCCTGAGTTTTTTTTGTTTCTTTTCTGGTGCTAGCCTGTTAGCATCCGGTCTGTTTCCCAGCTGGGCTGGTTGTATCCTGGGCCTCTTTCAGCAATATATTTGCTCTTTGGTTGATTGACCAAAAAAAATTAATAGAAAATCTGTAAAAAAAAAAGATTTAATTAATGACATTAAGTAAAATTTACACAAAAATGATCTGTTGCACGGCTAAAATGCTAGTTCTAAAATAATCCCAATATGTCTCAAACTGGAAGAAGAAAAAAAACCGAGTTCCCACATCTTTTCATCTTTAATTTTTATTGATGAGTGTTTCTAATTCAATTAAGTAAATGCAATTGATATAATGTTCTTTTTGGATGCCTCATTTTAAATGTTAAATTTTTATTTTCAGTAACATTTTAAATTAATTTCTCTCTTTCATTTTGTATTATCTTCTCCAAATAAATCAATAATATTTTGAACATAATTTATCAGATAGTCATTAATAAATCAATATAAATTCTTAAAATGTGTACAACATATGATTTTTTTTTTTTAAATCGGAACAGAGAGGAAAGTTAATAATAGAATCTTTTATTGAACCTTATTATCCATAAGTAGTTTAACTACACGGATCTTCTTTGTCATATGGTCTAAGAATATGCTTTAAAGGTCATGTTAATTAGATTGACTAGTTAAAGGAAGTTGTTCATACTAGGGGTGAACCGAACCGAAACCGAAAAACCGAACCAACAAATTTGGTTTGATTCAGTTTGTGATTTCAAAGAAATTTCGGTTGGTCGGTTCGGTTTTGAGTTAAAAAAAATTTCAGACAGATTTCTATATAAACCGAACCGAAATAACCGACCGAACTGACTGGTTCGGTTCGGTTGAAATTTTTTCTTTTCCTAAAATTTTGGTTTGGTTCGATTTAATTTTTAAAAAAGATCAAAATCCGGTTCGGTTCGGTTCGGTTTGAACCGAATGCACACCCCTAGTTCATAAATGATAATATATATGATTAATTATTATTATTTCATAAGTTTAGATCCGAATTACTATTTACTTTTTCAATTTTAAAAATTCACTAATTTTTTTGATTTTAATGTCTTATTTAACTAGAATCCCCTTATATGAAAAGGGGTTTTAGTTTTTTCTTTTTTTTTATATAAAGAAAGAAAAAACTAAACTGTGAAGGAAAAAACAATAATTTTTTAAAAATTATGGGAAAAAACAATATTTGAGACTTAAATTCATGAAAATAATAGTAATTAATTCTAATATAAATATTAGAAGTAAATTTCGTAAACGCACAACCTATGTGGTGCTACAAAGCTGCTGTTGATAAGTGGTCATGCACAAAGAGCCTAATTTTCTGTTTCCTTAATTTCTTCTTAACTTGGCCTTCACGTAACCCACTCTTTCTTATATTTTTCTTCATTTATAAGCACATTCCACAATTTTCCTCTCCTTGCATTATTATCTTCATTCACACAACATGTCAAGAGCAAGAGAGCAGGACCTACTCTCCACTGAAATTGTCAACCGAGGCGTGGAGGGTTCCGGTCCCTATGCCGGTTCGTTGAATTTTTCCGTAAGGGTCCGGCGCAGGTTGCCGGACTTTCTCAACTCGGTTAACTTGAAATATGTAAAGCTAGGATATGCTTACCTCCTTAGTCATATCTTTTATTTTCTAAGTGCACCTGTTTTCATATTAGTATTCAGTGCTGCCCTAGGAAAATTCACTTGGGAAGATTTATATCTCAAATGTGACCCCATTGATGCACTTTTCTTGATTGGAATGATTTCTCTAATTGTATACATTTATCTTGATTTAACTCCTACTTCTACTTATTTAGTCGATTTCGCCTGTTTTCGTCCCCCGAGTGAGCTCAAGGTACGTGGCTTCATTATTTCACTGCATCAGTATTCATAATAGTGCTAGACTAACCAATGCTTGTTTTTTCTTCTACTTGTTAAAGATTTCTAAGGAAGAATTCATCCATTTGGCGAAGAAATCCGGGCAATTCGATGAAGCTGCAATTGAATTCCAACACCGAGCCCTGAAGAATTCTGGAATTGGAGACGAGACTTACATGCCTAGAAATGTTTTCCAGCCTAGTTATAAAACTAACCTCAAGGACGGGCGAGAAGAGGCGGCAATGGTGATGTTTGGAGCAGTCGATGACCTTCTCGCTGCTACTAAAATAAAGACGAAAGATATTAGGATTCTTGTTGTGAATTGTGGGATCCTGAATACAACACCATCACTGTCAGCAATGATTATAAATCATTATAAGCTGAGACATAACATAAATAGCTTTAATCTCGGGGGGATGGGATGCGCTGCCGGTATTATAGCCATCGATTTAGCGAGAGATCTTTTGAGTGCGTATCCTGGATCATATGCCCTAGTAATTAGCACAGAAGCAGTGAGCTATACATGGTATACCGGCAATGATCAAGACATGCTTCTTCCAAATTCCTTATTCAGAATGGGGGCTGCAGCTATCCTCCTGTCTAGTCGTCGCCTTGATCGATGGCGATCCAAGTACCAACTTAAACAGGTATGGAAATATTATTCCTCAACTTTACAAGAAGTTCTAAATTATGTTTACGAGAACTGGAATGAAACACTAAAACGTAGGATTTGACAAGTTTCTGTGCAATGTAAATTGTAGACAGTGAATGATTTATGCCGGTCCTAATAGTAATAACAACTTTGAAGTTGGTTACGAATGCAGCTAGTTCGAACCCACAAGGGAATGGATAACAGAAGCTTCAGAAGCATACATCTAAAGGAAGATAAAGAAGGAAGACAAGGTCTATCAGTTAGCAAAGAGGTTATTGAGGTAGCAGGCCATGCTCTAAAGACCAACATCACCACTTTAGGTCCTCTAGTTCTCCCTGTATCAGAACAATTCCACTTCTTCACCAATTTGCTCTTCAAGAAAAAGACCAAACCTTACATTCCTGACTATAAGCTTGCTTTTGAGCATGTCTGCATTTACGCAGCTAGCAAAAAAGGCCTCGATGAATTGCAGAACAATTTGGATCTCACTGATGACTACATGGAGGCTTCCAGAACCACACTCGAGCGATTCGGGAATACCTCCAGTAGCAGCATATGGTATGAACTGGCTTACTTGGAGGCAAATGGAAAGATAAAGGGTGGGGATAGAATTTGGCAAATTGCCTTTGGTTCTGGCTTCAAGTGCAATAGTGTTGTTTGGAAAGCTCTTAGGAGCATAGGCAAACCGGACCGAAGCCCTTGGATCCAGGGTTCTACTTCTAACTAGAAAGTGTAATAAGCATTGAAATTATACATTGGATTAGGTATACAGAGTAAATATATACATATTAGTATGTCAACAAGTACTGTATTTACTATATTATTATATTGTGGAATGTTCAACCATCACCGTTTCAGAACTTTCATTTAATATGAATGCATCTACACCCACCCATTGTAACGAGGTGGTGTTCATTTTGAATGCGCCTAATTACGAGGTTTCCTTCCTTCTCCCCGGCCAACACAGCTCGCTGTACTAACGATATCTTCCATTATAAAAACAAGATATGAATGCATTTACACATTGTTCAATAATCTGGTTCTACACATGAGATACAATACTCAACAAGCATAAGTTACAAAAAATTGTTCCTAGATTGCTAGAAAGAAAAGAAAAATTGCAACCCCAGTCATGTTTTTTCTGAACTTTCCTTGAATACCAAAACACCATGATGAAAGAAAAAAGGTACCTCTAAGAATTAGGAGCCTCGAATTTTATAGCATTGTTAGCAAAAACAGAATGAGACCTGCAGCCAAACTCAATGGCTTGCGCGGGTATCCTACTGTCCGCTTGGCAGCTCCATAATATGGCTCGATCATTATCTCAAATCTGCAAGTTCCGACTGATGGGTCTGTTTTGGTGATAGTGGAAATGTTCTCGAACTTGCATGCTTCCTCAAGCTGATTCTGATTCTGATAATAACTGTTCAATGCATATGAAATATTTCCCATTGCATCCAAACTTCCACACGACGTCCCATAACCAAGGCTGGTGCAATCAGCGCGTGCACAAGCATAGCTCACACTTGGTGCCACATTTGGGTCATCAAGCTTGGCTGATGACTTCATTACGCACCATTTTCGGTCCAGGTAACGCACATTTTTTGCTTCAACCAATAATCCTGAGGATGTGGTGCCAAGGTTAAGGGAGTACTTAGCTCTTCCATCATATGTGAATATTCCCCAGTGGCGTTCAAAGTTCCCGGGATCAATGCTCTTAGCATCTTCATCTATCAAACTAAATAAATAAGCATCAATAGGTCCAGGCCTCATTGGGGTACCCTTCCCACCTGAAATACGTGACATAAAACCTTGGTTGAATCTTTGGGCATACTCGTTGTTAGCATTCCTATCACCATCAGTGGGCCACCCCATCTCTCCAACAATGACGGGCATGTTTCCAAACCCATTCCTTTGTAAGGCATGCACAAGAGTATCATAATTAGCATCAAACATGTTGGTGTACAATGTTCCACCGTCATTTAAAGGGGTTGCATTGCCATCAAAGAATGCGTACTCGACTGGAAAATTGGAATCAGTGTAAAGGCTGATAAAAGGATAGATATTTACAGTGAAAGGGGCCCCGCTGTCGCTCAAAAACTTGACAATGTTAAACATGTAATCATGGATATCAGATCGAAAGTCACCGCCAGATGGAAAATCAGTCGTGCTCGCATAGACATCGGCATTCAGAGGGACAGTCACCTTCACTTGGTTGCTTATTCCAGCTTTTATCAGAGCAGATTGTACATTCTGAAGAGCTGGGAGAGTTGTTGAAAGAAAGGTTCCATTGTATGTTGTCAAGAAAGGTTCATTTCCAACCGCAACATATCTGTAGAATTTATTTATTATTTTGTTAAGTTTTATCAGTTAAAAATGAAAAACGCAAAGCAAGCAAGAAAAGGGATTATAAAATAATTGTTAGAAACTGATCTGAGTGGAAGACGACAAGTTATACAAGGACCTGTTCTCTATTTTTATCATCTGAGTAAATGTACGTTCACTCATCTACTGGTGATTAGAGCTAAGTAATTAAAAGGGACAAACCAATGTGTGCACTTTGAAGTTGTGAAAAATGCTTCTTGTGTCTATACACCAACAAAAGTGGAGATGGCCATGATGAATTTTTCCAAACGCAATAAAATTAATAAATTCGTTAAGGACCATGATTTTTACTACTCCATGAGTATTATTAATTAAAATATTAAAAGATTACAAGAAGAAAAATAAAAAAAATTTAGATTGTTATGCCTGTGCAATTCCAAGAAGAGAAGATATAAGCCAAGAATGAGAAACTATTAGACGGACTTGGTCTAACAAGTCAATTAATATTAAACTAATAAATTATGACACAACAACTAATGATGGTTACCTAAATATAGAACTATTATAAGCTAAGATCGATCACTTAAGAAAAGAAACAGGGATATCTTTTTAATTTTGAAGATTGCTTTAAAAGTTAAAGATCTGGTGTGGTGTGGCAGAACAAAGGGCAGAGCTTACGCTCTACTTGAACAGATTTACTTATTATTCTTCCAGCGGAAATCAGTGCAAGTCATAATCATGGGATGAATTTGGGTAGTAGGGATGGAGCTGTGAGGCGGAAAAACAAACAAACACGGGATGGCTCTAGTGTAACTTAGGATGGCGCTTTGTGTCAAAGGGATGCATGTCTGTCTAGCATATGGCTGAATTATCAGAAATGATGCTGGAGAATGTGTAGCAGCTAGCAACGGGACAGGAAAATGTTACATGGACCCTGAAATTGCCGAAGCAATTAGTTTTGATGAAGCTCTTAGCTGAATCAAGACCTTCCCTAGAAAAGGTGGTAATAGAGTCCGATTCACTTATGCTAGTTCAAGCGTTAATAAGTCGTAATTCTGATTTATTCTATGTTTTCTTTACTTATTGATGATTGTAAATACCTCCACTTTTAGAGATATTGTTGAATGCGATTTAAATTTTGCAAAAAGATCAGCGACTAATGCTGGTCATTCTGAGTCTGATCTTCAATGGTGGGCAGGGGAGCTACCCCTGATTTTCTTTGTAATGCTCTTACAGCGGATGCTGCTCAATTTATATGGACTTATGCGGGCTTACTTTCAAATTTATTTAGGGAATTTGTAAAAAAATACTCAGCTTTTAACTTTATTTGCAAAAGATACACCGTTTTTGAAAATCTATTGTTTTACTCTGTTTTTTTGAAAATTTATATTTTTACTTGTCAATTTATGAAAATACTCCATTCTTTTAGAAACTGTTTTAGAAACGATTACAGAATGTGTTTCCAGGAACCGTTTGAAGTCATTTTGAAACTTTTTGAAACTATTTAAGAAGCGGCTATGAAGCACCGATACGGGTACGGGTACGGGGAACGGCATTTTTAAAAAAAATAGGACACGGGTACAACGGCGAGGACACGGCAATTCTTTTATTTTTTTAAAATATATATTTACTCATATATAAGGTTTCAAGATGCGAAAACAATGAATATTATGTCATAAGATGCATAAGTACTACGTAAGTTAGTTGAATTAACAATTCCAACATAAATTCAAGTCAGTCAAACTAATTCCAATAAAAAGTTTTAAAGAACAAATATGACTTTTAACAATAAGAAAAAGTACTTGAAATAAAAATAACAAACTAAATATATGTGAGAATTAAAAATAAGGTTTAGTTAATTAGGAGAATACCTAAAAAACTAAAATATTTGTAAATTTACCTCAAAAACTGAAAATTTATAAGCGTACCTAAAAAAATAAATATTTATTTTTTTACTCCGCAATTTATTTTTTTACTCCGCAGTTTCAAACGGTTTCAAATACAGTTTATAATAGAGTTTCAAACGGTTTATAAAGGTTTCATAAAAATAGAGTTTCAAACGGTTTCAAATACAGTTTCAAAAAACACAATTTGAAACTGTTTTATAAAAACGTTTCAAATAGAGTTTCTAATAGAGTTTCAAACGGTTTCAAATAGAGTTTCTAATAGAGTTTCAAACGGTTTATAACAGTTTCATAAAAATAGAGTTTCAAACGGTTTCAAATACAGTTTCTAATAGAGTTTCAAATGGTTTATAACAGAGTATTTTTAAAAAACTTTGACATCTTTGAAACCGTTTATAATACAGTTTCAAACAGTTTAAAAAAAACGGAGTATTTTTACAAATTTTTTCAGAGTAAAAAAATAAATTTCAGAGTAAAAAAATAATTTTTTCGAAAAAAAAGGTAGACAAATAATTTTTCAAAAAACGGAGTATTTTTACAAATATTTTGAAAAACGGAGTATTTTTTGCAAATTTCCCCGCCGTGTCCCCCTAAATACGGCGCTCCGGAGGAATGTCGGTGCTTCATAGAGAAGCGGTTTCCTAAAAACGGTTGAAACTGCATGCTCGAGTAAAGAAGTAAAGTGTAAGACGCGCTAGAGTATGACTAAAAACTTGTGATTTTGGGGTTAAATTTTGCAAATATTTTTTTAAGGAATTTTCATAAAGATCCCATTTATTTGTAACTAAAAAATTCAGATCCCGCACATAGAAAATTTGGGCCTACTACAAATTAGGACGAGGACAAGCTTGAACTTTAAAATTATTATCCAAACCGATCCCAAGGTGGGCGAACCGAACAGGTACCCAGTCCATTGAACAACTCTAAGTCCATGCAACAATTTCCTACCACTATCTCAATGGTGCCATGCTGAGTTGTTAACATGAAGCTATTAATTTGAGGACTCACTTTATGTAAACTAAGGACTGATGTAATGAAATTTAAGACATGTTAACAGTTGAGCCTAACATCATATTTTCTAAAGGTGAGAGATTGTATTGACAAGTCCATGATGAGAAAAGTAAGTTTAGTGACATGGATTGCCTATCTAAGGACTTTTAGGTTGGAATATAGAAAGGAATTTATGATCCACTACAGAAAGGAATAATAAGTTATAGTTCATTGAACATGGCATATCTATTATCTCTAACAAAGTTAAATGATTAGGCCGATTACCGTAAAAATACTTAAAACAACAATTATCGATGCTATTGCTAACGGTAGTCACGTAATTTAGTTAAATTAATTGATAATCAAAGAAAGTTGAGAGAGGGTTATAAAATATGATTCTATAAAATCCTCAAAACCAAAGTTTACAAAAAGCATAGTGTTTTACAGGAAATAAAGTAGGATTAGGATGTCAAATATAATACGAAAACATCCCAACTTGAAAGCAAGAATCCACGGTTGTTAGCATAGAATCAAATTAAAAGCATGCATGAATTTGGATTAAAAGAAAAATGATCTTCTTGCAGAATATGATTTAGCTTTATTCAGCAGCAGCATATCAAGAGGGACCATATCAACATTATGCACAGCATAAGTTCAAAATTAATGTCATAAAAGCTGACAAAATTACACAAAGTGATGGTAAGGAGATATTCCAAGTAGCAATTGAGTTTTAATAATGATCCAAATATAACATTTTGGCAGCAATTATGCCTCTAACAGCCAATAAAACCAATATAAACAGGCAAGTAATCTGAAAAATCCATATATTTCCTACTTTAATCACTAATAACCAAAAATATATTAAAATCTATTGAAGTCATTGAATGATCGACTTTAGTAGGAAAATCTATGTAATTAAATCAAGAAAGAAACCAATCTCAATCTGTTCAACTGAGCATAATTAGCTATAATTAAAACAAAACCAATCAAATATTATTGACAAAACTTGCTAAAATTAACAAAAAGAAGCAAACTTTTAGATTTTCAAAACAATCAGATCAAATATTTCTATATTAGGAGATGAATGAGCAAGAAGAAAATAGGGCTGACCTGATGTTGACATTACTAGAGGAGATATGAGCGGAGACATTTTTAGAAACCCATTTCTCAGCAGCTTTCATACTCCCAGCCAAAGTTGAAAGCATATCATTTGGAATACCCACCATGACCTCAATACCAGACTTACCAAGAGCTCTAAGGGTATCATAATCTGCATCAAAAAGCTTCACTTTTTGGATCCCGTTGTCTCTCAGTAGCCTCACCACTGTATCTGGAGGCAGTGGGTGGCTTGCTTGTGTCCCCCAGTTGGCTCCTATTCCACCCACTGAACTCACCAGTACTCCAAATAACAGTACTAATAATGAAAATTTACCCATTTTTACTGTCTTTAAAATCTGCTATACCCTAGCTAAAAGCAGTGCAGAGGATGGAATATAGAGTATGAAAGATGAAAACTTTGAATCCTAAGAGCATACCCAGATGGAGAATAGGTTGAGAGCTCAAGAAAGAGCAAAAACCCAGAAAAGAAATGGTCCAAAAAGTTGGAGATTTCTTGAAGGCGTTAGCAAAGAGCGGTGAAATAAAAATAAAAAGATATTAGAGAGCTGAAATAAAAGATTAAAAATGATGAGTAATGGAAGAAGTTAAGGATCTGGAGAGTGAGATAAGAAGGTTATTAAAAGAATCTAATCCAACTCCGCAACACTTCATACTTCACACGCACTCACGAAAAGTTAACTGTGTTCTTTGCTTGCTTGGCGCTTGCCCCACAGCAGACAATAATGGCGACAAAAGCAGAAATTATTTAATAAATTAATGAAAAGGAAATGGATGGGAATATAAAAATGGGCGGGCTGGTCTGACATGGCATTGGCAATGCATTTTGGTGTAAATTTGGCTCAATATTCAACCTTTATTTATCCCTTCCACTTTTTGCTTTCAAATTTCTACTATTTCGTGCCTTTTCTGAAAAATAATCACGGGTTGTGCTAGATGAATTTTACCTATGAAACAGCGATAAGTTTTACATTCAAATATTTTTTTTATGGAGCCAGATAAGTTCTTTATATTAGAAGATAAAATTTTAATTTTAAACCGGTATATATAAATACTACACGCAAGTCCCGCATATTTATGCGGAATCAAAAAATTTTGAATAATAGATTTGTATAAAAAATGTAAAAAAATCATAATATGTAAAATAATACCACCACCCGACCTCGTACTTCACATCCACACATCAAACGTCCCAAAAAAATTCTCTCCGACCGGGTGTAGCCCCATCAACCTTATATTCACCTCAGTAATTACTTCCACACCACTGGCAACACCTGTCATATAAAATCAAAATCCCACCCGACACATATACAAGAGTACATCGAGTTCCATGCCCGACAGTTAGCTTTCCTCCAGCAAGTCTAGCAAAGCCATGCTCGGCCACCACCCCCTACCACCTCTCGAGGTAACACCACCATCCCACCATACGTGCCAGCTCCACCTCCCCACCCACCAGAGTTCTACTAAGGACAAACAACACCCGAGGAAGCCACTCCGAAGAAAAACCAGCAAGAACATCAAATCCCAAGAGATGAACACGTGAACCAAACCGGCCATAAAACACCCGAAGGATCAAGACAGACGCAAAAACGAGTAGAAATCGAAGAAAGTGTGCATAGCTCAGGGGCAGGGTAAGGCCAGAAGAAAAATCTGGAGTAGGAAATAACAGAAAGGGTGAGAACCGAGATGGATAAGTTCAAAAGAAGGGAACCGAGAAGCACGAGCTTCCTAAACATTGGAAACTCATTGTCGGCAGAAATCCGAGACGAACCCTTTCCATTGAATTACAAAATACTGCAGCTGGACGATTACCACGGAACAAGGGATCTGATCACCCACTTGAGTTGTTTCCAAGTAGTCATGATGGTATAAAGCTTATCTGAAGCAGTTGTTTGCAAACTGTTTCCAATGACTTTGAAAGGACCTGCAGCAATATGGTATTATAGCTTAAAAGAAGGATCCATCTGAAGTTTTGACGAGCTAGCAAAAGCCTTCCGAACACATTTTGCGCCAAGCATACAACGCAAAACGAAATCCAGCGACCTCAAGCTCTGCCACCAAAAATCCGGGAAAAGTTTGCAAAGTTTTATTGGAAGGTTCAATGCCGAGGCTGCCGAAGTGGAAAACCTGAATTATGACACCGTGATAGACGCGATGAAGGATAACACAACGATGATGGCATTCCGAGACAACCTGATTACAAACCCGGTACAAACTTACTCCCAGCTAATGGACCGAGCATGGAGTTATATAAACCTAGATGAGGAGCAACAGAGAAAATCCGCTCAAACGACTGTGCAACCTCAAATGACAAGGCCAACCTTCAATCAGAATAACAGGCAAGACCGGTTCAAACCGAGAGAGCAGCGACAGCCCATGCCTCCTCGGATGGAGCCACATCGACCTGTCAAAATAGAGGACCAGGCTTTTATCCCACTTAACAAACCAAGATCACACATCCTGATGTGGATTCAAAAAAATAACGAACCAGTGCGCTATCCTACGAAGTTACAATTCGAAGGAGACAGAAAGAAATACTGCCAGTTTCATGATGGTAATGGGCATGTCACCGATGAATGCGGAAGCCTTAAGAAAGAGATGGACCGATTGGTGCAAGTCGACCGCCTGAAAGATTTCGTAGCACAGAACAAAAATAACCAGGGAGCAAACAGCCAAGGAGAGCATAGCGGAAAGAGGGGCCACCTCCGAAAAGGAAAAATGTGTTAGGAGTAATCAACAGCATAGCGGGAGGAATGGCTGATCCTGAATACAAGCGAGGCAAGCGCAAAAGGCAAAAAATCGTGACGAACATAACAGTAAACCAACCTCTACCTGAGGTCAGCTTCGGTCCGGCATATGGCGAAGGCGAGGATTTTCCACATTAGGAACCCCTGGTGATCTCGGGTCTAATAGAAAACTTCTGGGTGATGAGGCAATTGGTAGATGAAGGGAGCTCGATGAACCTCATTACAAAAGAGGCATACCTCGGAATAGGATGCTCGGTTTTAAACCTCAAACCGGTCAGAACCCCTCTCATCAGACTAGGAGGAGCACCAGTACAAGCGGAAGGAGTAGCCGAGCTAACAGTCGAGCTGGGGAAAGAAAACAAGACACCAGAAGGAGGCCTAGTTGACATAACTAAAAAATTCAAATCACTGTTCATGGTAGTGGATATGCCACTCGCCTACAATGTTATCCTCGGTAGACCAATGCTGTACAACACTGGAGCAGTCACATGTATCAAATACCTTTCAATGAAAATTTCAACCGAAGAAGGCATGGTAACGGTCAAAGGAAGGCAAGACATAGCCAAAATGTGCTACCTAGTTTCCATGAAAGGCGTATCAGAGGCCCTGGCTATAGAAACAATGAAAATAACAGACTCGGATGAGGGAAAACTCAAACCACATGGGAAGCTAGAAAAGGCGGACTTGGCAGGAATAACCCCGAGGTCGGTCAAGATAGGCGCCGAGTTTCCTAAACATATCAATCAAGAGATAACTGACATGCTAATCGGAAACGAATTAGAATTTGTCAACACTCCAGGAGAGATAGAAGGAGTAGACCCAGCATTCATTTCACATAAGCTAGATGTAGATCCAACACACAAGCCGGTAAAACAGAAGAAGAGAGCTTTTGCGGTGGATAGACAAATCGCTATCAGAGCCGAGGTAGACAAATTATTGGCAGCTGGTTTCATCAAAAGAGTGTACTACCCGGAGTGGTTATCAAATGTGGTGCTCATAAGGAATCCAAATGGAAAGTGGAGACTATGCATAGACTTCACGGACCTAAAGCGAGCATGCCCTAAAGACAGTTACCCATTACCAAACATCGATCAGCTAGTCGATTCAACCAGCGGCTACGAAATCTATTCATTCATAGATGCAGCCCAAGGGTACCACCAAATACTAATGCATAGAGATGATGAGGGAAAGACAAGTTTTGTAACTGATAGTGGCACATACTGCTACAAACAGATGCCTTTTGGCTTGAAGAATGTCGGGGCAACATACCAGCGATTGATGAATTTCATATTCAAGGACCAGATCGGTCGAAATATGGAGGTTTATGTCGACGACATCATTGTCTAGTCCAAAAAGGTGGAGCATCACGCAAAAGACCTGGAAGAGGTATTTAACAAGTTAAAAAAATACAAGCTCAAGATGAACCCGGATAAGTGCGCTTTCGGATTACCAGCTGGGAAATTTCTAGGATCAGTAGCTTAAATATAGCATATCAATAACAACGATTCAATCCATCAAAATCCTATATTATGCATTTCTAGGCAAAATCACACAACAACGAATCCATAAATCAATTAGGAGTAAAAACATTACCTAAGAATGATGAACAAGATTATAATTGATGTATTAACCCAAGGTTCAAAGGGTTGGACCGAAATCAATTGGATCCACAAGCCACCAATGAAGAACACAACGTAGAAATCGCGTAGATCTTACGAGTATGATGAAAAATCAAGTTCTTAGCGTAATAAATTGCATCCGGACTTGTTAGAACAAAGGACATGTGTATTTTCTATGAAGATATTCATTTTAGGGTTTGTGGAAAAGAAAAGGGGGCTGCTCACATGAAAATAAGGGTATATTTATAGACTTATGCGGGCTTTACATGGGCTTTGATAAAAGTCACGATTTAATTATCATTTTGAGAGTTAGAAGCATCCAAACGACGCGAAAATTGTACTCGTGCGAGAAAATACTCTTATGAACAACATATCAAAAGATGGGTATTGATCCGAAATTTCAATTGGGAGATATCAACGTTTTACTAAAACAGGGCAGTTTTGGAAAACATGCGAATACTGTTTTGATAAATACCCGAAAATAAATCGAATCAACATCAAACACATACGAGATCATGAGATATATATAAGACACTCAAGAAGACACTACCAAGGTATCACAAGTGTTACTTCTAACATATAACCATTCATAATCAAATTCGAAACATAATAAGAAAAATGTTGAAATGCAAAATAGCAACGAATGCAAGAAAACAACCAATTTGTAACGGATAACCGAACTGACAAATCAAGTTTGAAAATACGGGGTACACTAGGTTAATTAGGGTTAAATTATAATTAATTAGTATTTAAATATAATTTATTAGAGTAAATTATGATTAATTAGAAATCCAATCTCCAATTAAGGTGCCACGTCAGTATAGGGGTGTTTATGTACCTGTTTTGACAAGTTCAAGGTGAAAGTGATCCGATTTTGCTAATTTAGACGTTTTCGATACTTTGTGCCAAGTTGAGGGGGTGAAGTGATCTTTTGTTCAATTTATTACTAATTGGAACATTAGGCGTGCAGTATTGCCGCTAAACATTTATTTCTTTATAATTATTTAGGGTGTATTTAATGATAATCAACCAATATGTTATTTCAGTCTAATATTTGTATTGAAATTAATTTTTTTTATCTACACTTTATTTAGAGCTTTGCCTCCTGCAAGTGACCTACCCGGCTCGAGTGGGATTAGTCTGAATGTGAAAGCTTAAAGGTGTCGTTTCATAGTTGGAATCCGTTCAGAACACCTCATGATCAGAAAAAAAAGAAGTTAAAATAATAATTAAAATAAACTATTTATAACTATGTTAAGATAATTGATGGATACCAAATCCTATCTTATCTATAATGTAGCCGAGTCGCAGGAAATCCATTCTCAGACTATCAGATTCCTGCCAAGAGGACCAAAACATATAAAGCAGATGGCCGAATCCATAGGATCCACCGCGATATCATCCAACAAGATAAAGACCAAATTCCTGAGAACTCGGACAAAGCACGTCGACCCTGTGATTTTTATAGATTACCAGATCTACTACATAATCTCGAAGTATCTCTCCTATTTGAATACAAACTCCAACTTAGTAAGATAAGTTATAACTTAGGAAGACGATATTTAGGAAGGCGTTCCTAAATAGGACTCATGTCTGAATAAGATGATTACTCCTAATCAGGGTCAAATCCTACAAAGTAGGATTCACTTTCCTACTATGATTCTACTAGGTATGCAATCATCTACTATAAAAACAGCATGAGGTATGCCTAAACATACAGTTACATTAATATACTCAAAATACTGCTCAAAGCTCTAAACTGACTTTAGCATCGGAGAGTTAATCGGACAACCACTGTCCGGTTAGCTTCTATCCTATTTTGCAGGTCTCATTCACCGGATCAGAAAGCAGACTCCATCAATAATTGTCTAAAATTAATTAAATTGACTATTTTAATATTAAAATATTATTTATTCATCTAAAATTCTAATTAAATTAAATTACTTTTGATAAATTATCATATTAATTATTATTTGATTCTTTTCTATTTATATTTTATATAATTTTAAAATATAAACATTAATTAAAAATTTAACTATTAAAATAATCATTTGAAATACTAAATAAGATAAACTATTAATAAAGGATTACTATTTCAATTATTATTTGATATTTAATATTTAAATATAATTTATAATTATAAAAATATTTATTAATTAAAATTGACGAATTATTTTAAGAGTCCTGTGTGAACATATAAAGTGACATTAATATATATAAAATCAAACAACTAATCAGTCAGGTGAGAGGGGATTGTAGGTGACGAAGCATCCATGCTTACACCTAATAGTCATCTAATGACTCATCTAATTTCTATTCAAAATAATATCTTTTTGGAAAAATTCATGCCAGGGTTATCAATTTGTTTTCGGAAATCTACTACTTTAATATCTATTTTTTTTTAAGTTAGTATCTAAATTATTAGTTTATATAAATGGCCAATTAATACTCTGTTTTGTTTTTGTTCTTTTCATTTATATTTTAAACTTTCTAAATCATCAATTTTTAACATTATTCTTCCAATTTTCAATTTTAACCATACATTTTTTTTTTCAAATTTGAGTTTTTCCACTATAAAAAAATTTAAATATATCCTTCAATTTGACACTTAGTCTAAATACGTCTTTAATATTTTAAAAGCACGGACACAGACTAAATGCACTTCAAAAAAAAATTATACTCTCTTCATACATTAATCAAATGATAAAAATACACTATAAATAGAAGAGTGTAGTATATATAGTCGTTTCCGAGGCTATCTGTCAAATATGAATTTAAATTTTTTTCAAGTGAAAAAACTCAAACTTTGAGAGAATCGGGTACAACTGAAATTAAAAATTGAACGAGGCAAAATTGACAATTATGAAAGTTTGAGACATAAATAAAAAAATAAAGAAAAGTAAAATATCTTTTGATGATTAAATATTTATAAATTAATATTTTTACATTCTAAAAACATTCTAAATAAATATTTTAAAATTCTTTTTTTATAATTGAGAGATAGGGAAGGTTTGTGGGAAAAAAATGAACCCACGACCTAGTAAAATTGATGCCTAACACTTCTACCATTTGAGCTATTACTTATTGGTATTTTAAAGGGCTTTTTACACAAACAACCTATTTTGCCAATTTCTTATCTTTTATACGGGTCCAAATTTGCCTTTTCTAAACTATCATGTGCGGCCTATTTTATTACTTTTATACGGACTCTATATATTAAACCCTAACAGCATACAAATCATAATTTCATTTATTTTCTCTCTTCTCATCATTCAATTATCTCTTCCTCTCAGTTCATCTTCCTCTTTTTTTTACCGTTCGCCGTCTTCTGCTGAGACGTCCTTTGTTCCTCCGCTCCTCCGTCATCGTTCTCATCATCGCCTCCGTTGTCATCTTTGTTAACGCCATCATCTCCTCTGCTCATCGTCGTCATCTATTTGATTTCAGATCTATAATTTATTCATTGTTCTTCTTCTTCTTCTTTTTTATTTTCAGATCTACAATTTTTTACTGTTATTTCACCATTAAACATGTATAGAGATTATATTTTAAGAATATAATGCTAATTTCATGTTATGTAATATAAATTTATGGTTATATGGAATAAATTTTTGTTATTTCTGCATTTTTTGTGTTTGGTTGTATTTCTGTGTTTTTTTTATTCTGCAGTTCGATTTATTGATGATGGTTGATTGCTGAAATATTATAATATTACAGTGTTGTTGATTTTATGTTGATTTTGTGTTGATAATCAGTTGGTATTTCCTTAATTTTAACATTGAAAAAAATTATTCTAAAAAAACCATTAGCAAATTAGATAATTTTGTGCGTGAAATAAACTAAAAAAACAAAATTTAAATGATATTAGATAAGGATATGTTAGCATTATCATGTTGACATGTTGTTGATTTCTTGTTGATATTTTATAGATTGTCACAATTTTTCAAAAAATTATGTTTTATTTTATTCCTTATGTTGATTCGTTGTTGATTTATTGTTGACATTATGTTGATATGTATTTCAACTTTTTTTGATTTTCAATTTTATGTTGACATGTTGTTGATATACTGTTGATAACATGTTGATTTTAAATTGATGTATTAATGAACTATTGATATGTTTTTAATAATATGTTGATTGTTTTTGACTTAAATCAATCAATATTCTCATTTTACAAACATCTTGACTAAATTAGCATTAATTGTTGATTCGTTGTTGATTAATTGTTGACATTATGTTGATAAGTATTTCTACTTTTTTTTATTTTCAATTTTATGTTGACATGTTGTTGATATACTGTTGATAACATGTTGATTTTTCAATCATTAAAACAAATGTAAAGTTAGTGTTAAATTGCTGTATTGATGACATGTTGACATGTTTTTGATAATATGTTGATTGTTTTTTGCTTAAATCAATCGATGTTCTCATTTTACAACTAAATTAGCATTAATTGTTGATATCATGTTGACATTATGTTGATAATTTGTTAATATGATAGTAGTAATTCTACTAAAGAACAACAAAGGTACAACATGTTTAAAATAAATGAATCAGATAAAGATATTAGCATAGTAAGTAATCAAAACAATATGAAAAAACAACAACAATAATTCAAATGAAAAAATAAAATTATTCTTACATATAAAAATAAAAATATATTAAATATACACCAACACAACAGTTCACAAATTAAAGAAATTTATTTCAAAATATTTTTTTTCCTCGATTCTCTTTGCAGCTGTACAGTTTTTTCAAAATCACTTGTATAACTATTTTGCGTTCCACCTCTCATACCTAACTAAATTTCGACAAATGCGGTTATGATACAGTTTCATTTCATCTAACGAAAGTTTATTTCACAGACAATATTATCTTATTTGTCAATGTTAAAATAAAAAGAATCAGTATATATCAACATAATATCAACATAAAGTCAACATAAAATCAACAACACTGTAACATTACAATAATTCAGCAATCAATCATCATCAACAAATCATTCTGCAGAATAAAAAAAACGCAGAAATCAACAAAACACAAAAAAATGCAGAAATAACAGAATTTTATTATATAAAATCACAAAATTATTCTACATAACATGAAATAAGTATTAGATTTTTTAAAAATACTCTTTATACATGTTTAATGGTGAATCAACAGTAAAAGAAAAGCAAATTACAGATCTGAAAATAAAAAAAAGAACAAAATAATTCAGATCTAAAATTAAAAAGATAAAAGAAAGATGACGCGGGGAGACAAAGGCGGAACGATGGAAGCGAAACGGCGGAGGCAGAACGGCGGAACGGATGAGGCGGAACGGCGAAGGCAGAACGGCGAAGGCGGAACGGAGGAGGCGGAACGGCGGAAGCGAAGGAGCAGAAATCGTGTAAATTTTCTTTCACAACTCAAAAGAAATCGTGGAGAAGAAGAATGATTGAGAGAAATAAGAAAAATAGTATAAAAGAAAGAAATTTGAAGTACAAGTTATCAAAGTAAGAAAATGAGGTAGGTAAAGTAAAGATTTAATTTGTCCAGTATAAAAGTAAATGGGCTACCAAAATCAGTATTTTATATAAAAAGCCCTATTTTAAATTGTTTTTCAATCAACAAACAACTAATAAAATAAAAAATAAATTTCAAATTTGTTACTCATTTTGATTATGTTGGATTAAACTATTTGTTTGGACATTTATTATACAATGTATTTACATAAGAATACAATACTTTATATACAACTGGAATTTGTGGATTAAACTATATGTTTGGACATACATTTGTGAATCAAACTTCATTACCTGACAAAAATATTATGCTTGGGATCAAATGCAGCAACATTATCACTCAATTCACATCCCTTGGTTTCAAATGGGAAGAACACAACACAAACTATTGAAACAGCTATTACTGCCTCAAACAGAATTATTGCCTCCTCAACATGGCACCCACTCACCAGTCCTACCGCTACGAGAGGGCAAATCATCCCACCGATCCTACCCACCGCGCTTGCAACTCCGGTACCAGTCGTCCTCACCGACGTAGGGTATAGCTGGAATAACAACAATGAATAAACCAAATTCATTTTCAAACAAACTGGCTAAATATGTTCCTTTCATGTCAATTTCAGAAAACTCAATTAACTAAACAAGCATAATTTTAATTCCACATGTGAACGACCAATCGAAGTAATTTACTTTGCGTGCAACGAAATGTCATGTTAATCAAATTTAAGAAGTTATGCATTTGAGGTAAACTTACTTTAATTCAATTATTAATTAAAATTCTTAATTAAATCTATTAATATTAATCATTAATATTATTAATTCAATTATTAATCGCAAGTTAAGATCAACTACCTTGTAGCTTTAGTGGCAATAACATAAGCAAAATTGTATTATAAGGGAACAAGAGATGAAAAAAAGGAACAGAATTTACCTCCGGGCAATATATACATGCAACTGTGAACGATCCTATGGCACACATGCGGGCACCAAATAAGAATGTTGTTGTCGAAATTACAGCCTGGTGGGAAACAAGTGGAAAAAGGAAAAAACTAGCCACAACCAACAAGAATATCAAGGAAAGCTTGCGCCCCATTCTATCTACGATAATTGCACACAAAAGGATCCCAGGAAGCTCTACAAAAGAAAGATTTAGAGTAGAAAAAGATTACTCCAATACTACTTCATTAAGCAAACAGTTCATGAAGTTATGACCAGGAAAGACAAGAATGGTTAAGCAGTACCTGCCAAACTAGTGATAAATACATCTATGTACAGGCTATCATCCTGATGATTTTCCAAGAGCAATGTAGCTGAACGACATTTGCTGCGTCCACCACTTAACTCCGAAGTGAGCAATATGATACCATAATATAAGAATGAATTTCCAAAGAATAACACCCACAAGAGAAATGTTGTTTTAATTAATTTTGGTGAGAAAAGCACAAAAAATGATGAGAAGGTTGATTTTAAATTTAACACTTCTTTTGTTGCCGAAGACAGCAAAGGCTTATGGCTTGAGGAGGAGGATTCTTCATCCGCTTCAGTTGTATTATCAGAAACAAGCATCCCTGTCGGTAGCTTTGCCTCATTTGTTACAGCCATTTTCTCCAGAATTCTATGCGCATCAGAAAATCTACCTTTTGTGCATAGATACCTAGGAGATTCTGGAACAAGATAATAAGAGAGAAGCAGAGTCATTGAAGGCAGAGAAGAAACTGCAAGTAGCCACCTCCAACTTAATCTTGGCATAACAATCTGCAATATTTATAGCATGTAGCATTCAAGACCCAACAATAACATCTAAAAACTAATTTTTAAAATCTAAGACAAACGGAAAATCCACATTGATATGATATAGTAAAGCTTAATAAAAAATCAGTAAAGAATTTCTATCTTTCGTGGACTTTGTGCAAGTTCCCCTGAAGCAACAATGGCACCAACCAAAAGTCCAGTAAATCTATTTTAATAAACTAAACATGCTCAACATTACCAATACCAATACTTGAATTGATATATGAATATTTAGAGTATATCAACTACTAAAGTCAATGGGTCATCTTAACATAAATGTATAATCTATGTAGCACGGAATCAGAAACAGAAATGTTGAAATGGAAAATAAGCCAAATGACATTTTTATATAAGAATAAGTAATAAATATAGAGTTTCGGAGTTTCAAAAGTGTTTCCGAGAACGAGAAAGAAACAAAATATCGAAACGAAGAACTCGAAAAGTTTCCGTGCAATTCTGAATGGTCATCACTGATACATATGAGCAAAAGATCAGTTTTAAAATTCTTTAGCTTTGGATTTTGACAATAAATTTGGTTTGTTCAGAATCAGCCTAGTTATCATACTGAAGAAGAAAAAGGCTCAACTAGGAATTAATTTACTTACGGATAAATGCGTTCTTGAAACATGAATAAAATAAGAATTCATGTTATAAATAAGACATGTTAAGATTATAGAGTATCACATGAGGTGCTGATTAATTCACAATGTAACTGTGGCTTGGTGACATTGATCTCCATATTATGAAACTGAAGAGTCAAGTTTGACACCTGACTATGCCATTACTTTACCATCTTGAACTCAAACATATAGATCTAAGTCCAATCTGGCCCCTAGTTAACTGGCTGTTCAAGAGAGGATCAACTCAAAGAGGGACATGTAAATTCAACAAGACTACAAGGATCCAATCAACCTGGTCCATGACCCCATATCAAAAATAACACTAAGAGTACATGTTTAGAGTTCCACCAGATCAAGTTCACTTCTGACTAAAAACCTAGATAATTTATGTTTAAAGTTCAACTGATAAAAAAAGGTATAGAGAGTGCAATCAACATTCGAAGTTCAGAAAGAATTCTCATCTTCAAATAGCCTAAAAGTAAGAAGTTTGTTATGGTTACTGTAGAAATGTTAGGCTTCAGAATTTCTCAGGAGCACCAAACTTGGTGACACTGCAGAGCTTTTTAATTGCTCTTGTGGGAATGTTATGGAGGGGAAGTTATATCTTAGTTAGACTTTCAAGTAGGTATACCAAGGCTTTCAACTTCAAGAAAAATTCAAAAGTGAGTTGGAGCTTGTATGCAACTGAAGTAGGCATACAAATGTTGACCTTAACATCTTGTTTACGTAGCAATTCAACTATCACATGACCTTGCAACCCTACAGGCCCCCTTGCCTCTTGCTACAGGATAATGTTGCTAACAACAAAAACAAACTACAAATCTTGGACACAAAAAAACAGCAAAATGTTGCATCATAATCCTGTCAAGGAGGTATAGCCATACAGGGAAGATCAGCAATTAAACAAATAGAGGCAAACTGTTGAGAGTAATCATTATGACATTTAAAAAAGTCAACATTTACAAAACTGTGTATTCATTATTTCCACCTTTCTAATTCAAAGAGGATTGTAGTTTGAGCTATTCAGGATCATGGAACTCAGCATAGATTTTCTCTTAGTTC
The DNA here is from genome assembly GCF_937616625.2 of Mercurialis annua. Classification (NCBI taxonomy): domain Eukaryota; kingdom Viridiplantae; phylum Streptophyta; class Magnoliopsida; order Malpighiales; family Euphorbiaceae; genus Mercurialis; species Mercurialis annua. Next base: position 44,260,160 of record NC_065571.1, read on the forward strand.
TGGGAAAGATCGGGCATGAGTTCTGTTAGGAAATAAATCAATCATTAATGTTGATTGATATGTAAATTGGCTGCAACTTTATTTAGAGAGTAATTAGTTCCTAATTTGTAGCAAATCTTGATATTCTTTTGTAATCACTCCTGTATATATAGGAGGCATTCTTGTATTAATAAAATCATCAATTCAGCCTTATTCTTTCTTCTTTTTACATGGTATCAGAGCAGGTTTTATATCTGACTCTCTGAGCTGAATTCTTTGGCACTTCTTTTTAGTCATCACCATGGATGGAGATGGTGTTTCTTCATTTCAAAAATCATCCGGCAAATCAGATGCCGATTCTTCAAATCCATATTTTGTTCATCACTCAGACCACCAAGGTCTAGTTCTTGTTTCCAAACCTTTGAATGGAGACAATTATTCTGGTTGGAAGAGGGCAATGACTTTGGCCCTAAACTCCAAAAATAAGCTATGCTTTGTCAACGGTTCAGTTAAATCTCCATCGATGGAAACAGATCCAGAAGGCTATGCGACTTGGTCGCGGTGTAATGATATGGTGCACTCTTGGATTGTCAACACTGTCAGTCCAGAAATTGCAGATAGCATTATCTATTATTCTACGGCTCATGAGGTATGGGAAGATCTTCATGAACGTTTCTCTCAAGGCAATACCCCACGTATTTTTGAGATCCAACGAGAAATCGCTTGTCTTCGACAGGAGCAACTATCAATCTCAGCCTACTATACCAAACTGAAGAGTTTCTGGGATGAGTTGGCTTCATTTTCAGAAACTCCACAATTAGAACAGCAAAAGCTCATGCAATTCTTGATGGGATTGAATGAGACCTACAGTGCTGTTCGTGGGCAAATACTTCTTATGAATCCTTTGCCAACGATTCGTCAAGCCTATTCTGCAGTCTCTCAAGAAGAAAAACAACGGCTTCTCAGTGTTTCTCATTCTCCAATTGAATCAAGTTCAAGTGCAGCCATGGCCGTGCGCCATAACACCAGGTCTAATTCAAACGCAGGAAGAGGAGAAAGAACCGCATGATCTGATCGTAACTTTCGCTCACAAGAAATTCGACGTTTTGAGCCGGAACGTCGTCATGGTGAACGTCGTAATGGTACAGGTCGGGGGAGACCAGAGTGCACACACTGTGGACAACCAGGACACTGGGTTCAGTCTTGCTATGAAATTGTTGGTTACCCATCTGGTCATCCCAAAGCAAAACAAAGTTCTGGTATGAATTTTGGCAGCCAACATAACAAAGCAAATCTTCATTCTGCCAATCAAGTCTCTGAGATGTTGAAAGAAGCTTGTGGGTCTAATGTCATTCTCTCTGATGCTCAGTTTAACCAGTTCATGGCTCTTTTTAGTGATAAAATTCAGAACTCTGGGCAAAATGCAGGTCCAAGTGCAAATGCAGTAACAAAACCAGGTTTGGCCGAGATCGTTTCCCGCAATTGGATCATTGATAGCGGGGCAACAGATCATATTATATCATCATCATCTTTATTAAATTCCACTAAAAATTATTCATTGTCACCAGTATTATTGCCTAGTGGAGATAAAGTGGATATTGTTGCTAAAGGATCTTTTCCTTTGAATTCCAATTTTTATTTACATGATGTGTTGTCTGTACCAAAATTTAAAGTAGATCTTATATCAGTGAGCCGTTTGACAAAAAGTTTGAATTGTTCAATGACTTTTTTCCCTTATTGGTGTATCTTGCAGGATCTTGCAACGAGGAAGACGATTGGTTTGGGTAAACAACGGAACGGACTGTACTACTTGACGACATTAGCAACAAAAAGACCTGTCACCAACTCTTCTACACCCACCACACAACCTGCTTGCAATCACACCATTAGTTGCTCCACTGACCTCTGGCACAATCGTCTTGGTCATGTATCATCTTCTTGTTTACATTTCATAGCAAAACATTTCTTAAACTTTTCCATTCAGCCTAATAATGCTTGTCATATATGTCCTTTGGCAAAACAGAGTAGATTACCTTTCAATACTAGTAAAATTTCTTCTACTCGAGCTTTTGAACTTATTCATTGTGACATATGGGGTCGATATCGTTACTCATCCCTTTCGGGAGCACACTATTTCCTTACTATTGTCGATGATTATACCCGTTTTACATGGATTTTTTTAATGCGGCACAAAAATGAAGCACAACCAATTTTAAAACATTTTTTTAGTTATGCTCTCACCCAATTTGAATCTCGGATTAAAATTTTTCGTAGCGACAATGGAAGCGAATTCATATCACTCCGCTCTTTTTTTTCCGACAATGGTGTTATTTTTCAGCATTCTTGTGTTTACACGCCCCAACAAAATGGGGTTGTGGAACGCAAGCATCGCCATATTCTTCAAGTTGCTCGTGCTCTAAAATTCCAAGCCCACCTCCCTACTCAATTTTGGGGAGAATGTGTTCTTACCGCTGTTCATCTAATTAATCGCCTACCTACCCCAATTCTTTCTTATAAATCGCCATTTGAACTTCTCCATTTAAAAATACCTTCTTTTTCTCATCTTCGCGTGTTTGGGTGCCTTGCTTATGCCACCAACATAAATCCTACTCATAAATTTGATACTCGAGCAATTCAATCCATTTTCATTGGTTATCCAACCGGACAAAAAGCTTACAAATTATACAATTTATCAACACGGAAAATTTTTACTAGTCGAGATGTCAAATTTCATGAAAATATTTTTCCTTATGCTTCGAAACAGCCCAGCCAAGTATTGGACCAACAATCAGGCCCAATTCCGTACCTAACTCCTAATGACTTATCTTTAGAGTTTCCCACTTCCAGCACACCTTCTACTTCCTCTTCACATCCAGATACAAATACGTCATCTCTACTTCCCTTACCATCAACACCTCCACCGCCTTCCTTCCGTACATACTCTCGCCGTCCCTCATTTACCTCTTCTCGACCCAATCCACTACCTTCATCACAGCCCAACCTACAACATGATACCCAACCTGAACTTAATCGTGCCGTTATAACCATACCTGATTCCGCACCTGAACGCGCAGACCCCGCAATTCCTCCTATTCGTCGCTCCAGTCGTCAGTCCGTTCCTCCCATCCGTTATAACGACTATAAATGTAATCATGTTAACTCTAATTGGTCGTCTTCTTTGTTGCCTGGTCCAGTTAAGGGCACCCGGTATCCTCTGGCTCATTATCTCTCCTACAATCGGTACACACCACGTCATCAAGCCTTTTTGACTCAGCTTCAACAAGTTTCAGAACCTCGCTCGTACTCTGAAGCCGCAGCGCATCCTGAATGGAAAGCGGCAATGGATTCTGAATTACAAGCACTTCAAGAAAATGGCACTTGGACATTACAATCTCTTCCGGCTGGCAAAATTCCGATTGGTTGTCGTTGGGTCTATAAGGTGAAACATAAAGCCGATGGTTCTGTTGAGAGATATAAAGCACGGTTAGTTGCAAAGGGCTTCACTCAATTGGAAGGGGTAGATTATCAAGAGACATTTTCTCCCACTGCAAAAATCACTACTGTACGGTGTTTATTAGCTTTGGCAGCAGCTCGACGATGGGTATTGCACCAATTGGATGTGAACAATGCCTTTCTTCATGGGAATTTATCAGAGGAAATTTATATGTCCCCTCCACCGGGTCTTCGGCGACAGGGGGAGGAGCATCTATTTTGTCGACTACATAAGTCTTTATACGGTTTGAAGCAAGCCTCAAGGCTGTGGTTTGAGAAATTTTCTGATGCTATTCAATCAGCCGGGTATGTACAATCTAAAGCTGATTATTCATTGTTCACTAGAAAGCATGGGAATTCATTTACTGCACTTTTAATCTATGTTGATGATATTTTGATTACCGGGAATGATCTTAAGGCTATTGACTCTATTAAACAGTTCTTACATAGTCAATTTCGTCTTAAGGATCTTGGAAATCTGAAATACTTTCTTGGCATTGAGGTATCTTCTTCTAAACATGGGATATATGTCTGTCAACGTAAGTATGCTCTAGAAATTATTGAAGATACAGGTTTATTAGGAGCTGCCCCCGTTGATACTCCTATTGAAAAAGGTTTAAAGCTATCTGACGAGAGTGATTTACTCAAAGATCCAGGAAAGTATAGAAGATTGATTGGTAGGCTCATTTATTTAACCGTTTCTCGCCCTGACATTACCTATGCAGTGCATGTTTTGAGCAGATTTATGAATCAACCAAGGAAGCTTCATTGGGATGCAGCACTGAGAATTGTACGTTACCTCAAGGGTGCTCCCGGAAAAGGTTTATTCTTCTCCTCAGATAATGATTTGAAATTAAGAGCGTATTGTGATTCTGATTGGGCGGGGTGTCCAATAACTAGAAGATCCACCACTGGTTATTGTATTTTTCTTGGACCCTCATTGATTTCCTGGAAGTCGAAGCGTCAGAAAACAGTTTCTTTGTCTTCAGCAGAAGCGGAGTATCGTGCTATGACAGGGACATGTTGCGAATTGACATGGTTATGCTATTTGTTTAAAGATCTGAATTTGTTCTTTCATGAGCCTGCCTTACTGTTTTGTGATAATAAGGCAGCTATACACATTGCGGCCAATCCCGTGTTTCATGAGAGAACTAGACACATCGAAATGGATTGCCACTATATTAGAGACAAAATTCTAAATGGGTCTGTCGTTACAAGACATGTTAACTCAGCTCGTCAACTAGCTGATGTGTTTACTAAGCCATTGGGGAAAGACATTTTTGTTCCAATTATTTGCAAGTTAGGAGTGCAAGACATCCACTCTCCAACTTGAGGGGGAGTGTTAGGAAATAAATCAATCATTAATGTTGATTGATATGTAAATTGGCTGTAACTTTATTTAGAGAGTAATTAGTTCCTAATTTGTAGCAAATCTTGATATTCTTTTGTAATCACTCCTGTATATATAGGAGGCATTCTTGTATTAATAAAATCATCAATTCAGCCTTATTCTTTCTTCTTTTTACAAGTTCAAACAAGTTTTTCAAAAAGAATGACTTGATTTTCTCTCACTTATTAAATATTACTGGGATAGACTTCAAAGACAAGCAAAAGTCATTCAGAAAATAAGCAAAGAAGAAGAATATCTACATACCCAAGCGAGCGCAGCCTCAAAAATGGTTCCCAATGTCCAGAAAATTGAGTGGACAACCATCCACTTGCCTCTATTTGAAGCAGGAACAAACTCCAGAAACCAGCAGAGGAATACCGGTCCGCCACCAAGACCAATACCAACCAAACATCGAAAAATCATCAATGATGTATAATTAGGGGAAAAGGTACTTAACAATCCTGCTCCACAAGTTAGAATAGTTGAGCCTAGGATAGCCTTCCTGCAATAACAAGTATATATCATTCAAATAAATACAATTTACTTTGACAGATTGAAAGCAAACACATAATTACAGAACAGCCAAAACTATCAGCAATCATAGCTTGATGTTATATATTCAGTGTTTTCATGAACATGAGCGTGCATATGCATCCAAAAGATTAATTTTCTTTACTTATAACCTCCTATATTGCACTAAAACTTCTCGAGTTCACCATTTAGTTTTCATTTCCAAAAATACTTCAGAAACCCCGAAACTCTATATTTATAACATGTTCTTGTAAATAAAGGGATAGTTTGAATAATTCCAGACTTCAAATTTAGAACCTCACAGACCGAAAATACTCAGTATTTAGTCCCAACTGCTACTCCATGCTTATTCTATTTAACAAAATTGTATTTACAAAGGAACAATTAAAGATAAAAGAACATTGGAAATAAATGAATACCTTCTTCCATAATTATCGGAAATAAGACCCCAGGAATAAGCACCAAGGAGCATACCAGCAAAAACAGCACTGGTGAGTAAGCTTTCTTGGGAAGAAGAGAGCGCCCACTGAGCATTAACAGCAGGCCCAACAAAAGACAGAATCATCATCTCCATAGCTTCAGAGAAAGAACCCAATCCTGCATAAACCAGCACCAGTCCTTGAAATTTACCGAATCCAACGGCATCAAGCGCCTCATCCAGTGTATATTTTTGGTTCGACAAATCACCCATTTTTACTCTGTTTTTCATTCAATTTGGTATGAGAAAAATGTTTAATACTCGGATTGGTGCCCAGGAAGATGGAGGAAGAGGAAGCCAAGACAAGGAAGAGTTAGGACAATCCACCTGATTTCAGACACGTGTCTGTCTTCGGAGAATTTTTGGCTTACGATGATGACAAGGACCCAAATTGGACACAGATAGAGACAGAAGGGCGGGCGGGCACGTGGCATAATTGTTCATGATATTCTTTTTCAGCTATCAATTAATTATTGAAGGAGATATATTATTATATATGTATATTATAGGAGGATTGTATATGGTCTTTCTTTGAGTTAATTACAAAAAAGATGCATATGACATTTCAATTATATTCTTTTAAAAAATAATTGACGAGGTAACGTGTTTTTGGAACTATGTGCATGTGTGATTACGTTTTTTATTTTCGGTCAAAAATAATAAAAATGTTTAGAATTTTAAAATATTACATAAGCACCTACTTAGTACTTAGCATGACATAATATGAACATATTCAACCAATGCTTGCCACGTCACGTCGTAAGAAAAAAGAGAAGGATCACAGCTCATTAAAACACGGAGAGAATCACGTAAATTTCATAATTCCAATTTTTTGTTCAACCAAACAATTTTATACCTCCTCACTCTTCTTCCCAACTCACTCAACTTGAAAAAAAACCGTAGCCGATACCTTAAAGGAGGTGATTTGGCCATCTTTTGATTTAAAACCTCTAAAAATAACTCTAAAATGAAGAACATGCAGATTTTCTAATAAAAATACCTTCACTAAACGGCTAGAGTCTTTAAAAACAATTGATTTTTCCTCCATATTTCCAACAAAACCTGCATCAAATATTAACTTCCTTTTTTTTAAACACCGGTCTCAACAGCCTTCACCTTCGTTTCAAAATCAGAATCTGATGCTTATTCACCAGCAACACCACTTATATTTCCCTTTTTAGTTAACTTGCACTTCATTTTAGGTTTTCTCTTTTTTTCTTTCTCAGCTATAAACGTTACTCTAGTAACAACTACCATGGTACTATTTATAAAAAAATATTTAAGGAAAATAACTGAAGAAATCGTGCCTACAATTAAGAGAGTATTGATGCAAACGAAGAAAATGGGTAGAAGTTGAAAGAAATTCAAAATTTAAGCTCTGAAAATGGAGATTTATCAAAGAGAAAAAAAAATGATGAGACAAAAATGGTGATAAATCGGCAAGAAGGAGCACGTGTTATTCTCTTAATTTTTTTATTCCAATCTTGTGCCACATGTAAGGCAGGGATGAAGTACGTGTTTTGTGTGAGATATTACCGTTTTTAACTATTAAATGAAATAGCCAGCTTAGCAGTTAATGAAAAAATAAGCAAAGTTAATATTTTTATAAACATTTGCCGTTTTTACAATTTTTGTGTAATTTTTCCTTTTTATTTCTTGCATATTTTTTTTAAATAAAGTGTCAATTCATGCCTTTATTTATTACTTTAATAATGGATTAGAAGACTCGACTTAAAAGTAATTCAGATTTAATTGTTCATTTGCTTTATTACAAATTAAGCTCATAAATTTATTACTCCGACTTTAAGATATAGCTAGCGTGCGTTCAACCTACGTATGCAAATGCACAGCGACAAAATAGTGTGCAAGTTTTATTTCGTATTTTTTAGTTGTCTATTCAAATTCCATAACATCAGATCAAGAGATTATAAAAGGCTAAATCTATTTTAAGATCCCTGAACTGTACGTTTTTTGTTCATTAGATCCCTCAACTTTTATTTGGCTTTCTCAAATCCTTAAACTTTCATTTTTTTGGTTCATCGGGTCCCTCAATTTTTATTTGGCTTCTTCAAATCCCTAAACTTTCATTTTTTGGTTCATCGGGTCCTTCAACTTTTATTTAGCTTCCTCAGATTCCTAAACTTTTGTTTTTTGGTTCCTTAGGTTCTTAAACTTTTATTTTTTTTACTTCATTAAGTCTTTAAATGGATCTCCCTTAAAGTACCTAATGAACCAAAAAACAAAAGTTTAGGAATCTGAGAAAATCAAATAGAAGTTGAAGGACCTGATGAACCAAAAAATAAAAATTTAGAAACTTGAAAAAGCAAGACATAAGTTGAAGAATCTGATGAACCAAAATTGTATAATTTAGAGACCTCAAAATGGATTTAGCCATTATAAAATTATATGACTATATAGAGCCATCATTTTCAACATGCGGACGGGGATGGAAATCTCCATATGATGGGGAGTATATTCTCTCATTCCCTCCCCATCCCCGGGGATGGAAAATACTTCCCCCCATCTCCATACTCATAGTCATAGGGGTAATTGATAAAAATTTCCCGTTCCATAATGAGCGGATCTCCATTGAAAATAAAAAATCCCCACCCATTGTCATCTCTAAGAATATACCTTTTGTAACATTTCCGATCCCTATATTTGAAAGGAAACCACTACCAAAAACTATTCATTGTAAGTGGACTTTTCTAACCATTTTCCTGTTAGGTATAATCATGAATAGATTTATTTATTCACCAAACTTATAGCAGTTTTTACTTATCAATATATTTGATGTCCGCTATTGGCTTGCCAGATTCAGGTCACCACCATCACAAGGGACAAGTAGCTAACTTTTTTTTTTGTCGAAAGATGGGAATTCATTAAGAAAACTCGGCTATAAAAGCCTCGACTCAAGCCACACCAATTGTGCTTGAGAATTACAGCAAAACAAGTCATCTCTAAGGACCTTTTTGGCTAAAGAATCAGCCACCCAATTAACATTACGTCTAACAAAATTAAATGAAACTAGATTAAAGGCTTGACATAACACTCGGCAGTCTTGGATAATCACATCACAAGCCGACTCAATCTTCGAACCTCTGCTAATAGCTTTAATAATGCCCTTAGCATCTCCTTCTATAATAGCATTCGGAATATTCATTCTAAGCGCCAAGTAGCAACTTAACCATCATCATTTCATGGAAAATGGCTGAACCATTGTATATCTGCAGCAACAGCTACCAGACTCCCCTAGCCACACTATAACCTCTTTTTCAAACAAAAATTTATACTCGGACTTACGTTGCACGGAAAAAAGATAGAAATAAAAATATGAAAACAAAAAATGATAAGATAAAAAAAGAAAAATGATAATTTTTTTTAAGAATATAAATTTAAAATTTTGAAGTATATTTTTTTTCTAAAAATAGCAATAAAATGGTGAAACTTCGGATTGGCCGAGTCCATGCAACATAAGACATTGGCTAAAAGGAAAATCATTTGTCAGTCGGCAAACTACTCCATATAGTAAGCTAATCCCTACCTTATCTTTGCTTTAGCAAATTCTACAAAATTCAGAGTTACAAACTCTTGTCCTGCTGTGTGAGACACTGAGATTGAGACTGAACAATCCGCCTAATTAACTAGAAATCATCAACTTCAGACGACGCAATTTCTTATATTTAAGAAATGCTTTATCAGAGGAATAAAGAGAAATGATAAAACCAATTTTTATTTCTTCAAATCGTGCGGTCGCCCTTTATTTATTACTTTCCATAGAGCAGCCTTGGCTTCTTCTAGTGTTTCAACAGCATGCCCTTCTTCAAAAGATAACCTCTGCACGTTAAACTACATGCGACAGAACAAAATTACAATTGCCAGATAAAAGACAATTTTCCCAACGGGGAATCAAAAAGCTGGGTGAACGAACTGTCTTACCTGAGCACCTTCACGAACCCGAACATCGGTTCCTTTGCTGTCTATTGATATCAGAGCAGCATCGTCTACTTCTGTTTCTGTGGATAAAAGTTCTTTAAGGGGCTTCGAGAAGATTGCATTGAGTTCCTGCAACATATCAAATATTAATCCCAGTAACAAACCTATAAAATCTACTCAAACTATCATCATCATTTATACGAGGGGACAAAATGAGACGCCATATGGAGCTGTAGATTTTACAAAATATAGGGACCAGTACATTTTTTGGAACTTATTCAATCTGCGTAATACTTCATCTAAATATAGGAGTGTACATTCAGTTCAAATCGAATTAAATTAATTTGGTACACTTATTCGATTTGGTTCGATTTTTCACAGCTCTATCTAAATAGGTGTTCACCAAGTTAAGAGGAGATGTAAAAAATCTCAGCTACGATTTGTGGGATTCTCATCTTCAAAAAAGTTTGCCAAACTTGAGGCTGAAATAAGCTCAAGTTTCTTTCTATGGCGTCTCACATCTAGGGAGCTGAAGCTAAGGTACAGGTGTTAAAAAAACATTGGTTTGTTTTCCTGAAACAAAACTTGACCCATTTCATTTCCTAAAACAAAAGCTGGATGACATCATGACACTTTTGGTTTCTTTTGAGCTTCTAAGAATTAAAATGAAAAGATTTCAAAAAAAAAAAGAATTTAAATGAAAAGACATTCCAATAGAGTATATCGTTCATAGAAGAAGTCCAGTAACAAATATTACTTCACCAAAACTACCAAAAGATTTAAAGATCACCTTGAGGTTTTGCTCCTCTCCATCAACTGCTATTTTATCAGGCTGAAGGCCCTCATATTCCTGAACATCAACCCAAGCAACAGTGCCAAAGCCCCCAATAAAATATATGTCACTAGAAAAATTGTACAAGTTCGTCAGTTAATGTATGGAAAACCCAAAATGGGCAGCACGAGTATTGAAGAAACATGGAAGCATACAACAAGTTAAAGACATGGGGGTGCTAATTAGACCTATATTCATCAAAGTCAAGCAAGTGAAATAATCTGCTTAAGTTACATTGGGAGATAAATTTAAGATTATAACTCTCGTCATGAAAGAGCCAGCGCATATTTTAAATGTTTAAAGTTGCCACTTCATGGAGAATGGTGTAGTTTTGTCCCAATTAGAGCAAAATAATCAATAAATACCAGATATAGACATGCAAGACAATACATTTTTTGTTAAATGGTAGTATCTGCTAATTGCATTGAGAAGAGATAACATGTGGGGATTCTAAATTTCTAATACGGTAGGATATAAAGTAGCTTAATCCCCAAGGCAGGATAGGGAGTAAGAGGATGAAATTTCTTCAACATGCACAAAACTAAAAGTGATGCTATTCCATCTCTTGGCTCTGAAGTCAAGATAGAAGTAAGCTTTTAAGATGCCAATAATCATTAACCAAGTTCATGAGATTATTGAAAGTGAAAACTTAGTTGACAAATCAGCTACTATCCTAACTTTGTAAAAGCAAAAGACATCAGTATTGTTCTGACGTGTCAATGCTTGCTGTCACAGGACAGGCTAGCATCCTTTTTAGGCTGAAAGATCTGATTTAGCAAATCAGATTGCATACTGTAAATATGGTTAGGCTGTAAACTTCCTTTCCTTTCTTAGCCTAAATTTAATTTCAGTAAATGCTTAGATTAAAGAGATTTGATTGTTGTAAAGATGCCTAAAGGGACAGATAGCTTTCTCAAAAAGGCCTCATTTTGTCAGGACATACATGTGAAATTACACAGTATTGAAAGTGATAACTTAGAAAGTGAGTAATGATTTTAATCTCCCATTATTGTTTTCAGTGATTAGGAAAAAAAAGCCATAAGTCGGTGTGAACGTTTAACAAAGCACAATAAGCTAGACTAGCTAGTCAATCATGTTCCCCAACCTTCTCACTGCTTCAGCAATAGAAGAACATAGATAAACAATTTCCACCACCCAACAGAAAAAATAAAATAAAAGGAGACTCTCAGAATAGACCAATATATGTGGAGAATGTGTCATCCCTTAAGTCACCAATGTAACCACAATGCAACATGAGCAGACCTGATATTGTGCATCCTGAAGTAGTAGAAATTCCCCCACTTTTGTGAAGGCCCTTGTTGATGTTTTCCAACATACTGTTTATGAGCCCACTCCTGATAGCAAAACAACCAGATACAATGTCAAATGTATTGCGTTCTTTATAGCATATATACAGTAATAACAAAATTAATTGGAATATCACATTTCCACATAACAATAAAATCCAAATCTATGGTACATTCAAAAGATTGGAAGAGCCACAGAACAACAAATAAGATGAAACTTATAGAACAAAGAGAAGAGGAGGTCATGCCGATGAGCGTAAAAGCAAAAGCAAAAGAAGAAGAAGAAAGCATTACATATTCAAAAAGGGTTGATGAGAAGGCCAAAGAAATCATTTAGACACTTCCACAAAAAAGAGAAGTTATAAGCTTTATGTCAAGACGTATCCAAAATGAAGAAAATTTTATTACAAATCTAGCCTTGTAGGCCATGCAGCAAGAAGAACATGTGTGTGTGTGTACAACTAAGCTTTATGTCAAAACGCATCCAAAATGAAGAAAAAGTTATAAAGATCTAGCCTTGTAGGCCATGCAGCAAGAAGAACGTGTATGTGTATGTGTGTGTGATGTGTACAATTACACACAAAAACATAATGGGCAGACATAACAAGAAGATAATAAAAGTTACATAATCACCTGTTGATGTTCTGGGAGTGGGTAGACATCACCAAAAATTGTTACTCTGGCATTCGACAAACCACTCCATCCAGGTATCTACAAAATCTAACTGTCAATATGACCTACAAATGGAGAATGACTACCTCAGATTTAATAAACCATTATAACTGACCTGCACAACAAGTGTGCATCTAGGGTCTGCTAACAAATTTCGTGTGTGGATAGCCAAGGGTGAAAATGAAAATATTGGATCTGCACATGGAGGAAAATTTCTATCAATGTCAATCAGGACCTGAATAAATAGCTGAACCATTAAATGCATCATTGAATTTTTACGTCATTTTCTGATTGAAGCTACAGATCAAATTGCTCAACAGAAGAAAAACATTAGTGTGGTAGTATACATATGTTAAAAGTTTAAGCCAAAAAAAAAAATCAATGATGTTTAATACTCAATTATTTCTTCTTCACAAGCTGCTTATCATGACATGAATAAGTAGTTGAACTATTAAATGTATCATTGAAATATTTAAGTCAATTTTTGATATAATAGCACCGGCCAAATTGCACAACAGAAGAAAAACAAACCTTAGTTTGGTCTTATACAAATGTTAATCAATAAAACCAAATAGATAAATAACTTGACGCTTATGAAGAATAAAGTCAGGTGGAAAGATTCCTGTAATTCATAAGATTTCACAATTCTAACAATTTAGAAATCACATGGTTCTTCCATCAAATTTCTCCTAGCGAAGACCAACTACTTATGTTGGCCATGTAATCAGAAATTTTCACACTTACGTCCCTCTGAATCTGGTGCAAAGTCAACCAGGGAACCAAATGGGTATCCCTCTCTTCTATGATGCATCCGAGACATGGTAGTGCATAGATGAGCAAATCTGGCCTTAAATACATAACAACATGGATTTAGAAATCATATTATTCTCAAACAATTAAACAAATTGCAAGAGAAGATTAATCATGGAAAAGAAAGGATGAGTTCATTCTTTTATCACTTGGTTTCTTTGACACTTAAAAGTTATGTGAGATTTCGTGTAAAAACGGGTCCTGTCAAATATTTTTAAACAAAAATAGTTAATATATTGTGGCAGTTAAATAAGTTAGAGGACTTAATTTAATAAAATAAAGTACAGTTTATTCTCTCAACTTATTTTCAATCCAAATTAGTCCAACAATGAATAAAAATACAGAAGTTCCATATGAACTAATTATAATACAAACATTTTTTAGATTTCAATATATAAATTATTCGTAAGCATAATATAAATGAAACTATTTAATTTTCATTGATATTTAACTGAAAAAATTATTAAAAAAATTATAATGAACTAAAAATATTGATGCCTAATTATTTACCAACTTATTCATAAACTAAAAAAACCATTAAAAATAAATATTAATCTAAATATTTATACTCATCTAATTAAATTATCTCGTTAACTTACAAATTTCATTTCAAAAATTCATAAAATTACTAATAGATCATAATAACTTTATTCAATTATTATTATTGTTTAAAAATAAATACACAATATTTGTAAAAAATAATTAATTTTTCAGATACTTCTGTTACCGGTGCCGCGTGCCACCGTCGTTGGTTGCCACCATCGCGCCAACAATAATATGGTACGTGATTATTACGAGCCGACGATGACCAACGTCCATGCGTGGCAGTATAAAAAAGTAATTTATAAATTAATTTTAGTTTTTTAAGAAACATATTATAGCTAATTGATTTGGAATTTTAATGTTTTTATTCATTTTGGAATAATTTAGATTGAAAATACAGCGAGGACCTAAATTTTCTATTATTTCTATCTCTTGAGTTTTTTTAATTAGTTGACTAACAACTGCATCACCTATTATAGAAACTAAAGCTTTTTTATTGAAAAAATATTCCACAAGACCCATTTTTACACAAAAATTGTGTCAAAACTTAAAGCGTTAGGGTATAAAAATGACCCTTCCAAAAAATACCCTTTACCTGCTCCATCAAATTGCGTACTGCTAAGGCTGGTCGAGGTAAGCCATGCGCTGAGGTTGCACTCTGAACTCCACCAGAAATTGGAGTTCTAAAAAGACCAGCTCTGGTTCCACTTCCATGTGGGACCACCAGAGGTGTCTCCACCTTTACTATTTTCTCCACGTCCTTTTTGCTACTTTTATTGTTCTCTATATTATCCTTCATAGTAGAGAAAGGAAATTAATTCCAAGCAGAAGTAGCCATTTGATGTATCCATTAATTGTCTTTATCATTCAAAAGTATTTCAAATACCATGAAAGCACATATAAAAATCCAGAAATCAAAACATAGACCCTATCATACTCTTTGGTTGGTTAAATGCATGGGGTAAATGTACTATTTTGCATGTCGCTCTGCATGCCGAACCGCCTTAGAGCCTAACTTTAAAGCATACAACAGCATCACATGCTACAAATATATTTTAAAGGCTTTCTCACAGTGTCCAATAGTGTAGGCAATTGCCAAGAAACAAAAGTTTGATAAAGATGCTTTCATAAGAAACTATGGCATACATCACTTGCTCTCATGTTGATCAGGGACCTAGATGTTGGTCTCAATATACAAACACACACAACAGACCAAAGTATTATGACCGAGAAGTATGTAATTTAGAGACAAAGCCTGATCCTTTAAGGAGATGATATTTCTTGAAATATGACTATGACTTGTTACACAATAACAACAATCAATTAAGACATGGCTGATCGAAAGAGAAAAGATGAACTGGAAAGGAACCAAAAATAGTTGTTCTGACAAGTCCATATCCTGAATTTTAATGCGTGCAAGGAGTAGAATGCGGCTTTTAGCATTAGCTATAGCTTTAAAATATACTTAAGCAGGTGTTCCTTTGTATTTGAATGTTTCTGTCCCAATTTTGGCATGGATACCACCGGATACAAAAAAATTGAAAAAACAAACCAATATTGCAGCCAAGTCATAAAAAAAGGCTCGGTTTTTTCATACGCCAGTATCTGTATTTCTCTTACATGATCCAAGAGCAATTAAACTCCCCATTAGTATCCGAACAGAAGTCTCAAAGACAACTTCTTGAATCTCAAGTTGTATACATTCACGCAGATTCTTACAAGTTTCAACTTAAAGTATACAAATTTAAAGCCAATATGCCACCAAAACTAGATTTTCTAATACATGTTCAGGAGTTCCCTAAATTTGAAACTTACACACAATATTATCAGAAACAAAGCCAAACCCATTATTCAATTGAATTGAAAAACAAGTACATGACAAAAGAATAAAAATTACCTGAAAAAATGAGAGGGTGTCATCAGAAACAAAGCCAAACCCATTATTCAAAGGTCTCTGATCTTCTCCCTCACCTTCCGATACCTCATGTGCCAGACAGTGAGCTCGAAACCCATGAAAACGACAAGTTTCAGAGAATTTAAGAGACCCAATTGGCTTATTGTCGATTACAGAGGATGAAGAAGTGGACGAAGAAGAAGATGGAAACGTTTCCGGGAATCTGGAGATGAACACTGAACTTGAAAGAGTATCCATTCTTATTTTGGTTTCGAATTTTTGTCGAATTCGAATAATATAAATAAATAATCTTACAGACAAAAGATTGATATCAAAGAAAAGGGATTTTATTAAAGGAAAATAGGTTTTCAGAATGGTTTGTACTTTGTATGTGCGAGGCTAGGGGTGAGCATTAGTTTGGTTCCGACAAAACCCAACTGAAGATGTTCAAACCATGGAATGTAAACTAACTGGGCTACTCGTGAGTTACTCGATATCGGTTCGGAAAAAGTTTGAACCGGGCTCGAATTCGAGCTCGAACTACTCGAGTTTTATCTCGAGTCCAGCTCGAATATCAATTACTAAACTCGTGAGTCTCGCGAGTCTAAATGAGCCTGAACGAGTTTGTTATTAAATAATAATAAAAAAATTATTATAATTATATTAGATTTTTATACCTTTAAATTTAAGTGTTCATCATACTAGTTTCGCATTACGTGCTATGCACGTGGCTCGTAACGTAACTCGTCAATATACATATTAGTAAATTTATTATAATTATATCAATTTTTTATTTATAATTAATATTAAATTAGTTAATAATTTTTGTAAAAGTAAATATAATATATTCGGTTATTAAATTTTTTTTCATACTGAATTTATTCTTCTTTTGCTTTTATAATAACTATAATTAAATAATTAACTTAATTTTATTAATAATATCTTTAAAAATAATAAGATAGAAATTTAAATAATAATATATTGACCAAATACAGTATTTTAATTTTATAGTTAAATCAAACTAAAAGATAGGTATTTCTACTAATTTGGAGACAATTTAGTTATTTTTTACATACTAAAAATAAAAACTAAATTGGAGATAATTTAGATATCTATTTTAATTAGGCTTTAATTACAATAGTGATTAATTAAATAACTAATTAGTTAATGACTATAAAGCTTTCATTTAGTAATAAACTGAAAATGATTATTCAGTTAATTTGTCTGTCCCTCCCCCTCCCCATCCGTGCTTTTATATATAGAATAGATAAATGGGTTAAAGTGCATAACATATAATGAAAAATAATTAAAATGTATCAAATATGATTATTTTAAATTTTATTAAATTCAAGTCGAGTTCGAGGTCGAGTAGTTCGAATATTGTTCGAGCTGGAGCTTAAGACTTTAAACCCGTTCAAACTTGAGCTCGCGCCTGTAAAACACACTCGAGCTCGAGTTCGAGCTTGGCCTAACTCATACTCGGCTCGGCTTATTTACACCCATGTTCAAACCTAATTACCTCATCGACGAAATGCTTAAAATCAAACCGGCCAAATAAAAATTCATAGTTTAATGAATGATTATAAGAGTTTCAACCCCGTTGGCACGATTAATTCATAATTTGATACATCATTAAATCACTTAGACTATCTTCAATAGCACATCAAATTGTCAATTTGGTTTTGCAGATCTTCTCCAATATTACTCTATATCAAACTCTATTACGGTGTACCTTATTTTTCAATTTATATTTAAGGTCACTCTATTATAGTAAACCTTAAAATAGAGTATTATTAGAGATGAAATAGAATACCCTATTATAGTGTACTTTCATTGTAAATTCTATTATTAAAAATGTAGTTTTTGTTACAATATAATAAATAAGCATGTTCAATTTAACTAAAAATTTAAATATGTACTATTAAATAAAATAGATTTGTATTTCTTAATTCAACAATTTATAAATTTAATATATATTAATGTTTTTTATTATTTAATAAATATAGTTATTATATTTTTTATTAAATATAGTTATTTTATATATTAGAAAATATATGAACATATTTAGAAAATATATTATTAAAATTAATAATATATTTTATTATGAATAAATATATAGAATTTGATATTAGTTGCTGAATTTTCATTGATTAGATTGTAAAGGTTTTTTCCAAGAAGATTACATAAAAACAAATACATACATTTACTTTTAATACAACCCTATTGCCAATACAACATACAATAATACAATCCATGACATGAAAGAAAAAACATATGCTACATTCTTCTTTCTTACTGTAATCCTAATTTCTTTATTGACCTTTAATTGCTTCCTTTTCAATCTCCTCATCTTTATTCGAATAACACCAACATCAACTTCAAATTGATTATGATTTTCTCCTCCAGCCTGCCTCCATTGCATTTTCAAGAATCCAATTTCTCTCTTCAAAACCAACTTATCTTCTTTAAGTTCATTAATTACCACTGCAACCCTATTCCTTATGGGTTCATCACAGCACTGGAAGAAATTGCACTTGCTTGAATTCAATGGATTTCTCTGCATTGCTTGAATTCAGTTAACGAGTCTTATTATATGAAATAAAAATTAATTGAACAATAATAATAAACAGAGATCAAAAGCTAATTTACATTTGAGAAACAATAGTTAAAGAACTTTTCCCCATATCTTCAACAATCCATGCAGTTCTTAGTGGAGATTTCAACTAGGGGTGTGCAAAAACCGACCGAAACCGAATAACCGAACCGAACCGACAAATTCGGTTCGGTTCGGTTTGAAAAAGTAGAATATTTTCGGTTGGTCGGTTCGGTTCGGTTTTTAAAGTAAAAAAATTTCAGTCACTTTTACACGTAAACCGAACCGAAAAACCGAACCGAACCGAAATAACCGACCGAACCGACAGGTTCGGTTCGGTTCGGTTTGAAAAATTAAATTTTTTCAGAATTTCGGTTCGGTTCGGTTTCTTAAAAAACCAAAAATTTCGGTTCGGTCGGTTCGGTTTAACCGAATGCACACCCCTAATTTCAACCGCATTTTCTTAACTTTGTAGACAGAATCTTAGTGGACCTTTATAATAAATTGAAGAACTTGTTCATTTTGCAGTTCTTCGTCGACCTTTATAATTAAATTGAAGAACGTGTTCATTTTACAGCTTTTCGTCGACTCTGGATGAGGAGAACAAGAAATTAGACATTTCTCTCTTTCAATTGATTGACAAATTAGTTTCTGATTGTAAATTAGGGTTTGAAACGGAGAATTTATTTTGGGATAGGTAATTAAGATTTTAAATGGATAAATTGTTTGGGGATGGGTGGGAGGTAAGAGTTAATGCCGCATAGATTAATGGCAACGACTCTTTTAACGTCACATAAGTAACGTTAATGATATCACACGCTACCGTTAAACGGGATGTTTACTTGTTCCATTTTAAAAACGCTAGGGTCATTTTTTTAGATAAAAACACATTAGGGCTCCAGGTGAGACACGGAAAAAATATCAGGGTCATCTTTGCACCTTTTTTCTATTAAAAAAAGGAGCCATGTGTGTGTTTATGGGTATTGGCGAAAGAGGAGGGTGGCGGCTTTATGAGCCAAGAAAGTTCCAGAGACTGAGGAATCTGAAATTATCATAAACACAAACCCAAACTCAATCCCAAATTATATTTTATCTAGTTAATTTTTAAAAATCATAAGGAGAAGAAAAAAGAAAAGTAAATTGTTTGGGTAGAGAGAAAATAATAAAAATGGGAGAGGAAGAGAAGGAAACAGCATCAAATTACAGGTACTGGGTGAGGGAAACAAAAGCAGATGCAGCTCCTCTTCCTCTTCCTAAGAAACTTTCTCCCAATCACACTGATCATAATCCCAATCTTCCTACTCTCGGCTCTGTTTGGAATAAGGTAAGCTACCATTTTCTTTTTTTTTTAGTTGCATTTCATCCATTCTTGATGTTTATATGCTCTAATTCTGTGGCTCTGCAGGCTGGTACTTGGGAAGAGAAAAACCTCAATAAATGGGCTTCTGATAGGATTAAGGTATCTTACTCTTCATTGGCTGCTTTGCTTTGTAGCAATTTGTTTGTCTTTTTTATTAATAGTGTCATTGCAGGAGCTTCTTGTGGCAATTGGGTCCCTGGAGTTCTCTGCTGGCAAGGCAGAGATTTCTGAGGTCTCTAAATGTTATGGTGATGTGAGTTCTTTTCTCATTCATTTTCTTTATTTTTTTTTACTTTTAGGTCTTCTTGTTTTCTCTGAAAGTTATCATCTTTATATATATGTAAGCAATGCTACTGTATTGGCATCCTTGCAAGTTGCAACCCATCTCATCTCATGTATATAAACTTTTGTGATATGAGCTGTAAATTTTTATATTTTTAGTAGATTGGACTCATTATTCTCTTCTCTTGCACATTATTTAATAATTAGTTTCTTTTGTTGTCTCATTCCAATTTGTCTTTAAAATGGGATGATAAACAATCTAAACCAAACCATTATTCGAAGTGAAAGTTGATTTTCAAATTATTTTGTTGATTATTCCTTTTGAAGATACAGGACAGTCTGAGTCTTAATTGGAATAACAAAAGTGCTAAAATTGAATATGTAAAAGTCAAAGACATTTTTTCTTTAGTTAGTCCGTCCCAGATGATGGAAAGTCTCTGAATTTCTGGTACCTGAATAAGATTACTTCAGTTTGAGAACCATGCTAGCTTCCTTTATAGGTTCGTGATAGGATTCTGCCTTTGGATATTATAATTTAGTTCCTTATGTGACATTGGACTATGTATCAATCTTGGTGGTTATTGATGGTTATTTGTACTGCGAATGAGCAGGCCTTCTTGGTGACTGTGAGAAACAAGAAACGGGTTGGTTATACTTATGAGTTGACATTGAAAATAAAAGGTTACCTACCGCACTTTAACATTATTTCTCTTTTGTTTTCTTCAATCTAATGTTTATTGATTGTATGGTTATTTTTAACTGGAATAGGAGAGTGGACTGTCAAAGAGGAGCAAAAGACAGTCAAGGCTCATATTGATATCCCAGAGTTCTCCTTTGGAGAGCTAGATGATTTACAGGTGTGTTCTTTTTTGTTATTTTTTCTTCAATTGCATGTTTAGCAATGTGTTTGGGAGGCTCTAAAAGACTAGATTTCAATTTTATTTGTTCATGCTTCGCATTTAGAACTTTTAGGAATTGAAGTCTATTCTTAAGGGACAAAAAAAATAGCATTTTGCAATTGTATTTCATTTTTTAACCAAGAAATCATTTGGTTTATTGCTATTGGGATGTGTTATTTAGAAACTTAAACATTTGAGCAACTTTGTCATATTATAGGAGAAGCATAGAAAATTAGTTAAATTCTTATCAATTCAATGGTCCATGACTCCATGTCATGTTTACAAAATCCAATATGATTTTATCAACAAAAGAGTTACTCTAAACAGATCGAAACTTTAGTAGACTAATTAAATTTCATCACTTGATTTATTTTAGACGGGTTCACTTAAGATCGGAGACTTGGTGATCTGACTTAATTAGTTAAAATTTATGGTTAATTTTATCTTTAGAAATTAATACATGTTAAATGGACATTAAAAGTGAGAATTATCTTTCGCTAATGACTTTGGTGTTGAGGGTGCACATATTTTTATTCTATATGTTTCAATAAAGAAAGAAACCCTTCTAATTATGCAAATCTATAGTGTAAATTGAACAATAACTAAGCAAAAGTAGATGTCCTCATTTAGATATAGGGCCTGTGGTTTAATAACATATTCAAAGCAAGTCGATTGAAGAGTCTCAAATGAGGATTATGCATGATATTTTCTTTTATTGCTTCTCGCTCTTTAATGAGCTGTCAACAGGGTATTTACCTATGCACCAGGAAGACATTTTCTCCTAGACGTTCCAATTAAAAACTTCGGCACATATAGTTTTGAGCATGTTGAGAATGAAAATATTTACTAGTTTAATTCTTCCGAATTTCATGCTTATACATTTCCATATAGCTGTACCTGTCTGCTATTGAAGAACTTGTCAAAATAATCTATTTAGTGTCCCAACCAATTGTCTTTAGTAAAATATTATGATGCCAACACCATGATCATAGGTACGCAAAAAGCCATCTTTAGGCTGTTATGAGAATTGGCTCTTGTTCAAGAGAAGAAAAGAATTTAGAATAAAGTATGTATCTCCCATAGCTTATTGTACTATTATGTGCTTTGTTTACATGTGATGAGCTTTAGTGTTAGTTATCTGTATTGGGTATTTATAATTTAATTTATGAGTGGGGTCGTTATTTGTATTGGGTAGTTTCTACAATAAATTAATGGCTACTGATGAAAATTTATGGAAATTTCAGAAATAAAAGTTTGAGATCCTTAAACCTAAAAATCTGTCAAACGAGCTCTAATTTTGTATTTCATAATATGTAGATGAAGAAAAATCCAGAAATATAATTCCTTGAAGAATCCCTTTTTTAAATGATTCTTTAATTCCCCTATACCTAGATTCGAAAGTCAGATGTGTACATAAATTCTGAAAGGATTGTCTACTGAATCCTTGCTACTTTTTTGTCATGTTGATGAATATCCCAAAAACTTTATATTTTTTTCACACTTTAAACTTGCTAAATAGATTCTACAGTTTTATTTAGATGCACCAATTAAAGCACTTGTAGAAATAAGTTTGGATTGATAAAGGATTAAGTTAATAATTTAACAAAAAAAATCTCTATTCAAGTAATAATAACATAATTTTCGATGATTTCAGGAAACCTGTAACATATCACCTCAACTCTCTCTCTATTAATCTTCTCACTGAAATTTAGGCAATTTACCTTAAAAAATTCAAATGAGGGAATCATGAGGTATTGAAAAGTAGGAAAATAATTGTTACTTAATGCACAAAGGAAGTGTTTTGAAAGTTATGATTCGTTAAATGTTTTCTACATGTTCGGTTTGCTAACACTAGGTGAAATTCTCCAATATTTTAGTGACCATATCTTTGTAATTTACATTAAACATAAGATTTGCTGATAATTTTATTGTGCGTGCATGTGCAAACATAAGGAGAGCCTTACTTTCAATGGCAATGATAATCCATGCCTCTGTATCCGTCTGTCGGCTTTTGATTTAAATTGAACCATGATTCACCATATGCTTTATCATTTAGGTTGGGGGCTATGTTGATTTGGTTTTCAATTTAGATATCTGAACTGGTCAGGAGCAAAATATTAATATAGCCAGCTTTCGCTACTAGAAAGCATGATTGTTTCTTTTCGATCTTTAATTTTCCTGAATGATTTTCGCCCACTTTGAAATGAGTCCTCGTGTATTTGGTCACATGTAAAACCAAAACAAAATTCCATGTCTTTTTTCAATGATAACCTTCCTCCACTGCGTTTGGCTATTGCTGGAAAAAGTTCTTGCTATGACTGACATCTATTATATGAAAGATTTTCATTTGGCATTTGGTTCATGAGGAGAATCAGTAATGGTCTTCATCATTTTTCTTGCTCTTTTAATGGATAAGTTGATACAGCACATCCACAGGACATGTTGTGGTCAATGATTGCAAATAACAGAGTCTAGTAAACCAAAGTCGAACTTGGTGTTACAGGAAGTTAAGAGTTATAAAGTAGAATTGTAGAGTTTTAAGGATTTCAAGTAAAGTTGAATTTAACCAAAAGTTAATATTTTTGACTTTCCTGAATGAAAGAAGGAGAATCAGCAAGTTTAGATGGTGCAAAAGTCAAATAACAAACCTTTTAGATACAGTAGTTAGCCATATGTTCTAGGTTCTATTTATCAAAGGGGTAGGACAGGATGTCAACAATAAGAAATTAAAGCAATGGTGGGTGAAGTGAAGAAATGCGATAGGGGTCTGTATAATGGCAGAGCATCGTAGTTGAAGGCTCACGAGGCACTCGTCTAGACACAAAGGCATGTAATATTTCACTAAATAAAAATAAAATGAATTTTAGAATGTTAAAATAAACACCATGTTAATTTCAGTGTTATTTGCCAGTCTCTTCCTAAGTCATGCGCCTATTGTGTTTTTTTTTTCCGTCAACAAGATGCACTGTTTAATTGATTATAACGTATTTTGAAAGCAAAATTAAACGTGTTGCATAGGTATGAGTTTCTATTTTGTTATTTGGTCTTTAAATTTAAATCAATGCTATTTTGTAGATGGAAATTCGCCTCAGCGATGGGAAGGATCTTCCCCAGCAGATTAACCAGGACCTGAAGCTGTTTCTGCAGCCCATTCGTGAAAAGTTGCTCCAGTTCGAGCAGGAACTCAAAGATCGGTAGAGTTGTCGTGCAGGAACCTTTGGAACTTGATTCCCGATATCATTTGTTGTGTAACACTATTTAGTATTCATTGTTACTTGTTAGCATATGATTTTATTTCAATTACATGTAGTGGAACATAAGATCAAGTATGCAAATGCTTTCTTGATCATGACTATGATACTAATGGATTTTGAACTTTTTGCTTGCCATTAAATTTAGTATATGGTGAATTGTCAAGACATGAAAGCCTTGCCAAACCAAGTATGGTTCTGCTTCTGCAATGCTTGCACTTATCAAGTATTTACTAATCTACAGTGTTGATTTGAATCAATACTATTATTAGAGTTAATAAAATTATTGTTGGAGTTTCAACGAGGCAAAATGCCTAATTAACAGCACCACATACGATTCGCATTCTTTATCTGGCGTATTTTATTTGTAAACGGTATTAGAATTTTGTTATTCAAAGATTAGAATTTAGTTTTAAGTATTTTATTTGGTTAACTATTACACCTGAACACAAGGTAATATAATTTTATGGGTGACAGTAATTCTTTTTTTTTTTAAATATCTTATATGGCTACAATTTCGTTGATCTGCTGAGAATTGCAACTTGGCTGCAAAATCTGCTGAAAGTTTCTCCAAGTGAATTTAACAGGGCAATCAGCAATGTAAGATAAAGTAGAGCATTACACCAGTCTGCAAAACCATATGAAATATCTTAATCATCATCAAGATAAATGCAGTTTATGAAGGTCACTACACAATACACAAAATCAGTTCATTACCCCGACAAAATTATCTTGTGTCAATTACTCGATTCTAATTCTGTAAAACCTAGCATGACACTAGCCAAACTTAGTCTCATGCAACTATTTCCCCTTGATTGATCTCTTGCGAGATCCGCTCAGCGCTGCTCTAATATTTTCCCACTCTTTAACTGATTCCTGGGTCCTCATAAAAGGCCGACTCTCACCAATTGTCACAACTTTTCTTTTTGGTGGTGCGTTATTTTTGTTCTCGGATGGAACTGGAGTATCAATCGCTACTACTCCACCTTCTTGCTTATTTGCCGACTTCTTTTTGTTTTCTGCTGGAGCTGAACCATTGTTATCACCCATAACAATGAGCTGGTCAGATTTTGGACTACTTTTTACATCATCATTCCTTTCGATACCAGAACTTGTAACAGGTGTACAAGATTCGCTTTTACCTGTTTTTATTGGCTCTTGCTTGTCAAATTTAACGCCTGGCAAGATTTGGCTGATGCTAAAACTGCTGTTACAGTGTACCAATTGTGTCCATGAAGCTTTCTGGAGCCACGCAGAACCTCTGCCTGCCTTATCTAAGCCAAAATCCAATTGGGTAGGTTGAGCTTCTACAAGCCCTAGGGCAGGTTGAGCTTCTACAAGCCCTTGGGCAGGTTGAGCTTCTACAAGCACTTGGGCAGGTTGAGCTTCTACAAGCACTTGCGTAGGTTGAGCTTCTACAAGCCCTTGGGCAGGTTGAGCTTCTACTAGCACTTGGGCAGGTTGAGCTTCTACAAGCCCTTGCGTAGGTTGAGCTTCTACAAGCCCTTGGGTAGGTTGAGTTTCTACAAGCCCTTGCGTAGGTTGAGCTTCTACAAGCCCTTCTCCTTCTGATTTGTCCAACTGACTTCTCCAATTTTTATTTGTCAACTTCCTCTTGTTTTTCTTTTTAATGGAGTGAAGTGTGGCATCAGGTTCCGTTTCCTCTTTCTTTTTGGAAGAAATGGCAGGAAATATGTCAGAGATATTGACTACACCATTGCTCTTATCCCCCACAAGTTCCCTCCATGAAGACTTCTGGGACCATTTAGCACCAGTAGCTGATTGTTTCACACTTGGTTGTGATTCAATATGCTGATTTCCAGAGCCAGGCTCATTTGAATGAGCATGCAAACTCCCATTACCTCGAGCAATGGCAGATTCATATTGATTTGTATGATTTTCTTCAGTATTTCTTGTCTTCTTTTTTAGGACTTCTTGCGCTGGTCTGTCTTCATAAGTTTTTCTTTTCATAGACTTTGGCTCCTTAATCTTTGATAAAGCAAACATAGTCAAAATTCAGATCTCAGAAATAAAAAAATGTAAAACGGGTGCCAACTGAAACTTGAATTTCATAATCAGGAACTGAAGCATACCTGATTAGTGAAGGACCTCTCCTTCCTTTGGCTCACCACATTTAATATAAGGCCATCTTCATCTTCAGTAGAATAACCTTCACTTTCATCAAGTTGCGGATCAGCAGTTTCTTCTTTAGAATAGTCTTCTTCTTCGGTCCTTTCAATTTCAGTATGAGCAGCTTCTGGAACATTGTGCATCTTAAAAAGCCTATTCATCACAGAATTCATCATACCGACCTCTTTCTCATTCATTCCACCACCTTGTTCTTCCAGAATAGCAATCTGATTTTCTTTAGCAGAAAGAGAACCAGAATGCTCTTCACAATCACAGAAATGTTTAGGAAGAGAAGGAACTTCAAAATTTCTAAAACTGTATTTGTGCTTGCCAGTTCCATTGAATGGTATGGATTTCAACTGCAAAGAATTTTGAGTGTAAGAATGAAAATTGCTGTTGTATCCAGGGGTTGGATTATGAAAATACAATGACCAAAGCACAAAATAAACGCATAAAGGTAAGACATCTATTTCATCAAATATCACCTTTTGCAATCCTGGAAAGAATATCGTGAGTTGCTTCTTTTCCGAACTGAGATCTTTCATCGGCTTTGTCGAAAACTCTGTCTTCTTGTCCACATCATCTTCAACGTCCTCACTAAATGCACCACTGGCAGGCTCAGCATCTTCAGCCCATTCTCGTTTCATACGATCAAGATAATGTTCTTTAGCCTTCTCAAGTCTCAGCTTCCTACCTTTCCAAACACACCCATTATACTGCAAATAATTTAAATTAGCACCCACACAATAATACAGCTCAACACCAAAAACAAAAGGGTTTCGCAAACATGTCAAACGAAAATTAAAACATAATAAACATCAACAAGCAATTAAATGTGGCGGGCTTAAAAATAGAATTTTCATTGACATCATACACACTTATAAAATTTTAGTACACATTAGAATTTTCAATGAAATCCAAACAAATCGTCTTTACTTGAAATCTAGGTAGCACGAACACGGGACACTTAGAGGAAATGGTTTTCCTCTAAGATTTCTTATGTTGAAAATGAAGTTTTGCGTCCGAAACACAAAGTGTCCGTGTTCTCGAAACAGAAAACTTTAATTGAATGAAGTGTCCGTGCTACTTAGCTTGAAATTCTATAAAAAACAATAATTACACAGCATATAATTAAATGAAAACGCAGCTTACAGTGCTGAAGAGCTTGGTGAGAGAAGAGACGGATTGGGGTGAGAAGTCAATGTAGGCAAAGCTGCGGCCTTTAGTTCTGATAATTTCGACAGATTGAAACCCTAATCCCAATTTCGAAAATAAATTGTGAAGCTCATCTTCCGTAACAGTGTCGCCCAATCCTCCGACATGTATTCTTACTCTTTCCGGTACTGTATTTTTCAGATTGTTGTCTTCTCCTTCTCCTTCAACTTCCATTTTTCTTGGCTACTGCCTTTTCTCAGTCCCCTGCCGCCCCCCTTCACTACTGCTAATGGCTTAATAACAAAATAGTCAAATGTTTTAATTTTTGTAATAATAGTCTAATTTATTTATTTTAATAAATTTAGTTATACTGGATTGCTATTCGCCGCCCCCTTTTGCTTAGCACCGCACAGGCAAAGGACAATTTTACCCTTTTCACATTTTCAATAGATAACCAATTCATAAAAAAAAAACTAAATCCTCTCAACTCATTCAACTTTTCACAAATTCATATTTTACGAAAATGTCGGATTTGGAACGAGATAGAAATCGACAACCTCCGGTAAGTATTTTTTTTTATTAATTTCGGTTTTTTTTTTTAAAAAAACAATTTAAAAAATAGAAAACGGGATTTCACGTCCCCTCCGGAGGAGGGGACGCCGGAAACCGGCGTCCCCTCTTCCGGAGGGGACGTGAAATCCCACGTTCCCTCCGGAAGAGGGAACGTGGATTTCCCACGTTCCCTCTTCCGGAGGGAACGTGCGGCGTCCCCTCCGGAAGGGGGGACGCCGAAAACGGCGTCCCCTCCGGAAGAGGGGACGCCGGAAACGGCGTCCCCCCTTCCGGAGGAGACGTGGGCGTCCGGCGTCCCCTCTTCCGGAGGGGACGCCGGACGCCCGTTCCGTAATTTAATATAATTTATTTTTTTTTTTTAAAAAAATAAATTTAAAATAAATAATTATTTGAAATAAATTAAATAATTTTACAAATTTATTTAATTTAATATATATTATTTGTATAATTTAAATTATTATAATTGCAGGGCAGAAAGCGTATGGGGAAGACGTTTTTGGCCCCAGAATTAGGGGGATCGGGAGCCCGTCACGTTACGACGCGTAAAGTTTCTGCCTCGGCTCGACGGAAGAAACAAGCGCATACTTCTCCCGATGAGGTCCGCATTTCTGTTGAGGATCTTAGAGAGTCTGATGATTTTGTGAGCTCAGAGGACGAGCCAGAGGACGAGCCAGAGGACGAGCCAAGTGAAAAAATTTACATTTCTAAACGGAAAAAGGGTGCAGGTGGTCGGTTCGTTGGCGACTCGTCATCAGGTAAATATAATTAAATGATTATAATTAATTTAATAATATTGTTAAAAAATTAAATGTAATTTAATTATGTTTACTGTTACTTTCAGGGTCGAACAGACGACCTGAAGAGGTTGACGTGTGGACCGTTACTGGTCCAGTACCTGGTGGACCCGAGGATGACACTGTTATTCCTAGTTTTCTCGGGCATGTCGCTTCTCGGCTATGGGATGGGGCGGACAGAGGCGTGCTGAAGTGTCAGACTAGACATGGAGCTCTGAAGAAGCTGAGACAGTGGTATGAGACGGCCTCAGAGGAGGTTAAGGTGCTGATAGACGGGACTGAGATATCACATCTCCCGTTTATCATGTTTGATCATCTGGATATCCCGCTCCTTTCTGCATTTGTGGAGCGATGGCAGCCAGATACAAACTCTTTTCACATGCCATTCGGGGAGATGACCATCACATTACATGACGTGTGGCATATTCTTCGGATTCCAGTTGCTGGGGCTATGGTTTCAGGTGCGATATTCTGTTATATTTTTTACATTTAATGTTATTTAGAATAAGTTAATTGTTTTAGGTTATTTAATAAAATATTTAGACAAATTAGTTGTTTAATGTGGATTGTGTTTTGGTTTGCCAATTGTAATTTGTTTGCAGGACTTCCCTGAAAAATGGGTGATGCTCATTTTTAGGGGAAGTGCTGCCCAATTTTTTCTAGAAATTTACTGTACCTATTGCGTGATATTAATTTAAATTGCGAAATTATGTTTTCAGGTCAGCCGAACAAGGCTCAGCTGATGGCTTACTGCGTACAGATTTTAGGTATTTCACCAGAGGATCTTGTGAGTAAGACGAGCAAGCATTTTGCCCAGGGAGGTGTGCTGATTGAGTCGATCATCAGCTTATGTAGGCGTGACCGTACTGCAGAGGTGGAGGCAATAGCCTGGATCTGGTTGACGTTAGGTTGCACTCTATTCACTGACAAGAGTGGCCATCGGATTAGACCTGCAACCATATGGGAGGTGCGGGAAGGAGTCACAGATACGAGTACAGTTTCCTGGGGATCAGCTACACTAGCTTATCTCTATCGGCAGCTTGGAATCTCATCGAGAGGAGACTGCTCCGGTTTGACTGGCTGTCTGACACTGCTGCAGACATGGATTTATGAGTACTTTCCATGCTTCCGGCCCCAGCGAGAGCGGTTGTTGATCGAGTCTCATCTTCCTCGAGCTTCTAGCTGGAGTGCTATTGCGTCTGATTGCTCAGCCACCCGACTTCGGTCCTTGCGAGCTCGTTTGGACACGCTGACTGCTGAGGAGGTATGTAAATTTGTTAATCTATTAGTTAAATTTTATTTTATTACGATCGCTATATTTTAATTTTTGTTTTGTAATTTTTTAACAGATCACATGGCTCCCTTTTGGCGGCGAGCCTGCTGCCACCGTAGAGCACACTGCATATTATGGCTGGATAGCGTACCGGGACATTGTCGAGCCGTACATGCCGTCTAGGGTGCTGCGACAGCTGGGTTATGTGCAGACTGTACCTGTGCCAATTTGTCGGCCAATAGGGGCTGTTAGGTCCTGGAAGTCAATCAAGTACTCTGTGGACATGAGTGTGACGATTGCGGTTGACATGTGGAACGCTTTTCCGGTCATGTACAAGCTGCCGTTAATGGGATTTGAGGAAGCCCACGTTATTGCTGGAGGATGCCATCCAGCTTACCTGGACTGGTTCGAGCGCCATTCGCACCCCCGTGTCCTTCCTGGCAGAGATGTTCCACGACGACATCCTCCCCGCAGCAACAACGATTATGTAAGTTTTCATTTTATAATTTAGTGAATATTACATATATTTAACATATTGAATTTACTTGTCTATTTGTGGTATTACAGTGGATGACACTGGTGACCACGAGGTACGAGCATTTCATCCAAAAAGTCAGCACGATTACCGGCCAACATAGACAGCACTGCGACTTTGACGGCATTCCGGAGTTGGAGACTGAGACGGAGGAGGCCAGCACGGACTTGGAGAGAATCATTGCCGCTTGGCGCATTGCTGACTGAGTGTTGTTAGTATATGTTGTATGTTTATAATATTAGTACTTTTTTTTGATTATGGACTTGTTTTCTTTAGATGTTAGTTTCTAGAGAATTTTTTTATATTATGTACGTGTTTGTTTTTATGCAATTTCATGAACATTTTTAAATATTACGTACTGTGGAGTTCAAAAATATTACACGTATAATAATAAAACACACAATCAGTATAATTACCGAATAAACATTTTACAATCAACTCAATCTGCCATACCTATCAAACTATCCCATTGCTCTCTCCTATTAGCATATAAAGTATGCCAAGACTGAACAGTATGGTCCCTGTGCTGGAACCACAGGGTGGGAATTGGTGGGACAGGAAAATTATCCTGCAAATTCAACCTAACAAAATGTGCGCGTCCACTAATATACAATATCACTATCTCCTTCGATGGTCGTGAGTGAACCTCAGAGGAATGCAAAGGCAGAACAGTAAACGAAGAGAACCGCGTCTGTTGTAGCGTCCCGCCTTGTATGTAAATAACAGCTGCATTGAAGATAGTGGCAATAGGGAACAAGTCATCCAATACCTGCATCCATTTAATAAGTC
Organism: Mercurialis annua; assembly: GCF_937616625.2. NCBI lineage: Eukaryota > Viridiplantae > Streptophyta > Magnoliopsida > Malpighiales > Euphorbiaceae > Mercurialis > Mercurialis annua. The sequence goes on from NC_065571.1 coordinate 44,291,658, forward strand.
AGAATATAAATATCATTTCTTAAAAAAAATATAATAACTTTGTGATAAATTTATATAATTCAATTAAATACCTGCATCCAGTAGCTAGGGCCACACTCGCCGCCTTCCCAGCTAATACGTGTAATGGCCGCTTGCAACCCATCAATGAAAATACCTTCGTATCGATAAGGGTGGGCGGAGATTTCGTTTGCAATGTTCATTCTAGTCATTCCCCACATCTTCTCGTCACCATATATGTGGTCTGCCACCACGCGAAATCCACAGTTGCCGTCTCCACGCACGTCCACAAGCTCGTCAACGAATGGTAAAAGGAATCCTGGAATAACCTCCGCATTTTGCAAACCAGCTGCGGGAAATAAAAAAAATATTATTATAAATAACAAGGATACTACTACAGTAGACGTACATAACGAATATTAGTGGATGATAATTACCTGACGCGGATGTACGATTTTTCTGAGCTTTGGAAGATTTAGGACGACCAGGTACACGGTCCTTGTACTCATGACGACTCGGATCCCGCTTCGTTGATTTGCTCCCCTTTGGTCGACCTCTGACATTTGTTTTAACTTCTGGTTCCATGTAGCCTAAGTCTTCGGGGTGAAGTCGCTCTCGAACAATACGAGAAATATCACGCAACACTGAAGGATCCTTAGTCATGACCTCGTCGGCGACCTCGTGAAAATACTGATGTTCCTCAGTCTGAAAACCAGCAAAATCGGGTTGCGCTGATGTGTCCAACCCATCGCCGAGAATAACAAGTTTCGTCCAAAACGGGTGTATACTGTCAAGGCTGATCGGGTTACCTACAAATAACACATATTAGCTTTCAATAACAATATTAATATTTTTAATATTAGTATTCAATGAAAGTGGTGCGTGATACCTGAATCGACCACCGCTCGCAGCTCACATGCACAGGGGATCTGATGTGTTGATCTAACCACACAACCACAGCGATCGTAGACATCGGTACTCAATTCTCGCATACGCCTTAGTTCTTTCGATATTAAATCCAGACAGTAATGCGACACTCTGCATGAGAGCTTGTCAAATGGAAAACCGCGTCGATGTACGCCAATAGTCCGTCTGGAGTCCTCAAGTGTTTTGCTACAGTAATTTTAAAACATTTATGTTAATAACAATGTCCACATAGTTTGTATAAGTACTAATATTACTCGAGAAGAATGTTACCGGATATCTATCAGCTGCGACTGTATAACTTTGTCGACCTTCGTCCAGACTGTGTCCAGAGCACCGGTGCTAGAGTTGAGCCACTGCTTAAGCTGAGCATGTGCGCTCTCGACTCTACATGTGGTGGTGTTTCCAAAATGTAGGACTAAGTCCGTCCAGCAAGATACGAACTTCTCTCTGTGTCCCAGCCAAGTCCCCTCAATGTACTGTATCAACCCTGGAAAACCTTTAAACCGATCTCTGAAGTGCTCCACAGCTATGTTATATTGATCAAAACTTGGCGCTCTGATAATTTTCTTCCATGTACTATTCTTGAAAATTTCAGCAAACTCTTGGTTTTTCCCACTAATTCTGTACACTCTATCTTCTACGTCCTTATTTATGTGCCACGTACATAGTAGATGAGAAGAACGTGGGAAAACCTCTGACACTGGTCTCATAAGCCCCAATTCTCGATCAGTAAGAATAGCGCTCGGATGAATATCTTCCCCAATCAAGCACCTGCATTATTGCCCGATGATTTAATAAGTAATTTGAATTTGAATATCATTAAAATATCAAATAACATAATTATAATTAAATACCTCAGTCTCTCCAATACCCATCTGTAGCTCCCTTCAGTCTCATCCTTCATAATTGCATATGCAATTATGAAGTTCTTGTTGCAAGGAGTCATTCCAATAATCTAAAAAAAAGGCAGCTTGTACTTGTTCGTCTTGTACGTGGAGTCCATGCCGATGATCCAGTAGTACGTACGAAGTAGTCTCACTGAATCAGGATGAGCCATGAAAATATGGGTCAACACACCTGTATCCTCCTCAGCAAGAGTCCAGTGTACATAATCATTTTGCTGAGCCATGTGATAAAATTGCCCAACCACATCTCTACCCTCAAAGCTAGACTTTCTCAAAGTCTCTCTATAGTTGTACACTTGCTTTATTCTAGGGTTGTCAGATGGTACTTTTTCTTTTAAAGCTGCCATGATAGAACACGGCTTCGCTTGTGCCGCAGTTATATCTCGCACAATTTCTTTCGCCTCGCCACTCAGCCCACTCATCTGACGGTATCCTTCAGGATACACAGCTAGAGCATGGTTGTGTGTACTCGAAATACCAGGATCTGTAAGTATAAACCATGCAGTCTTTCCTAATTTGACAATAATTTTAAATTTGCACTTACACGCTTTTGTCTTCGTATTTTTCCGTACGAAGGAATCAGAATCTGTGAATGAACCTCTGTAACGCTCACCCCGAGCACATCGTAGAAGCTTCTTTTTCCCCTCGTTCTTATGTGACGAAATGACTAATTCAAATCCAATCTTTATAGCAGTACTCTTAGCCCAAGTAATTGCTTCAACATCACTATCAAACCCATGATCTAGCTTAAACCAATCGCTGTAATCAATTCCATCACCGCCATAATCTTCTAAATCAACCTGCAAAACATAAATACTTACGTTTAACAAATCGAAATAATATGTAATAAAAAGTCGTAATAATATGGAATAAAAAATTACTGTAATTATTAAAAGTTAATTAAAAACGTTTTTTTTAGCATTAATTAATTTCCGGCCGCGACGTTTCGGTCGCGGCCGGAAAAGGGGACGCTGGCGTCCTCTCCAGAGGAGAGGACGCCGGCGTTGGGCGTCCCCTCTAGAGGAGGGGACGCCCAGCTCCACGTCCCCTCTAGAAGAGGGGACGTGGAGCTGGGCGTCCCCTCCTCTAGAGGAGACGCCAATTTTGGGCGTCCCCTCTTCTAGAGAGGACGCTGAATTTCACGTCCTCTCCTCTGGAGGGAACGTGAAATCCAATCGTCCCCTCCTCTGGAGGGAATGTGAAATCCAATCGTCCCCCTTGAAAAAATTTAAAAAAATATTTAAAAAATTTAATTATTACCCCAGAAAAGCCGGAAAAACTTGTTTCCGAATGTCGATACTCGTTTCCCGACGAATTATACTCGTTATCCGTCATTTTACTCGGCTTTTTACATATTTTTCCGAATGTGTTCGAATAAGTTGAGAGAATCTTGGTTTTTTTTTTTGGAAATTTTTCTAAAAGGGCAGAAAATGTCTTTTGCCTGTGCGGTGGTAAGCAAAAGGGGGCGGCGAATAGCAATACCCTAGTTATATCAATTTTTACTTGAATTTATAAATTTATTTCATAAATAGTGAAACCCACTTTTCAGAATTTCAAAATTTAGTTTTTAATGTTAAAAAAATTAAAAAAACATTAAAATTTAATTCTAAATTCTCCAACTTTTTTGATAATTAAAGACAAAATAAATTTTAAACTAAAAATGATCGGAAAAGAATATCAGAGCTAATAAATATAATACTGAAATGACAAATTAAAAAAATTAAATTGATTGAAAAAAAATAAAATTATAACAAAATGATAAAATTAAGCTATTATTATAATATTTTTAAAAAATTATAAAACTGTAACAACTCGCAAATGGTTAAATTTAATTTATCATTAGACATTGTATAAAATAAAAATGTTTTTCTATTCGAAAATTTTCATCCAATATTTTGGGATAGTTTTCATGTTTATTGGAATAGATGTCACGATCCGATTTCCGTCCTGAAACTCGTGTCGAGACCGGCGCTAGGGAATGGGAATGATTGTTCTAAAACCGTAGCAAGCTTAAAAAACAGTAAAAAAATTTCGCATTTTGAAAACATAAAAGGTCTCAAATTTTTTTTGTAACTATTTGAAAACCTTTAGATAAATGTGCAATCAAAACCGTGCGATTGCATTTCTGGACTCGGGGGTAGTACATGTACACAAGCACGTATCCTAACACAACCCTATCCGAAAATAATGTCAGCGGTGCAAACCAGTTAACCATCAAGTAAACCGGTTAAAGCATGCCAAACAAACATAAAACTTTTATCAAAATCAGGTTTCTTTATAAACAACTGGCAAAAGCACTTTTGTATTGAACATGCTTTTGTCCTTGACAGTAGTTTCACTTAGAGTTAAAACATTTACAAATGAATTACTGTGCGATCCAAAACTTAAGCTCTAGAGTGACCTTTATCTATTTACAATTTATGGAAAAAGAATTGGAAGTCTTGTCACATCAAAATGTCATTTACTTGTGAAAGGGGAAATCAACGGGGTCAAATATGAGTGAATTCACATAGATACTTAAGCATATTAATAAAAGCAGAAATCACATGTAAATACATTTTATGCAGCCGAATAACCGATCCAAATGAAACTCTAAGAGAAACCCCTTTGGTTAATTATTGTTAACACCACAATACAATAGTACTGGCTCCCCTTACCTATTAGGTATAAGCTTCTTTACAAGCATCTGACCAAAAGACCCAACCAATATGCAATACAATGCATTAATTTATTAACACCGCTGATCACACAGTTCTGTTGTTGCCCAATATATAGCACGTTCCAGTAGATCTATATTGGTTTCAAATCGACTCTATGCAATGCAATTTCAATCACATTTTTGAGTTATAAATGTTTTGACATTAATATTCAAAAGTAAATATGTGAACTCATAAAATCGTTATCCACAAAAACAGTTTTCGATCACCCTTTACTCTCCTAGTTTGGTAGTTTGCTTGCTCGTCGGATCTAGTGAGAAAACAATTGTTAAACACAATTGAAACAAGAATTCTAACTCTAAAGTGTAGACTTTGTTGACACTAATAGACGTATATAGTCTATTCTCATCCTCGATATCAACTCTTAATCCTCTTACTATTAATCACTGTGATTAATAGAGGACCTAATTAAAATGTCTCTAAATTTTAATTAATCGAACGTCCTTAATTGTCAAAGTCCTTTTTAGTTCTTTAAACGTCCTAGTTCGTGTTTCAAATCCCTTTTGATTCCATATTGAACGTACCGTTCAAAATTGTCTAAACCTCGTCGATTCGGAGCTCGACGTGCAAAAGCACGTCGGAAGTGCGGGCTAGCGAAAGGCCCTGTGCGATTGCACAAATGACTATGCGTGCGCATATCCACATGATTTTACTCCCAAGCCTAATTCGTCAAGTTACAACGTCGTTTTTCAATCCAAAACGTCAATTCACATACAAAACAACTCGATTACGCAATCGAAACGTAAAATCAATACATATACGTTCGATTCGATACGGTAACCATTATATATTCGAATATAATCCATTTTATATATAACAAATTTCAAAATAACGATTATACCTTCGATTAATAACGGATTACCGAAGAAATTCGAGTTAGAAACGAGATACCGGATCGAAATCGGCGAACCTACTGTCGATCGCGTCGTTGTCGTTTTTTAGTAACCAAAACCCTAACTTTCAAGGTCCTTTGAATTCATTTTATACATATATGGTTAAAATTCAAACTAGTCCCTAGGCATTTACGCGTTACTTTAACCCAAATTCTTAAATACTCGTCCGTAACTAAAACGGACAACAAATTCCGAATTTTATGAAATTTTAACCATGAATTCCGTAATTTGTAAATATAATAAAAATATAATTTTTATTCTCACGGGACCTATATTTTACTTTTAATAAATTATTTAAAATTTATTAGGGCTAAATTAGACCCATTTAATAAAATTTCTATCTCCAAATTCTATAAAATTTTAGGAATAACTTTCTAAAAATATTCCGTGAATATTGACTTCAAAATTATTCACACGGGACTTATAAATTATTTTATTTTTATTTATAAGCATTTCTTAATTCCCGTTATTTAAAATATAAATATCCAAATTTTATATTTTAACTTTTATGGCTATTTTATATTTCTGTAGATACTATAAATTAAATTTATACGATCTCCCGGTGTTAACACGAATTTCTTGTCCTAAAATTAGAAAACAAGAAAATATGCACAAATGTCAATTTTAATGAATTTAATCAAAAAGCGAGTAAAATCTCTATTGGGTAATTTCTATACGTGTAGAATTTAAATCCTTTGATGCTTTCCTTCAATATTTGTGGATTAAGGGCTTATGAAGTTTGTTCTTAAATCCGTTGTGGAATCTCCTTTGATTTGGTGAAGGATATTGTTGAGCCGTTGACGAGTGATGAACACGCCGTATGAAGATTTGATTTGAAGACTTGATTTGATATATAGTCACTTGGTTGAATCCTCGACGGGTGATGAACACTGCGTATGAAGATTCAAATATGGAGGCTTGATTTGGTGTAGTCGTTTGAAAAAATTGCAGAGCTTCTATGTTGTTTTGTTTGCAGATTCCGGCGACTAGAGAATTATGTCTGTGTTTTTTTGTGTTATGAAGACACTCCTATAGAAGGGTAGAAAATATGTATATATGGACACATCTCTAAAGTGGGAAAGAATAATTAATTTTCTTTTAATTAGTCCTGTAATTATATTTACTTAACTAATAAAAAAATATTCTTTATTTTTTTAGGTAAGTATAAATTTTTAACTTACCAAAATGAGGTAGTAATTAGACTTTAATTAGTAATTAATTTTAAATTACTAAATAAATTTAAAAGTTTAATAATACCAAACCCAATTTATTTTATGGACCCAATATTTATGGGCCGACACCCGGTCCTATAAATTATTCTTTACATGGAATAATTTAGTTCTTTAAATTTACAGGGTATTACAATAGAGCCGGTCAGGGGCCGAGTTGTACAGTGAACCGTCTTCGGTCCAGTCAAACCCGATCCATAATTGGTCAAACTCCGAAGTGTGTCTAAACTGGTCCGGAACCGCCGGAAGGCCGGGTTCGGGCCGGTTTTGGAACTGAAACCGTCGGTTCCTATACTAAACTGTATATTTTTAAAAAAATATATTTTATATATATATATATATAATTGATTATTAATATACCATACTATATTTATTTACAATATATACTATTATAATTATATAAGTATTATTTATATTATACTGCAATAATTATGATTTAAGTCTTTCATATTTTTTCCTTGTGGCCTTGTACTTAACCATGAGCCCTATGTATAACATATTATCTCCACCACAATGTTCGAGAATAGTGTCTATGGATTTAGTTAAAGTTTCCAGCCAATGTGTGTGGTAATAATTTATTTGAACATCAAATTTGTCTTGTAAAAATTCAAATCCGCATTGGGCAGCCAGATCTTTGGCATCGTCTTCGGAAAAATTACTTTGCCCATGAAATTCAGCATTAGTCAAACCCATAACACAGTCTGTAAATGTTAAAACAATTGTGGCATCCCATAAGAATGTTCCGGACCACTTAGTCACTTTGTAAAAAAATGGCGGACAGTGCAATTGAGATAGCGTAAACATAAGCAAGTAGTCAGGCGTCACGATAAGTTGCGGCATCTAGGTAACAAAAAATCCAATTCGAATGCCATATATATTATGTTTCTCTTTTATGATCGTTTTAATTTAAAATGTTTTTCAACTGTTATGTCTCATAAAGACACATCATTTTCGCACATCTAAAGGAAAATTTATACACCAAAAGTTAAACTATTAAATTATATTAAACAAAAAATATATTTTATAATTGTAAACAAATATAACAAAATTATTTCGTAACTTAATGTGTAAATTGCAAATACAAAAATAATTGATTGAAAAAAACGCAAGTTTCTATTGCAATATAAGTATTATGTAGGGTTTACATAGCTTCTACATAAATATTTCTGATAAAATTCAAACACCAACATAGAATACCAATAATAAATAATTAGGCCAAATGTTAAATATGATGTCTTACCAAAAGTTTTAAACTATTAAACTGTATTATACAAAAAATATTTTATAATTGTAAACAAATATAATAAAGTCGTTCTGTAACTTAATGTGTAACTTGCAAATACAAATAAATAATTAATCGACAAAATCGTAAATTTCTACTGTAATGCAAATATTATAAAGTGTTTATATGTTTTTTATGTAAACAATTTTAATAAAATTTAAATAACAACACAGAATACCAATAATAGATAATTAGCCCAAATGTCAGTGGTGGAATTCATATCATATCTAAAAGAAACCATTTCAAAAAAAAGGCCCTGGCAGTAGGCAACGCAAACTCCTTGTGGCCCTTCTCAGGCTGTTTGATAGACAATCAATTTAATTTTTTATAAATAATATTTTTCACATTTTTCTACAAACACAAAGCACGCACATATGTATTGTTTGACAATGTTAAAATTTTATTACCTTATATGAGATATGCGTGTGTTGATGGACAGACCTGGAACAAACAAATGTGAGAATGAAAATAAAATGCGAACATATTGAAATTAAAAGAGCTAAAGAAAAACTAACCTCAGTGCGGCAAGTTGTGTGAGGCACAATATGACACCAATCAATTTATATTTGAATGGTAAAGCAAGTTGGATTGCAAAATAGGACTCCATTTTCTTGCCTCGAAAAAAGAGATAGAGAAAGGATATGCAAAAAAATACAAAGGAAAGGCTGTCCGTGATTCACAGTGAATAAAGATATATTTTGAATCTTCCAATATTTTTTTTTGCAGGTCTAGCCCCGTAGTGATGAAGAGTGCGTCTATAATTGTTGAATTGCTTTTAATACTACATGACTGATGAATTTTAGTACTGTTGGAAATTGAATGCACAACTACCACGCTATTATAATTGTGCAAATTTATCAGAGCTAACTTTTGTTTGTAGAGTGAGTGGCTTAAGGAAAGACATGTTTGACAAATGAATAGGGACTCAATCTTATAACAACATTAATGCAGTGTGCCAATGATAAGACGCGGGAGTTGAAAAAAATTGTCCGAATGCCAAAAAAACCTTACATATGGCCATTTAATATTGGTCCCATTACTACTGTCTATACTATTTATGTAGTAGACAAAATAATACAGCAAATGCAAATGGCCAATTTATTGCACACCTTTGCATTTCTCACGGAATTTAATAGACAAATATTTCAAATTATAAATACCACAAAACTCATCAAATACTGTCCAATGTACAGGACTTTTAACTTCAGTTTTAGAATATAGATATATAGATTTATTTTTAATATATTTTAATCTTTTATTTCTTTTACATGCTAACCATTAATTTTATTTTATTTTAATAGTAATAGGCCTAATTACTTAAAAACTACCCATATTGATATTTTTTTATTTATATCATAATCTAGGAAAAAGTTTATTTGTACCCTAATTTGAGTATCAGAAAACATTAAGGAAACAAAAATCCTCACACTAGAACTTTTTTTGTCTTCAAGCAAGAAATAAATATCTTCCTAAAACATACCCGAAAATCTCGCAATACAAATCAAAAATCTCTCGAAACCAAATCTAACCCATGATGAATGAAAGAATAAAAGTTTCTAAACCGACAACCATCAATAATGTAAACAAGTGGAAAATGCAATTCAAATGACATAATCTGATAACACCAAGAATGCTATCGCAATAGCTCAAACGGTATACTAAATAGCATGAGTTAAACATTGTCATTTGCGGGGCATAATTTAGGCATTTCATGGCATTAATCTCATGGAACTCAAGTAAATGGCATTAAATCCTTACAAATTTTCACTGCGACACTCAAGTGTAAAAAGGTACAAAGACAAAATATTACGCTCACAATTGAATACATATACATTTACTATAAGTTTGCTCAAAGTCCCAGACTCCACTACTTGACTCGGTAATTAACGAAAATTAAATGAACTTTGATGGGTTGTAATGGGGATAAGGGTAGGTAAAAAGGATAAAAATAGGTAAAATTGGCTCGATAACTACATATCAAATACACTATAAACATTAAGGTCAATTATAATGCATTTGATAGGTAGTTTATCTAGTCGATTTTACCCGATTTTATCCTTTTCACTACTAGAAAACAGTCGATTAGCGACGGACACCAACTCTGTCGCTACTTCAGTTGATTTGCGACGAAATTTGCAACGGTATCACATTCGTCGCAAATAAATATCAGTGAAGGACAATCTGTCGCTAGTCCGTCATATGACAATTCCTTATTCACTTCCACCATTTGGTCAATTTTAGCGACAGATTTTGAAATTCCTCGCTACTAAGTGTGCAACACACTGTTTTTATCTTGATACTTTAGCGACGGGTATGTTTCTCCATCGCTAAGTTACTGACGGATTTTCAGATCTGTCGCTAACCTTATCAATAAATGAAACGATTAATTTAATTTTAGCGACGGACTGATATCTGTCGCTAAAATTGAACCATTTATATCTCTAGCGAGCCTTTCTTTCCTAATTTCTCTTCTTTCTGCAAAAAAAAAAACCGCCGCGCCTCAACATCTTCAACCACTGTTTCAACAATTTCGACCACTCGTCTAAGAGCTCCTCGCCTGAAGAGCAGCAGCTGATCCCAACAAGGAGCAGCTGCTGCTCCCAACGAGGATCAGATCTGTGGAGGACAGTGGAGGAACAGATCTGCTCCGGAGGAGCAGACTGCTGCACCTCAGGCGAGGAGCAGCTACTCGCCTGAGGAGCGGTTTCCGACCATAAATTTTGTACCGGTGGCGGTTACTGGTGGCGGTTTTCAGCGGTTTAGATTTAGGTGTTTAAGTAAAAAAATTAGACTAATTAGGATTTTAATTGTATTTAATTAAAGTTGTAATTGTGATTAATTAAAATTAATTAGTTTAATTAGCAATTTCACTCTCTTTTTGAGGTGTTTTTGTGTCAGAGAGGCTGATTTGAGCGAAAAATGCAAGTTGCGGGTCTGTTTGACCCAGAAACGTCCAAAATGACTCATTTGATATTTCGTGCCAAGTTGAGGGGGTGAATGTTCTTTTGTTCATAAATAAAGTAAGAAGTTTCAGGTGAATATAGGGGTGTGCAAAACCGAACCGAAACCGAACCGAACCGACAAATTCGGTTCGGTTCGGTTTGAAATTTCAAAGAAATTTCGGTTGGTCGGTTCACTTCGGTTTTGAGTTAAAAAAATTTCAGACAGATTTCTATGTAAACCGAACCGAAATAATCAAACTGAACCGAAATAATCGACTGAACCGACTGGTTCGGTTCGGTTCGGTTTGAAATTTTTTCTTTTACTAAAATTTAGGTTCGGTTTTTAAAAAAGGCAAAAATTCGGTTCGGTTCGGTTCGATTTGAACTGAATGCACACCCCTTAGGTGAATATGCTTTTATATGTACAATCTTCTGAAAAGTACAAATTGGTCATGTCATCTCTATATTCAAAAATAATGAACAAAAGGGTCAACGCGCCCCCTGAACTTGTTATGCGGGGTCATTTAGCCCAATTTATACTTTTTTGAGCAACTAACCCAAAACTCTTCATTTTTGGGTCAAATAACCCCATAATTTATATTTTTATTTTAAAAAACAGATTTAGGATAATTTTTCGCAACAATTAGGAAAGTATCTAATTACTTTTTTGCATCCCTCACCTCCGATTTGTATTTTACGCATTTTAAAAATACAATTATGGGGTTATTTGACCCGAAAATGAAGAGTTTTGGGGTTATTTGCTCAAAAAAGTATAAATTGGGTTAGATAACCCCGTGTGTTTAGGGGACGCGTTGACCCTTTGTTCCAAAAATAATTGTTGAGGACGCTCATCTTCTTCTTCCTTGGTCGTCTTCCTCCAATTGTTCTTCAACTTATCTTCTTCCCTATATTCCATTTCTTTGAGACAAAATTAAGATTCACATAGACAATATTAAAATAATGGTATTCGTAACTGGTCGGAGAAGAGCAGTTTGTACTTCAATTCCTAAATAACAACAACCAGAAACTTATAAAAAAATCACCACCAACACCGGTAACAGTGCAAGAATCAACTATATGTTTGAGTTTTTCTCTAACCCATCAAGTCAATGTTTAATCTCACCCACCACCTTTATCAAATCTCCGCTGCAAAACCACCGCTACACCGCTGTCATCGATGCCTAAAAGTCCAAAGGTTCTCTTCAATTTCTCCTCTAATCCCTCCTCTCCTCTCCTAAATCGCTGTCCACTGCCACCTATTTGTGATGTCGATTTAAAAAGGCTAATCACCTCAAAAACGATCGACCCTTTTTTTCCCGATAACACTGACCTTTTAATTTTGTCAATTGCACCATATTTCGTATTTTTACGTTTCAATAGCAACCCTGAAGTAAATTGAAACTCCTTTTCATTTGGATAAGTTCAAAATAAAATAATCCTTCATATTTTTAAAAAACTCTAAATATCATATGACGTTTTACATTATACGTACAAACTCTCTTCTTCTCTATAACAAAAAATAAATAAATTAGTAACAAAAAATAAATAAATCCGTTCGAACACCGCCGCTCTTCGTCACCATCTTCGTTCAAACGCTTCGTCACAGTGGAAGACGCGCACGCGTCTTCCATGGAAGACATCCTTTGGAGAAGACGAGCTGGTCTTCCAGATATGTTGGTCCCGAAAGCGGCGGTGGGTGGTGGCGGATTCGAAAGCGGCAACGAGTCGAGCGGAAAAGATGTCAGAGAAGATAGAATGAAACTTAAATTATTTTATAAAATTTAATCCTTATAATCACGAAATCATCTATTTTTTAATTTAGAACGTAAAATACGAAATAGGGTGCAATTGACGAAATTGCAAGGTCAGGGTGATATTGAAAAAAAAATATGAAAGGTCGGTAGTTTTTGATGTGATTCATTTTCCGTGCATAAGAACACCGGAACGGGTCCATCTCAAGGCAGACTGAGTTTTTTAATTTGTTTTTTAAAAAATTGTTTTATATTAAAAAATTATTTAAATTATTTATTTTTGAAAATTTAAGGAAGATGGTGTTTTTAAAAATATATTAAAATTTGAAGTATTGGAAAAAAAGGTCAATCTGATAATTAAGGTAATTGAATCAAAAGGTGTGGATAATGTTTTGCAAACTAAGGCTTAAAATGTGGGGTTAAGAGGAAGCCTTTAATTTATGGCATTTATGTTTTTTCATTATGGCAATATCAAAAAATCACGAGCGACATGTTTTTTATGGATCGAACAAAATTTTCCTGCTGCATGTGCAGCAGGAAAGTCCTACAATACACCACGTGGCTGTCCTTTGAACTGCCAGACATGTCTCAATTCCTTTTCATTAAGTGGTTAATTACTGGTTAATTAACCAAACACTACAATTGCATATTTTTTTAAATTCTAAACAGTAAGTTTTAAGTTATTACAATCACACGTTCTAATTATTAGACATTTTAAGTATTTTTTCCCTCAAAGCAAAATTATATTAGCAGACGCATAAATAATTCCTACTAAAAATAAACATTTTAAATAATAATCAAATTTACTTATGTTATTTTATTTAGAACCTTGCATTTTATTTTACTTTTTCTTAATTGATGGACTTATATAAGCTATATTTTTGGCTAAATAATTAAATTTAAAAAATCTGGATGAAGAAATCAAGTAAATAACTTTGAAAATATTCTTAACATTCATTAAAAAATTCATAAAAAAACACTATTTCAGATATACGTATATTTGATATATTTATTTTACATGATAAAATAACTTGAATTTTACTAGTGATATATGAATTAAATTTTATTAGTCTAATTTTTCCCGTTAAAGTGTTAATAAAATATATTGTACCCGGTGAGTGTATTTCACTCTCCACTTACAATATAGAAAAATGTTTAAAAAACTTCTTCCAATTTGTACCCTAAATCCAAAAATACTCAAAACCTAAATCTAAATCTTAAAACTAACCCAGCTGCACCTTGTCGCCACCACCACCCTTGAATTCCAGCCCCACATTTATCAATCTCAAATTTATTTTTGCTTCTGCGATCTGTCAATATGAAGAGGAAGAAATAGCAAACTGTCAACTATCACCAGATCCGTTCTTCATCTTAGGGGAGCTGTCGTTGTCGTTGTTACTGCAGTCCCATCTGGATTCGTTTTCTTCAAGAATCGCTGGGTTTAGGCAGACGACCAGTAACGTTTGCTGTGATGGACAGACCGGCGGCGAAAGTTGCTCATTTTCTCCTCATCTTGTATTACTGTTTTAATTCTTTGATTTTTATGTTTTTGATTTGTTTAGACATATGGGTTTCTTTTAATTTCTGCAGTTTATGATGGATTTTAGTTAAATTTAGTACTTTATTGGTGAGACCGAGCAAGTGTAGGAATTAGTGCTGGAAATTTAGTTATTGTATTTTATTAATTTAGTTATGGTTATTGTGTTTTATTAATTTAATTAGGTATTGGGTATAATTAGGATTTTGATTCATTAAGATTTCAATTAGGGTACAATTAGAGATTACATTAGAATTAATTATGATTAATTAAGTTAATTGAATGAAATTAAGAAACTCACTCTCTGACGGGTCTTTTTGATACGAAAACGCAAGTTGCGGGTTAGTTTGTCAAAAACAAAAATAATCATTTTTTTATTTTTACTTTTGATTTTAAATTTCTCTCAAAATTGCAAATAGCATTAATCGTTGAACCCATGACTGAGGAACTCCATGATCTAGGGAGTGCGAGGATAAAAACTTTAATGCCGAATTTGTTCGGCAAACCCAGGCCGTTGACGATTGTCGCCGAATTTGTCAAGTGAGTAGTAGGAGTTCGGCAGTTAAACAAAATTTCGTGCAAGAGTTTTAAAACAAGGAAAGAGTTTTAAAACAAGGAAAGAGAGATTCGGCACGTACCTGTGATGAAGTTTTTCTTCTTCTGACTTGAAAAGATTGCTCTGAAAAAGTGGTGGGAAATCAAACTCAATATTTCCGAAAGCTGCACCAATTTCCTGCAAAAAAACATCTGTAGAAATCATCAACATTTCTGTCATGTGATGAACAAACCTAATATCAATGACTATTTGATTCTTCGAAAGCCTTCTTTCTCGTAAACATATTTGCTCCAAAACAGATAACCATGATATTATATGTTTCAGAGTAAACCGACAGCATATTACAGAAGCACAACCAAAAACAAGCTCCAATCTTTTCTCCTTAACGCTTCCATAAGAAGCCTAGAATGAAAAAAAGTAAATAAACTACGAGCTCGAAGATTATGTGCCTTATTAATGAACTAATGATGCAAGAAATAGATAGTACAAAAAGGTAATACCCATCTGAGCATACTTTAGCTGCTTGCTAAAACTTCCTGCCTCATCAACAGCTAAAATTCATCAGCTGTAAATCCATCTCTTTTGGCTATCTTGAACCTCATTAGAGTTATCATTGATCTTATATTACAAGAGAGGTATAGAGTTGAGAATTTGATGATCATTGTTAGCTAACTTTTGGACAGTTAGCTTCCTCTAACTCGGTGTGATACAAGTATTTTGCAATACAAGTATTTTTGCCATAGCACAATTTTGCTTATGTATTGTTAGCTAACTTTTGGACAGTTAGCTTCCTCTAACTCGGTGTGACTGAATATTCTCACTGTGCTAAAGTGATTGGAACATTTTTAACTTGAAGTTGTTACTGTGAAACATATTGTTCTGACCTGCTGAAAGTTCTGATGGTAGTAACCATAGTGGGCTCTTGAGGTGTTTTCCCAGATCTTTTATCAACAGAAGCAAAGTGACTTGAGTTTATGGAGTCAGACAGATTTTTCTCCTCGCAAGAGCTATGTAACTGATTGAGTTGCTGATGGAATTCCCTCACATCTCAGGAATATTAACTTCATTGTTGTAATATTTTGAGCTATGTAACTGATTGAGTGGAAGTTTCTTTGGGGTTACTTTATGGGATGTGGAGTTGGCGTAATACTTATGTTTTTGAAGCCATTGTTCTGAAATTTCAATAGAGTGGCTTATATTGAGTCTGCTAACATGAAATTGAATGAGTTGCATTTGAACCGTGTAATGAAGACCCCTATATTAGCTGGAAATGTCCATCTCCAACTTGGGCAAAAATAATACGGATGGGCCTCTAATTTTTACTACTGGGAATGCTAAAGCTGGCGGAGTTGTTAGAGATTATTATTTTGGCCGTTGGTTGGGTAGCTTCTCGATGACTATTGGAGTTGATTCTGTTATCGGGGCGGAGTTCAGGGGAGTGCTTCATGGTCTTCAGCTGGGGACTCGGGAAAATTCTTTTGGAAGTTGACAACTTGACAGTTGTTGAGAAGATTAGCAAAAATTCAGATGCAGGTCCAATATTCGTGTTCGTGCTGCGATTCGAGGGTTCGTGAAGCTAATTTCAAAGCAGATCATCTTGCTTCAATCAGTAGCGATTCTCTAATCGGTTATGAATCTCATGAGTCTCCTCCTAAAGGTGTGCTTGCTTGGTTAGCACATGATCTCTACGAGGTAACATCAAAGAGCAAAATTTCACGTGCATTTTGCCCTTTAAAAACATCCATTTTTGTTCCTAACTGAATAATGGACGTCTGATTGCACGCTCTTATAAGTTCCTCTAAATGATAGACACCTTTAATATAATCCTAAGTCATATCAGCAGAAATATAAATAAACAACCAGGAAAAAGAATTCATAACCTTTAATTGTCGAATCTGATCACTTTAATCATTAACATCCTCCTCCAATATCACCGGTTCACTCTGCCCGCCCGAATTTGAATGTCATAAGCGTCTCACCGTCATATCATATCTGCTTACAACCATTCACGTTCTCAGTATTATGGAAAATAATTTATCTTGACACTCAACTTTAAACGAGATTTAAAAGAGTAAATATGAAGCAATGATATAAACACCCCATAAACTCTTAAATAGCAAACAAAATCTGTTCCTCTACCTTTTTTCGGGGAAGATTCATATAACTGTGTGTTTTGAATTTCCACCAAGTGATTCTTGCAGCACATTTGTTAAACAAGATCCTATACATCGTGAAACTTACAAATTGCATGGATGGGCACCATTTCCAAAAGCATACACCTGTTGCCTGCATCAGTGAACGAAACTCTGAATATGGTAGTTCTATCTGATCATTTACAACATAAATGAACCAGTGAATGGTAAACTGATTAAGACAAGCAAAATTAAAGGTTTTTCACATACTTAAAGCAAAAATTGCATCCTATTGTAATTACTGTCTTTTTTTTCTTCTAGCTGTACTGGACCTAAGGCCATTGTATTACAGCTACCAAAACCACACACATGATAATAACATAAGCAGGTCTTAGTACAGCTACCAAAAACACACATAATTAACTATCTCAAGTTAAGAGAAAACAAAGTATAGCTCGTCATCGAAGACTTATGTGAAAATCAAAATAGCTCACTAAGATCAGACATCATGCTATAGCATATATGACTATCATTACACCATCCACATAATACATGTAGCCATTCAATACAAGAATCTATATCTACAATATGGACAGCAACAACAAACAAAAATTTAAAATTAACCCCTTTGCTCAACAACATATAATTATACCTTGCATCAAGACTCAATGATGAAAGTAAACACAATATGGGACCTTGAGCTCTTATAATTTATGATTGTTGCTCCAATTTTTCTACACAGGCCTTTAAAGAATTTATGAAAATAAGTGCAATGAATAGCAGAACAATCCTTAAGAAAGAAAAAAATTTCAACACAATAGTAATCGTTTCAACTAAGTAAGTATCCCAAACATTAGAAACCCTGAAATATAAGAATGGTTAGAATGTGAGGTGGTAGTTTGGTTCCCACTTTAATTAACATTTGAGTCAGATCCTAAATGCTACTGACATGCAGTCCATTTCTAGAGTCATCCTTCAATCTTATTCATCAATTATCAACATGAATGTAACTTAATAAAGTAAGCATAAATATACCTTTTGAATACCCGAGAATAGCATTTTGAAAATGCGATGATGAACAATGCCCTGATGACTAAGCATTAACATACTTTTTGAATTGTCTTGCCACTTCCAGTCTAAAAATAAATTCAAAGAAAATGATAAACCAGATCGTAATCAATTAAATTAAAACAAAGAAGAAGAATTGTTGTAGTAATGAGAAGTTACCCCTCCATTGATAAGATTGAAGTATTAACCTAGCTTGAACACATATTCCTGTAATTCAACAAATTAAAACAATCAGGAAGTTAAAATTAGGTTGTTGCAGTTAGAATCACAAAGATGGACTTAAAGCAAGCGAAATTAGAATCAAATTAAAACAACATATGCAAAAGTAAGCACTTAACCTGATTTGAATCAGAATCAAGAACAGGACCACCGATAATAAAACTTCAAAGAATGGATATTGAAGACGTTGATAATTGATTTTGAGTGCTTTCTGTAATTGATTTCATAGTTACTGATTGTTGTGGTGAGGAAGAGAGAGAGTGAGAGACAGAGAAGAGCGATGAGGTTTGAATATGACCGTTGGGGGTCAGGAAGAAGAACAGTATTTTTGTTGAGGCTTGAGAGTATTTATATGACGAGGCTTGAATATGACCGTTGGGAATAAGGAAGAAGAACAGTGTTTTTGTTGAGGCATATGACCGTTGGGGATATGACCGTTGGGAGTAAGGAAGAAGAACAGTGTTTTTTGTCGAGGCATATGACCGTTGGGGATATTTAATGTTTGAATTTCGATTTTCTTTTTAAAAGCTTTAGTTTAGTAAATGACATTATTGCCCCTAATCAAACAGCTGGCCACCAGTTAAGGATTAAACCGAGATAAAAAGAAAAAGGACTACTAAAATAAAATAAATTTGTTTGAGGATCAGGTAAAATAAGAAATGATATTAGAAGGACCTTAAAATGCGTTTTACCTTAAAAAATGACCGTTTTTTCTTTCGGAAGAGGAGAAAACGACCCGACCCGGAAACTATAGAGCGGGTAGCGTCAAATCGCCGTGGTGGAGCGGTGCTATGTAAAGAACCCGTCGTCTCTTTTTGAACTCTAATAAAGAAGAAATGGCTTTCAGAAAAGATTTGTGCAGAAACTTTCAGCGCGGAAGGTAGTTTATTCACTGTTTTTCATATTGATTTCGTTAAATTTGATCTGCGTTAGGTTTCATGTTAATTAGTTAATTAATTTTCTTTTGAGCTTCATAAGTTTGTGATTATGTTATCAGAAAACATCAAGTTATTAGTCAAAACAATAGGCAGGACTGGTTCGCCTTAGTAGTTTCAGTTTGCTGTGCACTGATTAATATTGCATTCTTTGGTGTTAGATTATGGGATTTAATAGCCAAAAACTATAGTTTTAGTCAATTGTGTTGGTTGACTTATCTTGTTAGGGGAGTAGTTTGGATTTCGGTAGCAGTTCGATTGCCTGTTAAAAGAAACAAATGGATTAGGATTAATGGATTATGATTACTTTCTGGTGGGTGTCCTTTTCGTTATTGGCTTCAGCTTCAAATATGGAAATTCTTGCAAGAACGAATCGCATCCATGTCCTTGTTATACTGCCTGTGAACTTTTTGCTTAATTTAATTCTCTTTTGTCTTTCAGTGTGGAAGGGGCTTCATAAGTTGTGATTAGGTTATAATCATTCAAGTTGTTTTTCACAGTTGTCAATATGGAGAAAGATGCAAATTTGTTCATGCAACTCAACAACAACAGCAGCATCAAAATCAAAATCCCTTTGGATTCGGAAATAGCTCGCAGCAAAAGCAAAACAACCAATTCAAGGTTCTTTTGATTTGATATTTCTCTTTCAAATTCATTTATAATGTTCTATGTTGAATGTGCTTTCTTGAATTTTGTGCTGTTCTATCTATTGTTGTAGGTACCTGACTACTGACAATGGAGTGTTCATTTTAATCCATTCAGATATTTTAGTCTTCTTATGTATCATAGGAACAGCTTAATTTGCATTGAACCTTATGTTTTAGCATTGTATAACTTACGACTTGTCGGCTACTGCTACTACTTCTACTACTAGCCTTTTGAAAATAAATGGAGTCGCACTGCTACGGGTCCTTCATCCAGACAACCTGATAATCAGCCTTCTCAACAATCAGGCAATCATAGGTCAGCACTTTTTACAATTCTTCATTACTTTAATGCATTATTTAACAAGCATTTTCATTTTTATCTTTGATTGAAGAATTATGTGTTTTGCCGTGATTTTTTTTCGTGAAGCTGTACGGATCCCGACTCCTGCAAGCGCCAGATTGCTGAAGATTATCAGAACGAGAAACCACTTTGGAAACTTACTTGCTATGGCCACTCTAAAAAGTATGTTTAATAACCCACATCACTTTGCCTCCTCTAGTCTTTATTTGATGCTGCCTTGAATTGACTCTTTCTTTTTCATTTGGTTCTTTGCACGCACAAAGTGCTCCTTGTGACATCGTTGGTGATGTTAGTTTTGAAGAATTGCGAGCTATTGCATATGATGAGGCTAAGCGCGGATTGACCTTGCAATCAATTGTAAGAAAATGTCACAAAGGGCATACTAAATTTAATCTTTCTTGTCATACATGATAATAATGTTGAACATCATCATATTCGTACTACTGGTTGCTTAGTGCATCTTCTTGCAATTTATTGCTCATCATCTTATTTTTTCCGTTGTATGCTAGAAGTTATTGTCTTGTTGAGAAAACTGGAATTAGGAAAATTTACATTTTTGAAGGCAGTACATATTACAACTAAAACAGTCTGCATAAAAGTTTAAGGGGAAAAAAAGAAAAAGAAATCCCATTGTTTGAGAAGGAGAATTAGTACTTTGAGGAATGCAGAATTGACCTGAGATTTAAAAATTACACTTCCCTGCTCCCTAGATAATAATTTTTTATTAATAGAATTGCTAAAGTATGTATGGGAATGATAACAACTCAAGGGATGCTACAATGGACTTTTTCCCCTTCAATACAAAATATGTTAATAATAGGTGCAGTAGCTAGTTCACTGAAACACAAATTCTGGAATTTAAATGGTTAATGTATAAAATTATGTATAACTGAGTCATGCAAGTCAACTGTAAGGTTCTACAGCCTAGAGAAAGGCAGAATAATGAATATTTGGTTAAAAGGATTTGTTTAATTGGAAGGTAATTTAAGAAAGCCATTTTGCAACATTTTGGATATGAGGTAATGGTTGATTGAGGCTGTTCACTTGGATTATGTGTGTTCTTATCGACTATCAATTTTTGTTGTTTGGGATAAGAAAATGATTGTTTATGAACAAATATATAATTGCAGGTTAGGATATTGCTTTGCTTTTGTTCATTTATTTCCTAAAAGATTCTTTTGCCAGGTTGAAAGAGAGAGAAATTTACTTAGTTCCAAGTTGATCGAGTTTGAGAGCCTTCTCCGTAATCCATATATAGCACCTGCAGCATTATCTCGCAGCCAGACTCCATTCCCTGGAGCAACTCCAAATGCAATATTGCCTAGTGGGCAAAATAATGCGCCTCCTTTGTTGTCCAGTTTCAGTCAACTGGGTGCATCACTTAACTTGGCTTCTGAAACAAGGCATGATTTCTGGCAGCCGAGTTACTTTTGTGTTCTCTCTATTTGTGTCTGTTCATTACGCTTTTTCCAAGATATGTCATTAGGCTCTTCCATAACCTAATTAATCACATTATTTTGAATCCTGTTTAAGATAATTTTCAATTTTTCCTCAGGCCTTCAACCCCGATGAACAATACTTCTGGGCAACCAAATATCTCAAATTTCAGCCAAGCTTTGAGTACAGTTGAAACAAGGCAAGGATCTGTTATATCATTCTATTTTTTATGTGGGCATCTTTTTCTAAAATGCTAGTTTTTACTGTATTCTGATCATCAATTTTGCGTGATGTTCTAGAGCTTTGGCATTAGTAACTTATTTAGTGATTTTTATGTCAGACCCTCTGCATCTTCACAAAATATCTTTGGACAGCCTAATGGCTTTTCAAATTCAAGCCAAACATCAAGCATATTTGGGCCCTCTCCATCTTCAACAAATATCTTTGGACAACCAAATGGCTTTTCTAATTCAAACCAAACATCAAGTATATTTGGGAAAAACAATTCAACTCCTCCAAATTCTGGTATTTATATGAAGATTGTCATTTCTCATTCGAATTATTCATATGAATGTTTTACTTCTGATCACCAATCTCATGATAGGTTTAATGAGCAACAAGCTTCCTGGCCTAGGATCTAGAAATCCCTTTTCCTCAAATGTTCCCGGCTTCAACAACAGTAGTGTAATAAGTAATCAAAGTAGTCCATTTTCATCTTCAGCAGTGTCAACACAAGACACCCATTCAACTACTACTGCCCAGCCGTTCGTCACTTTTGATGCAGCTAACGCAACTTCCAGTGCAGTTGGGTAAGCCACTAAACATATTCCATCAGTGTAAGCATTTATGAAGCTGCTGGTTTATGTTAATTGGAAGAAGTTTCTGTTGCAAGTGAACTAGAATTATAAGTTCTAGCCAAAAGAGCTAGAACTTATAATTCTAGTTCAAATATTATATATTAAACGATTAAGAATCTTCATAGCACCAGCAAGAGGCAAGTTTTTTGTATCAAGTCATGTTCTCTTGAATTTCCGACTGCTCTGATTCTCTTTGATTTTGACTTTTTATCGCTTTGATGACTCAATCTGGCGAAGGGAAGTATGCCAGAAATTCCTGCAGATCTTTTGCAAGTTAGTGTTACCATACTTATACGATTGATTCTGTTTTCTTTTTTCCGGCCTACAGAGATGAAATGCAAAGAGAGAGTGTTACAGTTGATGCAAGTATTTGGTTAAAAGAAAAGTGGACACGTGGAGAGGTAATGATGCATTTTCTTGAACAGAAGTAGCAATTTTCATTCTGTTTTAGCTTTGAAATTTTTACGCAACAAGAACTTCATTCTTATTATTGTCCTTGGTGTTCTATTTCCATATTTTTTAGACTTATGAACCATCGATTTGTTGACCTTAGTCATTAGTCAGTAGTAATCTGACATCTCCAGCTTGTTGTACGTATACAGTTTCCAGAAGAGGCGCCTCCGGATGAATATATTTGATTATGGCATGTTAAGATCTGAGGAGCCAGCAAGCATCCCGTCTATTTGTTGTGAGAAGGGGACTCTCTTATTTTGGTTTTATGAGACGAAGTGAGTTGTATATTTTCCAGTCTGCATAGTTGTTCTTGGTTCCTTTTTCTTCTTTCTGATGCGGAAGTAAAATGGGGTGTGTTTGAGTTGGGAGGTGGAAACAGTCACCAGGTCCTGATAGTTTTTCAATTGCATTGGGAGCTTGTAAAATGGGATGTGCTCAAATTGTTGAAGGAATTATGCACTATTGCTAGGCTCCAATATGAAATTAAAAATGCAAATGTAGTGTAGGCTAGACAAGTGAGAACAATTTAAACCCGTTAGCTATTCGAATTTTATGTATAATTGCGAAGACGACAGTTAATAATAGATTGAATAGTAGTCAGATGTATGGACATTACTCCTTCCTTTTTGTTTAAAAAGAGATGTTCTTTTTATACATGGATTAAGAATGCAATCATTAATATTGTTCTTATCATTTTATCTGTATTAATGAATGATGGTTTTTATAAATTGTATTTGAAATTATCGTAATTTATTTTAAAAAGAGAAAATAGGATAAAAAAAGAAATTTAAAGTAAATTTTTTTAAACGGGATGAAAGAAGTAACCGGAATGAAATTATCTAAAAGATAACAACATATTGCTTATGTGGCGTCCCTTAGAATAAGGGCTGTGTAGTTTGATAGCTAGGACAAGGAGATCCATGTCCCCCTGTGTAGTATTTTGATAGCAGATCTATTTTCTTGGTAATAATGGCCAACTGGCAAAACTTAATAGGGACCAATTTGATATCAGTATTGTTATTTTCTCACTCATATTTGCATTTGCAACAAGAAGGAAAGGCATGAATTGAAGAATATCTTGATTTCATACAAACAAATTTGATGGTAATTTATTGATGTTGAGAATTTAGAATTAGCTTTCCTCCCCAATACCTCATTGGAGGCAAAAGATAGAGATTCTGCAAATTAAACAGTATGTTTTGTTTCTCATCTAGATATTCTTGTAGCCTTAGGAAAGTCGAGGTATGAAATGATGGAGTAGCTAATCGGAAAAGTGCGTCAAAAATCAGGGCGAGAAATGAAGTTTCCTTCAACTATTTTAACAAAGCTCCGCTTCCGCCCCTCTTCCAACGAAGGCCCCTCTCATTGATGGAAATCAACCGAGCAACTGTTTATTTTTATTAGTGTCAAAATGATGTTATTTTGGCATTTTGTCAAAAATTTAAAAGCGAAAACAGCTTCCCATGTTTTTCTCGACATATACATCTTCCCATATTTTTCTCGACACATACAACTCCTGGTTTCTTTTTTTTTTCGATAAAATCTAACCAAAATGAAATTTAATTTTTAAATACAAGCTAAACTTTAATTTTTAGAGTTAATTACATAAAACACGCCATTAACCCAAAATATTCCCACAAGTACGATGGTAGGTTTGTCTTTTTGAAATATACAATATCATCTTTTATTTTTTGATTTCTAAACTTATATTTTTTCACAATACAATAAAGTTGATCCACCTCGTTCATCCCCAAACTCTTAAGCAAACCCTAAAAAATCAGCAGTCATTTTTCTCCTACTCTTAAGCAATCCTCACGCTCTTTTTCTTCTTCTCTACAAACAAGCAGATCTGAAACGGCGCTGGTGTAGAAGATAGAAGCCGATCCGAGACGGCGCTTTTAAGAGAAGCGTTGCGACGGCGCCGACAGAAAAATGCAGAGGAAATAGGCCGAGACGGCGATGGTGTTGCAACCTTGCTAGATCTGGTCAGATCCAGCTGAAAAGAGAGATACATCGCCGGGGCTGGATTTGAAGTTGCCGCTTTGCCGAATAATTCGAAATCGGAGATAAAATCAATGTTTTGGGTGTTGGTTAATTCATTTTTTGTTTTTTTTTTGTGAACGACGGTGGTGATGTGGTGGTGGTTCGATTTTTGGTAAGTACAGCCTGCACTCTAAGTGTTTGAAGAAATGCTTATGAGAATTGTAATCTTTTGGATGTTGGGTAACTAATGGTTAACATTAGATAAACCGTTGGTTAACTTTGTAATAAATTTTATTTTGAATATATTATTAATAAAATCGTTAGTTAACTGGTGTTGAATTTTATTTTGTTGCTATTTGACCAATAATGTACTAATGGTATACCAATGACCTTATTTTTAGTACACTGTTGGTTAACACATGGTTAACACATGGTTAATTAATAATTTTAGATTTAAAAAAAAGACGATTTAGGTTTTATTTGACGGTTGCTCTTGCGGTGATGAAGGTAGAGGGGTTTGTAATAGAATTTTCAACTAGTTTAACAGAAATGGAGTTTTGAATTGTTAATTGTTTTGTTGTTGGTTAACCAATGGTGTTAGTATACTGTTGGGTAACCAAAATCGTATTTCTGAGATTAAAAAAAAAAATTTGAAAATAACAAAAGTTATTTTTGCAAAAAAAAAGTACAAATTGTATTTTTCAAAAACAAACTTTGAGGTAGTAATCTTGAAAATATTTTATCTTTTGTTGGTATTTATCTAAAAAGGTCTAATTTTTATCTTGAAACATATTGGACAGTTGGGTAACAATCAAATTATAAAGTGAATTGATATTAATATTATTTTTAGAAGAACTCTTCGATTTTTTTAATTTTTTTTAGATTAGACGACATTACCATTTATCCTCATACAAATAACTAAATAACGTGTTATTCGGCCGAGCAAATTTTTTGTTCAAAAGACACATTAATCTTTTGTGTCGTAACATGAAATGTATGTAATGATATTTTATGGTTATATTACAAATGGAATTTATTGTTCCTGTTATTATTTTGCAAGTAAATAGTGTTTTAATTAAAAAAAGATGTCACACAAGGCATTTACTAAATGGATTCACACTAAATGTATGTCTCTACATAATATTGTAATCAAGATACTATCAAAACTCTGAAGGGTTAATTCCTAAAAAAATCACGAACTTTACACGAAGTTTCATTTTAATCATGAACTTTAAAAATTGTCATTTAAAGGCACGAACTTTCATTTTGTTTCAAATCTATCGCCAAAGTAAAATCCGGTGTATTTTATCGAACCAAAAATTCCTAATCCTATATACTCTAACTAAAAGATAATAAGATTTAACGTCGATTTATAATTTGGGCCTTTCATTAATGGTTTATTGAAGAATTTTGTCAACAAAAATACACTGAAATGATAGATTTGAAGCAAAATGAAAGTTCATGCCTTTAAATGGCAACTTTTAAAGGTCATGATTAAAATGAAACTTCTTGTAAAATTCGTGATTTTTTTAGGAATTAACCCAACTCTGAATCTTAATGTATAAATATCAGAAAAACTTGAACTGGCTCAAAAGACATATTAATCGACTAATCAATAGTAGAAAGAAAAAATTGAACATAATGTTGCATCGAATCAGAAAATGATTTGTTTACTATTCAAATTCAATTGATTAGCATTGAAATAACAAATACACCCTCTTTAATTAAATCAAAAATCTCAAGAACAGAACCAAACCAATCACTCAACAACATCAACTTAGAAGATGAAGCAGCTTGATCTAGTTCAAAAAAATACGGATATTAAACTCCATGAATTACTGAGTTATTCTAAAATTACAGAAAGTATACTAAAATTCAAATTGTTAAAAAACAATCATTAATTTATTGAATTATTTCTCAGGGAGGTCCCCATCTTAAAAGAAGGTCATTAAATTTATCGCAAATTACAAAACGGGTACCGAATTATACTTTTTGTTAAAAAAGGATATTGAATTATAACCTATTTTTCGTACAGGTAAAAAGTGATAAGGAACTGAAGCGTCCAATGATGTTTTTCAGAGAAATCCGTTCGGGTGACGAGCTTTTGATTTACTTGCTGGAATCTAAGCTGGCGTAATCTGTGCACAGCTGTATTGTTTACTACTTTCCAAAAGCATTCCAAATCAAATAATTACCGGTTAAATGACTAATCACCTAAAATTGTCCCATCAATACAATTCCAGCCCATCACTTAGACATCGTAGGACTAATATAAAAATGTAGTAAATGGTTGTATAGGTTTTTCAGGACTTACCTAATAAAAGCAATCAATCACACTATACATCCGATTTTAGGCTTTGTGCATGTAATCAATACAGACCAGTCAGACTTATGTTATTTGCTAGAAACCTATGAGGTTAGATGTATGTTTAGGAGTACCTTCTACTTGCCTCAAATGCCAGTCCAGATCAAGTTATATGCGCGTCAAACGTGTTTACTTCTTTCATACATGTTTATATACAGCTTTCATATCCTGTGAACTGCATATACTTTTGAAATGAGATATAAAACGAATATGTCCAGTGAATAAAGCCGGTAACAGATAAGTCAAGCACAAGAGTCTCGGGGAGGTCTACGAACCCTAGTCGTTGGTGGGTTTTTGACAGATCTGTGCCTACGGGCTTTTGAAAATTCTATTTTAGTGCCTGTGTGGAAAATAATCCCAAATTTGTGCCTGGGCCCACGTCATCCGCGATTTAATATTGCGGATGATTTTGCCATCCACGATATTAAATCGTGGATGACATTAACAGCACTAATTGGGGTAATTAACCCCAATTAATGCCATCCGCGATTTAATATCGCGGATGGCATCTCTCCCCAATCATTGGGGAGACAGTAATCTGTCTCCCCAATGATTGGGGAGAGACAATGATTGGGTATTACCCAATCATTTTGTTTCCACTTTTTTTATAAAATAAATTCCGTATTTTAATTTATAAAATAAATTCCGTATTTTAATAAAATTCTAATAAAACATAAAAACCGTCTTTTAGTTAGCATTGTATATTATTTTTTCTGTTTTTACTAGTTTATACAAAAATTACAAATTGCATAAATAATATGAAATGATGAACGATATAATAATACGGAATAGTCGATAAAATAAAGTAGGATTACAAAGTTGATAGTGTTTACAAAAAATAACAAAATCATAAATAATCTCGATATCTAGTGTTCTTCTCCAGTTGAGTCCTCATATCATACCCCATATCTTGTCTGCGGCGCAGACTGCTCTCAGTAAGATCGCGATACTGTCTGTCACCCGATCTGTCACCTGGCGCGCCCTCGCTCTCGTGATTATCGTCTAGGGATAGCTCTTGATCATCTGCAGCCGGTGCAGTAGTGGGTGCCTCCTGTGACTGCGGAAGGAGGCTGAAGGACGGACCCGAAAACTGAATACTGTTGGACTGTAACTCCTCGAAAGAGCCCCCCTCCCCGAGACCGTGACTGTTCAACCAAGCCTCTGATATCGAAAAAAACATACTTGTAGTCCTCCTCCAATAATGCTAAAATAATAAAATTCGCTCCAAAACCGCTCTAAAACCGAACCGCAATAATAATAAAATCCGCTCCAAAACCGCTCTAAAACGCTCTAAAAACGCTCTAAAACCACTTGAGAGAAAATTTTATGTTGAGAGAGTTTGAGGTGTGAGGAAAATGAGGCGTTGGAGCCCCATTTTATAGAATGCAATCCGCGATTTGATTTCGCGGATTGCATTCATTTTTTTACCGTTGGAAGTTGTGCTTCCAACGGTCAACAGATTCCCTGCCAGTGGCAGGGAATCTGTAAATGCCATCCGCGATATTGAATCGCGGATGGCATTTAAGTAAGGTTAATATTTTGATTAACCTTACTTACTATCATCCGCGATTTAATTACGCGGATGACCACGTCATCCGCAATATTAAATCGCGGATGACGTGGACCCAGGCACAAATGTGGAATTAATTTCCATACAGGCACTAAAATAGAATTTTTAAAATCCCGTAGGCACAGATCCGTCAAAAACCCAGTCGCTGGTCCGATGCAC
Organism: Mercurialis annua; assembly: GCF_937616625.2. Classification (NCBI taxonomy): domain Eukaryota; kingdom Viridiplantae; phylum Streptophyta; class Magnoliopsida; order Malpighiales; family Euphorbiaceae; genus Mercurialis; species Mercurialis annua. The sequence goes on from NC_065571.1 coordinate 44,320,580, forward strand.
GATAGTCTTACCGGAGGCGAGTAAGGCTATCTAGTCGGTTAAAAGGGATTTCCTAGTTGAACTAGGTGGCGACTCCATTTTTCAAATCATTTCCAGATCGAGAAGTCAGCCATAAGCCTTGGGCGAGCAGCCCCCCGAATCCCGCTCCGCTCACATATACCTTTTTGTAATTATGGTATGCCACGTAGGACAACACGCAAAAAGTTTAGTGCGTTTTGTCTCGAATGACATCCCGTGAAATAATTCGATAACTTAGTTATTGTTTTTTAATGATTTGAATTTTACTATTTTTTCTGTAATATTAGAATAAATCAGTGACATAGGGAGTTTAATATCCCAAAAGAACCATTATTCTCCATTATAACAGAAACCGTGAAGTCAAATAGAATCCTAAAACAATATCCACATATCCACATATCGACAACATAAAATTAGAAAGGAAAAAAAAATAGAAAGTACCGTATGATAAGAAGTATCATATTCTTCAACAATCTAACCTAGAGTACAAGCAATATTGAAGAAACGACTTAAGTGGCAATTTCCTCATCAACTTGTAAACAATGGGCAATTAACATATAAATTAATTTTGTGGGAAAATTAGTCACAAACTTATTATTTATGGGCAATTAATCTCATTTGGACAAATTAGTTTACAAGTTGAGGGGGCAAATTGTCAAAATGGAGTTAATTGCCCATAATCAACATGTTCGTGACTAATTTGACCACAAAATTAATTTATGTATTAATTACCCATTGCTTACAAGTTGAAGGGGCAAATTGCCACTTAAGTCGTGAAGAAACTCATCATCAAGCTCTTCATTTTGCTGTTTATGGTGGTTAGAATCCAAAATCAAAAAATCCAAAATCAAGAGTGAAATTAACCGTCCTCATTTTCAGAGTTGGCATTTTCAGTTCCAGATGACGGTATCATCATCATCATAGAATTGAATACTTTTTGGTGGATTTCGATTCCGGCACGACGAATACATAGGCGTCTCGAATGAGACTCAAATCTAGTTTTTTCAAAATCTACTATTTTTAAATTACTGTATAAAATATTTCAATTTAAACTACGTGAACTTTAATCCCAACACACTAGATAGGTAGGCATCTATAGATATAGATACAAATCTGTTTAAAAAAATTTACAAAAATGTTAAAATTAATATTCTAATATTCTAATAAGTCGTAATATTATATTATATTATATTATATTATATAATTTAATTATTTATTATTTGATTTATTTATTTTATTTTATCTATATTAAACACACTCACAAATGGATTGTTACTAAATATGTAAACATGTTCTTAACTTAGAACGGAAATGAATATCATTTGACAAATCGAAAGTTCTGTATGAAAGTTTTCACTCAAAACTAACTCAAGTTAAATTCGAATTTTGGTCAACAGCGAGGGTATATTGGTTTTGAGACCCTTTTCCTTAGAATTAAAAGTCAAAAAATTAACTCGTAGTTTTCAAAAAGCAAACGATGGATTAAATATGATATTATTTCCGAACCTAGATCTCTGAATAGGTGAAGATGATTATAATGTTTTAATTATCTTTCTTTTTCTAGTTAATTCTGGATGGCGATTCCATAAATATTTTTATAATACTCCATCCGTCCCAAAATAATAGTCCACTTTCCTCTTTCCGCACAGTTTAAAAAATACAATTAATACTCTAACGTTTCACAAATTTATCTTCATTTTTCCTATTCATACCCTTACTAAATGTTATAACTATAGGTTAATAGCAATAAAAGATACACTTTAAATAAGGATAATATGGAAAATAAACACTCTAAATTGTGATTTACAAGGAAAGTGGACTATTATTTTGGGACGGAGGGAGTAAATAAAATAAAATTTTCCACTTTGGAAAACAGACTTCGCCAAAATCGTGTAGGGCCCTAGTGAAACCTCGCGAGATTTTCACACCAATGTTTTGATCCATACACAGATTTTTTAAAATCTATCCATACTTAGTGTTGTAAATGAACTAAACTACTCGCGAGCAGTTTGGTGTTCGGTTCGATAAGATCTCGTTTTGTATTCGTTCGTATTCTAAATGAACCGAGTTCGACCTTTATTTTTTGTTCGTAAATATAAATGAGCCGAACATAGTAGTGTTCGGTTCGTTTACGTTCATGGACAGCTCGATTAATAGTTCATGAAGGAGTTCAAATAAGAGCTCGTGAATAAGTTTGTGAACGAGCTCGTATATAATTCGCGAATAAGCTTGATTAGGTGTTCATGAACTAACTCATATTTAAATTAATTTATATAATTATCTTAAATAATCCAAAAATTATACAAAGTAAACAAAACCACGTATTTTTGACATATTCTATTAAAACTACGTAGTTTTGATATCATAAGCTTAAAAGTTAAAATGATAGACTAAAATATAAAATTCTAGAAGTAAAACAAATAATCCTAAATCTAATAGAAAATGATAATTTATTAAGCTCGTATTCATGTTCGTTCGTTTAGATTTTATAGTGTTCATGTCAATTCGTGTTCAGTCCATGTTCGTTTAGCCGCTAAATGATCGGGCTCGTCTAATACTTATCGAGTTCGTTCATGAGCTTGTTCGTGAACGAGCTCGTTTAGTACTTATCGAACTCGTTCGCGAGTTTGTTTGTTTGAACGAGCTCGTTTAGTACTTATCGAGTTCGTTTGTGAGCTTGTTTCTTTAGCAGTTAAACGAATGAATACGAGCTGAACACGAATTAAAAGTCAAAAAATTAACTCGTAGTTTTCAAAAAGCAAACAATGGATTAAATATGATATTATTTCCAAACCTATATCTCTGAAGAGGTGAAGATGATTATAATGTTTTAATTATTTTATTTCTAGTTAATTCTGGATGGCGATTCCATAAATATTTTTATAATAAATAAAATAAATTTTTTCACTTTAAAAAACGGACTTCGCCAAAATCGTGTAGGGCCCGAGTGAAACCTCGCGAGATTTTCACACCAATGTTTCGATCCATACTCAGTTTTTTTAAGAATCTATCTATACTTAGTGTTGTAAATGAACTAAGCTGCTCGCGAGCAGCTTGGTGTTCGGTTCGATAAGAGCTCGTTTCATGTTCGTTCGTATTCTAAATGAACCGAGTTCGACCTTTATATTTTGTTCGTAAATATAAATGAGCCGAACATATTAGTGTTCGGTTCGTTTACGTTCACGGACAGCTCGATTAATAGTTCATGAAGGAGTTCAAATAAGAGTTCGTGAAAATTTCGTGAACGAGCTCGTATATAATTCGCGAATAAGCTTGATTAGGTGTTCGTGAACTAACTCATATTTAAATTAATTTATATAATTATCTTAAATAATCCAAAAATTATATAGAGTAAAAAAACCCACGTATTTTTGATATATTCTATTAAAACTGTATAGTTTTGATATCATAAGCTTAAAAGTAAAAATGATAGACTAAAATATAAAATTCTAGAAGTAAAACAAATAATCCTAAATTTAATAGAAAATAATAATTTATTCAGCTCGTATTCATGTTCGTTCGTTTAGATTTTATAGTGTTAATGTTCAATTCGTGTTCAGTCCATGTTCGTTTAGCCGCTAAATGATTGGGCTCGTCTAATACTTATCGAGTTCGTTCATGAGCTTGTTCGTGAACGAGCTCGTTTAGTACTTATCGAATTCGTTCACAAGCTTGTTCGTTTAGCAGCTAAACGAACGAATACGAGCTGAACACGAACTGAACATGAACACTATAAAATCTAAATAAACCGAACATTAACACTCCGTTCAAAACTCGACTGGACATGAACCGAACATAAACACCTTATTCGTTAACTGAGCCGAACTTGAACACTACAAAACTCGGCACTGCTTGGTTCATTTACATCCTTATCGATACTCAGTTTGTGGGTTGATAAGGAGAACCATAAGTTGTTATGACTAGTGGTAAGTGTGTAAATAAGTGGTTTGTTTGAGTTAGAATAGGAAACATATATTACTAGATATCCATTTTTATAATGTGAGTATGAGAAATTCTTAAATAGACTCAGTCTATCATGGCATCCGTAAACTAACCTATCACATTATGACACGTCATTAAAATAATGGCACTATCGTAATATTCTCATTCAAAAGAGTAAATAAGTAATAAACAAAATTACGATAGTGCCATTATTTTAATGACGTGTCGTAATATGATAGGTTAGTCCACGGATGACGTGGTAGACTGAGTATACCTAAGAATCTCTCATGTGAGTAGTTGATTGATAAGAAATACTCCAATTTATTGCCATTTGTTTTAGTTACCAATTCTAAAATGAGGATAGTAACTAAATAATTTTAAAAAATGATATAGGAACAAATTTGTAATGTTTTAAGAAAAAAATGATGGCTTCTCTGTGTGTCCAAGTTGGAGGTGAATCAATGTAACAGAAGACATGAATACAATACACATCTGGTGTCTGGACTAGCAGAACAGAATAATAATTTTCTTTTAAGCTGGACACATACATTATACTACTAATAATTTAGAATACGCGTTTTGTGTTTTTTATTTTCTATTTTGTAACTCAAAATTCAATTTAAATTTTAAACAAAAGAATCTGATATTTTGAAAAGGTCTTAAAGATCGTGCAGACAGTGTTTCAACTGGGACCCTTGTCCTTTCTGTCATCTTAAAATCACCCCTCCAAAACCAACCCTAAACCTATAAATTAACCTCAATTTATCATTCTTTTTTACCTTCACTTTTAAATTCATTTTGATTGCACATTCATTTGTTAGATCTTTTTTTTTAAAACACTAAAATAATTGCTAAATAAAATTAGTTTAATACGATGATAACTAATTTTAAAATTCTGATTTATGTTTTATATTTAATCTAGATAGTGATAAATTAATTTGCTTCACAAAATGAAGCAATAAGTGAAAATTAGATGGAAAATAGATGGAATGTTGGGGTAAGTGAAAAGGACAGTGGACGTCACGTCTATAAATAATTAGTCAACAAAATCCAACATGCCTACAACATCTAACAAATTCACATTTTCCTTTCAAACAAATCTTTCTTCTCCAATTACATTTAGACGTGCTCTCCTCTTATCATTTTCCTTTTTCTTCTTTCAAATAATATCTTAAATTTACTTCATTTGATACTATTAATTTGATAGAAAACGAAAACAAAAAGGCTTAATACATAGTTTGACCCCTGAACTTGTACCCTTTTACCCATCTAACCTTTAAACTTAACGTCTCATCTATCGAACCTCTGAACTTGTTAAATAATCCGATTTGACCCCTGAACTTGATAAATATGTAAATATTGAACCCTTCGTGTCCACCAGTCACTTGAAACATTCTAGAAGAAATTGTGTACGGAGGGGTTCAATGTTTACGTATTTGTCAAGTTCGGGGGTCAAATGGGGTTATTTAACAAGTTCAGGGGTTCGATAGGTGAGACGTTAAGTTTGAGGGTTAGATGGGTAAAAGGGTACAAGTTCAGGGGTCAAACTATGTATTAAGCCAAAACAAAAATAGGAAATATCATCATTTTTTGTTCATTTATTTGCAATCATCATATTAAATATTGATTATATTGAATTTCGATAATTAGTACCGACTAATTTAATGAAACTATACAGATGGTAAATTTATCAAATGTTTTTAAAGATGCATACTCAAACTTAAATTATACTAATATCTGATCAAAATAAAAGAATTTATATATGACAATGTAATGATTCAAACATGAAACTAGGTTAACCGAACTAAAATTCTTCCCTTTTTGAAATCGAAACAAATCGAAATCTAAAAAAATGTATTTTTTTTTCAAACCGAAACTGAACTAAACTCGCTGGTTAGCTTATTCTTGGTTCGGTTTATGTTAAAACCTAATGGAAATTTTTTAATGGTCAATACTAAACATCTGAATGTTTGATACATTGTCAAACTGAACTAAATTTGGATTCGTTTTGCTTTTTCGGTTTCGGTTGATTTTCGCACACCGTTACATAAAACCCTCTATAATCATCTTATAGAGTGAAAATATCAGTAAGACGACATTGTGATTAGTTAAGAATAGTTATTTTTAAAATTTAATTGAGGCATTTCCGGTTCGATAATAATTTAGAAGTATAACTAGTAATAAAGAGTATTAACTAACTTATGCCAAATTTCTTACAAAATTGAACACAGTTAATAACCATACTAATAAAGAATGCAAAACTGCCTTTTGGAGTAAACAAAATTAAACAGAGTGGAAGTACTAGAATTCCAAGCTTTTATCAAAAGCCCTTTATAAAACAAAATGTGGAAACATGGGTATGCCCATATTGTAATCTCTTCTCTTTTCTTCATGTGACTCTGCCACCCTTCTCCACCCAGCCAATCAATGTCTTCCCCTTCCCTCTTCTTCTTCTTCATTCTCCTCTTCCTTCCATTTCTAGCTCAGATCTCTTCTGCACAGGACCATGGCTTACTATCTTCAGCCACTGTCAAAATAGATCCCTCTTTCAAATTCGAAAACCCTAAACTCCGCAGTGCTTACATTGCTCTACAAGCATGGAAGCAATCCATTTTCTCCGACCCGTTTAACTTCACTTCGAACTGGAATGGCCCGAATGTCTGTTCTTACATGGGTGTGTTTTGTGCTCCGTCTCCGGGGAATAAGAAACTGAGAGTTGTCGCCGGCATTGATCTTAACCATGCTGACATTGCTGGCTATCTCCCGGAAGAGTTGGGTCTTTTGACAGATCTAGCGCTTTTTCATCTCAACTCTAATAGATTTTGCGGGGTTGTTCCGACGAGTTTTAGTAAGCTTAAACTGCTTCATGAGCTTGATATTAGTAACAACCGCTTTGTCGGGAAGTTTCCGGCGGTTCTTCTGTCGTTGCCTGCTTTGAAATACTTGGATCTGCGGTTTAATGAGTTTGAAGGGTCTGTTCCTTCTAATCTGTTTGATCGTCCGTTGGATGCTATTTTCTTGAACGACAACAGGTTCCAGTTCGGAATTCCTAAGAATCTTGGGAACTCTCCGGTCTCAGTTCTTGTTCTTGCTAATAACAATCTCGGCGGGTGCATTCCGGGGAGTATCGGAAATATGGGGAAGACGCTGAATGAGATTATTCTGATGAACGATAATCTCACCGGTTGTTTGCCGCCGCAGATTGGTTTGCTTAAGGAATTAACGGTTTTTGATGTTAGTTTTAACAGTCTTCAAGGCTCGTTGCCGTCTACCATTGGTAATATGAAGAAGGTGGAGCAACTTAACGTTGCGCATAACAAGTTTACAGGTGTTATTCCGGCGAGTATCTGTCAGTTGCCGAACTTGCAGAACTTTAGTTACTCGTTTAACTATTTCACCGGCGAGGCTCCGAGCTGTAGTGCGGGTAGAGGCGGAGTGGTTACGAATGGTACTCAGAATTGCATTGCTGGAAAAATGGATCAACGATCTGCTATGGAGTGTTCTTCTCAAGATGCGCGTCCTGTTGACTGTAGTAAGTTTGAGTGTACAAGGGGTGGGTCCTCCTTTTCACCGCCGGTTGTGAAGCCTCCGGCGCCGGCACCTGCTCCTACTAAAAAGCCCATTGTTAAACCTACACCGCCATCGCCATCGCCGGTTGTGAAACCGCCGGCACCGGCACCTGCTCCTACTAAAAAGCCAATTGTTAAACCTGCACCGCCATTGCCACCCCCGCCCACTTCTAAATCATCACCTTCTAATAGATCACATCCTCCGCCGCCGTCAGCCCCTACAAAGTCTTACCATTCGCCACCACCGCCTCCTACTAAAAGAGGGTCACCAACTTACGGTCATGCATCACCACCTCCTCCGCCAACTAAGAAGATGTCTCCAAGTAAACGTTATGCTCCACCTCCACCGTCCCCGGAAGTGGATACTCCTCCACCACCACCTGTTGAGTACAAATCTCCACCTTATCACCACTATGCATCACCACCACCGCCACCTGCTGAATACCCCTCTCCTCCATATCACCACCATACATCGCCGCCGCCACCACCTGCTAAATACCCATCTCCTCCCTACCACTATGCATCACCACCACCACCTGTTGAACACAGCTCTCCTCCCTATCACCACTATGCATCACCACCACCACCACCTACTGAGCACAACTCTCCTCCTCCCTACCAACACCAGGCATCTCCACCGCCACCGCCTGTCGAATACAAGTCACCTCCTTACTACCATAATGCATCTCCACCACCGCCAGTTGAATACAGATCACCTCCATACCAACACAATGCATCTCCACCGCCACCACCTCCTCCCACTCATGAGTCTTACCCACCAAAAACAGAAACCCCACCTCCACCGCCATCACCCGGGTGTATAACAGCTCCTCCACCATCATCCACACCAAGCTACCACCCCTCACCATCACCTCCTCAACGGCATTGGAACTATCCACCATCATCACACCAAAGTCCCCCACCACCACCACCTCAAGAATACTCATATTCCTCACCGCCACCACCTCCCACACCATCTCCACCACCACCAGTCGTTGATCTTACACCACTTCCCCCCATTATAGGAGTGTCATACGCATCTCCTCCGCCTCCAACAATTCCATACTACTAAATCTCGGTTATAATTCTTTTGGTGGTGCTGTAACATGCAACGAGGAGTACTGATTCCATACTCATGTGTGCTTTTTTTTGTTTTTATGATGAGAAGTTTAATATGTAGCAATAATTTAATTAATTATATATTTCATTTTTACTACATCAACTTAATTGTATTCTTAAGATATACTATTATGTATTTATGTTTGTATATTTACACTTCTATGTTTTTTATCTTTATTTTAGACCTTAAAAATTGACACAAAAATTGTGTATAATTTCTGTAATTTATTGCTTAGATCTCTTTGGTTTTTTCTTGTTCCAACTTTTCTTAAATTTCATTGTGGCATTCTCTTCATTGATATATACTTTGAAGACAAATAAAATATAGAGAGTTGATAGCTAGTGATTATGATGAAATTTATGTATTTATATATAATGAACTTTTTTAATCAAAATTGGTGATCAAGAATAACCAAAAATTTAGTCTAAATTAATTGTGTTGCTTGTTGAGTCAATTGTGATTAGTTATTAGTAGCATTGAATTTACGATATCTAGCATTTTCTAAATTGCATCACAATTTTATGAATGAAATGTAAAGACCGGGCAACATTTTATTTTGATCGTAGGTTCAATTTTTCTAAAAACGCTATAAAAATCTCCCTTTCCAATAACAATAGTAAAAAGGCTTAATCACCAAAAACACCCCCACCTTTTAGCCCCTTTTCAAATGCACCCTAACGTTGTAATTTTGTCAGTTGCACCCTAATTCGCACCTTTGATTTTCAATTCCACCCTCAAGTACTAAATTAATCTCTTTTTCATTTGAAAAAAAGTTAAAATAAATCATCCATTTTTAACTTTTTATGTGAAAAAGAGTTCAAACGAGTACTTTATAAGGGTTTTTATGAATTTTTCCCGAGTGAAAAAAAGTCCAATTTGATTTTGAGGGTGTAATTGAAACCCAAAGATGCGAATTAGGGTGCAACCGACAAAATTACAATGTCAGGGTGCAACTGAAAAGGGGCTAAAAAGTGAGGGTTTTTTTTGGTGATTTAGTAAAAAAAATGGATCATAGCATTCTAATTTACATATATTTGAATTCATAATGTACTCGCATATAAAATAGGTCAAATGTAAATTTATACCATTAACTTTAACTTGTGACCACTCACACACGTAAACTTTTATAAAGTCTATATACACTCACTTTTAGAATTATATTTTAATATTCCGAAACTAAGAGCATAATGCATGTGTCATAAACACCTAAAAGGGCATGGATCCTTATGATATTTTTTAGGAATAATTAGGAGAATATCTAAATAGAAAAAATATTAGCATTTGTTAACTCCAAAATTCCAACTTGATTTACCTATCCTACCGTGTCACATCTTTATTTTTTACTCTTCTATTTATTTTTATACTCCATTTATACTTTACATGTTTTATTTACAGCCTTTTTCTTCTTCTTCTTCTTCTTTTTCTCTTTCTTCTTCTTCTTCAATTTATTCTAAGAAAAATAACTAACAATCCAACAATTTAATTTAAAATCTTTAGCACATAACAATTCAAAAAACTGATTTTTTTAATTATATCATTACTTCTTGAAAATTTATAGCAAATTTCAAATTTAATTTTCGAGCCACTCGAATTTTTAATCCGTAATTAAATTGTTTCGAATTTTGCTTCGAATTCATATCTAACGATCATAAATTTCTTCAAAAAGAAAGAAAACTGTAAACTATTAACTTATTTTTTTCTGATTGAAAATCTTTTAAAAAACGGTTTCAAACAGTTTAAAAGGTTTTATAAACATAATTTGGCGACCGATTTTTTTAAAATTTATACAACAGTTTCAAACAGCTTACAAAAAGGTTTCAAGCAGTTTACAAAAAAATTAAACAGTTTATAAAGATTTTAAACAGTTTCGAAAAAGAACAGTTGCAAACAAATTACATAATTTTCAAAATTGTCTATAAAGATTTTTAAAATACAATTTATAAAAGGGTTTTAAACACTTTACAAAAATATTTGAAACAATTTCAAACAATTTACAAAGGTTTCAAATAGTTTAGAAAGGTTTCAAACAATTTCTAAAAACAAATATAAACAGTTTCTAGAACATTCTCTAAAAACAGTTTCAAATAGTTTATAAAGATTTCAAACAGTTTACAAAGGTTTCAAATAGTTTCAAAAAGAGCAGTTTCAAACAAATTACATATTTTTAAAACAATTTATAAATATTTTTAAAATACAGTTTATAAAAGGGTTTCAAACAGTTTTTAGAGAATGTTATGGTGTCACGATTATTGGCCATGAAGAATATTACTATCCCATCATACCGAATGGTTGGAACCCATTAGTATATAAGCCTAATATGATATTTTGAACTTCTTCTACAAAATCTTGATGTAACTAACTAAAGTGTTTCCAAGTTAAGATGTCGTATGGATGACACATCTTACTGTCCTCCATCTTATGTTCAACGTGTCATCTTATATGTTTAGCTGTAATACGGGAACCGTACAGCCTCTGTAGTCTTAGCGTTATAGGAAAATTATGTTACCCTTTTCTTTTTGCTGAACCTCTGATGTTGGTTTTCCACCTAGGATAGTTGCAAACTTCGCATTGGGTTAAACCCGAGTTATCCCCCAATAAATCATACAATTATGGAAGGAACAATCGATTATCTCAACCGGCAATCCCAAACTTTTGACCAACTTCTTTATGTTATAGAAATCCTTAGCCATCAAGTTATCCTCATGTAGTTATTCTTGGATAAATTCACTCATATAATCGAATAAACCTTATGAAATTTGATGCAGACACTTCATTTCCAACATTCCAACAACTGCAGAAAACGGAGAAAGTTTCTATTGTCAAGCAATATATTTTGTTCGGCCGCACGCATTATATCATAAAAAATTTGAGCTTCTTATTTGGAGGCTCATGGGATTCTTCCTTGAGTAATTTTGGACCGGCGACATCTATAACCATTATGTAAATAGAACTAAAATCACCCCCCTCATCTTTATCATCTATAACATTTATGAATTTGTTTCACATCAGTCACCCTGCTCTTCTCACCATGGTGAATCTAGCCATAATAACATCGCACAAATCCATGCTTCGAAAGATGAAATTTCACTACTTCAACATCTTGAAAACTCAATTTGACATCTGACCTTATTGCATGGACTCTTTATTTATTCCGCACTAATACATTCAGAATGTTGTAAAAAAAATATTTCAAACTCCTCAACATGATGTACAAACTCAATACGTAACAGCCCATTCGTAATTCTTCCACCGTACCTCCAATTTTGATCTGAACGCATTTTTGTACAACATACAATATAGGTGGTTTAAATACTTGATGATCGTCAAGTTGATCAAATTGACTGCTGAAAGGTAGGTGTCACGATCCAAAATCTCGGGCCGAGAGCGGCGCTAGGAAATAGGAGTGATAGCTCCGAAACCCATAGCAGCCTAAAATCACTATAATTTTTTCTCTTTCAAATTTTTTATAACATATAAAGTCTTTTTTTAGAAAACTATGTTAATCCTTTCTTTTATTTCTCGCAAACATTTCTTAAAATGGTATCGCAAAACTGGAAATTACGACATTCATAACTTATCTCATAAACATAAGTCACCATGTTTCAAACGCAATACCATCATAACTGTATGTTCCAGTTCCAAATAAGAAATAACGGGAAACCATTAATAGTATAAAACCACACAGCTTTCAAAAACCATGTCAACAAAACAGTAGTTCATATCAAAGTACACAGAAAAAAAACAAACTACAGATATCTGGTTTTTGTAGTAATAAATGCACGTATGTAAAGAAGTGAAATTGTTACCCTTTTATAGGCTTTTCCGCATGACTTTTAGTTTTTACGGTGTTCCATCATTAATTCCCCCCAGTTTGCATCTGTTAGGCCATGCCTATTTGTCAGTTTGCATCCTACTGTCTGCTCTTCTCATGTATGCATAAACATAGTTTAAAATGTCCATTGGAAACTGCTAGATAGAATCTGCCATAAAATCTTCTTTTAATGTTATTGGTAGCATCTAATGTGTCTTTGCTCAATGCATACTAAGTTGATAGTTTTGTTGATATTGAAGCATGAGATATTGGGCTCCAGTACTGTGTAACTATAGGCATGAATAAACTACTAAACATTTTTTAAATGTGGTAGTGTTATATCACTAACAAGTTAGTTATTTTTGTACCATTGTGAAAATGTCCATTTAATTTATCAAGTACTTCACGCAAATAATCCTCTTTTGCCATGTAATTTTGATTGTCGGTTTTCTTGGAGGTTTAACATGCTAAAAATTCTTTAACTTATATCAAAGAGAGACAATGCACGACAAAGATCGACGTTTCGTCCATGTTTTTCTATTTGAGCAATGAGTGATATTTTACTTCCAGGTATTCAAACAGATGCTATATTTCTTTTTCTTTTTTGTCATTGAGATGCAGATAGAAGAGTGATTGGATTAAAGAAGAGAATAGAAGAGATTATATCCGATTTTACGACAAATGCTGAGCTAGAAATGTCAAAACGTTGAAAAGAATCTACTGAACAAGAATTTAAAGGATACAAGGTTGTACTATCTATGACTAGTGCTTCTATTCAATCTCAAGAGGCTACTTCTAATTTGATTCTTTTTTTTTTTTGATTTGAGGCAAGAAATTCCCATATTCAAGATGACAATCTTCTACTGGAGGCATTAACTAAAATACTAGATTGATTTTGTTTTTTATGTTTATAACTGTTGTTTCGCTAATTCTTGTTTTTGCTGTTTCTTTTTTGATTACAAAGATAGGCCAAGGCCAAGAGATTAAGAATCTCTACACACTCTCGGGAGAGACACGCCAATATTATCCTCCATGATGAGGCTAGCAAGGTCTGCATGAACTCTATCATGAATATCCAATCCTAGATAATGAGTGAAACCAAAGTTTGCCAACCAGTCAGCACAACGATTGCCTTCTCGTAACGTATGTCTGATGCAAACTTTCCAGCTCCTACCCAGAAAGCTCCTTATAGCATTGTAAAGATTGGAGTTCGCATTTAAGCTGTCATCGTTCTTCAGTAAAGTGTCGACTGCTATTTTACTGTCCATTTCCAGAATAACATTTCTGTAACCCCGCTGCCAAGCTATGTCGAGACCATCCAGGGCTCCCCACAACTCGGCTTGAATCACAGAGCATCTTCCTATAAATCTGCTATAGCTGAACAAGCAGACGCCTTCATAATTTCTGGCCAAACCACCTGAGGCAGCCGTGTTGGTAGAGGAACGGACTGCACCATCTGAGTTGATTTTTAACCAGTTAAAAGGAGGGGAATCCCATCCAATGAGCTTTGTAGACTTAGGTGCCAAGCCTGGACGGGATAGCAGGATAAACTTCTGAGCTTGATCAGTATAACTCGTCATGGTTCTTATAGAGTGCACCACTTCCGCTGCGCTTTGTCTTTCACCGTTGAAAATGTAGTTGTTGCGACGATTCCAAAGGCACCAACATGCTAAACCAAAAATCACGTTCCACTTCTCGGTCTTGAGACCGGCTTTACCCTGCAAATTCCAGAAAAACCAGTCAATTAATGGCAGGTTAAAGAAAGTAATATCAGTATTAACACCAAGTAATTTACTCCACACTTCCCTAGCAAAGATGCAGGTTCTAAAAATGTGATCTCCATCCTCAGCGCTGTCTCCGCAAACAGGACACGAAGAATCTTCAGTCATGTGACGCCTTTTACGTTCCAGATTGGTCAGGAGTTTGTTCCTAGAACCCAGCCATAAAAGGATTCTGACTCTGTGGGCTCCCGGCCAACTCCACACAGCTTGCCAGTCTCTCTGATTTTCCTCCATGATGGCATGTTCTTGAACTTGATAAGCAGATCTAACAGAGATGTTCCCAGAACTGGTGAGGCTCCAAAAGGGGTGGTCAACCTCATTGCACTGGTTTGGAGGTTTCACGGCCGCCAGATTGAGAAGGACATAATAAGGGAGTTTACTGCCCAGTTGATCCCAATTCCAGGTACCATTCATAGTAAAATCTTTAACTTTCAGTTCAAGTTCAGATTCGGGAATATGGACAGTAGATAGAAGCCTAAGAGGACCAAGGTCCCCTAGCCAATTGTCGCTCCAAAAGCTGACCGAGCTCCCGTCTCCAATCGCCCAACTGCAGCCGGATAGAATAGTTTCCCATAAGTGAGCAACATTTTTCCAAAGAGGTGAACTGTTCTTGCCCGCTTTACAAGTATTGCCCTTATTTGCCCATCCGTATTTGTTCCTAAGCACACTCACCCAAAGAAGATCCGGTTTCGTCAAAATCACAAACCCAATTTTCATAATAAAAGCGTTATTTTGTTTTTTCAGGTCCCTGAATCCACTACCCCCAGCAGAACAAGGGGAACACATCTCTTCCCATTTTAAAAGATTGGGTTTCCGGGAACCTTCTTGATAACCCCAGATAAACTGACGCACGAGTTTATTGATGCTGTTGCAGAGGCCCACAGGAAGAGGAGCAGTTTGCATTGCATAGCTCGGGATAGTCATAAGAACCGTTTTAGCAAGTGTAATTCGACCGGCTAAAGAGAGAAGGTTGGCATTCCAACCAGATAATTTTTTCTGGATCCTCTCAAGAATAAAATTATACGTTTCCTTAGTAATGCGAGAATGAAGCAGTGGGACTCCAAGGTATTTGCCAAGATCTTGACAGCGTTGGAAACCCAGTAAGCTACTAATACTGCTAGCACGCTGAAAATCCAAGTTGGGAGTAAAGAAAATTTTAGTCTTAGATAGACTAACTCTGAGCCCAGAACTAATCGAAAAATCCTCAAGAATGGACTTGATAATAACCCCTTGATCTTCTGTAGCCCTACCAAACAAAACCAAGTCATCTGCAAAAAATAAATGAGATAAATTAGGACCTAACTTGTTAAGCTTAATAGGGATCCACTCACCATTTTGAACCGAGAGGCCAATACGGTGGGATAGACGCTCCATACAAAGAACAAAAATATACGGAGATAGAGGGTCTCCCTGACGAATTCCTCTTGACGGCTGAAATTCTTCGGATGGAGAACCATTCCAAAGAATATTCAAGCGAGAGGAAGAGATACCGTTCATAATGACTTGAACAAGATGAATAGGAATGCCGACATCCATAAGCGTATCTTCTATGAAACTCCAACTGAGGCAATCATAAGCTTTTTCAAGATCCACTTTTATAGCGAACCAGCTTTCTTTACCCTTTTTCCTCCTCATAGAGTGGATAACCTCCTGAGCAATTATAATGTTGTCGGAAATATTACGACCGGCGACAAAACTCGCTTGGGTATGACCCACGATACTAGGCATTAAGGGCTTGAGTCTATTCGCAATAACTTTCGTAAGAATTTTATAAATCACCGTGCAAAGGCTGATGGGACGAAAATCTTTAATGGACTCAGGCTTATCAACTTTGGGAATAAGAGAAATAAGCGTTCTGTTCATATCACTGTCCATATGGCCGTTATTAAAAGCATTTGTAACAGTAGAGCATATAGAAGTACCAACAACACTCCAATGTTTCTGATAGAAAGCCGCAGGGATGCCATCAATACCAGAAGCTTTCCAAGGCGACATCTGATGAAGAGCGTGATAGATTTCCTCCTTGGTAAGTTCTCTGCCCAGATTGCTATACATGTCCGGAGCCAAAACAGGAAAACAACCCCGAATCTGATAAGCTGGACGACTATGATTGGTCTCAGTATACAACTTCTTAAAGAAAGAGATAGCCAAATCGCGCAACAACGCCTCATTATCGCACCAAACACCATCAGCGTCTTTAAGGAGGCAAATGCGATTACGTCTTTTCCTAGCGGTAGACTTCGCATGGAAATAAGAAGTATTACGATCCCCTAGCATTAGCCAGTCGCATCTAGATTTCTGCAACCAATAAGTTTCCTCCCGTAATGAGACTTCTTCAAGTTCAGCTTTCAAAGTATTCTCCAACTCTGAGAGGAATTTACAAGGTCGATTTTCAAGGTATTTCTGAATTCCATTAATACGGGCAAGAAGGATTTTTTTCTGCTTAAAAATATTCCCAAACACATTAACATTCCAGTTTTGAACTTTTTCTGTGAAAGAGAGAATGTTATCCTTCAGTGAACCATTACTGTTCCAGCTCTCATTTACCACATTAACAAAGTCTTCATGAGTAAGCCAAGGGGCTAGGAATTTGAAAGTTCTATTCCCCGCCCCCCCATTCATACCACTGTTCAGCTTGATAAGCAGAGGTCTGTGGTCCGAATGAATGCGAGGTAAGTGATGAGTAATAGCATTAGGGTGTCTTTGAAGCCAAATATTGTTGCAAATAACTCTGTCAAGCCGCTGAAAAAGAGTTCCCCTCCTCCAAGTGTATTTCGGGCCTACAAAATCAAGTTGAGATAAAGCGTTAGACTCTATAAAACCAGAGAAAAGGGGACAACCCAAATTTCTGTTGCGAGAGCCCCCTTTTCTGTCCGAAGAATCAAGAATCGCATTAAAATCCCCTGCAAGAATCCAAGGAGAGTTAATATCGATATCGAGATTAGTAAGATCCTTCCACAAATCATAGCGTTTGTTGGGGGTAGGGCTACCATAAACAGCAGAAAAAAGGAACGTCTCACCGGTGTTAGGGAAGGTAAGAGAGCAATGGATAAATTGGAAATGGTTCTTTAGAATATCTACTTTGACATTGTCACTCCAAAGTAACCAGATACCGCCAGCAAAGCCATGAGCTTCTACGCGATGGGAGAAATTAAAGCCTGTGCTCTTGATAACTTTATCTGCTTTAGTGCCTGCAATTCTTGGTTCAACAATAATCATAATAGAAGGATTATGAAAGTCACGGAATGACTTAACAGAGCGAACAAAATTTTTTTTTGCTGCCCCTTGGCAGTTCCAGACAAGAATGTTGTCAGACATAAAGAAAATAAACAAGATAGAAAGGGACGAAAGGCTGACCGTCCTTAGACGTCCATCATCTGATCCTTGGAGGAACCAAGGTTCTGTTGCTGATCAGTCGACACCACAATCTCAGGAGAGGAACTAGTTCCTTCCGAGGTTTGAACAGGTTTAGTTATCTCCATAAGAATATCACCAATATTATTAGTAGATATCGCCTTAGGAGTCATTCTCTTTTTAGCTTTGCTGTTGTTTTTAGAAATTTGGTTAATCTTGACATTCCAATGGTTGCGTTGTTTATCCGGACCTTTCGGAGTGAATTTATCACGAAGAGATAATAATTTGAGCTGTTGGCAATGGTTTTGGTCCGTCACTGGAGATAAAAGTGCCACTGCCGAATGGTTCTTCTGGTTTAAAGATACTTCCACCGGAAAAAACATGCTGCCAGAAGGATCTTGAATATCTTTAGGATCAGCATGATTTTGCATGTGAGAGATGGACTTGGATTTGTCATTGCTGCCAATGCTGGATTGGACTTGTGTCTTATTTTTTTGTTCAAATTGGGCTTTAGTATCTGCATGGACCTGCATGGACATTTTTTTATTAGTGGCATTAATGTTTGTTTCAGAGAATTTACCTTGTTGGTTGGTCGTTCTCAAGATGGGAACAGGAATTTTCTTTAATTGAGAGCCTATGGTTTCCTTTTGCACATAAGGAACAAAATTATTCTTGTTATTAGTAGTATCGAATTGACCCTGAAAATTCTCCTCCAAACTGGCAATAGCATCAAATCT
This sequence comes from Mercurialis annua, assembly GCF_937616625.2. Classification (NCBI taxonomy): domain Eukaryota; kingdom Viridiplantae; phylum Streptophyta; class Magnoliopsida; order Malpighiales; family Euphorbiaceae; genus Mercurialis; species Mercurialis annua. Next base: position 44,338,912 of record NC_065571.1, read on the forward strand.
TGATCCAGAATGTTTGTTACCGTTATTCCCTTGATTGTTGGCAGGGATATCGGGTTTCCTTCTTCGATTCACCACCTGCATCCAGGGCCCAAACGGCGGACTTTCCACCACCAGCGGCGGTTCTGAGACGGGGTCTGAGGCGGCAGGGACTTGCTCAGTCATGGGGCTATCTGAGACTCCCTCGACAAGGTTTTTATGAGTACAAAGGTTTTCTCGATGACCGTACCGTCCACAGTTAAAACAAATAATCGGAAGCCCCTCATACTCCACCTTTTGAAGACGGCCATCTAATAAAATCCTGGAACAAAGAGGCTTAGTTAGATCCAAGTTAATAGCCAATCTAGCGAACTTACCTCGTTCTCTTGCTTCCGTGTTAAAATCAATTTTAATGACCTTCCCTAGAGTTTTGGCTATTGCTTTCAGAACATTATTGTGATAATACTGGATAGGGAGACCTGGGAACCTGACCCAGGCAGTGACTGACGTAGCATTAATCTTGTCTGATGAGAATTCTGGACTCCATGGTTGCACCGTAAGGTAATGACCAAATAAAACCCATGGTCCTCCGGACAAGGCGTTAATATAGTCCTCCATCGAGTAGAATCTAACGAGGAAGAAGTTATTATCCAGATCGACGAGACTTGGGTAACTTTTAGGCTTCCACAATTTCAAGATACGACTGAGAAGGGTTCTATACCCAATATTTTTGCCAAGAAGACGAACAACTATGCAGAGTTTCATGTTTTGTGATATAAGATTGTGAACTCTGTCTGAAAAATTGATGGTTGGCATTCCTTTAGAGTCACCAAATTCTATATCCTTTTCTTCCAGTGTGAAAGCTTCAAAATCTTCATCCTGGCTACTCCGATCACCTTTAAAATTGTTCATAAGAGTGTCCTTAAACGAGATTTTCTCATTGTCTTGTGATATTGTGTCCGTGGAAAAGTTCACGGTTTCAACAACCATGTTGTCCTCCTTCTCCACTGCTCTCTCAGAATTTTCATTGCGATTCCTAACTTTTTTGGTTGGTTCATAGGGATTTCCTGCATTCAGTCCTTCCCCCGGACAGAGAGAATTTTCTGACATTTCTTTGGATGCACGTGAAGCAATTGCCTCGCAGTAATCAACTAGTATTTTTGTCAATTTATATATAAAGAAAAACAATAAAAGAATTTTTCAAAAACTTATTGGATCTGCCGATTAAATCATAAATCTGCGGTTCCTCCATTACGATCACAGTTTCGGTTTTCAAAAAAAGTAATACACAAGAAGACTGCAGCAGGCCCGGTATGAAAATGAAAACTATAACCACAATCCCCACTGCATATATCACACAAGTACCACATTAGCTTATTTATGTTCACAATCTATACACGGAATTAAAAATCTAAACAACTTTTTTTTTCAACTCCTATTATATGTCCAGTGAAAGAACTAGCCTCGTCAATTGCAGTCCATATTTGAATTAATGAGGGTATCTCTTCCTTTGGTCATTTAAAAAATGATTCACCACTTCCACTTTCACTTTGCTCTAACATTTTACTTTCTAATGAAAAAAAAAAAAAATACAACCACATAAACAAACGCAGATGTTGCCTGATTCCAGCTTTGAACAGACTCAACCGGATCATAATTTGAAGGATCGACGTATAAGACACGCTCAGTGGCTTTGATAATTGCAACTAGAATCATCCAAAACGAATGACAATGCATGATATATCATCCTTGCTCTTTCTTGTCAATGCCTCCGTTGTTAAACGCTTTGCAGCAGCTTGCGGATCCTTAATGTGTTTCACCAAATCAACTGCCTCTTGATTGTCCATCACCTGCAAATAGTACATCACAATTCAACAGACATTCCAGGTAATAACAAAACATGCTGTCTAAATCCGCACAGCATAAGTCTCAAAGTTTTGAAGCATTGTCAAGCGTTTTACACATGCTTCACTATAATGCTTCTTTGAATTTTATTCGATTGCATTACCAATCAGATTTCAGGTTTCAATTCCCTCTCATTCTTCATCAATCAGATATGCAAAAATGGTTATAGATGATTGTCCATCGAAATACAGATAAAAACACAAGTGTTTTAAATTTCCAACCAGAAATAGAACTCAAAACTGGTAAAAGGCAGACTACTGTGCAATATGAGCAACAAAATTTCTTCAAATACTTGCTCACATCTTTGGTCTACATAACTGTGGTGAGTACCTAAGAGAGGCACGAAGGGAATCTAGAGCCTAGGCGCAAGGTACAATCACGCATACAAACAAAACTCATAATCCGACATTACATTAATCTAATATGAGAACTAACAAACTGAGCTGGCATGAGAATACTCTGCACGTTGTCAGTCTACATGGATGAGGCACCAAGGTAAAGAACAGAAAAATAACATGACAGATTTTTTTTTCTTCAAATGAGCCATAGAAGGGTAGAGGAGAATAGAGAAAAGAAAGCTGTGTCATATTCAAAAACCCTCTGAACAATATTTTCTTTCATATGCAAGGTGCTTTGTGTCTGATATAAAACATTATAGGCATTTTTCAAGCTTATTATTGTTTTAGTTTGACTTGCCAAGTAGAAATTCATCTAACCACTCACAAAGACGAATCAACCTTGGACAGTTATAGGCAAAGAGTAACAATTACAGAAATGGGAAAAAGAAGCCACAACTTATATTTAACATAGGTCCTATGCACGCCTTGACAAGTTACCACATTGTACTGTTTTGAGGCGCTCAATGCTCATTAATAAATACTCTATAGTCTTTGGTGTGAAGATGCCCGTCAGAAACATTCTCATCACACCTTCTGTAATATGTTTGCTATAACTAGGCAAGTAAATTTTTAGAGCATCACTACTATAGCTATTAATTTAGCTGCTAATGTGCAACTTTAGGGACATCAACATCATCATAGTCAATATGATGTGACCTAGTTTTGCAATATCACAATTAGAGCTGTAATAGAACAAAGGTGACTTGAGTTTTATGTATCCAAACCTCAGCTTGAACTTGATTAATCAAGTTTGAGTCAAGCTTTAAACTGCTCAAACTCCATCTCGAGCTTGTTAAATTGATGAGTATTTAATGAGTTCAAATCGAGTTCGAGCTTGGTCATATATAATCACCAGAAATTAACCTTTAAATATATTACAATTCAACTAAAAATCAGAAAAGATAATGACGAGTGGCACCAGAAATCTATAGTATTTTTCTACTCACTTCTAGCAACTTCAGCATATAGACAGTACAAAATAAAGTGTTTAAACATTTTATTAATTGCCAAATCTTTTTAAACTAAACAAAGCACATAGTCTAAAAATAGAAAGCACATTTTAAAACATGAATTTGATATAAGAAAAAAATGAACAGATAGAACTGAAGATGATGAATTTATCAGAATTAAAGTCAAAGAGTAGAGTTTTAAATGTATGTCGATATACAGTAAATGGTTAACAACTTGATGTGTTAAGGAATAAAGAAATGAATGTACAATGAGTAGGTGGAGATGCAAGTGAAGGTGGAGCCGCAGGAGAACCAAGTTCGGTAAAAAGATAAAAAGGGTCTTAAATGATAACTTTAAATACTTAAAGTAAATTTCTAATTAAACTAATATATAGGATTAAAATAGTAAAACTGGATAAGCTTGAGCTCGAGAGTCTATCAAGTCCACTATTTTATAGCTCGAGCTCAAGAGCCTATCAAGTCAACTATTTTAAAGCTCGAGCAGTGAAACTCAACTAGATTATTTCAAGTTTATTTTGAACATTTAATTTTAAATAACTTGCGGGTTGTTTCAGCTCATTTACAACGTTAATCACAATATAGGCCGGAATCAGAGAAACTTCGGTGAATGACATGACAACCTCAACAAATAAGATATTTTCATTTTAGAGAGCTTAAAACACACCAACACCTGTGCCCTCCGCATTATCTTCCATTCCAATACTAATAATCTAATAGTTATGGCTTGCATCAGATTCATACAATAAAAAACTTCACTGGAGTAGGGGTGAGAAGCGGTCAGTTTTATCACAAAACTGCCTCTCACCCCACTAACTGTTCGGTTATAAAAAATATATTAAACCAAACCAAACCAAATTTTCTACTTTGGTTTGGCAATCACTGTTACATAACTGAATATCTATTATTCGGTGTCTACTTTCTTTTAATTTGTTACAGAATTTAGTAAAAAGAAGAATAAATGAAGAGGTGGAATTAAAAACTGTGACCTTTGGAAGAAAAATAGATTCTTTCACCACTAGAATACAACAAGACACATTGATGTAGTGTGAACATATTATACAAATAAATATATTTCGATAGGTTCAGTTAAATAAATAAAAATCACACTGAAACCGAAATCAAACCATATTATATTCAGAATGTTCGATTCAGTTTATTCAATTTAATTCGGTCAGTCAATTTGGTTTTCACCGAATACACACCCCATATACCTTTGAAAACTCATGCATTTTTATTCAATTATCAAAAAGGTCTTACTTAATTTTGAAGCACGTACGATTTCCTTAATCACCTACTTAATGTCAGTATGTCACCATCGATAAAAAAAATCAAAGTTGATTCGCTTAGTAAAAAAACCCAATCAGCCATCGGATCACTGGTCCAAGAACATGAAAAAAAAGGAATAAATAGCAACATCGCACAAACAATGACCTCCTTAAACTGATACTAAAGAATTTCAAGGAACCTTGTCTTTCAGTCTGCAATAGGACTAGAACATGATTTACAAAGTATCTTGACCAAAATCAGTCATGTACCAAGATGATAGTAGAATGAATATAGAAGGAATAAAATGTTCAAGATGATTCTAGAAGGAAGTAAATGAACAAGGAATGATAGAATAATTGATGCAAATATTGTTATTTATTATATGCTTGGTATTGTGTAGAAAAAATCAATCAACCAATTAATACAATATCTCTATTTTCTCTCGACTTTCTCTAATCTCTCCTTCTTCTTCCTTATCTACCTATCCCTCTCCTCTTTCTTCTGTAAATCCCTTTCTTCTCGTCTCCTTCTTTTCTAACTCCATTTTTTTCAGCCTTTTTCCATTTTTTTCTTGGCTGCCAAACAGCCACATTTATCTCCGTCATGTCCCATAAATCCGGTACATAACAATCACAAGAGTGATGACTTTAGCAGCAAAACACGCATTTGGTTCTTTTTAAGATGTATGCAAGAGAAGAGACCATAGAGGTTAAACTGACTATAGAGAGCATCATTGTGTTATTATTCTATTGACTAATAGTGCTGATAATTGTATACAACGGAAAATTTTAACAAATATAGTATCTTTAGTTCTTTTCGCTAATATAATTAATGAAATTTGACATGTTTTGTCTCTTTGTCTAACATTACTTAACAACTTTTCATAGTGGTAACAGTTAAATTTGCCTCAAGAATCATTCCCAATTTCCAAATCATGTAAAGTGGCCATTAACATACCTGCATGGTCCTTATAAAACTACCACAAAATAATTCTACAGTGTTTGTAATTTGAACTTCACATATAGCTGCTAGATACCATTGCAAAATAGCATTAAACCTGAACTTTTTAATTTAAGGAGTTCACATCTTATGCCGCCAAAATGTTTGCTTTTAAAAATCAAAGTCCGCCAAAATGTTTGCTTTAAAAATCAAGGTCCGCCAAAATTCCGGTATCAATTTGCTAGAGGAAATGTTATAGTAATATAATTTTTTTTTTTTGATATAGTAATACAATTAGTAATTGGCTAATTGCAAGAATGAATGAAGAAAGTAAAAGCATCTATTTTCTGTAAAACCAAGCTCAAACCACCCAATACCACTACCAAGACATACTCATAAGTCCTCATTTGTTTTGTCAAGAAAAACAAGAACAAAGAGTAGTGACCATTGATGCAATTGTAATGTGAATAAATGGAAAGGTAACTTATGAAACTCTTAAATCATATTATGATTCAAAATATAACAATAAATGTCTAGAAGCTCACAAGCTGTAAAGGAAAAAAATGCTTTATCACCATAATAGCAGCAACAATCTGTAACATAAAGCCTTACCATGCTCTCAACAAATACAGCAAGCAATTGCAAATACTAGTCAAATCTCCATAATATTCAGCCACTCCTAATAACGACCAGAGCAAGTATTGGCAACTAGTAAGAGCTTAACATATAGAAGCATCTTCATTTCCAAATAAAATTAGCCACAGGAAATAGTTAATAACTAAAATTTCGAAAATCCTACATATGCATATGCAAGGCAAACAAAGTAAGAGTTAGAATGAAACTCTAAACCATCAATCCAAGTCCACAAACTTAAAAGATAACATGGGGAACAGAAAAAGTTATAACGAGACAACAATACCACTTATAAAGGTGGCACTTGAGAACTAACCTTCCATAAACCATCACTTGCTAATATCACGAACTCGATAGTGGCGTCTATAGGGACATGTCTTACATCAGGGTCTGAACTTAAATGTGCTTTAAGACTTTGATCTCCAAAAGCTCGAGCCACTGCAAGTTGACCATTGACCCTAGGAACATCTCCTGAAATAATTTACAAAACTTGTGATGAGTACAAAAACTGAAGTTAAACAGTGTGTGTTCAACACAAAGATAGTAGAGATTACCAGGAAGAGTAGTGACAAAGCCGCCCTGCTTCTCAATCCTCCTACGCTCAGTATGCGGCTCATGATCGACAGTAAGCTGATTAGCAGAGCCTCTCTCACAAACAACAGCTCTAGAATCACCGATATTGGCGACCCACAAGTCCTTACCATCAATAACTATAGCCGTAACAGCCGTCGAGCCACCAGGTCCCATTTGCATAGAATTCTCTAATATGAACCTATCAGTGCTCTTGTAGGCATTCTTAATTGCAATCTTAGGATCCTCCCAGAAGTGGGGCTGAAAACAAAACCACAACAATCATGTTTATGCAATATAAGACATCAAATAAATGAACAATCAACAGAAAAAAAAAACATGGCCAAACTTAAACCTCTTGAAGAATATTTTGGAAAAGATTATCTTTCAAATAACTAGGAACACGATCCCCAAGATGACCATCAAAGATAGCAAACAAACCAAGTTCATGATTCTTAATTTTACGATACTCAGCAAAGTGATAATCCTCCATATCATGTCCTGATTTTCCTTCCACAAGTTGGAATCCATGAGAAATCTTTTTACTTGAAGATTTACTCCTCCCTTTGCCTGTGTCTGGTGATGATGAACTAAAGCAAAAACTCTGATTTTTCACACACATCAAAACAATTACAATCAATCAATAAAACCCAGTAATAATCAGGCAAAAGGGTACAAGAAAGTGAGAAAATTTAATCAAACCGAACCTTGATCCTCTGGAAAAAAGAGGGGCGTTTAGAAGCACCACCAGCAACTGAGTGCCTACTCATAATTACAATAATTATCAGCAAAACATAGAGATTAAAAGTCAATCACTGCTCTAAATTTCTGCGTGGTAATCGGAGAAGGTGATGAAGGAGAAAAAAAATGGCAGCGTTTACCAAATAGTTTTAATAAATAAAATAAATTTGGTGTGCAATGCGGCAGTCAAAGCTTGAGAATTTTCTTGCAGTGTGGTGTGGTTATAGACTATAGTTAAGTAGTAGTATTTGGAAAGTGTTGGAATTAGTCATCTCTCCATTATGACTCCAATTGATGGCTATAACGCGCCTTTCCATTTACATTTTTCTTGATGTTAATTTTGGGTGAATTGTCAGTTTAATCTCAAACTTATGTTGGAGAGTCAAAATTGACTGCTTTTTAACTATTTTGATTGGTACATCCTAAATTTATGTTTAGATGCCACTTAAGTCGTGCTTTTGCCTGGAAATGGGTTGTTATAGGCAACTAGGGCAGGCCACCGGCCGGTTTGGATCCTGAATAGGAGCAAAACCGGCCCGGTCAAAATCGGCCAAAAACAGATTTGAATTATCACATTTAGACCATCTCTACGGGGAGTCATCAAAATGAGAATTGATGCTTCCTCACTTTCAAAGAGCTACCTAAATGCATTTAGGTGACCCTCTCTCATAAGAAAAGGTAAAAGATTTTCTCCTTCACCATTTCACTTTTTAAATATAATAATAGATAAATTTACAATTTGATATTTATAATTTATGGTTGTATTTAATTAATTACTAAACAATTAAATAATTATAGACGAATTTTACACATAATAATATTAAAATATATTTATTATTTATTTCCATAATAAAAGATTAAAAATTAATATAAAGATATCATATAAATAATTTAACGAGACAATAATTTTATGAAGCAATAATATAAAATCCTTGCATAAATAATCTTATGAGACAATTACATTAAAAAATATTACATCATTAATTTTACGTGACGATAATATAAAAATATTTTTTTTCAACATCTCCATTAGTTGTTTATTATCTTTTTTGATGGAGTTAAGGGATTTTATAACTTCTTCATCCTTTTTCTTTTTCAATTTTGATTTGTTTAACTCGGTAGGTCGTTCAGTTGAAATAGCGATGATGCTCATATCTGATTTCAACAATTTCTCTCAAGACATCGATAGATTAAAAATAAAAATTTACATTTTGAACTTCGTAATGCTTTAATAGAGCATTTGTGGAGTAACCATAGTCATTATGAGGATTAATCAATGTTTTCGGTAAATCTAAAAATAAATTAATGTAATGTTTAGTTTATCTTTTTTATTGTGTTAATATAAATAAATTAATGTAATGTTTATTTTAAGTAATTTTAATATATATTAAATTTTAAATAATACAAGATTTTATAATTAAAAAAATTAATAGCGTTTTATTTTTTAAAATATAAATAATACTATGTGTAGAATTCAGACTAACATGAATTTAAATAAGTTTGTGATGTAATTGGTAAAAAGTGTATAAATAAAAAAGTACATTTTTGTTAAAAAAAAATTGATGACTCCTATTGGAATGAATTTAGTGAAAACTTATCAAATTAAAAAACGGTGAACAAAATTAAGTGTTTCTTCCTGGAGATGCTTTTAGAGCTGAACCGGATAGACAGGCAATTTCAGACTGGTTTAATATATTTGAAACTATAACTGTCGTTTTTGATTGCAAACAAAATTTCTTAAATAATATTTTTTTAATTATTTAACCATAAATAGTAGTAGTAATTATTAATATATTTTTCCATATATGTATCATTACTTATTGTAATTTATAATATTTTTATATATTAATTTCTAATATTGTTCCCACTAATTATTAATCTCTTCTCAATAAACTGGATTATCTTACTCATTATTCATTTCACATTTAATAAGTTTTACTATACTACTAACAAACATGTAATTTTTTTGGCTACAAACCTTTTATAAAAGTTTTACAAAAGTTTAGATTTTTCAATTTTATCCAATTTATTTAAAAACGCATGATTTCGTTTTAATAATGTCCAACTATGTAATTTTATTGAGGAAATTACACCATTTACCAAAAAAAAAAAAGGCCTAATGCCTTAAAAACCCCCGACCTTTTAGCCCCTTTTCAATCCTACCCTGACGTTGAAAATTTGTCAATTTTACCCTATTTTGCATTTTTGCGTTTCAATTGTACCCTGAAATAATAAATTAACGTCTTTTTCATTTGGAATTTTTTTAAAAACATTCTCTATGTCTAGCATATATTAATTGTATGTTTTTAAAATTTATTTAAATTAATTAAGAATTTAAATAAGTGTTAATTTGATTATGGTTTTTAGTTAGTTTTTAAAAATAAAGGACTTATTTGTACTTTTTTGAATAAAAACGAATTTAATTTCATTTTTAAACTTAGTTAATTGAATGATTTCATCATTTAAGTAAAAAAACTTAACAAAAATTAAAAAATCGGGGTACAATTGAAAACGGAAAATTAAAAAGTGGGTAAAATTGACAACTTTTCAACGTCGGGGTGGAATTGAAAAAAAAGTCTAAAGGTGAGGGGTTTGAGTGATTATGCCAAAAAAAAAAACTAGAAAATTACATGTTGATTTTTTTCATTTACAAAAATCTTAATAATATTTACAAAAGTACAAAAAAATAAAAAATAATATCAAACATACGATGTATAATGTGGGTATAATGTCATAAACTAACATTATATCAACATTATATCAATATTATACCAAAATTATACCAATATTATACATACTGAGATTTTATTAATATTAAATAAAAAATTACCAAAATTACATCAAATCGTTTACTAAAAATTAAATTAATAATATACCAAAATTATACCAACAGTCAAAATATACTAAAATTTTATTATTGCATCAACATTACACCACATCGCATACTAAATATTAACCTAACAATATACTAAAATTATACCAATAATATACAAATTCTCTAGTTCATTACTGATGGATTCCGGCATCTCGACTGCATTAATCCTGCAAAACAGTGTAGATGGCTAATCGGACGGTTTGTCCGATTAGCTCTCCTATGCTTAAGTCAGTTTAGGCTTAAGGGAGAATAATTGTTTTGTTATAAGTTGTGTGTTTAGGCATACCTCAATCTCCTTTTATAGTAGTTGAATGTATACCTTGTAAATATGGAATAAGAGAGTGATTCCTATTTAATAGAGTTTGACCCTGATTAGGAGTGTCCTTCCTTATTCAGACAGGAGTCATATTTAGGAAGATATTCCTAAATAGTCTCGTCTTCCTAAGTTGGAGGCTATCTTCCTAAGTTGGAATTTATATCCAAATAGGACAGATACTCCGGATATGCATAGATTTTGGTGATCTTATCTGAATCCCGGGGTCGGCGTGCTTTGTCCGAGTCCTCAGGGATTCGGTCTTTATGATGTCGAATGATGTATTCCAGTCAAGACGGATCCGGTGGATTCGGCCGCTGGTTTATCTTGATTTGGCCCTTTGGGCGGGAGTCTGGTGTCGTCTGAGAATAAATCTCCTGCGACTCGGCTCCATTATAAGTAAAATAGGATTCGGAATCCATCATTAGCCCCCCCGCAAGTGAGTTGAAGTCATGGTATTTTATGTCTTGGAGTATTTCAGCTCTATTTGAGGCGAGTCGTTTAATATTCTGACGTTCCTTTTTGCTTCAAGATTCTAGTTTTTCTCCTTTTTCGTCATGTGCCGTTCATCTATTCGTTATTTTTTTGAAGTGCATTTCTTCTATCTTCCTTTGTCTTTAAACTGTTGTATTTGTTTCATTTTTCATCTTTTACTCTTGGTTGTTCGAAAGTAGCTTTGCCCTTATTCTCATCTTCAATCTTTAATTCTCGTGTTTGATTTCTTCTTTTGGCGAGACTCTTGGTGAATCTCGTTGATTTATTTTCATGGCTTATCTCCAGGTATTCCTCTGTTCATGTTTTGATTGTTTTGTGTTCTTGAAATTTCTTCAATTGTCTTCTAATTTCCAATCAACTTTGTGATTCGATCAATCGACCGTTTGAATTTTATTTGTTTATTCTTTTCCTCTTTGTTGAGATCCTTCTAGGCGATTCCTTATGGTAAAGCTCATTCTCTTGCCGAGATTTATTGTCTTCTTTTACATGTTTTTATAGGCAAAATTCATGTGGCGACTCCTCATCATTTGGTGAAACTTTTATACTATATGAATCTTCATTAGTGGGCGAAGCCCTTGTGTTAGACGAAGCCCTTGTACCGGGCGAACCCTTATATTTGGGTGTTCCCTTATTTTGGGAGAACCTTCTTTTGTGCGCGAAATCTTTATTCTTTTTATTTCAGGGTTTTGAACTTTTTTTGTTTAGTACTCGGTCGATTCTTCTTTACTGCCGCATTACTCCTTATTTTCCATTTGCTATGTTTGATCTTCGTTGGTTGTGATTTTAAGTTTCTCGTTTATTCCTCCTTATTCTTGATCTTCATTCTTCCTTTTTTTGGTTTTCATATTTCAACATTCTTATATTCTTTGTGCTTGTCTTTATCTTCATTAATCGAATTCTTTTATTCTAGCTGATGTTTACTCTTTTAACGAGTAATTGTTTCTTCGAGGTGACTCTTCTTGTTTGCAATTCTTTTTCATTTTGAGAGTTTTATTTTCTTCTTTGAACATATATGATTCCTTCAAGCTCCTCCACAAATACACTGATCTCATAGAGTATTTATGCCCGTTTTTGAGATCAGGTCATTCAATTTATTTCGTCGATTTTCCTTGATTTTAATTCTTTTCGGGCGGACTGTCTTCCTTTTTTAAATTTGTTCTTCTGATTTGGGCGAGTTGCTTGTGATTCGTTAATTTGGGCGAGTCGCCTTATTTGGGCTCTTGGCTTTATTTTTACCCGAATCATTTTAGACCCGGTCTTCTGTTTTGAGATTTTTCGCATTCCTTTTGATTGGCGTTTCTCTTGCTTTCACATTCCTCTTATTTTTCGGCGCTTCTCTTGCTTTCGCATTCCTTTATTTCTTGGCGGTTCGTCTTTCGCTTCATTTTGCTTTATTTAGTTGATTCACCTTTCGCTTTATTTTGCTTCGAGTTGATTTTGATCTTTGATATTTCGCCTTTAGAGTTAATCTAAACTCTGTTTTTGGCATTTTGCTTTTATTTTTAGAGTAAATCTATACTCTAATTTTTGGGCGTTTCGCCTTTATTTTAGAGTAAATCTATACTCTGGTTTTTTTGGCGTTTTGTCTTTATTTTAAAGTAAATCCATACTCTGGTTTTTTGGCGTTTCGCCTTTATTTATTCCGATTCCTTTCTGCTTTGCTGCGTTGTATGAATTAAAGATAGTTCGCACCATTGGGTATGACAAACGTCTATACTTGACAATGGGCGATTGGCACCGTCGGGTATGACAAAAAGTATATACTTGACGACGGGCGATTGGCACCATCGGGTATGACAAAAAGTCTATACTTGATGATGGGCCTTTTGATTTCTACCTTATTCATCCTTCTTTTCCTTTTGAGGTTTTTATTCAGGAATCGATCGGATCTATCTCTTCTTTCCTTCTTGGGGTTTTCTTCAGGATTCGGCCAGATCTATTTCTTCTTTCCCTCTTGGGGTTTTCTTCAAGGTTCAAACGAATCTATCTTCTTTGTCCCTTTTGGGATTTTTCTTTAGATGATTCATCTTTGTCAAGCTTTATTTTCTTTTTTGTTGTTTTCTTGGTTTATTCTTTTGACCGAGCCTTATTAAGGCGAGTCTCTTCTTGGTTAAACCTTCGCTGATTCTTCTTTGGCGAAGCTTGTTTGGTTATTCATTCGTTTTGCCCAAGGTCTTTTCCTCATTTTTACATCGCTTCGTTCTCCATTATCTCAAGTGGTGTTCTTTCTATTGATTTCTTTCTCCATCTTCATTATTGTTCTGGGTAACATTCATTTAATTTTTTGTTTCTTCTCTTCTTTCAGACTTTATATTTATTTTTTCTTTTCTTGCCACTGATTTTTGTTATGCTTTCTATATTCTTTTACTTTTTATAGGAGTTTTGTTGCCATCATCTCTCGCTTTATTTCCTTTTTTGGATTTTTTCTTGTTTTTGTAATTATTAGATCTGAGTTATTTGCTTCCGCTAATTGTTTGTCTTTTTTTCTTTTCTTGATCGTATTTTTCGTGGAATTTGTATCTCTTCCTTCAAGTTCCCCCACAAATACACTGATCTCAAAGGAATTTATGCCCGTTTATTAGATCATGTCTTCGTTTTTCGCCTTTTGGGCCGTTTTCGTTCTTCCTTTTACTGCGTTGATAGGGGTGAGTACTTCAGTTTCACATCCTCCAGGTCGAATTCATCAGTTTTGATGTTCTTTAGTGTCTTGACTTTATTTTCTTCCATAACTTCTTCCGCTATATATGTGGTTTTGCTCCGATGTGCAAATTCAGAGGATTTACCTTTGTCTTCCTAATTTTTCTTTTTGGATTAACTCTGTAGGGCTCTTTTTACTTTCGCTCTTTTCTGTCTTTTGCTTTTTTTTCCCTTGAATTTGGTCCGCTCATGGGTTCGTTTTAGTTTTCATTGTTTCGGATGGTATCTCTGTGATCTTTTGGTATTGTCTCCTCATGTTTTCCTCGCTTGCTTTGTTGTTTTTAGGGTATTACACCCTTCTTCTTTATTTTTCCAGTGGTGTTTTTTTTATTTTGTTTATTTTTTTCTTTTAGCTTCTTGGAAAATCTTGTCCTTTGGTCTTTAGTTCGTTTCTTCAACTTTTATTTTCGTCTTTAGGGCGATTGCTTCCTTCAGCTTTTTAGGACATTTTGACCTTCGGTCTTTGGATCGTTTTTGCTCCTGATCAAAATTTTCTCTTCATCTGTATGTTTGTTTCGCCTTCAGTTGTCTCTTAGGCTTCACCTCTTGGGCACTTTACTCTTTGCCTCTCGGACGTTGTTCGTCTGGATTTCGTCAATTTTTTCTTTTATTTTTCTTGGCGGAGGTTTCTTGACTTTGCAATTTTTGCTATTTTTTCTCCTCGTTCACTGCTGATCGGGACTCTCTATTCATCAATATGTTTTATTTGCCTTTGTTTTTTTTCTCTTGGATCATCCCTCTCTTTACTTTTTGGGCTACTTCGCTTTTCGCTTTTTGGGAGTTGCTCATCTGGTTTTCGCTATTTTTTTCTTTTATTTTTCTTGGCATTCCTTTTAATTTCTTCTTTTTGACCGAGTCTTATTAGGCTAAGTCTCTTCCCTTTTTTTATATATATGTTTTATAACATATTTATTAAATTCTATAATATATTTGAAGTCTATAAAAGTGTGGATTAAACTAAAATAATAGTTTATTATGTATTTTTTTGATTTAAAACCAAAAATAAATAACCAAATTTTAATATATACCATGCGAAATTTCAGGATATATGAAAAAGTTCATCATGCATTATTCCAAGGAACATAAAAAGCATTAAACCTAATTTAATATAAGATAAAGTATATGAAAACTTATCTTGATTTAGCTCCCGTTGATAATAAGATAATATCTCTGATTCGTCAATTTCGAATATAATTTTTGTGCGTATCGAACGAAACTGCGATGTCTCTAAATAAATAGGCTGAATAAATTCAGCTCTGTAATTTTTTTTATCAAAATGTCTTGAACAAGGCACTGAATATTCCTGCGATTTTGACGTGCTTCAGCAAAATCAAACTGCCATCTCTTTTTCTTAATAACCTGATTCCTCTTAATAATTTGGCCAACAATTTTAATTTATCACGTGGATGCTTCCTGGCCATGAATTCAAATTACCTGACATGTCAATTTCTTTATTCTTGATTATCTCTTTCTTTTTGAATTTCGACCAATAATCACCTAATTGTTTCCTCTTCCATTAATCACCTACCTCCTCTTTTTTATTAATTAAATTTCTTTTCTTTAACTTTCTTTCTTGTTCTTTTATTTTGGCCCAAATACTGCGACCTATTTATTTTTTCTTTTTCTTTTGGCTGAATATGGCCTGCTTCTCGCCGCTTCCTTTTTTCTTGAGCAATTAATTATAATCAATTAACGATAATTTTTGACGATAATTCTTGATGTGTGTGACTTGTTAGATCTGCATACTGTTATTTTTGGTTAAATCCGTCGGATGTCATCCTTCAATAAGAATTTATTTGAGTTCAGAAAAGCCCCTTCCAATTGAAGTTTGTTAAGCTTTTCCCACAGACGGCGCCAATTGATGGATTCCGGCATCTCGACTGATTAATCCTTAACAGTGTAGATGGCTAATCGGACGGTTTGTCCGATTAGCTCTCCGATGCTTAAGTCAGTTTAGGCTTAAGGGAGAATAATTGTATTTGTTATAAGTTGTGTGTTTAGGCATACATCAAACTCCTTTTATAGTAGTTGAATGTATACCCTGTAGATATGGAATAGGAGAGTGATTCCTATTTAATAGAGTTTGACCCTGATTAGGAGTGTCCTTCCTTATTCAGACAGGAGTCCTATTTAGGAAGATATTCCTAAATAGTCTCGTCTTCCTAAGTTGGAGGCTATCTTCCTAAGTTGGAATTTGTATCCAAATAGGACAGGATATGCGTAGATCTTGGTGATCTTATCTGAATTCCGGGGTCGACGTGCTTTGTCCGAGTCCCTAGGGATTCGGTATTTATGATGTCGAATGATGTATTCCAGTCAAGACGGATCCGGTGGATTCGGCTGCTGGTTTATCTTGATTTGGCCCTTTGGGCGGGAGTCTGGTGTCGTATGAGAATAGATCTCCTGCGACTCGGCTCCATTATAAGTAAAATAGGATTCGGTATCCATCAATTACCAACTATAGTGAAAAATACATATAAAAAAAATATACATGTTATCAACTAGAAAATATATATATAAATTTATAATCGATATACCGAAAATATACTGAAATTATACCAATAATAAATCAAATATTATTTTTAAATTATCTGATATATAGTTTTAATATTCCAAAATTATACCATAATTATACCGACATTATACAAATCGTACTTTTGTAATTAATTTTTATTTTTTGGTACTTTTGTAATTAATTTTAAGTTAGTCGTATTTTTGTAAATAAAAAAAGTTTATAGGTACTTTTGTAAATATTTTTAAAATTTTAGGTATTTTTTTCATCGTCCCATATTCATGTGGCACCTACATGGCCCTGATGTGGCAATGCCATATATCAGCGCCACATAAGCAAAATTGTGTAATTGGACATAACTGAAACGAAGTCATTGTGTTTTAGAAAAAATTGAATAAAATTTAAAAGTTTGGACTTTTATAAAACTTTTATAAAAAATTTGGCCTTTTTTAGTCATTTGGCCAATTTTTTATATTTAATGTTACTTAAACAAAAAGTTAGGCAACTATTATCTATGGAGAATTAACTCTTCTAATTGTAATTTCCATAGCTTTTTATAAATGTCATAGATTAAGATAGTTAATTTAGTTACTAATATGCAACCATAATCAATGAAAATGATATTATTTGCACTGGTCGGTACTGAAATCATGAACCGAAACTGTTATTTCACAGACCGGTAACGGCTCTATTAGCAGCTATACAATCAACCTTCTACCACCTTCATCCATCATATTCCATCACTATTATGTTTTATCACAGAAATATATATAGTTTGATCCAATTTAAAATATATATTTATTTATAATTATGTAAATAAAATTTAAAAATAATTAACAACCCAAAATAGTATCATACAACATTTGATTTTTTTTCTTAAATCTCTAGAGATTTAAATTCTTTAAAATGTTTGAGCGTTTTAGGATGTTAATTACAACTAAGGAAATAGAAACTGGTTTAGCATCAGCCATATTGACCCGGTGGAGTAAGTCACGTATATATTTTTTCTGAGAGAGAAATAATCCATTTGTAGTAAAATTAGCTTCTACCCTAAGAAAATATGAGAGATTTCTGAGGTCTTTTAGTGAAAACTAATGGGAAAGAGTTAATATGAAGGTAGCTACAACCGATGTAAAGGACCCGATAATGATGATATCATCAACATATAAAAGGAGTTGAATAACCAAAGTTGCACCGTGTAGCATGAACAAAGATCGATGTGTAAGATTGATAATTAATGAAACCTTCAAAGAGGAGAAAAGTGTGGAGCTCATGGTACAATACCCGTGGTGCTTGTCGAATACTATAAATGGCCTTTTGTAGTTTACAAATATGAGCAGGACAAGCAGTATCCGCAAATCCATGAGGTTGATCCATGAACACCTCATCAGAAGTAGATCCTTGTAAAAAAGCATTATTCACATCTAGTTAACGAAGAGGCCAATGGTTAGTTATATTTAACATTGGTGGATTTAACAACAGGACTATATGTCTTAAAAAAATCAATCTTGTGTCTTGATGAAATTACTTAACTACTAATCGAGCTTTATACCGAGCAACAGAACTATCTAGATTTTTCTTAATTATATAGACCGACTTACAACCAAAAACATATTCTATGGAGATACGGGAGACGAGAGTCCAGTTTATCTAAGAGAACATTAAATTCATCACTCATAGCTTGACGCCAAGAGGCATATTTTTGGGCCTGTTTGTACATGGAAGGTTCCACAAGAGATGAGGTCGTTGTAGTGTGCAGGTTAAGGATTAAGTGGGTTTTATGATTTTGTTTCGTAATCTAGTATTATGGGGTTCAAGTATTGGGCAAAAGGGGATTGAGGGCGAGTTACTTACATGTGAAGGCGAAGAGACTTCGCTGATGGAGACACAAAATAATATGATGTTGAAGGAGCATGATTAGATGATTCAAACCTGATGGAGCTGATTCATGGAGTGGTGTAACCTTGATACCGATCGTTTAATCTTTGATATCAATTGTTGTGACCGCTTCATGATCGGATTAGTATGCGCAGTGGAATTGAAACCATTCGGTAGGTATTTAATTATATATTTGATTAACAAATAACAATACAAAAAAAATACAAAAATAACACAAAAGATTTATGTGATTCGACATTAAAGTGTACATCCATGGGTAGAAAATTGGGTCATCCACTAATCATCAAAGGGAGTACAAAAGTCGTATAGAATCACCAAATAGAGAACATCTCTAGTAAATATGCCCTTTGAAGAAAAACCACAAAGTGTTTAACTCTTTAAAAGAAGTAATCCAATCTCACTTCATCGTTAAATAAGCCAAAAAAACTCGTAGTTTTATATACTAAAATACCAGACATGTGCATTTAGAAAACATATTGAACATATATTATATATTATAACTATCTCATTATGCATCTTGCCCTTGATTGAATCAATACCCACAATTCTGCGTGTATTGACCTTTGTCCATAACTACGGTCCATTATCAACTTAGTTGTAGTCCGAAAACCAATTGAAATCGGCGCACATGTGATGTAAACAACCTAAATCAACATAAATTTTTGGATCAAAAAACACGGTCCTAATCTGATTATCTCCAAACAAATTGACTTATGAGCGATCCAATAGTGACGTCATTTTAAATTACAAATATTGCAATCCATCTTGTGTCTAAAATTGATATTTAATAAAAAAAAATCTCTTTTGCAATGTTATGATTTATTTAAAATCTGACTGTTAAACATATTCTTTATTCAGGAAACTCTTAAAAGCAATTAACTAATAGAGTATCAAAAATATAAAAAGATTACCTCAATCATTCATTTTACAAATATTCTATAAAATTCTTAAGGGGTGCGTATAGAAAAAGCCATACCTTTCTTCTTTGTAGAATAAAGTGTTGATATTGAGACACCCAAATTTCCAAGTCAGTGCCTCTTTCGGAATTAATTCCGAAAGAGTGCCTGTTCCCACCTGTTTACTTTATTTCATTGATTGCCATTATCAAATAACATTATAAATATACTTGAACATAAAAAAATATAAAAATATTTTGTAGTCTACTTTAAAATGATGCTCACGATTAAGTTTATGTACAACATTAATTTTAATGCGACTGCAATAATTTATAGAAAACGATTCAAACAATTGAAAAAGTTATCAAAGAGCAACTTAATAGTAACAAATTGAAAGATAGAAAATCATGTCAAAAAGAGTTTCCCAAAAATCAAATATAATTATATTTGTATGTTCTCATTGCACATAGATATAATGCAAATGAGTACACATTTTGAAATATTATTTATATTTTTTATTTAATAAAGAATATTTAATTAAATAAAATAGATGGTATTTAAAAATAATAAAAATAAAATAGACTATATTATTGACAAGTGTAAAATTAGATGAAAAGTGTCAGCAATATATAGTCACTTAGATAAAATAATACTAAAATATAAACAAAAAAAATTAATAAATTAAAATGACAAGTGTTTTAATATATAAAAATGGTGTTCACATATAAAAATAGATAAACAAGTGTCAAAATAAATTTATTAAATTTAGTTTGAATAAATAATTTTATTATAATAACAACAATATTAAAAAAACACTACCACTTTGGCAATTATTTTTGCATGTACAACAGGTATATTTTAAATTCAAAAAAATTATAACATCTATTAACCACTATGTCTATTTTTTTTTTTAACAAAAACTAAAACTTTCATTGATAAGAATGAAAATTACATAAATGAATTATTTTTCAACAAATTTAAAAAACTATTTTAAAATAATGATGAGAGCTGCTAATACAATCATTGATTAAAACTTTTTCAACCATTAAAAGGTTATCCAAAACATATATGGTTCAAACTGAAAATACGATCTTAAAACTGCTTAATTCTTGGAATCCCATCTTTAATATAAATCCATAAGTGATCTCTCAATTTTTAGATTTATAAGAACATAGATCTAAAACTTGAAAAGATCAAAGAGGAGATGAAAGATTTCAAAAATTTATTCAATTAAAATAAAATTCAAACAAACACCTTAGAAAAAGACTTATTGAAACAAGAAGAGTAGATCTGCGATTAAATAGTACAATAGGCGGAGAGAAAATAATTTTCCGTAGTATTTCGGGTTTATCATAACAAAATTTGATGATATTTAAATAAAAAAATACGTAATAATAAAAAAGCAATCTGGTCAAAAATCACCAAAAATATTTATAGAATGACTGAAATAAATATAAAAGACCAGTGCACCAGAGAATATCGATAGAGGAATATCCATGTGAAGCAAATACTGATTCATCACAAAAATTAAAAATCACCTTTGTACTAGCAGCAGTTTTGAGTCACTAATCACATCTCCAGACTTTTAAAGAAAAAAAACCACACCAACACAACAAACTTGAATCAAAGAATTAGAAACAAATTTTGTATTTTAAAGACGATGAAAGAAATTAACTGGGTCTTCTTCTCCTACCAAGTTGAAGAGCATTTTCAAATCTAGACTTCAAGAAAAAAGCACTTCTGCTACTGCAAATAACATCCGTTGCTGCTGCTGCTGCTGCTCTCCCGGTGTTCGCTGCTCTAATTCTAGTAATCTCTTCGTCTTGTGGAACCAACATTCTTTCTCCAAGCAACACCATTGAACCTCGATCAACCGAAACCACCACTGAACTCCTCTGCACTCTCAGTTTCCTAACACTTGCTTCACTTATCGCTCTGCATCTTTTCACCTTCAGTTTCACCAAATTCGGACAGCCACTTCCTATGGCTTCAATACCGGACTCCGTGATCGGACAGTTCTTTATGCAGAGCTTCTTTAACGCTATGAATTTCGCTGCAATGATTCCCATTTCAGAATCACCAACCGAATCGGAGTTACAAAGGGCTAATCTCTCGAGTACTCGACAATTCGAGGCCAGGAGAGTTAGAGATAAACTACTCACAGGAACACCCATAAGCACCAATTCCTGCAGCCCTAAACAGTGGCTACCAATAGCTAATACGCCGTCGTTACTTATAGTACGACCGCCGAATCTGCTCCAAGCATCTATATGCAGCTTCCTGAGACTCTTACAAGAAGCGGCGATTGCCGACAGTCCATCGTCGGTGCAGTCGGTGGTACGGCTTAGCTGAAGAACTTGGAGCTGAGGACAAAGAGCGGAGATTGCGATTAGTCCTGCATCACCCATTTGTACATTTTCAATCTGGATCTCTGAAATGGAAGCCGAACTGGAAGTTTTCTCTTGTAGAGACTGGAAAACTTTGTCCCAGTTACCGGAGCTCCGGCAAACAATAAGCGTTTTCAAAGACTGAGCAGAAGCCGACAGCAAAGGCGTAAAAATCCGAGCGTTATGCAAATCTTTGATGCATAACCTCACAATATTGAGCTGAGTCCTGTTTTTCTCATCAAAGAGTGGGGTGTTATGAGCATCCAGCTTCCGAAGACGCTTGAGAGTGAGATGAACCAGAGAAGGACAGTTAGTTAGAAGAGAATTAAGACCGGCAGCACCGAACCCACACGAAGCAAAAGATATTTTAGAGAGAGAAACCGGATGATTCAAAGAAAAAGCACGTAACCCATCGTCAGAAATGTCGGTGCAGCCTTTGAGTTTGAGCTTAGACAGTGAAGGAAGAAAAATAGGGATACGAGAGAATGAAAAATCGTCAATACTGAGGAGTTTGCGGGAGCATTTGAGGGAGAGTATAGAGAGAGAAGTGAAACGAGTGAGTAAACCAGGCAATGAATGAGACATTTCTGAAGGTGAAAGAAGAACCAGACGCTGTCTGGAAATGGAGTCGATGTATTTCCATCTTTTACAGACTAAAGAAGATGAGTTCTTGTCGTGGCAGCTCAGTTTGTCGAATATGGAAGCTAAGCATTCGTCGGGAAGAGATGAAGTTAGATCGTGAGCTTGTGATTGGTTGCACATCTCATGAGGATGATGGGTGATGCAATGTTGAGAGCATGGAGTTGAACAAGAAGATGAAGAGGCTTGTCCCATGTTTAATTAGCCATGGAAATGGAGGTCTAGTAAAACTAACCAGAGGAAGAGGAATAGGGATAGGATTATTAGCGCTTATAATACCAAATTTTTACCCTTGTTTTTTATTTGATACTAACATTTTCAATTGTGTCAAATTATCCATATTTTTTTTATGGTTATAGTACTTTTTTTTGAGAGGATTTATGGTTATAGTACTTAAGTGTGAGCATATGGCTAGTTCGATTAAAAATAAATTAATTTAATAAAAATTGATAAGTTTGATTATTTTATCTCATATTTCAACAAGAACGAGTTAACAACTTTCATTGAAATTGATTTATCCACATCAACCAACATTTTAATTTATAAAAAGAATTGATTTAATTAATCAGTTAAGTTTGATTAGTTTGATTAGATCAATTTAAATATGGAAAGATAATATATTAAAAAATATAAACAATATTCATTTAATTTGGTTAGTCCAATTTTTAATCATAAGTAGACACAATTTGATTACTAAATAAATTAAATCGATTAAACTAATCGAATAACTAAAATAATCAAATTTAACTGAAACAAACCATTAAAATTAATTTAATCAATCATTTGTTCACCACTAATTGCATTTGAATAAATTTAGTATAAAGATTAAATTATCTATCTAATACCACGAATAAAAATTTGAGTAAAAATAAAAAGTAAAAGTTCTGTAAATAGCCAAGAAGAATGATGGAGTTAAAAAACCAAAATGTTGGAGTATGGGATAAAGTGGTGAAAAGTGTAGGGCAGAGATGCTTCCAAGTCCTTAATGTTGTCTGGTAGCAGTAGGGGCGGGACATACTCATTATCTATGTATGCCTTTGTCTTTTCTTTTTGCTTTCACCTTTGTTTGAGTAGAGAGATGCTCTTTTATTTGAGTAAAAAATGGAACAATTTAAGGGAATTCGAACCATTTCTGCTGACATTTGGCATTACTTGTCCAGGCTGCATGCAGCTGCCTCTCGCGACAGTACTCATGCCACCACAGTCTGCAACTTCAAGTTGTGGCCAGGCTACGCACCAGTCAGGGGTGTGCATGGTGAGGAAGAGTTCATAAATTTATACATCTCCGCAACTGTATTAAAAATTGAAATTTTTTTAAATGAAATTTTAAAAATGGTATCATAAATAGATTCAATTCGATCTAGGTATTTTATTTCCGGTACGATTTTTGATTTGAAATTTTAAAGTCTAATTACTTAAAAACTACTCACCTTATAGTTTTTTTTCATATATACCACGACATAAAAAAAATTTCAGTTGTACTCTATTTTCGATTTTTATATTTCGTTTGTATCCCAAGAGTAAATTTTTTGATTATTTAATTAATTTAAAGATGAAAATATTAAAAATAAGATACATAAATGATTAACATTAACGTTTTATTAGAATATAGGTTAAAAATGAAGGACTAATTTAAACTCTTTTTCAAAAGAAAATAGGTCAATTCAACTCATTAAGGTAGAGATGAAACATAAAAATCAAAAATAGGGTATAATTAAAAAATTTCCTAAATCATGGTATAAATGTAAAAAAGTTACAAGATGGGTGGCTTAAAATTTTGACTCTAATAATAATAGTTCAGTTCAGATCAGTACGTAATGTATGATATCACAAATAAATAATATTATAAAAATAATATTACAGAATTCAAGCTCGTATACTAGCTAGTGAATATTGTGTCAAATAATTATATTAAAAATAATTATATTAAAAATAATTTTCAAGAAGGATTCAAGGATCACAAGCGGACCACTTATATATAAACATTCTAAACATAATTTTTCTACTAAGGGCTTCTCCAATCACAAGCCATCACCTGATATTAATTAGGTGATTTATCACCAAATTTACTCCAACCACAATCACTTTTTTCTACACTAAAAAGAATATTCCTTTTCACTTTTAATATTTTAATCGTTTTTTAATTTTAACATTTATACACTTTTATCAATAACACCCACAAACTTATTTTTGTTACATATTAGTTCAAATAATATATATAATAATAATTATATTTTATAAAATAAAAAATTATTAAATAATTTATATTATAAATATTTATATTATTTAAAATCTATTTTTTATTAAAATGACTTAAAAAAATTACATTAATTTATTCAAATTAACACAATTAAAAGACTAAAATAAGCAAATACATAATTCAATCATCACAACTACAATGTCGACTCCACAAATGCTCTATTAAGGCATTTCAAAGTTCGATCTAAGCATTTTTATCTTTAATTTATGTAATATTTTTATATTACCGCATCGTAGAATTATTTATGTAATATTTTTGTGTTCTCGTCTCCTTAAATTATTAATGTAATAATATTTTTAAATTATTGTCTCGTAAGATTATTGATATAACATTTTATGTTAATTTTAATAATTTATGAAAAGTAAATAATTATAATATTTAAATATTTTTATGTGTAAAATTATTCTATAATATTATAAATAAATAATATTTATATATATATATATATATATATATATATATATATATATATATATATATTCATAGATATTTAAGTCTTTAATTATAAATGTATTGAATTAAATAAAAAACAAATTAAAGGTATTGAATTATACTTTTTTCAAATAATAAAATAATAAATAGTAAATAGGTGAATTCAAATAGTAAATCATCTAATTTGATGAGAGAGGGGATTTTAGTGTTATTTGTTTTAAAACAAGTGACACATTGGAGATGAAATGTCACTTGTTTTAAAATAAGTGACATGCATTGGAGATGGCCTAAAAAAAGATAAAGAAAACACGAAAGATTAAACTAGGTTGGGCAGAATAAGCTCACTTCCTCGGGCATTATTAAAATATTCACTAATATTTATAAAAAACATACTCCTTCCGTCCCATTTAAGAAGTCCCATTGTCTATTTTTTTGTCTCATTTAGGAAGTCTCATTATAATTTTTTAGTATATTTTTCCTTTTTTATCCTTATTTATCTTTAATATTTAAACACATTCTACAATAAATTTAATACCATGTGTTATTCCAAAGCAAATGCATTAACATATTTTTTTTACCATGATTAGCAAAATCCTTCCACGTTAATAGTGCATGACATTTTCTTGTTCAATGTCAATCTTCTTTGAACTACCATCAGGCCATTTTGATCGAATTGCCGGCAAAACCTTCTCAATTAAACACTAGCGAATTACGTCTTTATTAATATTTTGTATGGCCTTTGTTTCCAAAGTTCCAGCGAGTCGATTTTTACTGCTTCTTTTTGCTGGTTCCTTAAAAACAAAAGGAAAAATACCAATTTTTCCAGAAAATTGTTCGTTGGCTGCAGTAATTCTTGGTCGAGCAACTGCACCTAAAAACATTACCTTCGTAATAAACCTTTTACTTTTACAAGTACGTAAAGGTTTGATTTCTTGAGGATGAAGGTAAAAAATTTGTGAAACCTTAATTAAATAGAACCACTTTTCATCAATGTGTACATAATCATACATATTAGTGAACATTGGTTGTGAATCAACAGTATCTTGATTAATCATAAAAACACAAAATTTGAGTCTTAATTTTTTGTTGTCTTCGGTTAAAAAAGGCTTCAAAGAATTTGAGCGAGCTCTTATTGCACCTTCTTGAATCCGTCTATGGGTTGTCGATTTTAAAATTTTTAAAACAGTAGACATTCTCCGAATATTTGTACGATCACGAAGTGGAATTGCAGAAATTTGATCAAACGTAATTTCAACTCGTTTGCGACGTACTCGTGGTTTCATGGAGACATCAACAGTAGATTCATTTTCAATACATTCTTTTTCTTTCTTCCAAATTCGGCTAACAGTTTTTCTGCTTATATCAAACTGGGATGCTAAATCATTAATCGCTCCATAATTTAATTTTTCTTGATTACTTTGTGTTGGAAAGTTATTGAATTTAAAAATTAAAAAGGAAAAAGTGCCTTGTAACTTGAAATGAGAAGATAGAGAGTTTTCTGGTTTTCCCACATTGCTTAGGAGAACTCAATACATTGGGTTTATAAACTTGGTTTTTCTCATATGGGTTTGGGCCCCAAGGGGTACCCAATTTTGTGAACGGGCTAGGAGTTACATCCTACCCGATTTACCACACACGCGCGCGCCGTCCGGCCTGGCCTGGTCTGGGTTGGGTGGTTCGGTTCGGCTAGCACTTTATTTTTTGCATACAAAAGTATTAATAATTTTTATTTAATTCTTTTGTAACTGTTTTGACTCTCTGAATTTACCTCTCCACGTTTTTGACTGTTGCTGTTTTCCCTCATTAATCAGAAAACGTTTTCTGTATTAATTATTTACACAGCAGCTATATTTTCTTAGCCTATATATATTGGCTTCACTTTTCATTTGAGAATACACAGAAACACAGAGCAATACAAAGAAAGTGTTTTAGAGCTGATTTCACAGTGCAGTGTGATCAGTATTTCCGGCTGTTTTATCATAGGGACGCCGCGGTTGATAGTCAGCTTTGCACCACCGAGCTGTGCCGCGAAACGTCTAAAAGAGAGCGACCTAGTCCGCGACTCAGCCTCATCATATTCAGTTTTACAGCAATTGTTCCAACACTTTGTAAAAGCAGAGATTCAAAAATGATGCTTCTTTGAGTACTTGTTAAACACCTTCGTAGTTTAAAATTATTTTCAGAATCGCTAATTTGAGAGCTTTCAATTTCACTTGATATTTGTTCAATGGGAATGTTTAAGTCTGGAAGACGATTTGGTATTTCAGAAGGAATAATATTGCTATCTGGTGGTATATGTGTTGTTGATATCAAATTGGAATGAAATTCTTCTCCTTGGGTTTCCATATTTGATTGAAAGATTTGATAGATATGACGCTAATTTTTATTGCCAAAAATATCTCCTTTATCATAGCAAAAACTTTGCAAAAAAATCATAGCAAAAAAAAGTAAAAAAAAATTTCAAATTATATTTCCATAATTTTGCCTCCATAATTTTATATAGATGGGCGGGATTTTGTAGAGATTCATTATTTGCCATAATATTTTAGCTAAATTGAGAAAATTGATTCTTTTAAATTTGGTATTGTTGTATATAGAGAAATTTTCATATTTGACACCCTTACAAATACTGGAAATTTAAAGTATAATTTCCATACAAAACGTTTTTTTATCATTAAACATGTCATTAAATAAGGCATAATAGAATAAATTCACATAGTTGCTACAAATAATTCAATTTTCCAAATTCAACACTCTTAATTTTTTATGGTTTTCACAATTCAAGTCAAAAAAGATTTACTAAAAATAGTTAAATTATGAGAAGATGTGTGATACAAGAATTTTGTTTATTCCTTTTCCTTTTATGAATTTGCTATGAAAAATCACTATAGGTAATCTAGATAATCACGTAAATAATTTGAATTTACTTTTAAAAAAATTAACTGTAAGATATGTTGTATTATTAATTAGGGGTGATAAAATTAAGAATAATGATACATAATTAATAAGGGCACCACTGGAAAAATTAGTATAAATTATGTTTTCTTAATATGTGTGTTTTTCCACAATGGGACTTCCTAAATGGGACGGAGGGAGTTTAAACTAAAAAAGAGGACAAACTAAGCATTAGGAGTTTATAGGTTTGTTTGCGGAATTATAGAGGAAGCTCCCATTTTCTAGGCTATGTTACGCACCAAATAAGGTGTGTATGGTTAAGGGAAATTTCTAAATTTCTAATTTTTTTTGAAACGTACTAAAATCGAGAATTTTTAACTGAACTTTCGGAAATATTACTATAAATCAGTTCAGTTGAATTAAGAAAATTAATTTTGGTACTGTATGATTTTAAAATTCAGTTCTAACGATTACGTTTAATTCAATACGGAAATTACTAAATTAGATATATAATTTTAAGGCTTAATTTCTTAAAAAACCCCCACCTTGCATTTTTTCTTCGTTTATACCCTGACCTTGTAAAAACACCATTTGTACCTAATTTTGGGTTTTTATGTTTCATCTCTACCCAAAATCATTAAATTGTACTTTTTTCATTTGGAAAAGAGTTTAAAACATACTTTTTTATATTTTAAAATATACAAATAAATCCTTAAACTTAAAAAATAATCAAATACATCCAAATAATTAATTAATTTTTTTAATTTGATAAAATAATAAAAAATTAAAAAAATTATTATTTTTAATTTTTTGTCAGAAATATTTTTAAAAAAATTTAAAAAAAAATTCGAAATATTTTTTAAAAAAATTAAAAAAATTATTATTATTTTTTTATTTTTTGAAAAAGATGGTATTTTTGTATTATTAATAATATTAATATCTAATTAGTATATAAGTTAAAAATGAAGGATTGTTTTAAACTTTTTTCAAATGAAAAGAGTACAATTTAATACTTTTGGGTAGAGATGAAACATAAAAACTCAAAATTGGGTACAAATGGTGTTTTTACAAGGTCAGGGTATAAACGAAAAAAAAATGCAAGGTGGGAGTTTTTTAAGGAATTAAGCCTAATTTTAAATACAATCATACATGTTATTTTTTCACAAATACCTAACCTTGCATTAAATTGTAAAAACGTTATGTTAAAATCAGAAATTTCAAACATTTACATTTAATTTTTATACTTCCTCATTTGAAAGATAAAAACTAGATGGAAACCAAAAGAAGAGTTTTTATCCAATCTAATCAAATATTTTTAAAATAGAGAAATCAACTTCATTATAATAAATTATTTATTTTTTTAGAGGAAATATATCGCTTTATTCAAATGGTTCAAAGTTTACAAGTTCAATACACCAGAAAAAGGACATTTCCATCAAATACACTATTTTTCCGAATAAATAGCTCATTTAGCTAAAGCATATCCAACTTGATTACTACTTTTCGAAACTGATGGAATAAACAAATAAAACAAGGTAAAAAGAAGGGAACCACAAATCCCACATAACCAAGGAAAGTAAGGAAAACAAGGCGCGCTGCAAACACTATAAAAGGGCCACGACTCCACAAACACGGGGGCCAGACATCGAACCTACCATTAAAAGATAAACATCTAACCCGATACTCCACATCCCGACTCTTAGATTATATCTGACATCTGGATCCATCATTTGGTCCTGCTTGTGTTGAGCGGTGTGTAGCTTCGTTCATCATCTCGGGGGGTCATTCTTGGATTCGTATTTGCTCTGTGGGGCGAAACACCTGTTTTCTTTTGATTGGTAGCGTTTTTCCTATGTTATGGATCTTGGCTTATCTCTTGCCCTCTTTTTGATTCCTTGCTTTTAGCTTCCTTTCCTCTTATGGGTCTTCGTCCTTCATCTAGCTCGAAGTATTTTTGCGCTATTCCCATCAGGTTTGTGAAAGTTGTTTATTTGTTGACTAACAGCTTGTCCAATAACTTCCTGAATCGTGTTACCTCTCTTAGAGCTTCGGTGGCCATTCAAGTTATCGATTTTCATGGCTTGCTTGTTGAATCTTTCAATATAGCTCCTCAACGTTTCTTCTTCTTCCTGGATGCATGACCTCAGAATGCTAGTAGTTGTTTTGGCTGGTATGTTGCTGAGATACCTATTTAGGAATTCGTTTGACAAGGCTGCGAAGTTCTTGATCTACCTCACCTTAAGTTTGTTGTACCGCCTTTGAGCCGTTCCTATCAAGGTGGTGGGAAAACGCGATACAGAATTGCGTCCGATACGCTCAATAAACCCATTGTCGCCGGGAATCTGGACGTATAATCTCCCGGGTCTCCTTCGCCATTGAATGTCGATAAGATGGGCAGGTTTATATTTATGGGGAATTATTTCCTCCATGATTTCAGTTGGCAAGGGCGAGCCTTTCAGTCTTAGGTTGTCTATATTCAGTTCTTCAACTTTTAGCTTTTTCAGCGCTTTGGCTATTTTTTCCTCCGGTCTTCTTCGGCCACGTACGTGGTTTTACTTTTTTTTGTGAGAATTCAGACGACTCACCTTCATCCTCCTGATTTTTATTCTTTGATTGTGCTTTTTGATGGATTTTTTCTGCTTCCTTTTATTGCCTTTTGCCCTTTGCAGAAGCATCTCCTCTTTCTCTTTGTTCTCCTGTTTTCAAGTTTAGCCCGCTTTTGGCTTCATCTTGATTTTCACCGTTTCGGGCGGTGTTTTCTCAGTTCGCCTCATTTGTCGTTCCTCCTTTCTTCGTCTTCAAGGGTCTCATGTCTGTCCTCATTATTTCTTTTTGCTCTATTCGTTCCTGCGGTGATTCCTTGGTGGTTGGGATTTCTTCCTTTTGCTTCCACCTTTTGCCGATGCCAACCGGGCGGTACAACGAATTGGTCCCTTAGTAAATTCATGCTTTCGACATGAGCACTTGTTGAATTTCAGGCTTATTTAGCCATTTTATCCATGTTGGCCTATGTCACGACCCAAAATATTGAGCCGCAACCGGCGCTAGGGAACGGGAGTGGTAGCTCCGGAACCCGTAGCAAGCCTAAAATCACAATTAATTTTTCTCAAATAATAAACAATTATCACAAAGCAACAGAAGCAAGTATACATAACATGTATACACAAACATTTACACTAACTGTTCAAAAACCTCGCGGGCTCTAGTTACCGTACCTTGTACGAACTGGCCTCGCGGTACTATATCGATCAGTTAGTGTATCCAACATATCACCGGCATCTGGTGCCGTGCACAACATATAAAACACGTAGCCTACAAAAACCTATAAACAGGACAACAAGGATATGTACAATAAAAATACACTGCTGTCTAGGCTACAACTCTGTCAACGCAGGACTACTACTGCAGCATTCACAAAAGTCAGAAACTATACATATACAGCTGACTTCTGGACTTCAAAATTGGCCTCTAGCTAAGTCCACACACTAAGTACCTGAAAGACATCAAAGGTGAGGGGTCAGTATTTGGGAAAATACTGAGTGAGTTTGCATTTACTAACGGTATTATTATAAAAACATAGCATCGCATCTTAAGAAAACAATAATATAAAACATATAAACAGGTATTTGATCCGTACGAAACTAATATCCTAGCATGCGACACATCTCTTGAATAATCATATATCATTCAACCCAATCGTAAATATCAATTGCGAGTCCAACTCGCTGGTGGCCCAGCCACTAGATACGGGGACTTTCAGGCTACACCGTAGCCGAGTTCACTCTCGTATCGAAATCATAACCCAATCGTAAATTTCATATTCATCAACAGCTCCCAGCTGTATCAAGTCATTTCTCAAATGCAAACACACTAGACTGACTCGATACTGGTGATCACACAGCCTATTGACACCCAATAGGTAGCTAGTTTCTTCGGATCGCATACTAGTTCTCGTATATACATTTGATAGAAACATATAATATTTAATCAAATCATCTAACATGCGATGCGTAAAACCAGTATACATATCTATATAAAATGATTTTATATATATAATACACGAAAGTAAAGTGCAACTCACGGTGACCGCAATCCAATCACAAATATGGTCGATGAAATGATATGCCCTCGCTATCCCACGTCTACTGACCTCTCTGCTCGCTGACACGTCTGATAAATAATTAACATTTAATGATTAGACGTGAATCTCGTATTCCTATACGTATAATACTTTTAAGTTTTAAGATTTAGTTTTGTTTTACACTTATTTACGTATTCGATATCTCTAGTCGTATAGACGACTTAACGAATACCATTTCTCATAAATGAGAATCGCTTAACGTCCTTGACGTTTCCCATTATTATTATTCATTTAAAATGTCGAGATAATCTCGAGATTAATAACTTTCCAAGTCCGAAATCTGTCCTTTAGCGTCCAATTACTTTAAACGTCAAACACCTAGGTCAATTACAACTTGTATTCGCGTGGGGGCGAGTTGGGGTGCACGGGTGTGCGTTTTGGTGGGTGCACGATCGTAAAACCAAGTACACGTTCGTGCACCTCAAGAGTACACGTTCGTGTACCAGGAAAAGTGCACGTTCGTGTACTTCAGGTACACGTTCGTGTACCTTGCTAGGTGCACGTTCGTGTACTTCAAGTACACGTTCGTGCACCCGTGGTACACGGTCGTGTACCACGTGCACAGCCCCGGAAATCAGATTTTCCGGGGTTTCGCCACAATCCCGACGTGCTAAACATACCCACGCTCAATACCCATAACCCGGTTTCTTCAAAAACGCCATAATAAACTCAAAAACATCAAATTACAACCTAAACTCGATTCTAATCAAAACAGCCAACAAACCCATCGTTTTCATGCCAAAACCCGACCTCTTACCTTAATTTGATGGTCGGAGATGATAGAGCTTCCAATTCTGAAGAAATCGCCGCTTGAATCGCTCGAATCGGACGTCGAACGGAGAAACGGCGGCGAAACGATCGTAATCGGCGTTATATCTCTCAATTTCTCTCGATTCTTCATTTCCTTCTTCTGATTCATGTTTCTCTCTATATATATTTTGGAAAATATACCACTTTGGTGCTTGTTCTTTTTATTCATTATCATTTATCGTTTAAACTTTTCTTTTGTACGATTTAGTCCATAACTAAATCAATAAACTCTTAAATTATAACTTATACGTATTATTTATATCCAATAAATAATACGAAGCTCGATATTAATACTTTCCAGTCAAAATCCAAAATTTCCATTTTCGACACAAAGTGGCTAAATTACCACTTTGGTCCCTGTATTTTATTTTGGACTTTTCTTGACATTTTTCCTTTTAATTCCAATTCTAACTTTAGAATTGAAATTTAGCCTTAATTTTCTCACAGTTAATTTCTCAAAACCGACCTACTTGAAACTTATTTACTTTATCTTTTCAGAAATTCTTCTGATATCACCACTCTGGCGAATCAAAACTGGACACGTGGTCCAATTAGCTTATTAAATATTTTGGGGTATTACATTCTTCCCCCCTTATAAAAATTCGTCCTCGAATTTTCATAAAACTTGTTAAGACCTTATAATTGTCCTTACACTTACTTCAGTGTTCATTAGTACGTTTTAGTTGCAGCTTTTTCTCTTACATAACTCGTAGCTTTCCATACACAGCTATAACTTTATACTTATTGCTAATTGATTGTCTATTCAACTCTTAATAGTTGCTTGCTGTTACGTCGTTGAGAATTCTCTTACTGGTACCTTCGTCTCATCTCTTATCTTTTCCGAGATAGAATGGTCCTTGGACGTATTCTTGATGTCATAGTCCTTACATCATTGCCACCTAGTTGACACAAATCATAATCTAATGTTTTCTCGTTTCATCATTTCATTCTTAGTAGCCATATGGTTGCTACTCGTTTCCTTTATACGTGAATGGTCACGACGTGCCAATTTCATCTTAATGACGCACTTACTTTATGCGTATTCCTATGAATATTTTCTCTCTTAATCATAGCTTGCAGTTATGATCTATACTATCGTCTGTAATTATCACTTTCCTTTCTTAACTGGTTCTTGTCACTTCATTCCTCATTGACCAATCTTTCTCAACTTGCACTATGTTAAATACTTTCACTTTCTCTTAACGTAGCTAAACTTGATACATTTTTTCACTATCTTCCATTTCTCTTTCCTTTGCTCCTTTAATCTATCATGAACTTCACGTCATTCTGTCGGTCGTGATCCTTTATTCTTTACCATTGTCTTAAACGTTTCCTTTCACGTTACTTTCGGTTATATAGCTTATACAGTTGTCCTTGTTTACTAGTACTATTCGTATTCTTATCATCTTCACTACTCTCTAGTTGCTCCTTTGATGTTCACCTCGAATTTCTTATTGACTTTTCCGCTTACGATGTTCTTCCTTTACATCATCTTAATCTCTGACTGATTCAACAGACATTTAATATTTTATATACTTTTGTACTCAAATTTCTTATTGACTTATCAGTCAAAGTTGTTTTTTTTTCCTTTATGTCACGATTCCTTATTTATGATGACCCCATAAGAATCTCACACGTTTCTTAAATATTTAAATTTCTTAAGAATTCTTCTTACTGTATAATCAATTTTCTCTTTTGTCTCACATTTCTATTTCTTACTTTCAAATAATTTTACGACTTTATTCTCACTTTTCAAGGTGTCGTCTTAGTACTAGTCATGATCATTTCTTAGCTTTTAGATCATACTTAACTTTTTAACTCCCAAAATTAGGGAATAGTTCCGACTTTGTTGTCCTATACACCTTATGCTTTATCAGCATTTATGTCAAAATTCTAATTATCTTTTAAACAACTTACTTTCTCTGTACTAGTATGATACCGTGGTTTCTTAGATACAATTCACTCCTATCTGTCCAATAGCAATGAAGTATCATCTTATCCTTTACTTACTGTATCTGCTACGTCTTTCCTTTGTTTATAATAGCTCCATTATTGTTGTTCTATTCTGATAATCCTTCTGACGTATCTCTAAAACTTTCCACTTCTCTAGTCATCTTACTAAATCTTAAGGGTATATGAGTTTCCTCATTATACTTTCTTTCATATTATCCACAATTCTTACATTTACTGACACGTATGCCTATACGTGTGCCTTTCTCCTTATACTAGAATTTTACAACTTAACTTTTCTCCTTTCAGTTAACGCAATCTATAGCTCTTAATGTTGATATTAGTGACTTCACTTAATATCAGTCATATAGCATCATTATCTCTCTTGATCTATCAAATTTCTAACTTTCATATCTTGCAAAATCGTCTGCTTCATCATTTCGTATCCTTTCTCTTTCTACTTCTGTATCTTCGAACACTGATATTGATAAAGTTATATCCTTTAAATATCACTTCATGTTCATCACTCATATTATCGTCTTCTCGTCCCTTATACTTTCAATTTCTTTTCTCTAGTATATTTTTCGTTCGCTACATTACTTACTTCACCATAGGAATAATCCTTATACTCTTCATCCTTGCGTATTTGTTACGTTTCTTTCGTTTAACATGACTCTCCGTCACTTCATCCTTTATTTTATCATAGGGATACTTACTATATCCTTAAATATTGCCAGCGCATTGCATCTTGACTGCGTTCGCTCTCCGGCAATAACTCCTCATTCACATTTCACTGTAGCTCCCTTAACATTATTGCAATTATCATTAACAGGGCTTTATTCTGTTATTGAGATTTGCTTTTAATTTTTTTTTTTTATTTACTAAGAACATTTTATTATCTGTCGCAGAGTTTCACATCTGAGTTCACTTACTAATAAAAGATTTCAAAACATCTTTTGGCTGGCCAGCTCTTTTAAATCACTTTTCATAAATCGTTTGAAATCATTAGTACAATTGTAGCTCAGAGTGATGACACCTCTCATCACCAAAGAGTTGCTCAAAATTGCATTTTTCTTTATCATTGTAAAGATATGATGCATGATCTACATTTCGAAAATCATTTTCTTATGTATTCCTATCGTGATTATGCAATGTCATATGCGATGTCTGAGCACAATCGTACTTTGAAAAATCTTAAGAATTCTTCATACTTTTCATAAAACATAAGTTTACTCCAGATTGTACACTCTGCGACTATTAACGACTTTCTTTATTATTATTGGGTACATTTCAAATTTTTTGTATTGCTGTCACCTTCTGTCATTTTCCTGACTATTCTCCTATCACATCAATTCTTTCTCCATATCTCCGATAACTTAATTTAATTCAACATTTTCTACTGCTGTAATCACCACAACCACTTCTTTAACACTCTATACCATGTCCTATACAAACGCAGGTACCGATGTTTCACATCGATTCCCTGTTGGTAACCCATCTCTTTCTTCACAACTTCTAGAACGTAATACAGGAATTACGTTCGCGATAAATGTATTATTTATTATTTATTATTTTATTGTTTTTGTAAATTATGTTTCTATATTCATTTCTTAAGCACGTGTTTATCAATATCGCTTCCTATAGGCCCTACCTATCTGAGGTATTATCCTATAGGTACATTCTACTCGGTATGCTCTATCATGCATGCAGTAAACATATACACAATAATGCAACACATAAACACAAATACTCAAAGCATATCAATCATTTATACCTAAGGGTGCTGATGTGGAACGCTAGGTTTCTTAGTAACTATTTCAATGTGTCGACCCTTAACTCTTCTACTGGAGTTGACTCCGCCTCTATGCACGGAGTGGGGGTTAGTCCTAATACCAGAGGATCAACTAGTATAATCTGGATAGAACGCACGTCTGAAAAAGTAGGGTCGAACAGGATTTCCATCCCACTCGCAGTCAGCCTCGATCTTACGGGCCATCATAGTGAGCGTCCCAAAGTGCTCGTGAACATACTCATATAGCTCATCAAATTCGAGTCCCAAACCCCTAATTTATCTACAGTTAACCGTCCTATTATCTTCATTAAGGTCTGGAACTCTTTCGTCCATGCGAAGAAAGTCAGAGGAATACAGTCCCACTGGTAGTATTCCTCTAGAAAAGGAGCGCATTTGCCTCCTAACCTGATTCAAAACCACTTGTGCCTGGCCATTTACTAGCCCTCTATCTTCTCTCAAATTGCGGTACCTCCGCACATTGAACCAGAAATGTTCACTTCAATACTCCTCAACGTCTGACTCATCTAACAATTCTTCTTCTCCTAAGTCCTCCTCTGGATCCTCCTCACTTTCTTCACTGTGCTTCATTTCAAGCAAGTGAGTTCTACCTCTAACCCTAGAAGAACTGCCAATTTCTGATACTGATATGAAACCACTCTGATATATCTCAGATGATCTCCTAATATCTATGTGGAATCCATTCTGGTGGATTCCAGATGGTCTGCCTACTTCGTTATGAAGTCCATTCTGATATATAGGAGGCGCTTCCTCCTGTTTCTCTGCAGCATGTAGCTGAGCTCCATTTTGCCCAGACATGCTGAAAAGAAACAATTCGTAACGTCACCGACCATCTAAGCCCCTTTTTCCTTGCTTAACTTCATTATCATCTCATAAGGTATCACAAATATTAAACTTTCAATCAGTTTATACAAAATTCATAAATATGGAATCACCTAATATTCCTTACACGAGCAATACACACTTAATTGCCTTAGCAGTTCGCATTTGCAAATATTAATCACTTTATTCGCTTAACTATCTGCGTTCGCGCGCGTTATGGAACTTACTAATAATGCACATATCAATCAAATGCAAACAACTAAGGTTTGACTCTCTTGCTGCAGTAGTTCCTAGGTTTACTTACTGACAGAGTTTCACAATTCAGACAGACATCCAAAACAAACTAGCAGTGGTAACTGGACCAACTGCTCTCAAACAATCATCAAAACAAACCTGCAGTGGTAACTGGACCAACTGCTCTCAAACAATCATCAAAACAACCCTGCAGTGGTAACTGGACCAACTGCTCTGATACCAACATTGTCACGACCGAAAATATTGAGCCGCAACCGGCGCTAGGGAACGGGAGTGGTAGCTCCGGAACCCGTAGCAAGCCTAAAATCACAATTAATTTTTCTCAAATAATAAACAATTATCACAAAGCAACAGAAGCAAGTATACATAACATGTATACACAAACATTTACACTAACTGTTCAAAAACCTCGCGGGCTCTAGTTACCGTACCTTGTACGAACTGGCCTCGCGGTACTATATCGATCAGTTAGTGTATCCAACATATCACCGGCATCTGGTGCCGTGCACAACATATAAAACACGTAGCCTACAAAAACCTATAAACAGGACAACAAGGATATGTACAATAAAAATACACTGCTGTCTAGGCTACAACTCTGTCAACGCAGGACTACTACTGCAGCATTCACAAAAGTCAGAAACTATACATATACAGCTGACTTCTGGACTTCAAAATTGGCCTCTATCTAAGTCCACACACTAAGTACCTGAAAGACATCAAAGGTGAGGGGTCAGTATTTGAGAAAATACTGAGTGAGTTTGCATTTACTAACGGTATTATTATAAAAACATAGCATCGCATCTTAAGAAAACAATAATATAAAACATATAAACAGGTATTTGATCCGTACGAAACTAATATCCTAGCATGCGACACATCTCTCGAATAATCATATATCATTCAACCCAATCGTAAATATCAATTGCGAGTCCAACTCGCTGGTGGCCCAGCCACTAGATACGGGGACTTTCAGGCTACACCGTAGCCGAGTTCACTCTCGTATCGAAATCATAACCCAATCGTAAATTTCATATTCATCAACAGCTCCCAGCTGTATCAAGTCATTTCTCAAATGCAAACACACTAGACTGACTCGATACTGGTGATCACACAGCCTATTGACACCCAATAGGTAGTTAGTTTCTTCGGATCGCATACTAGTTCTCGTATATACATTTGATAGAAACATATAATATTTAATCAAATCATCTAACATGCGATGCGTAAAACCAGTATACATATCTATATAAAATGATTTTATATATATAATACACGAAAGTAAAGTGCAACTCACAGTGACCGCAATCCAATCACAAATATGGTCGATGAAATGATATGCCCTCGCTATCCCACGTCTACTGACCTCTCTGCTCGCTGACACGTCTGATAAATAATTAACATTTAATGATTAGACGTGAATCTCGTATTCCTATACGTATAATACTTTTAAGTTTTAAGATTTAGTTTTGTTTTACACTTATTTACGTATTCGATATCTCTAGTCGTATAGACGACTTAGCGAATACCATTTCTCATAAATGAGAATCGCTTAACATCCTTGACGTTTCCCATTATTATTATTCATTTAAAATGTCGAGATAATCTCGAGATTAATAACTTTCCAAGTCCGAAATCTGTCCTTTAGCGTCCAATTACTTTAAACGTCAAACACCTAGGTCAATTACAACTTGTATTCGCGTGGGGGCGAGTTGGGGTGCACGGGTGTGCGTTTTGGTGGGTGCACGATCGTAAAACCAAGTACACGTTCGTGCACCTCAAGAGTACACGTTCGTGTACCAGGAAAAGTGCACGTTCGTGTACTTCAGGTACACGTTCGTGTACCTTGCTAGGTGCACGTTCGTGTACTTCAAGTACACGTTCGTGCACCCGTGGTACACGGTCGTGTACCACGTGCACAGCCCCGGAAATCAGATTTTCCGGGGTTTCGCCACAATCCCGACGTGCTAAACATACCCACGCTCAATACCCATAACCCGGTTTCTTCAAAAACGCCATAATAAACTCAAAAACATCAAATTACAACCTAAACTCGATTCTAATCAAAACAGCCAACAAACCCATCGTTTTCATGCCAAAACCCGACCTCTTACCTTAATTTGATGGTCGGAGATGATAGAGCTTCCAATTCTGAAGAAATCGCCGCTTGAATCGCTCGAATCGGACGTCGAACGGAGAAACGGCGGCGAAACGATCGTAATCGGCGTTATATCTCTCAATTTCTCTCGATTCTTCATTTCCTTCTTCTGATTCATGTTTCTCTCTATATATATTTTGGAAAATATACCACTTTGGTGCTTGTTCTTTTTATTCATTATCATTTATCGTTTAAACTTTTCTTTTGTACGATTTAGTCCATAACTAAATCAATAAACTCTTAAATTATAACTTATACGTATTATTTATATCCAATAAATAATACGAAGCTCGATATTAATACTTTCCAGTCAAAATCCAAAATTTCCATTTTCGACACAAAGTGGCTAAATTACCACTTTGGTCCCTGTATTTTATTTTGGACCTTTCTTGACATTTTTCCTTTTAATTCCAATTCTAACTTTAGAATTGAAATTTAGCCTTAATTTTCTCACAGTTAATTTCTCAAAACCGACCTACTTGAAACTTATTTACTTTATCTTTTCAGAAATTCTTCTGATATCACCACTCTAGCGAATCAAAACTGGACACGTGGTCCAATTAGCTTATTAAATATTTTGGGGTATTACAGCCTATAATGTTTCTAGCATCTTTTTTAACATCTCGTGATAGACTTATGGGAATATCACGTTTGGAGTTGGCTCGCTGGTCCCACCTAGATCTAAAAACACAATAGGGTTGCTTCCTCTAATTTGTTGTGTCTAATACTGGGGTGTTAAGTTCAATGGGTTTGAGTATGAACTTACCCTAGTGTTGGTGTTTGCTCCGGTGTTGTTGAGCCCATCATTGCTGGTGACATTAGATGTTTTGGAGGTGTTTAAACCTTGGGGTGGGGTGTGATCCAAGTTCTTTGGACTCCATGGGTTGCTTATTTTTCAGGGTTGATCTGTAAGACGTCATTCCTTTAATGAGATTTATTTTGAGTTCAGAAAAGTTCTTTCGATTTTGTAGTTTTCAAGTTTTTTCCATAGAGATCGCCTATTGATGGAGTCTGCCTTCTGATCCTGTTGATTAAACCT
Source organism: Mercurialis annua (assembly GCF_937616625.2). NCBI lineage: Eukaryota > Viridiplantae > Streptophyta > Magnoliopsida > Malpighiales > Euphorbiaceae > Mercurialis > Mercurialis annua. The sequence continues at coordinate 44,379,596 of NC_065571.1, forward strand.
GCAAAACAGGATAGATAGCCAATCGGACGGTGGTTGTTTGATTAACTCTCTGATACTAAAATCGGTTTATGCTTTGAACAACGTTTTTGCATATTGAATGCTATTATCTGTTTAGGCAATACCTTAAACTCCTTATATAGTAGTAGTTTAGAGAATACCTAGATGAATCTAAATAGGAAAATGATTCCTATTTAATATCTTTGTATTTAATAGGTAAGTGATTCCTTATTCAAAGGATGAAGTCTTGCTCAGGAATATCTTCTTGAATAAGTTTATCTTCTTAGATAGGAGTTTGTCTTTGAATAGGAAATTGATTCCGTATATCCGGTCTTCTAGATATTATTTCTTTCCCATGTAAATAGGTCTCCGGCAACGTGCTTTGACATATATTCTGTATGTGACCGAATCCTCTAGGAATCGATCTTTCTGGAGATTCGGGCGAATCCATCTTTTAGTTTTCAAACTTGACGAGTCTCGTGGACTCGAACACTGATACCCTTCGACTTTTTCCTTGGATGAGTCTTGAGATTTACCCAGAAGGGCAGATCATGTACGACTCGGTTCTATTATACTTACGATGGAATTCGGTTTCCTTCAATAATTTACACTATTAAATACTTCATGTAGTGTTCTTCACCCAGAAGGGCAGATCATGTACGACTCGGTTCCATTATACTTGTGATAGAATTCGATTTCTTTCAATAATTTACACTATTAAATACTTCATGTAGTGTTCTTTAAAAAAATATCATCTTGATCCATAGATAAAAACTAAAAAAAGCAGGTAAAAGGTTAGGCTAGGCCAACTAATTAATCAGGCGGACCATTCAATACACACACACACACTCTCCCCCTCCTCGTTTCTATCGACACAATCAAACATTAGCACAAGAGAAAACCAAACCCCCCCATTTCATTTCCTCTGCTACTTCTCAACAAACACACACTCTCTCTCGCATTCCCATCTTACAATGGAGGCCACATTGCCCGTTTGCACCAAATCCATCGCTGCTCAAACTCCCGTAAGTTCAAACTTTTCGAATCTAATGTTGTTTTATTCTAATGATTTATAATAACCAGCTTCTTCAAGAGTAGAAAACAGCATCCATGGCAGTAGAATAGCCATTGCCTTTGAGTTGAGCTTGTAAAACAACTTATAACTTAGCATCTTTATATAAACAAACTAAAAATACAGTAACCAACTCAATTTGCTTCAATTGATCATCTAAATTTGTTTAATTATTGCCCATGTACTCATTTAATTGACTAATTACTTTTTTAGGGTTTATTTACGGGAAGAAGTAGAGGAAGGAGTTGGAGCTCGCAATGCAGTGTTGTTAAAGTTAACAAAAGTAATCATAATTGTTGCTTGAAACAAACACTTGGTCAGCCTCTTAAAATTACCCATAGTAAACAAGTTAATAACAGAGATGCCATTGGTTGTGGTAATGGCAATGGTGCTCTTGGGGTTACCTGCGGCGAGAAAATATTGATAGCGAATAGAGGAGAAATAGCGGTGCGTGTGATTAGAACAGCTCATGAATTGGGTATACCGTGTGTTGCAGTTTATTCAACCATCGATAAAGACGCTCTTCATGTTAAATTAGCTGATGAATCTGTTTGCATCGGTGAAGCTCCCAGCAGCCAGTCGTCAGTATTATTGTTCTTAATTATTTTTCTCATCGTTTGTTGTTGTTGTTGTTGTGCTCGAATTTTTATATGGTTTGTTTGTTTGTTTGTTTGTTTGTTTGATCAGGTACTTATTGATTCCCAATGTTTTGTCTGCCGCCATCAGCAGCGGATGTACTATGTTGCACCCTGGATATGGGTTTCTTGCTGAGAATGCCGTTTTTGTTGAGATGTGTCGTGAACATGGAATTAACTTTATTGGACCAAATGTGAGTGCATATATCACCAATAATTTCATTACCCATTTTATGTTATAAGATTTGAGTTGAGTGACACATTTACAATACAAAACGAAATGAGTTCATTAGGTTCTGTCTAAAACAGTAACCATTTTTTAAGAGGACTTTGTAAGTTGGTGTCAGTGAGTTAAAAATGATCAACCAATTGTGAGTGGCCATTCCTTCCACAGTCATCGGGTATTAATATCGACTGTAAGGGGTCTTAGGCCTGTAGGTATTAGCTACAGATATCATTTTCCTTCAACCCGTATACAGATAGGCTTGAAATGATGCAAAATTCTCTTGAGTTTTTTAACTAGTAAAAATGCCTTTGGTGCATTTTGGGTGGCTGATTATGTATGGCTAGACACTGATTAATATTTGTTTACTGTTTTGATGGAGCTTCTCTACTTGGTATATTGTTTGTACATAAAATGTTCTCAACACTTCTATATGTACGTTGTGACTTTTCTGATTTGACATGCGGCTTAAATATCTTGTGGGTGAAGTTTTATATCAGCATGCACTGTTTTTCTTCAAAATTTATATCAGCTTGCATTTAGAGGATATATTACTTTGAGAAGGAAACCTGATAGAAATTTTTTAACGAAATAGAAGAAAAACATGAAGAGACAAGAAAGACTGCAGAACTGTGTTTTGTGGACTATGAATAAATAACCAACTTGGCTAAGATTTTCTATTGTGAAATATTGATATGATAAACATGTTTTCTGGTTATTTTTTATTTCAGTCATTTTTCACATGTGTTGCACATGATTATTAGTGGCACTTATCTTTTGAACATCTTTGTTCTAATAAAATACCATGAAATATTTCTGTAAGCTTTTTAAACTAGTACGTTTTATCTTTTATGTATTTAGTGTGTATCTATTTTTGAAAATCATATAAAAATAAATAATGTAACTATGATAACCATTCCACATAGATTTAGGAATCCTAATTTGCATACTTTTATGGGTTTGAATACTTTCAAAAATATGAATGCTGTATCACATTTTTGTTTTGTTCAAATCCTTCTTGGAACTAATTTCCTTACAATTAAACTTCTTTTGTTCAGTATAAAATACGACAAATGTAATTTCATCTCAAAGTTCATAAAGAATGTCAAACACACAATAAAATGTGATTTTCCTTTATGGCAGCCCGACAGTATCCGAGTAATGGGTGACAAGTCAACTGCAAGAGAAACTATGAAGAATGCGGGTGTTCCAACTGTACCCGGAAGTGAAGGATTGTTACAGGTATCATCTTATTTGGCTGCTATTGGGTCTTTAAGATTGCAAAAACCTTAATGTTACACATTTAGCTATTAGTTTCTTTTTTTGTTCCTTCTTTTTTTTGGGTAAATTTATTTTATTCTTTGTGTTGATTACAATAACAAGTTCTGTTTTGTTATTATTTAACTATATTGTTATTTCAGAGCACAGAAGAAGGAATGAAGCTTGCCCATGAGATTGGTTTTCCTGTGATGATCAAGGTAAACAATATCCCCAATTGGTAATCGGATCTATTGTGGGCTAAGAAACCAAACATTTCTCTAACAGTTTCGGGCACAAAATCTAATTTCTTAGTATTTTGTTCTCTATAAAGTAGCTGGCTATGTGACTACAGATGAAAACAATCTCCATATACTGGAGAACTATTAATGAAATTTTAAGTCCCTAAATAAGTGGATTTAATAATATGTAATAGGAGCTCGAACGGAGAACATATTTTAACTACAAGTAATGCTCTTCAGTTGTTGGTGTTGGAGCAGTGGTTTAGTTAGGTTTTGAAATTAATATTCATTTATAACAGCTCCAGAGATGCATAATTAAATTACATTGCATTTCACCCTTTAGGCTAAAACAGTGGTAGGTAGGATTTATGCAGTAAGGATGTTGTACCATTCTCATGCTTCCACCAATTTGTATAACATCTATTGTCCAACTTTGGTGCTTTTAGTGAACTGTAAAAGAAGATAATTACATGTTTTTTCATTGTTTTTCTTGAACATGTATGCTTATAGCCAATATTGTTGCTAACTGGTTATTTTAATATTAACATAATGAAGTATAAACACAAAAAAGTTACAAAAACAGCATGTCTTGAAGCTTTCTTGATCTTGTAACTGCTCTGCACTTTGTAGGCAACAGCAGGTGGTGGAGGCCGTGGAATGCGTCTTGCTAATGAACCTGATGAGTTTGTGAAGCTGCTACAGGTACTACTACCTCTTTTTAACTTTTTTTTGTTTTTGACCCCCCATTTTGAATTTATGGTTGTTAAGACAGCACTTAAAGAAAACAAGATATGCGAAAACGTCAGCAGTCTTGTATCAAACTGAGTAGAGTTCATAAGCCTCTTTTCTTTCAAAAAAAAAATCCCAAAGCTAATTTGCGCATAGAAGGGGTTTCAAATATTGTCTTTCTACTGCTGCATCACTTTAAGTTGGTGTTTTTCTGATTTTTCTTGTACTCTTTTTTTTGGTCTGTTAGGAGGCCCCTTGGGGTATAAAGCAGAGTTGGGATAGTCCCCTTCTCTTCCACTACTGACAAAGTAACTAGGACAAAAGTTCTCCATATCCATAGAAGAGTTGCTTGTAGAATTATCTTTGTTAGAGAACAAGAAAAGAGTGAACTTTTTCAATGGATTTAATGTAACCATTAGACATAACATAGCTGCTTTTATTTTGTTGACTAGAACAATTTGTTAATCGCATGTTCACCTGGATATCAGTTATATCTTATTAATTATTTCTGCAAAATTAAGTTCTGAATCATTTCTACCTATGCGGTTGTGAAGATAATTTGGTTCCTTTTTCTTTTTTGGCTTTATAGCAAGCTAAGAGTGAGGCTGCTGCAGCATTTGGAAATGATGGGGTTTATTTGGAGAAATACATTCAGAATCCAAGGCACATTGAATTCCAGGTATATGTTACTTCTAGAAGTTACTATGAACCCAAGGTTTTCAGAAAGTGTTTTTGAAGTCCATTGGCTTCATTCTCAAAATGAATGTGATCCAAAGCATAATTTTGTAAGCACGAGGGATAATTTTCTTAGCTTCTTTATCATAAAATGGTTATTGTGTTCTAGAATTATCAATTATGGTCCATGAGATTTAACTGCCGATTGATCATTATTCACTGCTGTGACTTGATGGCTCAAAATGTATGACATTCATGCCACATATTTAAGATTGAATTAAGCTAATGTATAATCAGAAGACACTTGAAAATGTAAAAAAACTTTATATATTGTGTCCTACATATGAGCGTGGATGCAAAACAATTCACAGGTATCTAGATTATAGCTGAACTAGATGCCACAGTTTGTTTAATACCTGATTACAAATCAATGAATGAGTATCAACTCTTAATCCACTTATCTTGTGATCTTGCAGGTTCTTGCAGATAAATTTGGTAATGTTGTTCATTTTGGTGAACGTGACTGCAGCATCCAAGTATGATAAACCATCTAATTTTACCTGCATCTCCAGTGGATTGAAATTTGTTAATTTAATGCGCTTGAGGTTTTTGAATTCAATTGAGGGAGAACGTGTGCTAAGTAGGTTACATTAGTACCTTACACAACTTAGGAAACTATTCGTCTTGCTACTTAGTTGTGCATGTTGCTTGAGGCTAACTTGTCCATTCTAATGCATCCTCTGGAATTTTCTGGTTTGTGTTAAAATCGCAAAATGTAGAGTTCTGGTACAAGGGTCTAAGCCATATGCTTATGACGAGTCTTCTTTATTGGTATCTTAACTGAAAGTGGGATGAGATAGCTGCAGAGTAGCTTTAATCTTAAGTTAATTTAATAGGGGCTACTATATGAATTCTTCTCTTCCGATTTAAACAATTTGGGCTATATTTCCAAAAAATATATATAGGGCCTTTAAATCCCCTTGAATCACTTCTATACACATTAACTTAGGGCTATATCTCCATTTCTTTCCTATGCTTACACTAAAAGATCAAACCTTTACGTATTGTTTCTTCTAACCAAAGCTCTTAAAGTCGCCAATTTTAGCTTATTTTCCACACTTGGCTTTCAATTGTAGCCATTTGTTCAATTTAATATACTATTCATCCAAAAAGGCCAAAGCCGCCAAACCTTTTTGAATTACTTTAATTCGACAAAACCAAACATTATTTCAATTGAAAGGTACTTATTAAAGTTAGGATACAATTGGTGATATTAAAAGGTTTGGTTAGAATTAAAAAAAGACAAAAAGATTTGTTTGTTTTTTTGATGAAGAGGCCTTTAAATTGAATAGTTGGCTATAGTTGAACTGTACTTATCGAAAATAAGCTAAAATTGACGATTTTATAAGCTTTGTTTAGAAATGAAACCCGTAAATGTTTTTTTTTTGGGTGAATAAGCCTTTTTTCAATTCTTTTTTGTTTTTTCTTTGTTTTTCCCTTTGCTGTTATAAACTCTTCCAAATTTGGTTTTGTTTGTGCACAGAGACGTAATCAGAAGCTGCTCGAAGAGGCACCCTCGCCGGCGTTGACCCCTGAATTGCGGAAAGCTATGGGTGATGCTGCAGTTGCAGCAGCAGCATCAATAGGATATATTGGTGTTGGAACAGTTGAGTTTCTTTTAGATGAAAGGGGTTCCTTCTACTTCATGGAAATGAACACTCGAATCCAGGTTAGACTGTTTGGCATCTATAGTGTTAATGGACACCTGTTCTAGAGTTTGTTCAACAGTTATGCTAAAGGTTTCTCTTTTCATAAAAAATAAGGTTGAACATCCGGTAACTGAAATGATCTCCTCTGTTGACTTGATTGAAGAACAAATCCGTGTAGCCATGGGAGAAAAGCTTAGATACAAACAGGTACCAGGAAAAGGATGCCTAAAAGAATTTAACCCTAACATGTAAGGCGTGATTTTGAATTTTCACGGGGTTTCTAATGATTTGCAGGAAGATATTGTGCTTAGAGGACATTCAATTGAATGCCGTATCAATGCGGAAGATGCTTTTAAGGGGTTCCGACCTGGGCCAGGTATACTATCATTGTCTGGAATTATGCTCAATGTGCCTAGAAATTATTGCCATCTTTTTAGTATCATTTTTGGAATTATGCTCAGTGTGGAGCACACTTTAATAAGCTCTAAGATGGTTGCATAATATTTATAGTACTGAAATGAGTTTGGACTTGAAAGTTGAGCATGAACATTATGTTCTCAAGGGTTATAATCTAATGAATTGTTGCATAATATAATGGGAACACCTGAAGAAGTTAATGTTGATATGTTCATATTGACGAAACTTCAGATCACCCTCACTTCTATAGGAATTCTTTAAAAGTAAAAATAAAAGAGTCCAAGGCCTAATTTGAAACTTTATGGATTATATTTTTGGTTTCTCTAGTACTCACTATTTTAACATTCTGATTAACAGGGAGAATAACAGCATACTTACCATCTGGAGGGCCATTTGTTAGAATGGATAGCCATGTTTACCCTGATTATGTGGTTCCTCCAAGTTATGATTCCCTTTTGGCCAAGGTTTGTCTAAGCACATTTTCTTTTATGTTTTAGTCTGACAAGATGCATGCACTAACATTCATCTAATCACCAGTTAATCTGCTGGTCTTTTATTGTTAAGGACGCATTCTATTATGATGTTTTTTCTGCCTTCTGATTATTGATTGTTTGCGCTCTATTTGTAATTTGTATGTGTGCTCATTATACATACATGCCTGATCCACTTTGTCTTTTTGTTTGCCCCTCTGTTGTTTTTGTCTTTCCACTCAACCAACTTACATCATCTTATGCTTTTGGTTCTGGGTTCTAAATGTTTCTGTCTACCAAATATTCTTATTTTCTGTTTGATTTGTGAGATTTTGTATGGCTTTTCATAGTTCATAGGTCTCTACATGACAGCTTGAGCTTTTGCATCGTTGTTACTGAAGTTTCTTCCTTAGGGTGTGGACTTGCATATGCACAGGCTGGGGATTACCACTGTGCACAAAGGACCTACAAACTTAATAGGCTGAACCTATTACAATGTTTTAATTCGTAAAACATAATTTATTTGATTTTAGAATTTCTTTAAGTTTTTAGGCAGTCAAAATACCAGATAAGTAATTCAAGAATGTAGCTGAAGAGATGACTAATTTAGTCAAGGAGGTGATGACAATGCAGATTATGTCTTATATTCTAGTATCAGAAAGAGTTTTGGCTCTTATGGTTAACTATAATTTCATTTTCGAAGTGTATGTAAACTAATCACATTGTCAAGTATAAAGAGGTTCAGAATCCTATTCCTTTTCATCTTAGCGTTGTTGACAAATGTATATTTTGTTCTTCTGTTGAACCCATTCATTAAAGCAACCATGCATACATGCCGACTGTTTCTGTGAATTTGAACAATTTTGGTTAAATTTGATTATACTTACTGCATATGATTGGTAACTTGCAGCTTATCGTGTGGGCTCCAACTAGAGAAAAGGCAATTGAACGCATGAAAAGAGCACTGAATGACACCATTATTACAGGCAAGTGCCCAAATTTTGATTATCTCCTCCTTTGGTCTGTCTTTGTACTTTTTGGATACATAGGAGAGATCAAACCCAATTAGAGCACAGAAACTAGAGATGAGCTCAGGCCATGAAGCTAGGGCTGCAAATGACCCGAGCAGAGGCAAGCTTAGGAGTGTTCAGAGATTAATGCCCCTTTGTCTTTGTTACTACAGTGTCAGTAGACCCTCTAAAAATATACTAAAATTTTATTGGTTGAATAATAGAATTCTTAATTATTAAATGTGGAAGAAAGTTCGTTGTTCAAAAGTTATTAGTTTCTTAAATTTTAAATATATGAGGGACCAGGGTTGATTGTTCTATGTTGGGTTGCTAGCTTTGCATTCATTCCTGTGGTCAAGAGCAGAGCAGGATTAAGATGTTGAAGCTTTGCACTGGCAGGACTGTGTTATAGATTTCACATAATAGAGGAAAATTAAAATCTTCAAATTATTATTGTGGCTCACATCTGTTTCTTCTCACGGGCTTAGTAGATCATCAATATTCGTAACTTTATTTTTTGTTACATCGGTTGCTCTAATTTATTATGTGCTTGATACTTATTGTATTTTTCTGATCTTTTTCTTTTTCTTACTCCAGGAGTTCCTACAACAATTGAGTACCATAAACTTATTCTTGACATTGAGGTGAGAAAGCTTTATAAGATATATATCTATACTATTTAATTGTGTATTGTAGTCTGACTTCGGAAGTCGAATTCTAAAATCTAATTGTATTATTATGCCTTTCGCGCAGGACTTCAAAAATGGCAAGGTTGATACTGCTTTCATTCCAAAGCATGAGGAGGAGTTGCAGGCGGTAAGAGGCTGATTACAGTTCTCTTTTATTATTCTAGTGCTGCTTTGGACAAATATTATGCAATATTCCATTTTAGCGTTGTGTTCATCTTCTTTGTTGGCATTGCTTTTTGTCGCATTTTTGGTCCTTGGATAGAATTAGAATGTTTTCCAGAATAATTTTTAATTAATTCCTGAAGAAAACAGAAATGATGAAACAATACATAAGTTGGTATCTAGTTGTTAGTAGGGGTGTGCAAAAACCGCACCGGACTGTAAAACCAAACCGAACCATTGCAATTATGGTTCAGTTATCTGGTGAATACTGTTAAGTTCGGTTTATAATTAAGCAAAAGTTCGGTGTTCAGTTTGGTTTGGACATTTTGAAAACCTAAAAAACCGAAAAACTGAATAAAAAAATAAAAAAACGTTTCTTTTTATACATAAGTTAATAAATTTCATACAACATATAAATATGCTAATAAATATATATATATAAATTTATTAGACACTAATTACTTAATGTTCAAATTAATTTTAAAGATAAAAAGATGAAGAAAAAAAATTAATAGTTTCGTTTTTTTACCAAACCGAACCGAACTTTTCGGTTTAGTTTGGTGTAATCCAAATTTAATATTCAGTTCGGTGCGGTTTGAAATTTTACAAACTTCTGTTGGTTGGTTTCGGTGGTTTCTGAACGAACCGACCAGTGTACAACCCTAGGGCTAGTTGTGAGGAATGTATGTATGTAAGGCTCTGTTAAAGTCTCTTATTCTATAAATTGGTTTTAGTAAAACTTTGCTACCTTTCTTATGTTGTGCCTGCAGCCACAGAAGATTGTACCAGCCAAACAATTAGTCTAATCGCTCTCGAAATTGCAAGAGATTAAATGTGTGCCAAGTTTTCGATGAAAATGCGTGACGAGGCTTCATTTACACCACTCTTTGAATGCATTGCGTTTTTAATTTTTATTTTGGGATTATGCATGAGTTGTACTATGGACTGCTCTAGGCATGTAAGAACAATTGATAAATTTTGACTTTCTTAATTCAATTAGTTCATATTAATTCTAATTAATGTTATATTATTCAAAAACTAAATCAATGATTATTGCTACTGTTATGTGTGACCTACAGGTTTGCACACAAACTACGCCTACAGGTTTGCACACAAACTACGAGCTTATGACATTCAGATTCGTTGAATTTTGGAACCATATTAAGTGTTATACTAGAAATATACCAAATACACTAAAAATAATTATCAGAAAAATTAGAGGCTCACCACTTAAATACCAACTTATTAAAAAAAATTAGATGTAATTAACACCACAATGGGTTACAACTATCATCATTATTAAATAAATAATAAAGATAACACTAAAGATTTCAAGAGATTTGGCCAAATAAGCGTATGTCTTCGGATGCTATAGAAACAGTAGACATATTTAAAGCTTTCCCGACGTTGAGACCTTACTTGATCCTCAAGCCAAACATTAAAGGCATACTTATAAATGAAAAAAAGATCAACAAGGCCTCTGAATTTTTAACATTGGGTTATTTAATCCAGTTTTACTTTTTTAAACAATTAACTCCTAAACTCTTACACTAAAGGTAAGATTACCCCATACTTTAGGTTTTTACCGCAAAAAATAGGTTTAGGATATTTCATCGTAACAATTAGAGAGCTCTCTAATTTCTTTATCGCATCCCTCACCTCTTAGCATATGCAGTTTGTACTACACACGTTTTAGAATTCTGGGGTAATCTGACCTAAAATGAAAAAGTTTAGGGACTAGTTGCTTAAAAAAGTAAAAACTGGATTAAGTGACCTTGTGTAACAAGTTCAGGGGGCGCGCTGACCCTTTCTTTGTTTATAAACCTGTTTGTGGGATGAATTTTTAAAAAAAGATGAAGTTTCCTGTTATTGACTACGGATTTTTTTCTCTTCACTCCTATACATAGTGGCAAAGCTAGAACCACTATAAAAGGGTCAATTGACCACATGTAATATTTATTTCTCAATAATTTACATATAAATTAATACATAATTATACATTTAATTATTATTTTTACTGGTATATTGCCCACCTTGTTCTTATAATTTATATTTTTTTTGATAAATTGTAATTTATATATAACGTTAATATAAATTTATAACATATAATATTTTGACCCCTTTTAAAATAATGTATGGCTTCGTCCCTACCTGTACAATGTGAAATTTATATACTATTTGTATAAAATTCAACAAATACAAATTTCTTTTCTAAACAATGTGGGATATGTCTAAAATAAGACCTATTCCATAATTCTTCATCTTGGCAATTTTTTTCTCCACCATCTCATACTATCTTTAAAAGTGCCTTTAACTTCAGTTTAAAGCGTCAATACTCAAATTATGATAATACTACTCAAATCCAAATAATGTTTGAACTTGACTGTTGTTAGTTATTTTGCAATCATATTTGCTGGATTTTTCGTTGTCAAAAGTAAGACTCCACCATCTTCTATAACATCTCGTACAAAATGCTATCGAACATACTTAGTCCTTACATAGTAAACTTGGTTCTTTGTCAAATAAATCACTTTGACACAATATCTTACATGCTTCTGTTCAATTCATAATTCATCAAGCAACCCTTGAAGCCAAATTGCTTTTTTAATTGCCTTTGTAATTGCCATGTACTTTGCCTTTATGGTAGACAAAGTAATTGATGACTGTAAGGTAAGCTTCCGACTAACTGGTGTGTTTGCTAATGTAAGCACATAGTTTGTAATCGATTGTCATTTATCTAAGTCACTAGCATAGATTGAATCACATTACCCAATTACACATTGACCATACCTACTCAAATATTAGACCAATATCCATAATGTTTAAAATATATTATAGAATCTGTTTTATAGCTTGTCAATACTCCTTTCCAAGTGCATGCATGTACCAGCTCACAACCCTAACTGCTTGTGAAATTTATAGCCTTGTACTGGACTTGTTCATGGGTCTGGGTATCCAATCCGACCTCCCAGGCCCGTCCCCCTAGGGAGGGGTTTGGATACTAATTTTTTCTCCCAAAGTCGGCCCGCGTCCGAGCCGAGCCCAACAAAGCTCGCTATTTTATGGCGGACTCAGGGTTTTAATTTTCTTTTATAATTTCTCATGTAAGTCCGAAAATACCGGGCCCGAGCCCACATATTAGAGTGTAAAGGTCGGATTTGATTAGTAAATACAAAGCCCGGACTAGGCTCGGGGAGGGCTTGGGCTTACATAAAAAATAGTAAAGCCCGCCAAACCCGACCCATGAACAGGTCTACCTTGTACACACCATACCATACATCAAAATGCCAACAACACTCATGTACAAAACCTTTGACATGAATTCTTGTTCTTTATCATTTTTTGGTGATGAGATTCACTCAGTTTTATATGAAGAGCAAGTGAAGTACTAACAATTCTGATCGTTCATTCATACAAAAATTCTTTAGAAAAAATTACTATGAGGCCCCTCACATTTGATATAATTCACACTTTAGTCCCTCCTGTTTGAAAACTAAACTATGTGGTCCCTCACTTTTGCTTCCGTCAACATTTTAGTCCCTCCATCCATTTTTAGGGTTAGTCAACGAAGTCAAGGGACTTATGGGTAAATTAATTATCAAACCTGAGAGACAAAATCGTTGACAAAAATAAAAATGAGGGGTGAAATCGTTGAGAAAAACAAAAGTGGGGGATCATATAGTTTCGTTGACTAACATCCAAAATGGATGGAAGGACTAAATCGTTGATAAAACCAAAACTGAAGGGCTATATAGTTCAATTTTCAAACAAGAGGGACTAAAATGTGAATTATGTCAAATGTGAGGAGTGTCATAGTTATTTGTTCAATTCTTTAGTACCTTTCTCAAATAATCTTTTTGAGATAAACAAAGTTTTCCCGAATTTTTATCTCTACTTGTCTCTACACCGAGAATTTTTTTTGATTTGTCGTAGATCTTTCATCTCAAACTCTTGATTTAGTTGAGCTTTTAATTTTTCAATTTCTGCTTTATTTGTCGAAACGAGATCAAATATCATCAACATATAAGAGAAAATATATGAAAGATCCATCTTGTAGCTTGCACAAATACACACAATGATCGTATTTGCTTCTTATATCCTTCGGCTCCAACATAAACTTGTCAAATCACTTGTACCACTAGTTTGGTGATTGCTCTACTCCATACAACAACTTTTCAAATTTGCACACCTACAACCTTGAATCCCTCTGGCTGAATCATATAGATTTCCTCATTCAAGTCTCCACGTAAAAAAGTCGTTTTAACATATAACGGAACTAGTTTCATATTCAACTGTGCTACTAAGGCCACGAAAATTATAATAAATGAATGTTTACAATTAAAGAAAAAACTTCATTATAATTTATTCTTTGTTTGAGCATAGCCTTTACCTACCAACCTTGCCTTATAGCAAGCATCATTCTTGTTAGAAAATTCCTATTTCTTTGCATATATCCATTTGCATCCAACTACCTTTTTTTCTCTGGTAGACTCTGATTCTTATGAAGAGACTATATTTTTTATGCATAGTATTCCGCCACTTTTCTTCTTCTGAATTTTGGACAATATCTCGATAAGTAGTAGGAAGCTTATCATTTGCAATTGAAGATGAATAAGATATCAAATTAGCATAGCAAGTGAGAAGTTTCTTCGTCTGTTTACCTTTTACTTGTACAATTGACTTATCCTGTTGTGGAGGTTCTTGGGTTTGAATCTCTTCTTTTTTGATAGGATTATCTTCGTCTGCTTTTGCATAGATTAATAGGCTAACAATTTTTTTTTTCAAACTCTACATGTGTTGGGAGTACTCTCCACGTGATGTGAAGTACCATCAAAATTATATGTTTTCAAATGTTCCTTTTTCAACTGGGCAGACTCATCAAAGGTAACATATCTGCTAAATATTTTATATTTGTTTCTAAATTCCAAAGACAATAGTCTTTCACTCCTAGCTGATCCCATAAAGAGTGACTTTTTTGCTCTTGGGCCGATCTTTGATTCCTTTACATGGTTATATGCAGTGAAACCAACAAACGTAAAAAGTCATATTCTATATTAGGTTTTCTATACCATTTTTCTAAAGGTGTCTTGCCACCAATAGAAGATGATGGTAAGCGATTAATAAGGGATGAAGCATATGCTAAAGCCTTAGGCCAAAATTGTTTGTCCAGCCCAACATTGGACAACATACATCAAAATTCCTATAGCAATGTTCGGTACATGGGTTCCGCTTTCCCATTATGTTGTGGTGTAGTTCTAACTATGAAGTGTCGAACAATGCCTTCATCTTTGCAGATTCTCTTAAAAGGATCACTTGTATATTATTCTTTCGAAGACATTTGATCCTACGACCAGTTTGAGTTTTCACCATCTTTTTCCAAGTGAGGAAAATTCCAAAAACTTCATCCTTTAATTTCATAGTTTACACCCAGACTCTGTGAGAAATCATCAAGAAAGACGTACAACATAATAATATTTACCTCCCATTGAAGTTGTTTTATAAGGGCCCCACACATGAAAGTGATTATAATCCAAAATACTTTGGTTTCGTGGATTGTAGTGTCAAACCTCACACTTCACAAAATGTTCACGAATATCTAATTGTAGGGATGTACTCCCTTCAATAATCCTTGAATTGCAACAATTTTCAAAGATTTTCCACCAGCATGCTCGAAACGCACATGTTATATTCTAGTTGCTTCTATCTCCTTATCATCAATGGAAGACATTGTACTTGTACTAATAATTGCATTACCATGATAGTAATACAAGTTGTTATTCTTTAAAATTCCTTACATGACAATAAGTGCACAAAAGATTGTTTCATTATTTCATTTATTAAAGTCAAAGTGAAGCCCTTTGATTCTAAAACTCCTATAAAATGAGGTTCTTTGTCTAACTAGGTACATAGCTATTTACATCGGCCTAAAACGGACATAAATAGGATTTCATGTCTAGAAGACATTAATGGGCTCATCAAGGTACTAAGGCCCAAGTAGAGCTATTTTAAAATTAAACTATTGTTATTTCTAGTAATTTTCTTTAATATGAGGTTTGACCCCATCAGAAGTGTTATTTATGTTAGGAGTAGGAAGTTTAGTCAAATTAGAACTTTGGATAGGGTTCTGTTATAAATAACTGAGACCTGCATAGTATTACTTTTATTTGGAAAATAAGGAATTCAAACACCCATATCTAATTATTCATCCTCACCTCTATTAACATCAATATCATTTATCCCCTCCACTTTATCATTATAATTTACCCCCTCCACTCTCTCATTATCATTTAGTCCCTTAACCCTCATATCTAATCCCTAATCCATTATTTCTGAATTACCATCATCTTTTTTTCTATTCTAACAACACCACTATAGTTTCAGTTTCACATAAATACATAGGTTGGTTTATTCTATGATCTAGTAATAAAGCTAACATGGCACACATGTTATCCTCACCCTGCGATTGCACCACTTTAACAACTTTATCAAATTCATCATCAGGAATTGGCCTATCCTCATTCATTACACCCCTTGCTGGTAACTACAACATCTTTGACATGTTTCCATACCCTAAACCCTTCACTATATTAACAACCATGCTAAAATTTAAATCATTAAGATTTGAAATAGTTTGTCTATAATACTTTTTCCTATAATATATGAATTCAAGGTCAAAAACTAATATACCTCTATGCTTTTTTTGAGAGTCAAAGAGTATCATTGATAAATATCGGAAGCAATTACATTGGTAAGAATATCAGGGAGCTCAGAATACCACTCCTGATAACTTGACACGGAACGAGCAAATTATGCTAATACATGCGCATCACGATTCGCAGATCGCCTTATAAAAAAAACGATAAATTAGGTAAATGCTTCGCTAGATCGGAACAATCAATGATAAAAGGATCCTGTGAACTAAGTACATGATTTCTAATTTCGAGAATAACTTCCATAGAATCAGATTCAATCACCATGTTCGAACGTCCTTTGAGCCAAGACAACGCTTCCCGGATGCTAATAATTTCTGCAACTCTTGGTGAAAAAGACCCAAGCAAATTACAGCAACGTGCCATAATCACAGTGCCTGTCGAGTCCCTCGCAACACAACCCACTCCAGTCCTTTCCTGCTCCGGAAACACAGCTGCATCAACACTAACCTTCTAAAGCCCCTCCGCCGGAGCTCTCCAAGATAATTATCAAAAATATGCCATAACAAAAATATACCTTTATGCTTAATTTTCAAAAATATTTTAATACCCTCATCAATCAAACTCAATATGCCATAACAAAATCAAATAAAAGAAATTAATAAGAAGAAAATATATACACAGTAATTTATCAATAATAAACATTTAAAATTGAAAAGTTAAACCAGTCCACAATAACACTCTCAATACACATTTTTATACCATTGTAAATGTAATAAAGCAAAACACGGAAAGAGAATATTACAAGGGAGAAACCACACACCTATCGAAGTAGTCCGACCGAGTAATATTATACTATTGGAAAAGTTTAGTGTCTTCAAATCGGCAAAATTTTCATTAATTCTTTTGTAACAAAGAGTTAATCCAACTTACAACACTTCAGAGCCTTTAATTTATCAAGATTTTTTTTGCTAACAATCAGAAAGATGAAGTTTTAAGAAGGAAAACAAACGATTGAAGAAACTAGTTAATTATTTTTTACAGTATTCATTTAATTTTCCACTGGACATACACGTGTTTTTCTTTTCGCGGTAAATTGTGCACAAAAACCAAATAACTCTCTTTTACTTGAGCGTAATATACAAACAAGAGGGGAAGGGGTATTTGGTGTGGGTTTTTTTGTTAGTAAGGGGATGAAATGATCCTTTATTCATATTTATTAATGGGTTAATTTTATAAAAAATCACGACATTTACACGAATTTCATTTTATTCACGACCTTTAAAAGTTTCCATATAAAATCATGACCTTTCATTTTTTTTTTAAATCAATCATTTTAGTGTAATTTTATTGGCTAAATTCTTCATTGAACCATTGATTAAAGACTCAAATTATAAATCGACACCAAATATTATTATCTTTCAGTTAGAATATGTTGGATTTGTAATTTGTTGTCAGAAAAATACACGAAATTTTATTGTGGTGATAAATTTGAAACAAAATAAAAGGTCGTGCTTTTAAATGTCAACTTTTAAAAATTGTTATTAAAATAAAACTTCGTGTAAGTTATTTTTTTTATGAAACTTACCCTTTAATAGTTTATTTATAAATATTTTTATAATTATTTTCATTTATTAATTTTTTTAATTGTGTAACAAATAGAATTTTCAAAAATGTACCGGACATTTCTAGCAAATATGGTATTTTATGGTAGTTAATTTGGGAACAAAGGGTCAACGCGCCCCCTAAACTTGTGACACGGGGTCACCTAACCCAATTTATACTTTTTTGAGCAACTAACCCCAAAACTCTTCATTTTTGAGTCAAATAACATATAATTATATTTTTAAAACGCATAAATTACAAATCGAAGGTGAGGGATGCAAAAAAATAATTACATACTTCTCTAATTGTTGCGATATAATTATCCTAAATCTATTTTTTGAAATAAAAAATACAAATTATGGGTTATTTGACCCAAAAATGAAGAGTTTTGGGGTTAGTTGCTCAAAAAAGTATAAATTGGGCTATATGACCCCGCATCACAAGTTTAGGTGGCGCGTTGACCCTTGTTGGTTAATTTGGTATTTTGTAAATATTTGCTATTAATAATTTTGGTATTTTAGTAAAGCTTCCATAGATAAATGTGTCGTGAGCTTGAAGTGAGAGAGTGTCTTTTCTAAAAGAAATTCGAATCCCTCGTCGTTTGGAAGAAATAAAACGTAAAACCTAAACTCTATGTCTGGGATGTACGGTCATAACGGCGATTCAGCGCCTCCATCTTACGGCGGCTATGGAGGCGATGGTGGTTACGGAGGCGGTGGAGGTCGAGGTGGAGGCGGCAGAGGATATGGCGGTAATTTGCAAACCCGCGGCCAAAATTGAACTTTTGATTATCCTTTTTAGGGTAAGTTTTATGCGGCGTTGCTTAATTAGTAATTTTCAATCTGTGATACAGGAGGAGGATATCAAGGAGGAGATCGAGGTGGAAGAGGTGGCGGAGGTGGGGGCGGCGGAGGTGGTAGCAGAGGAGGCGGACGAGGCGGAAGCGGAAGAGATGGTGATTGGATGTGTCCTAACCCTAGGTAATAAATGAAATTTCGTAGTAGATTTATTGTTTTTGATATTTCTTTTTTATTTAGTAGTTTGATTTTATTGTCCATGACATCTTATATAACTTTATAAATTCAGTTCTTTATACCCGTGTGTTTTATATGTAGCTGCGGAAATTTGAACTTTGCAAGAAGAGTTGAGTGCAATAAATGCGGTGCTGCTTCCCCTGCCGGTGGTGGCAGCAATGATCGTGGTGGAAATGCTGGAGGTTATAACAAAGGAGGAAGTATGGGAAGTCGTGGTGGTGGTGGTGGTAGAGGGGGTAATTATGGTGGAAATAAAAGTAGTAACTACGATGATAGTGGCCGAGGTAGTGGTTATGACAATAGGGGTGGCGGCAATAGGGGAGGATCGCATGGAAGAGATGGTGGTGGTGGTTACAACGAGATGCCTCCACCTGCAGTCCCATCCTACGGGGGTTCTGGAAATAATTATGCGCCTCCTCCTAATTCATATGGCGGCAATTCAAATTTTGGGGCAGAAGCTGTTCCCCCTCCTACGAGCTATACTGGTGGACCTACATCTTACCCACCATCTTATGATGGCGGTCCTGCGGGTGGTTACGGTGGTGGTGATGTTACAGCTGATGCAAGGGGTGGTAGAAGAGGAGGCCCACCAGGTGGTGGATATGGTGGTGGTGCTCCTCGTGAAGGAGGTGGTGGCTACAGCAGTGCTTCTGCTGATACCCCTGCTAAAATTAAGCAATGCGATGGAAACTGCGATGATAGTTGTGATAACTCGAGAATTTACATATCAAATTTGCCTCCTGATGTGACTACTGATGAATTGAGAGAACTTTTTGCAGGCATTGGACAAGTAATTCCATTTTTTATATTATATTTAAATGCTGTGGATTCACATGCGGTGCTTCAATGTTTAGGGATTGTTTAATTGCTCAATGCTGTTCACCAATTAATTTTTATATTATGCATAACTTGTTAGCTGTCATGGAAAGATGCAACTAGTTGTTTGACAGGCTTAACCTGCATTAAAAAGAATTTGCAATATTTGGCAACTAAGGGTCTGAGATCATATTAAATATGTATCATGCCATGTCGAGGGTGACTGTTGTTTTAGTGATTTTCTTTTTTTCTTTGGTTTCTTCACTATATGATGAGGCTTGTCTTGACTATCCAATTGTAATCATTTGAAAGCCACTGTTTAGTTTAGAAAATATAATTTTATTGTAGAGTTTACTTGTGTCATGTTCTTTTGATATGAATGCTAGCTGGGTGATTATTGCTTAGGTTGGAAGGATTAAGCAGAAGCGTGGCTATAAAGATCAGTGGCCCTGGAATATAAAATTGTACACAGATGAGAAAGGAAACAACAAAGGCGATGCAGTCTTGTCTTATGAAGATCCATCTGCTGCACATTCTGCTGGCGGTTTTTACAATAGTATTGACCTTGCAACTATTTCTTCTCTTATGTCTCATACTAATTCCAAATCTGTTTTAATTCTTGCATAAAATGTGGCTCTTATTGTCCCTTCCTTTCTTCCATACTTCAATTTTGCTTTACTTATAGTTTCTTTTCTTTTGACAGATTATGATATGAGAGGTAATAAGATCAGTGTTACAATGGCAGAGAAGACAGCACCAAGGCAGCCTTCATTCGACCATGGGTAACTTCCTAACAATTCCTTTTATTGTGTCCAGCTTGTGTGCTTTCACCTGTCCTCATGTTTTTCAAATTAAATTTTCTGTACTGCATCTATTTTGTGTTCATAACAATGATTTTTTTTAATAAAATGCATATTTTCGTCCTTGAATTTTGGTTTGACATGGGGTCCTTATTGTTTCATTGCATATCAGATTGTATCCGAATTCTGATTTCCCGAGACATTGGACTCTCTTAAGACGGGCATGCGTACCTCGTTGTACATGCCCAGTCAACTGTACATAAGAAATCAATTTTACTCTTAAATTACTAAATAATAGAAAATATTTTTCTTTTCCTAAATACAATAGGAAATCTCAAAACTTAAAATAAGAATTCTAACCTTGTGCAATCTATGATTCTATGCTCATCTTCAATTTTTCTCTTATTTATATTTATTAAAAAAAATTTAAAGATGCATTGCGGAAATTAGAGTTTGATATCCGCATCACATATGCATTTATATAATTGCTTTCCAATCTTCCCTTTCCATCTTCTCTATGTTGCCTCACTTAGCTGTTTATTTGGCAGAAAATCAGTTCATCAATATTACTTTACATCAATGCTTCACTCTTTCTTCTTCAAAAAATCAGCAAATTGATCTTATTCTATTATAAGCTTGTCCAAAGTACTTTTGTTCCGTGTTGACACCAGAAAAGGCAAAAAAAATCAAAGAGATGGAATTGCATTCCCTGTAAAATATGACTATGAATGTTATGACTTTGTTGCCATAATAGGGAGTTCGTGCATGCTATGGTAACCTTGAATCGGGTTTTCTTGATAACCATTGGATCAAGATAAGCTGGATATGGCTGAGTATAACAATTTGAAAGTTCAAAAGATTTGGATTTCATTTTTGGCTATGCATCTGGTTGATTTAATGTTTTTCTTCAATGGTTTCTTGCTATTAGATATTTGTGAGTAGAATTGTTCTTGAAATCTAGCAGAATCTCAGTTACTGGACTTTCTTGTTTTCATAGTCTCTTGTGGGTTAACAGAATCAATTTTTTTAATTTCTTTTTAGGAATTTCGGAGTTCAGTAATTAAATGTTTTTCCATTTTATTTTGTTGTTATTTTAGAATAAAGAGTATTTTCTTAACAGTACTAATAGAGGTTCTTTAAATTTATTTAATACATTTAAAACTTAAATGAATATTTATATTCAAAAGACTTGCTCGTAATCAATATGGGAGCCAATGCCAAAAGGTTGAATACTAAAGTGTGATTGCATGTTTTACTCGCTTTTTCTAAATATATATGACAAAGACTTGCATTCTTTTGTGCATTTGCTTCAGATGCATTGTACATCAGGATAAAATTATTCGACTTTTTTTATTGTTGTGCGTGTAACTAATCATGATCTACAATTATTAAAACAAGAGAACCTAATCATGTGATATGGGATAAACTGAGATCCTGCCATCCCAATATAAACTCCTTTACATCGGCAATTATGTGATTCAGAATTGTATGACTATCATCTGTTTTTTCTTTTTTTTTTCCTCCGAAATTTATTACATAATATGGCAGGAAGTTCAGGTAGTGTTGAGAACTACTTATGTCAGTAATAACTTGGAATATGTGTTGATTTGGCTTCACTTATTTTATGCTTTTTATGTTGGAACTGTTGTTGGTCTACACGATCCATACAATTCATGAGGTCTCTCTCACAGTGTTTGATATATGCTTAACCAATTATTGGTGCAACAGAGGTGGTGGTAGAGGTGGCTATGGTGGAGGTGACCGGCGCAGGGATAATTACAGAGATGGAGGATCTGGCCCTGATAGGCATCACCATGGTGGAAATCGGTCACGCCCGTACTGAGAATTTCAGCTCTGAGCTTTTTATGTACTAAGAATTGTGGACTGAGATTTTATTATATTCTGTTTCTTTGGGGGTTCTTAAACTGGAGACTAAAAGGTAGGTTGTTCATTATGCTGAGCGATACAATACCCTTTTTCTCCTTTTTTCTTGTTCACCTGCTCACGGAGGGATTTCCGTTTAGGCATGGGATTGATTTTGATTATGTGAATGTTTTTATAGAGGCAAGTGGATTAACTCCAAATTGCTTGCTGCTAAGGTAGGTTGATGTTTTCAGGTGAGTGCAGCTCTTTAAAACTCTTAATTCTTCTTGTCTGGATGCAAATGGTGAATTATGCTAATTTTCTTTTGCATGTTTGTAGCACAGGAACTTCATACATATCTTCAATATGTGTTTGTATCTTTGTTAAATTGTATTGATTGGAACTTGGAAGAAGGTGTGCTGTTGTTTTTGTTTTCTAGGCAACCCGTCTCAAATTGATTGTTATTTTTTTTAAACTGGAGTTTGTCTGATGTTGACATAGTGTGTGCTGCACGATATTTGTTATTTTGTGTTTATTTAGATATAGGTAGGTTACAAAATCTGTGAGGTATGTGTTACTTTAAGCAGTATGGTACTATGTTTGATTTGAGTTGGAAAGATATTAGTCTTTATATGAAAAATTGAACAAGTTTGGAGGGTGTCAAATACTCATTACAAAATACCTTGTTGATTCAGAAATTTTTTTATGGTTGGTGATTGTATTCCTCAACTTTATCATGTAATATTTCTACTTCAGAAACGCATTTATTTTTCCTTTTAATTGTGTGCGGACTATGTTTGCTGATGGAGTTGTCTAAATTGTATTTATGAATATGCGTTGTGTTGTGTGGTTATTGGTTTCATAAGGACCAAAATTATGCTGATCTCACTATGAGATTGCATGGTAAATTTATTGCTAATAATGAGATGTGCAAATAAGTATGAAATTTTCTGAAGCATCAAAAAGAAAAAGAAATAATGAATTTGTCGATATAATCTTTTCCATAATCACTAGGAAGGCTGTGTCGGACTGCCCAGTTTATAAAGGAGAAGAGGATTATATCATTTCATCTGATGGTGTGGTCTTGCTGGGCTTTCTGCATTTTGGAAGCTATGAGATGTTCTTGCTGTTGCACTGGGAGCTCGAGTCATTAGTCTCTTATTTTTAAGATGCACACCAGTTATGCGAGTTTGCGTTTTAACTAAACCAGTGGATTCTCAGTTAACCATTTTTCTACTTTTGCAAATTGTAACGCATCATTTGTCACTCTTTTTGAGCCTATGACTGGTTTTAAGCCTTTTATTTTATTTTGTTTTATTGAAATATAAGTATATATAGGGGTGCTTGATTAATTTGAAATACTTTGCAGATATAAATTTTGAAACAGAGCTAAGAGAAAATCAATGAAGGGTGATGATAATTTTTTTGGAATAAAGGATAAGTTCACCCCCTCGATTTGGCACAAAAAATTATAAAAGGGCCATTTTCAAGCAAATTGGATTAACACTCGTATCATTTTCACTGTTTTGATAAAAACAAAGTGAAATAGTTAATTAAATCTAATAAATTTTAATTAAAATTTTAATTACTCCATGATCGAAATTAAAATTTTAGATTAAAATTCTAATTAATTCTAGTTAATCATAAATTAAAACCTATTTTCACCTACACATACAACCTCCATCCACTTGCTGCCACACCAACCAAGACGAAGGATCAACGCTGCCTGCAACTGTTTGTCAAGCTCAGCTCGCGAATCACCTGGGTTCGTATGAGCTGAGCTCGACAAACGTTTGTCTGCAGCTGCAAACGACAACGGCTAAAAGGTGACATGTGAACAAGACGGCGGCACTGATGGATCAATGATAAGCGGTGATTGTGACTAAAGAAGGGGAGAAGAAGAAAGGAAAAAGTACAAATAATTTTTAAATTAAAAATTGATATGATATTTGAACTTTTAATTTTTTTTTTTTGAAAAGGAACTTTTAAAATTTTAAAAGCCATAATTAATATTTAGAAACTAATAACTAATAAGTATCAATTTGAAAAATAAAATAAACATGAAAAATCATTTCAAACTTTTGCCATTTCATAAAGGGGAGTGTGTTTCACATAGGAGGTTGGGGAAAGAGTATTTTGATATGGTTTTACCAACTTCTAAATTTTTTGATCTAGTTTGTTTGAAAATGATTTTTTTTATTTTTTTATGCCAAGTTAAGGAAGTGAAATGACCCTTTGTTCAATACTTTTTAATGAGATGGACACAAAGGAACCCTTAGAGACATGCTTCCTGAATGTATTAACGGGTACTGAGGATCCAATCGTTGCTCAAACAACTGTTTCAAATCCATTCGCAATAACTTAAAAAGATCATGGTCCAAAATTGGAGTTCCAACTAAGTGCTGTCATTCGAGCATATATATACCTTTGGCTTCTTTTTACATTCGGTAATATACTGGTTCGATAGTACGAACTTGAGCTGTTGAACCAAAAGCACAGGTTATAAATCCCAAGCTACCATACCACTGCTAGCTCCTTATGTTGCACGGGAATAAAAACATAAAATGGAATACGGGGAAATAATATCTTTTACAGAACTGGATTGTAGTGTAAAGTTTTAAATTTTATGAAGCGTTATAAAAGAATGAAGACATAGCATCAAAATGTAACAATCGATATAGGTTACTCCGATAACATGTAGAGTGAAGCTTTTAGTTACGGAACCAATACTCCAACTTCACACATGTTGATCCATGAGAAATCTTGTGATTTATAGGCAGATTTGACCTGTTATCAATCATTTAATATGTCCAGCAAGGTTTTAGTGGTTAGTTAATGAAAGCAATTGTGCTACCACAATAAATTGTACGCAACCTAGAGATTGATGAGGTATGTTTCGAAGGGTGGAAAGGGTAGATGTAATTGACGAGGGAACGGCAAGATTAATAGCGATCAGTTTACACTATGAAGACAGTATTTTGGGTTGTTGAACCACCTATTTGTTCTGATGACATTTACAAGTTGATGACATACACAATAATACCGTTAAATATTGCTCCCATAGATAGCATAACAGAATAGGCAAATCACATTACGAATATTCACCCTTGTCATCGATATGAATATTTATACTTGTTTGTTACTGATAAAGTAGGGTGACGCTATTGCCAAAACAACAATTGATAGGGTTAGAACAAAAAAAATTATCTTGACAAAATTATCCTCTTATAATTTGCATCTACTTTCTTCTTATGAATAATGAAGGGTGATTTTGTCAACATTATTTTTTTTGCTTTGCTCCTGTCAATTGTTACTCCGGCAATAATGCCACCCTTAAATTAAACAAATTAACAATGATAATAATATTAAAAAAAAGCTCTGACATTTTATCCCTTTTCTGCCTTTGAGGGAAAAAAATGAGTGAAATGAGCTTAGAAACAACTAAAAGCTTAAAGAGAATAAAAGCCCGTTTTTCTGTGATTACAAAAATTTATGTTCTTTTTCAATAAAAAAAATTACTATAACTCCCTTAATATTAGATTAGAATTACTGTTTATTTTTAGATTTAAAAATAACTGTTTTTTCTGCAATTTAGTTTTTATTTACTCCCTCCAACACATCTGTAAAGTCCATTTGTCATTTTTTTTGATCCCCCTTTATTTATCTTAATGATTAAATAAATTTTACAAGATAATTAATGATATATATATATATATATATATATATATATATATATATATATATATATATATACATATATGTGTGTGTGTAAATTAACAAATAAATTTTCTAAATGGGATGGAGGGAGTAACTAAAAGAATCTTTCAGAGTTTCACTTATTTAATATCACAAAAGTTATCAAAAAAGGGCTTGTTAGACCTAATATTTTAAGATAAAATAGTATTTCATTTTTCTTAGATAAGTCGGAGAAGACATTAGATGTAGGAATTATTAACAATGAAAAAAAAGATAGAGTAGAAAATTAAGCAAAACTTTCAATTCAATTCGAAAAAAAAAGAAATCATCATTAATTGGCTATAAAAAAAAAATGGTGCTAACTAATATGATGTTTTAATGTCATTATTATTTATGTTCACTAGAAACTAAAATTTAAGTCCCCGTCTCTAGGAAATATGTACCAATGCTCTAACACGTAATTCTATCAATACTTGTCAAAATGGTGAATTGTTAAACTGAAAGAAGGGTACCATTTCTCTAGGATCACAACAAGAGGAAGAATTTGAGCAACCTTGCATTTCCAGCTGCATCCATTTCATCCAGATCACATAACTCCGCAGCCTCTATCTATATGTACACTTTCATTGAGCTGACAGTTAGGCATCTCATCCAGGCACAAAGAAGGGACCAGCATCACTGCCATCTTGCACCTAAGTTGTGCATAAAATCAACATATTACATGCATCAAAACCTAAATCGCCTATGAAGGCTGTGAAAAATAGGGCCATTTGTCAAGTTACCGACCGTAAGGGATTGCAATTATAATCACGTATGTAATATCTGCTCAAATCTGTCATACTTTTAGGCTCCCACGAATGTAATACTAATGTTAACATATTACGCACGGACAACCATAAAATATCTCATCATTACCATTTGTATAACTGTGATCCTTCATGAAGAATACGCATGAATGTTTAAAACGAAAGACACCAAAAGTTATTTTGACAAGTCCCTCCAAAGTGCTAGGTCAAAATCCAGTTTATCTCTTGTCCAGCTAATTGGTAATGTCTTTTTTACTTTCCAATAAAACAGTGTTGTGAGATAAGAGTAATGAATAGACAAAGAAATATTAGTCCAAATGTTTTTGTTGTAGAATGTTTTTGATTTCTGACTATATAGAATATATAAAACTATGTTGTAGGTATCCAACTCTTTAATCCTAATACTATCCTAGCACATAGGTAACTAAATGAACAACTACTTACATTCTCTCCTACAAATATTTACTTATGGTTACTCTAAAAAAATATCTAAAATGGTTACTATAATTCTTTACGTCTTCGTAAAAAGTATACTAATCTTAGACTTTGATTCAATGTGAAAAGTACAAAGAAGCTTGTTTTTTATAGCACTAAAATATTCCACCTATATCTAAAGAAAGTTCAGCAACAAACATATGCTCAGATATCAATAGTTTGTTGGTCCCATTAATATATGCATTTTATTTATTAACTTGGACAAGTAAAAAGTTCCAATCCCAACAAATATTAGATCTATTAAGTGGTGTGCTAAAATATAATTTATGTAAAATGTATGTAAAAAGAAATGACCATATACCTACTGGATGGCATGTTGATTAGGGCACACCATTTCCACCATGTAGAAGTTCAGGATTGTTGTAGCTTCCAGCATAACCAGGACCTAGACATTGTATGATTCGGTAGGTTAAAAGGTGGCAAATTTGGCAAAGTCGGCTTGAAAAGAACATAAAGTAATTAATTAGGTTTCCTGCTGAGGCTGTTGTACCTTCTGTGCTTGCTCTTTTCCCTGCATTAGCCAGTTCAACATGGAGATTTTCGATTTCACGAGCTATAGCAACCATATTTTGCTCCATCTTCTGACCATGCTCCAGATTACTAGCATAGAGCTTTTTCTCATATTCAATGGCAGCCCTAAATCAAATGGTAGTTACACTTTCAAACCCCTTTGAAGAAAATGATTTTCCAATTTTTTAATTGCATTTGGAAAGAAATATGAAATCTGATTATTAGCACAAGTATTTTAGTGCACCTACATGCTAAAGATTTGGATGACAAGGAAAACAAGCTTCTACTGAACTTTAGGGAGGCCAAATGCATCTCCCTAGTATAAATTTAAAGAATCTTGGAATTCATTTTCATCATGTACAGGTCCTCAATTGAACACCTGTTGAATGCATGCGTACAGATGTAATTAAGTGCATTTGATTAATGGAATACTTTGAATATCTAATAGGATAGAGAGTGTTCCTCAACACCAAATGATATCATTTTGTTGAAGTGTTCCTCTTTATCAGTGTAAACTGTAAAATCCAAAACCAGAAAATAAACCACAGCATCGGAATCCAAATACAAAGTTATGTCTGGATTTGTGTGGCAGTGTGTGTTTGTGCGTTGTTCTTGAGAATGTGTTTTAAGAGAAAAATTCAGAAAATGGAAAGTAACCAAGCAGACCCATCAAGAAATTCCCCAACAATGCAATTACTCAAAAGATCACAGATCACTTCATCACAAAAAAGCTTTCAATTCGCCCATCAAGCAGCAACAACAAAGATTTCTTGGTATAACAAATTCAAACAAGCAAATTCTTACTTAAGATCTGCAATTATCTCATTCTTGTAAATTATTACTACTATTTTAAATCTATGAATTTATAAACAAATATTTGATGTAAACTACAGCATTTTTGAAATACTACAACAAAATAACATCTCTATAACACAAAATTTCACCATCTTCGCTGCCATAAAAGTCACGACAAAAGTCATATCTAAATAAGAGATCCTCCATATTCAAGAATTTGCGCAACCACAAAGTACTCATACAAAGTGTTTCATGCAAGTTAGTTACACAGAAGCACATAGTTGTGAAAGATGAAATTTCCAACATGTTCAATGTGCCTAGGTGCCAGGTCTTAGTTTACTCGGGCAAAACAACACTGTAAAGGAAAGTGCACTTTATGTGTTATTTTATTCGATATGAATTTATCGTTAAGTCCTATCGACATTTCAATATTTTTTGTTCTTAAGTTCGCCCCAACTAAATTTCCTGGCTACGCCACTGGACGATATATACAGATGCACCAAAGTAAAAAATTAGACCTTAAAACTTATTTAAAACTGGACCTTAAAAATTCCAATTTGTTAAACTTTACCTTCCACTTTGAATCTCCATTTGCATAATCTTTATCTCATTCTTAACTTCAATAATCTGCTCTTTTTCCATTTTCGCCTTCGCAACATCACTGCTAATCACTCTCAAATCCGTGGCAAGTTCCTGACGGTGCACGCTAAGCTTCTCTACATCAGCCCTCACCTGAGCAAGCTCACCTCTCAATGCATCAATGGACCGTACCTCCGAGTCCAATTTCAACGATCTTTCATAGACCTCCCGCACCTGATCATCCCTCTCCGCCTTGACATTAGCGGCGGCAGCCTTTAATCGTCGGATTTCATCTTGAATGAATGATAGATCTTGTTTTAGGGCGAGGTGATTGGTTGCGAGGTGTTGATTATCCCGAAGGAGGGTTTGGATTTCCCTGCGTTGGATAGCGATGCGGTCCTCGAGGATGGTGGTTTGATGGTTGATGATGAGAGGGAATTTTGAAGAATTGGGACGGTTGTGACCTCCCATCTCTCGTCGGAGATTTTGTTTGCAAATGACCAGAACGAAATCAAACCACCATCCTGAAAAAATTAAACCTAATCGCTCAAAACCCCATCATCTTTAGACTTTTTTCAATTCCACTCTAACATTAAAAAGTTATCAATTTTATTCAATTTTAAATTTTCTGTTTGTAATTATACCCGAATATTTTAATTTTTGATAATTTTTTATTTAAATGATGAAATCATTCAATTAACTAAATCTAAAGATGAATTAAATTCTTTTTTATTCAAAAAAGTACAAATAAATCTTTTATTTTTAAAAATTAACTAATGGATACTAAATTCTACCTTAAATACTATGGAGCCGAATCGCAGGAGATCTACTCCCAAATGATACCGGAATCCCGCCTAAAATAAGCCAGACAAAACCAGTGGCCAAATCTATAAAATCCGCCTCGACTGGAATATAATTGAATCCACAAGAATAAGACTAATCCCTGAGGACTCGGACAAAGCTCGCAACCCTGGAATTCGGACAGATTATTAGATCTGCGGAGATTCTCGAGTATCTTTCCTATTTGGATACAAACTCCAATTTAGGAAAATGACTTATAATTTAGGAAGACGAGACTATTTAAAAAGACGTTCCTAAATATGACTCATATCTGAATGAGACTTATATTCATAATTAGGGTCAAATCTTACTAAATAGGATGCACCTTCATATTCCAACTTTACAATATATACGGCCATCTATTATATAAGGAGTTTGAGGTATGTCTAAACACACAACTATACTGTTACTCAAAATGCTGCTTAAAGCTTAAACTAACTTTAGTAACGGAGAGTTAATTGGACCACCACCGTCCGGTTAGCTTCTACACTATTTTGCAGGTTACAGCACTAGATCAGAAGGCAGACTCCATCACTAACTATAAACCATAATCAAATTAGCACTAATTTTAATTTCTAATTACTTTAACTAAATTTAGATAAATTTTAAAAACATACAATTAATATATGCTAGACATGGAGAATGTTTTTAAATTTTCACTCTTTTAGATTTTTTTTATTAATATTTCAATATTTTTTAAAGAGAAAATAGGTTACTTACTTAAAAAAATTTCACCCTAATTTTTTTCCGTTTTTATGCTCACCTTATAAAGAAGTCTTTTGTACCCAGTTTTGGGTTTTTCGTTTCTATCCTACCCAAAAGAATTAAATTATACTCTTTTCATTTGAATTTTTTTTTTTAAATAATTCTTCATTTTTAACCTATATACTAATTAAATATTAATGCTATTAATAATATAAAAATACCATCTTCTTAAAAAAAACTAAAAAAACTAATAAATTGTATTTGATTCAAAAACAATTTCCCCGGAGCCGCCGCCGCTCCTTCTCATCGAGGAAGGAGCTGCTGCTCTTTCTCCAAATGCACGAGCGGCCGCCGCTCCTTCTTATCGGTTGGTTCCGAATTTTTTTTATTCTTTTTATAAAATTAAAAAAAAAATTATTAGAATATATTTAAACATTTTTAAGTTGAATGATTTATTTATATTTTTTAAAATAAAAAAGTATAATATAACTCTCAATTTAGTTGTTTCCAATGATTTCATCTTTTAATTTATTAAATTGTCAATTACATCCTTGTATTGGGTAGGGATGAAAACGAAAAATCCAGAATTGGATACAAATGATTTTTTTTACAAGTTCAGGGTATAAACGAAAAAAATTCAAGTTTGGAGTTTTTTACGTAATTAGGCCGAAAATATACACCATATATCTCAAAATCTGAAAAATTTAACAACATAATATATTTAGCAAAAAGATTTTTCTTTTAATTTTTCATTTTCAATTTTACCTCTTTCATTTGCAAGTTATTTCATTAATTCTGCCCTATAGTTGTTGCTCTATAGTTGTCATTGTGTACTCATACACTCAAGTTTTTCCCACTTTCTCTTTTCTTATATATTTTATTCTTCACTTCCTCCATTACTCTATTTTTTTATTCACGCACTTTCTTCTCTTCCCCATTATCTCCCAAAATCACTCAACACAAACTTCTATTTTTATTATTAAATCATTATCAATGGCTTATATATGTAGTTCTTTTGCAAAACTGATTTCTAGAAAGCTCTGAATATAAAGACGCAGAAAGCTTTAGTTTCTAAGAAGAATTGGCGACCTCATCGACTCTAATATCTGTTCCAGTTTTAAAACATTGTTGTCGATGTTAAATGTGCCTATAGGATCACATACCAAAAATAAACGATTATTGAATTAAGTGTTATTTCATCTGTCCCACAGTTTAAAACAAATATAAATACTAAAAAAACGAGCTTATTTAAATAAAATGAGTTGATTTATAAAATACACCACTTATCATTAGAGCATCCACAATGGTGGATACTCTCAGGTTGGTGACTACCAACCGCTCAATGGTGGGATCTTTATTTTTTATTTTTAATAATAAATAAAATGTTGGAAAATGTAACTGATCATGCTATTCTTTTCTTTTTTTCAAAGTAAATTGGGCAATGATAATATTACCGTAACTCATTTTACCGTTGTTTTTTTTAATTTTATCTTTGTAGTATAAATATTATTTGGACTTAATTTTATTTGTTCAATTGCTCTAAATATCTATATTTTAATTGTCAGTCTCTACAAAAATTTCTTATCCTTTTATTTTATATATTTTATAAAGTAATTATCATTTACTACGGTGATAATTATTTTAAAAATAATTTCAATCCTCCAAATTTAGAAAATTCCGCATCTCCACAAAATTCTAATCAATTTAATTTTCCAAATCTTTCTCATTTCCCATTTTCTTTTCCTAATCCAAATATGTCAAATATTGGATATCCACTACAAATTCCGTTTCTTTACCAAATTTTCAAAATACCCCATTTTTAATTTTTCCAAACTCAAATTATTTCAACCCGGCTATAGCTAATAATTATTATAATCCGGGCATGAGAGCTGAAATTTTAACACCACCGAGTGAGGAAATAAAAGATTTTGATGGAGCTTCCGGTACTAATCAAGGAACACCGAAGAATTCTTCTTCCGATTCACAATTTCTGCCGTATTCCACTCAAGAAGGGCTTGAAACATCAATGATGAAAGACTTCTTGTAAGTGCTTAACTTACAATTTCAACTAATAGCATTACTGGAAATGCCCAAAATAGCAAGCAGTTTTGGAAAAGGATCACCGATTACTTCAACGAAAATAGAAAATCAAGGCCATCAAGAGCAAGTAATCCGACTAAGCAACGTTGGTATTGGATGATTTCGATGGTGAATGAATACAACCAACATTATAATAAATTAGTGGTGGAACATCATAGCGGATGGAGTGATGATCAACTAAAGCAACGTGCCCGCGAGCTTTATTTTCGTATTCGTAAAAAACATTTTGTTCTTGAACATGTGTGGGTTATGTTGAAAGATGATCCAAAATGGAAAGCAAATTAGCCTCCTCAACATATATGCTTCCAAAAAGACAAGACTTGATGAGTCCGGCGCATACACATCTTTATCGAATCCAGATATAAATATCGACATCGATGATAGTGAGGTTGAAATTCGTCCAATTAGCCAAAAGGCGGCAATGGCGGCAAAGGCAAAGGGTAAAAATAGGATAAGGCGACGAGCAGACGAACCGAAGAAATTAAACAAGAAAAGTGGGAGAAATGCAATAAAGCCCAACAAGACAAAATAGCGTCATGCAAGAGTTAGCAAGGGTTCATGAGCATCGTATACTAACCATGGATACGAGTAACATGAATTCAGATCAACTTTACAATCATTATGTGATTGTGGATGCTATTAATGCTAAATATAAACCATCATAGTTATAAATTATATTTTCATTTTATGTAATTTTAATATTTTGCAATTTAAATTTATGTAATTTTATTTTTATGTAACTTTAACTTTATGTAATTTGTTTTATGTAATTTTAATTTTATATAATTTCAAGTTTCTTTAATTTTATATTGTGGAATTTTATTTTTATATAACTTTAACTTTATGTAATTTTAAGTTTATTTGATTTTAATATTATGGAATTTTATTTTTATATAACTTTAACTTTAATTATTTCAATTTTTTGTAATTTTAATATCATGGAATTTTGTTTTTATGCAACTTTCACTTTATGAGAAGTAGCCGTTGTGAAAGTAGCTATTGTAAAAGTAGTTATTGTAAAAGTAGCCATTGTAAAAGTGTGTGTATATATATACAAATGAGATGTTTCCCATAATCATTTACCACACTATTTTTTTCATACATATTCTTGAATTCCCAAATCATAGCCTACAAAATGGATCCTTACGATCTAGAACAAATAACAAAGCTTTTTAGAGACGAAATGATGGATAATAGTGATGAAGAAATGTTTATAATGTTGCAAGAATGGGATCAGCAACAAAGTGAAGCATCCGACAGCCGTGGACGGAGTCGAAGGTATTATAATCGAGAATGTGCAATGGGACACGATCGACTCTTCAATGATTATTTTGCCGACAATCCAGTTTACCCGGCAAATATATTTCTTCGAAAATTACGAATGCGAAAAGCGTTATTCCTTCATGTAGTTGAATCTCTTCAAAATCATTCAGATTACTTCCAAATGAGGGTTGATGCAACTGGAAAAAGCGGACTTTCTCCGCTTCAAAAATGCACTGCTGCTATTCGTCAATTAGCTTATGACGCCCCAATTGACAGTTATGATGAGTATATAAGAATTTCTGAAACCACTGCAATCGAATGTTTATTCAACTTTTATCGGTGCATGATGGAGATTTCTTCATCTAAATATTTGAGAAAGCGCCAATGCTGAGGATGTTGAACGCTTATTGCACTTGCATTCTGAGCGCCACGACTTTCCTGGGATGCTTGGGAGTGTTGATTGTATGCACTGGAAATGGAAAAATTGTACAGTTACATTGAAAGGCCAATTTACTCGAGGTGATCAAGGATCTCCAACAATTATGTTGGAAGCAGTTGCATCAGTATATCTCTATATGGCATGTATTTTTTTGGTGTTGCTGGATCTAATAATAACATCAACGTGCTCAATCAATCTCCATTATTTAATGACGTTTTGAAAGGATATGCTCCAAAGGTCCAGTTCACAATAAATGGAACACAATATTCAAAGGCGTATTATATAGCTGATGGAATCTATCCGGAATGGCCAACATTTGTTAAGAGTTTTACATAGCCGGAATACTAAAAAAGAATTAAATTCAAACAAATGCAAGAGTCTGCAAGAAAGGATGTCGAGAGAGCTTATGGTGTAATCCAATCTCGATGGGCAATAGTACGTGGTCCTGCCCGTTTTTGCATAGAGAAAAGTTGAAAGATATAATGTATACATGCATTATATTGCATATGATTGTAGAGGATGAAGGAGATGCAATAAAAAATTGGAATGACAAAGAAGTAGAACTACCGATACCCGTAAGCTAAGGATCTATCTAAAACTTCCAACATTATCTTCAGAGGGATGTGGAAGTACGCGATCGCGAAGTACACTATCGTCTCCGTTCGGACTTAGTCGAACATATTTGTCAACATTTTGGAGAAAACGAAAATTTATAGTAACTTTATTGTAAATTAGTGTTTTTATTTGAAGTATTTTATGTTTTTTTTTATTTTGAATTATTTTATGTTTTTTTATTTGAAGTATTTTTATGTAGTAGTTTTTTTAACAATTAATGATTTATGTATTTTTTTATTAATATGTTTTTTTATCATTAATTATCAATTACTTTACTTATTGTTATAATATATTATTATTTTTTAAAAATATTATTTAATATTTTTGGTGTATTATTTTTAATAATTTGCAACATATTTTTAATAAATAATTTAATTCATACGTAATTATTTGTACATAATTAAAAAAGGCCAAATGTTGTAAAAAGGCCAAACCTTTCACAAAAGTTTCATAAAAGTCACGACCTTTCAATTTTGTCGATTTTGGCCAAAAACTGATTATTTGGTTTCACAAAAGTCCCGACCTTTCAATTTTGTCGATTTTGGCTAAAAATGGATTATTTGGTTTCACAAAAATCCTGACCTTTCAATATTTGGCATGCCACATAAGCGTCACATAGGCAAATTGCAACCAAATTGAGAGTTGGCCACAATTGAAACCAAATAATTTGTTTCTGGCCAAAATCGACAAAATTGAAAGGTCGGGACTTTTGTGAAACTTTTATGAAAGATTTAGCCTTTTTAAGACATTTGGCCTTAAAAAAATTATGAGTAGAATATATTTTTAATAAAGAAAGTAGTACGAAATGGGTGGTTCCCTTATCAGTTTGCTTTTTAAAATCTAACCATTGTAGAATATTGTATAATAAGATTGAGTTTAATTGAAAGCTGATGTGACATCTTATCAGACTCAAAAATAGTCTAACGACTGTAGATGCTCTTTATTTATTATAACAATAATTTTATTTTTTACTATTTTTTGTGTTATTTTTAATACATTCAACTATAATAAACAAGGACATGCATGGAAATTAAACAATCAAATAATAAATTACAGTTTATAATTTGGTACAAAACAAATAAAAGTAGCAAATATCAATTTAAGACAGAAAAAGTAATTAATATATAAATCCATTGAATTAGAAATTATCTATATTTATTGAATCCAGGACAGTAATTTGATCTAGTAAAAAGATAAGTTTGTGATTGTTAATTAATTGGTTAATTAAAAGTTGATTTGATTAGATATTGTAATTAGATTAGGATAAGAAGGTAGTTACTGGTTATTATTCCTTCCATTCCAATAGAGTTATCAATTTTACCTTTATCATATTATTTAAGAAAAATAAATAATTAATATTTTTTTATTTATTTTATCATATCCTTATTTAATATAAGTCCACTTGTAATTTTCTTTCAATTTACTCATTAGTGAATTTTAAATAGAATAATATAGGAAAACTAAATATAAAAGTTGTTACTTTTTCAAAGTGGAAAAGAATTTTGGAACAATAAAATTTCTTAAAGTGGACAACTCTATTGATCGAAACTGAGTGAGTACTATTTGACTTAATTATTTAAAAATATCTTATTTTTTGATTTTTTATGGTTTATATTTTAAATTATCAATTTTAATATATTTTTTAATTTTTAATTTTAATTACAAATATTTAATTAAATTAGAGTAAAAAATATCAAATATGTATCCTCATATTGTTTGAATTGTTCCAATTTGTGCTTTTACTATCGAGAATTTTAAATATGAAAGATGTATTTAAACTTTATTCCATTTTTAATTCAAATAAATGATTACAATTGAAATTGAAAAGTGAGAGAAAATTAACAATTTTAAAAGTTTGTGCATAACGAAAAAAGTCAAAAAATAGTGTATTTTTTTCATTAAGCCTCGAGAAAAGGGATTAATAAACTTTTAGTAGTTAATTTTTAAAAAAAATAACAATATGATGTCTTAATAAAAATTTATACCAAACCAAAAAATGAACTTATTAATAATTACAAATTAGTTGTTCCAACCGATTTATGTCAAAAAAGGTGACATGACGTATGACGTAAATGAAATATACTTGTGACTAACAGGCGGTTTTACATGCTACCGAAACAAAACCGGTTGAAACAATTAATTTGTAATTATTTAACAAAATTATAATCCATATCAATATAAATTTTCATCGAGACACATATAGTCATTTCAAACACCAAAAATTTATTAATCTCTAATCATCCACCTCAACACTTGTTGACGTGGCTTTATCATGGCCTTTTTTTCTCTTTGAAATGGAATAACATCACCCAGCTGACAATGAGTTTGTCTTCAACTACTTATGTTGAGAACCAGAGAGGCAATTCTGATACTCCCCATTAACATTCACTTGTGAAATGGCAATTTCCATTTCTCGGTGTAACCAATTCTTCCATTGTTGGACAGTTCCTAAAGCATCCCTTTTCAAGAGGAAATGCCTCTCTTTTGCTTCATCACAGCAACTCAACTCTTCTGGGTTAGCAAATCCTTTATTTTTTTGTACTTCTTGTTGTTGTTTTTCTTCTTCATTCCAAGATTTAATGGTTCTTCTTCTTTGTTTTTTATAGTACAGAGCTTTGTTTTTGCATTGGAACTCACCTCATCCCACATCCCAATAAGGTAGCTATCTTTTTTCACAATCTTTGTATAGCAATGGTATGATTATCTTAGTTAAATTTCATTTATTTAGATTGACAAAGGTGGGGAAGATGCATTCTTCGTGAGCACCTACAATGGAGGAGTTATCGCGGTCGCTGATGGTGTCTCTGGGTATGAATGACATTCTTGGTTTGGTTCGGTTTGATTTGAATCTTGAAAATTAAGTTTCTTTTGATATTGAAAAGTTTAAAATTTTGATATGCTTCGAACCGAATGCACACCCGGATTACGAGTGCTATTCAATTAGTATTTATTTTGAATTCATTTGGAATTTTTTTAAATATTGTCTTGCTTATTTTAAAAGAATTTAATAAGAAATTTGTTTGAATATGAAATAAATTCTGAAGTATAGTTTATCCATATATCTGTGTGATTTCTGATTATTTATATGAAATGACATACTACCAGAAATTTGTTGACGAAACCTAAGACTTGGTTTCCATTTGCATGATCTTAGCTGGGCTGAAGAGAATGTGGATCCTTCGTTGTTCTCTCGGGAACTTATGGCCAATGCTTCATGTTTTGTAGGGGATGAAGAGGTACTTCTATACTAGTGTCAGAGTGTGTATATGCAAGTTAATAGTATTAGTTTTTGTTAATGCTCTTCACAATTAATATTCGATGTTTTGGATTGTCAGCAATCATACTTTGCTGTTATAATATATGCTATGTTGCACAAAAACTTATTGAGTCTTATGTTTCGGTGTTTCATTTCCGTTCTCGAAAATGCTTCTAAAACTGAAATTTTTATAATTATAACTATGCCACCATAATGTTTTTCGTTTCAACGTTTTTGTGCTGCATTGTTTCTATTTGCATATAGCAGAGGATATATGTATCCAGCAATTCAGAATTCCTTACTTTTTGATAGGTAAACTATGATCCTCAACTCCTCATAAGGAAAGCACATGCTTCTACTTCCTCTATAGGTTCAGCTACTGTGTAAGTCCTACATGTTGTTCCCATGAGAGAATTGATAAATCTGCTTTTGGACCTTTGAAGTTAACATGTAACGTCATTAAACTTCACTTGGTTTTAATAGAATTGTTGCCATGCTGGAGAGGAATGGAATGCTAAAGATTGCTAATGTAGGGGATTGTGGAATAAGGGTCATTCGCTGTGGTCCGTCGGTTTTCCCTTCTCTATTTCACGTTTCTCTGAATTTTATGTTTTCGTTCGCATTCAATTATTTTTTTTTTCACAAAATCAAATTTATTTAATTTGATTGCATGTGAACTATGCAGGTCAGATAATTTTTTCATCATCGATACAAGAACATTATTTTGATTGTCCCTATCAATTAAGCTCAGAAATGCTCACGCAGACATATGCCGACGCCATGGTATGATGATATCTAGCTCTCCTAAAATGTAGAACCGTATGAATGTCATGTGGCGAGCTATGTTGAAGCATTTTTTCTTTCTAATCTTAAAAAAGGTTAGCAGTCTGGAATTAATGGAGGGAGACATCATTGTGATGGGCTCAGACGGACTTTTTGACAATGTTTTCAGTGAAGAAATTGTTTCAACAATTACTGAACACAAGGGTGTGGCAGAGGCTGGTATGGTTTCGTAGTTTAGTTATATTATGTTAGAGGAGTCTATGATTTTCTAACTGAGATTCAATGTGGCTGCTAGCAAAGGCATTAGCTAACCTAGCAAGAACACATGCACTGGATTCAGAATTTGACTCGCCGTATGCCTTGGAAGCAAGATCAAAGGTGAAACTATTTATGAGAGTTGAGCAATTACTGAATAACCTTTGATAATTGCTAATAAACCTTTGTAAACAGGGTTTTGATGTTCCATTGTGGAAGAAAATACTTGGAATGAAGCTTACAGGCATGTTCTTATTTCTCATATAATTGCTGCTTTCATCAACTTGATAGTCATAGTATAGATAATTGTGTGACCAAAATAATTGCATTAACTCATCCCAAGGTTTGTGACTAGTGGGATTGTTCTCAGCATGTAGTTAGTTAGAATTGTAGCCTTTGTAGGGGGTCGCAAATGTGGTGACCAGTGGCGAAACTATGAATTTTATTGAGGGAAGGGGCGGAATTTTATTTGACGGAACGACATGGCGTCTATTTTTAGGTCAAATGATATCGTCGTTCGGATATTTTTTTTAGCTAAAAGAAATATTACTTGGTCTAATTTTAAGTAAAAAAAGTTATTTGCTCTATTTTTTATGTATATATAATTGAGGAGGGGTGAGCACTTGATGAAGGAATTGAATCCGCAATCTTAGCAGTTTGTCGCCAGCAGTTACATTATATTTTTTTGTGATTGATTCTGCTAAATTGGGGATATTTTTTATTTAAGAGTTTAATTGGTTGAGAATTTACTTCAAGAGTTTGAACATTCTTTTTATAATATCTAGTGGATTGAAATGATCTTTTTACAAAAACACATCCATCTCCTTCGTTTTAAACACACACAAAATAAAAAAGGCTTTTGCCCCTTCTCCGTTGATGAAGGGGCAAAGCTTCTGGCTAAGGGGGTGTGCCTAACACACGTCATGGTGGTACATTATCTTTTCAAAATTCTTTATTATTTTATGTTCTAGATTATCTTTCTCGGATAAAGGTATTTATTATTCGGACGAAGGATATGTGTTAATCGAGGTAAAGGTGTGATAGTCGGATGATATGTCATGCCATTCTTGATTCATTGACAGGAGGGAAGGTTGATGATATTACTGTGATTGTTGGCCGCATCGTAAAATCAGAAGAACCAGAAGTACCAACGCTCTCAGAAGAACCGGAAGTACAAGAAGAACCAACACTCTCCAACGACGCTGAAATATGAATAGTTTTACACAATACTTTACTGCATCATTGTAAAGATCATCCAATTGCTTTGATAAGCTACTGAGTTGAAAATTGTTCCATAAAACACCTGATTATGATAGATTTAATTTCAAAGTTTTCGCCAGCGTTAGCTTTTTATGCAATCGTAAAGACAGCTTAAACCTTTCTTCAATGGCATCTCATGATATGTGTCATTTGCTATGTAAAATTGTACTGATATTTTATTTTTAGTGTGACAATTGGTATAATTTAATTATAATCTCCAATAGAAACAGTTTAAAAAATTTAGTTCAATTAGGCTGCATGTCACTCTCATTTATATAAGACATAATTCCCTTCGAATAAAGGGAGTTTACTGTTATATTCAAGCAGAGAAGTTAATTTAGCAAATAGTACTGACAAAAGTAATACTACATAACAATAACAGTAAGAATCTTCTCAAAAAAAAAAAGCAATAACAGTAAGAATAGGTCGAGTTAAATTAAAATATAAAGAAAGGGAAATTAATGGAAGAAAAATAATCCTTCAATTATTCATGAAATACACTACTTGTAGCCTCAGCCGTAATCCTCGCATCAATATGAAGCCCAAAAAAATTCTTCGAAAAGAAAAAAATTGCCGAGACAAAGCTGTGTGGGGGGTTTCATTCTGCTCAGGGTGATGAACTTAAGAGCATAACATAATTATCAATAAGATTATGAGACAACAATGTGTACAACATAACTAATTCTGACCTGATTTGATAATTAATGAGCAGCAAAGACTATAAAGAGGGTGCGCATGCCTTGCATACCGTCCCTCGTGTGAAGCTAACACCTTCGAATTGTACATCATTATTGTGTTGCAACCGCTAAACTACAAATGCCATTTCATCCGCCCCATTCAGGTGACAGTGCCGCTATTTTTATTACCATTGAGTTCCTGAAAGAATACTTTAGAGGCTTCATAAGTAGACCAGCAAATTGCAGCAGCAGGAGCATGGAAGAGCATCCTCGGAATCCAACCCCTCATCAGCCCTTTATACCCATCCTTTTTCACTATAACCCGAATAACGTCTCCAATTGAACCACTTTTGAATCTATCACATCCGCAGATACCCTGTGAATGCAATTGTTAGTTTCACTGAACTAATTAACAAATTTCATGCAATATCTGATAATTTTAGGAATTGAGTAATCTTCGTGACTTGTAGTTTCAGTTACTATTTGTTATCAAAAGTTAAGTACGTTCTATAAATGAAGTTCACCTAATTGTTGTAAACTTTGGGTGCACATAAACTAGAAGTTTTATCTGATCAGCTATCCCTTCCCCTTTTTTTCTTACTTCCTATGGGAGAACAAAACAAAAGGCAATGCTTGATATTGTTCAAAAATTCAATAAATTTCCATTCATGAAAAGCAATTTTTAATTCAATTTCCGTACTTTAATTATGTTTATCTAAACACATTTTCATTAAGTATAATTTCTTTTTATGCAATTTTGAAGTCGAACAAAATAAAAAGATTCTGAGGCCTAACACCAAGTCTTTAATTGACATGATATGAATGTTTTTGTAGGATCAGCCAGAGCCCTTTTTTTGGTAGAATAGCAATACGCAAAAAGCCAGCTAACCAATAAGAGCATAATGTAACCACGTAACAAAGAAGAACAGACAACACAAGATTTTAATATGATTAAGCTTCCTTATGCCTCTCAGCTACCTTTTCCACACCCCCCCTGGATAATGAGACAGGAAGAATTTAGCAATACAGTAAATGATCAAGCATACGGCCCTTGTACAGCCATAACAGAACGTCTCTCACTAAATCTTTTATCGCCCCAGGCTATCTTCAAATGCCGCTATGAACCAACATATCCATAACAACAACAGTTCCCACTTATTTTTTGACAAAATTTATGTCATGAACAGAAATTAATCTAATTCGGAAGCCTAAAACTTAATTAAGAAGATGAAACACATTCTACCTGCAAAAAGTATTTGGAGAGAATTGAAATAAACTTCTAACTCATTGTTAAGAACAGTTGACTCTTGATACAAAGAGTTCAGAGAAAAGAAAATCATTAAGATGGGATCCTACTTAGCTAAGAGTCTATGTGGTACTTGCATAAGCATTCCCTGACCCTGGCCCCATCTTCATTTATAAGAGAATCAACTCATAAATCCTCCGACTTAAAAGAGTACAGAGACCTGCTTTTTCCTAGGCACTTCTTATTTGTAGATAAAACTATTTTTTTTTCTTAGTTTATTGCTTCACTACATATTTCATGGTTTATTACTTTTCTACAGACTGAAAAACAGAAAATCTAGATATATAGGTATCATGTGATACCCATTTGTGATCTGTTAGCTTTATCTAAATGCTTCAGTATAACAACATTGGTAGTTTGATTTAGACAAGCAGAAACAAACATGTTCTATAACATAAAAGCATACAGACAAAATGTGTATTTTGCCAACTACTAATGTTAGTTGTTGGGGTGGTTGGTTTTTTAGTTTTTTTTGGCTTATTTCTCTCCATATTCCATCTGTTTCTAATCTCCTTTAAATTGACAGAACATTCAACAGAGCAACAATCATCCCTCCAGCAGAACCAATAGATGATGTTCTCACCATTTCAACGACCTAGTTAACTGATGATATTTCTCTCCATCTCTCATCTCTTTCCAAATACCTCCTTTTCATTGTCCACTTGCTCTTGTTATAAGATTTTTCTCTTCTTCTCCTCTTCCCTTCTCTGCCTGACCCTTCTTTTGCTTATAGTACTTTATTGTTGAGTATATTCAAATGGATCTTTCAATGCGTTCTAAGATTTCATTACAAGTTCGAATGATTTCTTGCTTGTCCTTATAGTGCACATTTCTTTTGATTTAAAAGAGTGATTATTTCTGTAATTTGAAAAGTATGTTCTGAATATGCAATGGACCACTCAGTAAATACGTGTGTATTTATAGCCTATATTATTATAATATATATGACGATGAAAAAGAAAGAAGAGAGAATTGCTTTGAGAAAAAAAGCAATACAAACAAACTGATTCACATTTTTTTCGGACGGATGATATCAAATATAACCAATGAAATCCACCACTTACGTTTAATTGGCAGAAAAAAGTTTGAAGAACATTAGAATTGGATTTGCTATGTTGGACCAAAAGAACAGAACAATGTGAACATAAGAACTCTAATAAAAGAAATATCATTGTAAAAATTAAACACTCGGATATTCTAGAGATGGAACAGCCAGCTACAACAATGATGCTGCTGGTTGAGAACTTAATTTTCCAGGTTCATGACTGATTTTCTTTTATTTCCTTTCTTTGCTTTTACTAAGGAACAAAAACGTTAGTCGCCAGACCCAAAAAGAACAAAAAGCCAAGCAATTAGCTAAGAAACTAGTTAGGTATAAGATCTCTATCAAGGGAATAGGGTACAAACTTATAACATCTATGAATCTATGAACAATTGGCAATAAACAAAGCCAAACATAAAATTTACTAGATAGTGCTACTATGCTACTACATAGCACCTTGAAAAAGCTA
Source organism: Mercurialis annua (assembly GCF_937616625.2). Lineage (NCBI taxonomy): Eukaryota > Viridiplantae > Streptophyta > Magnoliopsida > Malpighiales > Euphorbiaceae > Mercurialis > Mercurialis annua. The sequence continues at coordinate 44,423,542 of NC_065571.1, forward strand.
AGGTTGAAAATAGAAGGGCAAATTTTTTTCAGACATAGCTTAAAAAGCTGGTCTGGCTGCTTGAAATCAGCTGATAAAAGAAATTTATGATACTACGAGGAAGTTTAAAGTGTATGTTGTAATTAATGAAGAAATTATGGGAGTTCAGAAGGAAATTCAAAATCTTCCAAGGACTTAGTGCTGCATGAGCTATTCAAATCTAAACATGAGAGGTGTACTGACTATGTTTATCTACCTACACGAGCGAAGCATCTACTTAAAGAGAATCTGCTTCATACAAATAAACAGCAGAATCAGCTCTAGTGGCCACTGGCCAATAACTTATTGCGCTTTTACTAAACAAAAAGATAATGTCAAATAGATAGACAGAGCAGTTTTAATTCAACTGCAAGAACTTGCAAGTCGAAGTTGTGACGTAGCTTAATGGATTGTTCTATCTTCTATTTACTTCGTTTACCTCCACCATTTTCAAATTACATTGTCATTTTCTCCCCATACTCAAGGTGGTAGCTTTACATATTATAAGCATTCAAACTCCCGTCTTCATGTTCTTATTGTTAACATAATTACTTAAGCAACATATAAATCTAATACATGTATGAATAAAATTGTAAATTTCTCCTCAGAATCTTAAAGTATGAAATCGCAAACAGACGAACAAAGAATAAAGACGGTACCTGGCACTGCAACTGAGTCTTGACAACATCAAGAGGAGTAGTAACAGCAGCAGCAAGTGCACCAGCAGCAGCTCCAGCAGTAGCATGAACAATCAACCGCTCATCAGTAGCACTCTCCGGAGAGACCTCCATCAAAGCTCGTTTAGTAGCTTCATAAGTCGCAAAATGCACAGCCGTAAAAGGCGCATTCATCAAAACCGTAGTCCTATACGACGCGTAAAACGCGCCAAACCCCTCTTCTCTCAACACCCTCTTAACACAATCCCACACACCCTTATACGCATTACTCCCCAGCTGCAGTCTCTGCTTCACCATATCCATAGGCGTAAGCACCGCGTCGCTGGCAACCGTCGCGCAAACACCCGACATAGCATGCGCCATCGAATTATTCGGATTATCACCAGACAAATACTTCTTACACACCTCATAGATCGAAAAATAAACAGCGTGGGCAGGGCCGGCGCCGATACCCATGGCGGCGATACCTCTGTAGAAGGCGGAGGGGCCCTCCGTTTGAAGAATGGAGCGGAAGGCGTGAGTGACGCTGACGGATTTAATGGGGCAAGAACCGAGGGCTTGCATATGGGTTTTGACAGTGTCGACGGGGAACATGGCCATGTGCTCGACTGAACCGGCTATGGAACCGGCAATCATGAACTGCCAGAAGTGGAGGCCGTCGTGAGAGGTCATGGCGGGTGATATTTCGGGGCGGAAATCGGGGCGGAATTCAGGGTTTTGGAATTTGGCGGTGGCTTCGGCGGCCATTGAAGAGAAGAAAACAAGGTTATTATTGTCTTCTTCGTCTTCGTTTTATTTGGATTGAATTAAAGGAATGACTGAGATATGTAAGAAGTTGTGGATATATAATAACACTATTTTAGATTTGGTTTCAGTTTTGTGAAGCCAAGTCAGAGGAAGACGAACAGGATTTTTTGCAATTTAGGTTTCCAAGATTTAAGGGTTTAATTTAGTTTATCAGAAACAAAAACGGATTTTATCTCTGGAAAATCATTACTTATTTATGTTTTTTTATTTTTAAAATAAGACAGAGGAAGTAAATAAATAAAATTTCATATAATTTTTTAAAAAAATTTCATTCCATCGTGTATGATTTTTAATTTTATTATTTTGATCATTCATAAATTTTATAGAATTATTTTATATTTGTTAAAGAAAGTATATAAAAAAAGTTATGTATTGATAGAAAGATTCAATTTTTATATTTTTTCCGTCCTATACAGAAAGTTCCATATTCCATTTTTCAATATCCATTTAGAAAGTTTCAGTCTATTTTTGAAATATTTTTCCATTAAATTTTTTTTTACTATTTTTTTAATTATTTTAAAAGAATTTTATAAAAAATGAGGCAACATATAAAAAGACAAAGATAAATAATATTTTGTTAATTTATGTGTAAAAGCAAATCCTACTAAAATGGAATGAAGGAAGTATATAAAAAAAATTATTTTGAGTTTTTCTATTATAGCAGCATCCCCTTGCGTGCGAGATATTTCTATGCCAGCCAGGAATAACGGCTTTGTTATGAAAGAAAGCAGTAAACTGAACATTCCCATTTATGGATTGACTAGTTCTATTTAAGTTTAGCCTAGCACTCTAACAATTCTTTTTTCTCCCACTAGATAGCTAGCAGAAAAAATGGAATTGCTTGAAAAGAAACTTAACCGCCCATCGTTATAGACAAATAAGGGTATATTCAGCGAGAACATAGGTTTAATTCAACGAGTAGCCTTTTCTAAAGAAGCGCTGAGTGCTTACTCCATAGGAATGGAAGATAAAGCTCTTGGCCTGATTGGTATTGTCAAACCATTTATGTTCAGAGAAATGAATGGCTTACGAGGAATGGAAAGAAACATATTTTATTAGAAGATTATTCTTTCTAAGAGTAATAAATTGTTTCCAGGATTTTTTAAATGATTATTCTGTTTCGGAGCATGCTGCGCACAACATAAACATAAAGAAATAACGAATTGAAGCACAAGCAAGAGTTGATGGCAATGAGATAAAGCAAGTAAGGGCATAAAGCACAGTTGGATCGGAGAATTCTCTTCCCTTCCTAACACAGTTTGTCAAAACTGTGTGTTTCAACAGCAGCAATCACACAGATTGCCACATCAGCCAAAGGACTCAAGTCACGTGGATTGCTATTTCAGCAAAACAACTCATCTACAGCTCAGCATGACAGCTGTAATTAGGCCAGTAAAGTGTGTTTTATAGTTTGTTAAAAGTTGTTAGGAAGCAGTTATATTTCAACTTAGCTTTGCAATCTCAGCAAGTATATAAGCTGAGATTGATAGTTTGTAACACTTAATTTTTGTGATTAATAAATAGAACAATTTTTCCTCTCTTTTTTGTTATGGTATCAGAGCCTTGTTGCTCTTGATCTTCGTCTTCTTCGTTTGAAGTAGTTTCTTGTTTTCTGGTTCAACAATGGCGCACACTTTACCTAGAGCAGAGGAATCAATTTCTTCTCCATTCTTTGTTCATCCAGGTGAAAATCCCTCACTCGTTCTTGTTACAAATTTGTTTGATGGAACTAATTACAATGCTTGGTATAGATCAATGCGTATGGCTTTGATCTCAAAAAATAAATATAAGTTTGTTAATGGCTCAATTCCTGCACTTAGTCCTGATCATGATAACTATGAAGTTTGGGAAAGATGTAACACACTTGTCATGTCGTGGTTGTATAGATCTGTAACACAGACTATAGCTGATAGTGTTTCGAATCTTGATAGTGCTTTAGATGTTTGGATAGACTTGAGAGATCGTTTTTCTCAAGGAGATGCCTATAGAATAGGTGATCTTCAAGAAGAAATATACACATATAGACAGAATGCCTTGAATGTAACTGAGTACTACACACATTTGAAAACTCTCTGGGATGAGTTGAAAAGCTTGAGGAATTTGCCTGTTTGTACTTGTGAACCTAAGTGTTCTTGTGGTCTGATAGAAAGAGTCAGACTGAATTTAGATAATGATCATGTGATTCGTTTTATGAAAGGATTGAATGAGAATTTTGGCACAATCAAAACTCAGATATTGATGATGGAACCACTTCCAAAAATTAATAAGGCCTTCTCTATGGTAATTCAATTTGAAAGACAATTGAATGCTACTGGCAATAAGTTGCCTGCTGAATCAAGTGTATTCATGGCTAAAGGTTTTAGTGAGAGTGATGAACAAGGATATGAATCCAATATCTGTTATGCTAGAGGTAGAGGTGTAAGCAATTTCAGAGGAGGAATGTTTAGAGGCAGAGGTGGTTATCTTAATCAATTTGCCAAACAAAAACTTTGTTCCCATTGTGGACAAACCAATCACACAGTTGATTACTGCTATAAAAAATATGGATACCCTCCTGGATTCCAGCCAAGGTACAAGGGAGAGAGTAGTGGATATGCTAATAATGTACAACTTGAATAACAGGAGTACATGAATGCTCAGGGACAAATGAATGGTTACAGAGTAGATCAGTCTCAACAGATGATGATGAACAATCAATCTGCACAGATCATGAACAATAGACAGGATATGCACACTCAGCAGCATAGACAGGATATGCACACTCATCAGCATTCAAATGAAGGGCAAATCTTCCCTTTCACTCCTGAGCAATATCAAAAGATTATGTCTTTGATTCAAGCAGACAGGATTGGTGAGACACAGATTACAGCTCATGCAAATTCACTTTCATCTACCTTTAAACCAATGACAGAAGAGCAAGGTATTGTTCATGCTTGTTATTTCTCATCTAAAGGTTATAGAGAAAGTTGGATATTAGACACTGGAGCTACAGATCACATAATCTGTGAAATTGAATTCTTTAAGGATTATAAAAAGGTTCAAAATGTCCATGTCAAGCCACCAACAGGACAACTCATAGCAGTAACTCACATTGGTTCATTACAACTCAATTCTGATCTAGTATTACACAATGTTCTATATGTCCCAATGTTTAACTTCAATTTAATTTCAGCAAGCAAATTGACAGATGACAGACTTTTGTGCTTAATACTTTATCATGATCACTGTTTCATCCAGGATATGGAGACATGGAGGAGGATTGGATCAGCTAAGAAAAAAGATGGTCTATATCAACTCATGCAGGAGTCATTAACAGGAAGAAATTGTAATTCAGTTTTTTCAGTTTCTAAAGAAAATGCAGATGTTGATATCTGGCATTATAGACTTGGTCATTTGTCACATAGTAGAATAAAACCTCTACAGAAACTTGATTCAACAATTAAAACATCAGTGAATAAAGTCTGTGATGTATGCCATTATGCAAAGCAGAAAAAACTGCCCTTCCCAATAAGTTCTTCTGTTTCTAAAGAAGTATTTGACTTGCTGCACATTGACATTTGGGACCCTGTAGCAAAACCTTTCATTAATGGTTTTCAGTATTTTCTCACATTAGTTGATGACTTATCAAGATATTCCTGGGTCTTTTTGATGAAACATAAGTCAGAAGCAAGAATTCATCTGCAGAATTTCATTGCCATGGTTCAAACTCAGTTTTCTAAAAGAATAAAAATAGTGAGATCTGATAATGGAGGTGAGTTTGCTTGTACAGATTTCTACAAGGAACATGGGATTATTCATCAGACCAGTTGTGTCTATACTCCTGAGCAGAATAGTATTGTAGAGAGAAAGCAGCATCACATCCTCAATGTAGCAAGGGCAATCAGGTTTCAATCTAATCTGCCTTTACATTTTTGGAATTACTGTATTTCACATGCTGTCTATCTGATAAATAGAACACCATCTCCTATTATATCAGAACATACTCCTTTTGAGTTACTCTACAAACAACCTCCATCTTTACAGCATTTAAAAATCTTTGGTTGTCTTTGCTTTGCTGCCACTATACCAGCACACAGAACCAAATTTGATAAAAGAGCAGATAAATGTGTGTTCTTAGGTTTTCCATCACACACCAAAGGCTTTATTCTATACTGTTTAGATTCAAAGCAGATTATAGTGTCTAGAAATGTTATGTTTTATGAAACCACATTCCCATACAAAATCACCAAAACAGTCACTTCTCAAATAAATTCATCTGATTCAATCATTGATTCAGATTATTTCTTACCTATCCTTGAAAACCTTAATTCATCTCCACCTTCTTCACCACCTATTCCTTCTATTTCACAACCACCAGTTCCTTCTCTAAATTCAGACTCTGAATTTCCAGCTTTGAGAAGAACAACCAGAACATCACATCTACCAGCACACTTAAAAGACTTTACTTGTGTTTTACCACCTTCTTTTACCAAAAACACCACTACCCCTCATGCTCTTTCCAGTGTTCTATCATATGACAGGTTATCTCCTGCTCACAAACACTACACACTAACCATAGACACTATGACAGAACCTAAGACATACAATGCTGCTGTAAAGTTTGAATGTTGGAGAAATGCTATGAAAGCAGAACTTGATGCTCTAGACAAGACCAATACTTGGATTGTTACTGATCTACCAGCAGGAAAAAGAGCAATTGGCTGCAAATGGGTATATAAGATCAAATATACATCAACTGGACAGATTGAGAGATGCAAAGCAAGACTGGTAGCAAAAGGGTATACTCAACAAGAGGGTTTTGACTATCTTGACACATTTTCCCCTGTGGCAAAAATGAGTACCATCAGAACTTTACTCTCTCTGTCAGATGTGAATAAATGGCATCTGCATCAGCTTGATATCAACAATGCATTCTTGCATGGAGACCTTGATGAAGAAGTTTGCATGGTCATTCCTCCTGGTTTTGAGTCAACCAGTCCACAGAAAGTTTGTAAACTTCAAAAATCTTTGTATGGCCTTAAGCAGGCTAGCAGGCAATGGAATGCCAAATTAATTGGAGCTTTGCTTTCAATTGGATTTCATCAAGCACATTCTGATCCTTCCTTGTTGATAAAGAAAACAGGTTCTATCTTTATTGCTCTGCTAATCTATGTGGATGATGTTATTTTAGCCAGCAATTCTCAAGCTGCCATCTCTGAAATCAAGGATTATTTGCATACTACTTTTAGTATCAAGGATCTTGGTGTTCTGAAGTATTTCTTAGGCCTGGAAGTTGCTAGAAATTCATCTGGTATTCACTTGACACAGAGAAAATACACACTGGATTTGCTCACAGACATTGGTTTTCAAGATTCAAAACCAGTACCTACTCCTATGCTTAATTCTCAGAAACTGGCTAAAGATGATACTTCTCTTTTACCAGATAATACTGCATACAGGAAGTTGGTAGGTAATACCAGACCAGATATCTCCTACTCCATTCAACAACTCTCACAATTTCTAGATTGCCCAACTCAGGCAAATCTTCTTGCTGCTCATAGAGTACTAAGATACTTGAAAGGGGCTCCAGGAAAAGGGTTACATTTCTCAGCATCTTCTGATCTTAAGCTTGCTGCTTTTTCAGATGCTGACTGGGGTACATGTCCTGATTCCAGAAGATCTATCTCAGGATATTGTGTCTTCCTTGGTAGTTCTTTGATTTCTTGGAAGTCAAAAAAACAAACTACAGTTGCTAGATCAAGTTCTGAAGCAGAATATAGAGCACTTGCAGCCTTGACTTGTGAAATTCAATGGCTTGCTTATCTTTTTCATGATCTTCAACAGTCTCTTCCTTTACCAACAACAGTCTATTGTGACAGCCAATCAGCAATCCAATTGGCACACAATCCAATGTTTCATGAAAGATCAAAACATATAGAAATAGACTGCCATGTGGTTCGAGAGAAAATTTAGTCTGGCTTGATACACTTGCTCCCAGTCACCACAGACAATCAACTTGCTGATTGCTTCACTAAAGCTCTACCACCTCAAGCTTTCCATCAGGCCATTTCCAAACTGAGCATCATTGACATATTTGCTCCAGTTTGAGGGGGGGTAACACAGTTTGTCAAAACTGTGTGTTTCAACAGCAGCAATCACACAGATTGCCACATCAGCCAAAGGACTCAAGTCACGTGGATTGCTATTTCAGCAAAACAACTCATCTACATCTCAGCATGACAGCTGTAATTAGGCCAGTAAAGTGTGTTTTATAGTTTGTTAAAAGTTATTAGGAAGCAGTTATATTTTAGCTTAGCTTTGCAATCTCAGCAAGTATATAAGCTGAGATTGATAGTTTGTAACACTTAATTTTTGTGATTAATAAAGAGAACAATTTTTCCTCTCTTTTTTGTTACTTCCTCCATTTGCGTCTCTTGAATTTCCCGCCATAACATCTATACCCGCACTGAACATATACAAGAAAGACAGAAGATGGATTCGAGCATCCGTTTCGCTTCTTCTGTCTGCTCTCTCTTTCTTCGGCACTCTCCAGTCCACAACATACCTGATCTTCTCTTGATCCATCTGAATTACACCCTATTTTCTTACAATTTTTTTTGTTTAAACTTAAAAATTTCATTTATAATATTTTAATATTATTAATTTAAAAACATATATGTAATTTATTTTACAAATGCATGTTGCTTTTTCACTATTAATTTATAAATTAATATTTTTAGTTTATTAAATGTATTAATTTTAAAATTTAACTATAATAATTCTATCCATTAATAACAATTAATTATCTTATAAATTCTTTAAAGTGTTAGTAATACTATAATTTGCATTCAAACGCATCATGAATGAAACTTCTAAAATAACAGTGACAAAAATATTACATTTATTTCTCAAATAAATTGAATTGATGGTGCTCCACTAAACGTGACAATTGTATACATGATATAATAGGCTTAATATATAGTTTGACCTCTGAATTTGTACCCTTTTACTTATCTAACCTCTAAACTTAACTTCTCACCTATCGAACCTCTGAACTTGTTAAATAATCCGATTTAACCCCTAAACTTGATAAATACGTAAATATTGAACCCCTCCGTGCCACCTGTCACTTAAAACATTCTAGAAGAAATTGTGTATGAAGGGGTTCAATATTTACGTTTTTATCAAGTTCAGGGGTCAAATCAGATTATTTGATAAGTTCAGAGGTTTGATAGGGGAGACGTTATGTTTAGGGGTTAGATGGGTAAAAGGGTATAAGTTCAGAGGTCAACCTATGTATTCAGCCTGATATAATACCCCGGACTTTAATGGTAATTTTCCCTTCAACCGGTAAATAATGGACAATTACATATAAATTAATTTTGTGGGCAAATCAGTCGCGAATTTATTAATTATGGGTAATTAACTCCATTTTGACAGTTTATCCTCTGAATTTGTAAATTAATTGTTCAATATATTGATAATTTGCCCCCTCAATTCGTAAACTAATTTTTTCAAATGGGATTAATAGTCAATAATTATCAAGTTCGTGACTAATTTGCTCACAAAGTCAATATAAGTGTTAATTGCCCATTGCATACAAGTTGAGGAGGCAAATTGTCACTTAAATCCAATATCCTGTGTATTACGAGTGTTTGTCGCACACAATGAACGCACCATGTTATCCCTATAACAAGCCAATAAATATTTACAATAGAATTTTTTTATTGCTTATTTTTTTATCATGAAATATTCACATATGACAAATGTCTCATCAGTTTATTATACAAATGATGTGACACATCCGTTGGGTTGTATAATTATTCAAATATCATAAACAACTCAATCCAATTATAACACATTAAATTTTGAACTAGTTATACAAAAATATCTCTTTATAATTATATTAATATTTTTTAAAGAAATTCATGCTATAAAAATTCACAAACTTTACACGTTTTTTTCATTTTAATCACGTCGTTTAAAAATCATCATTTTCATACTCCCACTACCATTTTTGCTCAAATCCATACACCGTTCAAAATTCGATAAAAATCGCTAAGTTGACAACCGGATGACACGTCAGAACGAACCATATAGTGACACCTCAACATTTTCACCGGATTTTCACTCGGTGTATGAATTTGAAAAAAAATTCTAGTTGGTGTATGAAAATTACGACTTTTAAACGCCGTGATTAAAATGCGAAAACGTGAAAAGTTGGTGAATTTTTATGATATTACCCCTTTTTAAATCTATCGCTGCTCTTTTTATTTCTACATTCTTATTTTTTGGCCTAATCATTTTTTAAATTCAAATCTTTACATTTTAAATTTTTACAATTAGGTCCAGTTTGAGAGTTTTTTTTACAATTGTAACTAGAACCTGGAGTTTTATTTTTTTAAATTCAAATTTTTACGTCTTCTATCAATTACAACCAAACTTTAAACAATTGTCTATTTTCTACAAAGAGTTAATGTAAACTTTTGGTTGCAATTGATAAAAATTGAAAGATTTAGGTTTAAAAAAAAATAGTATATAAAGTTTTGGCCATAATTATAGAAAAAAACTTATAAATTGTATATAATTATAAAAATAAAAAATTTGGTCGTAATTGATAAAAAAACACAAAGGTTTTGATTTAAAAAATGGTTAGTCTTTTTTTATGTATATTTATTTAACTCTTTCTATAAATTTCGTAATTTTGTTTCATTCCTTCATGATCAATTCCTTCCCTATAATTTCATTATTTTTCTTTAATTTTTTTTCTAGGATCTTGCTATTTTTTTGTATACATTCTTTTTTAATTGACCGTCTATTATTTTCAATTTATCTACACGGTCTCTATCTATCAATTGAAAAGGTTGATTATGCAAAGAAGTACTGTCATTTTTATTTACTGTTCATGTAACTCCGATTCGATTTTCTCAAGTCACTGAAGAAGATTATAGAAAATGATGTTGCAGCGTCGATTTCTTATTCTTTTTGCAATTTCTTAAAATTTTATGTATTTTATATGTATAATTGTGCAAACGGTTTAATGTTAAATTTGTTGGATTAAACTTTAATTTTTATTGTTTATTTTTTTATGAATTATTGATGTTAAAATATGGATTAGTTGTTTATTTGTTTTTTATCTCATTTTTGTATGATTCTTATGGGATTCGCCCACCGAGGCGGATCTCGAAATTCGCTGAAAAATGATTAAGTCAAAGAATCATGTTTAAGGTAAGAAAGACCGAGTCTTACGAGGCTCATCTATTTAAAAAAGAATGGGATTTTTAGACAAATATATATAAAATAGGAAAAGAATCTCACAAATACAATTTGACCAGGACTTATAGAAATTTACAGGTTGACTTTAAAATCTAGCAAAACTATGTTTCCTCTTTCGCATATATACGATTCAATATAAATAGGAAACAAAACCCATGCAAAATCAATCATTCAAAAAGTTAAGAGATTCTGTTAAACTCAAACAACAAATTCTCTCAAAATTCAAAACAGAGCTTCGATTAATCACTGATTAGAACACGATCAATTACAAAATTGATCATCGCGATCAATCACAGTTCAACAGAAGAAGGATAATCAATCAAAAAATTGGAGAAAAAGCGATGAATCACGACGACATGTGTTTACCAAACGATTTCGGTGAGTTTGATCAATCACATTTGTGCTAACTTTCAATCTTAATCGTGATTTTTAAACGAGCTGAAATATCATACAAATTTAACTAAAAACAGATAATAATCAGTTAAACAGCTCAAATCAAACTAAATTTAGGTTTTGAATGATTCTCAAAATGTTTAGATGTGTTTATTTAGCTGAAAGCTGTGTAAATTGTTAAAATTATGAGTTAAGTTATGTATTATGAGTTAAGTTAAGTTATGTAAATAGTTTAATAATCAGTTAAACACTTTTAGTATTGTTAGTTTACTAAAAGTGTTCTATGCGTTTGAATATGTTACAATGTGTATGTGTACTGAGTGAATGTGTTACAACGTGTATGTGCATGAGTGAATTTCAGCTTTTGAGAATTTAGAAAAATTAAACTTACAATATTTTTTTATAAGTTTTCAACAATTATAATTATCACTGTATTTTTCATTTATTTTAATGTACATTTCTTAGTTTAGGTATTCTGTTTATAGATTACGAGAACTTTTATAATAAATTAAGTGCTAGTAAACAGTTAGTAAACTCATAGATTACCACTGGATTTCAACAGTTTAATAGTTTTATAATAAATTAAGTGTTTATTTTATTTTTAGATAATTAATGCTATTTTTATAAGTTTATTGATTTTATATAAATATGATGCAGCAAAAGCAACACTTCAAGGTCTTGTATACTACAATGAAGTATGGGATAAAGATTTAAATTACTCCAACTATAAGGTGAAAGGAATAATAATAAAGGAAGACATAAACTTTCAAAAACTGAAGGAAATGATAGCTGGAATACTGAAGGTAAACCACTGGGAAACAGAGCTGGAAATGAAATATCGCTTAGAAGACAGCTACCAGATTTTAGAAGTTGAAGACAATGACAGCCTACAATTCTACATTGAACTAAAAAAAAAGGAAATGCGAGTAACCAAATTTCCTTTGTGTGTTACTAACAAAGTATGCGAAGAACAGTGGCAATCACCGGAACCTGAAAGCTTCAATTCTGCCACAATGATTGAAGGACAGTCAGAAAATATGATCTCCAGTGAAACAACAATGGATATTGTCAAATATGCTGAAATTTTGGGAGAACAGAATAGCAAAGAAGAAGAAAAAGCTGAGACAACACCAGAAGACATCTCAATGGTCACTGAACCTAGTATAAATGATATATATGTCGGGCAGATCTTTAAGGATAAAAAGATCATGATAACTAGTTTTTGTTTTTACACAATTGCTAACCACTTTCAATATAAAGTGAGTAAATCATGCCCGAAGGAATATATAGTCAATTGCTTAGACGACAATTGCAAGTGGACTGTAAGAGCCTCAAGAGATGGAAAGACAAGTATGTTTGTTGTTAGAAGAGTGAATAACATCCACATCTGTCCACCAAAAATTAGAATGGAAGACAAACGGCAAGCTACATCATCAATAATTGGGGAATATATAAAAACAAAGTTTTTGGATGTTAAAACAATTTATACCCCATCAGACATAATTGCAGACATACAAAAAGATTTTGGGGTGATTTTGAGTTACAATAGGGCATGAAGATCAAAAGGAAAGGCGCTAGATCAGATTAGAGGTAATCCATGTGACTCATATTCTATTTTGCCAAAATTTCAACACATGCTTTTACAAACTAATCCGGGGTCAATAGTAGATATACAGACAACCGATGGAAAATTTGAATATGTTTTTATGGCTCTCGATGCATCCATAAAAGGTTGGAAGTACTGTAGGCCAGTGATTGTAGTCGATGCGACATTTTTAAAATCAACCTATCGTGGAATGCTATTGACAGCATCCACCCAAGATGGGAATGGTAAGATTTTTCCACTAGCATTTGCTGTTGTTGATTCTGAAAATCATGCTTCTTGGGAATACTTTTTTGCAAAATTACTGGAAACTTTTGGTCGAAGGGCTGGATTGTGTATAGTATCAGATAGGCACGATAGCATATCTGAGGCAGTCAAAAACATTTTTCCAGAAGCAAGTCATGGAATTTGTGCATACCATTTACTAAACAATGTTAAACTAAAGTTCGGAAAGAAAACAAATGCAAAAGCGTTGAGAGAGTGTTTCTATGGAGCTGCAAAGTCTTACTCAGTTCAGTCTTTTGACTATTTTATGGGACAACTAGATGCTATAAATGTTGCAATTCGACCCTATCTGGAAAAAATTGGGGTCAAAAAATGGGCAAGATCACATTGCAAAGACAATAGGTTCTCAACAATGACTTCAAATATAGCCGAATCTATGAATGCAGCTATCAAAGCAGCTAGGGAGTTACCAGTAGCGACACTTCTTGAATATTTGAGATTCTTGACGCAAAAATGGACTTACACGAATAGAAATGCCGCAATCTGTACAATGACTAAGTTGACAAGCAAAGCAGAAAATGATCTCAGAGATAACTATGCAATTTCTTTGAGAATGAAGGTACATTTTTTCACTCTTTTAGCAATATGTTAGTTAAACCTTAATGGACTATATATATATATATATATACCTTTGACTTTTTTTATCTTTGCTTCTATGTTTTTAATTATTGTGTTTTATGTTTTATTTTTTTGTATGTATGTTTTCTAAACCTATTAATGCTGTTATTATCTGTTTTCACTCTTTTAGTAAACTGTTAGTTACTAATTAGAGGACTAAATGTTTTATTATTTTTCACTCTTTTACTGACAGTGTTCTATTTATAATTTCTAATGTATTCTATAATTAAGTTATAACATGTTTTTTTATAACACAGGCTTCAACATCAGTTACTAATGTGCATGATGTGCAAGATGGTGAAAAGACATTTATAGTGAAACTGAGAGAAAAGAACTGTACATGTGGCAGATTTCAAATTGATGAGATGCCATGTCCACATACACTTGCAATATTATCCTCACTACACCTAGATCCTTATCAATACTGCTCTAAATTCTTCACCAAAGAGAATCTGCTTGTAATGTATGATGGAGTTGTGTATCCAATGCCAAGTCAAAACAATTGGGATATACCTACTGAAATTGAAAGGATTGAAATACTTCCACCAATAGGAAAGATACCAGCTGGAAGACCAAAAAAAAGAAGAATAAATGGACCAGCGGAGACAATTAATCCAAGTAAGTGTGGAAGATGTGATCAAAGAGGACATAACCGAAAGACATGTCGAAATCTACCAAAGTAGAATGTTATTTTTCAGTAATTGATTTGTAATAAAACATCATTGAAATTTTTTAGACACTATTATTGTTTGTTTGTGAACAAGTTACATATGTTTACTAATAAAAAACTGATTTTGCATTTGAATACTAATTTACTAAGTATTTTAAAAATATACTAAGTAATGTTCTTTTATTAATTTTTATACTCTTTAACAATTTGCATGTATATATAAATGGTCACTAACAGTTTGCTAAAGGTTAAATAACTATTATCTATAGTTTTTATATATATTTCAGTGAGTTAAGGGTTAACTAACATTATATATACAAAAAAAATTAAATGGTCACTAACAGTTTACTAAACGTTAACTAACTATTATCTATAGTTTATATATATATATATATCAGTGAGTTAAGGGTTAACTAACATATTACTAAAAGAGTGAATATTATATACAAAAAAGTTAAATGGTAACTAATAGTTTACTAGTGATTAACTAATTATTATCTATAGTGTTAAAAATTTATAATAATTAATGTTCTTTTATTAATTTTTATACTCTTTAGCAATTTTTTAGTTAAATCTTAGTTACTTCTTTATCCTTAAATATAGTCAGGAAATCAAAGTGGTAGCTAACAATTTACTAAAGGTTAACTAATATATTACTAAAAGAGTGAATATATATATATAAAAGTTAAATGGTAACTGACTGTTTACTAAGTGTTAACTAACAAAAATTTATACTCTTTTAACACTATTTTGATCTTTCCATCATAAAAGAGATAAAACACAATAATACAAATATTCAAACTTAAAAAATTTAAAATTATATACAGTCTTCTAAGAGTTAACTAACAAGTTTCTAAAATTTTAAAAAACATTTAAAAAAACATTAGTTAAAGTAAAAAAGCATTCATAATTTTAGAAAATCTATATAGAAAAAAAAACATAAAATAATCGAAACATATAAGAAAAGGCAAAAATTAAATATCACATATTGTTTTCTAAAAGAAAACTAAAAGGTTGCTAAAAGAGAGAAAAATTTAGAACAACATTAGTTTAAAGTAAAAGCATTCATAGGTTTAAAAAACCTATATACAAAAAAAAACACATAATAATCCAAAAACACTAGTTTAACTAAAATCCATGCTATACTAAACTTTTACTGATTCAAACATACCATTAAAAATCCATACTATACTAAACATTTACTAATCTGACACCTTTTTCTTCCCTTTTTTTGTTGCTTTTTCATCGTTCTTCTTCAATTCAATCTCTTCATCACTAACAATATTTTCTGCATTCTTCATCATGCCATATCGGTACAACAGATATGAGAGACGCATCCGATAGCGATTAATATCCAGAGTCAACGGAATAGGTTTATTATGAATCAAATGCTCTGCAAACGCGAGAGTGAACACTCCACAATCACTGTTTAAAAAAAGACTTAATTAATAATCAACAAATGACCTATTTAATGCACAAAAACGCAGATGTATATAAAACTATAAATATATAAATACTTACGTTTCTTGTTGCTCTGAAAGGCTGGAAACAGATACAATATTGAAAGGATCACAAAAATCCTTATTCTAATAAGCAGGAGAGTTGAAATCAATGTCGCTCCTCATTTGATAAATATTCATACGAGTTAAAAACAGAGGAATGAGAACTGAATATTTCGTGGCTGCTTCGATTCCAAGAGCCCTCGACAAAGCTGATTGCATGGAATTATAGACATATATGCATCTCTCTTTAAAGACCAAACGTCCCAAAATCCAATGTTTCTGACTGTTCACGTGTATGGGAAAAAGAACCTCATCCACGTCCTTCCAATGAGTATTGCAAAGAACCTTATCTCCACGAATAAAATCAGCTACAGTACCACGCTCACTGACAGTTGATACATCATGCTTCTTCTTTTTTGTATATGCCACATACGTTGCACACATTCTATCGTCAAACAGACAGTCAGTTGTGGTAATTCGCAAACCATCTAACAGCTTATACTTGGCTTTCTTGCGGATGTAATACATAACCACATTGATATGCTGTAAATAAAAGTTAAATGGAAATTAAAACAAAATATAGTACTTAAACACAATAATAAAACAAGTAAAAAATACTTACAGATGACGTCAAAAATTGACCACTACACTTAATCGCATAAAACCATGATTTTTTCCAAATATGTTCCACTCCAAAATCCATTCTTGGTCGAATCATGTTGTCATTATCTAGATAAAACTTTTTCCTACAAATATCAAAACAAAAAACAGTTAAAATATATTTATAATGCATTAAAATAATAAAACTTAAAAATAGAAAAACGTACTTAAGATCAGGCCTCAGGCCACACTGAATCCAGTCAACAAAATCTTGTAGTTCTGCACATTGGATATCTCCATCAACATTATCGTCAAGAGGATTCAGTTTCTTCACACATTTTACGTTCTCTTTAGCCTTGATAAATGCTAGTGGCTTTGCATAAGGAATTTTGAACTCAGAGGCAATCTTTGAAATTTGCTGCCATTATTATTATTATATCAAATAAAATCACAAAAATAACTGTAAAAACTAATTAGTAGACTATTAGTAACTATTTAGAACCTACTTACTATAACAAAAAAATAGTAAATATAATTGAAATACTACCTCTGATGGACTGCCTCGATACACAGTAATTTCTTTCAAAGACGCCTTCTGCAACTATTTAAAAAAAATTAATTTATAAAAAAACAACAATAAATTATTATTCACTATTAAATTTTAATAAATACCTCAGAAGCTTCTTTTGCAACTTGACCAGCGGAAGCTTCTTTTGCAACTTGACCAGCGGAAGCTTCTTTTGCAACTTGATCAGCAGCTTGTTGTTCAATACGATCAGCAGCTTGTTTTTCAATACGATCACAAACATAAGCAAGATCATTGAGACAAGCTTCATCAAATATAGATTCATCCTCTAATCCCTCATCAACTTCATAAACCTTCTAAATAAAAACTATATATTAATAACAGTCAAAAAACAAATAAAATGTATATTGGTAAACTATTGGTAAACTATTGGTATACTGTTAGTAATTTGTCAAAAAACTTACTTTAAATCAGAATAAAAGTAATAAACAAATTACCTTGCCAAGAAGACCAGCGTCTCTTTCAGCTTTATCAACAGCGTCTATTTGAGCTTTATTGATAGCGTCTCTTTCAGCTTTATCGATAGCACGTATTTCAACTGAGTCAAATGTACTAGAAGTCCCTTGTGTACTTGCTTCAAAAGTATTGAGAGTAGGACGACTATCAACTAAATCAACCTTAAAAAAAATTAATAAGAATGACAAAAGCACAAGTTAATTAATTAAAAAGTGTAAGGGTAATCAATTCTACCTTTTCGCTATCTTTGATTCATTTTCACCCTTTTGCATCACATTAATCCCCTCATCAACTTTCTTTTCAAAAAAAGAATCAACGGCATTAACCTTAAAAAAAAATTCAATTAGCAAACTATTAGTAAACCATAAGTACACCATTAAATAAAAATAATAATAATTATTGAAACAGGAAAATAAAAATAATTACATTAGAAACAAGACCGGCTTCTATTTCAGCAAGATCAACAGCTTTGGTAAGACCCATTATTTCAACTGAATCAAATGTACTAGGACTCCCTTGAGTACTTGATTCTAGAAGATTGAAAGTAGGACGACTATCAACAGAATCAGCCTTACATAAAAAAAAAGAAGAAGTTAATAACCATATAAAGCCAGTAAATAATTTAATAAAAAATACCTAGAAAAAATTACCTTTTTGCTACGTTGTCTAACTTTTTCATTCTCTTTTGATACATCATTACCCTCATCAACTTTCTTTTCATAACTTTCACCATCCTCACGATCTTTGTACGCATAATTGAACCTCTCGTCAACTGCATTCCCATAGCTTGAGCCATCCCTTCTCTCATCATCCTTTTTTATATCACCTGCTCTGTCATCTCTTTCACTCTTATCATCTGTCATGTCATCATCACTATTTTCGCTATCATCACTTTCCTCTCTATCGCGAGTCTCATTCGGATCAACCTTATCCTCACTGCCGCTATCATCGCTGTCATCAGTATGGTCATTCATATGATCCTTAGAATCACCGACGTCATCGCTTTTCGGTATGTCAGTAGGATCGTTCGCATTACTTTCCACTTTCTTATTCTGCTCATTCTCATCACCCTTGTTATCAATGCTTTCTTGATTCACTCTCATCGAATGTTCACTAACAGTTTCTTCTGAAGAAGAAACAAGACCACGAGCATCCACCTACACAAAAGATCAAAAACAAAATATAACAAGGTAAATAATGAATTACATAAAAAGTTTACTAACTATAAAACAAAGGATTACTAAATGTTTACCTCGACAGTATCTCGACGAGCAGCCGCAGTGATTAGACTTTTCAATTCAACCAATTGATTCTTGACATCAAAGAATTCAGTCTCTATGAATGTCTTGATAGCAGCAAACTCATTGAACATCTTCGACTGATTCAAAACCAATTTATTAATTTTGGTTTTAAAATTAACTCCTTCACTATCCTCTAGCTCCATTTCGACTTTACGCTTTCCTTTTAAAAACAGCCCCTCTAAGTTCAACAACGTCCTCTCCTCAACGGTTGGTGTAATATAGCATAATTTTAACTGAACAAAAAAAGACAAACAACATAAAAAAAACAGTTAAATAAACTCAGCTACGTGATAATATACATACTGTTAAACAAATTCTATTAAATAGTTTACCAATAGTGTTCCAACAGTGTTCCAACAGTGTATGAGTGTTTTTTAACATAAATATATAAAACCAGGGTTTATAAACAAACTCTATATAATTTAATTAAAGTATATAAAATATAAACCTGTTCAGCAGATTGATCAAAGAGGTTTCGGCACAAATAAGACCAACTCTGAAGAGTTGTAACCTTCCAACGCAAAATGCGAGGAATTTCAGTTCCACAACAAGAAGCTATTCCACCTTCGAGAGCAGGGCAACACTCGAAAAACCAAGTTTGGAAGGCCAAAGGGAATCCGTCATATCGGCTTGAAGGTCGGGTATCAGAAGATCTCGATTTTTTCTTTAAAAAATCACAGTTTTTCCATAAACTGAGTTTACTTTTTAAAAACTCCAAAGTAGCATGAAACAAATCTTTTCCCCATGGGAAATTTTCAAAGTCACCACTACAAACAAGGTTAAAATGTGCATCACGAACATTTGACTCACTTTTGTTATTATATAAAAATATTTCAATGAAATACAAGACAGCCATTTGAAAAGCCTCTTCCTCGTTACTCCAACGCTTCGAAAGAAAACTATATTCCAAAAACTTTTTTGAAACTTTCTTTATATTTCCAAAACAGTTAGTTTTAAAATCAGAAGTCTCATTTTTGTACAACTTGAGATCAACACTACCAACACATTTCAGTCCAGTTATTAAAGCAAATTCATCAATAGAAAATTTTAACAACTGACCAGAAACTTTGATCCATAACTCATAAAACACAGGCTGTTTTACCTCTCTAAGAAGCAAACAGTGGATCAATTGGCCTTGAATTAAAAATTCTTGCATATTTAAAAACTTTCCAAAACAAGTTTGTGAAAATCTCTCCAAAGTTTCAGGGGTTAAATTCTTTTTAATATTAGAAATGACATCGACACCCTCATTATGAGAAACCTTTGAATGAAAATGATCTTCAGGCCTGATGAAATAATCCCATTCCTGAACAAATGCAAATAAAAGAATACAATATATTACAAAAAACATAAAAGAACAAAAAAATAGTAGACTGAAAGAAACTAGTTAGTAAACCTATCTTAAATTTGGAAAATAAGAAAAACCAAACATAGCAAATACAAACACAGAAAAACCACAAAACTCAATAGAAAACCATTAACTAACATTAAGTAAACTATAAAATAGGTTAATAAATTGTAAAATTAGCTATTCAAAATTAATCATAACCAAAACAATTAAATCAGAAAAAAATTGCGATATATGAAAATTAAAAATTCCTAAATCCTGAAATAAAATTTTATTTTTAAAAATTATTGCTAAAATCAACAAATATACATAACAATAATCATTAATAAAAATAAAAACACAGATCAAAAATAAATAAAATATCATAATTATTAAATAACTAACAAAATACATGAAAATGCAAAAAAATTAAAACTATAAAAAGAAAAAGTCACCTTAACGGTACGCACAGTCTTTGAACTAGAAGGAAGAACAGATTTAGCAATTTTTTTTTTCCGAAACTATAACATTTTCGAAATCATCATCGTCGTCTTCAACAACAACTCTCCTTTTGTGACCACTACTCTCAGCAAACTCAATCTTTCGTTTGCTTGAAGGATTCTTAATTTTAGGCATTACAGCCGTAGATTTAGGAGATTTTTTGGAAACAGACCTAGTAATCACCATAGTATAGAGAAAACTAATAAAATTGAAAAATGAAGAACACGATGATTAAGTGTGGAGAAACAGTTGAGAAAATTGGAGCGGTTGAAAAAGAAGTGTGTGGGATTCGAATTTCAAACACATACAGACATGAATGCTTAAATGTAGTGAGGAAATCAGAGTTTTGATAGAAACTGTAATCCTCTAAATGTTTAACGGTAAAAAGAAGAGAAGAAGGTATGAATCGTATATTTCTAATGAACTGGACCGGGCTGTAAAAGTGAGAATAATTAGGCCTTTGGTGGTGCTGGGCCTAATTTCCTCAAAAAGAATCCACAAGAATTCGCCCTACAAACAAAAGACTGAATCCATAGAATTTGTAATCATAACTAAATTTGGATATTCCAAGGTATAGAATATGAATATAGCTCAACTACAATATCGAGAATAAAAAAGATTCTAAAAGATCCAGATCATCTAGAAGAACGAGGAATATACTCCTATTTGGAATCACATTCCTAATTAAAGAAGTATAATCCTATCTAGGAGACTTATTTCTAAATAGAATTAAATGTCAAATAGGAATCTCTTTCCCATTTGAATTCATATTCTAAATAGGAATTCCTTTTATATTTAGACTCAACAAGATATTCCTCCATACTCACTATAAAAGGACTTGAGGTATTGCCTATACACAAAAAATGACAATTAATACTATCTCAAACTCAATATTGACTTAAGCATCAGAGTGCTCATCTGACAACCACATTCTGTTCAGCAGTCTAACACTATTTTGCAGGTTATAACCCATTGTAGAAGATATACTCCATCAATTGACGCTTTTTGTGGGAAAAGCTTAAATAAAACTTCAATTGGTAGTATTTTACATGTACAAATGTTTTATGTATTTGTGATTTGAATATTCAACTGTAAATTGCAGACTCACGCAGAAATATTTATGTTTTTGACCCTCTCCAATATTCGCCTTTCAGGTTATCAAGTACGAGGTCGGACTTTCACAATAATTCTAAAAGTCAATGTCTTTCTATTTACAGTAGTTCGATATATTTTGATAAAATCTGATTTGAACTACTGTATAAGATATATGTTTTAAAAGCTGCGTGTTTTCTAAAATGCTTTGACCAGCCGTTTAATGAGTTAGACCTGTCTTTGATAATAGCATTTTAACATTATATTGAAAACAGAGCAGGTACGTCATAAGAGAATGATGTTTGCGCTCTGATTTCTTAAAATACAATTATGATTTTTTGAACGCGTTTTAAGAAAAGGTTTCAACGTGTTTCTGCAACGAGGTTGTGAACTTTTTTGTCTTTAAACGCAAAAAATTTGTAAGGATTTTTAGGCTTACTACGGGTTTCGAAGTAACCACTCCCATTTTTTAGCGCCGGTTTCGGCTCGAGTTTCGGAGTGGAAATCGGGCGGACAGATAAAGAGATGAAAAACTTATAGATAAAATAGAAGAAGAAAGACCTAGCAAAATTATGAGAACGATTTTGATGAACGTGGAAAACCAAATAGTTCCTCCATTAAGAAAAAATAAAGGAGAGAAGTCATGAATATAAGAATCCTCAATGCTAGACGGTGACGTTACAGTGGAAGAAAATAGCTCATATGTTTTTGAAAAATATATTAAATTCAAGTTATTTATATTTGCATCATATACTTTCTCATAAAATTCATAAATTTTATAGAGGAAAGATTTTATAAATTTTAAAATAGAAAATTTTAGAATGAGAAAATATTATAGACAATTTTTTTAGAGAGATCAAATTATAGAAAGAGACAATTCGTAAATTTTAAAGAGTCAAAATTTATAAATTTTAAAAGGAGACGATCTATAAATTTAAAAGAAGAAGTTGTAATTATAAAATTTTAGTGAGAACTATTATAAATTTTAAAGAGAAAATCTAAATTTTAGTGCAATGTCTTAAAAATTAAACTAGTTCCTAGTCGATATGGTCACCCGTATCGATTGAATCATTTCAATTACTGGTTGAATCAATTGAGTAAAATTAAAAAATAAAATTGGATTAATCCTGTTTGGTTCATGATCCGATTGTTAGTTCAATCAGTTCAACCATCTGTTCTTCCAATTCAATTTTTGAATCAGTTAGACTAGACAGCTGGTCGATTTTTATTCAACTGGCTGAACCGCTTGATAAGTTCAGATTATTTAATCATTGCTTTAGAGATAGAAAATAAGCAAGAAAAAAAAATCATAAATTGTAGTGAGAAAAAAATTTAGATTGTAAAAATTTATAAATTTTGATACACTGAAATTTAAAGAGAAATTTTTAGAAAGAAAACTTTAGAGTGAAATATTTTGGTGAGAGAATTTTTCAAATAAAAGATCATGTCAAAATTAATAAATTTCAAAGATTTTAAAAATTACTTAAAAGAATATTTTGATAAAATAAATTATCTAATTAAATTTAAAATTTTAATTAATTTTAATTGAATCTTTTAAAACCAACTAAAATAATTCATTTAAAAATAGAGTGTAAATATAATTAGAAGAGGAAATTTTAGTAGAAAAATAATTTAGGAACGCAATAGGTGAAGAAATGGTTGAAATTAGATTGTGTACTTCATTACAGTTGGCCGGTTTGTTTAATTTTGAAGCCATTTCCAACGTCTCTCTTTGTAAACTCCGCTAACCGACTCAACTCAACTCAACTCAACTCAACTCGCTTCCTTTTTATACACAAAATCGCATGCGCCTTCTCCTTCTACGCGCTCCATCTTCAAGCTCGACCATGGCCTCCTGTTCTCTCACTTCCCCTCTCAAACCCCTCTCTTTTACCTCTTCTGATTGTCTCAGTCGGAATGGAGTTCAACGATTCGGTATCAAAAATTTGGGTCGATCCAGAGTTTTTATGAGCGTTTCTGTTGGATCTCAAGCTATCGGCGTTGTTGATGATTCCTTGTTCAAGGATTACAAGCCTAACATTGCTTTTCTGTTCCCTGGTCAGGTCAGTCATCCAATTCAAACAATTTCTTATAATTTTTCCTTAATTTATTATGTGTTTGCATTTTGTACTCAGTGAAAATTGTCGAGCTTGTTTGAATTTTTAGCTAATTGCCGGTGTCGCCGCGATGTTTTTAGGGTGCACAAGCAGTTGGAATGGGAAAGGAGGCTCAAAATGTGGCGTCTGCCGCAGAGTTGTACAAGAAAGCCAATGATATCTTAGGGTAGCTTATTTATTTTTTATATGTTTAACATTTTATAGCATATTGCTCGGTGATTTTAATTCGTGATGAATTACTATTTTTACCTAAAATCTGATTCAATCTGTTAGAATGCAGGTATGATCTTCTAGACCTCTGCATCAGTGGTCCAAAAGAGAAGCTAGATTCAACTGTGATCAGCCAGGTGTGCTTGTCTAGCCTTGCAATTTACTTTATTGTCTTGCAAAATGTAGTAGCCTTGCAATCATACTTTTATTGTCTTTGATATTATGTTTATTTTATATATTGTTACTGGTGCTAAAACAATATCTTCTGTTGGCATGGAGTAATTCTTGCAATTCATAGTTAATACTTTTCATTGGCTTCTGATTTTGCATCTCTGCAGCCTGCAATTTATGTTACCAGTCTAGCTGCAGTTGAGGTGCTCCGCTCTCGTGATGGAGGCCAGCAGATAATTGATTCTGTTGATGTCACATGTGGTCTCAGCTTGGGAGAATATACTGCTCTAGCATTTGCTGGAGCTTTTAGGTGAGCAGCTTATATATCTAAGTGATTATTATGATATTCACAGGACGACATTGCTAGGATCTGAATCTTAAATATGGTTAACCTCATCGTTTATATCTACCTTCTGCTGCTTTTTTGTGAATATTTTGCACAGCTCAAACCTAGTCTTTAGTAGATGTTTTGCTTCTAGTTTTAGGGTAGAACTTCAAAAATTCCCTTAGACTGCACATAATCAAATGATCCAACCTTTTCATTTTTTTTTTTTTAATTTAAAAATCCATGTTTGTTGTCTCATTTGTTTTTGTTTAATATGTGTGTCATGTAAGCTTTGAAGATGGACTCAAACTGGTCAAACTAAGGGGTGAAGCTATGCAGGTAAGCATCTATAACTGTTTAATATATTGCTTATTCATTAAAATCTGAATGCTACTGGAGCAGCTCTTGACATTCCTTAATAGTAATCTTCTCGAGAAACTGCTTTCAGGAAGCTGCTGATGCTGCAAAAAGTGCTATGGTCAGTATCATAGGACTGGACGCTGAGAAAGTTCAGCAGTTGTGTGATGCAGCAAATCAAGAAGTTGATGAAGCTGATAAAGTTCAAATTGCGAATTACCTATGTCCTGTAAGATTCTTTCAAACCCCGTTCTTTTGATCATTGCTTTTTTATTTGTTAGTTTATGTATCTTGCGCCATTTGCTTTGGCAGGGGAATTATGCTGTTTCTGGAGGTGTGAAGGGAGTGGAAGCAGTAGAAGCCAAGGCCAAGTCATTTAAAGCTCGAATGACGGTAAATTTTTTTATTTTGGCAATTGCAATATTTTTACCAGAGTTAACAAAACCTTCCACTTATCTTAGGTGCGGCTAGCTGTTGCTGGTGCGTTCCATACAAGTTTTATGGAACCAGCTGTGTCAAGATTGGAAGCTGCATTGGCTGCAACAGCAATTAAAACTCCAAGATTACCTGTTATATCCAATGTTGATGCTCTGCCACATTCAGATCCTGCCACAATCAAGAAAATATTGGCACGCCAAGTAAGCTACTAAAAATTTGTTTTCTACTACAAAATAAATCCAGAAATTTTATCTGAATGCTAAATTTTGAATTGTAGGTGACCTCTCCTGTTCAATGGGAAACGACAGTGAAGACTCTTCTTAGTAAAGGGCTGAGTAAAAGTTATGAATTAGGACCTGGAAAGGTAAACCTGTCATCTCATTTATGCTGGGAGTCCTACGTTTGAGCGTTTTGTTTTTACTTATGAAAATGATTCTGAAACTCCGAAACCTTATATCTACAACATATTCTCGTAAAATATGTGATTTCATTGTTTTTCATTTCAGCATTTCGTGTTTTAAGGTTTCTGTTTACGGCAATATAGCTTGTCATTAATTTTCAAATTGGATTAAGGCCATTTTAGGCTTAAACTCTTAAGATCTCTCAAATTTCAATTTCATTTTGAATAATTGTCAGGTTATTGCCGGCATCGTGAAAAGAATGGACAGAGGTGCTGCCCTTGAGAATATAGGTGCTTAAGGTGGTAACCATCATCATGCAATCTGTCTTGACATATTTTGGAATGCCAATTTTGAATAGACTTGTTATTCCAGATCATTCGAGCATGTGACGTACTAGATGACTAGTTATAAATCCATTTTAAATTTCGAATCATGTATTAGAAATGAGGGTGACACAAGCTTCCACACTTTCTCTATTATGATGTTCTTCTGATTGTCTTTATGAATATACAATTCAGGAAAAATCTTACGTAGATATGGTTTTCATGGACCTATCTAATCAAATGTTAAAAAAATGGGCTTTTTACAGAAACATGCATCTTTTGTAGAAATATAACTTTTATACGGACCATAGTTTTCAATATGAAAACTACCGTCAGCGCTGAAAATTATAACTTTTATACGGATGTCATATATAAGCTGACCAAGTCAAACCCTCATAAATCAAATAATTTTCTCTCTCATCACAATTAGATTTTCTCTCCTCGCTCTCAGCTCATCTCTCTCAGCTCATCTCTCTCAGCTCCTCTCCCTCAACTTTTATCTCTCTCAATTCGTGTTCTTCTACACTGAAATATCAAATTAATCTTCAGATCGGCGTTTTTCTCTCTCAGATAAGATCTTACAGCCAACTGTTATTCATCTTCATCAACAGTTTGAAAAATCGAGAAAATATAGATCTCCATAAGCAGTAAGACTCAAATTTATACTTTCTTCTTGTAGATTTTGATATTAATGTATTTGTAATGTTGATTAAATATATAAACATACGTAATAATTGAAATTCTAAAACAAAATCTTAAACTACATTATAAACTGAAACAATGTTAATTTTTTATTTGAATGTTGACTTTCAATCAGGAATGGATACAATTGCAACTTTTATTCAGTATAATGGCTATTGGAATGATAAACTCCAGTATACAGATTTTTCTGTTAAGGGACTTCTTATTCCAAAAGATTCTAGTATGAATAATCTTGAACAATTATTGGCAAACCAGCTACAAGTGAATTTAGAAGAAGAAAATCTGAAAATCAAGTATCAGGTAAAGTAAATTTATTAATTCTTTCAATACAAACTTATTAAAATTTGTGTTGATAAAATCATGTAAGAATATAATTGCTATTATTATGTTTACATATTGTTAATATTATGTTAATGATGTATTAATGTTATATAATTTTTCAAATATGTAGTGTTTTATTGTTGACTTCATGTTGACAACATGTTGATCTATATTTAAACTTTGTTTATTTTAAAATTTATACAGGTTAAACCAGATTATCCACCGCTAATAATACAAGATAATGATGCTTTAGTATTCTACTTCCAGATGAAAAGCAAACAATCAGATCCAACACAGTTTCCACTTTGCATTGAAATTGAAAAAAAAATGAGAGATATATCATTATACGTTTCATCATCGAGATCAACACAACAAAACATCAACAGAAATGCAGAAGTTTGTCAACAGCAAGACAACTCAACAAATATTGATAATTCAGAGTCGGTTTCAAACATGTTTCAATATGCAACAAATGTCGGAAATTTGTTAAATGAAGATCAAGAAGTCGAGAGCCCGTACGTAGAGAATATGGTCATTGATGAAGTAAAGGCGATAGAAATAGAAGAAGGGCAGAAATACAAAGACAAGCGCACGTTGAAGACTATATTAAGCATTTATGCAATCAACAATCATTTCCAATTCAGATCTTACAAGTCGTGCAAGATTGAATATATAGCAATCTGCAATGAACCAGAGTGTGAATGGAAACTGAGATCTTCGAGAAATAAAAGATCAAATGTCTTTATCGTGCGAAAATTCAACAAGGTGCACAACTGCAAAGTGGGAGAGAGAATGGCTGATAAAAGACAAGCCACGTCAGATTTAATTGGAAATTTTGTAAAAGATAAGTATGCAAACTTCAAAACTGTTTATACGCCGGCCGATATTATTAGAGACATGAAGAAAGAGTATGGAGTCGAACTGACGTACCAAAAAGCATGGCGGTCAAAAGAAAAGGGATTAGAGCTTACAAGGGGTAATCCAGCTGAATCATACCGATTACTGCCTTCTTATCTACATGCGCTCAAATCAACAAATCCAGGTTCTGTAGCTGAATTGGAAACAAAAGAAGAGAGATTCCTTTATGTTTTCATATCGTTGAATGCATCAATTCAGGGTTGGGGGTTTTGCAAACCAGTAATTGTTGTTGACGGTACGTTCCTAAAGGCAGCTTACGGAGGAACGCTTCTAACGGCAGCAACTCAAGATGCTGCAAATAAAATTTTTCCTCTAGCATTTTGTGTCGTAGATTCAGAAAATGATGCTTCGTGGGAATGGTTTTTCAACAAAGTTAGAGAAACATTTGGTGTGAGAGAGGGAATGTGCATCATTTCAGATCGACACGACAGTATTAAAAAAGCAATTGAAAAAGTATACCCGGAAGCACATCATGGAATCTGTACTTACCATCTTTTTAACAATGTCAAAGCAAGATATAGACGAGCAAAAGGTGAAATCAGAGAGCACTTTTTTGGGGCAGCAAAAGCATATACGCTTGAGCAGTTTGGGAAACACATGGAAGAACTTGACAAATTTGACCCAAAGATAAGGGAGTACCTAAATGACGTTGGTTTCGAAAAATGGACAACACTTTATTCCACCAACAACAGGTATTCAACAATGACTTCAAACATTGCTGAGTCATTAAATGCAACAAACATAGCTGCAAGAGAACTTCCTATAACGACCATGCTTGAGTTTCTACGTTCCCTTGTGCAAAAATGGACTCATGCAAACAGAATTTGTGCAAGATCATTAAAGACAGATATGTCAAAAGTAGCCGAAGATATATTGAATGAAAACTACATTCGATCTCTGCATCTAACGGTATTTCTAAAAATTAAAATTTGTTAATAAGTTGTTGATTTGATGTTAATATGTTGTTGACTTGTTGTTAATATATTGTTGATCTATCAAATCATGTGTTGATTTTTTAACTGAATTCTTTGTTATCAGGTCAGTCCAGCAAATGACAATATATATACTGTGACTAAAACAAAAACACCCTTCTCGGTTAATTTGGAAACAGGAACATGTTGCTGCAGAAGGTTTCAAACAGATAGAATTCCTTGCGCACATGCAGTTGCTGTTATAAGGAAATACAACAAGGATCCTTTGCTCTATTGTTCCAAATACTACATGAAGGAAACGTACGTCAACACGTACAACCACACAGTATATCCTATGACAAATAAATCAACATGGAATACGCCGCAAGAAATAAAAGATATAATCGTGCTGCCTCCTGAATCAAGAACCAAATCCGGCAGACCAAAAAAGAAGCGCATATTGGGAGGACATGAAAAAAAGTCAAAAAATAAATGCGGAGCTTGCAAGAAGACGGGACACAGTAAAAAAACATGCAGAAGATGATTATGATTCAGGAAAGATTTATTTGTATTAAATAAAAATACTTTGAATTCATTTCATATATTTCATAAAACAATATGACTTTTGCTGAAATTTTACATTTAATGTTGACCTTCTGTTACTATTATGTTAATTTCATGTTGATAATTAGTATTTTCAAATGGAAAAATTTGTCAAATCATAAAATTACCATTTTATGGATGGTTCATATATTGTTCATAAAAAACCATATCATAAACTACCACATTTATGGATGGTTCACATATTGTTCATAAACTAAAATATCATAAACTAACATATTTATGTTGACCTTGTGTTACTATTATGTTAATCTCATGTTGATAATTAGTAAGATTAATAAATAATAGTAGTAAAGTATTGTACTTAAATATTCAAATAGAATGAAAAAACACACTGCTCTTTTTTAAAAGCTATGTTAAAATGCTGTTGATTATGTGTTAATTTAGTGTTAATAAACTAACATTAACATTTTGATAAAAATGTTAATAGCGGGATAAAATAATATAATTTAATTCAATTTGTTAATGAGCAAAAATAGTAAAAAAAGATACATCAATCAGCTAAATATATAATAAAAACTTAAAATATAATCAAGTAATAACATCAACATTCTGAAAACAACAAAAAAAAAACAGCGTATGATTCAAATTCAGAATAACATAACAAAAATAACAAAATACTAAAAATAAAAACAGAACCAACAACCTATATTTTTCTATGCATTCAAATCTTTTCGAGGTCCTGCTTCTTCTTCACCATCACTTACAAGATTCACACTTTGCTTCCACCTCCCATACTTAATCAAGCTTTGAACAAGCCTATTACGGTACGTTTCCATTTCCATTAATGAAAATGTAGAAGGAATTCTCTTAGAACTTATGAAATGCTCCGCAAATAAACAGACAAACGCACCACAATCGCTGCATAATAAAATGAAACAAGTTAAAAATACGGAAAAAAAATCAACATAAAAACAAATAATGTAGAAACAAAAAACAAAAGAACTGACCTGTCACTTTGAACTGGCATATAGGGAACATTTTCATATGAAAATGACTCGTATCTGCTGTCCAAACTTGAAGTAAGAGCAAATGAACTAGAACTAGTCCTCGTTGAATAAAAGTCCATGTTCTTCAGAAATTTGGGAAGATAATGGATGTAAGCTTGCATATAATTGTGAACAATGGCATCCATCGTCGGACTCTTCATCGAATTGTAAACATAAACCTTACAATCTTCAAAGTTAACACGCGCGAGAATCCAATGATTTGGATCTGTAACAATGATAGGAATGAGAAGATCATCGATTTCAGTCCATGGCTTTGAGTATCCACACCCTTGACCCACGTAATATTCAAGAATCGTATTACTGGCGTTAATTTCAATAGACTTCGAACCGGCAGCAAGAAAAGATCGATATTCTGCCTCCAAAATCTGACCAAAACTAGAGTCTGCAGTTGTAAAATTTGGCTTCCGGATATTCAACAATACACTCTTCTTTCTCAAATAGTGGAAGACAGTATCAACATGCTGTCACAGAAAAAAAAATCAACAAAGTTTTAAATTAGAATAAAAAAATTAATGCATAAAAACAAAACAAAATTAAACTTACAGATGTAGAGAGTTCACAGCCCACGAAATTTAATGTATGCAGCCATTTCTTCTTCGCTTGTAGTTCGCCAGCAAACTTAAAAGGAGGATCAATTACACCATATCTACCGGTAAAAATTCTAATAAACAAAAAAATAATCAACAGTAAATTAATTGACATGTAAAAAAAACAAATTAATTAAAAAAGGTAATACAATTAAATTACCGAAGCTTCTTATTAAATCCTTGTTCAACCCAATTGAAGATTTCACAATCTTTATAAGCATCTAGCAAGCTATACTCATTATCCATAAAAGGGCACGGATAATCTTCAAATGAAGCTACATTCACAACTGTAAAAAAATCAACACATTATCAAAAACTATATGTGCATAAATATCTCAATTGACTATAAGACAAATCAATAACACGTAGGATATATGTTGACATGTTGTTAACATTGTGTTAATATTCAGTTGATATAAAAGCATAAAATTTAAAACAAATATTAACAACATGTTAACTACTTGTTGATAAAGAAATATGAGAAAACATTACCAGGTTGAGAAGCTGCTTGACTTGATAACAATGCCTATATAAAAAACAAAATATAAATATCCAAACTGAAAAATACAACTACAATTACACTACAAGAAACTCACATCAGCCTCACGAGTACTATATATAGAAACAAGTTGCTCGTCAAGTCTAGCCAATTCAGAATCAGTAAAAACGACATCTGAATCCTCCATTGATATCTTCATATAAAACAAAAAACAAATAAGAAACAAGTAACAGTATTATTATAAACTGGTAATAAAATATCAAAATATACATACCTGATTATCAACAAACGCAGATTTATCAGACACTTCTTGCTTTTCTTTATCACCATTATCTTTACCATCAACTCTATGCGGTAAGACTTCATTATCGTCCTTTCGACGCTCTTTATCACTCTCATGCTAAAGTTGAGATATAAAATAAACACCATATTCACAATATTAAAAATAAATTAAAACAATATATAAAATGAATTAAAAATATACCGCAACATCAACTGATTTCTCAAAAAATTGGTTCATCTTTATCACAAAACTGTTAAGAGCAGCACCAACTTCTGAAATGTCCTTTTTCAAATCAACATGATAATCTTCCATTTGCTTCTTAACATGATTCTGCTCAGATTTCATACTCATAATTTGCTTCTCAAGGTTACAGACCTTCTCAAAAACAGTGTTAAGATTATGTTGATTTCCTGTTGATTGACTAGGATTTACAGCATTTGTGTCAATTAAATCATCAGCTACAGCATCAACACTTTGTCTTCTATCAGAAGCAGCTTGCTTCTTCTGTATTCCAAAAAAGCCATCCAACATTAAGCTATTCCTTTCATCAGTGGTAGGTATAATCCTTGTATACTCCAGCTGCATTTAAAAAACAGTTAAAACACATTTAAAAAAAATGGAAACAACAAAGATAACATTATAATTAATATAAATTACCTTGGACCCTAAACTGAAAAACTCAGTGTCCAACACACTCAAATTCACAGATTTGCCAACACTCCAGTTCAAGCATCTTGGAATATAGCTGCCAAGCTTCGTAGAAATAACACCATCTGAAGTCGGGAAGCACTCATAAAACAGATATTGCAGGACAATAGGAAAGCCAACCACTCTGTAATAACCATATTCTTGCTTTTGGCAAATATGTTTGCTCTTAAACGACCTAAGAGTGACAGCATAAACTTCTTTACCCCACGGGTATGAGTTATAGTCCCCGGAATCAATAATGTCTAAATGGTGCCGCTCCACCAAAGTAACATCAACAGCAGACAGAAAATATATTTCTAACACATACAAAAAAGCAATTTTAACAGCATCTTCGTCCGACTCCCATCGCTTAGACAAAAAGCACTCTGTAACGGACTGTCTGTTCAACTTGGATACGCCAACAAAATACTTCTCGACCAAAGAATTAGTCTTATCAACATCAACAATCTTCTGAATTTCCCCAACACAATTCAGACCAGTTAGCACAGCAAATTCCTCTATGCTGAATCTAATTCTTAAATTGTTAACACCAATCCAAAGTTCGTCTCGTTGCGGATGATTAAGCTGTCTTGACAGGAGAGAGTGTATCACTTGACCATGCAAACTAAAAAGCAGGCAAATCCAAAACAAAACCAAAAGAAGTCTCCTTAAACAGTTTAAGTTGCTCCTCAGACAAATTCCTTTTCAAATTATCCACAACTTTCTGCTTCATACAGTGATCAACCCTTGTAGAAGAATATTGAGTATGATTCCATCGGGGAGACCACATCTATTAAGAAACATAGCAAATACAATAAGATAGTATATAAACAAAAACAATGTGCAACAACTAAACATAATGTCAATATACATAAATTTTTTTAAAAAATGGCAAGTTAAAAACTCAGACACAATATTTACATTTGAAAAAACAATATATCAACATAACATTAACAGCAACTCAACATCATATTAACAAACCGAAATATTCAAAAACAAAAATATACAAAATAGTTAAAAAAAATGAAAAAAAATAAAGAATTAACAAAAGATAACCTGACTGGGATCACCAATAACTACTTCAGATTTAGGTGACTGAAGAGAAGCTTTTTTCTTAACAGCAGAAGAAGGAGACTTATTCTTCACAGGCTGTAACAAATACAAGAATGTAAACATAATATCAACATAAAATAAACATTATATTTAAAAATAATTTAACATTTCAAATTACCTTATTGCACTCATCAGCTTGTTCTTCTTTAGTATCAACAATTTCAGAAGAAGTTTTTTTATTCAAAACACCAGAACTTGATCTTCTATTCACAGCCTAGGAAATCAACATAAAAGTAACATTTACTAAACAGAATGTAAACATTAAATACCAAAATAAAAAAGATGTTTAACACAACTGTAAAGCAAGAAAAATTAAAAAAATAATATTAATAACTTACCTTCACTAACTTATTAACAGAAACATCTTCAGATTCAGACTTTTGAAGAGGAATTCGTTTTTTCAAAATAGAAGTTGGAATAGTGATTTTTTTCTGAACAACAGGTTGCTGAAAAGAAAAATAAAGATTTCAAAAAACAATTAAGACATATATGTACAACAAATAATAAAAACAACATAAAAAAATAAAAACAAAAACAGTTTAATACCTTATCAACATTGTCTACATTGTCAGCAGCACTATCCAAATCAGTAGATTCAAAAGAAACTTTTCTTTTAACACCGGTCTTTTTCTTCAAAGTTTTCTCAGGAGAGTTAGGTTTAACAGCATGGCTTGGACTGTTAGTAGTTTCAGAAGAAACTTGATTCACTGCTTTTTTCACGGTATACGATGCCTTTAATTTCGCAAGTTCGACAGCAATCGAATCAGTACCAACACTCGGACTACTCTTAACACGCTTAGAAGAACGAACAGGCTGCTTCGCTAACTTTGGAACAGCAGTTGCAACTTCAGTTTCAACAGTTTCTGACTTTAAAAGGTTTGAATCAACCACAACATCTCTCTTTCTTCGACGCTCAAAAGCACGAACGACTTTAGGTTTATTTCCTTTAGGCACTAAATCCTCCTTTTCAGATACATCCTTAACATTTTCCACTGAACTACGCTGCTCTATTGCATCAGCTACATTCATTTCTCCAACACCAGATGTAGCTTTTTCCAACACTTCACCTTGACTCTTTAAAACGGAATCAACTAATTCAGAATCAATTGTAACAGACGGTTCATTCTGAATAGATTCAGAATCTTCATTCCTCAGAACACCAGCAATAAAAGTTTCTTGCGACATTATTTCATCCACACTTTTATCCACAGATTGCGAATCAGAATCCATGGCAACAGACGGAAGTCCTCTCGACGGTCTATGACCAACTGACTTTCTCCGCATTATAAATACATGAAGTTAACAAACTAAATAACAAACAACAACAATTCAAAAAAATAAACATAACAAAACAATACTTAAAATTAAAAATGAAATGACTATACTTATAATTAAAACACTAACAAATTAACAAAATAAATAGCCAGATTAAAAATCAACATGCAGTAAACATAAACTAATTCTAAATTTAACAAAATAACAAATTAACAAATACATATTCAAATTAAAAATTGATTGGGAAATTAAAACCTAAATCAATTAAAACCTAACAATCATAACATATAAACATAAGCAAAAAAAAATTAAAAAAAAAGCAAATAAATCAAAGTAAAAGCAACATAAAATCACAAAATAACAGTTAAAACCTAACAATCAATAACATAAGAAAATCAAACTAAACTAAACCTAAATCAGTTAAAACTTACATTAATTAAAATCTAATAATGATAAAATGTGAACATAAAGCGAAAAAAGTAAACAAAACTAAAATAGAACAAATTAAAAGCAACATGCAACAACAAAATAACAATTAAAACCTCAAAATCATTAACATAAACAAAATCAAGCAAATAAATAAGAAAGAAATAAGATCAAAGACAATAAAATCAAAATGCAATTACCGGTTATTACAGTAGCAAAATTAATTGAAAAAAAATGAAACTCACAAGTATTTAACAACGGAGGAGCAACAGTTGAGCGAGAAAGAAGCAATAAAGATGGAAATGAAGTAATGGAGATCGTGCGCGACTGTGAAATCGTGTGGAGAAGAAGAAAAGAAACCGCTATTTTCAGAGGAAAAAGAAAAAGAAACCGCCAATTCAGAGCTAAGAGAAGGAATTCCGTAAAAAAGATAAGAATTTAAAATTCTAGGTCAACAAAGTAATAAAACCCGGTATGAAAAGTAAAGAAATTGCTTGGCCCGTATAAAAGATATTGGGCTGGAAAAACCCGTAAAACATATAAAAAGCCCTAAAAAAATCGAGAAGAAAGAGAAAATTATATTAGATTTTCTAGGATTTCATTGGATGGTCTATAAATATTTTATAGATCAGGTCTAAATACAATTTTTTATAGATCAGGTCTAAATAAAAAAATTTATAGATCAGGTCTAAATAAATTTCTTTCATTCAATTTAATCTTTTAAATTACAAAAAGACCTAATCATTTCTTAAATCCAAACTCTCGCATTTTTTATCAATTACGACCAATCTTATTAATATTTACGATTACGTTCAATTTATACCTTTTTTGCAATTATAATTAAAATTTTGAGTTTCATTTTATAAAATCTAAACCTTTGGATTTTTATCAATTACGACCAAATTTTAAAAAATTATCTAACCTTTAAAAAGAGCAAATATAAACGTTTAGTTGCAATTGATAAAAAAAAATAAAATTAAAAGTTTTGGTTAATAATTGCAAAAAAAAACTTTCAATAGACATAATTGTAAAAATTAAAAGATTTAGTCGGAATTGATAAAAATACAAAGGTATGGATTTAAAAAATAGTTAGGGCTTACAAAAATGAAAAATCGTCACCGTTGAAAAAATTGAGACAATGTCTGAAGCATTTTCTATTTAGAAGGAACATTCTTAATCAGACCCGAGGAAGACAATAAACTCTTTGCTCAGGTTTAGTAATCCAGATCTATGGTCATTGGGCCTCCTAACTTTTTTTATTAAATTCATTGAATTGCTCTAAAGGATTAAAACGAGTAGTTATCAATGGAATTTCTTGTCGACTCTGTGTAAAATATTCATTTGGACGTAGAAAAATGACTTTAATTCTAATAGACAACAATCAAAACAATCTGTATATCTATATACTAGATTCTGAAACTGAAACAAAAATTTAAGTACATTATACATGGATTTTGCAAAAGCGGTGAATTTGCAAGGGTTGAATTTGTGGGTGTATTCCATGCGGGTACGGTGCACCAACTGGTGTCAACTTTCTTACCCCATCATGAACAAATAATTAATGTGATGGATAAATGTACATGCTTTTGATGAATAGAGTGAGTTTAACGGACATAACAACACTTGTGAAGAGGACGTGGCACATGGAATTCCTATACAAACCTGAGAGGATGGGGGTTGAGTTTAGATAAAATGAACACAATATTTATAGTTGTTCGGATTACAAACTGATTCTACATCCACAACTTAATTAAAAATTGAAATTTATTAATCCACTGTAAAGAATGTTTAAACTTACAGCAAACTAATTAAAAAAGAGTTTTTCTAGAGTTAAAATCAAACTCACAGTAAAATAATTTTCAAGACTAATCACTAACCTACACTAATGGTAAAACAATAAATGTTTACCAGCCTACAAAGAAAACAATCAATGTAAATTAATACACACATTAAAGAAGTGAAGAGAATTGATTGCTTATTTGTTGTAGAATTAAAGTAATGTGGTGGTCGAAAAATATTTATAATGCTCAATAGTTCTCCTTCAGTCATCTAAAAAGATGACAAAAAATTATGCTGGCGACGACTACGCAAAGTGTCGCGCCCACGACATCTCACTTTGTCAAGAATCCTTCAACGATCTTCTGAACCTGAACCTATCCACTTAAGGTAGAGTGCAAATATTTCTTCCTTTTGTCAAAACTAAAAAAAATGAAGGCATATACTAAAAAAATTCAAAAATTGAAATTGACAAATAATTAAACATAAACATAATTTCATTTGATGAAATTGCAAATAAACTTAGGGCAATACATAAAGGACAGACTTAATTTAAATCACACAAGAAACATGTATTCCACAACAAGTTGAGATATAAGGCATTTTTTGGTACTAAGAAAAATGCAAAAATTGTAAAAAAAATGGAAGATGCATGAGAAATAAAATAAAAAATATGAAGTCTAGTCTTCTTTTGCATCAACAAAATCCACATCATCATAATCATCACCTTTACCATCAGCATGTGATGGAGTATGAGCCGATGGAGGAGAAGGAGCACCCCAATGCAAACCATTCGCGATCTCACATAAGTAATGTCGGATTCCACCCGACCAAAATAAGTTTCCATCAAATTGAAGCAGTTTTTAATATTTGTCTCCACTAAGATCATTCGACCAATCAAATTATCATTTTGTCCATAAACGAGAGACAAAAGTTGATCGGAGGAGAAACATCTTGAGCCCTCTACATGAAGGCCTTGAGGGGCTTCATCAATTCCCGATCAAGATCCACACATGTCTAGCGCCCCATGCTTTTTGGAGCAAGGCGTTATACATCTGGTCGCATCACATTCTCGCCAAAACATGTTCACAAAATGATCATTTACAATCCGGAGAGCCCCGCATCGGTTGGCAAAATACGCAAAATTCAAAGGAGGCTTGTTCCATGCCATGATACTCCCTTGACGAAAACGGATTGCGGGTGTCCAAGTATTAGCCTTTTTCGCTAAAAGAGTGACAAAGGAACCAACCCGCAACTTTCCTTACCTCTTGTGCAAATCTGATAGGCGGTCCATAAAATACCAGGCATGTAATACCCCGTAACCTAATGACGTAAGTTTCTTCGAGTTCCGACGTGAAACGTATAATGTCTTACGCGTTTGTCGTATCCGATATTTTTTTGGATTAAGAATAGATGGTTTTGATAAATATTATATAAGTGTTAGAATGTTTTCTTAGCTATTTAAAATTTTGGATTTGGTTTGGGAACCAATCCTATAGTCGAGTTTCAGATGTTTTCTGAAAATTACGCAGTTTAGTAAAACAATGATATCTCTCAATTTGAACTATTGGATTGGACTAATTTTGAGATATGTTTTTCCTAAGAGAATTATTTAGAATTCGACCATTGGGATCGTCCGTCGAATATATGGACAATCGTCTAAAATCATGAACGATTGTAAGCCTAGATTTCCTATAAAAAGGTGCATTTCAGGATTTAATTCAAATAAGATAATTTATTTGCTGATTTTCTCTCACTAAATGCTCTCACCTCTCTCTAAAACCTACCTAACCTAAGGCTACAAATAGATAAACTAAAATTAAAACACCTTTTGATCATCATTTAAAGTGTAGATCAAGTGTTGCATGTTGGATTAGATCAAGGTGTTCATCAAGAATCGATTCAAGAACTGAGAAATTTAATTTCTCTGTAATCGCTTGGTGAAATTGGCTAATTTTTAGATTCTCAAGGATAAGATTGATAAACCCTTTCAATGATTTATGATTTGGATGTTTCTTTGATGATGAAATTGGTGTTGATATTCCTTGAGGTTTTTGAATCAAACTTATGGTTTAATCATGCATGTGATGATCCATGCCAAAATTTTTGTTGAGAAATTGATTTATATGGTTAATAAGGATCAAGCATGATTAACTGATGATTTGTGTATTGGATAATTGATTTGATCATGAATTTATGGATGAAAATGAATTTTTAGTGTTTGTGATGAATATGAAATTTACAAGGATTGCATGTTCGATCACTGAAATTGTCTGCTGGATATGTTTAGAATCATGGATTAAATGTTTGGGGTGAATTTTAATTGATTTGAATATGTTTGTGAAAATTAAAAATTTAGGATCAAATGGTAAGATTTGTTAATTTTGAGGACCCTTTTGTAAATTATCCAAAATATGTATTTTGATATAAGCGGGTCGTTTTAAGATGAATTGATAATTATAAATTATTTTTAATTGATTTGATTGAAAATTTGAAGTTTTTGGTGTATATGGTCAATTTTTGAAAGTCAATTTTTCTATCAAATCAATTAAAAATGTTAATGTCGAGTCTAGAATATTGAATTTGGTCGACGAGGTGAAACGTTAATGCGAGAAATGGAAATATTTTGAAAGAGTGTTTTTACCGGAGCTAAACACGATGATTGAATTAAAAAGGTTTATTGATTTTAATTGATATGTGATATGATTGAATAAATTGTGCTGAGTCTAGAAGTCAATCTAGAGTTAAGGTGTGAATCCTGTGTTGTTGTTTGCATATTAATTTAAATATATTGGTTATATCCATCAAGTTCCAGAGCATCAGAACCAGGGCCATTATAAGCATAGAAATGGTATCGGGATTTGCGCGCGAACTGTGAGTTGTATTTTACTCTTAAATGTTAATGCATATAATTATTTTATTTATACGAACTATTTCATAAAGTATATAATATATGTTTGAAAATCCGATATAGTTTTGACAAAACGAGCTTACCTATTGAGCGGCGATAAGACTGTGTGTACACCAATAATATTAAGTTAGGTATGTTATTGATCTGAATGAAAGATTGGTTGTATTTACATCGGTTAGCATTGCTACTTATGTCAGGGGTATAAATTACATCGGTTGGTTGTTCTATAGATACAAGGGGTATACATTACATCAGTTGGATGTGCTATCGATGTTAGACTATAAACTACATCGGTTGGTTGATAGGATTTAGAATTACTCCTAGTTTATGAGTCGTTTTGCATCGCTTTCTTGCTATTTGTCATGCGTACTTGTTATTTTGTATGTCTTATTCCGTGTGCGAGTGTTTTAGGTACAATGGAGCGAATGTGAAATTAGTTTGGACCAAAAGTGTGAAAGAACGATGAATTGATGGAGTTGTGGAAGTATTGAGCAATAAAATGAAGTTAGAAGACATTTTGCTCATGTCTCTATCGAGAAGCGTCATGTCTTGATCAACGAGTAAATTTGGAACAAAAAATCAACTCAAACTTGGTCTCTATCGAGAAGCCCCACAATTCTATCGAGAAGGGCCTATTTTAGTCATGTCTCGATCGAGAGGCACTATGTCTCGACTCGATCGAGACATGTGTATTTTTCAGAAACAGAAATTTGTGGCTTTTGGGTTCTCTATCGAGAAGACCCCTGCACCACTCGAGAAGGGGAGTTTTAACAAGGGTCTCGATTGAGACATGCCATAAATCGATTTTAAAGTTTGAAGTTTGTGACGCCCACTTCTACTTTTGTCAAAACATAAGGTTGTACTAGGAATGTTTGTTTCCTCTCTAGTAGCACTATATAGGACACTTTATCTTTTGTTTTAGGGTATCAACTTTTATTCCTAGAATCAATAGACACTTAGAGTAGTTTTGGGATTTGGATCCACCAATCTATTATTTTCCAGCATTTGTTCTTATTGTTCTTCATCTTCTAGTTATTATTATTTTCAAGAATATTTATGGTATTGAACAAGAGTTATCTATTTTTAATACAATTTCTCATTTTGGATTTGATATCTTCAAGTAAGTATTTCTTAATCATGGGTTATGTTTATTTATTTGTTGTTAGATTCATGTTTAGCATGTGTAGCTAAACTCCCATGTTTGGGGTTGATATTAATCCTTAATTGGAAATGTATGTTATGGTTTGATTAACATATCCTAATCTTGGTGTTTAATATTCGTTTTGGATTAGCTACCCTACACTTGATTAGCGTTTGATTAGCTCATTAAGAGATGACTAACTAAATAGACCAACATAATTAGGAACCTAAGATTTGACACCGTGAGAGCGGGTTGGAGATTAGGTGATCATCGACTAGATTGATTAATTGCTTGTCGTGTAGTTAATTATGCTTAGTATCATGAGGGTGAGTTAGGTTCTAATTGATTGCTAAGCTAGTGGATTTGTTGTTCTTTGAAACTCGAGAGAGCGGGAACAACCTTAAACAAAACTCGGCCCTTGTTAGACGCCATGCTATGCATTTTCCATGATGATAATACCTAGTAGCTAGTAGCAACCCTTAGACGCTTTACTCTTATTGTTTAATCCGTTTTTCATAACCCGTTTATTAATTGCTAGTTTAATTGTTCTGTTAATCATTTAATTGTTTTTGTTGGTTATATTGATTTGATCTAGTTGTTTAATTGGTTACAAATCTCTTTTTATATATTTGCTAAACGAATGAAAGACTCGATTTGATCTCATTCTCATTAAGTTCAATTGTCCTCGTGGGTCTAAAAATCCGGACTTCTTAGTCCACTCACTACTTGAGATGATACCATATGCTTGTGGTTTTCACCAACAAATTTTTGGCGCCATTGTCATGGACAATTGTGTACTTAATTGATTGAAAGTATGTCGACTTAGTTGAGTTATCCTTATTTTCTGTTTATATTTTAATTTCTTTTATTTTCTGTTTTTTTGTGGTTTTACGCGTGGGTGCTCTTGTTTTTGCGTGTGTGCGGAAAATTTAGTCTTAGTGTATGCACAATACTCGTCGTGCTAAACTCCCACTTGAACCGTTCTAAGAGAACCTTGATAGCTTTGAACGAAACGTGCATAAATCGACCAAGAGACCCAAAATTCAAGGAGG
The DNA here is from genome assembly GCF_937616625.2 of Mercurialis annua. Classification (NCBI taxonomy): domain Eukaryota; kingdom Viridiplantae; phylum Streptophyta; class Magnoliopsida; order Malpighiales; family Euphorbiaceae; genus Mercurialis; species Mercurialis annua. The sequence continues at coordinate 44,465,808 of NC_065571.1, forward strand.
GTGAAGGGGATGAGTATCACATTAACGGATTCATTCCACCAATAGAAGAAGGAGATCAACAATTTCCACACCTCCCCCTCCTCCTATTGAGGGAGGAATCCAACAAGCCCCATATCCACCAAGACAACAACACTTGAAGAATAATCGTCAACAACAACAACAACGTCAAAGGCGTCTCTTGAGAGATCATTTTGCCGAATTCGGACCATGCAAATTATCAAACCGGTTGAACCGGTCATAAACCGGTTCAATCGGGAATCGGTGGCCTCATCGTCGGTACGGTTTTTAAACATTGGTTTAAAGTTCGTGATTAAATTGAGAAAATATGTATATTTTATGAATTTTTATAGCAATATCTCTTTATTAAACTACATAGATAACTCAACTTTCATTTAGTTTTTTTTTTTTTTTGAAATCAACTTTCATTTAGTTATTAAATATGCATTGTTTTATCGAAAGGTCACTTGCCAGAAAACGATATTAATATAGCTGACATATTTAATGTCAAATACCACATCAATTAAAAGTTCTATCCTTTTGAAAATAAAATTTGTATTTTTAGTATCCTTTTTGAAATAATATATATACTTTAATGATTTTTTGAATTTATATCTAAAATATAATAATAATTTCTCGGCATATGACTTCCCGGTGAAACGAAATACTAGTTCTGATAACCAAAAAAGATATAGTATCTATTTTATAATTTACTGAAAATTGAATAACACAGCAAAAAGGTCATTCTATATTTTGCACTCTCATTATCTGTTGATGTACTACTAAAAGAGAAGCTCTACTACCAAAATCAAAAGATGAAACATAATCTCCTATCACTCCCAATTCTATATTCTCACTCCAATGTGTTAGTCCTTTAAGTATTGTGGGATTTATTCCCTGTTTTCTACCTACAATCCATAGATCATTATCAATGCTGTTGAATGACTGAATTGCTGAAAGTGTTTCGTCCCCGTTCTTCACCACAACTTCTCGATAAACTACTCTCTCGTTCGATTCGTTCTTCATCCAAAACCACGTTACTACTCCGTCGTCTATTTTCTTTTCTAACACATCGTCTCCTTCGTTGTTGTCCGATAGAAATCTCACTACCGTAAGCGAAACATCCGGGTTTATAACCATTTTGTCCGCGTATATGAGCGCCTCACGCGCATCCGGTCCTCCCAAGAACAACATTACAAATTTGTATTCGCGTCGAAAGGGTTGCAGCCTAACCGTGTCATTTTCATTGCCTTTGTCGATGAAAATTCCGACAGAGCAAGGCGCATGAGCTATGACATTCGAACTTATCGACGATTTAGTTCCAGAACGGACAATTTCAGTTCCTGCAAGTATTTTAAGCTGTCCTTGTTCAAATGGCAAGATGATGAGAGAAGCTTTATTCAGTAAAGCCAACTTACAGATGTCTTGATACATCGTTCGCTTTACGGTAAAAGCCGTACAAAAATGGAGCTGTACGGAATCTTTTCGTGCTTCTTGATAGCTTTTTAACGCATTGTGGATGGTTTCATGATCTGCATCCTTCGAAGGACCTTCATTTTGGTCATGATCGATCAACAACGGGGTGGCGCGACCTACGAGCTCTATGAGACGAAGCGCGTAGATGGAGACCGGAGTTTCTGATGACGGATACGAGACTTCGAGGAGATTAATGAGACCAACTACGTTTTCCTTTTCATGGATGCAAACTACAATCCGTAACTCTTTTCCTTTAGGATTGTGTTGGATTGTTCTTCTTTTGTTGACCATGTATGGCTTCGTTGGATTGTAGAGCACGCTGATCAATGGTGCACATATGCTCGTCGTTACTATTGTTAATAAAACTAGCATCGTGAACACTTGGATTCCAATTATCTGCCCAAACAAATTCAATGAATTTTAATAAACATATTGTGATTAAGATATACAATTAAAGAAAACATGCATGGTTTACTAAATAGATATGTCATTCAATGATTCAAAAAGAAATAGTAATTTGTATATGAATAAGAATAATGTTGTCAAACTAACAAAATATGGGTAATTCATTCTAGGGTATTTAAACTATATATTGTTTATTGCATTTTTGTGATCAAATTTCGAATCTTTTTAGTTACTAAACTTTAATTTCATTTAACAAAAGCATTTTGGTAAAGATACATATGTGGCAGCCGGATTTTGTCACATACCAATTGTTTTTTGGCTTATATTTTTTGAAACCTTGTTATGTATGCATAATTTTATTTCAGTAGAGAGTTTTTATTACAAATTATGCATACATTGCAAATGTTACATTCAAAAAGTAAAATACAGCTGCCATGCATGCATATTTTAACTAAGAAATCTCATGTTGAAATAAAATTTAAATTTAATATTGAGAAAAAAATTAAAATTTAGTAACTGAATTAAAATAAGTAAAAAATTAATCACCAAAAAATGCTAAAAAAATGGTTCTTAATTTTTAATTTCAACTATAGCCACTTTTTAGTTAGAATGGAAAAAGAATTCATATATGCGCTTCATATATTTATATATTGTTCCAATTTCTCTTTTTACTATCAAAAATTTCAAAACAGAAGGATATATTTGAATTTTTTTTTCCAATCCAACCTAAACAAATTGTTATAATTGATGATTTTAAAAGTTTGAGCCCCAAATAAAAAAAAATCAAAAAATGAAACATTTTTTAATAAAGCCAATAAAGGAAGTGAAAGAAATGTACCCTTTTGTCCATCCAATGAATAAAGATAACGAGCTCTAATTGTCCTCTCAAATTCATAATCAAACTGAGTGTTAGACTATCTTTTATAGGAATTCCGAAGTATAGAGATGCCACAAAAACCGACACTATCTTAGAAGCATAACCCACTAAAAATATTATAAGAACCGGAGCCAGTTTGTCCCAACCATACTCAGCCATAACAAATACATTCGTATATAATCCCACCAATGCAAATCCAAAAGGCATCAAAATCTCCATTACTATCGTCTCAATTCTTTCTACAATTGTAGCTCCTAGGGGCGGTCCATCCGGTATTACCAAACCTAACCATAACGATCCATTTGCTATTGCTAATCCGAACATGTCCGTAAAAAATCCCATCACCAACACCCCGAGCAAAATCATGATCACGTAATTTTGATCGACGGGTTTCCCTTTCGGAGTTCTTTGAACGATCCAACACAATATTCGTCGAATGGGTACTACGAAAAAAGCTCCAATAACGAATGTGGACACGACGTACCATAGGGCACTGTCTCCATGACCTTCTTCCCCTTGTTTTAAGGCTTCGAATACGATAATGGCGATGATACCAAGTGCATCACTGACCATTGTCGTCGTTAAGGACATTCGTCCGATCTCCGAACTAAGTAGGTTTAGCTCTTTAAGAATAAGATAAATTACGGGAAATGAAGTCAATGCCAAACTCGAAGACATTGCTCCGATACCCGATAATTTGGCGAGTTCTTTGTCCAACATAGGTCGGAGAACGAAGCCGAGTACGGCTGTGGTTATAAGCGGACAGAATACTCCTACTAAAGCAACGTATAAGTGTTTTTTTCCTGTTTTTGAGATTAAACCTAGATCCATTTTAACTCCGGATAAAAATACAAAAAACATGAAGGCCAATACTCCAATGTTCGCCACCATATATTGAGCTTGTTCTGGATATACATTTTCTGTAAACGACTTGTTGCGCCCTAGAACTGAAGGTCCAATGATGATCCCGCCCTTTACATCAATAAATTCATTTCAAACAAATTATTAAGGTGGTATACAAAATTTAAATAACTTATTAAAGCAGGAAATAATCTTATTCAATTTGATACTAAAATATATAAAGGAAAAATTATATCAATGGTGTCTCAACTTTTCCAAATTTTATATTTCGGTATCAGTATTTTAAAAATGTACTAAACAAGTATTTTTAGCAATTTTCAGTCACCTATATACTACATGATAAAAATAACTCTAGATCAATTTTTATATGCGTCAAATTAGTAAATAAAATAATAATTGTATGCGCAATAATACACTTATATATAGAGACTTAAAATGACAAATCATATACAGTGAATTTTAAAAATTACTTTTGAACTTTGCTAGTAGTCCGGTTATCCAAAATGGATAAAAAGGATTATTTTGTTACATTTTTAAAAAGCTGAAATACTGACACGAAATAAATAAAAGTTCAAATACCAAATTAGAAATTTTAGAAAAGTTCAAACACCGCTTGTGTAATTTATCCAAACATAAATTTATACCAAAATGGATAAACAAATTAATCTTCATTTCAGGAGGTAACATCTTTTTAATTCCAGATCCAATATAATGACCGAATGAAAACATTCTTATTAGGTTATGATGCCATATTAATCCGTTGCTATCTCAATCATAATCCGGCATGGCGCCTTATATATGCCAGCATATTTTTATAATATGTTGTCACCGATTGTTACATAATTAAACTGATCACCGTATTTTTGTCATCAAGGTGTAGCATTTGATAGAATGCAAGAGAAACTCACAATGATATCAGAGACAATTCTGGGCTGCTTTAAAGGTTTGAGAAGAAATCGGACAATTCTCGAGAGTAGAATAACCAAGATAGTCTCGAATAATATAAGACTAAACGAGTATTCTAAGGGATTATTTTTATAAAAGATGCCCAAATGATGAGGAACATGAGCTTTTTGACAAACATGTATAACTTGAGACGCAATGTTCCTCAATTCCGCGTCGGAGTTGGACTCGTCGTCCATTATGCGTCGCCGGTGATCTTCAATGAGAAATTGAAAGACTGCGAAAGGCCTAACCATAACAAGTACTTGTCAAGAGAATAGGTAGAGAAAGAAGAAAGAAAGAATGAGATAAAAATCATAACACATCTTTGTTACTTAAATGTGGATGTCCGTGAATTTGTGCTCTATTAGTTTACTAATTGTTATTCATGGATTACATTAGTTGACCATTTTCTTTCTTTTTACGCACATTTTGTTTTATTTTTGTTTCGTTTGTTGAAACTATATTTTTCTCTCTCATTTTTTTTATAGGTTGATGATATAGTTATTTAATGTTAATCTCTTGTATTAATCTATGATTTATGTGAATAAACATTTAATACTAGATTTGAATCTCTATATTGTACAACAAGATGTACATGATATGTATTCTAATGAACATAATGCATTTTATTATGTTAATCTTTTAGTAGTATGCGCGGGCGCCGTTTAATCATGTACAATTATGTAAAATAATTTCAATGACATTATTATATAAGTTTTATTTGATTAAGACTAAATATTTATTTATTACTGTTAGAATATGTCTAAAATTCTAATTCCTATTTGTATTAGGACTCTATTAATGAAGTGTTTGGGAGAAGGATAATTTTGTTATCATTAGCTAATTAGGAAGTATAAATCCAATTAGGATTAATACTCCTAATGCCATATAGATTATTTACTCACTATATATAGCCTACCTTATTCACCTTTTAGAAAACACCAAAAACCGAACACACAATGTAGACATTGATGTGAATAAGGGGAAAAGGGGGTGTGTGTGATGTGAGGAATATAAGTTAATTCTTACCCTTTTGGGTACTTCTTGTAGAGAGAGAAACACTTTGTGAGTTTTTCTTCTAAGGGCATATTTACTAGAGATGTTCTCTATTTGTGATTCTCCACCAATTTTGTACTCCTTTTGATGATTAGTGAATGGCTCGAATCTTTCGCCCGTGGATGTACGCTTTAAAGCAGAACCACGTAAATCTCTTGTGTTATTTATTATTTTGCTATATTGTTATTTGTTGATCAAATCCATTATTAAATACCTACCGAATGGTTTCGATTCCGCTGCGCATACCAATCCGGTCAAGAACCGGTCAAGACAATTGGTACCAAAGATTCAACAATCGGTATCAATATTACAACAATTACATATTGTGTTTACCACATTGTACAAGAATCTATTCTTAAAGTCATAAATATGAGTTACGAATTTTTTTTTTATACAAATGGTCTAAATAAGTTCATGATCTATTAATATACGAATATAGGACATCATATATCCTAAATCATTGCCTATGTTTATTCTCTAAATTAATTTGAGATACTAATGGAGTTAGTTTTTATACTACTTGATGGAGATTAGATAAATATGTGGACACTCATGTAATGAATGGGTTAAATTGTAACATTAGATGATTTTATTTTATTTTTGATAATCAACTTGAATTATGTTAATAAGAATCTGAAATAAAGACGCTCCGCAAGAACTCCGGAACACTATCAAACCAACTACGTCGACCTGACATAGAATAAGTTTCTCTAGCTAAGGCATGAGCAACCATATTCGCAGAGCGATAAACAAAACTTACCTTAACACTTAAGTAAATCCATACAATCACAGCAAACATAACAGGGCTGATAAGGGATGAAGATCTGAATACAATAAATGGACCACTTGAATGCAATCAACCTCCACCACAACTTTATTATGCGACCTGGTCTTGATCCATGATAATGCCTCTTTTAAAGCCCACGCTTCAGCGACAACTGGAGCCAACTTTTCAGCCTTTGTGTTCGTCATAGCAGCAACCCAATGTCCTTGATCATCTCGCTCGACAGCAGCACCACCTGTGAAAGGAAAGTCGTTGAAGCAAGCTGCATCAACATTGATTTTTGTCCAACCTGACTGAGGTTTTTCCCACTTGATAGCACCTCCGCAGAATTCCTCTGATAACACCTTATTCATAAGGGCTATTTGAACACTCTGCCTCTAGTGAAGAGTGTTCCCTTCTCGATAAAAAACGTACCTTGGAGAACCTTTGCCCCCATTCCAAAAAAGTTGGTTTCTAGCTGACCACAAGCTCCACAAAACCATCACACTAATCTGCTTCTTGTCCTCATTACCACTCAATTCCAACCAATCAAAAAATTCCATCACATTAGTAAAAGAAATATCATGCAACATCAAACCCACCAGCTGCCAACAGTTAGAAGCAAAAGCACAATTAAAAAACAAATGAGGAATAGATTCTGAGTCGTTATTACACATCATACACGTACTCGAAACATCACAGTTTTTGGCTTGTAACGCATCCGTAGTAGGCAACCAGTTGCGCATTAATCTCCACATGAACAACTTACACTTTTCTAGAATTTTCGTACCCCATAACCACTTCCAAAAACTTTCCACTCCAACCCTTGCTTCCCGCAAGTCCCCTATAGCCACCCTATACGCACTCTTCACACTGAAATCTCCTTTCATCTCAGGCTGCCAAATTAATTTATCATCAACATTACCATTAAGGAAGGGGACAGAATAGATAAGATTTTTATCTCGTTTGGAAAACAATTGCTCAATCCTAACCTTGTCCCAAGCACGACAGCCATTAGAACAAGTGATAATCGAACTAACAAGATCATGTTTCACTTCTTCGGAGAGATTAGATTCAGTAAATCCCATGTTATCATCAGGAAGCCAACCTTGAACTCCAATCCGGACTGATTTACAATCTCTAATCCTCCATCTAGTACCCTTTCTAACCAATTCTTGAGCCTCCATAAGACTTCTCCACACATAGCTGGGGTTCGCTCCTAATTTAGCTTGTAAAATATCTGAATCATAGAAATATTTAGCTTTAAAAAGCTTGCTGGCTAAAGAGAGAGGAGAAGTAAGAAAACGCCAGCCCTGTTTACATAACATAGCCAAATTAAAATCTCTCAACTTCTTGAAGCCTAAACCCCCAAGCTTTTTAGGAACACAAAATTTCTCCCAACTACACCAATTAATTCCTTTAGCATCACCACGGTTTCTCGATCCCCACCAAAAGGAATTTAGCATCCTCTCAATCTCCTTAAAGACATAATTAGTAATAAAAAACACGCTAAAATAATAGTTTGGGATGGCCTGGAAAACTGTTTTAATGACTAACTCTCTCCCAGCTGAAGAAATAAATTGATGCCTCATGCCCTGGATACGATTCCAGATACGACTTTTGATCATTCCAAACACAGCTCCTTTATTTCGACCAATCATTAAGGGAAGGCCTAAATAAGTACCATCTGAACTCATACATTTCACACCTAGCTGGTTTTTGATAGAATCTGCATAGTCAGCCTCACGTTACTGCTGAAGAAGATAGAAGACTTCCCATAATTCACCAATTGCCTGAAGTTTCCTCGTAGAATTTTAGGATCTCTTTAACTTGGAGAGTTTTTGAAGGGTTTGCTTTGAAAAAAAAGCAAACAGTCATCTGCGAAGAACAGGTGAGAAATTTCAAGAGCTCTTCGATAAATCTTAACATCATGAAGTAACCGAGCTCTTTCTTTCTCTTGAAGCAACAAACTAAGACCTTCGACACATATAATGAACAGATAGGGGGACAGAGGGTCCCCTTACTTGATCCCACGGTTAGGCACAATTGGGCCTATCTCATTACCCTCGTGGATCATGTAGTACCTAACAGTAGAATTACATCTAAAAACAACTTCCACAAACCTATCTCCCAATCCAAAAGCCATCAATATATTTTTGATAAACACCCACTCAACTCTGTCATACGCCTTCGACATATCGATTTTTAGAGCAGCATACCCATCCTTTCCCTGAGTTTTCCTCTTCAGAAAATGCATAGCTTCAAAAGCAATTAAAACATTATCGCTAATTAATATGTCGGGAACGAACGCACTCTGACTTTCAGAGATCATCTCCGACAAGAATCTCTTCAAACAGTTAGCCAGAACTTTTGATACAATTTTGTAGAAGACGTTGCAAAGAGAAATAGGGCGAAGATCACTCAACATTGTGGGATTCTTCTTTTTCGGAACTAGAGTAATAATTGTATCATTCACCCCTTCATAGGCCTCACCATTCTGAATAAATCTATTGACAGCAAACACTAAATCTTTCTTCACAATAGACCAATTTTTTTGGTAAAACGCAGGGGTCAGACCATCAGGTGCTGGTGCTTTGTCCCCTTGCATGCTGAAAACTGCACTTCTAACTTCTAGCTCTGACACACTTTCCATAAGCACATGCACACCAACATTCGCTAGCCTATTCCCCTCCATAGGACAAGGCAATCTAACATCAATATCCACCGTAGACTTAAACAAACTTTGAAAGTAATCTAAAATGTGCTCCTCCAAACTGTTACCCCACTCAACCCAATGACCATTACTAGTTTGCAGCTTAATGATTCTATTAATTCTTCTCCGACCAAAAGCAGCTTTGTGAAAAAAAACGGGTGTTAGAATCACCTGACTTATACCAGAAATTTTATATACATGGTATATTATATAAGTCAATATATCATCATTTAGTTCATGATTGTACTTACACGTCTTTCGACTTGTGGTGATATGGGTATCTTATATATAAGTGTGATTGTAGCTTGATATTATTTATGCCAATTGTTGTTTATGAATTTGTTTCAGAACATGTGATGGATATAGTTAGTTCTATATGGAGATAGGTGGTCATTACTCAATATGATCAGACATAAAATTCTATACCATCTCTGGTTGTTCTTGGTGCATGAATTCTTGGCTAAAAGAATTTAACTTGTATAGAAGGTGTTTTAATACTATAAATGAGTTTTCTAATATAAATCTTATTTAGTCAGGAATTAAATCTAAAGGATGAGGTCATACGATTAAGAGATTCAATGCTTGATTATTTATGAAACCGGCCAAGATCAAAACCTTATAATGAAATTATTTGAGTGTATGCTAATATCCATTACTTTTCCCTTCATATCTCTTTGGATGATCATGATATGTAGTGTTAGACGTCTCTCACGATTTATGAGAGTTAATGATTGTAGAAATTAAATTATTTGTGATAAGAAAAAATGTTTTCTTATGGAAATTAGTCACGAACATGAGGATTGGTAACTTATTAATTAATATGCTACGATCTTATTATATTTTGAAATTTAGTCTAGATTGAAAATAAGGACAATCAGGAGTATTAATTTGTATGAAATATAAATTATAAAGAACCTAAATAAACTTTGACCTAGTTAGTGGTTGATTTTTAATTAGTTTTTGGTTAAGGAATAGTAGAATTACTTATGAAAAAAATTATCTACCTTCTCTTCAAACTTCAACTCAACACTTATAGCTTTTAGTGGTGGTTTTCTTGACCTTATGGTCAGAAAACCATCTCTCCCACCACCTTTTTTTATTATTTTCAGTTTTAATTAGCTATTATCTTCAATAATTACTCCATTAATAGAATTTCTTATGTTTTATTGGTTTATTTTTGAAAGCTTTTTAAAAAATCTTGGTTTTTAAATTTTTTTTTGATTTGCATATTAAAAATTTATGATCCAAATAAAAAATTTCCAACCTTTTTGGCTTGCATGTCAAAAAAATTTATGTAGATGATGATCTATGAACCTTTAAATATTGAAGTTTTTCTTTGATATTATATGTTATTTAGTTGTTTTTTATTTAATATTTGTTTTATGTAGTAGGTGATATTTTATCTTCTTGATCCAACTTGAAGGACATGTGCTAAAAGTTTGAAACTTTAAAGAATTCAAACGGTTTAACGGCATAATCGATCACGGTTCAAGTTAATACCAATGGGACTTTGTTCATCGTTATGCGCCAAGATGGCACTTTAGCGGGATTTCGGCTTAATTTATCTTTTTTATTATTATTATCATTTGCTTGTATTTTTTTCTTGTTTCATATTTAGTTGGAGGATTATAATTGTTGTTATATGGCTTTCATTTTCTCTATCTATGGAAAAAAATAAAAGAAAAAAATTGCCACGATTCAAAATTTTGAACCGAAACCGACATTAGAGAATGAAGGTGGTAACTTTGAAATAGGTGATAAGCCTAAAAATTGCTATAAATTTTTCGCTTTTAACTTGAAATGTAATTAAACAATCATTCTTAGAATATGTGACTCATTTATATAAAACATCAGAATTTAAAAAACCCTTAATACTTTATATATAAATTATAAAATACTAGACTACTGCGGATATCTATAATATAAAACTTTCTTTTCAAGTTTTGTACAAAAATGATTTCCGAAAAAATAAGACTTCAAAAACTAATGCAAGTTTTGTTTTCTCTGAAAAATTGAAGGAGCAATAAGCCAAGTATAAGACTGAATGAATTCACATTATTATTATAAAATAACAAACATTTAAAGCTCTCTTATATATTTTGAAAAGCCTTGGTTTCCACATCCATGTAAATTTATTTCATTATGAAATGCATCTAAAATAATTTTTTTTAAAGTACTTTCTAAAATAATTAATTATTTAAATATTATTATTAACCTAAAATTTGACAAAATTATTAAAAGTACTCTATATTTATTAGAAGAATATCTTGAAAAACAAGTTAAACTAGCTAGCTAGCTTGCTGTTCTAGAATTATTACTGCCAGTCGCTCATAATTCTACACTAGCTACTAATATTATTATTTTAGATTTTTTACTCAAATAACCAACATTCAGGTTTGATTTATTTTTATACTGACTCATATTTGACATTTTAAAACTAACATACAAGAACAAATTTATTACTCTTATACCGTTCATATAAATAAAACCATAATAATACAAACTCTCATAATTATAATTATTTTCTCTCTCTTCGGAATTCTCTTTCCTTTCTCTCTCAACTCACCTTTCACACACTCAGATCGTCGTTCCGCCTCCACCTCCGCCGTTCCGCCTCTGTCGTTCCATCTATGTCGTTCCGCCTTCGTCTCGTTGCCATCTTTCTTTTATCTTTTTGATTTTAGATCTGAAATTTTTTATTCTTTTTTTTTTTATCATTTTCAGATCTGTAATTTATTTATTTATTACCATTTTCACCATTAAACATGTATAAAGAGTATTTTTAAAGAATCTAATACTCATTTCATATTATGTAGAATAATTTTGTGATTTTATGGAATAAAATTCTGTTATTTCTGCATTTTTGTTGTCTTTTGTTGTATTTCTGCATTTTTTTTATTCCGCAGAACGATTTGTTGATGATGATTGATTGTTTAATTATTGTAATGTTACAAATTGATGACTTTATGTTGATATTATATTGATATCAACTGATATTGTTTTATTTTAACATTAACAAATAAGATAATATTATTTGTGAAATAAACTAAAAAAATTAAATTAAATTAAATTGAGACTAGATAATGATATGGTAGTATCGGAGAAAAAGACAAATAATGATGTTGAATTATTGTAATTTTACAGTGTTAATATTGTGTTGATCTTCGGTTGATATTTTGTTAATTTTAGCATTGGTGAAGAAGAAAATAATAATGTTAAGTTATTGTAATGTTACAATGTTGATCTTGTGTTGATATTATTTAGATATTTAATTGATTTTAATATTAACAAAAAAGAACACATTATATGTGAAATAAAATAAAAAATTAAAATTAAATTTAAAAAATATTGAAAAAATAAAAATTAGTGTAAAAAAGATTGAAAACTTTAAATTAATTAGTTTATTACATATGTTGATTTGTGTTGATTTCGTGTTGATATTAAAACTGACGAAAAACATTAACAGTAAAATAAAAGTCAAAATTCAAAAAAATAAATCAAAAAAATAAAAAAAATTAAATTTTAATATGTGATAAATATTAAGTGCATGAAATAATAGTGAAAAAAAATTAAAAATGATGATGTTGGAAATGTTGGAAATAAAAGTTAATATAAAAAGTAATTTTTTTTTCAAATAGTAGTATAAAAAAATTGATATGAAATGTAAAGAGTTAGAAGAGGTAGTAAAAAAGTAAAGGCCTAATTATTTAAAAAAATTCCCACCTTATAACATTTATTCGTTTATACCCTGACTTAGGAAAAAGTTTATTTTAACCTTTTTTTGATTTTTCATTTTTGTCTCTACCCTAAAGAGCTAATTTGACCTCTTTTCGTTTGAAAAAATATTCAAAATGATCCTTTATATTTAGCTTATATTTTAATTAAACATTAATATTATTAATCATTTATAATCTTTTCATCATTTAATTAATTTAATTGTCAAAAATTTCAATTTTAGGGTAGAGATGAAAACGAAAAATCAAAAAAACAGTACAAATGAACTTTTTCCTACGTGAGGGTATAAACAAAAAAATGTTACGAGGTGGGAGTTTTTTAAGTAATTAGGCCAAAAGTAAATGTTGGAGAAAAAAGTATTTCATATAAAACTCTACTATTTATAGTAAATCATTGAGTAACTCACCTACTTCGACGAAAAAAATACTCACCCTACTACAAAACAATTATTTAATAGAGAACAAATTAAATACTTGCACTCTGTTTATTAACAATCAACCAAATAATACATCACACCCTACTACAAAACAATTATTTAATAGAGAACAAATTAAATACTTGCACTCTGTTTATTAACAATCAACCAAATAATACATTGATGCATTGTTACAATAAATCACTCGAGGAACAAAATTAGAAACCTGTGCGAGTCCACAAGAATTCCAAACAATCTTCTCTACACTACATCAAGCTAACTCTTGCACAAAAATTTCCATTACTGCTTAAAGAGAAGCAGCTACTGCCAGAGACAAAGCTGGCATGAAAATCTGCAGATAAAAAAATCACTAAGAAAAGGGAAACAGGACAAAATTTGAAACATCCATCCCCTAGACACGAAGACTACAATAATAGCAAACCAGATAAATGCCGCGCTCGCGTAACAAGAAATACAGGAAGAGACCTTGATTTCATCTTGCAATATATCTCTTCAGACTTGAGCAATCTGATGTTTCAATTTGTGCAACAACTTGATTTTGGATTCACAAATACGCAGAAACTCGGATAATACTGTAGAGTTACCTATCACTATCTTCCTTGCAACATCAACAGGACTCCATAAATTTAATGCTTGGGAGATGCGGCTGCCAAGCTGAACCTCGTCAATTGATGAGGTAAACTTCTCCAGAAGGTGGAAAACCTGACCAGGCCCTTCATCCTGTTCCTTTTTCCCAAGAGAGGAGAGTATATTATCCACAACCTCATCCTCTGCTTTGTTAATCTGTTCCTGTATCCACTTTGCAACCTCTTCAACTATGCCCGCCGAAGAATTTATTGAATCTTGAATTATACCGCAAAGTAGTGAGGTTGAATGCTCTGTAGGCCCACTTTTCTTCTTCTTCTTTCCAGAAGGAAGTGATGCTCGGACACAGGACTGCAGTACAAGACCATGCCAAGCCAATGGTTCCGTAATCAATTGAACTAAAACTGGAAGATCACCCCTTGGCGAGCTAATAAGAGACCCCATTGATCTGGTCTTCTCTAAAATATACATCGCCAGTAAAGTATCCACATTATGCCAAATACCACGCCCCCCTCGATCGTCATCAGGATGTGAGAGCTCATGGGAATTCAAGTTCCAGGCATTCAAGAACACAGAAAAGTTAAGCCAGTCAATCGTGTCTGAGCCAAAAGCCTGCATCAAGGGCAAGCATTGCATCAGAGGAAGGATAACTAAATTTTGCAATTTTAGTTTAGCAAATTTTTAAATTGAACACTGAATTTGTTAATACAATCTGTCTAGTTAGCAAAAGACCATACTCCAATGAAGTGCACATCTTGTTCACAAAAATGGCATACATTTACCAAAAGCAATAAATATCATTTTCCAGGTGCAACTTTATATCTACAAGGTACCATTTCAGTTACATCTTACTATACTAACTACAAAAATTATAGTACCTAAAGAATTCTCGAGTTTAACCCATCTTCGCACCTCAAAAAAATTCTCGAATTGCATGTGCACAAAAATACAGTTCAAGCTTCATGTGGAAATAGGTACAAACCAGCACAAATTACATTTGTCTTGTTATAGATGAATAATAAAAAAAGCATAATCAATGAACATATCATAAAGCATCAGTCGCACTGAATTCAACAAAGATCAAGTGCAGAAAACCAAATATGCATAAAGTGAATAGATTGGTTATACCTCAGATGATTTTAGGCCAGTAGAAGCTCCCATAACCACTTCTATTGCATCAGTTAAAGAGTACCCCAGCATCTTTGCATAACGCTCAAGCAAAAACTTCAACTCTGAGGAGATTTTAGACTCAGATATAGACCCATTCTCCTTATACGATACTGTGGTACTTTGGATAGACAAATAGATCATTCGAGGGAGAAGAGACTTCTTTTCAATAACTCTTCTCACATTCTCTTCTCGTTCTTTTGTCTATATTATGATGGATGATGAAATGAACATAAGCATTAGAAAGACATAAAACCTATAAAATATTGCAGTATCTGCAAAAATATATATATATATATATATATATATATATATATATATGTAGAGAGGCACTTCATACCATGTTCTCTTTAGGGTAATAGGAAATTCCTTCAAATGGACCTAGGAAAGATAAATACCAACAAAAAGGTGAACAGAACATCAAAGAGAAATCATCAGGAAATAAGACAACAAAGCCCCCAACCATTACAACACCAGTGCTGCTGAAGATAAACATAAGCTACCAAAATCATAAACTGAATTGGAGTTTCACCCAAAAGAAAAAGTGAACGCAAAGAGTAATAACAAGTGAAAAGGACAGAGACACTTCCCAACAAAGTATACTCTCATTCATCTTAAGAAAAATTATAAGGTCCACCTTATACTTCAAAAAAGCAACTGAAACTATCTGAATCCTCCCACAATTGGCAGAACAGTAAAAGAAGATGTGGGATATTAATAAAGCCAGGAACACTTGAAAACTGTTAATTCTGAACGCTATATATTGGAGCTTTTCCTTACCAAAATACAGCTATTCAGACATTGAACAAGATTTCATCCAAATATCTTTACCAACAACATGCTTGTACATGATTAAGGTACTAAGACCTGAAAGAAATATGCAAGTAATGCCATTAGATAAACTATGGCATCCAACTTACAGGAAAAGAAACTTTTAACAACGTTTTCACTTTTAGTTAACTCTATGTTTTAAAAAAAAGGAACTGCAGCTACAGCAGCTACTGAAATATCAATTGAATTGGAAGACCATGAAGTAATCAAGCATCCTATATTTCCCATTGAACACAATATGCTACCAAATGAACTTGTCCCTTGCCAAGGAATTGTAATTAATCAACGCAATTTAAAGTAAGGTGCAGCAAATGCTAACCTAAAAGATAATTCTTTTCTGGAGCCGGAGTCCACCACGGCCGTGTTTGAAAATCTTCATTGAAGGTTAAATTTTTTGATCTGATCTCATTTGAAAGCTCTACAAAGTAAATCCCAGAATCCAGGCTATCAAGAATTCCCTGGAAGGGAGAATACTCGCATTGGTCATCAAATACATAAAAGAACGGCCATTTAATGTTTTGAGGGAGGAAAAATAAGTACCTCTTCTTCTTCAATGTTATCAGCTCTTTGCTTTAGCTGTAATATCGATGTCTCAACTTTTGCATTTAGATACTGATTGGATCGTTGCAATCGTTCTTTAAACTGCACAAACTCAATTACCTGACACAAGCCACACAATTTGCTTCGTTACACAGATATATGCATCATAATGTAATGCTCAATCTCAAAATATATAACTACTCCCATAAAGAGTGAAAGATGTACAAACAATTTATGTAAATAATGGGCTATAATGAAATGAAGACGGTAATCAAACAAACAATCAAAAAAAATTAAATTATTTAAAAATAGTTGAAAATAAAATTATGATATCAAGTTACTGGCATCAATTTTTTATGATACATGCGCATAGACACAAGAAGCATCAAGCAACATTTCATATACCTTTGGAAATAAAACTCTGATATGTTCACGGATCATATATAGAAGTTAGAGCAAATTACGTTGGGGTCCTTGAGGTATAGCATAATTAACAGTTTGGTACCTCTTGCTTCAAAAGTCTATTTAATGGTCCTTTAGTTTTAATTCCATTAACTGAGAGACCCTTCCGTTAATTTGAGGGAGTAAATCGTTTAAAGAAACTAAAATTGAGGTACCAAATCGTTTAAAAGTAAGGTAGCATAATTAACAGTTTGGTATCTCTTGTTTCAAAAGTCTGGTCCTTTAGTTTTAATCCCGTTAACTGAGAGACTCTTCCGTTAATTTGAGAGACTAAATCGTTTAACGGAACTAAAACTGAGGTACCAAATCGTTTAAAAGTGAGGTACCAAATCATTTAATAAAATTAAAAATGAGGGACCAAATCGTTCACGAAATTAAAGGTGGGGTACCGAATCATTTGAAAGCAAATGTTGAAATTAACGGAGGAGCCTAATAGTAAACAGAATTGGAACTGAGGGACCATTAAGTAGACTTTTCATGAGGTATCAAACTGTTAATTATGATATACCTCAGGGACCTCAAAGTAATTTGTTCCAGAAGTTACTAGCATCATTTTTTTATGATACATGCAGAGACACAAGAAGCATCAAGCAACATTTCAAATACCTTTGAATAATTTCTATGGCGATATGCTAAAAATGTAAGATCTGCAGATTCCCTGAAGTGGTCATCCATAAATCTCAGATAATCTTGTAGCAGATTACTTGAATCAACCCACAGAGGAGATGGCAACATATGGGGAAGAATATGGTGTGAAATAGTTTCCGTTAATATATTCTTCACGTCCATTGATTTATACCTAAACAGAATGGAAAATTCAAAGAGTTGACTGATTTAAAACAAAGCAGAAACTGAAGTGTTAAATTTAGGGAGAGGCAACAATAAGATCACTATTAACTACTTAGATTAAAGACATACTAAATCAACTAATTTACCTTTCATAAGCTAATGAGACAGCACCTAAGTGCGAGTACAAGTGCAGCAATAATATTTTGTATTGCCATACAAATCTGCCAAATATGACAAAAATCACAAAGTTAGCTTTCAAAATGTAAGTACTTCCTGCAAAGCTGTAATGTCCTACGACTGCTGCATTCAGTTCTTTCTACTGATCTCAGTTCTCATGCTAACCATTTAAAAGATAACATGACAAATTCAAACCTTGAGGGTTTTAAAATATAAGTATTGAAATATAACCATGTTATAAATTAGCAAGAGCTCAATTCAAATGGTTTGGTCATGTCCTCTAAGTAAAGATGAGTAAGACTGCAAGAGAATTACTAGTTTAGGATTACTAATTCTAATAGTATTAGAGTTTCATTGAGTCTAAAAATACTAAACTTTGTATTGTTTCATATTCATAGAGAGAGCTAGTAAAATTTCAGCATTATACAACTTTAATTGTGTTGACTCAATTCAGCATTCACCCAAATTCTAAATACAATTGCCTTGGACCTCTTTTAGTGTGATTGCCTGAATAACTGCACAAGACAACTAATAATTTCAAGTAGCCAGTATCTAGGATCTACTCATTCCTTTTGGCAACAAAAAGTTGCGAGGACTTCCCATTGTTAACAACAGGTAACTTCTATAGCCTCCCTAGTGAACAACAGAACAAGGCTACATAAATAATACATCTTTGAACAATAACAAAATAATCACAAAGCTCAAAAGCTGCTATATGAATGGTTGACATTCCACTAAACCATCATTAAAGAAGCAAAAGCAAAAGAATATCTCCACTTACCGTCGGATAGTCAGCCCAAACTCCAAAACCATAATTGCCTCCATGAAGTAGCCGAAATGCCCTGTCCGCCAGAATAACTGAACAAAAGGAAAGAAAATCAATATACAAATAGAAGAGCTAATTTTTAGTTAGAAGTTGGCCTTACAGTTTCCATCTGAGTAGAAGAATTTACTAACCTATGTAATGAATTCATTTAATAAAAACTAAAAATAGTATACCACAGAACAAGCGCCAACTCAAAATGTAGCACAGCCTAGATAAGCACTACACCTACCCTCGATCTTTATCATTCATCATCAATTATCATTATTCTTCATCATTTAACATCAATTACTTTTCATTGTCTGATATCACTTTCTCAAGCATGTTCATTTCTATTTGAATCAATTCCCAAATACAGTATCCTTCCTGGCCTTCTCCCACACTAAGATGCTGCAACAATTACAAGTACTGAATTTTAGTTGTCATACAGTAACTACCTAACATCACCTGACCTAACTGAACATACTTAGAAGTCAAAAGTCTTGACAAGAAGCAGGTCAGACTTAAGGAGCCAATGCCAGGCAGAATTTCAGTGAGGAACCCCTAAAGACCATCTACAATCAATGAGTCAATCTATAAAAATGGTCTCACCTCAAGCATTGAAACCACAAATATGTACATTGATATTAACCATTGCCCATTACACCAAATGTCATACCTGAACCAATACATTGCATATCATAGATAGCAGCTCTTCTCCATGCATACTCTCTTGTGGATCCAAGTCCTTCGCAAGTGGAATACTTTTCCAAAAAATCTCCACCATTTGTCTAGCAAAACCCTCAAGTTCTGTGCAAGAGAACCAAATCATTCACATACATCTCATGTTCATTCTATTTCTTTTATGCTTAATTGGTGAAAACATAAAACAAGCACTAGAAAGAAAAAATAATAAAGGAATTAAGAAGTGAACTGAATAAGGATTTAGAAGAAAATGAGAATGCTTTGAAGCACCGACACAGCACAGATCACAGATACGGGACAATGCAGAGGCAGATAGCTTGACACAACTAATCTCAAAAATTTGAAAATGAGACAATAGGGACACCTGACATCCTAATTAAAAGTACATAGATGTATTAAATTTAATTTAAAAAGAAATTGTTTAAATTAATGAAACAAAATAAATGGTAAGAAATATATTTAGTTTAATTTCAATAAAAGTACTATATACCTTGTCAAAATATATTTAAAACAAAAATTCAAAGTAACTTAGCCCCATTGCAGTGTCTTAAAATCTCTTAATTTAGTCAAAGATCTTCAGCAATTGAGTATAAGCATTCAATGATACAAAATAATGGACTAAAAATATTAAAATTTGATTTATAGAATGCCACAAATTAAAGGGACTTTAATTACTATTTGAACTGATTTTAAAATTTCAAATCAGCCCCCTGCTGTATACAAGAAATGTTCACTAAATAAAAGATTATCAAAGTCCAACTACAGAAACGTGTCGTACACATGTCCTTATGGAATACATGTGCATCCTAGATCATGTCGGCATATGACAGTAAATACTTCCTGAATAACACCCACATATAAAAAAATAATAGATACATTTGATGGCTAATCACTCTTCTAAGGTAATTTTCCACTTAAATTATAATGGCACAAAGCCAGGCATCAAATAGATGAGAACAATTTATAGGAAGGATGTCATGCATTGGATGTGTGACAGTCCATAAAAGTGAACAGGTGCCTGCACTCGTGCAAATGTATGTAAGAAAGAAACGCACCAACAACTGGAAGCTTGTCTATATTTCCAACCAACAGTTGTATTTTGAATACTGTTATTGACTGCCCAAGCACCTTAGCTGGGATTGTTGAAAGGGTATTGGAACATTTTGTAAGCTTCTCAACAAATTCCATCCTTTTCTCCGTAGTTAAGATTAGAAGGAACACCTCAACATCAGAAGTGAAGCAGGCCAAGTGACCAAACCTGTACCCAGAGAATGGAAAACCCTAATGTGATATGGTTCAATCACTAGAATGAACAAAAGAAGATATATTAAGTATAAGCAACTTGCATTTTCAATAATTAAATAAAGTTTTATGCTGCTTTTACATACTTGTAAAAATATTGCATTAGAGCCTCCATTATCTCATCATCATTAGCTTTTCCATATAAGTGCCGCCTCCTTTCAATTTCAAGAATTGCCAAGTGTGGACACCTAACAAAACCGTTATTGGCATCCACCAGTAGCTTTTGCACAAAAATTGACGCATCTGATAAACGAGAATCAAACTGCATATCCAAATTACACCTATCAAACTCTGCTTCAAAAGATTGTATTGTATGAAGGAAATACAGCAATGGCTATCGAGTTCAAAGATTTAAACATGCACCACATCATCTGCTAAATGAGAGACTTTGCAGTCCAAAAATTTAGGGTAATGAACTGGATTATTATCTGCTCCACTACTCCAGCTGCTGTCATCCTCCAGCATACAGCCTAGATAATGCAGGAAACACTCCCAATCGTCAGGGCTGCCATAAAAAAGGAACAACATTAACAGCAATAAAATAATTGCAAAATTAGAAAAATGAAAAGATACAAGAACCTAAAGGAGACAAGGAATAATGATCTCAATTACAAACTCTAAGCATGAGATCTCAAATTATTTTTATGAATGAAACTTGAGTAAAGACCGGTATGCCTATTCAAGCGCTCAGCGTAAGACATAAGACTTAAATTCATCTACCATAAGAACTGAAAAAATACGGAAGAAAATCTGGAAAAATCAGGCTTGTGAATTAAGAGAAAGCAATCACAATTATCATTTATGGCAATCACTTATAATCTCATAATCCAAAATAAATATTTTTCTTAACAACCTCAACATAAAACAGAAAACTGATACTACAACGATCAAAGAAATTAGATATAGATTGAAAATGAAAATTTAAATTTAAATTTCAGAACATACATAATAAGCAAACAAAACAACAAATGTATTCTATAACTTCATTTCAAAAAATAGCACAGCAGTGCATGTTTCATAATTATACAATTGACTTCTTACTTTTCTAAAAGTGAATTATATGTATTTAACTTTAGTCTATCTGTTAGGATACTAATCATCTATATATTTTTAATCACCTTGTTGAACTTTTATAAGGCACAGTATTGAATCCCTAACAATTTAGGATAAGAGCTAAGAAATTGATACATTCTAAAGGAGATCGATAAAGTTGAATTCATTTGAACAGCTGAAGTATAGAAAATTTTCACAATGTGGCTTTGAGGATAAAGCATGGAAATTAAATTACTGTAAAAATAGAATTTTTTTAAGGGGTTGAAAAAAGGAAACATTCAAGGGTACATCTTTTTTCAAGTGCCATGGATAATTGATCCATACAAGGCCAAGGATTATAAAGTCATTTGATGAGAAGTTAAATTTCAACCCATATCAAAAATTCAGTATCAAGTCAGTATACCAGACTTCAAAAGGCTTATCATTTTTCATTTTTGGTTATTATCATGACAGAAAATCTGATCTTCAGATATTGTCTATTGGTTGCAAAATCTGGTCTCTCTATCAAAATTTATTTCAATGTTAATAACGTTATCTGAAGATAACAATTAGAGCTAACTACATAATTATATGCTCAAGATGCCTACAAATGAATTACGAAAATATTCAACGTTGAAGTCATATATAGAAGTAATAAAACTGCTCAGTTGCAAGCATACCATAATTCTAAAATGTTTTGATAAACACTGGCTCCAGCAGCATAGTCACCTGACTGAGCAAGCAGCCTACCCTGTCAACTTAAAGTCAAAGAGTACAGGTTGATAAGGAAACTTAAAAGTAATAGAAATTACAATAAAATCAAATAATACCCAACCTATCAAAAAATATAATACATGTTCAGAAGCCACTACCACAAGACAAGACAATGACAAATTTAAAGGTTTCATATAAATCCTTCAGAAAAATTTAATTTGCAACATAAGGGGTCGGTTTCATTATGTCATAAATGACGTTACAGTTTCACAATATACGCCTCTTAACACAGCCAAAGAATACAGTACCATTTTAGGTTATTGAATTAAAAAGGTATTTTCTAGCCCTCTAATTATAAGACTCTGTACATTCAGGACGTTAGGTGTATATTGGTGAACTACGCAATGGGGCTAAATCCCAAGAAATAAGGGCAGGTATGCATTTAAGTGATGAGAGTCTCAATATGTTTTCAATTTTTAGGTAGTACTATTTGAAAACATAAATACAGAAGTTCATTGTAACGTCATTATAACAAACTGTAAAGACAAAGAGGCAACTTCAGTTGATATTAGAACAAACCATCTTATTGTCATATTCCTCTTCTTATGAATTAATGCTTTGCATTGCCATCTTTTACCAATAATCGAAGTAACATCAAAAGGTTAAAAATCAAGTCATGAATGCATAACATAAGAAGAGAAAGAATAGAGAAAAATCTGAGAAAGTAAAGGCATTGAGTTACAAGAAGAGAATGACAAGTAGAAGAGAAAGCCTGAGTGAATCACAATAGAGAATGATACCCTGGATTTAGGTTTTTTATAGAGGAAGCATTGAGAGAGACGATGTCCCGTTTTGGGACTGCTTTCATTTGGCCCCCATTATTAAAAAAAAGGGTTGTTTAGCCCCTATTAACTTTAGAACTGATTTCTCCCGTTAATTTTTTTACAAGTAATACAATTGAAGGTCTTTCCTTCCAAATCAAAGCTTGGTTGTAAAGAAATTTTTATCAGCTTCAACAATCTTAGTGGTATTTCTTAATTTTTCCAAATTATATCCTCCTTTATGAACCTAACTTGTCCACTGCTCAAAGCTTAGTCCAATCATATGTTTTGGTTATAATCTCGTATGCCCTATTCTCTACCAGAATTCTGATTTATTGGCAAACTTTTAAAAAAAGGTAAAGCCAACAGACATATAAAAACGGACGCATTCTTTCCCTAAAGAGATTGGATAAAAGTAAGACAGATAAGAATCCCAAACCCAAAACTAATAACAGACAGTTTGAAAACTGAGTCAATTCGGCAATGCAATATCTTTAATTATTAGCAAAATCTTTTGCAACAAAAATCATTAATAAAAATAAAAACAACAATGAATAAAGCTTTAGAAAATACCTGCACGCGTAGTTTATCAACTTCAATAACTAGAAGTGGTCCTAATTTCCCAGAAAGGATTTCCAATGCGTCGCCATACTTTGCTTGCTGTTCCAATATGGAGATATAGACAATAAGAGCTGCATGAGATTGCAGGCCTTTAGTAAGGAACTGAACAGCATACACAAAAAATTACATGGAAATTGGCAAGATGGAAAAAGGCACCTTCAGGTTCATGCAAGCTGTGGGAAGCAACATGCTTCTTAAGTAAGCCTTCAGCTAAGAGTAACAATTTCTCTCCCCCATTCCCGCAAAATACCTATCACGAGTCAAAGCAACAAAATAAAAACAAGAAAAATAACATACATTCCAGCAGGAAAAAAGAATTGTCATCAACAGACAAACATACTAAAGTCCGTTGGGAACAACTAACAAAGTGCATAAAATTTGTAGAGAAAGCATGTCGATTTCTGAAATTTATGAAAACAATGGAGATAGTCCCGTGTTATTCTGGATCAGGCATCCTAATGAAATATCCCAAAAACAATAGCCAAAATATTCAGATTCACAAAGAAGAGGAAGGGTTAGAACTTAGAGCTGAAAACTATTTTTAGAAGCATAATGACAATAAGATAGCAAAAATTTACAGATAAAAGCATTCCAAACCTTCTCAATTAAAAACACATAAATACATTGGAACACCAAACTTTTGTATCAAAGAATTACTAATGGATGACAAAATGCAGTTTCACTATATAAAAGGTAAGCTTTGCTAAGACATCTTCATCTAAAAAAAATATTTTGGAAGGTAAATACAAGAAAGCTGGTGATTTTCTAGTTTGTCAAAATATTATGACACTTTTGAAATCCATGCATCCTTAAAAATTTCTCTGAGCAACTAAGAAACTACTTGATTATCCAGGACTATATATAGATATATACATAACACTAGGTCACTTGCCAAGTCTTTTACATAACAACTTTCTCCTGCGTATTTAAACATGGCCTATAACAAAATATGTAAGTACAAATTGGTTATAGAGGAAATCATATCCACATCATAGATTAAATTATAGATAGCTAACAAATATTAATAAAGTTATGAAGCCATGCGTGAAAAATTCCTCACAACTATTCTAATGAGAGCAATAAGAATCGCCAGGTAAGAGAAATAAAACCAAACTGACTGAAGAAAAACAAGCTGAAATGCACAACAAAACCTAGTGTACATATGAAGTGTATATATCAATAGGTAGAACTGAAATGACAGGTAACTATATTAATCAAAATGGAAGTACAACAGAAAATTCTTTTCATGTAAATCAAGAATTTGATAACATGAATTACAACAGCATTATCTCAACTGAAGGTGCTAACAGCTTGAATGTCTTAAACAATTCAAATCAGCTGAAAAAAGTTCTCCTGGTATCCATATCTTACCAATTCCTGAATTCAAGAATCTAATCCAAACTAAAATAAAGTTCATTTTGCTTTTACAAACTGCTTGCTGAACAAAAAAATAATATATTCATAGACATAATGAAACAGCTTAATTAGCTGCGCCAATCACTCTAATTTGTCTCTTCTGCTAGTTATTATTTCTAATAGTCTTCTGGCAGAGACATCAAGGACAAGCACTCAACCACTTAACTTTTTAGATCCTTTCAACAAAACTATTGCAATGTTTCAAACCTCAAACCAGGTTTGTCTTTACAGCAATTAATACTGCATTGAGATTCGAAAATATTTGATTAAAGATTTTCTTTAAAACATTTCTTCTTTATCAATTCGGAGTTGGCTTTTATGGGAATTAGAGCCAGGTAAGACGCAGATTGTTCAATCTTGAGTGACACAGACCATAATGGGGCTTGTAAAATGACTAAAAAATCTAACATACTGATCATGAAGCCAAAACATTCAGTCTCGGCGCCTCAGTATACAAATCATGCAATCCAAGTTATGTAACAAAAAAACATGTATACATTACCACATGCATTTCAGTTTTTAAAGGGGGGAAACAGCATAGTCAATACAGCAAAAACAATAGGGGGGAATTGAAGCAGGGAAGTAAATTAGAAACCTGTAGCTGAATACTACAAACGGCCCAAAGCAAAAACCTTTCTTCACCAACAAGCTTGTACATTTTGATAGCTGTCTGCAGATAATGACAAATAGCAATTAGTAATTCTTAAGTATTTACTAAATAAACCACAAGGCAAGAAAGAGAAAGCAACCTGCTGCTGCTTGACGAAAGAATATTCTCGTACATAACAGTTGAAAAGCCCCATCATTAATTCCAAATTATTCGGAAATTTTGAACAAGCATACTCATAACAGCTAGTTGCCAAATCCACTGACCAAAAGTCGAAAAACAGTTAAACAACAATGTTACATAGCAAAGCATCATAACAAAATAAATAAAATAAAAGAAGAAGCATACTGACAGTGGTCAAGTCGTTGAAAAACAATCTGCATAGTACTGAGAGTAAGATCATCCACTAACAAGGAATCATTCTTATACAAAAACTCCTTCGCATTTAAACATATTGATAACGCTTCATCGGATTTCCCCATCCTTTCTAAAATCAATGCTTTAAGTGCCTGAAAAATCCAAAGAAAAAGGAGTTCAAATTCAATCATCAAATTCATATAAGATAAAATTTTATTTGAATAAATAATGATAATGAGTGACTATCTTACAAGAGCATAAGGTAAATTAGGGTATTTAGAAAGAAGTGCAGTTGACAATTTGAGCGCGTTCTTAAACTGCCGCGAATCAATCGCATCCCAAATCGGTCGAACCCGCCGCTCCGGTATGCCGCCAGCTAAACCGAATTTTGACGCCATTATTCGTTACTTTTAAATTCCTTTTAAGATTTTATCTGTAAGGGTTTTGGATTTCTACTGATAAAGGTGTTTGCTTGTGTTTTGATTATACAGTACTGTGGAAGTGAAGACTCAGAAAACCTAATCTCGGCGTTTGGTTGCTAGTGTGAGTCTACACGCTGTCCCGAATAAAACCGTCACTTGACTGCAATTTTTATTTTTGGCAAAAGAATCATATATGCCCTCTACGTTTGGCATGAGGATCTAGTTGGCCCTCTATGTTTAGAAAGTTACTAAAACACAGTTAATGTTAAAAAAACTCAATTAAGATTATAACAATGTTTAAAAAAATCGTTCATCCTTATTTAAGCGGAATCTGATATGGCTTATTGAACTTGAGACGGTTTAAATATGCCCTCAATGTTTGGCATGTGGTTCAAGTTTGCCCTTCATGTATGAAACGGTTCAAATATTGCCCAAAAATAATTAATCAATTGCCCTTCATATATAAAAAGGTTCAAAAATACCCTTATGTATACAAAATGCAGATATGCCTTTCGTATATGAAAAAATTCAAATATGTCACTTATGTATAAATAGTAGACCAAATGATCAAAAAAGGTTAAACCTTTATAAAAGTTTTATAAAAATCCAAACTTTTCAATTTTATTCAATTTGCACATGATTTCGTTTCAATTATGTCAAATTACACAATTTTGCTCATGTGGCGCCTATGTGGCGTTGATGTGGCAATGTGCCACACCAGCGCCAAATAAGCAAAATTGTGTAGTTGGATATAATTGAAAAGAAATCATGCGTTTTCCGGATAAATTGGATAAAATTGAAAGATTTGGACTTTTGTGAAACTTTCATAAAAAAATTGGTCTTTTTTAGTCATTTAACCTAAATAGTATTGCAGATACCTATTTTTCGGACAGGTAAAAAGTGATAAGGAACTGAAGCGTCCAATGATGATTTCTAGAGAAATCTGTCCGGGTGACGAGCTTTTGATTTGCTTGCTGGAATCTAAGCAGGCGTAATCTATGCACAGCTGTAAACTTGGAGGATTAAAACGTAATTAGGCGTGAATAGTGATAGGTGTAGAATTACACCTATTTTACTTGTCTATTTTGAGTTATTAATGCCATGTTAATGTCCATTGAAGGTGTTTTATTGCTCATTTTCATGTCGAAGTGTTTCAGGTATATATTGGCAAGAATCAAGCAAATTGGAGCGTAATTGGAGAAATCGAAGTCGGAAGAAGTAGAAAATTATGGCCCAGAGGCTGTTTCGGCTGAAATAAGGAGTGTTTCGGCCGAAACACCCTCGGACGAGACAGGGGCTGATGGTGTCCAGGAGTTCTTCATTTGAGGGTCAGACAGAACAAGCCAACTTCTGACAGAAACGCATTTTTAATGAAAAAACGTGATGAAGGGCTGAAATGACATGTATGGGCATCTCCTTGGTTTATTTTCATTGGTGACTTATTTTAGACTTGTACTAGGATGTAATTTTGTACCCTTTTTGTCCTTGAACTATATAAGGACCCCTTTATTTCCTTTTTAGGGTTATGCACTATTATTAGAATTTGTAGCCCCCATCTTACTTTATCATTCTCAGCTTTTTAAATTACTCTTGTTCTTAGATTACTTTTCAAGCTTTATTGTGGATTGAGGTGGTTATTAGTTAATAGAAGATTATTGTTCTTTTCATCTTGGTTATTCTTATTATCTATTTAATGCTTTGGGTTTCTTCTATTTACAAGGTAATTAATTCTTACACAGTGTTTATTTTTAGTTCTTATTTGTTAATTAATATCATGTTAGTAGTTAGTAGATAAACCCCTTGTTTGGGGGTTGTTAATGAAGTTTGATTGTGATTAGTTGATTAGGGTTTGATTGTGTTGAAGGGTTTGTAATGATTTGTATGCTTAATGCCTAGGATAGATTGATCTCCTAATCCTAGGTTTAAAAGGTTAATTAATTAGGCGAGAGTCATTTAATTACCCGGAATTAGCAAATCACTTAATTAGGGTTTAATCACGCGAGAGCGGTTTAGGGCTTAATCGGTTATAGGTTAGCATCGTGATTGGATTCAATTAGTATAATCAAAATCTAATTACGCGAGAGCGATTTAGATTTCGGTATATTAATTTAATTTCAATTAGTTATAATTGCGGACTCGAGAGAGCGGATTAGACATTTTAGAAAGATTTGACTCGAATCAATTACTCAATCAACCCTGATTACCTAGGAGCGTTTTCAAACCTAATTAGCAATCTCTAAGCGCCTTTTATCTATTTGTTTAAACCGTTTATTATTTGATCGTTTGGCTTATAATTTGCTTGCTTAGTTATTAATTTGTTTGTTTAGTATTTTAATTGTTCGTTTAATTAGTATTTAAATTCCGTAGTTATTAATTTAAATCATATTACTCGTTTGCTTTCCGAATTGAACTTCAAAATCCGTGTTCGTTCACTTTAACCTCTTGTCTCCGTGGGATCGACACTCGACTTGTCGAGTTACTACAAGTTAGCGAGTAAAATCCCTAACAAATATCCCATAAAAATTCAAAGTGATTGTAATTTAAGTCTAGAATTTGGACTAATTGCCATATCTTAGAAGTTTATGGGCCAATTTGCAAGTTTGACTGACTAAAATTGACCTTAAGCAAACCTATAGGACTAGAGAAACCTTTTTAACACTTTCAGGCATCAAAATAGATTTTTATCAATCTTTTACTTAGCCGCCAATCTTTAATACGAATTTAATTAATTAAATAGAGTTTAATTCTAATCTTAAAACCTAATGACTTATCACTTAATAGTTTAAACCCTAGAAGACTCTAACCAAATCCTAGCTCACCCCTAATCCCTATAAATACACCCTTAAGCCAGCCTGGCTAAAGGTGGCACACAAATCCTAGAAAATAGACCAGAAAATTCGGCCATCACACACACAGACACGCTAAATCAAGTCCTGAAAAACACTAAGCATGTGTTGATTCTCCAAGAACGTAAGCCCTGCACAAATTCGAAGTTGGATTCCGCATCCACTTCGCTAGTAAACGAGCCAAGGACTCAGAACGGTATTTCTGAGGATCCTCAATATTGTTCTTTTGATTTTGCCATAATTTTGCATGTATAATTGTCATAATTGTTGTAATTGTGAACCTTAGGATGCATGTTTAGCCTATAATTGCTTATTTGCCATTAAATAGCTTGAATCAATTAATTCAATGTTTTCCTAATCACCATAAAATTCGATGAAAAAGCATATTAGTCACTGTAATTAGATGTTTTTAATGCTCAGAACCAGAAAACAATCAATTTAGGGCTCTTAGAATGGATGTTTCTAGGAGATTTTAGCTCTTTTTGCCATAAAAACCCTAAAAACGTACTTGCTGCCTAGAAAATAATTTTGCATAGATGAGATTTAAACACTTCGATTATGTGTTTTTTGGATTCCTTGTTCGATTTTATGCTGTTTTGACTACTTTTGCATGAAAAACGGAGTTAAAACGAGTCAGAACGAAGCAAAATAAAACGACTCAGAAACTACCGACGAACCGCCGCCGCCGCCGAAGCCGGCGGCGCCGTCACAACAAACCGGCTGCGCCGCCAGGTCATACTGGCGGCGCCGGCACTATGAACCGGCACCGTGTTCTTCCTCTCCCAGCTTCCAGATTTTCTTTCCAGATCTTCCAGACTTCGATCCGAACTTCAAAACGTGTTTCCGAGCCCAACCGGAATCCAAATCAGGCCTAGTTTGAATCCAGACGTAGAGAATTTAGTATAGAATAATATTATGTAATGTAATGGGCCAGACACGATGTAAAACGGACCCAGAAGTCCAAATATGTAACATAGTGTATAAATCGGGCCCACGAGACCGAGGCCTAGCAAACCAGCAACTTCCGGAGCCGATTCCGGGCTAACCCAAACTCGGAATCGACTCCGGATTAAACCAGTAGAACCGGATCGACGAGACGAACAACTCTCGTGATCTAACCAAAAGCCCATGCTGACCAGACCGATGGTTAAAACTCACGCGAGTGCCAGGCACTCAAAGTCAACGAGGTTTAAAAGTATTTCTAACCTTGTATGTATATCCAACTGCCACTGAGCATGCTAGCAATGTTTACTGCTTTCCAAAAGTATTCAAATCCAATAATAACCGGTTAAAGGACTAATCACTCAAAATTAGCCCATTAATGCGAATCCAGTCCATCACTTAGACATCGTAGGACTAATACGAAAAAGTAGTAACAGTTGTATAGGTTTTTTAAGACTCACCTAATAAAATCAATCAATCACATTTATACATCCGGTTTTAGCCTTTGTGCATGTAATCAATCCAGACCAGCCAGACTTATGACTATTTGTTAGAAACCTCTAAGTTAGATGTGTGCTTAGGAGTACCTGTTACTTGCCTCAAATGTCAGTCCAAATCGAGTCATATGCGCGTCAAACGTGTTTACTGCTTTCATCACTGTTTATTTACAGCTTTCATATCCTGTGAACTGCATATACTGTTGAGATGGGATATAAAACGAATATGTTCAGAAAATAAAGCCGGTAACAGATAAGCCAAACACATGAGACTCGGGGAGGTCCACGAACCCTTTTTTTTGGTCTGATGCACGATAGTCTTACCGGAGGCGAGTAAGGCTATCCAGTTGGTTAAAAGGCATTTCCTAGTTGAACTAGGTGGCGACTCCATTTTCAAACCATTTCCAAATCGAGAATTCATCCATAAGCCTTGGGCGAGCGGCCCCTGAACCCTGCTCCGGTCACAAGTATATGCCCTTAATATGGAGTTTAACCGAGTATTTAGAATTGACTTGGGAAATATTTGAAATCAACTCTAATATTAATACGGATAATCAAGTCGAATAAAATTCAAGTTCCAATAATTCTATAGAGTTTGAGCTCGAGCGTTTAACTGATATTCAATTGAGTGTGAATCAAGTTTCACTTTAAATTTTGGAAGCGAATCAACCTCAAAAGTGATGTATTGTGCTTAGAATCTTGCATTGCTATTATGAAAGGTAACATATATAAACTCAAAATCGAACGAATAATAAATTTGATTGAAATCGAACGAACTGAACAAAAAAAGAAAAATTCTCAAAATCGAATTGGCCGAACATGGCAGCAATTTGCCCGGTCAGGTTAAAACCGACACAAACGCAAGAAAAAATTACAAAAAATCTAAATTTTGGCTTATTCGGTTAATTTGGACAATTCAAATCTCTAACTGAACCAAGAAAAACAATAATTAACATATTTCACCAAAACCAAACCAATTGCACCCAAATTTATAATCAAACCGATCAATAATCATCAGTTCGGTCGGGTAATTTGATGAGTCTATAGTTTTTCTCACCCTTAATGATGATATTTAAACATATTTGTATATGAATAAGGGTGTTAAAATGGGTTGGCGGATCGTGTTCATGTCGTGTCGACCCACTTTAGTGACACAATAAAGCCCATACGAACATGACCCATTTAACTAATCGTGTCCAAAATTTTACCCTAACACGGCTTGAATTTTAAACGAGTGATACGACACGATACGCCTAACAAGTTATGATAAATGGGTTACACAACTAGCACGATTAAACGACATGACTGACACGACCTGCTTAACCGGTAACGATATTAAAAACATATAAAACATAATTTTACACTTAAATTTATCAATTCATGCTCAAATTATAATCCAAACTTAAATGTCTTAAAATTTTAAATAAACATCCATAATTTTAAAGATAAATCAAACATATACATAAATTAAATATGTCTCACAAAAATAAATTAAGTTTTAAATTCTTCTAAATAAATATTTCATCACTTAATTTTTAGAATTTGATGAAGGAGGACAATAGCATCTTCTTTGAACTTGGACTCCAAATTAAGCTCCATAATATTTTTTGTGAGTTCTTCTACCTCTAATCTACATCTATAATAATAAAAGAATTAATTTTTAAAAATTATTATTTATCAAACTTTATAAAATCATGTCATACCTTGATTTCCAAGTAGCCAATCTCTACTACACATTAAAGGTTCAACAACTTCAAATTTTAATGCACTTCCATATTGATCAAGAAACCTTCAGTTATTACTAAATGCACTTTCAAAAGCCATGTAGTAACAAAAATAGCTATAGCATCACGAGCCACGGCTGCAACATAAGGATATCGATATTGATTTCGTTTTCAATATGTTAATATATCTAATTTAATCTTTCAGTCCATCCTTGACTTCTCGAGATAAAGCTCTAATTCCATCTTTTGAGGAGTAAGCCCATCAAACTCCAACGAATTAAATTCCTACAATATAAAATTTATATTCATAAATATCTAACTTGGTATATATATTTATGTGTGTGTGTGTGTGTGTGTTTGCAAGTGTATGTGTACATACATTTGATATCGAAGGAAATAGCACAATTGGATTAACATGATAAATTATGACAATGACACCAATTGTAGAACTAATTTCTTTATAAAATAGAAAATTATAAAAGCAAATTCAAATAACCAACAATTCAATAATGGGGGAAATCTTAATTTTGTAAGGCATTCGTGTTTCTCTTTCAAACGCAAATAACCAAAAAAATGTTAAACGCTAACTCAAACTTAATTTACATTTCAGCTTATCCAACTGCACTAGCATAAAAAAATAACCATGAAAAACTCTTGCTTCATTAGTTAACTTTTTTAGAGTTTCATGTCTTGAGAATCTCTTAACACTAACTTATTCTAGTCTTAATTCATATGATTTCCTATCCTACCACTGGCCTATTTAGTTAACATGTATTAAATAATTTAAAAATATGTTTTACATGTAAATGTTAAAAATAGAACTTCCAAGTCCAGAAGAAACGATCATTAATTACAAAAAAAAAATGAGCTGAAACAATACCAAATATTGGCAATAAAAAGGATTTCAAAATTAATAAAATTAACAAAAAAGAGAAATATCTACGAAATATAGTCGAGTTAATGAAATACCTTCAATACATTTTTAACCCCATATGAATAATTTGCATCATTCTCCATTTTTTGCATGACTTTTGGTGCTTGAGTCACAATTCTGTGATGTGTATCCACAGTGATCATAAACTCGAAATATGAAGAAAACAAATCATTTCTAATTTTTTAGTCTCAATTAACCCCTCATCACCATATATCTTCTTGAAGCACCACTCAACAAAACTCAATTTGTACTCATGATCTAAAATCACGGCAGCTAAAATTTTGCTATATTCAACTCAATATTTATTAAATTTAGTAAGCATTTTATGTCATTGATTTAACATATATTTATGTTTATTAATTCCCCCATTCAATGTCAAATGGGCTGAAAATATCAAGAGAAAATACATACTTGTCGTTGGATATTTTGTTCCAAAAAAGATATTAAGTAAGATCATTGAATACTCATAGAAACTTACAAATATTTCTACATTTTTCATTCATCAATTGATTGGACAATACTTGAAATTAGAATATCTCAATTGAAGATAAACAAAAACATTTTGATAAAATAAAGCACTATCAATCATCAAATACGTTGAAGTTCATCTTGTAGGAACATCTTTTCTAAATTTTATTCTTGAATCTAAATTGCAAATACATACACATTTTAAGAACTTAATTTTTCTAGATGAGATCTCTTCACATACTTAATATTTTCGCAAATTTTCACAATAAATTCATCAATTTATTTTAAACCATTTTGAACTATTAAATTCAAGATGTGAGCCGAACATCTCATGTGAAAATAAAATATGTTTTGTAAGTCCAGCCTAAACAAGTAAAAGATTTTTTCAATAATTCAGCACACACATGATTAATAGAATGCATTATTCAAAATAATAGAAAATATACTCGTATCAATTTGCTAAAACCATATAAAGTTATGAATTTTGTCAAATAAAGCTATTCCACTATGAGGAGAAGGCATATAATATAAATTCAAAAATTTTATTTTGCAATTACCAATCATTATCAATAAAATACCAGATCAAGCAAACATATCCATCAGTAATAAAAGAAGACCAATTATCAGAAGTTAGTAAAAAGACATGATTTTTCTCTCTATTAAAGATCTTAATGCGATCAGCTCTACAAATATTCCATAAAGTGATATGCAAATTAGGTTTCTAATGACATAATAATAATTTTTATCTACACCTACTCAAAAAACTAAAATGACAAATCATGCATAAATACAGCCATGAGAATCAATTCTTTAAACATATTAATATTAAATTTTACATTCATAAAAAATTCATCACTTAAAAAATTTAAACTCTGACCAATGTCTCAATTATTGTTCCATGGAAAAATAGGTATATGACATTTCATTTTACATGTCCCATATTTACTATCAGCTGTATAGAATTTTCGACAAACTTTATATTTAGCAGTCCTTTTTTTGTTCTTACTGTAATAACCTTGAAAATGATATGATAATTGGATCGTGCCACGAGTCCTAAATTATGAAATTTAGGCCGAGTAGGTTCGGATAGAGGACACTAGTAGGTTGACATTGAAATTTTAATAAGAAAATTTCAATCATAATATTCTATAAGAGAAATGGAATTGGGTTAAAAAGATAAATAAGAGAAAGTGGCTAAAAGTACACTTTAGCCCAAAATTGGAAAATAAGCTTTTAAATTCACGGAAAATATAATTTAAATAAATTATATATGGGAATTAGTATTTAAGAAAACAATATCGATTAATTGGATATCAATATTCATTAAACGGAATTAGGACGAAAAGTGAGAAAAAAATGCAAGTTAGCTCAAAATTGGAAATTCAGTGTTTTTGGCCAAAATTGTCAAAATAAATCATCGGAAACAGAATTATGAGATACTAAGTTAATATTATTTATTTGGACAATAAATAATATAAAATCTGTCGAGATGTAAAAATCGGGTATTAAATCGATGAAATCAAACAAGTTTTAAGTTAGAAATTGAAGCGGTTTGAGTCGATTTCTTTAAGGACTAACGAGGGTATTTTGCCATAATTATAAATAGCAAAGGAATGAATTGATATGCAGCAAATACTCTTCTTCCTTCAGCTGAAATAAGAAATCTTGTAACTTCATCTTCTCAAAACCTTAAAAACTTCAATTGGCCATATCTTTTTGGTTCTTAACGAAATTGAGCGATTCTCGCGGACACGGGACGAGGAAAGGATTATCTAATAGATTATAGCATCAATTTTAGGTAAGGATGAGCATTTGAGGTTAATGTTTATGTTGTTTCAATTCAGATTTTGAATGATTAAGTTAGGATTTGGTGTATTCATGTTCATAAGTAATTATTAAGCTTGGAATGGATGATTTGATGGTGAAATTGATGGAGATAGGACTTCGGCAATGAGACATCACTAAGGTAAGCCAATTTTTGAAATTGATTAAGTGTTAATTGATA
This sequence comes from Mercurialis annua, assembly GCF_937616625.2. Taxonomy (NCBI): domain Eukaryota; kingdom Viridiplantae; phylum Streptophyta; class Magnoliopsida; order Malpighiales; family Euphorbiaceae; genus Mercurialis; species Mercurialis annua. The sequence goes on from NC_065571.1 coordinate 44,501,838, forward strand.
AACTTGGATGATGTTTTAGCCAACGTAATCGGCAATGGTAGGAGCATTTGTATGATGGATTATTTGATGATTGTAGTCATGGAATTGTGTGGATATTAAGTGAAATTTTTGAATGAAATTGGTTAAGGGGCTTCGGCCACCATGCTAAGTGATAATGTTGGGTCAAATGATGGTTATAAGCATTGATTTTAGGTTATTATAGCTGAAAATAAGTTGTGTTTGGATTGATGATTGTTGATTAAAATGATGAATAAGGTTCGGCCAAAACTTGGATTTCATGTCTAAGTGTATTTGATTGTGTTAAGACTTGGATTGTGTATATTAATGACCTATAAGATTGTTGGATATACTAGTATAAAGATGTGATATCGATAAGGTAGTAGGTCTCGACATGAATCATTAATAATTATTGTTATGAGGTATAAAAGTAGTAGACTTGATGATACTAAGTTGATATCATCAAGAGAGTTATTTGATACAGAAATCAAATAACGATCAAGATTCTATATAAGATAGATAGCTCAACGAAATAGAAATGCGATAACAAGTTGATAACAAAATCATATAAAGTTAAAGAAGTCAACCTAATTTAACAACTTAGGATTGTATATGTGGCATACGTTTATTGAATTAAACATATTTGGTTATGTTTTGTGACAGACTTATCGACGAGTTTCACGAATGATGGCATTGGCTTAGAAGGTTCGGCCAAGACAAGCGAATTATGAAATGATTGGAATAGCAAGTTGTGAGTATATTTTACTTACTCGCATTGTCATATTAAACTTATGTTATATACTATATGAATAGTATGTAAATGCATCACACACACACCCATATATATATATTGAACTGGGTTGGTTTGTATTGGTTTGGATTGTATTAATTTGGATTGGATTGTTTGGATTGGATTAATTATATTGGCTTGAATGGTTTGACTTGTATTGTATTATTTGTATTGCTTTGTATATACAAATTGTGAATGTGTGTATGGTTCGTATTAGAAATGTGATCACAGTGTCGAGTCAAGTTTAGACTATAAAACTAGAATGAACCCAACTAACTGATCATGGAATCTCCCGTATGTGTAATATGAGCTCGGTTGAACTATCTCGGGCATTTTGTGTTTGAGACACAAGGTTGATCTCGGTTGAATTATCTCGGGACATGTGTCTAGGGATGTGAGCTCGGTTGAATTATCTCGGGCATTCCCTTCTTGTTTGGATTCGAGCGTGATATGAGTAATTCAGTTGAACTATCTCGGAACTTGTATCACTTGGTATAGGTTGAACTCGGTTGAACTATCTCGGGACCTTACCAAAATGGATAAAAAAGGCAATACCCTCGCTAAGATTAGGTAAATACCTAGAGCGTTATAAGTCTAAGATTAAGATTTGTTTGAATCAAGTACTTTTGTGAAATGTTTGAAAGTATATGTATATGAAATGTTTGTGTTTGCACAAAATGTTTTTAAAAAATACGATGCTATTTTGATTATAGGGTATGTAACTTATAACTCACTCAGCTTAAAGCTGACACCCACCCCCCCCCCCCACTATGTTTTCTTTCAGGTACCAAGACTCTGGACTTGGCTAGAAGTCCATTATTTAATCGGAAGTCAATCTTGGCGTGTACAGTCTGGACTTCCGTAGTTGCTGCAGTAGTGTCTTGTCTGACCAGAATTGTGGTCTAGTACATCATTTTGATACAATGTCGGTTTTCATTTGTTGTCTTTGTAGTTATATATGTTTTGTACACGGAAGGTGAATACCTGTGATGATATGGTTTTGAACACTAGTATGTATCGGGCTAGTACGTACAGGATACGGAGACAGTAAGCCCAATTAGTTTGTATCAGTAAGTTACTAGTATATAAAGATGTGTGTTTGTAAATGCTTCCGTTTATAATGTCAATGTATAATTGATGTTTTGCGAAAAGTTTTTATGGTTTTAGGCTTACTACGGGTTTTGGAACTACCATTCCCATTCCCTAGCGCCGATCTCGTCTCGAGATTTCGGGTCGTGACACTTGCCTTCCTCTTTAATGAAATAGTTCCATATAACTGATGCTAATTTCCTTTTAACGCTTTGCTATTTTGTTCCTCTTAATTTTATAACTTCATCATCGTGTTCTTCTAGATTGATAATTTCATCATTAAATGGTAGAAAATTATTTTTCGTACTAGTCATCTTGAAAACAAATCTTTAAAATTAAATTAAGAAAATCTAATAATTCAAATATTAGAATATAAAATATAAAATAAAATAGAAAGCTAGTTACGAAAAAAAAGAAAAAAAAATATATAGGGACAGAAATGTCTTAAATTATATTAAAAGTAATGAAAATTACATAAGTTAGAATTAGAAATGACTATATCAAACAGCTAATCAGTAAGAAATGGTTTGGTTACAGGTTTATGAATTATAATCGACAATTCCACTCTCCTTTTCTTAAGTATGCTGATAGCATTGTTTTAAAAACCAGACCCGACCAGCCGGTTGAATCGGTTAAACTGGGAACCGGCCAACTATCCGGTCCAATTAACATATTTGAATCGGAAAAGCTGTTCAACCGGATTAACCCGGATTAGACCAGAAGAACCAAAAGGAACCGGAAACAAACGGACCAGATTGGATCGTCCGGTCAGAAGATTTTGTCTTAAAGATTTATAGGTTGCAATATTTTTTTAGACGAAGGCAAGATTTGTCATATTTTTCTGTAAATGATCTTGCAGCATTTGTCTTGTTTTAGTCTCATAAAGTTTTCCTCAATTATTATTACTTTCGTCTCATTTAAAACCTATACACAAACACCAACCACCATATGCATGAACAGCCCACCAAAATCAATAATATAAGCAGAAATTAAACAGATAATTATCGCCATTTTCTGAAGTGATTCAAACACAAAAAAAAATCCAATAACCAAAGAAGAAAAATGAAGAAAACCCATAAAAATCTTTAAAGATATGTAAGAAAAATTAACAAATCCAAAAATAATAACCAGTCAAACCAAAAAAGTAAAACCAAAAAGATAATGGAGAAGAAGAAAGTTGGTCATTTGAAGAAGATAGGTCGATTTTTCTCAAAAATTTAGCTATGTGTTTAGCTTTTGGGATAGCAAAAGTCATTATAAAAATGTTAAATATTAGGAGTCATTCTTAACTGGCACCTACTATTTTTAGAGTTTTGAAATATATGGGTCTCCATTACTATTTATAGTCCCGTTTATTTTTTCTAAAGTTAATGTTATAAAAATTCACCAACTTTACACGTTTTTTCATTTTAATCACGTAGTTTAAATTTTCTCATTTTCATGCACGAACTACTACTTTTTCTCAAATTCATGCACCGTGCTGAGGTGTCACGACTCTATTAGTGTAATTCACTGAGGTGAAGGTCATTTTACACCAATGAATGAGTGCCACCTCAGCGCCGTGCATGAATTTGAGAAATAGTGGTAGTTCGTGCATGAAAATGATAAAATTTAAATTACGTGATTAAAATGAGAAAACGTGTAAAGTTCGTGATTTTTTTGACATTAACCCTTTTTTTATATATGTACTTAACCGGTTGAACCGTGAACCGGTGACCACGCCAGTGTAGCTACCGGTTCGGTTTTTAAAACATTGGTTGATAGATTTGTAAACCAAATTATAGCCACCCTAGCAATTTTTTTACGGTTTACTAACCATATATTTAACTTCCTAACTAGAAGAAAAATATGACAAGAGAAACAAAAACAGATTAACGTGTACATTCATAAAAATTGAATATAAAAAGATAAGTTAATTTTAGAGAAAATAAGAAAATAAAGAAGTAAAAAAGATTTACACTCGTTTGTTGATGCTAAACTGCAAGATATCGCGCAAATAATATAATCCGGAAGTACGGATATCGATCACACAGAGTCAATGAATTTAACGACTAATTTAAAGAATTATTTTGACCGGTTAGTTACGAAAATGGTTTGAGAATTTGTGACCAAATTAAATAATTAATAGTAACCAATTAACAAATAAACTTTATGTAGTTAAAATCACTAAATTTAAAAGATTTAAAAGCTAGTATTTGGAAATAATAATAGTAAAAGGCTCGAGGGATGATAATTCCGAATAAGAATATAAAATCATGAACAATGAATATCTTGGTGATTATATAGAATCGAGCTATTCTAAAACATCGAATCCCGCTCTCTAGAGTCTCAAAGACCGAAATGATCACAACTCAATTGTATTGCCAAATTATAGTTCAGGCTAGTCTAAAGCACCTATAGCTCTCTCTCGAGTTACTATAGATAAAAATAAACAAATAACCAATTAATAGGCAAATTACTCACTCTCGTATTATAATAAACCTAGTCAAATGATTAAATGATACTCCCTCCGTCCCACTTTAAAAGTCTCATTTGACTTTACGCACAGATTAAGAAAACATTAATTATTCTTGTCTTTTCATGTTTTTTCATGTTTTGCCCCTATTAATGATAGTGGAATTTTCCATAGAGTTCTTTTAAGATAACTAAAATAAAGGTAAAATGGGGTATTCAATGGAAAAATATTTTAAAAATAGTAATGAGACTTTTTAAATGGGACATCCCAAAATAGAATATGAGACTTTTTAAACGGGATTGAGGGAGTATTTATTAAGAAAATCCTTAAGAACACGTATTCATTAACTCACTCTCGTGTTATAAATTCATACGTTGTTGATTAACTGATCTATTTTAACTAAGCTCTCTTGAGTCAAAATTAAAACATAGAGAAATGAATGAATTGATCAAATACATTCAAGCATGAAGAATATTAATCAACACCAAATTTTAACACCTATTAATTAATCGATAATTAAATCGCTCTCGCGTTATTAAAAACCAATTAACCAACTGAATCGTAATTATGAAACAAACTTAAGATTACTTAAATTCCAACCCACTCTCATGGCGTTGTCGTTTAAGTTTCCGATTACTTAGATCTATTTAATTAACAATTTCTCAATTAGTTAACTAAACATGCATCGTGAATCAATTTCTCAATTTAATCCAAGCATTAAGTTCAATAATCGAAACACGATAAATCACCAATATATTCAAAGTCAATCAATTATATAATTAAACATTCATATCAACCCTCGAACGAAAGGTTTAGTTACCCATTGTCATATGAATTATAACAATGGATAAGTTACACCTTGAGTACATAAGAGATAGAAGATAAAAAGTAAACTATACTAAAAGAATATTTTTGGTGTCTAAGTCTAAGTTTACACTAAGTGATATCTATTTTCTCTACACAAATGGGGTTTATTTATAGAGTCACTTTGAGTGGAGTCCAAGCCAAATATATCATCCTTCCATATAAAACTTAAGTGATGATCAAGTTGAGAATATCTTCTTTACTTTGAAAATGGAGTAATGATCAAGTCCTTCCATAATCGTCTTGAGTGGACCAATCTTAACTTGTCCTATTTCCAAAAGAGCATAACTTCTTTCCTTAATGAGCTTCTAACTTATTGTCGAAACTCATTTGTTTATGTGCAAGTTAAGAAGGATCACTCTCTTGAGTGTGAATGTAATTTACGTTTATTATGGAAAGTCTGATGTGATAACTTCAAAAATTCCCTGCCTTTTCCATTGCGAATATGATTTTACGCATTTCCATATCTCAGACGGCCCTTGGACGAACATTGATGGCATATTGGAGTCACCATAGGTTCAATAAGTCACGTTAAATTCCACATAAATAAGGATTGACAGATTTTCAAACAGTGTTAAAAGGAGGGGCTTATTAAGCTATTTCCAAATATAAATGACCAAATTGATTTTAGGGCCAAACATGAAGGACATATATGACCCATTTCCCTTCATTTTTTACTGAATCAAAATTACAAACTCGATGTAATACATCTTTTCAAAACAAACAATTTGTCCCATATGAATTTCACATAATTTCATGAAATTCATTTCAAAATAATTATAATTATATCTAATATATTTATATTTAATGATTTCATTTTTTAAAATTTATACAATTAAATATATTTATTATATTAATAAAACATTTGATAAAATTTAGCTATAAAAATATATTTCATATGGGATGTGAATATAAACACTTACCAAAAAGTTAGCCCACCAAAATTAAATAGCTAATACGTAAATACTAAATTCAAAACACCATTATTCATTCTTCCAAATCCAGATATATAACCTTAAATTCAAATCAAAAGACATATTATCATCCATAAATATAGTACAAATCCTCAACAAACAATTCACAGACTCAAAAGTATAAAATTCAAATCATCCACATAAATTTATAACACAACACATAGCTAAAATCATTTTCCGCTAATGAATCTCTTGTTGTCCGCTTGATGAATCCATTCCTATAAATATATGAATATAATTTGTCATTTGGCAATTATAATGACATCCGATTTTTTTATTAAATATACGCCATGAATGACAATTTTAACGACATATTTATGATTTTCGCCAACGAAAAACGCAGTAATAGTTCTATTCTAACCATAGATGCACGTTTCTACATTTCTTCCAACGAAGCACCCAATAATAATTTTTGTAGTCAGAAATACATATTTTTACATTTCTGCCAACGGAAAACGCAACAAAATTTTGCATTTCTATGTACAGAATTCAACGTTTATGTGCGAAGATATAAGCGTGCAGAAATCTGCATTTTTTAACTACAAAAACACAACAGTTTATTTCAGAACTTAAATGCTTATAAAAATGCAGAAATTCAAAGTCTAACTTGCATTCTACAAAAACATAAACGACCCAAAGAAAATAGGATATAAATCAACAAATATAAGAGCATCTCCAAGGGACTCTTTAAATATCTAAAACTCTTTATTTTAAAGAGTGAAAACACAAAATATCACTCCAATAGACTCTTCATTTTTAAAAATAAAAATAAAGAGTGAGTTTGGCTCTCCACATGTAGAGAGCCAAACCGACTCTTTATTTTAAAAATGCACGTGTATTTGTTACTTTTCTCTCTTATTTCCTTATTTTTAGGAGAATAAAATTTGTATTTCAAATTTATATTTTCTTACTTTTTGATAATTCAGGTTCTACGACAGTATTATGCTTATTCTAATCTGTCATTTTTTTCCTGCTACATTTCATTGCATGATCAAAGTGGTTTTTGTTTCTCAAATTTTTGGTTCTCTTAGCCAATTGGAATGTGGCAGTGATATTTGGGAAAGACTCATAGATTTTATAATAGTTCGGCCACATTCGTGATCGTTGCTCTTATACTTAATCAATGGCAGTACTAATTCTTCTTATTTACTTTAATTTCATTACTTGACTTAAAACCCAGTTTTCTTAATCAATTATGAACCATGGGCATCTTTTAATTTCGCCAATTTTCAACTCTGCTAGATTATATGTCGATGAACCCTAATTTTGAGTAGAAATTTGAATCTAATCCCAATCCCCAACAGGACACTCTCTGAACAAATGGTCAAGATTTTGATTTTTCTAATGTTGCATACAACCATTTAATTCACTCTGATTTGGAAAATATTAGATTTTTATCTTCTCGTTTGACAATATTTAGAGTTAAGCATATTTTGCTCAAGACTCAAAAACATCATGTTTTGTCTCTTGAATTCTTTAACTCGGGAGATGTTGGTGAAACTATACTATACTTAGAGGTACTGATTGTGATGATGACTATGAGGATGAGAGTTCAGCATCATCTTGTGGTCTTTTCCTGTTTAGTGAAAATGGAGCGACTCCATAAAAGTTGCAAATGGTGGATAAACAAAGTTGCAGAAAATTTTCAACATGTAGATGGTTTGGTGGAAGGAAAAGCCAGCAAATATCTGAGAATCCTAGAGGACGATTTTAATATCATTCAAATAATTAAAAATAGATAAATATAAAGAGTCTATTGGGTGTGGATTAATTTTACACTCTCTATCATTAAAGATGCTCTTTATAATAGAGAGCATTGTTGGAGATGCTCTAACTCAATAGCCACAAATAAAGATTCAAGTTTCATTAATCATTCTATCCAAAAATTAAAAAAATCTTTAACAAATTAATTATAATTAAATCATGAAAAAAACCACATCCTAACTAAAACTAACTTTACTAATCAAGTTCCATACATTTACACTTTCATGCATTTATTTTGTTTGTGCATTTTAACTTTTAACATATGAATTGGTTAAATGATTACTCTCTCATTTTTCTGTCTTAACTTATTTCCTACAAAACTTAGGCTTTATTTGCGAGAGAAGAGAGTAAAGCAAATTACGGATTTTAAAAATAAAATAAAGGAAAGAAAGAGACGGTAAAGAGAGATACAAATTATGTTTAACCCTTATATGTTTATGAAAATAATAAAGTAAAGTACGGGTTTATAAAAAATATTAGTTGAAAATAATCCAACACTCCAATTTGAGGGGTTGGCATATGAGGGGCCTTCAAAACCTTTTAAAAAAAATTCCCAAACAGGGATTGAAATTTCCCAACCCCTGTCAACCTTTATTAACCCCCCTCAACCTTCACATAATAAGGCACTTTTACCAAGTATGACAACACTAATGTCAAAAATTGACAACACTAATGTCAAAGCAACTCAAGCAACATCTGATACACTTTTCAAAAATGAATTACTTTCGTTCATGCATTCTATTGAACAAGTTGGATGCAACTATGCATAAAGACTTGAAGTCAAACATTACCAACAAAAACGTAATAACCTGAATTCGAAACTTACCTTGTGAAATTGAATTGATAATGTTTAATAAAGCTCTTATATAAACTTGAAATTGAAGTTTGATTTTGGAAGATTCAGTTCAGATTCATACTATGAAATTTGTTAATTTTTATTAGGGTTTGGAAAGAAGAGAAACATGGGTTCTTTACGTTTTTTACTATTTGTGAAGGATCGACTGTAAAATTAAAAAACCCTAGTTTTTTGTATAAATTTTCATTAACATACGGGTTGTTACATAACCGGCCTTCATCATTTTGAGTGGTTTAAAGGTTTAACGGATTTTTGGCGGTTTGATCCGATTTAATTCAGTTTAACCAGATTTTCAGTTCAGAGGGGATTTTGGACCGTTTAATCTACCGGTTAGCGGTTCAACCAGTCGGACAGACCAGTTCGGTCTGATTTTTAAAACACTGATGTCAAGCTCGAGGAAAAAAGAGCATAGACTATCCAAAGAAAGTATTAAGAAGACTTATCTACTATATAGAAAAATAAGATTAGGAAGAGTCATAATTCACCGAGTAAATTAATATCATATAATATACAATAATATGCGAAGACAAACAACAATCAATAATGTAATACATAAATACGCTCATATGCAAATAATAAAGGGTTTTACTATTCACCGCCCCTAATTACTGTTAGAAAAATACCAACTTGTAATAATCCGGAAGTACGAAACCGATCTCACGAAGACAAGAGGTTTAAAGTGAACGAACGCGGATTTTGAATTCCAATTCGGAAAGCAACAAACAATTGATTTGGAGTAATAACTACGAACTAATAGTAAGGTAAACAATAATTAATCTATCAATAACAACCAAACAATCAACTATTTAACTTAAAGATTGAAACAATAATAAAGGTAAGTTCAAGGATTGCTAGCTTAAATTGGTAATATCTTAGAGTCGGGATTGTTGAATGGCGCCGGTTTTGGGTCAAGCTATTCGAAAGCCCTAAGTTCCGCTCTCTCGAGTCTAAAACTAGGAAAGTTGCAATGAACTAATCAACCGATAACTAAATTGCCCTAGCATAATTAGTTATCGACTAAACTAGCAAATTACAATTAATCAAGCAAACTTAAAAGACCACCTACTCCATAAACCGCCCTCGCGTGATTAGGTCCTAGGTTCATGACTAATCAATTCCGTCTAATTAATTGACCCTCGCCTAATTAATTAGACCAAAATCCTAGGTTAATAGATCACACTAACCTAGGCATTAAGAACACATAGCCAAGACAAACACAAGCCAATCACAAACCCAATCCCAATCAAGTAACAACCTAAATTAACAACCCCCAAACAAAGAGTTTAGCCAACCATATTTAATCTAACATTAATCACAAGGTAATAACTAATAAGCATAATGGAAATAGGATAGATTACCTTAATTAGAAAGTAGAACACCAACATAAACAAGATAATGAAGATTGAATCATAAAAGCTTGCATTAAAGTGGGTATAAATCCCAAAATCTGGAAATGTATCAAGAACACTAAAACTAGAAATATTCTCTCGAGCAAAAGGAAATTCTCCCTACTTTTTGTTGATTCTTGCAATAATAAGGTAATAACCTAAAAATAGAGATAAAAGGGTTTATATAGTACTCCCAAAAAGGAAATAAAAGACATCCTATTACATGGGTGTTTGGCCAAATAAGGAAGTGGGCCTAAGTCTTGATTCTTCAAAATTCGAAATCTGAGCCCATCATTTACCCCTTGTCTCGATCGAGACATTCATTAAAGAGTGTGTCTCGATCGAGACAAGCTTTTCCAAAAGCTACTGCTCCTTTTCTTGGCCTTGTCTCGATCGAGACACTTCTCCTAGTGTCTGTCTCGATCGAGACAAGCTTCCAGCTTCTCCAAGATTTCGCTTCCTTGCTTTCTTGACGATTCTTTCGCTTCCTTTAGCCAAAACCGCTCTAAAACACTCAAATGCCCTGAAAAGGTAAAGCACGTAATAAGGTACTCAATTCATCTTAAAACACTATGAAAATAGCATAAAAGTGCTTTAGAACACCCTAGTAGATAGGAGTATTTTACTCCTATCAAACCTCCTCACACTAAACCTTGCTTGTCCTCAAGCAAGAGATGCATTCAAACCACAACTTACTCTTAGCAACTTAGCAATAATGAACAAGCATCAACAATCAAACTCCACATCAAGAATGCACAAATACAAATGTCTAACATCAACAACTAGAGACAATGCAAACAAATGAGCAATTCAATTGTCATGACATATTCCGAAGGCAAAGAGAATACAATTGCATTAGTCTATGGTCAATCTCGAATAGTCAAGTTATCACCATCATCTACGGGACATGCGAATATTTGGTCAAACAAAATATTGGGAAAGTTATGGCAAATCAAACATAAGCATTGAACAAAGGCAATAAGATCCTCACACTGTGTCACTCTATCACACAAGTGTATAAGGCAAAAGTTGAAGCACACAACACATGAAATTCCCATTGGTTTGCTCATAGTCTTAAACTCCACTACTTAGCTCGGTGATTGACAATTATCATGTGGACTTTGCACGGGTTTTAACGTGGCCAAGGGTCGGGGTAGGTCAAAGTTGATAATTTAGGCTAACACTTGACTTGAAACTAGTTATTACATTAACATCGAGCTTTTAGGCTAGCTTGGAATTTTTAGCAAAATTGAACTTCTCTTTTCATTCTAACGCCTTTATTTCTTTTCTTACTTTCTATTTTTGTATTTTCTTTTCTTTCTCCCTTTATTTTTCTTTTTCTCTTGTTTCTTTTTCTTTCTTAGGCGTATATTTTTGTCTTTGGAGCTCAAGTTCACACTTCTTAATTTTCATCAAGCTAATACCCTCTCCTCCTCACACTAGTCCTCAAGTCAAGTTCGGGTGATCAAAAGTGGAAATTGAAGAACGGATTATGATGCGAATATAGAAATATCAACAAAGGTCTAGGCCCAAAATTGGCTATCTAGAGGTAAAAGGTAAGCTTTAAAGTGGTCTCTAGAATTGGTTACACCTAATGCCACATTCATCTAATTATCAATCACTCAACCATGCAATCTCGAATGGACACCGAGCAAATTCTAGGAATTTTGGACAAACGACACTCACAATAATCAATTAGGCTCAAAAATGCTCAATCATGAATGTGGTGTTATGCCTTATGCTCAATTCCTATGTTCTCATGCCAAATTATGCCCAAAATTAAGATAACAAAATTTTTTCAAAATTACGCACATCATGCATCCGTATTAAGCTAAACTATCATTTTTAAGAATCAACAACTAAAGGTCAATTTTTTTTGCCCCTATCTCTTCGCAACATGTCATGCCCATCACATTTCATTAAGCAAACATTAAGAATAGTTGTTTAGGCTAGACAAATGCATTATGACATTTAAGTACAAGAGATAGTAAAAGTTGATGCTACTCACGATATTGCCAAATTCACTAATCTTCAATAATCAACATTTCAAGCTTGGTACAAGAGTTTAGTGGAGGCGACTCAAACATCCTACGACAACTAGACTCAAAACGACACAAACATAAAGAAAACACACAAACATAAAGCAATAAAGATAAAGCGAGATACAATTTCACAACCCTCCTCACACTATTTCTACCTTAGTCCCTAAAGCATAGAAATATAAAATAAACTAAGAAATTGTAATGAGAGAGTTAGAAAAAGCAAATCTCGCTAGTCGAAGTCCGGGGTGGCGGGTGATTGAGGTGGGGTGTCGATCCATACGATTCCCGAGCCATTCACATAGTTGCGGAAATTTTCATCTTGGCGGTCCATTTTCGCTCTCAAGCGCTCTTGCTTGTATTCGAGTCTCGCCATTCCACGCCTTTGCGCCGCTTCCATGGGCTCTAACATTAATCGTTGCTCCTTCCAAGCCCAGCGATTTTCCTCCGCCAATTCATTGAAGCGATGGTCATAGGTCGACCATGGGGCCCCCCTAGCTCGGGTTCGGGCCCCTCGGGGGCTTGCTCGGGTTGAGATGTACCACCCACTTTCTCCTTTCCTTTCCTCCTCACACGCTCCTTTACCAGCCTAGCAATCGGTTGATCCTCTTCTTGTCCCGCATTTGGAAACTCCGCTCTTAACGCCACATCGGTTCCATGTCTATTAATCCAACTCGCACGTTTGTAATAGGGGACCACCGCACCCTTGTGCACATACGAAGCCGATTTCAAATGATCCATCCCAAGGCGCCCCGGAGTGTGAATTTCCCACGGACTCAAGTCTTCATTCATGAGGCCGCAATCCCAAGTTTTCAAAAGGTGTAAAATCATCCATCTAAACCCCACTTTCTTCGTTTTGCTAGCCGGAACCTCCAATAACATATGCTTCAAACGGAAAGCGGTGTTGAGCCGAATGTCTTCAATCTCCGGATGCAAAATTGAATTTAAAGCAAGCAAATCCTCCTTCGCCACTTTTGAATACTCATTGCGTCCCATGAACGAATGTCCGTACCACTTTAGGACCACCACAATAGCGGTGTCCTTAACCTCGTTCACCTTGGATGTGTGAGGATCATAGAAGTCCTCATCCGACAATTCCTTCCAAACGGCATCCGCATCAAAATCGTCCGGCATACTAGTCAACCCCGTTTCCCTCATTTCAAATGTCGTCTTCAAAGTATGCGCATCAACATAGTAGTCCTCTCCTCTCATCCGAAACATAAAATCTCCCGGTTCTCCCGCCACTTTAATTGTAGAGAAAACCTCATAAGTTAGTTCCTCCACATAATCATGCGGAATCTCCGCCATGCGACGCAATCCCAAGACATCCAAGTGCCTTTTTACATCCTCTTTAATCCCCAAATCCTTCATAGCCTTCCAATCAATCTTAAATGGCTTGGCAATGCCCCTAGTATGGAGGTTTTCGTACCTCTCCCCCTCCTTTGCCGATCGGCATTGAAAGGGAGTTTCAAAACGTCTTGTTAGAGCCTCATGAGTGTTTGGTCCGAATACTCTTGCACCGGAGGCGGATTGCTTCCGAGTAGCTCTCTTGGGCCTTGGTTGTTCTTGAGCGGGAGGTGAGCTTGTGGCGGCATTGGTGGGTGCGGTGGAAGCTTCCTTAACGGTCTTACCGGATCGAGCCATAGTGAGAACGGCGAAAAGGGTATCCAAAAACGTACTTTGTTTGAAGTTTGGTGGTGGTTTAGTGGTGGCAATAGGGTGGCCGAATTTCCTTGGAAGAGAGATGAGGAAGCTTTGATTTTGCTAAAAATGGCTAAGGTAGATGGAGAAGCTGAAGTGGTGGGTGAGCTTTTCTGGAAAAATTTTAATTTTTGGAAGCCCAAGATGTTGCCACTTCATCAATCCATGTCTTTTGTGTTTCTCAAGAATGGCTAGGATCGTGCCACCTCATCAATCCATGTGGTTGTGTTTGACAAAATTCATCCTCCCCCTTTAATGATTGTCTCGATCGAGACACCTGGGTTTGGTGTGTGTCTCGATCGAGACATTAGTAGCTGGGAAGCTACTGCCTCGAAATCTCCTCTTGTCTCGATCGAGACAATTCTTTTAATGAATGTCTCGATCGAGACACCCATTCTTGCAAGGAATTAAAATTTTTTCCATCTTTTTCCTACACAACACAAACAACACACCCGGCATAAGATCGAACAACAAAAATTTAAAATAACAACTAAAATACTAAAATTAATTAACTAAGAAAATGAAAAGACAAGGATTAAAAATCGAACCTCTCGGGATTGCCTCCCGAGTGCGCTTGTTTTAAGTCGAAAGCTCGACCGTTCTTTCACATGAGACTTACGAAGGAGGGGCTAGATAGACTTGTTCGCCTATTTGATCCGTCAAAGGTCCCAAGTAGGGCTTGCAACAGTGTCCGTTGACCTTAAACGTTTCCCCCTTTTGGTTTTCCAATTCTAAAGCTCCATGGTTTGCTACATACCGGATCTTGAAAGGCCCACTCCATCGAGATTTCAATTTTCCCGGGAACAATCTCAACCTTGAATTGTAGAGCAACACAAAGGCTCCTACCTCAAAAGTCTTGGGTGAGATGTGAGCATCATGCCACCTCTTTGTTTTCTCCTTATAGAGCTTAGCATTCTCATAAGCATTGAATCGGATTTCATCCAACTCATTGAGTTGTAACATGCGCTTCTCACCCGCCGCCTTGAAATCATAATTCAACTTTTTGATGGCCCAATAAGCCTTGTGCTCTAATTCCACCGGTAAATGACACGCTTTTCCATAGACGATGCGAAAAGGAGACATACCAAGCGGTGTTTTGAAAGCCGTCCGGTATGCCCACAACGCATCATCTAACTTTAAGGACCAATCCTTTCGAGACCCATTCACCGTCTTTTCTAATATTCTTTTCAACTCACGGTTGGACACCTCGACTTGGCCGCTAGTTTGGGGATGATACGGAGTTGCAACTCGATGATGTACGTTGTACTTCTTCATTAAGGCTTCAAATTGCCGGTTGCAAAAATGAGACCCCTCATCGCTTATGATGACTCTTGGTGTACCAAAACGATTCACGAGATGCTTGAGAAAACTTAGGACAACCTTGGCGTTGTTTGTAGGCAAAGCCTCCGCTTCTACCCATTTGGACATGTAATCCACACATACCAAGATGAAAAGCTTCCCGTGAGACATTGGAAAGGGCCCCATGAAGTCTATCCACCAAACATCAAATATCTCCACTTCTTGAATGGAGGTCAATGGCATCTCATCCCGTTTTGAAATGTTGCCAACCCTTTGGCAACGGTCACAATGCCCCACAAAGTCCTTGGCATCACGAAATAGGGTCGGCCAAAATAAACCACTCTCAAGAACCCTTGCGGCGGTTCTAGATGACCCATAGTGCCCGGCATAATCCGCTTCATGACAATGGCTCAAGATTGGCATCATTTCCTTCAATGGCACGCACCTCCGAATCATCCCATCCCCACATACCTTGAATAGGTAGGGTTCATCCCACAAAAATTGTTTCACATCGCTCAAAAATTTCTTCCTTTGATGATGGGATAGATCCGGAGGCATGATATTCGAAGATAGGTAGTTTGCAATATCCGCATACCAAGGTGTATCAACTTCCGAGATCACCATCAACATTTCATCCGGGAATTGCTCATTAATCTCCACTCCAATTGGGATTGCTTCCGGGTTCTCAAGCCTTGATAGATGGTCCGCAACCACATTTTTCGTTCCCTTTTTATCCCGGATTTCAATATCAAATTCTTGCATCAATAGGATCCACCGGATTAGGCGAGGCTTTGCATCTTGCTTGGCGAAGAGATGCCTCAATGCCGCGTGGTCGGTAAAAACAATAGTCTTGGCCCCAAGTAGATAAGACCGGAATTTATCAAGAGCAAAAACCACGACGAGCATCTCCTTTTCCGTGGTGGTGTAGTTCAATTGAGCCCCCGCCAAAGTTCTACTAGCATAATAAATCACATGGACTCGCTTCTCCTTACGTTGCCCCAACACACACCCTAGAGCTTGGTCACTTGCATCGCACATGAGCTCAAAAGGCAAACTCCAATCCGGAGTTGAAATAATCGGAGCGGTCACAAGTGCTTCCTTCAATTTCCCAAACGCCTCACAACACTCCCTTGTGAACTCAAATGGGACATCCTTCACTAGGAGATTCGTCAACTGTCTTGCAATAGATGAGAAGTCCTTAATGAATCGCCGGTAAAAACCCGCATGGCCTAAAAATGCCCGGACTCCCTTCACCGTGACCGGGGCAACCAACTTCTCGATTACCTCCGTCTTAGCTCTATCCACCTCAATACCCTTCTCGGAAATCTTGTGCCCGAGCACAATACCTTCTTCAACCATGAAATGGCACTTCTCCCAATTAAGTACCAAATTTGCTTCCTCACACCGTTTCAATACGCGTTCAAGATTTACCGAGCACCTATCAAAAGAATCCCCAAAGACGGAAAAGTCATCCATAAACACCTCCATAATATCTTCAATCATATCATTGAAGATTGAGGTCATGCATCTTTGAAATGTAGCGGGTGCGTTGCATAGACCAAAAGGCATCCGGCGGTATGCGAAGGTACCATAGGGGCATGTGAAGGTCGTCTTCTCTTGGTCTTCCGGGAGAATTAATATTTGGTTGTATCCGGAGTACCCGTTGAGGAAACAGTAAAACTTGTGACCCGCTACTCTCTCTAACATTTGATCGATAAATGGTAGCGGAAAATGATCTTTTCGGGTTTCCGCGTTGAGCTTTCGACAATCAATGCATACTCTCCAACCGGTCACCTTTCTTGTGGAGATTTGCTCTCCCTTGTCATTTTCCACCACCGTTATACCTCCCTTTTTAGGCACGCATTGAATCGGGCTAACCCACCCACTACCCGGCATCGAGGAGCTTGACGATCTCTTTGTGCACAACTTCCTTCATATTTGGGTTTAATCTCCTTTGCCTTTGAGTTGATCTCTTCGACTCGTCTTCAAGATGAATCTTGTGCATCACAACTTGAGGGCTTATCCCTCGGATGTCGGAAATTTTCCATCCCATGGCCAACACATGACTCTTCACTACTTGAACAACCCTCTTCTCTTGATCCTTTGAAAGCTTATCGGAGATGATGATGGGGAGCGTTTTGTTTCCCCCTACAAATGCATATCGGAGGTGAAGTGGTAGCGGCTTCATTTCAACAATTGGTGGCACCTCGGAAGATGGGGGTGTAACTCCCCTTTCTTTTATCAAGATTTCCGGCTTTAGCTCCTCTTCCTCGGAATACTCATCCTCAATGTCATCGGAATGGAAGACAACCCTTGAAACTTGAGGAAACTCAGCAATTTTCCCATTTAAGCTTGTCTCTTTCGAGACAGAGGGGTCCAAATCGAGACAAGGATTGATTTTCTCTTGTCTCGATCGAGACACCCCTGTCCCAATCGAGACTAGGCCAAATTTTGAGGCAGTAGCTTTTGTGCTACATGTGTCTCGATCGATACAAGCTTCTGGGTTACTGTCTCGATCGAGACACTCCTTGCAGTGGTCAAAACCTTCAAATTTTCGTAGCACTCCTCGGTTGATGGCTTCCACATTCTCCTTTAATTGATCCTCCACAAGATCATCCACCAAATCAACTCTCATGCACTCCTCCTCGATGGTACCCCTCATGGCTTTCTTCATATCGAACTCAACCGAGTCTTCATCAATCCGCAAGGTCAATCTGCCACCATGCACATCAATTAGAGCTCTTCCGGTGTTCATAAAGGGTCGCCCCAAAATCATTGGACACTCCTTGTCTACCGCATAGTCCAATATGACGAAATCAACCGGAAATATGAACTTATCTACCTTGACAAGCACATCCTCAACAATTCCATACGGCCGTTTCAATGAGTGATCCGCTAGTTGGAGTACCATCGAGGTGCTCTTCACGGGTTGCTCTCCACATAATGTCCTGAAAAGAGTCAAAGGCATAAGATTAATACTAGCACCTAGGTCACATAGGCAATTAATAGAACTCATGTTTCCTATAGTGCAAGGTATAGAGAAACTCCCTGGGTCCTTCAACTTAGCCGGTAGATCATTCAAAATAATAGAGCTACACACTTCCGGGATAGGAACTGTTGCACCACTATCCCAACTCCGTTTGTTGGTGATGATATCCTTCAAGAACTTGGCATATTGCGGCATTTCTCGGAGTGCATCCGCTAAGCTTAGATTAATTTGCAATTTCTTGAAGATCTCAAGGAACTTATGAAACTTTTCGTTCCCTTGAGCTTTCCTCAACCGGCTTGGAAACAGAATCGGTGGTACAAATGGTGGCGGAGGTGGTGGCCTCACGTAAGCTTCTTCAACATCGATGGCCACCTCCTCACATTCCCTTGGTAGCTCTTGGCTTGAGCTTGCCACATCAACAACCGTTTGCGGCTCATCCTCCTCAACCACATGCTTCTTGCCATTGGCTTTCTCAAGGTTCCTCCCGCTTCGGAGCTCTACCGCCTTAACTTGCTCTCTTGGGTTGTTTTCCGTTGTGGATGGCAATCCCCCTTGAGGTCTTCCTTGAAGTGAAATTGCCATTTGGGAGATTTGAGTTTCCAAATGATGAATAGTGGAAGCTTGATTCTTCTCCCTTTGCTCCATTTTTTCCAACTTCTCTAGAACCTTGGCAAGCACATTTCCCTCATCCGTGTTCCGTGGTTGTTGAAACCCGGGAGGGTGTTGCGGTCTACCGCCATAATTGTTCCCATGGTTTGGGTTTCCTTGGTAGGGACCTTGTTGTTGTGGAGGTCTATTGTGACCTTGGAAGTTTGAACCCGCTTGATTAGACCCTTGAGCATTTCCTTGTCCCTCTTGATTCCGCCATCCGAAGTTTGGATGATTCCTCCATCCGGGATTATAGGTGTTGGAATAAGGATCATTCACTTGTCGTTGACCCCCGACATAGTTTACTTGTTCACTTAAAGCTTGCCCCGTAACTAGGCATTCTCCCCCCGAATGGTTGAAATCACCACAAAACTCACACCCGACTTGAACATAAGCCACCAGAGCATTTCTAGGCACAACTTGTTTTTTCATAGAATCCAATTGTGCTTGGAGTGAAGCATTCTTTTCCTTGATAACCTCCATCTCTCTAACTTGGTCAAGCGTCATTACCGACTTTTGACTAGCCGGTGCCCTTCTATCCATGGGCCCCCATGTGCTACTAACCATGGCCAACTTTTCTACCAACTCAAGAGCCTCTTCATATGTCTTTTGCATCAAAGACCCACCCGAAGCCGCATCAATAGTAGCTCTAGTGGTGATATTCGTTGCATCATAAAAAATTTGAATCACATGCTCCTTGCTAAGCTTATGATGGGGGACACTTCTTTGTAAGTCCTTAAAACGCTCCCATGCTTCATAGAGCGACTCCCCATCGAATTGCACAAACTCGAGAATGTCCTTAGTTAGCTTTGTTGTCTTGCCATGTGGAAAGTACTTCTTAAGAAAAGCTTGAGCTAACTCCCGCCAAGTATGGATCGATTCATTGGGTAGAGATTGGAGCCACAAACTAGCTTTATCCCTCAAAGAGAAGGGGAACATCCGGAGCTTGATTTGGTCCGCGGTTATCCCATAAAGCTTGAACGTGTTTAGAACACCCAAGAACTTGGCTATATGTGCATTTGGATCCTCATGTTTCAACCCATAAAAAGCACAACGGTTCTCCAAGAGTTGGATAGTACTAGGCTTGATCTCAAAAGTCGCCGCTTGAACCGGCATAGCGAAACATCCGAACGTGGCATTATCCACATCCGGCAAGAAGAACTCGCCCAAAGTTTGCCTCGGTTGATTTTGCACTTGCGGTTGCACTCGAGGGCGAACATCCCTTGGTCGCTCTTGTTGCCTTTGTTGATTCACATTCTCAAGTGGAGGAGGGGGTGGATATTGTTGTTCCCCTTCACCCACTAGAGGATTGAATCCTTCTTCTACCTCATAATCATGCCCGTCACCCTCCATAATTAAAGGAATCCGGGCTCTTCTTCTCACGCCTCTTTCGTAACTACCGAGATCCTCTTGGAAAGGTTCTAGTGGGAGATTAGCACGTCGTGTATTATGCATACACAAAGGGTAGATTCCTACACAACAAAGATAAGAGAACCGAGCGTAAATCACGAAAACACGCAAGATGAACAAAAAAAACAGAAAATAATGCTAACTCGACCGAATTTCAAAATACTTTCAATCAATTAAACGCAACCTTATCCCCGGCAACGGCGCCAAAAACTTGTTAGAAAAAATACTAACTTGTAATAATCCGGAAGTACGGAATCGATCCCACGAAGACAAGAGGTTTAAAGTGAACGAACGCGGATTTTGAATTCCAATTCGGAAAGCAACAAACAATTGATTTGGATTAATAACTACGAACTAATAGTAAGGTAAACAATAATTAATCTATCAATAACAACCAAACAATCAACTATTTAACTTAAAGATTGAAACAATAATAAAGGTAAGTTCAAGGGTTGCTAGCTTAAATTGGTAATATCTTAGAGTCGGGATTGTTGAATGGTGCCGGTTTTGGGTCAAGCTATTCGAAAGCCCTAAGTTCCGCTCTCTCGAGTCTAAAACTAGGAAAGTTGCAATGAACTAATCAACCGATAACTAAATTGCCCTAGCATAATTAGTTATCGACTAAACTAGCAAATTACAATTAATCAAGCAAACTTAAAAGACCACCTACTCCCTAAACCGCCCTCGCGTGATTAGGTCCTAGGTTCATGACTAATCAATTCCGTCTAATTAATTGACCCTCGCCTAATTAATTAGACCAAAATCCTAGGTTAATAGATCACACTAACCTAGGCATTAAGAACACATAGCCAAGACAAACACAAGCCAATCACAAACCCAATCCCAATCAAGTAACAACCTAAATTAACAACCCCCAAACAAAGAGTTTAGCCAACCATATTTAATCTAACATTAATCACAAGGTAATAACTAATAAGCATAATGGAAATAGGATAGATTACCTTAATTAGAAAGTAGAACACCAACATAAACAAGATAATGAAGATTGAATCATAAAAGCTTGCATTAAAGTGGGTATAAATCCCAAAATCTGGAAATGTATCAAGAACACTAAAACTAGAAATATTCTCTAGAGCAAAAGGAAATTCTCCCTACTTTTTGTTGATTCTTGCAATAATAAGGTAATGACCTAAAAATAGAGATAAAAGGGTTTATATAGTACTCCCAAAAAGGAAATAAAAGACATCCTATTACATGGGTGTTTGGCCAAATAAGGAAGTGGGCCTAAGTCTTGATTCTTCAAAATTCGAAATCTGAGCCCATCATTTACCCCTTGTCTCGATCGAGACATTCATTAAAGAGTGTGTCTCGATCGAGACAAGCTTTTCTAAAAGCTACTGCTCCTTTTCTTGGCCTTGTCTCGATCGAGACACTTCTCCTAGTGTCTGTCTCGATCGAGACAAGCTTCTAGCTTCTCCAAGATTTCGCTTCCTTGCTTTCTTGACGATTCTTTCGCTTCCTTTAGTCAAAACCGCTCTAAAACACTCAAATGCCTTCAAAAGGTAAAGCACGTTATAAGGTACTCAATTCATCTTAAAACACTATGAAAATAGCATAAAAGTGCTTTAGAACACCCTAGTAGATAGGAGTATTTTACTCCTATCAATTACTTGACACCGTCCATAAAAATTACCTTTTTACCCTTCTCCAAAAAAAGAAAAAAACTCTCAATCACATGCGAATACGTCGATTAAAATGACGGATAACGATTTCAATTCGTCGGGCAACGAGTATCGACTTTCTGAAACAAGTTTTTCCGAGATAAAATCGTATTTTTTCGTGATTTTTTTAAAAAAAATTCCAGTGGGCCGACGCCCCCAGTTGGCGTCGGCCCAGATGACAGACACCCTGAAATGGCATCTATCATATGGGCCGACGCCACCTGGGGGCGTCGGCCCAAATGGGGAGACGTCACGTCTTTTTCCCGGGCGGACATTGACGTCTGGCCTCCGGGTTGACGCGAACCAGGGACGTCTGCCAGGAAATTTTTT
The DNA here is from genome assembly GCF_937616625.2 of Mercurialis annua. Classification (NCBI taxonomy): domain Eukaryota; kingdom Viridiplantae; phylum Streptophyta; class Magnoliopsida; order Malpighiales; family Euphorbiaceae; genus Mercurialis; species Mercurialis annua. Next base: position 44,524,113 of record NC_065571.1, read on the forward strand.
GTAAAAAAAATAAAAAACATCAATTCGATAAAAAAAATTAAAATCGAATGCTCACCGGCGGTTCCCGATCTCTACCTCCCCCCAAAATCCGACATTTACACTATAACATACAGTTTTCGTTTGATAGGTTTGAAAAAAATTTAGAGAATTTGTTTTTTTTTATAAAGGAAAGGGTACAATGGTAAAGTGTAATACCCCAAAAGATTTAATTATCTAATTGGACCACATGTCCAGTTTTTAGTGGCCGGGATGGCAATATCGGAAGAATCTCCGAGAAATTTAATAAATAAGTCAAAGTAGATTGGTCTCGAGGATAATTATGCGGAATTTAATATTATATTCCAATTCTAAAGTTGGAATTTAAATTAAAAGGAAGAATGTCAAAAAAGTCCCAAACAGGAGTTAGGGACTAAAGTGGTAATTTAACTTGTTAAGCTCCGAAAAGGGAAATTATTTCGCCATGGTCTGCGAAATGTTTTATAGTATATGTGGTAAAAGTTTCGGGTCAATCGGAGACCTTTTAAAATTTGGACGCGGATACGTTTTGGGCTAAATTGCAACTTTTGAAAAGTTCAAGGGCCAAAACGTAAATTAGCCAATTAAGCCTCGAGAATAGCAATTAGAAGATTATTGACGGAAAATAATAATTTTGGGTTAGTATTATTTATTTGAATATAAATAATACGTACGTAATTGAGTTAAAAGGATAATTTAACCGTTTGGTTAAATTAGAAAGTTTAAAAGAGAAATGGTTTAAGTTAAAGAAGTGAGGGATTAAAATGAACTTTTGTCCAAAGTATAAGTATGAATCAAGAAGTGAAAAGAATGATTCAGAAGGATGGGGAAGGTATCAGATAAGGAGAAAATCGACGATCATTTCGATCCGCCGCCGTTTCGCCGTTTCTCGTCCAAATCGCGAGTTCTTTATATCGATTCGTTCGGAATTTGATTCTCTATCAACTACGGGTATCAAACTAAGGTAAAATTGAAGTTTGATTTCGGAAATTGATAGATTAAAAGCTGTTTTGGTTTGAAACGAATCAAACGAACCGTAATCACGTCGTTTTTGACGTTTTTGATGATTATTGAGTTGAATTTGGTGTTATATTGATGTAGAAACATGTCGGAATGAGTTAGGGGTGTCAAGAGAATGTCGAGATGATGTTTGGGGCTGTTGGAAGGTGTCGCACGACGTGCAACCATGTCTCACGACGTGCGACATAACCTCGCGACGCGAGCGGACTTGCGATTAGCATAATTTCTTCGTTCGGACTCGGAATTGAGCGATTCTCGTTGCGTTGGAAAGAGGAGAAGATTACATATATTCTTAGGATATAAAATTGAGGTAAGGGTCACTTATCAACCCCTGTAATTATGGTTCAGTTGCTGTTTATGATTTTAAAATGGTGCGAATTGATCGTACATGCCGTGACCTAATCGTTTTAAGCCTTTTTGATGTTCTAGCTTAATGATTAGGTGTATTTGAAAGTATAAAGGTTATAACATCGAGTTACAGAGTAGACATGGTGGAGAAATGAGGTTGAATCCGTGCCCTAGGTAGGGGCACAGCGCGCCCCAAGGAAGCACGACGCGCCAAGCCAAAAATGGCTTGGGCGCGACGTCCTGGTGGTTGGCGCGACGTGCTCCCTTTATTTTAAGGGAGGCACGTCGTGCCAAGGGTGAGCACGTCTTGCTCCTCCCTCTTCTTGATGGGCACGACTTGCCGAAGTCCGGCACGACTTGCCCTGACCCGCTAAGTGATTTCGGACTCCAAAAACGTGAAAAGAGACTGACAATAAACGAATCAAACATGTTTAGATTTTGAAGCATATGTAACCCATGTTTGGAAATTGATAGAATGAATACGAAAATTACCTCGTCAGTATAAGGGGTTTATTAATAGTTTATCGAGGTTAAGAGTCGAAATTGAGATAAGATCGAGTTAACCTAAGTTTGTAACTTAGGGTTTTGGTACTAAGCTTACGTTTATGAATTAAACGTACGTATGATTTGAATAGGAAGTGGATATATCGACAAACTACTAGGCCGACGAGCTGGAATAGCTAATGGATCAAACGACGAATGGAACTTATGCTCGTGGAGTTATGATGATGCAGTTTTGGATAGCGGTCACTGTGAGTGGCAATTTACTTTCGCGTATTATTATTATTAAAGTTATTTTCATATATTATGAATATTATTTTCAATACATCACATTTATATGATTTGTTCATATAAGATGTTATGTTTGGTGAATTTGATTATATGAATGCTGTTATATTCATTGTTTTGAATATGAATATCTAGTGTGCGATCCGAAGAAACCAACTACCTATTGGGTGTCAATAGGCTGTGTGATCACCAGTATTTGAGTCCGTCTAGCGTGTCTAGATTGCCTATGAGATTACGAAATGCGCATACGATATGAATGCGATACGCGTGAGAACTCGGTTACGGTGTAACCTGAGCCCCGTATCTAGTGGGTTGGACCCACCAGTGAGTTGGACTCACACTTTGAGATTAAGAGATTGGTCGCGGCTGACGTGGTTGAGTGTGAACACTCCCGGGTCGGACCATTTGGATCAGTTTGATTCGAATATTCAGAATAAGATTAGTGAAGAGTTTAAGATTAGGGTTTCGGTCGGATCTGCTATTTGCGAATATTATATTATTTTTCATATTACATTGAGATAGATATATATATGTTTGAGTATGCGATGTATATTTTCATAATACCGATAATAAGTTGCGTACTCACTCAGTATTTTCCCAAATACTGACCTCTCACTCTGATGTTTTCAGGTAGCCGGAGTCGGATCAGACAAACCACCTTCATCGTGCCAGAAGTCGTTGGACTTGCACAAGTATGAGTTCCTAGAGCTGCAGTAGTCAGTAGGCGTTAATAGAAGAATCGTGATTTAATTTCAAGTAATTGATTTTTAATGTAAACTCTAATATGATATTTTAATAACTATAGATGAATATATAATATGACACTTTTAAAATGCGAAAAAAAATTATTAGTGGTTTTAGGCTTTCTACGGGTTTCGGAGCTACCACTTCCATTTCCTAGCACCGGTCTCGGCTCAATAATTTGGGTCGTGACATAAAGTTAGGGGCAGTGCCTAGTAAAAAGGGGCGGTGTTTAGTAATCCAGATAATAAAATAATTCATCAAAATGAGGAGGATATAAGTAGAAGCTAAACTTCAATAAATAATAGCCTTTTGGCTCTATTTAATCCAAAAGACCAGTGTCTGATAGTGTATCTCCATCGAGATTTTCAGTCAATTTTTTAAAAAAGCCGGCCTTCGAGAGTAACATGAATTTTAGTAGCATTATCAGAGTGCGAATACTAAATTTCATCTATTAGAAAAGATCATTTTTGTTTTGATAATTTGTGAGGAGGCGTTTGAGGGAGAAATTGAATCTACGACCTAGCAGTTTGCTGCCTTAATTTACAGCAATTCACCGATTATTCTTCAGAGAATTAAAAATTCATTTATTAGTATCAAGTTTAAGGGTAAATATTCATTTTAAAGTAAGATAGACTTGTTCTTCAATAAAAAAAAGATAGACTTACCAATGAGTTATAGTTCAAATGGTATAAGCGCTGGAGCAAACTGTTAGGTCGTGGATTTGATTCCTCCCACAAGCACTTCCCTCTCCAGTTATCACAGATAGAGTTGCCTTTTCCTTAAAATTAAAGTGAAGAGCCATCCCTATTTCCCTACCATGGCAAACGAAAACAGAAACGGAAATTAAATTATCCCAAACTAAATCCAGACCCACCACGGCAGCACAAAACTTAAATGTTTCACTTCATCTCCACGTGCTTCTCATGCGCCATCGTCTTCTTCCACCTAGCCCTCCATTCTTCTCAGCTCACTCTCTCTCTAAAACCCTAAAATCCATGTCCATCTAATTCCACCACCACTTCACTGCTTCTTCTTCTACTCTACTTCAATAATTCCCATCACATATTAATAATAATAAAAGATGATGGGATCCGATAACCAAAGCGGGTTCGAGGAAGCCCATCTTTACGCATCCCCAGAAGAAATGGAAAATCTTGTGTTAGACGACAACCATAACAACAACAACAACGGTAACAAATCTCTCGCCGATTACCGTTCTGCCATGTCATCACTTTCCAACGCACACCACCCGCTCTGTCCGCCTCCGCCGGATTCCGATCCTCTGCTCTCGCCTCCGCCGTATCGGAATCTTAGCAACATCTCCCCTCCTGACAACACATCCTACATCGAACCTCCGTCTTACGCCGATGTTATTTTCAGTCCGTTTGATGAAAGTACAGTCAACGATATCAACGGTTTGGATAGCCCCACCAGGTCTTCGGATTCCACTGCTTCTTTATCAAGATCGCCGTCTTCTACGTCCGATTACATTAAAATAACCGTTTCGAATCCGCAGAAAGAGCAGGAGACGTCGAATTCGCTTGTTCCGGGAGGTAATACTTACGTTACGTACTTAATTACTACGCGAACGAATATTCCAGGGTTTAATGGATCTGAATTTAGTGTTAGGAGACGGTTTAAAGATGTGGTTACTTTGTCTGATCGCTTAGCGGAGTCGTATAGAGGGTTTTTTATACCGCCCAGACCCGATAAGAATGTTGTTGAGAGTCAAGTGATGCAAAAGCAGGAGTTTGTTGAGCAGAGGAGAGTTGCATTGGAGAAGTACTTGAGGAGATTAGCGACACATCCTGTTATTAGGCAAAGTGATGAGTTGAAAGCCTTTTTACAGGCGCAAGGGAAACTGCCGTTGGCGACGAGTACTGATGTGGCGTCGAGGATGCTTGATGGGGCTGTTAAGTTGCCAAAGCAGTTGTTTGGTGAGGGTGGGGCGGTTGCCCCACATGAAGTGGTGCAGCCCGCGAAAGGAGGGAGGGATTTGCTGAGGTTGTTTAAGGAGTTGAAGCAGTCTGTTGCTAATGATTGGGGAGGATCAAAGCCGCAGGCTGTGGAAGAAGATAAAGAGTTTTTAGAGAATAGGGAGAGGATGCAGGATCTTGAGCAACAACTCGGGAATGCTTCTCAGCAGGTGCATTTCATTGATATGAAAATTACAAGTTATGTATTTTCTTCAATTGTATGAATGCGCTGTTTACTGATCCTTTTTTGTGTGTGGAACTTGTCGATAGGCTGAATCGCTGGTGAAAGCGCAACAAGATATGGGTGAAACAATGGGAGAGTTGGGATTAGCATTTATCAAATTGACTAAATTTGAGAATGAAGAGGCTATCTTTAACTCTCAGAGAGTCCGGGCTGCTGACATGAAAAATGTTGCGACAGCTGCTGTTAAAGCAAGCAGATTCTATCGGGAGCTAAATGCACAGACCGTCAAGCATTTGGTAAATTGTGGGATCTTTTTCTTTGGAGTTTATATTTAGTTGGTTTGTTTGTGTATGTGGATCGTTTTGCATACTTCATTTTTTCTTTGCATCAAATAAGGCATTCTATTTCTAAATGATTTAGATTGAAACATTTATGTTGCATTGTATGAGAAATGAGTATTTAAGGAAATTTTAATATGTACTGAAATTTAAAGTCACATTTCAATTATGAATATACCAAATGCAGGTTTTACCTGTTAAAAAACTGAGCATTTGAATGCATAATGATCTTTGAAGGTAATTTTACTACTTTCTTAATTGGGCAGGATACTCTCCATGAATACCTTGGGTTGATGCTATCTGTCCATGGTGCCTTCTCAGATCGTTCTAGTGCTTTGCTGACTGTTCAAACACTCTTATCTGATTTGTCCTCGTTACAATTGAGGGCTGAAAAACTTGAAGCTGCATCTTCAAAGATTTTTGGCGGTGACAAGTCCCGGATTCGGAAGATTGAGGAGTTGAAAGAAACCATAAGAGCTACCGAGGATGCGAAAAATGTCGCGATAAGAGAGTATGAACGGATCAAGGTATACGTTTTCATCCATATTCAATTGTTCTCTTAATTGTTTGTACTTTGAAGGATCAGCTTAGAGCTAGATTTTCGTGAACTCTCTGGCTTTCACCAGATGAATAGACTTCCCTGTGGCAGTTAACAGAAGTGACTACTTGGTTTTAACTGACAAATTTCGTTAGATTTTAATCTGAGAACAAACTCCGTGTACTTTTTGTTAAGACCATTTTTCTTTTTATACAAGGATGGTAGTAGAACTAATATGTTATATTTGAACGTAGTTGAATTTTATGTCAGGTTTGGAAATGTCTGGCAGTTTAGTTTAGCATCTCTAGTAGAGTGTGAGTGAGGCTGATAGACTAGTATTGGTAACTGCTTGAAGGTTGCTTTCAAGCATAACCCATTGCAATGGCTGTTTTGGACCCTATAGCTGTGAAACTTCTCTACAAGTATACGGATTAAGAGGTGGTTTGTTTTACTGTTTGGATATGTAAAATACAAGCTTGTGTGCTATCATCTACTAAAGTTTGCTCTTTAGAGCTTGCTCCATTGAATTATTTGTCCAGGTGGTTGAGATTAGTTCTTTACAAATACAAAGTTATTTTAGATTTCCTTTTGACATTACTGTCTGTTTGATATAGGGCAATGAAGAAAACAAGGTTACATTTTCTTTATTGTGTGACGTGTTTTAGGTTATTATGACTAAGGGTTATAAGAGAAGCAGCAAACATGTCCCAAGTGCTAAGTTGCACGGAAACGGAAACTGAAACGGAAACGGCGAAACGGATTTTTTCAAAATATAGGAAACGGAAACGTGGGGGGAAACGTGTAAATAATAAAAATATAGGGATATATTTATTAATATATAAAGTTATAAAATATATATATATATAATTATATTTAATTTTTTTTTTTCTTCATATAAATCAACTATTATAATAATTAATAAGATAAGTTATTTGAATATATAACAAATATAACAAATGTAACATATCAATAAATTCCATAATTATAAAGTCTAAAATTTCAATATATAACAAATATAGCATATCAGTAAATTCCATAACTATAAAGTGTATGAGTAATTGATCAGGTCCTTTTATTTATAGTAATCTTTTTTTATAAAAATTAACTATTTAAGAATTTTTTGTATATAGGAAACGAGTTTCCTTTTAAGAAACGAGTTTCCAACTTTTAGTATTTACGGAAACGGGCCCGAAACGTTTCCGAAGAGTTTCCGAAACGGGGAAACTCTTCCTACATAAGGTTTCCGTGCATCCTAGCCTAAGTGTATATAGAATCTTAGCTACTTTTGGCTTTCGTTTCTTTTTCTATGGCTATAGGTATATGTTAAGGTTTTTCATTAGTCTCAACTTTCTTTTTAGTACTGATACCTAGCTAACATGGTAGAGGATGCATGACTTATGCTGACAAGAAAGCTAGGATGACATGCTAATGAACTTAAAATGTGTAATAGGTTATCGGCATGGATGATAAGAGGGCCAGAAAACATCTTCATTTTAAAGTGGTATTTTGAAAATCTTGAAGTGATATAAAATACGAATATGAACAATAAGAGGACCGGCAATTCCAAGTAGCACTCATAGAATCTCAGTTTTCTTTACCTTTTTTTGGTTTAGCATTTGTTTTCTCTTTTATCTCGTGGCTTTTATTTTTATCTCTAATTCACCAGATCATAATACCAGTGCCCTCTTTTTTTTTTTGCAACTGAAGGTTAATGATTTGGCTTGTAAATTGCATCGAGTCTCTGAAGTAGTTTTTGGCTTTGGACATTTGGGTGTAGTGGTTAGTTTGTCTTTCGCATTAAGTTTAGTTGTACTTGTGGCTATAGAGTAGCCACCATTTATTATCTGGAGAATGTATTATTGGCTCCCTGCTCCCTTTTTATGCTGTTTGTGATGTTTAACAAAATCTGACAAATTATATATATGAATGTATCTTCTTTGGACTTATGCTTGTGACCATCGAGTAATACCTGCACATATGCTGCTTTTTCTCCTTTTGAACAATTTTTTTCTATAGTTTCTGTTTATGTTCTAATTCTCTCTCCCTCTCTAAGTGGATTATTAAAGTTCATTTGCCTTTCAAGTTTAATTTTTTTTCTGAAACTTTCTCATCTACTTGTGGCAATGTGATTATTTTTCAGGAGAACAACAAGGCTGAACTTGAAAGGCTTGACAGAGAAAGGCATGCTGACTTTTTAAACATGCTGAAGGGGTTTGTTCTTAATCAGGTATTCTAGACATTTTGTGTTCCTGTGATTGAGGATAGTAATCTTCTAGAGAACCTGCATAGCCGTTTTAATAATGACTCATGCTTGGCTTTTGAATATTGTTTGGAGTTTGGACAGAGTGTGATTTTTTTAAACCATGTCGGGATCACATTCACGACTTGCTAAAGGACGTGACATTTTCTTAATATATTGTGTCACTATTCCGTGAAAAATACGCTTTTTGAATGAATAGTATTGCACCTATTGGACAATATTTTTTCCCTATTGTCACAAATGCTTTAGGGGTAGACGTGGCTTTAATAATCCTGGAGCGATTCTAGTAATTTTAGAAGGTTAAAAAATTTGTCATAGAATACATTCAAGAAAGCTGTGAGGTTATGACCCCTAGAACTGAGCTAAGTTAATTCTAAATCCCCTATAGATACTATGAAAGATAAGAAGTAGAAGAGTCTTAATGGATTTTAACGCTTTATATACTAAAATGGTTTTGAATTGAGTATGCTTTGCAGGGTTGGGGTAGGGATTTGATTCTGTGTTCAATAGGAGTTTCACTAGAATGGTTATAGCTGCTATTAGCTGTCAGTATTATGGTCAAACAAAAAAAACGGGAGCATTTATGAAGTAACTTTGATGTATAAACATTGATGCCCAAACAAAAGAAATTGAAGACGAAGAACGAGAAATGAAAAGAGAGCAAAAGAGAGAGAAAATGTGAAATAAAAACCTCATACTTTTTGCTAGCTGGCTCGGGGCATATATCATTATTTCATTTTTATTCAATGGATGTTTTCCTTGCATTTTTAAATGCATACACTAAGGTACATGGCATGTAGATAGATTGTTCATCTATTCTTGGCTTTAGTTTCTTATGTTAAAGTGGTCTGTGGTTCTCACATCTGAATCGTTATGTATATTTGGCAAGATACTGTAGCATATGAATTTAAAAAGGACATTTGTTTTTGGAAATGGTATTTGGGGTTGTGCTCTGCCATGTTAATAGTGTTGTTTTCGACCTCAAGTCTTTATACTATTAATCTGTCACTGCATGCATTGGACATTTTGCTCATTCTATTTAGTTTAGGGTCAATAAACAAGTTCATCATATTTTACAAGAGAGACAATTTAGGTAGAAACACGGTGAAGTAGAGAACTTCCAGTAAATTGGGTTTTACAGAAACATTTAGGCGGTAGTAAAGAGGGTTTCTGATGATTTATTTATTTTCTCTGCATTTCTGCCCCTTAAGAATAGAAACATTTTATGCTTTCTTTTTTCTCACGAATATGGTTGGTCTTCAACATGCAGGTGGGATATGCAGAGAAAATTGCAAATGTGTGGGCGAAGGTCGCAGACGAGACCAGCGCATATGCAAAAGAGAGTACCTAATTCGTGAATGTAAATTCGAATCTACACCTTCTATTTCTCTTTTCTTTATAGTTGTTGCACATGCTAGGAAATGTTACCACATTGATACAATAAGGAAAAGGGAGATCTCTTGTAGCTTATTCACTCACACCTTTACGTTGTCTGTTGATTAGGTTAATAACATTACCATAAAATTTTAATTTGATGTTGTAATTTGCTTTAATTCGTATTTGAAGAATGAAGATTTTTAAGTTGATTTTGAGATGGCAATGAAAGACCGGTGCTTTTAAAATCTATTGTAGTCTTAGGCCTAGCACATATCGACTATCTAACAATCCAATTCCGTTGTTTTAGAGCAATCTGTTATGTATCAACTAAAATATGAACAAAATGGTAATATAGATGGGCAATAGATGGGCAAAGTCCTTGAGAAGCAAAAAAGGTGTTTATATAGTTGCAAGTAATGTGTAATGCAGAACTTTGCAAGCAGTGCTTAAGAAATAAAAGTCATGCATTGGTAATTATTGTTGTAAAAGATCTTTTTGTTTATGAGACAGGAATTGCAAGATGGATTATTTATAAATCAGAGTCTTATATCGATACTGATTCTGTTAATACGACAGTTATATTTACAAATATGGCTGCATAACCTTTCTAGAAAGTTGATGAACTTGGATGCTCCATGGTTACTGATAAATCCCTAGAGATAAATAAAACTTAAGATTGTTTCCATTTTCCTTTTAGGGTACAACTATGTATGTTTTGAAACAGTTTCAGTGTCCATGGAAATTGATTAAGCAATCTTTGACTAATTGTGTCAAATTGTTAAAGTCAAACCGGGTTAATATGTATCGAAATGTCTAACCCATTTACTAAAAGAGAAAATTACAGAATTGGGCTGAAAAAGGGTCTTGTTTACAAAAATGCTAAGGCTTTCTAAATCTTACACCTATGCTAATTTATTTATTACATTCAAATGCTGAAAGCGGGATTATTTTACATGTTTTACGTGAATCCATTCATATCCTACGCCTGTCACTTTCATTACTATTTTTTCTTCTCTTTTTCCTCTACTCACCCTATTCTCTCATCCCAATAAAAAGCATGATAAAGCTGAGTCATAATAGCGCCACTAAGACCAACGTACCCTTCAAAACTCCAAGAACATCGCCACATTATAGTGAAGAGTAGTAAAATTATAGTGAAGAGTAGTAAATTGAGAGTAAATGTTGAGAGTTTTATAGAAAAAAAAAAAAGCTTACAAAAGTTCACAATTATATAGATTTAATGGTTGACTTTTCTTACTAAGCAGAAGAGTTAGATTTTTATTCAAATATTTAAAATTAGAATTTAATTAAGTGAGAATAGTTTATTATATTTAGACTTAATCACCAAAAAAAACATCTTTTAGCCCCTTTATAAATGCACTATGACGTTACAATTTTTTCAACTGCACCCTAATTCGCACCTTTATTTTCCAATTTCACCCTCAAATATTAAATTGATCTCTTCTCCATTTGCAAAAAGTTAAAATAAGTCATTCATTTTTAACTTTTGTGTGGAAAAGAATTCAAATGAGTACTTTATAAGGGGTTTTATGAATTTTTCCCGAGTGGAAAAGAATCCAATTTGATTTTGAGGGTGGAATTGAAATCCAAATGCGCGAATTAGGGTGCAGCTGACAAAATTGCAGCGTCAGATTGCAACTGAAAAGGGGCTAAAAGGTGAGGGTTTTTTTTTGTGATTAAGCCATTATATTTGTAACTCTTTTTTCCTTATTTAATTACTAGTATTTGTAATTTATTATATTAGAAATTAGAATCTTTTTTTAATCAGTTAAATTCAAATACAGTAAAAAAATTATTAGGCACAATTTTTCTAGCATTTCATAATTTAAATATATGTTAGGGTACGTTGGTTTTAGTGGCTTTTTGTTGATTTTTTAATGTAAAGGATAAATTTTTAAGCGTTTTATAGAAGATGGGTGCGAATTATAGAATTTGGATTTGAATTTTAATACATATTTAGTACAATTGTTATAATTTAACAGTGGATACACGTACGATACATGTATAATATTTATTGTAGTTAAAATAAAATAGATTGAACAAAAAATTAATTTATATTAGATAAAAATTAAAATAATTATAATATGGTGAATTTAATTTATGTAAAAAAATTAAAAATAATCAAACATACAAAAAGCCACTTGAAAGATAAATTTAAATAAAATATTGTCAAATTTTATATTACAAATACATCTTTGATACATTTCTGACACATCTCTAATACATTTTCAACACATCTCAGATATATTAGATAATTATAAATTTATTATTTAAGAAAAACAGTTAATCGACGCATAGATGAGTTGGTCTTTTTTTTAATCTTGGATCTAAAAGTGAACTAGATGTAGTAAATTGAAGTTTAATTAATTGAATTAATTAAACTTTTAATTTGTTATTTGTTATTTTTATCGATTTAACTGAATCAACCGATGAATATTTGATACATATAAAAAATATTTGAAAACAATATTTGACACATCTACGATACATATACGATACACTTCAAATACATATCCAATACATTTGCAATGCATATTTGATACATATTCGCTGTTCGGAACCTTTTTCTTATTGTCCTTTTTAAGTTTTATTACTAATATTTTTTAACAACTCAAAACTTATCGAATTTTTTTGTATAAATATTTGATATATCTCTGATAAATAATTTATATATATGGTAGATATATTTTTAAAATGTATTAAACAGATACATCGTTGATATATAATTTATACATAATATATACATCCTTAATATGTGTCTTTTAGATGTATTTGTTAGATACATCTTTCATATACAATTAAAACATGATAAATATATTCTTAATGCGTATCATTGATAAATATTTTATAAAATTTACAGAGCATGTGGCATATTTTTATTTTAATATATGTTATAGATACATTTCAACTACCCAAAAATTATATATTCAATACGTTAAATATACAACTTAAATACAAACACTATACATATATGATACATCTCTTATACATATCATAAATAGTTTAGACGTATAATAAGAAATTGTTGCAAATAAAGAGAAAAATATATTTTTAATGCTAATGAAGTGGATAATATTGTTATTAATTTTTTTTTTGTGTATATATCATGTATACTAAAGATATTTATATCGAGTAACATATAAAGATGTTATTGGTGCATGAATTTCACATAAAATATGTGATACATGTATCTTTAATTTAAAATTATGTTATATATACACCTCAAAGATAATAATATATCAAATAATATCAATAACATTTTGATACTATATATACACCACATAACTTATTATTTTTATGCTTCAATTTATAATGAATAATAACATATCAAAATGTTATTATTTGATGCGTAAATTTTAATTAAAGCACGTGATACATATATCTTTTAATTTAAAATATATTATACATACACCTTAGAGACACATAAATAATACATATTAATAATATATTTATTTATTTATTTTTATTTTAGAAATATGAAAATAATAATAATCAGGTATGTCCTTGATACATATCTGATACATAACTGCCACGACCCGATTTCCGCTTAGAAACTCGTGTCGAGACCGGCGCTAGGGAATGGGAATGGTTGTTCCGAAACCCGTAGCAAGCCTAGGAAAAACAGTAAAAACTTTTCGCGTTTTGAAAACATAAAAGGTCTCAATTTCATTTGCAAGTATTTGAAAACCTTCAAATAAACGTGTAATCAAAACCATGCAATCGCATTTCTGGACTCAGGGTAATACATGTATACTGCACACACCTTGACACAACCCTGTCCAAAAACAATGCCAGCGGTGCAAACCAGTTATCGCGTCAAGTAACTGGTTTTAGCATGCCACTTAATTAATCACAAAGCTTTTATCAAAACCAGATTTCTTATAAACAACTGGCAAAAGCCCTTTTTATAAAAACATGCTTTTGTCCCAAAATGATACTCACAGTAATTTCATATCAGAGTTTAAGCATTTACAATTGAACTACTGTTCGGAGCTAGAACTACTCTGCAGCTCTAGAGTGACCTTTATTTAGTTACAACTTCCAGAAAAAGAATTGGAAGTCTTGTCACGTCAAAATATCATTTACCTGTGAAAAGGGAAATCAACGGGGGTCAAATATGAGTGAATTCACATAGTTACTCAAGCATATTAATAAAAGCAGAAATCGCATGTAAACGTACTTTGTGCAGCCAAATAACCGATCCCAATGAAACCCTAAGAGAAACCCCATTTGGTTAACTGTGATTAATGTCACAGTTCGTGCTCTCTTGTTTAACACAGGATGAAATGTGAACTCACGTTATCACAATCATCTTATCTCTGTGTAAGGTTTGTTGGGCCGTAAATTAAATTACTGGCTCCCAAGGATAACCTGTTAGGTCTTGGCCGCTTTGCAAGCCTCTGGCCAAAGAACCCAACTAGTATGCAATGGAATAATTTATTAATACCGGTGATCACACAGTTCTATTGTTGCCCAATAGATAGCACGTTCCAGTGGATCTATATATTGGTTTCAAATTGACTCTATGCAATGCAATTTCAAACACATTTTTAGTTATAAATGTTTTGACATTAATATTCAAAAGTAAATATGCGAACTCACAAAACCGTTATCCACAAAACAGTTCTCGTTCACCCTCTACTCTCCTGGTCCGGTAGCTTGCTTGCTCGTCGGATCTAGTTAGAAAACAATTATTAAACACAATTGAAACAAGAATTCTAACTCTAAAGAGTAGACTCTCTATTGACATTACTAAACATATAACATATCTAGTCTATACTCATTTTTAATCTCAACTCATAGTCCTCTAGCTATTAATCACTTTGATTAATAGAGGACCTAATTAAAACATCTCTATGTTTTAATTAATTGAATGTCCTTTAAACTTATAGGTTTAAGGTTTAAAGTCCATTTAACTCATCCATAGTTCGACGATTACTTGCGTCGAAAGTTAGGGCAAAAAGCCCCAAAACACTCCCCCCTTCGAGCCATGGCAGCACGAACGTGAAACCCTGTGCACGATCGTGCTGCTTGGTGCACGTTCGTGCACCCAGGCTAGTGCACGATCGTGCACTTGGTACACGATCGTGCACCATGGCTGGTGCACGTTCGTGCACTATAAGTGCACGTTCGTGCACCAGTCGTGCACAGCCCCGGGAAACTCGATTTCCCGGGCTTTCCGACGTGCTAAAACGCCACTTTTCGATCCTAAACACCTATACAAACACCAATCTATCCATTTCCGCTATCGGAACGTAAAATCATTACGTATACGTTCGATTCGATACGGTAACCGTTATATATTCGAATATAATCCATTTTCTATATATCCAAATTCAAAATAACGGTTATAACTTCGATTATTAATGGATTACCGAAGAAATTTGAGTTAGAAACGAGAAATCGGATCGAAATCGTCGAAACTACCGTCGCCGCGCCTCTGTAATGAAAACCTAAGTTTTCTATTTCTGCAGCTAATGAATTCATTTGAATTCATATTGATATATATAGTTTGGCTAAAAGCCAAACTAGTCCCTAGGTATTCACGCGTTACTTTAACCCAAATTCTTAAATATTCGTCCGTAACTAAAACGGACAACGAACTCCAAATTTTATGAAATTTTAACCACGAATTCCATAATTCGTAATTAGAATAAAAACATAATTTTTATTCTAACGGCACTTATATTTTATCTTTAATAATTCATTAAAGATTTATTAGGGCTAAATTAGACCCACTTAATAAAATTTCTATCTCCAAATTCTATAAAATTTTAGGGGTAACTTTCTAAAAATATTTCGTGAATATTGACTCCAAAAATATTCACACGGGACTTATAAATTATCCTATTTTAATTTATAAGCATTTCTTAATTCCCGTTAATTAAAATATAAATATCCAAATTTTATATTTTAACTTCTATAACTATTTTATATTTCTGGAGATACTATAAATTAAATTTATCCTTAAATTTAATTTACGTTCTCCCGGTCCCATAAATTATTCCTTACGTGGAATAATTTAATCCTTCAATTTTACGGGGTATTACAATAACAGATACATAAATGATACATGTTTGAATAGTTTGATAAAATGACGCGTGACTGACGCATGCAGACTAACGCGCGTGTCAGACGCACGTTAGACGCGTTTTGACGCGTTTTTGACCTATTCTGACGCGTTTTTGACCTTTTTTTATTTGTTTTGTATGTGCCATGTGTTGCATTCTCATTGGAAAGGTATTAAATGTAAAGTTTCAATTTTTTGAGGTGCTCATGTAATATTTCAGCAAATTTAGCATTGTTGTTTTTTTTCTTTTTTTATATACTTTTGTTATTTTCTCTTACTAAAAAGGTCAATACAACTTGAAGTGTATTAATCATGGTAAAAAATATTATGGTAATGCATCTTGCTTTGGAATTATACGTGGTACTAGATGTCTTGTAAAATATGTTTAAACATTAAAAATGAATAAAGATTAAAAAAATGTAGGCTTAATTACTTAAAAAAATCCCATCTTGAAATATTTTTTTGTTTATACCCTGACCTAGGAAAGAGTTCATTTGTACCCTTTTTTTGATTTTTTCGTTTTCAATTGTACCCCAAAATTTTATTTTTTGACAATTTAATTAATTAAAGGATGAAAACATTAAAAATAATTAAATAGAAGGGTTATTTCATCTTTTTTCTATTTGAAAAAATACAAATAAGTTAAAAAATGAAGGATTATTTTAAGTTTTTTTTAAATAAAAACAGTTCAATTTAGTGTTTTAGGGTAGAGTTGAAAACGAAAAATCAAAAAAAAAGGTACAAATGAACTTTTTCCTAGGTCATGGTATAAACGAAAAAAATATTAGAAGGTGGTTTTTTTTTTAAAGTAATTAGGCCAAAAATGTACTAAAAAGTTACTACAATAAAACTTTATAAATGGAACAAAAAATGGCAAAAAAAAAACTTTCTAAATAAAACGAAGGTAATGGCTTCCTTCAAATCCCAAATCTCTCTATTTGTTCCAAATATATTTATATGGTTGACAGCTAAATAAATTTTATTTTAATATAATAATTATTTTATTATTTTATTTAGGTGTCATCATTTAAATGTACATAAAAAAACAAAAGAAATTTTGAACTTCAAGAGAGCCACTTCCGAAACGGAGGATTGACAATAATTAATTGAATTAGAATCCTCTCAAATTCATTTTAATTTGAGGGGTCAAGTTCACGATCTACACCATTTATTATGAAATAAATAATATAAATTAATTTAATTAAAATACTATTTTGTTTTACACAATTCATTATGAAAATAAATAGTGTAAATTAATTTAATTAAAATAATTCTCCCTCCGTCCTGTTTAAGAAGTCCCATATTCCATTTTAAAATATTCCATTTAAAAAATCTTATTATTATTTTTAGAATATTTTTTTATTAATATTCTATTTTATTTTTATTTTAATTATTTTAAAAAAATTCTACGAAAAATTTCACTATCATTAATAGGGGCAAAATATAGTGGCGGATGTAGGCTATGGAGGGTAGCTTCCATGGATCCCACCTCTTTTTGGGAAGAAAATAATTACCTATGTACTCATATATATATATATATATATATATATATATATATATATATATATATATATATATATATATATATATATATGTTAAATTAAACCTATTAATATCTCATCTTTATATAATTTTATCAAAATCATTACATAATTACTTAGATAGTTTTTTTTATCAAATTAGCTCATAATAATAGATTAATAAATATTATTCAAACCATTTTTCTATTAGATAATCTAATAGATTTTTTGTTAACTAAAACAAATATAACTAAAAATTAATTAAAATTATTTTTTAAAATTTTATAATTGTTCACATGCATCAAACTAAAATTATAGAATGAGAAAAATTATAGATTTCTCATTAAATTGAGATGCATATTAGAAATTATTGAATACAGACTAAAATTTTAAACAAATATAAAATTTATTAAATTACATATAAATTATTTATTAAGTCATTTTATATCTTAATTTATTTATATATAAAATATAAATAGATAGTAAAAATTATATATTTTGTTTTATATTTTATTTATTGATTACTATCAAATCTTAAAAGTGTAAATTTAATTACATAATTTTTAAAAATTCTATATAATTAATTATGTTGGGATATTATGGAAACACAATTGAATATACTAATTTAGTTTTCTAATTAATTATAAAAAAATTTAGTTTTTTAATTATCAGATTCCACATGAAAATAAATTTCTAATCGAAATAAAATGATGAGTAACTTTTTACTCACACTATTTAATATATAATTTTTTATATTAAAAAAGTATATATTGAATAGTGAATTAGCAATGTATTTATTAAATATTTTAATGAAATAAAATTTATCAAAAATAATTATAAAAAATATTATTTATTATTTTAATATTATATTATTCAAAATCTATAGTATTTGATAATTTTTTTTATAATATTTATATATACGGACCCCACCATCCAAAGTTTTTGAATCCGCCTCTGGCAAAATACAAAAAAATATGAAAAAATAAAAATAATTAATGTTTTTTTGTGTGTGTAAAGTCAAGTGAGACTTTTAAAATGGAACGGAAGAAGTACTTATTACTACTCCATTATTTTGATAATAAATGATGTTGATTTATTAAACTTGGACTTTTTAAGTTGAAATGAATGGGAGGAATCTCAATCCTAATAAATTGGTGTTACAAAGCAAAGTATTATTGGAGAAACCAAACTCATGTATTGTTCCCCGTTTTTATTGGTCATAAAGATTAGGCTAAAGTCCCAACTGCATTCCGGTCAGCTAGGCGCTAAACCTTCTGGAAGGTACAACTACAGTGTACTATCAATGAACTTAATGGAGTTGAAATTATTGCCAAATTCGATTTCGAATTCAAACTTAAATACAGTGGTTAGACGGCGGGGTCCTTTTTTGAGAAGAATATATAATACATAATATATATATATATATATATATAAAAAATTAAAACCTATAAAATAGGAAAAGTATCTTTATAAACACCCTTTTTTAGCCATTTTTCAATTATATTATGACCTTATAAAATTATTAACATTGTCCAAATTTGCACTTTTCACTTTCAATTGTATCCAATTTTATAAATTGAACCTTTCTATTTGAAAAAATTCAAAAAATTTCTTATAATTGACTTCTTTGAACTTTTTTCACTCAAAAAAATTCAAAATGAATGATTTATTTGAATTTTTTTTGAATAAAAAAATGTCAATGTAATACTCGTGCATATAATTAAAAGTAAAAAGTGCATATTTGGACTGGATTTATGATTTTACAAGGTCAGGATATAATTAAAAAGGGTTAAATTTTTTTATTAAAATATTTTGCGTTTAAAATTTAACCTTAAGTTGAGGCACCTCATTTTTAAAACCAAAATTGTAAATGTTGGAATAATGCATAAAATTCTATTTGTATTAAGATTAAGACTATACGGTGGAGTATTTAAATGAAAGATAATTTTGTTGTCATTGAGTAAGTAGATAGTATACCCAATTAGGATAAGTACTTCTAATATCATATGAATTGTTTGTTCACTATATATACCTTATCTCATTTATATCTTAAAATTGAACCGAACACATAATATAGAATCAAATATTGATGTAAAAAAAGGAGTGTGTGCGATGTGAGGTATAAGTTAATCCGTTATGGGTTACTTTTTGTATGAGAGTTAGTTTTTGAGTTTTTTTTTTCTAAGGGCAATATATACTAGAAATATTCTCCATTTAATAATTCTCCACCAATTTTGTACTTAATTTGATGATTACTAGAGGGCTTGATCCTTTCACAATTACTAAAGCACGTAAATATTTTATGTTATTTTTTAATTTGCTATATTTTTGTTTATTGGATAAATCCTTAATTAAATACCTACCAAATGATTTTGATTCCGTTGCGCATATCAATTCACTCACAACCGGCACAACAATTGGTACCATAACTTTGACAATTGACATCAATATTACATCAATTGGTATCAGAGCCAATTTGGTTTTCAGATTAATTTTGGATTATGATTATTATAGCAAATTTATTACTTGGAGGATTTCGTAAGACAAAATTACTTGAAACAAATAATTTAATTTAGAGATAGAGAAGCCACTAGTTTGAAGTGCTAAGAGTCGTTAATTCAGATTTAAGACAAACTTGGGTATGTAATTTTTAAGGATAAATTTTTGAAGGAGATCACTATGCTACTATTTATACTACATGAAGCAAGGTATTATCTTTTTTGAACACACTACTTGAGAGTTTTATAGAGTATTTATAAAATGAATGATCGAGATAACCTCTTTATATTCTATTAGTTAATTGTTTTTAAGAGTTTTTTGATAACCATTTTATAATCCATCTTGTGCACATGTTGTTAAAAGCGTACCTTCATAAGCGAAGTAAGGAAAGTACCGTCAACAACGAATTCTGAAATGCAGAACTTCCATCCTTTTATAGATGCATTCAATGCCATAAAAACATAAAGAAAATTGTCGTCATCTTTTACTTCCAGTTTGACAAAAGAACCAGAATATTTAACCATTAGCATGTACAAGTAGCTCAGTATTAACGAAAAAGAGTCATCTGGTTTTCCTTTTACCATTTCATGAGCTACTCCTTTCAATCTCCGGGCTTTGGAGTAGGTCATTTTTATTTCATAATCATCTTTCACGTCCCTTAAAATATCATCTGGCTTGCAAACAATTTTGAGGTTGATATACTTTGATTTAATGAATTCTTCAATCACACTTGATGTTGCCTGCTTTTGATAACTTGTTCTCACACACATTAAGGAATCGTGGTTGATATTGAGTTTTTGAATTATAAAAATCTGCGTTTTTCATTTTTTTGAAGCATTAAGTTTCCATGTGAAATTTGAATCCAAACAACTCAAGAAATGTTGTCTTTCACACGACCTTCATACCTTGAATTGAAAATGGTTGTTGATTGCATAAAAGTTCAAAACTGATTTCAAAACATTTCGCCATGTCTCGGGTTTGTTATCACATGTTCATCTACAAAGTTGCTTTCCGCTTCATCTTCATCATCTTTGTACTCGTTGGTAAAACATTTAGCATAATTTATCACATCGGATATAATATCTCTATATTTTTCACTTGTTAATCCAACCTCATATGTTGAGTTTGATGCGTTTTCAGATTGTTGTCTTGATTGAATGTTCGCATTTGAAACATTGAAAGTTGACTCAAAGAATGTCATTTCTTTTTCAGATGATTTGAATGAAATGAATTACAGGTACATCGTGTAATTTGGTGCATTCTTTTCCAGTGTCAACTTATCTGTGATATTTGATTTTTATTTGATATTTGATTTTCAAACAGGTTGACATATGGTTGATATTGAGTTGTTGTGATAATATTTCCAATAAACTGTTATAATCACAGTCTTGTTGAAATAATATTTCCATTGGTTCAAAGTCAACATACTTCATGTTTTGTCTACTCTCTCTTGTAATGAAGACATTAAAATATTCTCCATATATGTGTTTATCAAAGATAGAAATAAAAAATATTTAGTTAAAACAATTAGAACAATGTATACTAATGCTTTTTGAGAGTTTCAATACATAATCTAAGTATGATTTAACTTATAGAATCTGGAATCATTTGAAGTTCATATTTTTTAATCTAACTTTAATAAATCAATGCATTTCATCATTTGAAATGTGTAGAACCTTAAATCAAATTGTTTTTTTTTTTCAAAAATTACTCTTAAATCTATAGAAGCTGAAATTATTTATTCTTGCATCTATGAAAAGTTATTTAAATTTGAAAATAACAATAAATCTATAGAACCTGAAATCGATCAAATTTTGTTTGAAATTATCTCTAATTTGCAAAATCCGATTCTCTTTAAATATAAAATCATTACAAAATGATTAAACTTAAATTGAATGCAATTTTGGGTTAGTTGGAATTCTATATGCAAGCCGAAAAAGGAAGGGGGTTTAGGCTTTAGGAATTTTCGAGCCTTCAACCTCGCTATGCTTGCTAAACAAGCTTGGAACCTCGTCCAAAAACCGGATTCTTTGTGCGCTAGAATTCTCAAGGCAAAATACTACCCGAGACAGGATTTTTTGCAGGTCAGTAGACGCCGTGGTACGAGCTTCTTATGGCAGAGCCTCATGGAGGGTAGGGAATGGTACCTCTGTTGATGTTATGGCTGATAACTGGATCTCAACCGCTAGTTATATGAAACCGACAGGTGTTGTGGATGTCCCGGTTGGTAGTAGAGTCAATTCGCTGCTGAACCCCGACGGTTTCTGGAATCGTGCGTTGGTTCAGGCCTCTTTTTCACCAACTGATGCCGTTAATATTCTGAAAATTCCTATCAGTAGGAATCTCCCTCTAGACAAGCTATTTTGGCCGTTAAATAAAAACGGGTTTTACACGGTTAAATCTGGGTATTATCAAGCGTGTAAGCTGATCAACCGTAGGGCAGCCTCCTCATCGTCAAATCGACTGGATAACGCATTGTGGTTGAAAATTTGGCGCTGCCCTGTACAGCCTAAGGTTTGCCACTTCTTATGGCGTATCCTGCATGACTCGCTCCCATGCAATGTCAAGTTGTCCCATAGGATTTCCACGATCTCAACTCTGTGTCCTCGCTGCGGAAGTGTTGATGAAAGTCCTATCCATGCGCTTAAGGATTGTGACATTGTTAGAGGAATGTGGTTACTGTCCCCTCTTAACTTGAGAGTTGATGGCTTTAGATGCAATAATCTCGTTGAGTGGCTTTCACAGATGTTCAGCGCCCTAAAAGAACCCGATTTGCAGGTGTTTATAATGAGTCTCTGGACCATATGGACCGACAGGAACAATATTGTCTTTGGAAACAAGAGGCTTCCCACAACCATGTTATTTGCTGGAATCACTAGCCAGCAGAATAATAGATCAGCTTCTGACCGTCTTTCTCGGGCTCTCAGGGATGAAGACAAGCTAGAATGGGATCCTCCTCCAGAAAATACCATCAAGTTGAACACCGATGCTGCAATTTCGGTTGGACGCCAATTATCAGATGCAAGCGTGGTTTGTAGGGATTCAGATGGTTCGATTCTCAGATGGGGTGTCAAGAATCTGCATGGTATAACTGACGTAGAAACGGCTGAAGCTCAAGCCATATTATTTGGGATCCAGGTTGCAGCAGACATCCAAGGGGAGAGAGTTATTTGCAAGTCAGACTCGGCCAATGTCATCAACAGGCTTCGCCAACCTTTTAGCGCAATCGATCCCATTCAATTGATCATCGGCGATTGTTTGGATATTACAAAAGATTGGGATGTTCAGTTTAAGCATGCCCGATGACAATGTAACCAAGTTGCACATGCCCTGGCCAAATGGGGTATCTTTATGGGAAATTTAGGTATTTACTCCAAAAATAAAAATATTTGCACATTTTACCTCAACACAAAAAAGTTGCAGAAAATACCTCACGTTTTTTTCAGATTTATGTTTTTACTCTGGGTTTAAAAATATTTATGATTTTACTCCGTTATCATCTGGTTATCATAAATCCTTTTGTAATTATATTTTTGCGCACGTTATCATCCAATTATCATAATCTTATCATATTTCATTATCATCTAGGTATCTTACTGCAGTGTTATGATAACAACATGATAATATACTGATACTGAGATGATAATCAGATACTGTTTTATCATAACATAATCATAGATATTATCATAACATTATCATATTTCATTATCATCTAGTTATCTTACTGCAGTGTTATGATAACAACATGATAATATACTGATACTGACATGATAATCAAATATTGTTTTATCATAACATAATCATAGATATTATCATAACATTATCATCTTGATACCATAAATATCATCTCGGTATCATATGATAATGTTATGATAACGAAATATGATAATATTATGATAACGATTTTATAATCAAACATTATTTTATGCAGAATTTTTTTCCCCGCAATGTTATGATAACTACATGATAATACAGTGATACTCATATGATAATCAGAGGCTGTTTTTTTATAAAAAAAATAATTTTTTCTGCAGTGTTATGATAATGTGATGATAATGCAGTGATACTCATATGATAATCAGATGCTGTTTTGTTTGCAGAAAATCGTTTTTTTCATCATAAAATCGTTTTTCATGCAGCTTTTTAGATCTAAAATTGAAAAAAATCAAGATTAATTTATTTAGATCTTAAAGTTAAAATGAATTGTATTTATCACCACGAATTAAGAAAAAAATCGCTAAAATCAAATATGAAAGAACGGCGGAGCGACGACGAAACGATGACGGAGCGACAACGGATCGATGAAGGAACGATGATGAAAAAAAGAATAAAAATGAAGAAGAAAAGAAGAATAAAGAAGAAGAAGAAGAAGAAGAAGAAAAAAAAAATGACGAAAAAAAAAGAAAGCAGAGAAGAGAAAGAAGAAAAAAGAGAAAGGGAAAAAAAGAGTAACAAGTGGTATATTATTAGAGTAAAAAAAATATAATTAGAGTAAAATAATAATAAAAAGTAGATATAATTATAATATATATATGTCTTAGAGTAAAAAAATAATTATAGTAAAAGGGTGAGGTATTTTCTCTATCTTTTCCTTCTTGAGGTAGGAAATCCTATTATTTTTAAAAAGAGAGTATTTTTCCTAATTTTCTCTATCTTTATTAACAAAGATTGTATCTCTGACGGGAATGTCCCTTTCCCGGTCAATGAACTTGTTAATTCTCATTTTTAATTAATAAAGTTCAATCTTTCTTTTCAAAAAAAAAAAATTGAATGCAATTTATACTATATATCTATGTAATTTGTTATAATCAAATATTTACTTGTTTATTGATCAGAATATTGATTTCAGAATGCAAAATTCTTAATTAAAATGTTATTAGTTTATGCAAATCAATGAATTCTAAATCACAACTAATAACTAACCTAATCTTAACTTGATTTTAAAGCTATTTTTTTATGAATGATTTAGAAGTTATTAATGGCAATAGTAACAGAAATCAGTTGCGTAGGGAATGAAGAGGAAGCAAATTCCGGTTTATAAATTCATCAGAATTTATAAATTCATCTTTAATGGCACAATTGATGATGTTGAAGATAGAAAATGATATGGTTGTTTGTTTGAGAAAAAGTCTTTCCTTTCGTATCACGTTTTTTGTTTTTGGAGGTTATAATTTTCCATTTTTTCTTATTCTAAGTTTATTTTGGGTCATAGTATAAGAAATTTGTAGAATTTTTTTTAATTTTTTGAGCGATTACTACAAAATAAAATTTTTGAGATAGAAATATTAATAGTACCCCTCCGTCACAAATCGATAGATACTATTTTAAGTTTTTTTTATCTCAAATTATAGGCACTGGATATTTATTTTATTAAATAATTGTCAAATATACCCACATTAAATATATGAAATATTTTGGCAAGACAATAAAAATCACAAAAAGCTAAAAAATACTATTATATTAAATGAGGGTAAATGTGATATTTTTGTATATTAACTCACTTTATTATTTAAAAAAATCTCACTTTATATTTTAATAACCGTGTTTGTCCTAAACTGTCTATTAATTTTGGACAGAGAGAGTTCATGTTTTAGAGGATTTGTAAATATTACTGCTATGGCTACTTATTGTGAGCTGTATATAAATATGTCTACATAAGCCTATCTTCATTTACATCAGACTTTCCATATCCTTTATCTTTTCTACAAACTCTTCTTGACACATTTCATTAGCAAATGAAAATGAAGCTTGAAGTAGAGTTCATCTCCCAAGAGCTAATCAAGCCATTTTCCCCTACGCCTGATCATCTTCGCCAGCTCCGCCTTTCGTTTCTCGACCAATTACAACCTCCAGTTTGTATGCCTATCGTCCTCTTTTACTCCAAAAAATCCGGTTCTGAAAATTATGAAAGATGCAACGAATTAAAGAAATCTCTATCAAAAGCCCTAGCTATGTTCTACCCTCTTGCTGGACGAATTAATAATGACACCTTTATAGACTGCAACGACGAAGGAGCCTTGTTCGTCGAAGCTAAGGCGAACTGTCAACTCTCAGATATTCTTCAAGATTATAACCCTAGCGACAGCAATAAGTTGATACCTCTCCCGCCCCACCAATGCGAAAATCTCACCGCATTTTTTCAGGTTACTTTGTTTAAATGTGGCGGATTATGCATTTCATTTTCTTTGTTGCATAAACTTGGCGACGCCTTGTCGCAGTTTCAATTCTTGAATAGTTGGGCTGCCATTACCCGCGGAGATTATTCTGAAATCGCTACTAGTCCTATCTTCGGTATGGCAACATTGTTTCCGCCCATAAAAATGCAGTCTCGGATGGATTTCGAAGAGTTAGGCGAAGACAAAATCGTCACGAAAAGGTTTGTGTTTGATGCTTCCACCATAGCAGCTCTTCAAGCTAAGTATAGCAATGAAATTGGCTACAGTCCGTCACGGGTTGTGGCCTTAGCCGGTTTCATATGGAGCCGATTCATAGCCGCCATTCAGACGAACAAAACAGACCGTAATCATTTGTACGCCCTAAGTAATGTAGTGAACTTTAGACGAAGAATAGAACCGCCGCTTTCAAATATGCATTTTGGTAATCTTTTCACTACAGCCTGGGTGAAGGTTAACATAAACAACCGGCAACAAAAGTATGTTATAAATTCTATATTAATGCTATTATTTGGAAATTTAAATTTTCGAAAACGAATATTTATTCACCATACGCTCTATATAGGTCCGCAGATGCGAAATACAATTACGATGCGAACATTGTTAGTCAAATGAGTGATGCCATGAGAAGTGTGACTCCAGATGCCATCTTCAAATTAACGCAAGAAGTTGTTAAAGGAGAGGTGATTGGATTTTTCTTCACTAGTTTATGCAAGATGCCAATTTATGAAGCAGATTTTGGATGGGGAAAGCCTGTGTTTGTAAGTTCAGCTAATTTGCCTCTGAAGAACCTAGTTTCTTTCTTGGATGCTAAACAAGGAGGTGCTATAGAGGCATGGATCAACTTGAATGAGGAAAACATGGCTAAATTTGAGATTGATAAGGAGTTTCTTGCACATCTTAATTCTTCTACTCAATTTAATGCTAAATCAAGATTATAAGTCAAATTGTGGGTAATAGATCCTCAAACTTTTACATCTATTATATTTTGGTGACTAAATTTTAATTCGTTTCAATTTGGTTACCGAAATTTAATTCATGTTCAATTTGATTACTTAATTTTAATATTATTTCAAGGGGAGATTTTTCTAAAAAAGTGTATATGTGGCAGCCGGATTTCGATCTCTTCTTCCTTTTTTTTTTACAAAAAAACTTGACATGTATGTATTATTAGGCCGAAACGTTTCTCGCCGAATAGAAATTGTGCGTAAATGACAAATTTTCAGTAAAATGCGACCAAAAAGCAATTGTCAATGAGTGATTTCTGGCCGCCATGTCATCACTTTGGACAAAAAAACGTTATTGAAATGAAATTAAAATTTAATCACTAAAATGAAATAAATTTATATTCGGTGACCAAAATAAAATAAAGTGGTAGTTTAAATACTCTCAAAATCAATTACTCATCAAATTTTATATAATTATCAGGTTAAATATAATAAATGAAGACTTGAAATTGTTTTTCATTTTTTTTATTTGGTTTTAGAATATTTTTCCATTCTGAAGTCTCCCTCTTTTTCATTTTGATGTATCTATCTTACCAAATAAAAATCAGTCCAATTTTATTTTAAAATTCGTTTCCTTTATTTGTTTATAAATTTGATATTAATATGGTCAATTCTATAAAATTAGTGTTGTTTGATGTGTTTCACACGTGACTCGTAGTGTGACTCGGCAAAATATTATAATTATGTTTAGTTAGTTTACTTTTAAAATTATAAATAGTATTTAAATATTATAAAATATCAAATAATTATTGAAATAGTAATTAATTAAGAGTATGTCTTAGATAATATAAACAAAAAATATCAAATAATAATTAAACTAGTCTTTTATTAGAAAGTAATTTACCTTAATTAAAATTTTAGATGATCAAATAATAATTAAAATTATAATTATCAAATATTAAAGTAGTATATTTTAATAAGTACTTTAAACAATTATCTTGTCATAGTATTATAATTAGTTTATTTTAATTAGTAGTCTAATTTAGTAATTATGATCAATTAATTTCAATTTTGCAAATTATTTTACAAGTTGAAGAGGCAAAGTGCCAATTGAGTGGACAATCAGCCTATAAATTAAAGAGGTAAATTGTCAAAATAAAATTAATTGACGATAATCATCAAATTTATAACTGATTTATCCACAAAATTAATTTATATATTAATCTCTCATCATTTACAAGTTGATAAGTAATTCATACTATGAGCATGAAGTCCCAACCAGTGTTTTAAAAACCGAATCAGTGAGGCCACCGGTTTCTGGTTCAACCGGTTTAATAAATTTAAAAACAATTGAAAAAAATTCCGATTCACCGGTTTTTTACCGGTTCAACCGGTCCAACCCGGTCTAACCAAAAGATCCGGTTTTTTGCAGTTTCAGACCGAACCACTGGCCGGTTCGCAGTTCAACCGGTTCGATTGACCGGTCCGGTTTTTAAAACACTGGTCCCAACAAAATTATTAATCCGCACGCATTTGAATTTTGCCTCTTTTGCAGGGATAATAAAAGCATCAATTCCTGTTCAAAAACAAATAAAAGCATCAATTGAGTAATTTATTTATATATATATATATATATATATATATATATATTATAACAATCTTTATCAACTCTACTAAGTAATTATTAAATATTTTTTTAATTTAATATACTCCATTTCATTTAAAAAGTCATATTTTAAAATGTCATATTTTAAAAAATTTATTTTTACTTTTAGAATAATTTTACATTATACTCCCTCCGTCCCGTTTAAAAAGGGACATATCTCAATTTTTTTTTTCCCACATAAGAAGGCCAAATCATGGTTTTTGTGCCATTTTACAAGAAATTCTCTTTTATACCTTCATTTATCTTTCTTTAATTAAAGCTAATACTCTACACACAAACTACAAGACAATAATTAATAGGGGTAAAATAAGAAAAGTCAAGAGTAATTATTATTTTCTTAATCTATGTGTAAAAGGGATATGTCCTTTTTTAAGTGGGACGGAGGGAGTATGTTTTATGGTAATGTCACAAAAAATCTAGGTTTTTTAGCCTTTTTTTAATTTCACATTGACATTGTAAAATGACCAACTATACCCAAATCCATACTTTTGTGTTTTAATTGTACCAAATTTTAAAAATTGGACTCTTTTCCATTAAAAAAATTCAAAAAACTCTTATAAATGACTTATTTGAACTCTTTTCCATTTAAAAATATTCAAAATAAATGGCTTATTGAACATTTAATGGAAAAGAGATCGGTTTAGTATTTGTGGGTACAATTAAAAGTGAAAGGTATGCATTTGGATACAATTGGCAATTTTACAATGTCAGGATGATATTCAAAAGAGACCAAAAGGTCGAAGTTTTTTTGGACATTATGCCTTTTTCATCCTTTTCTTTTAGTCATGTTAAACTAAGTTTTATGAAAACTTAATAAGAATAAAATAAAAAAACTTCATTAATATATGTTTTTTTCAAATATATGTAAACTAAAATGAAACCATCGGATCAGAATTAAAGTGTAGCAAAACGTTGTGAAGAAACAAAGATTCCATGCTACGCGAAAGCTCCTACTCAAGCTTGAATCCCGAGCAACAACATTTACATGCTGCTCGGGCACTGATCGCATGATCAGAGTTCGATCAACAATATCGAAGAATTTGTCGAGTTGTGCTCGAACACTATCCAAACACATGAGTCTTTTGTTTACAAGCTAATTCACTCATATGATGATTCGATTTCGACCCAAATTTGACCGCAAGGTATTCGAGCTTCATAAAAACATCGAATAATATGGAAAAGTGGAGAAAACCCTAATTCAACCTTTAACGGCTATAAATAAGACTTTCTAACTCAGAGTTAGAGTTGGCAGGTTTTTACATTACGTACATTAGAGCAAATTAAGCATTATTCAACATGTTTTTAGAGTTTTTACACTGGAAAAAGATTAGCAACAGAGTCAAAGCACAAAGATGACATTATTCAAGAGAAATTAGTTCCATTCTCTTCTACCATGAACTCTCTTTGTATTCTTATTGTGGTTTTTGTTATGTGTAATTAAACTCCTTAGAATATTGCTTTCATATGACTAACTGAATTGGTTTTTAATCCCTATTAATCAATTCTAGGTTGTTATAGACTCTATTTCTAGATATTACTATTAAATTTGATGTTGACATGGACCTTTTTGCACAAGTTAACTTGAAGGAGGAAGGCATGGCGAAATTTGATATTGAGAAGGACCTTTTTGCACATATTAATTCTTCTACTCATGCTTTCATACTTTACACCTTCAAATTGAATGCTAATTGAAGATTATAATGTAAAACTTTTAACCAAACAAATAATGACTTGAAATTGGTTTTTTTGTTTAATTTGTTTTTAGAATTTTATTTTACATTCTGAAGTCTTCCTCTTTTGCATTTTTAATGTATCTATCTTATCAAATTATAAAAAAATCAGTTCAATTTTATTATACAATTCATTTTATGTATAAATAAGTTTATTAATCTGATAATAATATGGTCAACTCTATAAAATTACTAAATGAATGG
The DNA here is from genome assembly GCF_937616625.2 of Mercurialis annua. Classification (NCBI taxonomy): domain Eukaryota; kingdom Viridiplantae; phylum Streptophyta; class Magnoliopsida; order Malpighiales; family Euphorbiaceae; genus Mercurialis; species Mercurialis annua. Next base: position 44,554,532 of record NC_065571.1, read on the forward strand.
CAGCTCTATCTTCTGTTAATGACGTTTGGTGAATTTATTTTTCATATTTACTATTTAATAACTTAATGATGATATCAAATACTAATTCATACAACTCCCAACAAAATTTTCTATTAGGACCCATTTTGACTTTGTCTCTTTTGAAGTCAAATAAATATAAGTACTATTAATGACAACTTAATAATGGTATCAAATAATTCATACATGTCAAATTTTTGGTGATTTATCAATAATGGAACGATAAAGAAAAAATTAATAATGTTTGATATCATAAAAAAAAAATGGTATCGAATAATTCATATAAGTCCCAATAAAATTGTCACGAACCAAAATATTGAGCCGAGACCGGCGTTAGGGAATGTGAGTGGTAGTTCTGAAATCCGTAGCAAGGCTAAAACCACTTATAATTTTTCGCATTTTAAAATATAATATTATATATAAAACATTTTCAGAAAAACTCTTTCGGATAATGCATTTATAAATATTAAAATATCATATTAGAGTTTACAATATAAAATACTGTTTGGAGTCAAAATGTCTATCTAATACTGACACCTACTGACTACTGCAGCTTTAGGAACTCATACTTGTGCAAGTCCAATGCTTCTGGCACAGTGGAGATGGCTTGTCTGATCCGACTTCTAATACCTGCAAATATCAGAGTGAGGGGTCAGTATTTGGAAAAATACTGAGTGAGTTTGCAAGTTACTTACAGTATTATCAAAATATAGCGTCACACGCTTAATACATATATAAATTTATGATATAAGCAAACATTATTAATTTCAAAAGTGCGAGTCCAACTCACTAGATACGGGGACTTCCAGACTACACCGTAGCCGAGTGCTCACTCGTATCGAAATCATAAAGTGTGAGTCTAACTCACTGGTGGGTCCAACCCACTGGTGGGTCCAGCCCACTAGATACTGGGACTCCAGACTAAACCGTATCCGAGTGCTCACTCGTATCGAATTCATATCATATCATGCATAAATATATATTAAATTCTAATCACAAAGTCAGGCACTCTAGACTGACTCACTAATGATCACGCAGCCTATTGACACCCAATAGGTAGTTGGTCTCTTCAGACCGCACACTAGACATTCATCTTCAAAACAACGAATACAACAACATTCATATAATTAAATTCATCAAACCTATCATCTCATATAAACAGTTCATATAAATGCGATATACAGACAATAATACTAATAAGGTATAAAAATAATTTTCATAATAATACGCAAAAGTAAATTGCCACTCACAGTGACTGCAATCCAATCAATGACGTGGTCTATGAAATGATATGCCCTCGCTATCCCACGTCTACTGACCTCTCTGCTCGCCAACACGTCTGATACATAATAATTAACGTTTAATAGTTAGATGTGAATATCGTATTCTAATACGTATAATACTTTAAATTCTAGGGTTTAGTTTCATTTTTAATATTATTCGTGAACTCGATATTCCTTTATCGTATTCACGATATATCGAAGTCTGTTTCTCGTATTCGAGAAACGTATAATATCCTTAGAGTTTTTCATTATCACTGTTCGCGTAAAACGTCGAGTTAAAACTTTTTTTTTTGAATTATTAGGGTCCTTAATCGTTTTTAGGGTCTAATATTCAAAAATATTGAAATCCCATTCAACTAGGGTTAAAAGCCCAATTAGGTCCATGCGGACCCACTGTGTGCGTTCGCACACTTGGAAGTGTGCGTCCGCATACCGCAAGTGTGCGTTCGCACACTTCGGTGAGCGATCGCACACCGAGTGCAGCCCACACACAGCCCCGGAAAAATCCATTTTCCGGGCGTTTCGCTGATTTCTGACCTTCCACACGCATAGTAAACACTTATATCTATAACACCCATATTCTACTTTCTTCAAAAACGTCAAAACCGATTCAAAAACGTTAAATTCTTAATTTTAACTAAAACCGCCATAACTTCCAATTTTCAGAAAAATACTCAAACCTTTACCTCAAAACGAAACTTGGGATCCGTAGAGTATTCGATTCTGAAGAAATCGCCGCGAAAATCACTCGATTCGGACGTCGAACGGCGAAACGGCGGCGAAACGACGATATCGTTGATATTTTCTTAAACTTTCTCGATCCTTCTCCATATCCAGATTCATATCTTTCCTTTATATATATATATTGGCTAAAATGCCACTTTGGTCCTTGTTCTTTTTGTTTATTATCATTTATCCTTTAAACTTTTTATTCGTACGATTTAGTCCATAACTAAATCGATTAACACTTTAATTATGACTTATACGTATTATTTATCTCCAATAAATAATACGAAACTCGATATTAATACTTTCCCGTCAAAATCCAAAATTTCCATTTTCGACACAAAGTGGCTAAATTACCACTTTGGTCCCTGTACTTAATTTTGGACTTTTCTTAACATTTTTCCTTTTAAATTCCAATTCTAATTTTAGAATTGAAATATATTACTAAATTCTTCACTATTATCTTTTCCAAAGCCGACCTGGTAAAACTTATTTGTTTTAATTTTTATCGGAAAGTTTTCCAATGTCGCCACTCTGACGACTCCAAACTGGACACGTGGTCCAATTAGCTAATTAATTATTTTGGGGTATTACATTCTTCCCCCCTTATAAAAACATGTCCTCGAATTTTCATAAATCTCGTTATGATCTTAAAATTGTTCTTATATTTTCCTTGACGTCCATTTGTATGTTTCAATTGCAGCTTTCTCTCTTACTTAGCTCATAACTTTCCATATACAACTATATCTGTATATTTGTCGCTAATCGATTGTCTATTCAACTCATAATAGCTGCCTGTTGTTATATCGTTGAGAATCCTCTTACTGATACTTTTGTCTAGCACATTTACTATCTCTTAACGTTGTTAAGCTTGATACATCCTTTATTATCTTCAATCTCTCATTCCTTTGCTCTTTTAAGTTATTGTGAGCTTCACGTTACTCTGTTAGTCCTGATCCTTCATCATTTACATTATCTTAAACGTCTCATTTCACGTCACTTTCGATTGTAGGGCTTATACAGTCGCCCTTGTTTACTAGTACTACTCGTATTCTTATTCTCTTCACTTCCCTCTAGTTGCTCCTTTGAAATTCGCCTCAAATCTCTTATTGACTTTTCAGTCAACGCTGTTCTTCCTTGATGTCACTTTAATCTTTGGCTGGTTCAATAAATTCTTGATATTTACATCTACTTTTGTACTTAAGTTGTTATAAATCTGACAATCCTATAGGTTTTCATCATTTCCTTTATCGTAGTTCCTTCTTACTGTATAAACAATTTTCTCTTTCATCTCACACTTCCGTTTCTTACTTTCAAATAGCTTCATAACCTTATTCTCATTCTTCCTTCATTAATCAGTCTTATTCTTCATAATCTTTCCTGTTATCCTGTCTTTTACTTCCTCTTATGATTCTTACGATCATCTTTTAAAGATTTTTAGTCTTGCATTATATCTCTTTACACCACGGTTGTCTGTACATTAATGTTCAATATCCTATAGAAAAGAGATAATTAATCTCTTTACAAACTTTCTTGGTTTCGACGCAGCTATTGTGATTAAAATGAAATTTCGTGTAAAGGTCGTGATTTTTTTTATAAAATTAACCCTTTTTTTAAAAGTATAGCTTGTTTAAAATCCCCCTCTATGCCTTGCGGTAATGATTCCTCTGGTATTACGGCCTTTACATACACAATTCAAGTGTACCAACAGTTTACCACCTATTTATTAACCATATATTAAAAATAAAAATTATTACAAGCTCACCAACAGTTAATCCAATATCTACTAACAGTGTACTAAAACCAAGGTTATTGGTGTACCATTAGTACACCATTGGTCAACCAACAACAAATGAAATTCAGCAATAGTTTACTAACGATTTATTAATGATATATTCAAAATAAAATTCATTACAAAGTTAACCAACGGTTTATCCAATATTAACCATTAGTTAACCAACACCCAAAACATTACAGACATCAAGAGATATTCTCATAAACATTTCTTCAAACACTAAAAGTGTAGGCTGTGCTGCACCAAAAAATCAAACCACCACCACCACATCACCACCGTCGTTCACAAAAGAAAAACAAGAAATGGAAGAGGACCAGCGGAGAGGAGGACCCACAATGAACGGTGATGAACCAACAACAAAAGTAGCAGCGTTGGAGAAGGCGACTAGAGCTGTGCATCGGTCGGTTCGGTTTTCAAACCGACTAAAATATAAGAACCGATTGGTTTTTTGGCAGATGGAAAACCGAACCAAACCGAAATATTTTGGTTTGATTCGGTCGGTAACAGATATATACCTGTTCTGTTAAAATACCTCAAATAACCAATTTGGCCTAGTGGATCAGCGTGCTGCTGATATACAGATGGTCCCAGGTTTGATTCTGAAGGTTGTAAATTTTAATTTTTCTTTTAATTAAAGAGAAAAAGAAAGAAATAGAAGTTAGGGTAATCAAATTTAGGACCTAAACAAATCCAAACACCTATATTACCACTGAACTACAACAATTATTTGTATTATCCGTAAAATATTTAATATATAATACATAATTTTGGTCCGTTCAGTTATCCGAATTTTGCAAAATAAAAACTGAAACCAAACCAAAATTTCCTAAAACCGAATTGAACCTATATTTTCGGTTCGGTTCAGTTTTTCGGTTTTGTTCGGTTTTCGCACACCTCTAAAGGCGACCTCGATGGTGGCTGCTTTGATGGTTGCCGCTTGACGTTCTATTCTTAAAAGATAAACTCGATGTGGCTGCGATGGCGGAGAGTTTGCGTCGGAGGCAGACTTACGATGGCGGCAGCGGCAGCGGCATGCTCGAGAAAATTTTAGGGTTGACTTTTGTTTTTGACAGTGAAATAAAATAAGAAAAGGGTTTGAATTGGAATTGAATAAATCAGGTTATGAACGAATTAAAAAAGTAATTGGTAATTATGTAAAAGTAAAAGTATAAAAATTAAAAAAGAAAAGAAGGGATTGTGTTTTTCAAAAATCAAAGATAGAGTAGTAATTATAAGATTAAGTTTATAAAAAGTAGTAGTTTGTATAGATAAGTCTTATTGTTAAAAGTGAAGTATGTATCCTAAACTTATCTCTATAGTTTTTGGGCTTTGGAAAAAATAGCCATAGAAATGGACGTATTTATGGGCTAATATTTGAATGCCTAAATAAAATTTCAATATTGGGCTCAACAAACTGTTTTGAATATGATATATTAAAAAAATTAGGAAAAATACTCTCTTTTTAAAAATAATATGATTTCCTACCTCAATAAGGAAAAGATAGAGAAAATATCTCACCCTTTTAATATAGTTATTTTTTTACTCTAAGACATGTTTATATTAGAATTATACCTACTTCTTATTATTATTTTACTCTAATCCTATTTCTTTTACTCTGATCATATTTTACTATACCACCTGTCATTTTTTTATTCTCTTTCTCTTTCTTCTTCTTTCTCTTCTCTGCTTTCTTTTTTTTCGCCATTTTTCTTCTTCTTTTCTTCTTTCTTCTTCTTTTCTTCTCCATTTTTATTTCTTTTTCCGTCGTCGTTCCTTCATCGATCCGCCGTCGCTCCGCCATCGTTTCGTCGTCGCTCCTCCGTTCTTTCATATTTGATTTTAGCGATTTTTTTCTTAATTCGTGGTAATAAATACAATTTATTTTAATTTTCAGATCTAAATAAATTAATCTTGATTTTTTTAACTTTAGATATAAAAATCTGCAAAAAAACGATGTTATGATGAAAAAAACGATTTTCTGTACAAAGAAATAATTTTCTGCAAAAAAAAATAGCATCTGATTATCATATGATTATCACTGCATTATCATGATATTATCATAAAACTGAAGAGAAAAATATTTTTTTTTATAAAAAAAACAACGTCTGATTATCATATAAGTATCACTGCATTGTAACACTATGATAACTAGATGATAACGAAGTATGATAAAGTTATGATAATTGGATGATAACGTACGTGAAAATATACTTACAAAAAAATTCATGATATCAGTGATAATCAGATGAAAATTAAATAATAAAGTTATGATAATAGTATGATAATATGATACTTACATGAAGAAAAAAAATTACTGAAATAGTGTCATATGATAATGTTTTATCATATGATAACGAGATGATAATATTTATGGTACATATATGATAATATCTATGATAATGAATGATAAAATATTTTCTGATTATCACATCGTTATCATAACATTGGAGTATGATAATTAGATGATAATGAATTATGATAAGTTTATGATAACTGGATGATAATGTACGTGAAAATAGAGTTATAAAAAGATTCATGACACCAGTATGATAACCAGATGATAATAAAATAATAAAGTTATGATAATAGTATGATAATATGATACCTATATGTAAACAAATCACATAAAAATTATGATAATGAGATGATAATGTAAAGATAATAGTATGATAATATGATACCTGTATGAAAAAATAATTATAAAAAAATTATGATAACGAGATGATAATGTGAAGATAATATGATACATGTATTAAAAAAATAATTACAAAAAATTATGATAATAAGATGATAAGGTGACGATAATAGTATGATAACATGACCTTATTGTACTTCATTATCATACTATTTTCTTCACATTATCATCTCGTTATCATATTTTTTATGTAATTATTTTCATATAGGTATCATATTATCATACTGTTATCATAATTTTATTATTATGTCGTTGTCATAACATTATCATTTATGTACATTAATACATTATCATCTCGGTATCATATGATTATATTATGATAATGAGGCGGTAATACAGTGATAACAACATGATAATCAATTTTTTTAAATTTTTTTCTTTATGCAATGTTATGATAACAACATGATAATACAGTGATACTCATATGATAATCAGAGACTGTTTTTTTTTTATACAAAATCATTTTTTTCTGCAGTGTTATGATAATCATATGATAATCAGATGCTGTTTTTTTTGCAGAAAATCGTTTTTTGTGCAGAAAATTGTTTTTTTCATCATAATATCGTTTTTTTCATATAGATTTTTAGATCTAAAATTGAAAAAAAATTCAAGAGTAATTTATTTATATCTGAATGTTAAAAAATCGCAATAATCACCATGAATTAAGGAAAAGTTCGCTAAAATAAAAAATAAAAAACAGTAAAGCGACGGTGGAGCGATGAAGAAACGGCAGCGGAGCAATAAAGGAACGACAGAGAAGAAAAAAAGTGGAGAAAAAAAAAAGAAATAAAAAAGAAGAAGAAAATTGACGAAGAACAGAGGAGAAGAAGAAGAAGAAGAAGAAGAGAGAGAGGAGAGAGCAAAGAGAAAAAAAGAGAAAGAAATATAAAAATATGACAGTTGTCATATGATAAGAGTAAAAATATATATTTGGAGTAAAAAATTAATAAAAAGTAGGTATAATCATAATATAAACATGCTTTAGAGTAAAAAATTAAAAGCATTAGAATGATGAGATATTTTCTCTATCTTTTCCTTATTGAAGTAGGAAATCAAATTATTTTAGAAAATAGAGTATTATCCTAATTTTCTCTTAAATATTTGGGTTTTTTTTAATAAGTACTCGAGGAGAATATTAGTTATACTTTCAAAATTAAAAAGTATAGAATTCATTTATTTGCTTGCAAAATTATACTTTGTTAAATATAAAAATACAATAATCATTATATAAAAATGTAGTTAGATGAAAGTTAAGACTCTCCTACAAATAAAATCTTTTCAAATAAATTGATTTTTTAATTAAGATCTTTTCAAATGAAATCAATTAATATATTTCTAAAATAAAACCAATTAAAGATATTTTCAAATAAAATATAAAAAAATTCAGCATCAAATTTAAATAAAATCAAGGGTAATATTTGATAAATGTTTATTTTGATATATAATTAAAGCTGGTTAGCTTCAATATTCGATAAAATACGGTTTGGTTAACCAACGACATACTAACATGTTATTAATGGAGACTTAAAACAAGTTTTGTTTCAAATTCACAATTCAGGTTTACTAAAAAAATTATTAATGATATACTAAATATTACTTAGCTATAGGTTTGTCAACGGTTTACTCACGGTTTACTAACGGTACACTAAAAATAAATTTATTAATTTTTTTTAAAGTATATTTTATTTAAAATACACAATTCAAAATTACTAACGATTTATTCAAAATAAACTTTATTACAAGTTTACACGGTTACCCAACGTTTACTAACAGTGTAGGAAAAATAAAATAATTAGTGTACCATTCGTAAACCACTGGTTAACCAACAAACCATTACAGATATATAAGTGAAAAAAATATTACATAAAAAAATCAAGACCATCATTGGAGGACAGCCAACGATTTACCCAAGGTTAATCATTAGTGTACTAAAATACAAGATTATTAGTGTATCATTAGTACACCATTAGTTAACCAACAAGAAAATCAAGTCATAAAATTACAAATCAAAAACTGCTGTTGCTTCGCGAATCTGATCACCGATTCCGATTTGTTCATCATGGCGTAAGGAGGTCCTCCATCTGTAATTTTCTAGAAACGAGAAAACCAAAGCGGAAAAAGAAGCGAAGATGGCCGATACGAACAAGGCGGCACCAGATTTTGAATCTAAAGAAGAATATGATGCTGTTAGTGAAGAACAGAGGAATAGGTCGCGGGTCGCCAGATCTGAAGAAGGAGACTCTGCTATGAACGAGTTATGACGATGGTGGGCGATTGCGGATAGCATACTACGATTATCAGTTATTTCGAAGTGTTCATAATCACTGTCATCTTCTTCTTCGTGAGTAACTCTTCGGCTCTTCATGGATGTCGGACGTTCAACGAAATCAATTTTTCATTTTCTAGCAACTGATTTTGATTTAGGTTGAGAAGGATTTTTATTTGGAAAATCTTTGAAGCTAGTTTCGATCATTTTGAATTTGAATTGTGCATCAAAAACTCTAAATGGGAAGGTTAGATTGATGGGTTAAACGGTGAGGGATTGTGGAGAGCTTAATGACGAGAATCTCGCATGAATCTTAAATTACCAAACCGAAATGGAAGTATAAAATAGCAATAACAAAGGTTATTAATTTAAAAATAGACTTGGATATCGTATGTTTCAAAAAGAGAAACTGTAGTCTGTATATTTGAGAATAAAATTGGCTTAACCAATATTATGTGTCATTTTCTCTAAATATTTTAATAGAAAAAATATATAATTTTTTATGATTTGTAACATTGCTTTTATTAAAAAAATTACTAAAACACTCTGTACCTTATTAAAATACACTAACTCATCTTTTGATTTTTATAAATGCACTATGACACCCCTCTAAATATTGTACTGTTATACTTGTTCGGTAATCTTTTCATTACCTCGGTTATAGGGTTAGATTTGATCCTTAAACTTATTTTTTGTCCATTTTCATTCAAAAATTATTTAAAATATTATAATTAATTAATTATAGCAGATTTTTTGAACCGGCTTGAAGAGTTCTTTATCTCTTCTCTTGGAAGGATCGATAATTTAATAAAAGTAATTAGAATATGGTGTAAAATTTTAATAAAATGTTATTTATTAATTTTATTGAAAATTTTAAAAATAACAAATAGCATTTCAAAGACTAATTTATTAAAATGTGATTGTAATAATGAACATGAGTATATTAGATAAATTTTAGATTTAGAATTCATCATATTTTAATGATTTCCATATAACAATAATAAATGATTCTTTCAAAATAAAAAAAAATAGTTTCAACATCAATATAGTTAGTTAATTATAATTTATTTGTTGAAATGTTACATAATATTTTTATACTTTTTTTTATCAAATATATAAATATTTTTTAATTGAAATTTTAGAAAATATTTTATTTTTATTATCCAATTTAGTATCATTATTTTAAAAAATAAATATTGATTTAATTGTTTTTTAAATAAAATTTATAGTCTTCGGATGAAACTGAATAAAAAATAAGTTAAATGATCAAATCTAACCCTTTAACCGAGTTGACTAATGAAAAATAGATGGGTGTACTAGTAATACAATATATCTAAACATAAGGGATGGGCCAAACGCATATTTGGATTCCTGCACATGTCGTCTTTTTTAATTTGGACCCCTGCACTCATAAACATCCATAGTAAATCCCCGCACTATCAAAAATGACCACAATAAGTCCCCCCGTCTAATTATGTTAGAGAATGAGTCACAAACGCTTTTCTCTAAGACTAGCGATATTTATACTATACAATTTTGCCAATTAGATCCTTACACTATTAATTATTTGCTAATTGAGTCCTTACACTATAAATTTAATTAAAAATCTTTAATTAAAAATTTATCAAATTATAATTTTACTAATTAAATTAAATCAAAATATAATAAAAATATAAAAAACACTTTCATTTCACTCTTATTAAAAAATCCTACACTTTCATTGCTGCCTACTCTCACCACTGCTTGATCTTCTCAGCCAATGCTTATCGTCTTCAGCTCTGTCTTCCGCCTACACCACTGCCAAACGTCTCAATCGCCGCAAGCAAATCAATCGTCCACAGCTTTGTCTGTCAGCTCTACCATCATCTCCAGCGTCGTTTGCCGGCTCCAACATCATCTTTATTGAAGTCTTCCTCCTTTACCATGTCATGTCGCAAAACAATAATGGCTCCGATAAATAACAGTGGCCGCACAACAGGAGCATCGGCGGGGGATGTATTAATTTTAGAAAAGTTAGGGTTATTGTTTTTTTTTTATTTTAGGCATAAAAGTATTTTATATGTAAATAATAGATTTGAGTTCTTTTTTTTTATAATTAATAAGAATTGGTTTGTCTTTCTCGAAACTAATAAAAATTAGGTTTTGAGAAAAAATTTAATATATTTAATATTTTTAAAAAAATTAAAAATTATATTTGAAAATATTTATTTTAATTGAATTAATTTTAAAAATTAAAATAATTTAGATTTTAAATTAAATCTTAAAAAATTGTTAATAGTCGGAGACGATTTTAATATTAAAAATGCTAAATATTAAAAATAAAATAAAATAAAAAATTATTAATATTATTTGATGACAGAAGAACCCAATTTGAATATTTTTTTAGTGTTGGGATTCAATTTTCCAAACAATTATAGTTCAGGGACTCAATGTGGATGTTTTTTTAGTGTAGGGACTTGATAAATCACCAAAATGGATCCGAGCTTTATCAACCTGCACACCGCAAGCAGACAGAGGTCAGAAGAAACTCCAGTGGGGGTCACTGGACGTTCGCTCCGACGCTCAAGTAAGGTTTTGAGGTAGAGAAAGAAGAAGAAGAGAAAAGAGTATTCAGAGTTGAGAGGAAAAAGAAATTACCTAGGGTTTGCCCTTAAACCCTATATTTATAGTTAGGGTTTAAGGACAAACCTGCCTTGCTGGCAGGCTGTGAGTCGCGTGGTCCCAGAATTCAGTTATTCCTACGTGGAGGAATATCCCTGCGTGAGGCGCAGGTTGTTAGGTGCGTCAGAGGGAACATTCCTCACGTACCTGTCAGAAGATCTTCTGTGGTCCCAGGATCCGGTACACGTGCGTGTACTCCCGGGCTGGACCTCGGAGCTCGGTCAGAGCCCGAAGCCCGGATTTCTTGGGGACCAAGTTTACATAGTTTTAGTTCTCGCACTTGAGAGTATCTCGAAGCTCGGGTTGTCTAATCCGAGCTTTTCACGTCTCTCGTCTGAGAGCTCGGACCAGGTCTGGAGCTCGGATTGTTCGGACCTCGCTCATTTGTTCTTAGTTTCTGAGTTGGGTGTATCTCGAAGCTCGGACCGGATCTTCGATCCGACCTTATCAGAGGCAAATGTCTCGGATGATGTCCGAGTGTTCATCGATCCGGTGACCCCCCAGGTCGCGTAGTCTATGATTTATAAGGTGGTCGGAAGTTGATCTCGGGTTGGTGAAATGCTCGATTTAGCGATGTTCGTTCTTGGCGAGGTTGTTTCGCCCCTACTGAATGTACTACGTTATTAGGACTCAACTTAAAAAAATAATAACAATGCAGGGACTCAATTACACATTTTGCATTTGTTGATTTTTAAAGTCGCTAAAGCAAAGGGCGGTTTTTGTAATTTATCCTTTAAAAAGAAAGGTAGAGAAGCTAAACAAAATACTTTGATAAAACAAAAGAGAAAAGGAAACAGGATGAATGACCTTTATCCACGTTCATCTATCTTCTCCACTCCCTTTCGGCTTCAACGTCTTCACTCTTTCTTTAATCCTTTCTTCAACTTCCAAACCGCGTTCTTCAAGGACCCTCTCGTCATTTCCACTTTACTCTCCTCCTCCATTGATTCTTTCTCCTCTTCACTTCTTAATTCTTTAAACAACTTGAGCTACCTGATCACGCACACCATCATCGTCATCACCTCATTATTCTATTGTTTTAATTCTTAATTATTCAAGAACGTACATAAATGGAGGAAAACGGCGAAGACAAGCTGATCGCAGTGGCCAGACACATCGCTCAACAACTCGGCAACAACGACTCCATGGCCGACGACATTTTCCAGATTTTCTCTAACTTCGACGGCCGGTTTTCTCGCGAGAAACTATCCTCCTCTACTAAACCAGGAGGAGGAGGAGACGATCATTTACGCGCCATCGCTTCGCTCGACCACACTCTTCAGTCTTTAGAGCGTCAGATCTCTCAGTATGTGTCAGCTGATCACCCGATCTGGTCCGACTCCGCCGACTCCGCGGCTTTCCTCGACTCCATAGACGAATTAATTTCCATTATCCGCGACTGGACTCCCATGGCCAACTCTGATAAAAACATCAGCGCGTGCTTGTCACGCGCCGAGGATTTTATGCAGCAGGCTATGTTCCGTCTAGAGGAGGAGTTTAGGCTACTAATAGAACGCGGCTGTGAGTCTTTTGGGTTAACGCCGCTTAATAACGGCGAGTCAAGCATGTTCGACTCCGATGATGACGATGAGGAAGCGGTTAACGGTGATGCTCACGGTCACATTCCGGTGGCTCAACCGTTGGGTGATTATGATATTGTGATTGATGCGCTTCCTTCCGGTACGATTAACGATCTCCATGAGATAGCGAAGAGAATGGTGGCTGCTGGTTTTGGTAAAGCGTGTTCTCACGTGTACAGCAGCTCCAGGAGAGAGTTTCTAGAAGAAAGCATGTCGAGATTAGGGTTACAAAAATTGAGTATTGATGAAGTTCAGAAAATGCAATGGCAAGACCTTGAAGATGAGATTGATAAGTGGATTAAGGCATCCAATGTTGCTCTCCATATCTTATTCCCCAGCGAGCGTAGGCTGTGCGATCGCGTTTTTTTCGGATTCTCATCGGCTGCTGACCTGTCGTTTATGGAGGTTTGTCGAGGATCAACTATTCAGATTCTTAATTTTGCTGATGCTGTTGCTATTGGAAGCAGGTCGCCTGAGCGGTTGTTTAAGATTCTCGATTTGTTCGAGACTTTTAGAGAGTTAATGCCCGAGTTTGAGGCTAACTTCTCTGACCAGTATTGCATTCTTCTTAGAAATGACGCTGTTGCTATATGGAAGAGGTTAGGTGAATCTATTAGAGGAATATTTATGGAGCTGGAGAATTTGATTAGGCGGGATCCGGCTAAATCTCCAATTCCTCGTGGTGGACTACACCCAATTACACGTTATGTGATGAACTATGTGCGCGCTGCTTGTCGATCAAGAGAGACGCTAGAACTAGTTTTTGAGGAGGGAGGGAATGTTGTTCCGTTGAAAGATTCGACTTCCTCGTCATTGTCTGTTCAAATGGCGTGGATTATGGAGTTATTGGAGAGTAATTTGGAGATGAAGTCGAAGATTTACGGGGATCCTGCTTTGTGCTCTGTTTTTATGATGAATAACGAGAGGTACATTGTTCAGAAGGTTAAGGATAGTGAGTTGGGTTCTCTTCTCGGAGAGGATTGGATTAGGAAACACACAGCCAAGATCAAGCAATATCATATGAGTTACCAGCGGAGTTCATGGAATAAGGTTTTGGGAGTGTTGAAATTAGATATTAGCCCTACAGCTTCTAATTTTGCTGGGAAGCCCTTGTCTATGAGAGAAAAGATTAAGTTATTCAATTCCCAGTTTGAGGATATTTTTAGAACTCAATCACAATGGATCATATTCGATGAGCAGTTAAAAAAGGAGTTGAGGGTCTCTTTGGCCAACCTTTTGGTTCCGGCATATCAAAACTTCATTAGAAGGTTCCAGAATTCTCCTGAAGTCGGGAAGCATGCCGATAAGTATATCAAGTATGGCGTGGAGGACATTGAAATGCAGATTAACGAGTTGTTCCAAGGAGGCAGTGGATCATCTGGCAGCAGAAAGTAAAGGTAATTTCATTACCGTTATCATCTTTTAGGTGTGACAACTTGATAATTCTGGTCCTTAACTAGATGTTTGAATGTGTATTGCATTTCTCATGTTGATTAATGTAATTACTTATAGGTAATCAGAATGTATCCTATTAATGAGCCGAGATAGATTTTTCTTCTCTGATATTTAAGTAGTAATTGATTACTCAAAGGGATCAACCATATGTTTGTTTCCTTGATCTCTGTTTGATATGCACCTGTAAAAAATCGTGTGTCATAGAAAGTTGAATTTTGTAGTAAATGTAACAAATCTAAATTGTAGACATTTGGCTTTCCTTTACCTTACCAATGCCTCTATCTTGAATTCATGGAAATATTGCTTTAAAATTCTAGTGCTGTAGCCATTACTGTTGAATATCTTGCTTGCTATTGATGATTGATTTTAGGGATATAAGAGACTGGAAACACAAATTTAGATTTATAGATACTAACATATAAGAGTTGTATGCTGCTATAAGCTATTTGACCAATATGTACACTTGTCCATCACATTACTCTCTGTTTGATATGTGACAATGGAGAAAACTAGGGTTGCATACTCTCCAACTCATGAAGTGTTTTCAGTGTCTTAGTTTCCTAGCTAGTTTTATATCCTCTACTATTACTTCTTATTTTACAACACCCTTGTGTCTTATTTTGTTAGTTAGTAGTCCTTGTACTAATAATGTTCTCTAGTTTAGGTCATTAAATGGACTGAATTATAGCTAACATCAGTATATGCTTTGATGAGAAAAATCTTACATGTCATATATTTTCCTATATACACCTTTTTATGCACAAATTCTAGATGCAATCTCTTTACCTTCTCTTTTTTTCCCATCATTTATACCGATTTGAGTGTGAGAGTGAACCTCTGAAATCTGTTTTCGGGTTCATATAACGTTTCTCATTATTTTAGAGTTAAATCCAGCTTCAAAATTTCATCTTCCATGAATTCTGACTCTAACAATACTTTTAATTTAGTCAGAATACTCTTCCAAAAAAAATCATTTTTACTTCAAAATAATATATTTTTGCATTCTATTTTCTTTTTTCATTTACCAGTTGGGTGTGTTGTATGACGACAAAGAATTCAGACTTAAACACCCTGATGCACAAATGAATCAACTCTATAACACTTGCATTGGATACTTAATGTCAAACAAAGTTTAGTTTCTTTTATTTTGTTATCAAGAAATTGGCCCTGGTAACTGATGTAGGGGTGTCTAGAAATAAACTAAACGGAACAATCAAATAAAACTAACAAATTTAGTTCATTCTAAAAACCAGATCAGCGGATCAATTCAATTTAGTTTGTACTAACTTAAATTGCTTTAAATTTGATTTGATCTGGATTTAATAATTAAAAGTTCAATTTAATTAAGTTTGTTGCGGTTTGAAAATGCATACGCTAGAATGAAGCATACAAGCATATATCAGGGTGATGTTCAAATTTTGGCATCTCTTCCTTGGGCAATCCAATCCAACATTCCATTCCCTCACCATCCTTTGTATCCAGCAGAAAAGCACTCGTATTAATCAAGGCAGTGGTTACCCAAATTGGCTTTCCCCACCCGAAATCAGCTTCATAGAAAGGAAATTTACACCAACTACTTATAGAAAATTGTTTCAACCACCCAGGACTATCTGAATCCCTGTCGGCTAAAGCTTGGACATGTTCTAGGTATCCACCACCTCCATGGATCTTCTTGATATACTCATCATCGATCATTCTTATCGACTCGTGAATCTTTCCTGCTAAACTATTATAATCTGTCCTCCAATTACTATCCACAGCAAATGTCATTTGATTGATGTTTCCTATACAATTACTTGGTAATGGAGGACTCACTCGTTTTCGCAAATCTACTACAATTGCTGCTATGTATGCTTTTCCAGTTGCAGCCATAACCGCTTTCCAAATTAGTGCACCAACAGCCTCGACTCGCGTTGGATGCTTGAAGCTCGGTCCTACTTTGCCTACTTCATCTCTCAAAGTAGCTATCTTAGAGCCATCAAATACAAACTGTTTCATCGAAATATTGTTCCTTCTTTTGTCAGTCATGAAGTTACGCCACAAGAAGCTTTGTATTTCCCGTGGAGGGAAAAGCGAGGTGCAATCCAAAACGATGTCGTTTAAGTTACCATTACCACCATCACCATTAGTATATTTATTAGCAATTGCAGCCCAGTTGGTAATAAAGGAAGCCGCAGACATTGCATCACCGATCACATGCCAAACACAGATACTGATCGCTATCCCACCGAATGCAAAGTAACTCACTTGGGCTTTAAGCATTTCCTGAGAGCTAATATCAGGTAACATATCATAAGGGCTACATGGAAGTAACTTTTCAAGGTGATGAATGTTTGATTCCTGGATTACCATGGACATTTCACCGGATAATACGTTGACTTCGGTGTATGAAGCGCCACTGTCGTTACAGTCGATACTAAAATAATCGTCGTTGATTCGTCCTGCCAGAGGATAATAATCTGTTAATGTTTTTGAGAAAGATTGTTTCAGGTGTTTGCTGAAATTCAGATTAGTGTCTGAATGAGAAGAGTAGAAGAGAATTACGGGAACATAAACAGGAGGAGCAATCTGATGAAGGAGTGAGAGGCTGTAGATTTTGAGGTGTTGTGGTGTTGGTGATGAGGGTTTGATTATTTCTTTTGAAATAATTTGGATTTCCATATCAGCTTGATTTTGAATAGAATTGTGTAATTCGAGTCAAGTGATACTCTAAATGTAAGGTCTTTATAGAATGAGGAACACTGAAGTTCTCTCTCTTTTAAGAGAATCAGACTTGATTTTGTACTATATCAAGTTGGATTTCCTTCTACTTTTTTTTGGGTGTTTTAGCAGATATATAATAATTAAAAACTGTCAAATGAATCTGATTTTACAATTTCTTTCTTTTAAGAGGAATTTACACAAAATTCTCCATTTTTAAATTTATTTGCACTCAATACTTTACTTTTAAAAATTTATTTTTTTATTATTTTAATTGTACTCAATCAAATATAAATTTTTAGCATATGTACTTTCTCTTTTTAAGCACATGCACTACTTATTTTCTCTAGGCTAATCCCCTGAAAAGACCCCACCTTTTAGCCCCAATTCAACTGCACCTTCACGTTGCAAAACTATCAATTTTACTCAAATTATGATCTTTTGGTTTCAATTGCACCCCAAGCATCAAATTGATCCTTTTCGCTTAAAAAATATCCAAATCAATACTTTATATTTTAAAGTATATTCAAAATAGTGCTTAATGTTGTATTTAAAACAAAAAACTTTTCTTTCAAAAAAATTATTATTTAATAATATTTGTTATTTAATATAAATAAACATTATTAATAAAATTAAATTTATCAATTTTTTAATATACCGTTTTTTCCGGACATTTTTTTTCAATTTTTTCTTAATTTTTTTCCCGGCTCCTCTTCACCGCCCCACTGCCCGATAAAATATATTTTTTCCGCAAAACACTTCGAAGAACACATGTCTTGTTCTTCAAGAAGAACAGATACTGTTCCTCATCAAGAAAAAGAATAGGAACTGTTCTTCAAGAAGAACAACCGGCGACTTGTTCTTCATGAAGAACAGGCCCGAATCTGTTCTTCCTTGAAGAACATATTTGTTTTGTTCTTAAAGACAGAACAAATCAGATCTGTTCTTCGAAGAAAGAACGGACAAGTTGTTCCTTCGAAGATCAAAACCGATATTTTTCTGATGGCGTGGCCTCCGAGAACAGTGGGTGTGATGAGTTTTTTCAAAAAAAAAAATAGAAATTTTTTAAAAAAGTAAAATAATTGAAATCTGTTTGTGTTTCTTGTGACGAACACGACATGGGCTCGTCTCGAGGAAGACGGAGGAATTTTAATTATTTTTATTTTAAAAATAAAATAAAAATTAATTTAATATTTAAAAATTATTTTTTTTAAATTATTTAATGATATATTTAATTGATTTATATTTTATAAAAAAATTGTAAAATTTAAGAGAAGATGGTTTTTTTGTTTTAATTATAACCTTGAGGATTATTTGGAATATTTATTAAAATTTAAAGTATTGAAAAAAGGTCAATTTGATGCTTAAGGGTGTAATTGAAACCAAAAGGTGTGGATTTTAATTTTTGAAGGTGCAATAGATACTGAAAGGTCGTAATTTGGATAAAATTGGTAGTTTTGCAACTGAAAGGTGGGTTTTTTTTAAGAGGATTAGTCTTTTCTCTACTTATTTTCTCATTCTTTTCTCTCTCCTCTTTCTCTTTAGGATAATAAGCAAAATATTTAAAAAGTAAAAATATTATCATTTTTTAATTATAATTTTCCAGCTTAGTTTTCATACTCCAGTGTGTTTACACTTTATTTTTTTACTATCTTTTATTTTTATACTTTGCCATTTTTGGATTTATACTTTTTCTTCCAAACAAAATAACTAACAATGAAACATGTAAATTTATAATTTTCAGTTCATAACAATTAAATCTAATTGATCATCACTTTTTAAAAATTTATTATGAGTTTCAAATTTAGTTTCCGATCCGCTCGAATTTTTAATCCGTACTCAAATCGCTTCAAATTTCACTTGGAATTCAAATCCAACGATCATAACTTTCTCCAAAAAACAAAGAAAACTATAAATTTTTAATTTATTTGTTCTCATTAAAAATTCATTAAGATGTTTTCAAACGGTTTCAAACAATTTCTAAAGCACATATTTATTACCATTTAAAAACATACAATGGTTTTAAACAGTTTACAAGCGTTTTAAAAAAAAAACAGCTTCAAACAGTTTACAAAGATTTCAAACAGTTTATAAAAGTTTCAAACAGTTTCATAAAACATAATTTACAATCTTTATCTAAAAACAATTTTAAACAATTTAAAATGTTTCAAACAATTTATAAAAGTTTCAAACAATTAAAAAAAACATTTTCAAACAGCTTACAAAAATTTCGAAAACAGTTTACAAAGGTTTCAACCAGTTTCAAACGGATTCTAAAAACAGTTTCAAACATTTCATAAAAAAATTAAATTTTTTATAAAAATAGTTTTCAACGGTTTATAAAGGTTTCAGATAAATAATTTAAAACGATTTCTAAAAACGATTTACAATATTTTCAAACATATGAAAAAAAATCATCAATAAAAATTAAAAATTAGTACATAAAAAATAGAAAGAGGAAGAAAAAAATCCAGAATAAGAGGATATGATGATGACGGTGGCGTAATATTCCGTTACTTCAAATTCTCTGAGACAAATACGATTGATTTTATCATCGTTGATTTCTTATTTGTTTCAAATATTTAATTGTTTGTGTTATAAATTGAATATATTATATAAATTATAGAAAATTTAAATAGAATTTTGTTAAAAAATTACATAGAAAAAAATGAAAAAAAAAATTACAGAGAAAAGAAGAAGAAAAAGACGAAGACGAAGAAGAAGAAAAGAAGAAGGAGGAAGAGGAACGAGAAAAACAAGAGAGAGAAAAAAAAATAAAAAATAAATAAAGAAAATGAGGTGTGCATGTGTTTAAAAGAAGAATAGTAAAAATGCAAATAAGTTAGATTTTATTTGAGAGTGCAACTAAAAATAATAGAAAAATAGAGTAAAAAAGTAAATTTTAAAAATTAAATATCGAGAACAAATAAGTTTAAAAAAGAAAAATATTTTGTGCAAATTTCTCTTCCTCTTTTTCCCTTCTCTCTCTCTTTCTTTTCTCTTTCCTCTTTCATCCATTTTATATAAATTTTCAAAAAATACTATTTAAATTTTATGTAATTCATCAAATAATTTCGATTTATAACATAAACAATCTCAGATCTGAAATAAATAAAAAAGCGCCGATAAATCGATCGTATTTGTCTCAAATAAGTTGCAGTAACGATTCTGACATCGCCACCACCTTATCCTTTTATTTTGGATTTTCTTCTCTTTTTCATCTTTTTATTTTTTTATATGTTAATTATTAATTTTTAGTGTTAATTTTGTTCGTATGTTCGAAACTATTATAAACTGTTTGAAACTGGTTTTTAAATGTTTTAGATAAACGTTGCACATTGTGTTTTTAGAATTTGTTTGAAACTGTTTCAAAACTTTTGTAAACTATATGAAACCCTTTTATAAATTGTATTTTAAAAATATTTATAGACTGTTTTGAAATTTTTGTAATTTGTTTGAAACTGCTCTTTTTGAAACTGTTTGAAACCTTTATAAATTGTTTGAAATTTTTATGAACTATTTGAAACTGATTTTAGAGACTGTTTAAATTTGTTTTGAACCGTTTGAAACCTTTCTAAACTCTTTGAAATCTTTGTAAATTTTTTGAAACTGTTAAAAATATTTTTTTAAACTGTTTGAAGCCCTTTTATAAATTGTATTTGAAAAACCTATATAAACAGTTTTAAAAATTTTATAATCTATTTGAAACTGTTCTTATTTGAAACTGTTTGAAACGTTTGTAAACTATTTGAATTTTTTATAAACTGTTAAATCATTTTGTATATTGTTTGGAACCTTTTTATAAACCGTTTTAAACCATTGTATAAACTAAAAAAAAAAACGGTTGCAAAACTATGTTTTAAAAACCTTTTGAAACTGTTTAGAACCCTTTGAAATTGTTTATAATAAATTTTTAATTAAAGAATAAATAAATTAATAGTTTACAATTTTCTTTCTTTTTGAAGAAAGGTACGATTGTTAGATTTGAATTTGAAGCAAAATTTGAAGGAATTTGATTACGAATTAAAAATTCGAACAAATCAAAAAATAATTAGATAATTAGTTAAAAGAAAAAAATCAAAAAATATTATTTGATGCTTAAAAAAATTCTAAAATTGACTCACAAGTGTCTTAAAGTTTATATTTCAGCCGATAAATTATAATTTGACTCTGATTTAAAAGAAAGTTTGCAATTAGGTGTGCAAATTGCAATTTAATCTCTAAACTTTTTAAAATTACCAAAATCATCATTTCAAATCATAAATTGATTACAAAACTTTTAAAACGTCTAATTAAGTGAAAATTGAATTATTTTTAAGAAATCATTTATTTTTAATTGGATGAGGTTTTTTAGATATTATTATCGGGAATCTGGACATTCTTAAAAATCTGCATCAAAATTATAGTGCTTATAAAAATCTATCAATTTGGGATAATAAGAATAATAATTAAAATTATAAATCAACATAATAACTATATTTTTTAATATGTATATTTTGACAATGAGATTATTATTTTATGATGAAAGAAGTGTCATTTAATGATATCATGAAATCAACTTTTTTGTCTTATTTAATATAAATTCTTAATGGAGGCTGCCTTCTGATCCGATGATTAAACCAGCAAAACAGGGTAGAAGCTAATCAAACGGTGTTAGTTCGATTAACTCTCCGATGCTAAAGTCAGTATTGGCTCGAGCAACGTTTTTAGTATATGAATGTAACTGTGTGTTTAGACATACCTCAAACTCTTTATATAGTAGTTGAATGTGTACCTTATGGAATTTGAATAAGATAGTGATTCTTATTTAGTAGGGTTTGGCCTTGAATGGGAAAGAGGTTTCTAATTCAAGTAGAAGTCTTATTTAGGAATATCTTCCTGAATAAGCTTATCTTCCTAAATTGGAATTTGTGTCCAAATAGGAGAGTTATTTTGTAGGTATGATTCTTGGGTGAATCCCTAAGGGGACACGCTTTATCCGAGTCTTCAGGGATTCTGCTTATCTTCGGGATTCAGATTACTCCTTCTATCAAGGCGGATCTCATATATTCGGTTACCAGTATTATCTAGCTTTTACTCCTTTGGGTGAGAGCTCAATATCGTCTTGGAGGATGAATCTCATGAGACTTGACTCCACTATATCTATGATAGGATTCAGTATTCATCATTATCCCCCCCGCAAGTAAGTTAAAATCTCGGTATTTATGTCTTGTTAAAATTAAGTTTTTCTTAGGCCGAGTCGTTCTATATTCCGGCGTGTCGTTTCACTTGCTTGTCAAAATTTCCATATTTCCTTTATTCGCCATGTGTCAATCATCAGTCATCATCTTTATCAGATTAGAGACAAGTGTCTCGTGTTTGTGACATGTGTCGGTCATCCGCTGCAATGCTTATGGTTTCGTCTCTTTGTATTCCTAACCCCCATCATTATGGTTTTTGGGGATTTGGGTATATATAGTTGTTTTATCATTTCATCTTTTTACCTTAGATTTTCTCACCTCAAATTTTTTACTCCTTGCTTTGTTATTTTGCTCCATTATTTCAAGATTCCTCGCTTCAGAGTTATTCCATACTTTTCCTTTGATCTTACTTATCTAATTTCCAGGTACTTATGGGACTTTAGTTGATTATTTTTTGCATCTTTTTGCGTTTCTCTCATTTTTCTGCTTTCCATTTTTGTTCTTCGTGTTCTTCATCTTTCTAGGCGTTGATTCCTAGTTTTTGCATGCTTTGATCTTTTAAAATTTAAAATTCTTTCCTCCCTGCTGTTTCCCTCCTTTAATTTTAAATTGTCCGAAGAAGGTGAAGGGACTCGGGGTGCTCGCGATGATTTGCAGCATACCCGTAGTTCTTTGTCTGCTGAGCAAATAATTAAGTTCGCTCAGGATTTTGATTTCCCTGAGTCGTATTTAATTTTGAAGCCTGCGTCGAAGTTCAGGGCGAATCATAGTACCGACGCTTGATAAAATTGTTATTTTTCATGAACACTTATTATCCGGTTTGTGTTTCCCATTTGAACCTTTATTGAAAAGTATTTATGAAAATTTAGTTATTCCAGTCGGGCAGCTTCATCCCAATGTTATTCGTATTATTTGTTCCTTTCTCGAGTCCTGTAAATCTCGTGGTCAGGAACCCTCTCTAAATTTATTCCATTATTTTTATTCTTTTTCTCGATGAAAGGATGGGAAATTTATTTTTGCTGCCGGTAGGTCGAACCGTTTCCTTTTTGTTCTTCCTTCTTCACTTTAGGGCTGGACCCCTAAGTTTTTCTTGGTTCATTATTCCTCTTTTTCTTTTTTGCTCAGAGCTTTGTTGAGAGGAACCCTTTCTTCTCTTCCGATGTAATCTGATGAAGAGAAAGACTTTACTAACTCTCTTTTGTCAGACTATAAGGCTGCTAAGCCTAACCATAGTTGTCTTCTATAGCAATACTTGAATCGTCGCGTTTGCCTTTGGCGGACCTTCCCGACAGAGGTATTTTTTCTAACTTTTGTTTTATTTTATTATTTGTAGGATGTCTACTTCTCTCCAAAGCAGTAAATCAACATAGCTGTTGTTCCGAGCCCGAGCACAAAAGGTGCCCCGGCTGGGGGTTTAGAGACTTTGCTGCCTCAGTCGAAGGTTCCTGAAGTCACTCAGGAAAAGTCGGTGGCTTCTTGGTAGAAGAGGCATTCTTCTGAGGATCAGTCTGATCCCTTGGCTAAGAAGTATAAGAAAAAGAAGGCTTCGAAAGAAGTCTCTGCTGGTGATGCGCCAAAATTTGTCGAGTGGGTGGAGAGGCAGGATCCGCTGTAATAACCCTAAAAATATAACAATAATTGGATCGTGCCACGTGTCCTGAATTATGAAAATTAGGTCAAGTAGGTCGGAAATGGAAATTGAGTTGAGTATCGTAGTCAGAATAAGTTTATTAAGTGGATCGCAGAATAATAATTTTTGTTGGTAATTATTATTCGTCAGAGCGGGTATTAGCGGGACTAAGGAAAAGCTAAGAAAAATTTAAATAAAATAAAGTGTAGGTCCCGAGCTAATAATTTTTAAGCCGTCGTTCGTAAAATATTTTTAAGAATTTATCGGTAAAGTTTCCCGTAAATCGGAGATCGTATTAAAATTGGACGCAGACGTTAATTAAGGAATTAACTTAAAGTACGAGATTGAGCAGTTTGAGTCTAAATGTACTTTAACCAATATATAATCATCTTCTTCAACTTCATTTTGAAGTTACAGACATGATAATTCAACATTTCATCGTTAAACTTCGGCAACACTTAGATCGTTCGTTTCTCGTCCGAATTTGATGGTTTTTGTTGCAAAACGATCATAACTCGAAGGGCTATCAAGGTGAGCATGTCACTTTGCCTTTTGTTTTGTTATATTTGATGGGTTTTTGGTTATAATAGTTAGGCTACTGCAAAACCGTACTGTTTACGAGTATTCGATTCGTTTTAAGTGTAGGGCAGGCCTCACGACGTGAGGGGACCCCTCACGTCGTGAGGGAGGCTCGGCAAGGCATTCCAAGCCTATTGCTTCACGGGAAATCCATCCCGAGACCCATACGATGCATTTCAGCTTGATTTTGACCTACAGACTCCGAGAACGTGAAGTTTGGACATATAATTTGAAGTTTACGATTAGAGTTTTGATATACGGAGATAAACATTTAGGTTTAAGGTTTATGTCGTAAACCTAAAGTCGTATAGCATTAGTATCGATGACCGATAAGCAAAGATAGAACAAAATAAGATTAAATGCGATTAGAACTCGACGGGTTACGTATATATTTATATCTCGAGTCTAGAATGTCTATAGAGTTAGATTCTTACTTGAGTTAATGTTTATCTGTTTCCTAGATCCGGCGAGGCAACCAGCTACTGGACAAGGAGCTCGTGAAACTTGATGGGGGTCATGTGATCAAAGTTTTTGGAATAGCAAACATTGAGTTTATATGTGTTTACTTTTGATGTATTGAAAATGCATTGCTTTCTAAATGCAAAATGATTTATATGAATTGCATAGCATGATTTAGTATCGAAATGCTTTGTATAAAATACACGCATCATTATCTTGCAACCAGTATAGATCCGATGAACATGCTTTCCTATTGGGCGGCAATAGGAACTATGTGATCACTAGTTAAGTCCAGGCTATATGCTTCTTCATTATTTATGATGGCGATACGAGGTCAGCTTGGTAGAATCATCCGACGACCTGTATCTAATGAGTCGCCTAGGTTGAACTATCAAGGGACTCATAACGGTCGTTGGATTTAAGTGATGGTACGAGTCACCTTGATTGAACTATCCCGGGACTGTACCAGATGGTGTTGGTTGACTTGGTTGAACTATCCCGTAACCTACCATCAGGATTAAGTTATTCGTTTTGATTGTAAGGAAGATTCAAGGAATCGAGGATTAGGGTTTCAATCGAAAGTTATATTCGGATGCATAGGAATGAATGATTTATAGCATTATTTTATTTTATAAAATACTCACTTGTAAACTATAAACTCACTCAGTTTTGACTGACCCCGTTGTTTTAAACAATCTTCAGGTAAATAGTCTTTTGACGTGACGGACTTCTATCCTTGCTTCAGAAGTCTGTGTTTAGAAGTACGTACAAATGAAGTTTATATCGATAGCGCTGCAGTAGTCTATTCCTAGATGTATATGTGATTTTGTCAAACAGTTTTATGTAGTACCTATACTCTGATATTTTATAAACTCGCATAGTTTTATCTGCGCTTAAACCGTTTGCTTTTGATGTGAAAAACAGGGCAATGCTCGATGTGGCATCACATAGTAAGACCCTAGTTTCTATGTATAGTTTTTAGAATGTGAATAGATGTTTGCAATTGTATGGCTTTAAAAGATTTTCTGAAAACGTTTTGCATGATTGTTATTTGATTTGATTGCAAAACGTTTATAGTGGTTTTGGGCCTCACGGGTTTCAGAGCTACCACTCCCAGTCGCTAGCGCCGGTCTCGGCTCGAGATTTCGGGTCGTGACATCCGCCGAGGCTTTCCAATACAAAGGTTCTTCATGCGTACATGGAGAACGTTTTGGTTAAGGAGGACATGGAATCCATAGATCACGAGCATGACGATGGTTAAGTCTGTTTTCTTGATATATATTTTCTCTCCAGCTTTTTTATTTATATATACACCAGCTGAATTCGTTTTTCCTTGTTTTTTATGGAGATGATCCAGGCGATCACTGTTCTGGAAAGATGTCGCCTAGGTTCGGTGGATAAATGATAGGAGTAGAAATACTCCTATATTTATGTGTGCTGTTGATACGGTATTTGCATATTTGTATCTGTTTTTGAGGATTATTCAGGTACTTATTGTTATTTTGAGTATTTCAGGAAAATGTGCAAGTATGGCGTAATATGGAGCATTTTGATGTTACTCAGAGATTGCTGGATGTCGGAATGAATCATAGGAGAATCGGGAAGCGGAAATAGGTGATTTTAGCCAAATTAAAGAATGCACGAACGTGCCTTTTCAAGATACACGAACGTGGATTATTGCCGAAGGTGGTGTATTGAGAAATGAGAAGAAATCAAGAAATTTGGCTAAGGGAGAGAGTACACGAACGTGCACTTCCCTTCAGTTTCAGAGTGCACGGTCGTGTATTTTCGCCGAAGGGTGATGTTTGAAAAGCTGAAAGAGAAGCAAAAAAATGGCCAAGTTACCTAGTACACAGTCGTGTACTTCTATCCAGTGAAAAGTGCACGAACGTGTACTTTCACCAAAAAAGTTGTTTTAAAGCTGAAAAGGAAGCCAGAAATTGGCTAAGTACCATAGTGCACGAACGTGCACTTCCTTGTAGTGTTAAAGTGCACGGTCGTGCACTTCTGCCGAAAGGCATACTTTTTGGAGAAGCTGAAGACATAAATTTGGTTAAGTCACATACTACACGAACGTGTACAAGGAAGCACGGTCGTGCACTTTTCAGAAGCTCAGACTTAAAAAGACTAAAATGTCAGTTTTTAACTCCGAACTCCAAGAAACTCAAAGGGCACTTCTGGGTTTTCATCTAACTCGACCTAATATCGGATTGTAAAGTTAGGAGCCGTATAAATAGTGAGTTTTAACATCGAACAAAGGTTCGCGTAGTTTTGTGATCAAATAAACCCTATTTTCTTAGTTTTCTATTCGTTTCGCAATTGGATTTATAGTTTATTATTATTTTCTTCTGCAATCATTATTTGATTACTTCGAACAAGGTACGATTGATTTCAATTTCATATTCAGTATTCAATTTAATCTTAGAATGAATTCGTTAATTATTATTTTTAGTTTATCCATAATTATGTCTAGCTAAACCCTTCGTTGGGGATTATTAATCTAAATTATGTCTGTGTAATTGAATTGGAATTATGGGTTTTTGTTCTTGATGGATTATTGTGCTTAATGCTTAGCCTAAACTGATCACTTAGTCTATGCCATATGTTTTAGTTTGCTCGAGAGAGTAAAATTGGAATAGAACAATATAATTAAGAATGCAGGAATTGATTGTGCGGGAGTGATTTAACGAGTGCGTATTCTTTGAATTTTCTTAACAACCATTTAATTGATTTATACATAGGTTAATCATTGTGCGAGAGTGAATAAATTAACCTAGTATTAGTTAGTTTAATGCTTTTGCCTGTAATTGCTCGAGAGAGAATTGTACGTGCTTTAGATTAGTTCGAACCTCATCAGAACAATACAATTTATAACCCGAATCAAGTAAACAACATAACGACGATTAATAATCCCTGCCTTTTCTATTATTGTTAAACAATCACTTTACTTACAACTTTATTTTACTTTAATCTACAATATTTAATATCTATCTTTTAATTTACAAAACCAACAAAAAATATCTTTTTGGCTATTCGAATCGAGTCTCTTATCTGTTTGTCTTTAGAGCTTTCTCTGTAGGTACAATATCCGGACTTCGCAGTCTGTATTACAAGTTGGCATACGTACGCTTGCGTATTTTTACCAACAATAAACTGAAACAGTTGAGGAAGGATTGCGCTTCATGGCAATCTGAGAAAAAGGAGCTTCAAAACTCTTCAAACGAAGCAGACGCTCTCTATCTGCAACTTATTTCTTCAAGAACCGTCAAGGAGAAGGAGATTACTGCTTTGGAGACTCGGCTCAGGTCTTTTTCCGAGGATATCGAGTCTCTCAAAGCTTCCTTTTCCACTCTTTCCTCGGAGAGAGATTTGTTGAAGACTGAGGCAGAGCAACTTCGCCGTCGCCTTTCAGAGTCTAGGTCTTTTTATTCCTAAATAATGACTCAGTATCGATTGGCGATTGGGACAAAGCTGTGGGAAAAGAAACCTGATGTTGATGTTTCGGGTGTGAACCGATTGGACCTAGCATCGCTCGCCAAAGATGTCAAGACGAAGCTTAACAAGCAAAAAGCCGAAGCCTTCAAAAAGCTTCTTGATATCTTTGTATTTATCTTTTTTTTTTTGAATGTAGGATGCTATTGCAGCTTTATTTGTAATCCATTTTGAAGTATGAATAGAAATTTTTTCTATCTTTCTCCTTGCCCATTTATTTTTCCGAGTTAATCTAAACTCGTTCTTTCGTTATCTCCAATTATGCTTTTAGTTTGCTTTTTTCTTTTCGCTGTTAATTTAAAATTCGTGAATTTGCTTGTTGTTTAAATTCCGGCGAATCTAGTTTGGACTCGGGCGAGTTTTGTTTTATTTTAGACTCAAACGAATCTATTATATTTTTTTATTTAGACTCAGGGGAGTCTGTTTTTTTTAACCTGGGCTCAAACAAGCTCGTTAAATTTTTTTAGATTCAAACAAATCTTTTGTTTGCCGAATATGAAATTTCTGAATATTTATTCCATAAATAAGCTCGGTACATACTACAAAACGATTTATTGGTAGTATTTTCTTAGATTCTTTACATTCTAATATCTTGGGATCATGAATCTAGTTAACGTTTTGAGCTTGTATGCTCCTTTTCCTGTGACTTCTTCAATTATGTAGGGTCCTTTCCAGTTTGGTTGCAGCTTCTTTACTCCGGCGTTTCCTCGGCCGACTTCCGCGTTTCTTTGGACGAGATCGCCAGTCTAGAATTCCCTCGAGTTTATTTTCTTGTTATGATATTTGGCAGCTTGTTTCTTGTAGGCTTCGGCTCGGATTCCCGCTTGATTTCTTCTCTCTTCTAATAAGTCTAAGCATAGCCTTATTTTTGCTTCATTGGTCTCTTCTTCTAAGTAGTTCACTCTGATGCTTGGTATTCCGATTTCTAATGGTATCACTACTTCCATACCGTAGGTGAGTCTAAAAGGTGTTTCGCCTGTTCTTTTTTTTGGGGTTGTTCTATAAGCCAAAAGGACACTATAGAGTTCATCCATCCAATTTTCTTCATATTGTGCTAGCCTTTTCTTGATTCCTTGTGTTATGGTTCAATTGGTCACTTCTGTCATGTCATTGGTCTGAGGGTGCGCCACTAATGTAACCTTTAAATTTATCATCAGGTCTCCACAGAATTTCCTGAATCGCCTACAGTCGAATTGTTTTCCATTATTTGCGACCACGGTGTGAGGTATACCGAACTGACATATTACTTCGTTCTTGAATAATTCTTCCACTCTTGCCGCTGTTACAGTTGATACTGGTGCTACCTCAACCCACTTTGTGAAGTGTTCGATGGCTACAATTAGGAACTTCATTTGGTTTATCCTGGTTGGAAAAAGTCCGACTATGTCTATTCCCCACATGGCGAAGAGCCAAGGACTCTCTAATTATCCTTGTGGTACTGCTGGTCTGTGGTTAACATTGTTGTGCCTTTGGTATTTGTTGTATTTTTTCAGAAATGCTTTTGCGTTTTCCTTGATAGTTGGCCAATAGTATCCTTGAAGCATTGTCTTCCTTGCAAGTTTGGCCACACCTTCATGTGCTCTACATATTCCTTCATGAATTTATATTAAGATTAGATTCCCGCTCTCTGGCGAAATACATTTTGCCCATGGGTGAGTCAAAGAGGTTCGGTAAAGGACCTCGTTGTAGTACAAGTAATTGGCCGATTTTCGAATGATTCGAAAGGCTTCGGTGCTGTCCGGTGGCAGCCCCCCTCGATCTAAATATTTGATTATTGGAGTCATCCAAGAGTCAACCTCTTTGATCGGCATTATTTCTGCTTCGTTGATACTCGGTTGCTCAAGGGTTTCATTTAGTTGCATTTTGCTGAAAAGGTCTCCGAGTTCAGAGGCGGACTTAGCTATGGCGTCGGGCCCGGTGTTTTTCTCTCGTGGGATTTGTATGATTTCCCATTGTCCTCCTTGTGTTTCCAACCTTTGGAGCAACTTCATGACTTTCGACAAGTATTCTACCATTCCTGTTTCCTTAGCCTGATACTCGCCTTTGACTTGGTTTACTACCAGCTGAGAATCGCTTTAGATTTTCAGGGTTTCTGTTTTCACTTCTAATGTCAGGCCATGCCCGGCGATCAAAGCTTTGTATTCGGCGACGTAGTTGCTTGTATCAAATCCGATTTTTACTCCATATTCGATCCTAATTTTTCCTTGTCCTTTTAGGATGGCTCCAGCTCTAGCTTCTTTTTTGAGGCTCCATCCACATGCAATTCCCATAGGAAATTTGGTATAGTTTCTTCTTGTTTGCCAGGGGTAATTTCGGCCACGAAATCTGTCAGAGCTTCTGCTTTGAGCGTTTGGCGAGGTTCATATCGGATGTCGTGTTCACTCAATTGGATGGACCAACAGACGAGTCGCCCAGAGGTTTTGGGTCTTTGTATCGCCTTCCGAAGGGGTTGGTTGGTTCTTACTACCACGTTGTGGCTCTGGAAGTAGTATTTCAGCTTTTTCGTCGTAGTTACAATGGCCAACACCACTCTATCTCGGGATATTTGGTTTCCGCACCTTTCAGTTCTCGGCTGATGTAGTAAATTGGCTTCAGTTCTCCTTCTTCTTCCCATACCAGCACAGTTCCCCATCGTTTCCTTTCTTGCGCAGATATATAAGTAGAGTGTTTCCCCTTTCAACGGTCGACTTAAGAGTGGTGGCGAAGTTAAAAAATTATTTAGTTCCTCGAACGCTTTTTGGAATTCTTCGTTCCAATTAAATTTTTGTGTGCCTTTAAGAGCTTTGAAGAATGGCAAGCATCTTTTCGCCGAGGAACACATGAACCTTCCGAGGGCAGTGATTCGCCCGTTGAGTTTTTGAACTTCGTTTATGTTTTTAGGCGGTTTCATGTCCATGATTGCTCTGATATTCTCAGGGTTCGCCTCTATTCCTCTTTCGGATATCATATATCCCGAGAATATTTCTCCTTGTATTCCGAATGCGCATTTGTCTGGCTTCAACTTCATTCCAAACTTATTCAGAATTTTGAATGTTTCCTGCAAGTCTCTCGCGTGACTTTCAGCATTTTTGCTCTTGATGATTAAATCATCTAGATATACTTGAAATCGCTTTCCGATTTCGTCTTTGAACATGAAGTTCATTAGTCTCTGGTAGGTTGCTCCCGCATTCTTCAGTCTGAAGGGCATCGCCGTGTAACAATAGGTTCCGCCTTCTGTGATTAACGATGTTTTCTCTTGATCTTCTTGCTTCATTTGTATTTGGTGATAGCCCTCGACGCAATCCGCCAGGCTATACATCGCATGTCCCACCGTCGAATCGACTAATTGGTCTATGTCGGGTATAGGGTAGCTATCTTTAGGGCACGCCTTCTTCAAATAAGTGTAATCCATGCACATCCTGTTTTTTTCCATTTTCTTTCTTCATTATCACCACGTTGGCTACCCATTCGGGATAATGTACCTCTCTAATGAATCCAGCTTTTTTGAGCTTCTCGACTTCATCGGCTATTATCTTTTTTTTCTTTAGAGAATTTGCTTTTCTTTAGTCTTATAGGGTTCGCCTCTTCGGCCACATTCAAATCGTGAGTTATAACGTGCGGGTTTATCCCCACGATTTCTGAGACTTTGGAGACGAATGTTCCGACGTTCCGTTTCAGCATAGTCACGATCTCCTCTTCATATAGGGGGTCTATGTCCACTCCCAAGTTCACTTTTTTCTCCTTATCTAGTTCCAACTTTTCCATTTCGCCTTTGGGGGCGCTTTCCTTTTCTTTGATGTCGTGGTTCAAGATCTCTTCGATTGACATTGTTTCGAAGGATTCTCGTACTGCCTTGTCATTACATTCTTTCGCGCTGGTTTAGTTGCCTTGTATTGTAACGATCCCTTTTTTCGTGGGTATCTTCATTGTGAGGGCTTTTATGCTTGTTATAGCGGAAAAGTCGTGGAGGAATGGTCTTCTTATAATCGCATTGTATGGTATATCAATGTCTACGATACTGAATCGTCTGGGGATTTCTTGGTCCCTTATTTCTCTTCCTAATTTGACGTCTAGAATGATTATTCCCATGGGTTTGATGGGAGATCCGCCAAATCCTGTTACTGGGATTGTTTTTCTTTTTAATTCTGCAGGAACTCTTCCAAGACTTTCGTTTGCTTTTCTTGTCATCAGGTTAATTGCACTTTCTTCATCAATCAATATTCTCTCCATGTTCCAGTGTTCTATTATCATAGCTACGACCAAGGCCTCCTTATGGGCCTGGTTGATTCTGCAAAAATCTTCTTCGCTAAAGGTCACTGGTGGTAGTTTTCTGGGTTCCTGCATTCTTTGTTATTTCTCTGGTGGGTATTGCTGCGCACTTATCAGCTCGTTTTTGAGGTTTGATTTATCAGTAGTCACTCCTTCAATGAGAATTTGTTTTGAGTTCAGAAAAAGCAACTTCTATTATGATGTTTTTGAGTTTTTTCCCACAAACGGCGCCAATTGATGGAGTCTGCCTTCTAATCCGATGATTAAACCTACAAAACAGGGTAGAAGCTAAGCAGACGGTGTTGGTTCGATTAACTCTCTAATGCTAAAGTCAGTATTGGCTCGAATAACGTTTTTAGTATATGAATGTAATTGTGTGTTTAGGCATACCTCAAACTCTTTATATAGTAATTGAATGTATACCTTATGAACTTTGAATAGGAAAGTGATTCTTATTTAGTAGGGTTTGGCGTTAAATAGAAAAGAGGTTTTTTTATTCAAGTAGAAGCGTTATTCAGGAATATCTACTTGAATAAGTTTATCTTCCTAAATTGGAGTTTGTGTCCAAATAAGAGAGATATTTCGTAAGTCTGATTCTTGGGCGAATCCCTCAGACTTTTCGGGGATTCTGTCTTATCTTCGGGATTCAGATTACTCCTTCGGTCAAGGCGAATCTCATGGATTCGGTTACCGGCATTATCTGGCTTTTAGCCCTTTGGGTGAGAGCTCGATATCGTCTTGAAGGATGAATCTCATGCAACTCGACTCTACTATACTTATGATAGGATTCGGTATCCATCAGTTCCTTTCTTAATTTTTTTATCTTATTAGAAATATTCCTTTCTTTAGCATAATTTTTTTATTCTATATATATATAAAATAATTATGAGATAAAAAGGGAGTAATTAGTTATGTTTTTCAATAATGTGGTCAATATAATTTATTCAAAAATCGATGGGAGCATCCGGAAGATTGCATTCAATGCAAGTCTGAACAAGAACCTTACAAAAGCTATGAAAACAAATTAAAGCCATCTATCTTACAATTTCCTATCTCTATGGTTCCTATAACTACTACTCCCTCAAATTTTTGTGGTCCATGTTAAATATAATCCCACATTGTTTAGGAGAACAAATATAAATGAATTTATAAGTGTAAAGGTTTAACCACCTATTAACTAGTTCTAGTTATTAGGTCATGGTTGAATCTAAACACTCTGATAAGTATGTGGGGTTATCACATTCTCACCAATTTATAATTAATTACTCCCACCAATATTTCTAATATGTTATCAAAGCCTTATCCATTCACACAATTTGAGTTTGGCCCGGCCCACGTGAGATGTGCGTGTGGGGGATTTTGTTGCTCGGCCCGTACACGCTACGCGTGAGGGGGAGTGTTGAAGTGGGATATTCCACATTGGTTGATAAAGTCATTTAATAGAAAGGGATAAATTTGAAAGATAATAGCTAATGTTATCTTAAATTCTTAAAAAGACAACTATTGATGGAAAAATACATTTGTCTAAAGTGACAACTAAAACAAAATGAAAGGAGTACAAGACACCTAAAGCCTTGATGAAACTGTCATTTTAACAAATGTAAAAAAAATTAAATTTTTTTTATTTTTTTTCTTAAAATTATTTAGGCTTAATCACCAAAAAATGCCAAACCTATACGTTTTGTGTCAATTATAGCCAAACCTTTAAAAATCACCAGATTTAGCCAAACCTT
Source organism: Mercurialis annua (assembly GCF_937616625.2). NCBI lineage: Eukaryota > Viridiplantae > Streptophyta > Magnoliopsida > Malpighiales > Euphorbiaceae > Mercurialis > Mercurialis annua. The sequence goes on from NC_065571.1 coordinate 44,589,032, forward strand.
ATATGTTCTGTTTCTTTTTTAGCCATTTTTGAATCGAACCAGTTTTTCTGACACCGTGTCGTCCACGTCACCGCCAACTAAGCAATTGGCTGGCATGTCAGCTGAAATATTTAAATAAGGTTTGGCTATAACTGATACAAAATGCATAGGTTTGGTATTTTTTGATGAATAAAACTAATTTTAAAATTAAATAATTAAATGATTAATTATATTATCATAAAATTCATATATATTTAAAAATAGTAATATTTTTATTTAACGCTAATTAAAATTAATTTATTTTTACCAAATTTAAATAATTATAATAATTGTTTTTACATATTTGAGGGATATATTAATTTAAATTCTAATAAAAACAAAAAATGTCATATTCATCTTACAATTTTTTTTTTTAAATTACAGTCGTCGGTTCTTTGACACCGCCGCCGTTTGAGACCCAATTGTTCGTCTTTCGACGAACAATCTGAGAGTAATATACACAACAAACATACGACAGTGTTCATATGTCAACTATACACACATAAACATAAAAATAATTATTGAATAGACTGTTTATTTAAAGGACGACTTTAATTATTTTCTCATTTTTTTCCTTTAAAAAGTGAAGCTCATTGTGGTGTAATCAATATATATCATGATGTTTATAAGCATAAACGCATATGTCATTTTACTCGGCATAGCCAAAAAATTACCTTAATTTATATAAACTATTTTATTTATTACCTAAACTCAGTCATAACAAGATCTCAACAATATTAAAAATACTAAATCAAGTTCAAAATCATCATAAACATTAAATTCTTTCACCAAATTTAATTCAATATTAATTCCTAAGTAATACGTTAATTCATTTTTTTTAATTACATATTGGGTTAATTATATATAAAATCACAATCTTTACACGAATTCTCAAAAATAACACGACCTTTAAAACGTGTCAATTCAGGGCATCACCTTTCATTTCTTTTCAAAAACAACATGAGCACGTTTTTTGATAAAATTTTACTGACTTGGACACCCAATGAGAGCGCCACGTGTCATGTCACGTCAGCAAAAACGCAACTAAAAATGTGCCCGTGTTATTTTTGAAAAGAAATGAAAGGTGGTGCCCTGAATTGCCACGTTTTAATGGTCGTGTTATTTTTGCAATTTCGTGTAAAGGTGGTGATTTTATATATAGTTAACCCTTACATATTCATTAAAATATATTATAATATAAATTTATTAGATTTAATTAGGTTTAATAAAAAATTAAAATTAATTTTAATTAGTATTAAATAGGAAATATTAATTATTTTTAAATATATATAAATTTCATAAATAATATAATTAATTTACTAATTATTAAATTTAAAAATTGACTTGAATTTAAAATTAGGTTTATTCACCCAAAAAATACCAAACCTATATTTTTTGTGTCAGTTATAGCCAAACCTTATTTAAATATTTCAGCTGTCATGTCAACCAATTGCTTAGTTGGCGGTGACGTGGACGACACGGTGTCAAAAAAACCGGTTCGATTCAAAAATGGCTAAAAAGAAACAAAACATATAAGGTTTGGCTAAATCTGGTGATTTTTAAAGGTTTAGCTATAATTGACACGAAACGTATAGGTTTGACATTTTTTGGTGATTAAGCCAATTATTTATCATAATGATAAATCACCAAAGCTCTGAGTAGATCTATGACATGACGACGATTTGAAATGCATGAACAAAGATAAAAAAAGAACAATGTTTACCGAGATACCGTTTGTATGGTTTATCTCGGTTGTTCTGCCTATGATACCTCGAGATACTAGCTATATGCTTTATCTCTGTTACTCTATTATATATCTCGGGTAGCCTTTACCGAGATACTAGTTATATGATGTATCTCGGTAAACCTGTCCAGGGTATTGCCGGTTATTCATTTAATATAGTGACATTACATGTCGGTAAGATTGTTTCGTTCCTATGATGTATTATAACTATGTTAGCATACTCAAGTAAAGAAGTGAAGAAGGACCGAATTAAAAAAAAAGTAAAGAAGGACCATTAGCATAATCAAATAAAAGTAAATAAAGTAATTAAAATGACACAGATCTAATTTTCTCTTTAAATATAGCTAAGTAAAAATCAGAAAAAAAAATAGATATAATTAAATACGCCTTGTAAGTTTGGGTACCGAAATAAACATTATACCAAGTTAGCCTAATGAGGAAATTAAGGCGATAAAATAGGAATGAGGTGTTTCTGAAGGGAGGCAGAGAGAGATTTATAAGCAGCTTGACTCGGGTGAATCGCATCCCAGAAGAGGAAATGAGTTGGCATGTCACATTTAGGAGTTGCTGCGTTGCAAAAGGATGCTGCTTCTACTAACCCCGACCCACAGCATCCTCTGCTCGTCTCCACCAAACCTAAAATCAATGAACTATATCTCAAACGATATATGCGTTGGATAATATTTTATTATAATTGTAAGGTCAAATCTTTCAACAAACGCTGAATATTCTTTCTCAAATGTTCTTAAATTACTTGAACATGAGTTATCATATTCCGTTAGTCTATTCTCAATCATAAAATAGATGGCGTAACTAAACAAAATTTTAATTTTATTAATTTATTTTATTTATTTTATAATAAAATATAAATTAATTGAATATGATTCATGATGTTCAACCAATTCAAAATAAATAACAAAAAAGGACTAGAAAAACTAAATTTTTCTTTTCTTATGGCTAAACGCATATTTGGATCCCTACACTATCACTTTTTTCCAGACTGGGTCCCTACATTAAAAAAGTGTAGTTTTCTTCCCTACACTATCAGGAATGTTTAATGCAAGTCCCTCTGACACTGCGAGTTAACGGAAGGCAAACGGAATGTAACGTAGGGACTTACATTAAACTTTCTTGATAATGTAGGGAAGAATTTTATAATTTTGAGTGTAGGGACTCAATTTTAAAAAAATTATAATGTAAGGACTCAAATATGTGTTTGGCCAATATTTTACTTTGAAATTTAACAATTTTTTTATTTGTACGTTGCCATTATTAATAATCATTATTGTGGGTATGAATTTATATATATTAGGCTTAAATTTTAAAAAAATTATTAAATAATTTAAATCAATAGAAAGGTAATAAAAATTTATTTGATAAAATAAATTATTAAATTCACAACTATGGAACAAGTTTGGTTACTATAAAATTATTAGAAATAAATGACGATTTTCATTTTATTTTTTAAATTTATTTGATTATTAAAAATTTATTCAAAGTTATTTAGTATGTTGTTTATTTATACTTGGGTTAATGTCAAAAAAAAATCACAAATTTTTACATGTTTTTTCATTTTAATCACACAATTTATATTTTGTCATATTTTCATGCACAAACTACCATTTTTTTGGAAATTCATACGCAGTGCTGAGGTGACAGCCATTCATTGGTGTAAAATGACATCCAACTCAACGAATTACACCAATAGAGCCGTGACATCTCAGCACCGTGTATGAATTTGAAAAAAATGGTAGTTTGTGCATGAAAATGAACTATATGATTAAAATGAAAAAAATATGTAAAGTTTGTGATTTTTTTTACATTATCCTTTTGTACCTTGCTAAAAATTTATTATTTTTTATTAATATAATTTTTATTTCATTACACTAAAATAATAAGCATTCATTTAGAATAATTTTATAATAAATAAAATAAACATATTCAATTAAAATAATTTTTCTAAGTTAGACTCGTTTTAAACTATAAATGGTTAAATATTCGAATTTTGGATCACGTGGACTTATCCAAACTTTTTAAAAATAAAATAAAAAATTTAACGCAGTGTTTAATTAGCCATATGCGTAAGACACAAGCCAATGAAATATAATATAGGGATTTAAATTAAAAATTCCTGATAATGTAGGGAAGAATTTTAAGTTTTTGAGTGCATGGACCCAATCTGGAAAAAAATTGTAATGCAGGGACTCAATCTAAAAAAGAATTATAGTGTAGGGACTAAAATATGTATTTGGCTGAGTTAACATGTCCTAGTCATCACCTGCTTTTTATTTCCTTTCTCACCAAGCTATGCGTGTAACACACGAGCTAACGATATTTAACGGAGGGACTTGCATTAAACATTCCTGATAGTGTAGGGAAGAATATTACACTTTTTTAGTATAGGGACTCAATCTGGAAAAAAGTGATAATGCAGGGACTTAAATATGCGTTTGGCCTTTTCTTATTGGTAAGTTTCAGTCACTTTCCCGCATGGTAGAGCTACCATCATGCAAATGGACCCATACCTTATAAATGTGATTTATAGCACTTGCACAAAAAAAAATTTCCCAAAGAATGGGGGATTTATCAAATGGATAACACTTCAAATGTGGACAAGCATTTGTAGTCTAAGAGATGTATATTTTAGGCTATATCCATTTTAGAGTCCTTAAATTATGATATTTTAATTCATTAGATTCTCAATTTCTATTTGCATTTCTTAAATTTTTAAATTTTTATTTTTTAATTTATCAGATCCCTCAACTTCTATTTACCTTTCTCAGATCTAAATTTTTATTTTTTTGTTTCATTAGGTCCTTAAATGGAAGATCCATTTAAGGACTTAATAAACTAAAAATCGAAAGTTTAGGCACCCAATAAACTAAAAAATGAAAGTTTAAAAATCTGAGAAAGTCAAATAAATATTTGACGGACCTGATAAAACAAAAAACGAAAGTTTAAAAATCTGAGGAAGTCAAGTAGAAGTTAAAGGACTTGATAAACCAAAATCGTATAATTTAGGAACCTTAAAATAAATTTAGCCTATATTTTATTGCATTCAAAAATAGTGTCATATTTATTTATTTTGCATAGAATTCTAATTTGGATCCTACTTCTAACAGGGTCTGTTAGCAGAGTTATGTAAAATGGATTATTTGCACCTTATTTAAAATTTGTCTAATTTTAAAAAAGTTAAAGGTGCGTTCGGTTCTAACTAAATTTCTTAAGAATGCTAGTGTTAATATATTCTATTTTTTCTAACTTTCAATTATAGCTATTTATCTACTTTAAGGACACAGTTTCACGTTTTTAATTTTTTTCAATCCTAATAAAATTTAATTTTTTTTTCATTTAAAAAATACTTATCAAAATAAATAAAAGACCAAATTAAAAAGTTTGATTGTAAATGTAAATAATAAAAAATATGTAACATTTTGTTTTGAAAAGAGTAAATAATTGACTAAAATTGAAATATATTTATTTAAAATAAGATAAAATTGGTGATTTTAAAAATTTAGGTTAGAATATTTTTACCTTTGTCGGGTGTTTAAATCTTAACTTAGACTATTAATTCAAAAATATTTATACTATATTTGATCCATAAAATTGTATAAGTATATATAGAAAAAAAGTAATGATATCGTTATTTGTTACTTTTTAAAAGGAATACTTATTGCATTAAAAAAAAACAAAAAATACATAAAAATATCTATTCTATTCCTTACTCATTTAATAAACCAAATATATCTTTAAGGGTTTCAATGCTCTGTTGAAAAGTTTTGAAGGGTTTATTTATACTTTTCACCATTCTGAAACGTACTTACATACTGCTCAAATATTTAAGACTTCTCTGAGAGCTTAAATAGACAAGCCACCAACCCATGAAGCAAGAAAATTTATTGAAAAACTTTGAACTTTTAAACCATATGATTTAATTTTTATTCTATAATATAGCATTAAAGAATACAAATATAATTAAGTTGGTGCATGCTTACCGAATTTTTGTGGATGATTAATCATATCAATCAATGGATCATAGACATTTGCATAGACCATTAAACTCTCTGGAGCCGATGCTTGTATTTCACTTAGAAGCTTTGTAAGCTTCACATTATAAGCTTGAGAATCTGAATTTTGATCTTCCAAACAATTTCTTCCCATAGAATTTTTGAATGTTGCTGTAATTTGTAAGGGCAGACATCCAACTGGAGGAAGCCCGACAATGACTATTGAACGCCCTCCTAAATTGTATAATTCCTGTGTTACAAATTAAGTGTCAAATTATCAATTCATATAAAAGTTTAAAAAACTAGACGCGATTTCAATTAAAATTTTATAATTTTAAATACCGCACGTCGAAATTTTATTACCTTGATAAAGTTCTGAAGAATAGTGAGCAGATAATCTTGATAAGCACTAATGTCGAACTGAATCCTTCTTGTAAGTGCATCATAATAGTTATAAACAAAGTCATTAGTACCAGCACTGACAATTATCAAAGAACCCGAAATTATATTATTGCTCTCGTCTTCTCCAACAATCCGTTTGAGCCGCGACATATAGTTTCTGAAAAGCTCGAGTTGCTCCGGCATGGAGATAACTCGAGCCTCAGCCGCTGTTAAATCATCATATCCCGTTCCCGCTGACGCGAAACAAACGCCGGTTCGGAGCTCATCATCTGAAAGAGTCGGATCAAGAAAAGGAGGAACAGTCTGTTTGATATTTAGTAAACTTGCTATAAAGTCAGGAATGAGTTTTCCATTGGAGAATCTTCCTGTCGGAATGCGACCCGGAAAATCTTGACCATATGGTGTATGATTGGCTTGAAAGAATGTTTGAATATAGTTGTTGTTGCCAGTATCAACTGTGGAGTCCCCGAAAACAAGAATGGATGAGAAATTTGGTAGGTTTGTTGCTTCTGCAATGCTGATTAGGGTGAAGAAGATGATGATGGTGGTTGCAAAAATTTGAAAGAGGAGTGAGGCTACTGCCATTTGTGGGTCAGTTTATCTTACTTGCATTTAGTGTAGCTAGTATGCATGTTTTCACATATATAATGGTCAAATAAGAATTGTATTTTCTTATTCTGTTTATTTGGCTCTCATTCAAGTTTAAATTTGTGGTCAAAATCATTTGTGTGGGTACCAAATCTCTGTTCCAAATTTAAAATTGGTACGAAAACTACAATTTATATCGAAGTGGTATCAAGAATTTGATTTGGCCGAACTGGTAAGGTCACCTGGTTCACGGTTCAATTGATTTGATAAATTTTAAAAAATTAAAAAAATTACAATTCATTGGTTTTTACCGGTTCGACCTCCAGTTCACCGAGTCAACATTCGATTTTTTTAACAGCTCGATCCGGTCCAAACCGGTCCAATCTGGTTCAACTAAAAAATCCGATTTCGTTTTAGAACGAACAACTGGCCGGTTTTCGGTTTAACCAGTTCGACCGGCCGGTTCTGTTTTTAAAGCACTGTTTTGAACCAAAGTACTTAAAATTTTCCATATTAAAATAAAATGATCGAGAGCGGACCCGAGATTAGAATTAAGGGAACAGTTATAAGTGTACATTTTTGGATATCAGAATTGGGAGGACGTTCAATTATATGAAAATTGAAAAATGGGTATTAAATAATTTTTTATTACAGAAGAGATACTAAATTTATGAAACCGTTTTGACAGGAAGTCTCCCATCAGAAAACACCAATGTTTTGAAAACTGAACCGGACCGGCCGGTCGGACTGGGTTAACCGGGAACCGTCTAGGTGCCCGGTCCGGTTACAAGAAAAAACCCTTCAGTTAAAAAACCGGTCAGAAACCGGGTTGAACTGGTAAAATCCGGTTTCTAACCAAAACCGGATGAATCCGGTTTTTGACATAATGAGTTAAAAAAAGTTTTTTCTTTTTAATACAAATTATTGTGGTCCGTTACACATGTGTCAACTTCTTACACCACACTTATTTTTTCTCTTCCTTACATAATATTCACTTTTCTCTCTCTTACACAACATTTTTTTTCTCTTTCTTAGGGCATCTCCAACAATAACCCTCAAAATAATGTGATTTTTACACTAAAATTACACTGCTACAGTGTTTCATCTCCAACAATTAACTCTATTTTTTACTCTAAAAGAATATTTTCAGCATATTCCTAAACAATAAAATTTTAAACATTTTACACTTACACCCATAAACTATTCAACACTTACAAAATACATTCATATATTTATTTATAGTAAAATATATTATTAATTTTAATAATATATTTACTAAATATGTTTATATATGTATTTTTAATTTTGTTTGTTAATTTTAAAAATATTAATTAAATAACAAAAAATATTAAATATACTTTATTTATAAAGAGTTCAATTAATTAATATAAAAAAATTATTTAATGTTACATATTTAAATTTCCGATTAAATCGAACATTCTTAATTTGGACTATATTGTAACAAAAACTAACAAGTGTTTAATAATGAAATTTATAATAAAATAGAAAACCAAAAGTAAAATAGAGTTACTCTATTTTATTCTCCAACAGTACTTTATTTTAAGGTACACTATAATAGAGTGACTCTATATATTGAGTAAAAAAATAAAATACACTATAATAGAGTTGGATATATAGTACTCTTGGAGAGGATTTGCACACCAAATTGGCAATTTGGTGTGCTGTTGGAGATGGCCTTACACACAAAATATATTTTCTCTCTTAAAATACAACTCATTTTCTCTTTCTAATATACATTAATTATTTGATTGGGATTCCCTCAAGTTCAAAATGAACTTGAGAGGGTCAAGTTCACGATCTACACCGTTCATTGTAAAATGAACGGTATAGATAAAAAAGGTATAATTTTAATCAAATTAATCTACACCGTTTATTTTATAATGAACGGTGTAAATTAAAAACATGACCCCATCAAGTCTATTTGAGCTTGAAGAAATCTCAATCCTTAATTATTCTACATACTTTTAAAATATTAATTCTTAATATATTTGACACCATATAATTTAATATATATATTTTATTTATTAAATTTGACTTCTAAAATTAAAAATTATTATTTTTTAAAATTTAGAATTTATTTTTTCATACAAAATAATTATTTTATATACATATAAATACTAACCAATTATAATTTTATTTAATAATTAATTTAAGTTAAATGTATCCATCGTATTTTTTATTTATAAACTTTAATTTAAGAATTGATAACAAGATAAAAAGACCGACCTCAATAAAAGGCATTTACAACCGAGGTTACCAATTAACCGACCAGAAACATGAATACTCTAACCGAGAAAAGCCACAACCGAAACCCAAGCCAGCAAACAAATAAATCCGAAGCAAGCTAACTTAGACAAAATAACTGAAATAAGAGAAACCGGGGTATAGCCGTCCTCGTATAAAACCGATCAAAACACCCAACTGATCACATCTCGGATTTACCGAGCATAACCATCCCGTTGACCAGGAGACAGCCGAACAGAAAGAACTCTGACAGTCTCTGCTATCTCTGCACAGAAAAAGAGAACTATGTCAGACTTGTCGGCCCAGACAAAGAGAAACAAATGAACAATATAAAAGGCTAAGAAAAAGTAAGTAAAAAGTTAATTCTCTTTTTCTCTCAGCCCTCCACTCCTCTTCACTTCTTATTCTTTCTCTCACTAAAACTCTTACTGACTTGACCGTCAGAGAGGTCTGCCGGAATCCCCTTCCGGCACCATTCTTACAGTTGTGTTGTGCCTTTCAGGTACAATCTTAAATATATTCTTGGACCGGTGACTCGCCCCAAATCTTGAAGATATTTTAAAATTTGTCGCTAATTATAAGCGGGAATTCTGCCGCCTATTGTTTTCCACAATTAACGACATATTTTAAAATCCGTCGCTAAATTACGCCTTTTGCGTCAGAATTTATCCGTCGCTAATTTGCACTGTCAAAATATATATTTTAAAAGATATTAAAATTTATTATTTAAGATAATATTTAATAAAAAATAGTTATTAATTTTTTTATTAAATTTATATTATTTCAATATAACGTTTTTATTTATAAAATAATAATTAAACCTTATTTATGAAATAATAATTACAGATTATTTATTTATTTAAAGTATATAAATATTTTAAAATATTAATAATGATAAAAAATTTATCTTAGAATGCAGGATTAAATTATGCAAACAAATATTTGTTGTTTTTAGTTATATTTAAGTATAATATACTTAAATATATAACATGAATATGAGCTGGTTAAGGTGGAGTTACGCGCGGGAGAACTATTAGATTAAAGAGTCTTGAGTGAGAGCAATGGAAGGATGGGTGATTATAGGAGTAAAATACTCATATATTTTAGAGTATTTTTGATGCTCTTTAACGTCTTTTGTTTTGCATTTTGAGGTGTATATGTATTTTATTTGTGTGGTTAAGCGTTTCAGGATAACGGAGCGTTATGGGGCATCTTTGGTATTAAAAGAAGAAAGAATCAACGAAAGCGAGCAAAGAGCAAGCCGGGAACGAGAGAATCGAAAGTTTCATAAAGCCTGGGCATTGCACGGATCGTGCAACACCTTGCACGGATCGTGCATCACCTTGCACGAATCGTGCATCAGTAGAAATGGAAACAGATTGCTCCCAAGATTCTTGCACGATTCATGCACTCTTGAATAAGTGGACTTGCACGATTCGTGCAAAGGCTTAACGATGGATTCGAAAATCTGAAGAAAAATGACAAGGTTTATGCACACTTCCTCTTTTGGCCCAACACTCATATTGTAGGATGTTTTTTATTTTCTTTTTGAGAACACTATAAGTACCACTTTATGTTTCAAATTAGGGTATGCAACATTTGTCAAATTATTCCTTTCCTTTTATATTGCCTCTCTCAACTAGTTAGTATCTTTTTAGGGATTAGAGCTCCATAGTTTCCACCATTGTTGTTGGTGTGAAGCTTTTATTTGCTCTGTAAGAACAAGATTTATCTATTGAATGAAAGCTTTTATTACTCTTAAATCTTCATTATCTTATGAGTTGTTGCTTGTCATTGCTATTTAAGGTAATCATTTTCACTTTAGTTATGTTAGTTAGTTATTGCTTCAAGTTTAATTATGAGTAGCTAAACTCCTAGTCTAGGGCTGTTATGATTGTTTGTTTGTGATTGCTAGATGATTGGTTAGGGTTGTATGGGTTAGAGTTTGTTGTGCTTATTAGCCTTAATGCCTAGATTGATGTGATCATTTAATCTTTGATTTGTATTCGATTAGTGAGGACGAGAGTTAAACAGGTCGAATAGACATAGTTAAACGTAAGCTTAAAACCTACATGCACGAGAGTGATTTAGGGATTCAGCGGTTGTTTGAGTTACAGATTAATCAGATTGATTAGTGTAGTCGACATTCCATTGTGCAAAAATGAGTGGGATTTCGACTCATTAATCAATTATCGGTTATTCTACTTTCGGCTCGAGAGAGCGTATTTGGATATTTTAGAACGGTTTGACCCAAACCAATACCCGACCTATCTACCTAGGAATTGCATGGCATGATTAGCAACCCTTAGGCGCTTTTTATCTATTGTTTAAATCCGTTTTAGTCAATCATTGCATAAGTTAGTTTCAATTCTAGTTTAATTGCTTTTTAATTTAGTTATTTTAGCTCTTTTGATAACCAACAATTCGCTAGACGAATTAGGAATTAAACGAAAAGTCATCGCTCAACCACTATCTTTGTGGGTATGATCACTCGGACTTAAGTCCATTGTATTATGAGTTGTTAAGTAAAATCATAGACAGCTTACCTACTAGGAAGTTTGCAAAAATCGACAGGTGGGTGCTAGTGGGTGAGTGACGGAGGGCGCGAATGATGATTAATTAAATAAAAAATTTATTTTACAATTTAATTTTAAAAAATAATTTTTAAATTTTTTTAAAATTAGTGACGGATTTAAATCCATCGTGAAATCCGTCGTTAAAACGGAGACTAAAATTCGTCGCTAAATTTTATTTCCGTCGTTATCAAACGTTGCGACCAAAAATTTAGCGACAGACACGTTTAGCGACAGATGTTGGTCAATTAGCGATGGAAACGTCTGTCGCTAAATCACGGTTTTCTAGTAGTGAATCTGAATAGATAATATTAAGGACAGTGAATGAAAGATTAAATTCTTTTGAAAGCGAAACAAAGAATTCAGACAGAGTTAGAGATTGGAGAGATTGAAAAAAGAGATTTAGAGTTTTCGGATCAATAATTGATCCTCCATACACTACTGAATCAAAAGATTTAGTTTTAAAATCCATTAACAAAGATTCACAAGGACTTTTCTACACTAATTCAAACTTAATGCTTTATAACTAAACGTCAACTATTGAATTTCCTCGAAACTAAAACTCTAACTTACAAGGTGTGATTTTTTTTAAAGCCAAACTTTAACTTATACGACAATTGTCTTAGGGTTAATCAAGAACACACAAAGAATTTATAAATTTGCAGAAAAACAAAAGATTAATTTAAGAAATAAAAATTTGAGAAAATGTTGTTGTTTTAAAGGTGTAAGTTATAACCTTGAAACAATACAAATGCGTATCTATTTATATCCATTGCAAACACCTCTGATAAAGTCAACAAAGAAGAAACAATCAGTCAATGTTTGTCACATACTTAATTTCATATCTAACATCAATTTATTCTATTTTTCTATTAAAGACAATGTTAGAATGTGATAGGGGTAGAAATACCCCTATATTTAGGTATACTTTTGATACGATATTTGCATGTTGATATGTGTTTTTGAGCGTTATTTGGGTACTTATTGCTATGTCGAGTATTTCAGGGAAAATGTGCAAGTATGGCGTAATTTGGAGTGATTTTGATGATATTCAGAGATTGCAAGAGGTCGAAGTGGATCATGGGAGAATCGAGAAGTGGAAATAGGTGATTTTGGCCAAGTGACCAAGTACACGGACGTGCACTCCTTCATAGTACAAGAATACACGAACGTGTAATATCGCCGAAGGGTGGTATTTGAGGAGATGAGAAACAAATCAAAAAATTGGCTAAGTGATGTAGTACACGAACGTGTACTTCCCTGCAGTGTTAAAGTACACGATCGTGTACTTTCGCCGAAGGGTGAGTTTTGTGAAGCCAAAAGGAATGAAAATTTAGCCAAGTCCTAGGGTACACGAACGTGTACTACCTCGAAGAACAAAAGTACACGATCGTGTACTTTCGCCGAAGGACATTATTTTGTGAAGTTTGAAGATTTAGCTAAGGCATAAAGAACACGAACATGTACTACCTTACACGTTCGTGTACGTGTCGAGAGTTGCGACTGAAAAAAGACAAAATTGTCCGTTTTAACTCCAAACTCCGAGAAACTCAAAGGGCACTTCTGGGTTTTCATCTATCTTGACCTAGTATTAGATTATGAAGTTGGGAGCCGTATAAATAGGAAGTTTAACATCGAACAAAGGTTCGCATAGTTTTTGTAATCACATAAACCATAGATTAGAGTTTTCTTATTGTTGGATTATCGATTCATTCAGTTCTTCATTAATTTTCTTGTCGATTATTATTAGTTTACTTTCGAACAAGGTACGATTATTTTCAATTCTATATTCAGTATTCAATTTAATCTTAGAATGATTTCTTTAATTATTGCTTTGGGTTATTTTATTATTATGTCTAGCTAAACCCTTCATTGGGGATTATTAATCGAAATTATGTCTGTTTAATTGAATTGGACTTATGGGTTTTGTGTTCTTGATGGGTTTTAATTATTGTGCTTAATGCTTAGCCTAAACTGATCACTTAGTCTTTGCCATATGTTTTGATTTTAGCTCGAGAGAGTAAAATTGGAATAGAACAATATAATTAAGAATGTAGGAGTTGATTGTGCGAGAGTGAATTAACGAGTGCGGGTTCTTTGAATTTGCTTAATAATCATTAAATTGATTTATTCTTAGGTTAATCATTGTGCGAGAGTGAATAATTAACCTAGTATTAGTTAGTTTAATGCTTTTGCCTGTAATTGCTCGAGAGAGAATTTTAGGTGCTCTAGATTAGTTCGAACGTCATCAGAACCATATAATCCATAATCCGAATCAAGTAAACAACATAATTAAGATTAATAATCCCTGCTTTTTCCATTATTGTTAAAACACCATTTGAATTACAGCTTTACTTTACTTTAATCTACATTTATCAATATTTGTCTTTTAATTTACAAAACCAACAAAAAATTATCTTTTCGGCTATTCGAATCGAGTACTCTGACTAGTTGTCTTTAGAGCTTTCTCTGTGGGTACGATATCCGGACTTCGCAGTCTGTATTACAAGGTTGCATACGTACGCTTGCGTATTTTCACCAACAAGTTTTTGGCGCCGTTGCCGGGGAAAGTTTTTCTTTAACAACTAAGTTGAGATTTCTTGGCTTGTATTAGTCTTTATTTTTCTTGTTTTACGCGTGTGGTTTGTTGATTTTGTTGTTTCAGGTATACTTCTCTTAGTGTATGCATAATACACGATGCAAAGGACTACCGTTAGAACCGTTTCAACAAGACCTCACCACCTTTGAGCGCAGTGTCAGAAAAGCAACACACTCAACTCAAAGGAATCTCAACATGGAGAACGAAAACGATGCTCCTCCTGGATTCAACAATGCGGGTGATAATCGAGTGATCCCGCAGAATCAAAATCAGCAGAATCCGCAGAATGCTCAAGGACAGAACAATGAAGGGCCTCGAGTGAAAACACTGATGGAGATATTTCAGCCGAATGTGGGAAACAACACCCATGGCTATTTTGCACATCCTGTGCCGACTACCCATTATGAGATCAAAACGAGTGTCATTCAGCTGTTGAAGGATAACTGCCAGTTCTATGGGTTGCCTAGGGAAGATCCTAACGCACATCTTGCAAACTTTTTGGAAGTATGTAGCACATTCAAGATGAACAACATGACTGACGACGAGGTATGGCTTCGCCTGTTCCCATTTTCTCTGAGGGATAAGGCGAAACAATGGCTTCACGCTCTACCTAGCGCAGGCATTAATACTTGGTCTGATTTGGCGAAAGCATTCTTGCACAAGTATTTCTCCATGGCAAAGACTGCAAAGCTGACCAGGGATATTATGCTCTATCAGCAACTTGATGGGGAATCAGTTCATGAAGCGTGGGAGCGCTATAAGGAGATGCAGAGGCAAGTCCCGCATCATAACATCACTCGGGAGAATCTGATCCAAACCTTTTATAATGGAGCAACTGAACTGGGGAGAAGCACGATTGACGCAGGTGCAGGAGGGTCTCTGATGAGAAAAACGGCGGATGAAGCATTCGATCTGTTAGATGAGATGGAAGTAAATGGCTGTTTTTGGCCATCTGAAAGGGAGAAGGCACCTGCGCAGAGAGGAGTTATGTCAGTTACTGCTGATTCTGCAATGGAGGCTTTAAAATCGAAGACTGCAGCATTGCAAAATCAAGTGGCTTTTCTTACACGGCAGGCTGCAGGAGTTAATATTAACAGTGTAGCTGCCATTCAGAGTAACTGCGAGGTATGTGGGGAGCATGGTCATATGTCGAATGAATGTTCTGTATGGGGTCAGCCTAACAATGAACAAGTTAATTTTGTGGGAGGGCAAAGACAGGGCAATGATCCATACGCTTCCACTTACAACCCAGGATGGAGGAATCACCCAAATTTCTCATGGAAGGACAATGGGGGTAATGCCAACAATCAGGCAGGTCCGAGCTTTCAGGGCGAACAGAGGCCACAACACAATCAGGGCAACTACCAGAATCAAGGGAACTTTCAGAATCAAGGGAATTTCCAACATCAGAACAACCGACCGCAGCATCCTCCTGGCTTCCAACAAAGAGAGAAAGGCGAGTCTCTCCACAACAAGTTTGATAAATTGATGGAGATGATGATGAAGAAGGATGCCGAGACGCAGCAAACATTTAAAAATCATGCTGCTACAATTCATAACCTTGAGGTGCAGAATCAGCAGATGGCTAAAGCACTGCAAAGCAGAAGTCAGGGGGGTTTACCATCCACTACTGAGGAAAACCCCAGAGAGCATCTCAAGGCTATTGAGTTGCGAAGTGGGAAAGCACTGGATGATCCATATGCAGGACGTGCTACAGTTGAGGCGGAAAAGGAACAGTGTGAGGGTGGCGAGCCTGAAAAGGTAGTTGCTAAACCACCTCCACCACCTCCTTTTGTGCCAAAGGTGCCATTCCCACACAGAGTGAAGAAGCCGCAGGACACTTGGAAGTTTCACAAATTTCTTGAAACTTTCAAGAAGCTACAGATTAACATCAGTCTGGCAGACGCATTGAGAGAGATGCCGCACTATGCAAAGTTTCTCAAGGAGATCATCACCAACAAGCGGAGTTGGGATGCAGAGGGACCGGTACCGATGACAGAAAACTGCAGCTCAATCATATTGAGCAGTCTACCGACCAAGCTTAAGGATCCAGGAAGTTTCACTATCCCTTGTACTATCGGTAACATGCAATCTGTTAATTGCCTTTGCGATTTAGGTGCCAGTATTAATTTGATGCCCTTATCCCTTTTTCGTAGTATGTTTGGTGATCAACAGGTACAGGCTACGCCGATGATGCTGCAGCTAGCGGATCACTCTCTGAAAAAGCCACATGGGATTGTGGAGGATGTCCTAGTGAAGGTCAACAAATTCATATTCCCTGTGGATTTTGTTGTCCTTGACTACGCAGCGGACAAGGAGTGCCCGATGATATTGGGGTGACCATTCATGAACACTGGCAGAGCTCTTATCGATGTTCATGATGGCAAGCTGACTCTGAGGATTGGGGATGAGAGCGTTGAGTTTGACATGAGAAAGATCACACGCCATCCCAATTCTGGAGGTGAATGTATGCGGGTAGACATGGTGGATGAGTTAGTAGAAGAACAACTAGCAGAAAACAATGCCATCATGCAGTCTATGCCGAATGAAGAGGAAGATGCTGAAAGGGGGGAGTACTCAGAGGAACCAGTCCTCGAACCACTGTTGAAGAGCAAGCATATCACTCCTCCCTCTTCAGAAAAGCCACCAAAAGTGGAGCTCAAGACTTTGCCTGCACACTTGCGTTATGCCTTCTTGGGAGCTGATGGCACTTTGCCTATTATCATCAGCAACAAGCTCACCAAGAAGCAAGAGCAGAGGGTCATCGATGTAGTCAAGGGACGGATCTTGGCTATTGGGTGGCAGATTTCAGATATCAGAGGGATCAACCCTTCAGTAGTGATGCATCAGATTCATTTAGAGGATGAGTCTAAGGCATCTGCGCAGAGACAGAGACGGCTGAACCCTAACATGAAGGAAGTGGTTCACAAGGAGATTGTGAAGCTACTTGATGCGGGCATCATCTATCCCATTTCAGATAGTTCATGGGTGAGCCCAATTCAGTGTGTGCCTAAGAAAGGCGGGATGACAGTCGTAGAAAACGACAAGGGAGAACAGATCTCTACTCGCACAGTTACTGGGTGGCGAGTGTGCATTGACTACAGGAAGCTGAACGCAGAAACTCGGAAGGATCACTTCCCGCTTCCTTTCATTGATCAGATGCTAGAGCGAGTGGCCGGGCATGCTTTTTACTGCTTTCTCGACGGGTATTCTGGTTATAACCAGATCATCATTTTTCCAGAGGACCAAGAGAAGACCACATTTACTTGCCCATATGGCACTTTTGCTTACCGCCGGATGCCATTCGGTCTCTGCAATGCGCCTGCTACATTTCAGAGGTGCATGACTTCGATCTTCAATGACATGATCGAAGACATCATGGAAGTGTTCATGGACGACTTTTCAGTCTTTGGGGGCTCCTTTGAGCGTTGTCTTCGAAATTTAGACCGAGTCCTGCAGAGATGCGAAGAGACGAATCTGGTGCTGAACTGGGAAAAATGCCACTTCATGGTGGAAGAAGGCATTGTTTTGGGGCACAAGATATCTAGAGAAGGTATCGAGGTTGACAGGGCAAAGACAGAGGTAATTGAGAAACTGCCACCTCCAGTCACAGTGAAAGGAGTCCGTGCTTTTCTCGGGCACGCAGGTTTTTATCGCAGGTTCATCAAAGATTTTTCGTCCATAGCGCGTCCTTTGAATACCTTACTTGTCAAAGACGCGCCTTTTTTGTTTACTGATGCCTGTTTAGCTTCTTTTCTCAGGTTAAAGGAAGCATTGGTCACTGCCCCAGTCATCTCTAATCCGGATTGGGATCTACCTTTTGAGATCATGTGCGATGCAAGCGATCAGGCGTTGGGAAGCATTCTGGGGCAGAGGAAGGACAAGAAGCTTCATGCCGTCTATTATGCGAGTCGTACTCTAACAGGCGCTCAGCTGAACTACACTACCACGGAGAAGGAGATGCTAGCTGTAGTGTTTTCACTGGACAAATTTAGGCAGTATCTACTTGGCTCAAAGGTTATCATTTATACGGATCATGCTGCGCTGCGATACCTTTTTGCCAAGCAAGATGCCAAGCCTAGATTGATTCGGTGGGTATTGCTCTTACAAGAGTTTGACTTGGAGATCAGAGACAAGAAAGGGACAGAGAATGTGGTAGCAGATCACTTGTCACGGTTAGAGGTGCCCGAGCCAGTGATAGAAGGTGAAGTCATCAATGAACGGTTTCCTGATGAGGCACTTATGCTCATTAAGGAGACGATGAATCCATGGTATGCAGACTTCGCCAACTATCTCTCAGCTGACATTATGCCTCCGGACATGAGCAGTCACCAGCGCAAGAAATTCCTCTCTGATGTTAAGCGCTGTCTGTGGGATGAGCCATACCTATTCCGAGTTTGTGCAGATGAGATGATCCGGAGATGTGTCGCAGAGGAAGAAATGTTGGCTATTATGACTCAGTGCCATTCTTCAGATTATGGGGGTCACTATGCTTCGGGAAGGACAGCAGCACGGGTACTGGAAAGTGGCTTTTACTGGCCTACATTGTATAGAGATGTGAGAGACTTTGTGCAGCACTGTGACAGATGCCAGCGGACAGGCAATATTTCTAGGCGCGATGAGATGCCTCTCTCTTCCATTCAGGAGGTGGAGATTTTTGACGTCTGGGGTATCGACTTCATGGGACCATTCCCTATGTCTTGTGGCAACCTTTACATCCTGGTTTGTGTCGACTATGTGTCGAAATGGGTGGAAGCAGCTGCTTTACCTACTAATGATGGAAAGGTGGTCATAGCGTTCTTGAAGAAGTTGATAAATCGATTTGGTGTACCACGGGCGATCATCAGTGATGGGGGTTCACATTTCTGCAATCGGCACTTTACCGCACTGATGAAGAAATACAACGTTTATCATAGAGTGGCAACCCCATATCACCCCCAGACAAGTGGACAGGTCGAGGTGTCCAACAGAGAGTTGAAGCGCATCCTTGAAAAGACAGTCAATGGTTCTCGTAAAGACTGGTCTCAGAAGCTAGGTGATGCGTTATGGGCATATCGAACGGCATTTAAAACGCCAACCGGTATGTCCCCTTACAGGCTGGTCTACGGAAAAGCATGTCATTTACCTGTGGAGCTTGAGCATCGCGCATACTGGGCTATTAAAGAGCTTAATTTCGACTCAAGGCTCTCTAAGCAAAAACGACTTCTGCAGCTAAATGAACTTGATGAGTTTCGCTTGTCAGCATATGAGAATGCAAAGATGTACAAGGAAAAGACCAAAAAATGGCACGATGCTCATATCGTGCCTAAGACGTTTACAGAAGGCAGTCATGTGCTACTGTATAACTCTCGTTTGCGTCTATTTCCTGGCAAGCTGAAGTCGAGATGGAGTGGACCTTTTAAGGTGCGACATGTAGCTGAACATGGCGCAATTGAGCTTGAAAACGCAAATGGAGAGACATTTAAAGTCAATGGTCAGAGGTGCAAGCCGTACTTAGGTCTGTTGACAGACGAAGGAAGAGAGTGCTACACTCTCGACACTCCAAACTGAGTCAGGTATTATACGGTCAAAGCTAGCGACCTTAAACAAGCTATATTTGGACGAAAGTCCAAATTTGTTATGCTTTAATACATTTTGGTTCTATTTTATATTTTAGTTAGGGTGAATTTTCATTATTTTAGCTCCTTCTTATTTTTGTTTATTTTATTTTCTATGTTGTTTTTCAATTTTTGCTAGTTCAGAATGATTCGGTAGTGGAGTTTTTGATTGTGCAGGTAACAAGTATGAATTTGCTGACAGGTTGCAATTCTAGATTAATGCACGAACGTGTAAGGCAGCACAGGAACGTGCCTTATGGTAATACACGAACGTGTATTCACAAACACGAACGGGTCTTAATAGTGAATACACGAACGTGTAGTGGAGCAACACGAACGTGTACTCCTGACTTACACGAACGCCAATTCCCGTACACGTTCGTGTGTTTTGAGCAATTAATGCCCCAATTTTTCTGCGAGACGAAAGGGTTTATTTTCAGAAAAATTTCCTAATTCTCTAAAAGCCACCACCGTTCCCTCACAAAACTACAACACCTTCCATCACCACAAACCCTAACTGCCGCCACAAACGACCACCACCACTGCCATCAACAACAACCCGCTCTACCCACAGACCCTAATTGCCGCCACAAACGACCACCATCTCCGCCGCACGTTTCAGCCGTTGCTCACCGGCAGACCAGTTACCACGCACCTCCATCTCACAAGCGTTAGGGTTAAGTTTCAGGCTCAGTTCAGTCCACATCCAATCTGAATCAGATAAGGGCAGCAATTTTTCTCTCCACATCCGTAAGTGTTACTACCTTGTGCCATTCAAGTTCATTCTTAATTTCAACAAGTTTAGGACTATGCCTAGGGTTAAGATTGCTAGCTATGTTGAGGATGATGATGATAATAGAGAAATAGGGCAGAGTAGTAGGTCTGTTGATGCGGAACAGCCGCGTGTGAATCTCAGAAAGCAGTATGATGCGCCGTTTGATATCTGGACAGAGGAAGAGGGGGTTTTGTATCAGAGTCTGAAGGATAGGAAGATTGTGGTTGCCAGAGAGCTTGATTTTAAGGTCCTGAAGAAGCTAAAAATCGAAAAGGATGTGCGGAACCACCTGAAACAGTGGAATTTGACTGCACTCGAGGATGTGAACCATGATACTGTGAAGCTTATCTCACTCGAGTTTTTCACAACCGTGTGTCAGCCAGAGCCTGGGGTGATGACTCTGACCTTTCGGTTGAAAGGAAAGGAATACTCTATTAGTTTACAGTGGATGCGCACACTTTTTGAGACAGGCGAGGAGGGCATGGGAGAGTTACCGACTCAGTTCAACAAGGATGCCATCTGGAATGCGCTGACTGGTGAACCAAAATTTAGCACCAGGGTTTCTAACAAGACCCGATCAATCAAGGACCCGGCGCTGTATATCATGCATAAGTGGTATGTGGAGACCATTTGTGGGCGATCTGAGGCCAACAAGGTTCACAAAGAAGATTTGCTGATTATGGACAGCTTGCTGCACCCTGAGTGTGTGGGCGTCGACATGGGATTTCGTATCTTTGTGATGCTGCGGGATCTTCCTAGCAGGACCGGAGTAGCCAGGTGTTTGGGTATGGGTCATTTGGTTCGTGAGATTGCTTTAGAGTTAGGTGCGTACACTCCTGAGGAGGTTGCTGAGATGGAGATGCGCGAGCCGACTCGTTTCGATATTCAGCATCTCAAGGCGTCGTTGTTTCTGGATTCCAAGGGAAAGATTCAGTCAGTGGCAGAGCGCGGTAAAGGGACCAAAAAGAAGTTTGGCTTGGTTGAGCAGGTAGAGGAAGCAGAAGAGGGCGCAGAGGCTACTGCGGTACCCCTCGATGAAGGTGTACCGGTACAGCCACAGGCTCATGATGCTTATCAGAGAAGCATGCTGGATATTCAGAGACAGATGCTGAGGGAGCAGCGAGCTCATTTCCAGATGCAGAGGGCCTACATGCGAGCTACTCATCCAGAGGGCGATTATCCATCGCCACCACCACCGGAGGATTTCTGAGTTTTATTTTCTTTTCACCCTTTCACATTTACTTTTTTTTAGACTTTATCCTTATTTTTATTGTTCTTTACTCTCTGTCTTTTCGATGCATTGGGGATAATGCATAGTTTAATGTGGGGGTGGATAGAAAAACTAGTGTTTTATTTTCTGTTATTGTCTGTTTTATTTCTGCTATGTCAGTGTCAGTCTGTTATTTTTTCTGTTATGTCATTTTCTTTTTGTAGGAAACGTGACGTTGTGATGTTATGACTCTGATATCATTTGGCTTCTAGTGGATATGATGGTCAGACATTTTCTCTCTTATTTTTTGTGATTATAATTGTGCTCATACTGTGAAGATACTGCGTTAGAATGTTTGGAACCTTCTTGTTTTTGTCTCCCCTATTTAATGAATTGTTTAATCATAGTTTTTATGTCTGAGCAACATGTGGTGAATAACTCTTAAATAATGTACCTTCTTGCTGACATGACTTAATAGGACTGAGGAGAAAATTTGTATTTTGCAATTGCATGACGTCTGTGAAAGTCGTAATTTAGGCATAAAAACTTGAAAAGAACATTGAGAAAAATTGAATTTCTGAGCATTTAAACAAAGTATTAGCAAGTCATGAAGCATAACCAAATTTGTGAGAGGTTTTGAGCCATATCGAGCATATTATTTTTATGTCTCATTTGTTGTGGTGTGAGTCAATGCATGTTAATTCTCTAGAATTTGCCATGGGTCCGTAGTAAAATTGCATTGATTGGTTGAATAGATTGAAAAATGATAAATGGCACCTAGGATTACCCATTTCTTTAAACCACTTGAAATAGCCTACCCAATTTCCCCTAGATAACCCAAGTTGAGCCTTAGCCTTATTTGTTTTGCTACACCCATGTTTACACACTTTCCTTTTCTCATTTACCTCTTTCTACCCATTGACTTGTCAAATTGAATAAATATTAAAAGAACTAGTGTGAGGATGGTAAACATCCAAAGCTCGTGTTGTTAGTTGATGATCTCTTGTGCTATATGATTAGTATGCCTCGTGAAGTTAAGAAAAGGAAAGCGAAAAAAAAAAAGTGAATTAGAAAATTGAGCTTAAAAGATAAAAATTCTAAAAAAAAAAAAAAAAATATATAGTGTAAAGCTTGAGGCATTACAAGTAAAGAAAAAGAGATTGAAAGTTTGTTTTCGAGCTAAGCGTTTAATTGTAGTTCGGTTTGATATTTATTTAAATTGTCAAGTCACACTACCCATATTTGTTTACCCGTACCACACCTTTACCTAAACCCCGTTACAACCTGTGAAAAGCCCATTTTGATTCTTTTTATTTGATGTAATCAGTAGTGGAATTGTGGACTATTGGCAAACTTATGGTAGAATTGCATGTATTGATGTGAGAATTTCAGATTTCTATACCCTTAAACACTTGTGTGTGAGAGAATATCTTGTGAGATGCATGCTTCATGATTTTTACCATATTTTTGCTATATACTTTGTTTTTCCGCTCAGCAATTGTTTTCGCTATTGTTTTGAGATTGTTGGACTGCCCTAAGGATCGAAGTGAATTGGAACGTTATGCAGGAGTATGTACTTTTGAGTAGTCTCGGTGTTATTAGTTCATGTGTGAGCATTTGGCATCGTTATTTAATGTTATTCACTTCATGTTGTTTAGCTTAAACGGCTATGTGTTGATCAATTCATTATTTAGGGGAGTCTGAAAATGTGTTAGTTTCACGCATTGTAGCAAGGTTGTCTGACTAGTGTGTAGCAGTATTTTGTGTTTGCTTGAGGACAAGCAAAAGGTCAGTGTGAGGATGTTTGATAGGGGTAGAAATACCCCTATATTTAGGTATACTTTTGATACGATATTTGCATGTTGATATGTGTTTTTGAGCGTTATTTGGGTACTTATTGCTATGTCGAGTATTTCAGGGAAAATGTGCAAGTATGGCGTAATTTGGAGTGATTTTGATGATATTCAGAGATTGCAAGAGGTCGAAGTGGATCATGGGAGAATCGAGAAGTGGAAATAGGTGATTTTGGCCAAGTGACCAAGTACACGGACGTGCACTCCTTCATAGTACAAGAATACACGAACGTGTAATATCGCCGAAGGGTGGTATTTGAGGAGATGAGAAAGAAAGCAGAAAATTGGCTAAGTGATGTAGTACACGAACGTGTACTTCCCTGCAGTGTTAAAGTACACGATCGTGTACTTTCGCCGAAGGGTGAGTTTTGTGAAGCCAAAAGGAATGAAAATTTAGCCAAGTCCTAGGGTACACGAACGTGTACTACCTCGAAGAACAAAAGTACACGATCGTGTACTTTCGCCGAAGGACATTATTTTGTGAAGTTTGAAGATTTGGCTAAGGCATAAAGAACACGAACGTGTACTACCTTACACGTTCGTGTACGTGTCGAGAGTTGCGACTGAAAAAAGAAAAAATTGTCCGTTTTAACTCCAAACTCCGAGAAACTCAAAGGGCACTTCTGGGTTTTCATCTATCTTGACCTAGTATCAGATTATGAAGTTGGGAGCCGTATAAATAGGAAGTTTAACATCGAACAAAGGTTCGCGTAGTTTTTGTAATCACATAAACCATAGATTAGAGTTTTCTTATTGTTGGATTATCGATTCATTCAGTTCTTCATTAATTTTCTTGTCGATTATTATTAGTTTACTTTCGAACAAGGTACGATTATTTTCAATTCTATATTCAGTATTCAATTTAATCTTAGAATGATTTCTTTAATTATTGCTTTGGGTTATTTCATTATTATGTCTAGCTAAACCCTTCATTGGGGATTATTAATCGAAATTATGTCTGTTTAATTGAATTGGACTTATGGGTTTTGTGTTCTTGATGGGTTTTAATTATTGTGCTTAATGCTTAGCCTAAACTGATCACTTAGTCTTTGCCATATGTTTTGATTTTAGCTCGAGAGAGTAAAATTGGAATAGAACAATATAATTAAGAACGTAGGAGTTGATTGTGCGAGAGTGAATTAACGAGTGCGGGTTCTTTGAATTTGCTTAATAATCATTAAATTGATTTATTCTTAGGTTAATCATTGTGCGAGAGTGAATAATTAACCTAGTATTAGTTAGTTTAATGCTTTTGCCTGTAATTGCTCGAGAGAGAATTTTAGGTGCTCTAGATTAGTTCGAACGTCATCAGAACCATATAATACATAATCCGAATCAAGTAAACAACATAATTAAGATTAATAATCCCTGCTTTTCCCATTATTGTTAAAACACCATTTGAATTACAGCTTTACTTTACTTTAATCTACATTTATCAATATTTGTCTTTTAATTTACAAAACCAACAAAAAATTATCTTTTCGGCTATTCGAATCGAGTACTCTGACTAGTTGTCTTTAGAGCTTTCTCTGTGGGTACGATATCCGGAATTCACAGTCTGTATTACAAGTTGGCATACGTACGCTTGCGTATTTTCACCAACAGAATGTGTCAAAATACAAAATAATTATGTAGAAATACTTGGTGGTTTTAATATCAAACGATTAAATCAATATTGCTATAATAAAAATTAGTTATGATAGTGATCTATATAGCATTGTCATGATGAGTCATCTAGTGCTTTATTTTTCATATAGCACATGTAATTTGACTTAATGTACGATTATGAATAGGGAAAATTTGAATATAACTCCTTATTAAATATAAGAGTTCTACCATCAAGTCACATACTTGATGACTTTAAAATGAATTATCATTCAAGCAATTTATTATAATATAAAATGATAATGAAAGTACCTCCTCATTAATACTAAATATAAAAAAGTCAATACATGGTCATGTTGGGTTTTGTATATTCATAATGGAGTGTAATTTTAAAAATTATTTTAAAAATTCATAACAAGATCTATGTAATTTAACATATAAACATAGTTTTATATTTAATACCAACTGAATGACTGATCCCGATAACTTTAATGGAAGGAAGAGAGATGACTCACTTTGTTGACATCTTACCTCGAGCTTTTAAAACGTCCCCAAAAATATACGTTCTCTATGAATATCCACACGAACTTTTTTCTTTCAAAACAAGTGCTGATGTGCTAACAAAATTTCTTTTCTAAACAATTTCAAATTAATGTGATATTCTTATCTTGTGAAATATGTTTTGTATTTAATATTTCGAAAAGCACACATATCAAACCCCAAAATCAAGTGTGTATTTATAGGCTGGCATACTATATATTTTGGGTTTGAATCAAATACGTGTTCTTCAAAAGATAATAAGTTACAGATAACTTTTACTCCCTTTGTCCTATAAAAATAGGCAAATTTGTTATTTAGGGTGTTCCAAAATATAACCAAAGTAGCTACATTAATTTAAAAAAGTCAACATGAAATACCAACATTAACTTTCATTAACTTCAACCACTTTTGTTATATTCTATAAATCATAATTAATTATCACTTTATCCAATATAAAAATTAATAACAAGCTTATAAAAATTTAATTACAATTTCAAAATAATAATTAGCTTACCCGTAGTATAAATTAATTATATTTAAAATATTGAAATAACTAAATTAAAGACATTACTGGAAGTTAACAAAAAAATAAACCTTCATCGTTTTTATAAATAAAGATTTATTGAAAGTCACAAGAAGTGACAACTCTTCTCAACTCAATACTTACGTCACTTAAGGCTACGACTTTGAGAAAAAAAAATATGAAATCTAATTAATTAGTTATATAGTCGAACAACGTTTATTTTTAAACAATAACTAATAATTTAATATATAATTAAGATAATATTTTATCTTAAATTCGAATTTTCTATATATATATACACACACACACTTACCACATTTTTCTATATATTAGCTTTATAAATCCATATTTATCTTGGGCATGTTTTAGTGTGTGATCCTATATGTTCATGTAACGTTGGCTCCAAAATCCCCATTTTGGCCCATAAGTAATAAGTGACCTCTATTAAAATATTATTACTACTCAATTCATATGAATACCGATAATCTGATTTAACTTTTTACATTGAGTATTTCAATCTCTTTATCTCGCAATATGTAGATTGAATATAAGGTATAATATTATCATTCTTATACTATTCAATCATTTGTTTCCAAATTTCAAGTAAACTAAAAATGATATCTCTTTATCAATTCATTTAGCATTGGCCATGCATTTATTTTAGTCCATCTTATCAAGAAGTCAAATAATATCTTACTTAAATAGATGAGGGACAAATATCTTTTTTTAGAAATAAAAAAATAACTAAAAGAAAAAGTAAATCTCAACATTAGATTGCTCGAAAATCGCTTTTTTACTCGTTCTTCATGGATTCAATTTTATTGGATTTTTTAAAATTCTTTTAGGGATAAATATCTTCGAACAAAGGATCAATTCTTCCCCTCAACTTGGCACAAAATATCAAATAAGTCAATTTCGTCGCTTTTGGTACAAACAGACCCAAAACTTGCGTTTTCGTATCAAAAAAACCCGCAACTTACGTTTTCATATCAAAAAGACCCCTCTGACACAAAAAGGAGAGTGAGATTGTCCAATTATAAATTTTAATCCTAATTAATCCTAATTTAATACTAATTAAACATAATTAAAACTCTAATTAATTTTAATTAATTAAAATTCTAATAAATAAAAAATTAGGGACTTTTTCTGCTTTTTTTTCTAATAAATCCCTAATCAGACTAATTAAACCTAAAATTCCCCTAATTTTACACACATTCAACAATAAAAAAACTCAAATTGAACCAAATGCAGCTATCTCCTTCCTGCACCTACCGATGCCGCTGCCGCCTTCTTTCTTCACCTGCCGGCATACCAAACTGCCGCTATTGCTCCATCGATCTCAGCAACCAGCAGCATTCACAAACCACATCAAAATTGTTGCAAAAATCACAAAATCCACTCCTAATCAAAATTGTTGCAAAAATCAACTTTGGATCTAATTTATTAGCAGTAATCATTATAACAAATATTCTCTATCAATCGCGCAACAACCATTCGAGGAGACTAGAGCAGCAATCGTTCATCGTTCGTTGATTACACATGTTCGTCACCGTCCCGCCTCAGCCGTTCTCTTCTTGTTCTCTGTGGCGATGGTGGCGTTGCGGTGTGAAGCTCTGTATAGCTGGGTTCACCGCGGCGGCAAAGACGGTTTGTTGAAGAAGATGATTTGATTGTGTTGTAGATCAGTGAAAAAGCTTCACTGTGGAAGCTGGAAAGACCAAAGGGACAAGGAAGAACAAGTGGGTGGCAGTTAGGTTTAGATTTAGGAAAAAAAAATAGGATTAGGGTAAATTAGATTTAAGATTTATTTTTGGAAAAGAAGAAATTAGGTCCCTAAATTTTTATTTTAGAATTAATTTTAGTTTTGATCTTTAAAATTGTAGGGATACAATTTTAATTTGAAAATGATTAAGTATCAATTTGAGAAATGGATTAAATATTAAGGATTTTTTCAAACTTTTTTACATTTTAAAATGGAGAGTGTATCACACTTAAGTGAGTGAGAGTGGGGGAGGGCCTTTTTGATACGAAAACGCAAGTTTTGGGTCCTTTTGTACCAAAAGCAGCGAAAATGACTCATTTGATATTTCGTGCCAAGTTGAGGGGGCGATTTGATCCTTTGTTCTCTCTTTATCAATTCATTTAGCATTGGCCATGCATTTATTTTAGTCCATCTTATCAAGAAGTCAAATAATATCTTACTTAAATAGATGAGGGACAAATATCTTTTTTTTAGAAATAAAAAAATAACTAAAAGAAAAAGTAAATCTCAACATTAGATTGCTCGAAAATCGCTTTTTTACTCGTTCTTCATGGATTCAATTTTATTGGATTTTTTAAAATTCTTTTAGGGATAAATATCTTCTTATTCACTCACATTTCTCACATAGCTAATTTTATATCTATCGACAATATATTCCATTATCTTATTAAAAACAATGTTAGAATGTATTAAAATAGAAAATAATTATGTAGAAATCCATGTTGATTTCAAGATCAAAGGATTAGATTAATATTGTTGTAATGAGAATTATTTATGACAATAATTTACAGTATTCTCATGATGGGTTATCTAGTGTTTTATTTTTCAAATAGCATCTATGATTGACTTAATAACTCATATAATTACTGAGACATAATCATCATTAATGATGGATACCGAATCCTATCCTAATTACAATGAAGCCGAGTCGCAGGAGATCCATTTTCAGACGATACCGGACTCCCGCCAGAAGAATCAAACATATAAGAAAGAAGGCCGAACCCACAAGATCCGCCGTGATATCAATCAAACAAGGTAAAGACCGAATTCCAGAGGACTCGGACAGAGCGCGTCGATCCCGGGACTAGGATAGATCGCCAGATCTACTACATAATCTCGAAGTATCTTTCCTATTTGGACACAAACTCCAAATTAGGAAGATAACTTCTAACTTAGAAATACGAGACTATTTAGGAAGACGTTCCTAAATAGGACTCATGTCTGAATAAGGAATCACACTCCTAATTAGGGTCAAACCCTATTAAATAGGAATCACTTTCCTATTTTATATCTATAAGGTATACATTCAACTACTATAAAAGGAGATTGAGGTATGCCTAAACACATAACATATTACAATTACAATACCCTCTTAAACTCAATACTGACTTAAGCATCGAAATGCCCATCGGACAACCACCGTCCGATGAGCAGTCTAACCCCTGTTTTGCAGGTTAAAGGCTATCAAAGGAAATTCATGACCCGTCACGAAGGCCGAATCCATCTATTGGCGCAATCTGTGGGAAAAGCTTGACAACTTCAATTCGAAGAAGCTTTTCTGAACTCAAATAAATTCTATTGAAAGGATGACTTCTGACGGAAATTGAATAAAGACATCGGGGTTTATACATATGAAAACCGATAAGTTCTCAAACTCAAAATTAAATATTTTATTATATGTGTAATTAACTTGTCGTGCCATGATTTCAGCATGTTGCCCATCTTATATGATTTCTTCTAAATTTTCAAATTAATCATATTTATAATTTGTTAAATAACCAGTTGAATGTAAATATTTGCATCGATTAATGAGGGTATTATTACACTGGTTGTGATGTAGCCAATGATATTTGTCCATGAGAATAAAGATGACTTCAAATTCTAAAAAAAAAGGCATGCAGTTCCATTTAGCATTTGAAAAAACGGACTCAAGTTTATAATATTAAAGAAAATCGAACAAAGGATCAATTCACCCCCTCAACTTGGCACAAAATATCAAATAAGTCAATTTCATCGCTTTTGGTACAAATAGA
This sequence comes from Mercurialis annua, assembly GCF_937616625.2. Lineage (NCBI taxonomy): Eukaryota > Viridiplantae > Streptophyta > Magnoliopsida > Malpighiales > Euphorbiaceae > Mercurialis > Mercurialis annua. The sequence goes on from NC_065571.1 coordinate 44,619,126, forward strand.
TCCAAAACTTACGTTTTTATATCAAATTAACCCATAACTTGCGTTTTCGTATCAAAAACACCCCTCTAACACAAAAAAGAGAGTGAGATTAACTAATTATTTTTTTAAACATGATTAACCATAATTTAATACTAATTAAAACACTAACTAAAAATAATTAAACCTAATTCTAACACCACCGGAAACCGCCACCGCCTTACCCAACCACCGCCGCCGGATTAAAAATGTCCATCCCTAAGGGATGAATATTCATCCCTTTTAGGGATGAACAGCAGCTGCTTCATCCCTTTAAGGGATGAACCAGCAGATTTGTTGATCCCTTAAAGGGATGAACAACCAACAGCCGCTGGTTCATCCCTTTAAGGGATGAACAAATCTGTTGTTCATCCCTTAAAGGGATGAACCAGCTGTTCATCCCTTTTAGGGATGAATAACAGATCTGTTGTTCATCCCTTAAAGGGATGAACCAGCTGTTCATCCCTTTTAGGGATGAATAACAGATCTGTTGTTCATCCCTAAAAGGGATGAACGATCTGTTCATCCCTTTTAGGGATGAACATCGATCTGTTGTTCATCCTTTTAGGAATGAACAGATCGGCTATTCATCCCTAAAAGGGATGATCGTTGATGGAGGTGCACGCCCGGTGCGAGTGGAGGCGATGGCAGTGGAGTCGTACGGTGGGTGGTGGGTGGAGGAGGAATGGTGGCCGGAGAAAGAATAAAGAAGAAAAGAAATGGAAGAAGATGAAGAACGAAGTAGGAGGAAGAAGAAGAAGAAAAGGAAAAAAGAAAAAAAAAGTCCCTAAATTTTTACTAAAAATTTAGATAATTATTAAATTTTTAAAATTGAGAAAGATATAATTTAAATTTAAAATTATCAAGGAATAATTTAAGAAATAAATAAAATATTAATGGTCTTTTTAAATTTGTTTCAATTGTTTACGGAGAGTGAAGTTCACTTGCTTGGGTGAGAGTGGGGGAGGGGCTTTTTGATACGAAAACGTAAGTTTTGGGTTTGTTTGTACCAAAAGCGGCGAGAATGACCTATTTGATATTTCGTGCCAAGTTGAGGGGGTGAATTGATCCTTTGTTCAAAGAAAATCAATAAACATCTTTTTGAAGTTCAAATATATGAATATTTTAATAGCAATATCCTCTGTTGCGAGCAAATACGCTAAGTCAATTTCACAAATGTTTAATGTTTGCATAATATATTTTTATATTTAATTTCATATTGATGCATTATGTTGATGCATTAAGGTGTTAAGCTTTTTATTTTATTAGCTTAAATACACTTTCCAAAAAAATGAATGGACGATTAATTTACTCTTTTAATGGGTTCTACTACCATTAAATCTATTAAAATATTTTTTTTGTCTTAATACAAATTATAATTTTTTGCTAAAATAATTGTGAGATCTTTGCTTATTAGAAAGGCCTAATTACTTAAAAAACCCCCACCTTGAAACAATTTTTCATTTATACCCTGACCTAGGAAAAAGTTCATTTGTAGCCTTTTTTTGATTTTTCGTTTTCAATTGTACCCCAAAATTTTATTTTTTGGCAATTTAATTAATTAAAGGATGAAAACATTAAAAATAATTAAATAGAAGGGTTATATCATCTTTTTTTTATTTGAAAAAAATACAAATAAGTTAAAAAAATGAACGATTATTTTAAGCTTTTTCTAAATAAAAAAAAGTTCAATTTAGTGCTTTAGGGTAGAGTTGAAAATGAAATATCAAAAAAAAGGTACAAATGAACTTTTTCCCAGGTCATGATATAAACGAAAAAATATTACAAGTTAGGGTTTTTTTTAAGTTATTAGGCCTATTAGAAAAGATTCATACATAAATAAATTTACAATGCTTTAATTAAGCACATATATGAGATTTTTGCTTTTTAGGAAAGATATATACATGAATAACTTGACAATATTTTAATTAAGCACATGAATACAAATATCTATATATATAAGATCTTTGCTAATTAGAAAATCATATAAAAAGAATATATCGCATGACTATAAAAGACTAATTAGTTAAGAAGGAAATAATCAAATATAGCATATACAAAAATGGAATCATTAGTTTCCTTTATCAAGTAATAGATTTACTACTTGAGTATGAAATATATCTTGAAGTCCATTATTGGACTAGTAAAAATTTATAAAATATAGATACAGAAGATGAAGAAAATAAAAGGAGAAACGCTGGAGCAAAAAAGTGGCCCGAGAGGCGAAGAGAAGGTGAAACAAAAATATAAATGAATGTGAAGTTTAAATCAGGAGTAAAAAAGTGGAGAAAAAACTGCAAAAGGTGCAATCAAAGAAAAAGGAAGATATCGCCCTAAAGGCAAAAATCAAGTTTGAAGAAATGACCCAAAGACCAAAGGACAAGATATCCCAGGAAGCTAAAGGAAAATAATAAATCAAATAAAGGGAATACTACCCTTAAATAATGAAAAAGGGTGTAACACTCTAAAAACAACAAAAAATAAGGAAGATGGAAGAAATGAAGAAATAAAAATAATGTCAAAACGGAGAAGATAAAAAAGATACCACCCGAAAAGGTGAAAACCAAAACGAAGTCATGAGCAGACTAAATTCAAGAACAGAAACGAAGGGGAAATGCTCCAACAAATAAAAGAAAGCTGGAAAAAGGAACAGAAAAAAGAGTCTCGTGAATCGCAATTCAAAAAGAAAAATTAGGAAGGCGAATCCTCCGAATCTCCACGTTGGAGTGAAAAAACATACGCAACGGAAGAAGATCTGGAAGAAAAGATAGCCAATGCACTAAAAGAAATCAAAGTTGAAGAACTCGACCTGGATTTTTGAAACTGAAGGGCTCGCCCCTATTAAGCGAAAAAAAAGAGACTGGACTCGACAAACAACAAACTACTCAATAGGAATTTAAGGAAGGCAATCCGCCTGAAAAGAATCAAAATCAAGGAAAATCGACGAAAATAAATTGAAAACATGATCTAAAAAACGGGCATAAATATCCTTTGAGATCAGTGTACTTGTGGAGGGGGTCGAAGGACTCATAACTCTATAAGTGAATTACATAAAAGAAAACAAGAAGAATCACCTTGAAGAAAGATAAAGACAAACACAAAAAATCCAGATAAAGGAAATAAAGCGAGAGATGGTGGCAACATAACTCTTACAAGGAGTAAAATAATATAGAAAGCATAACAAAAATCCGTGCAAGAAAAGAATAAAAAAATATAAAGGCTGAAAGAAGAGAGGAAACAAGAAATCAAATAATTTTACCCATAACAATAATGAAGATGGAGAAAGAAATCAATAAAGAGAACACCATTTGAGATAATGGAGAAGTAATGTAAAAATAAAGGAAAAAGATCTCGGGCAAAACGAATGAATAAATTAAGAAGGCTCCGCCAAAGAAGAATAAGCCAAGGCTTAACCAAGAAGAGACTCGACTTAATAAGGCTGGGTCAAAAAGAATAAACCAAGAAAACGACAAAAAGGAAATAAAGCTTGACAAAGATGAATCATCCAAAGAAGACTCATCCAAAGGAAAACCCTAAGAGGGACAAAGAAGATATGTTCGTATGAACCTTGAAGAAAATCCCAAGAGAGAAAGAAGAGATAGATCTGGCCGAATCCTGAAGAAAACTCCAAGAGGGAAACAAGAGATAGATCCGGCCGAATCCTGAAGAAAACCCCAAGAGGAAGAGAAGAGATAGATTCGTTTGAATCCTAAAGAAAACCCATAAGAGGGAAAGAAGGAAGAATAAAGTAGAAGTCAAAAGGCCCATCATCAAGTATAGACTTTTTGTCATACCCGATGGTGCCAATCGCCCATCGTCAAGTATAGACTTTTTGTCATACCCGACGGCGCCAATCGCCCATTGTCAAGTATAGACGTCTGTCATACCCAATGGTGCGAACTATTTTTAATTCATACAACGCAGCAAAGCAGGAAGGAATCAGAATAAATCAAAGCGAAATGCCAAAAAACCAGAGTATAGATTTACTCTAAATAAAGGCAAAACACTAAAAAACCAGAGTATAGATTTACTATAAATAAAGGTGAAACGCCAAAAAATCAGAGTATAGATTTACTCTAAAAACAAAAGCGAAAAGCCAAAAACAGAATTTAGATTTAAAGGCGAAATATCAAAGATCAAAATCAACTCAAAGCAAAATGCCAAGGCGAATCAACTAGATAAAGTAAAATAAAGCGAAAGGCGAATAAACTAAACAAAGTAAAATAAAGCGAAAGAAAGGAAAAACGCCAAGAAATAGAGAAATGCAAAAGAAAGAGAAACGCCGAAAAATAAGAGGATTGCGAAAAAAAGGAAAAACACCAAAAAGTAAGAGGAATGCGAAAGAAAGGCGAAACGCCCAAACAAAAGGAATGCGAAAGCGCTCAAATCAAAAGAAATTAGGATACGTACCCAAATCAACGAATCACAGGCAACTTGCCCAAATCAGAGGAACAAATCTTAAAAAGGTTGGAAATTCGTCCAAAAAAAATCGAATATCAACAAAATTCAAATAAATTAAATGACCTGATCTCAAAAACAGGCATAAATACTCTATGTGATCAGTGTATTTGTTGAGGAGCTCGAAGGACTCATATCTGTCCAAAGAAGAAAACAAAACTCTCAAAATGAAAAAAATTGCAAACAAGAAGAGTCACCTCGAAGAAACAATTACTCATTAAAAGAGTAAATATCAGCTGGAATAAAAGACTTCAATCAATGAAGATAAAGAAAAGCACAAAGAACACATAAATGTTGAAATCCGAAAACCAAGAAAAGAAGAATGAACATCAAGAATAAAGAGGAATAAACAATAAACTTAAAATCACAATCAACGAAGATCAAGTACTTGAAGAGAAAAACACAACAAATCAATTGGGAAAAAAGGAGCAATGTAGTAAATAAAGAAAAGACTCAACGGAGTCCTAAAGAAGAAAGGTTCAAAATCAAGAAGAAAAAAGAAAGACTCGACCAAGTCCTAATCAAAGAAGGTTCTCCTCATAAAGGGTTCCACCCAAAAGAAGAATAAAAGTTTTTCCAAAACGAGGGAACACCCAAAGATAAGGGCTCGCCCAGTACAAAGACTTCGCCCACTGATGAAGATTCATCTAGTATAAAGGCTTCACCTAACGACAAGCAGTCGCCATATAAAACAATAAAAAGAAGACAATAAGTCTCGCCAAAAGGAACGAATCTCGCCAAACAAGGGGCTCGCCGAAAAGGATTCATCAGGAGAAAACGAAAGGACGATAAAAGAAGAAAGAAAAGGAACAAAAGTGTCACCCTAAACAAAGAAGAAAGCAAAACAGAAACACTCAAAGCTACTTTAATGATTACCTGAGAAACCAAACACGAGAATTGGAGATTGAAGATGAGACTAAAGGCAAAGCGACTTTCAAATAGTCAAGAGCAAGAATATAGTCAAAATGGACACTTGTCTTAAGTTCAAAAGCAACGAGGAATAGACAAACAACACGTGGCAGAAAAATGGAATCTTACTAGAGAAACGACTCGCCCAAATATGAAACAACTCGGCTCCAAAAGAGCTACAATTTAATAAGGCATGAATACCAAGACTTTAGCTCACTTGAGGGGGGGGGGGGGGGCTAATGATGGATACCGAATCCTATCCTAACTACAATGAAACCGAGTCGCAGGAGATCCATTCTCAGACGATACCGGACTCCCGCCAGAAGAATCAAACATATAAGAAAGAAGGCCGAATCCACAAGATCCGCCGTGATATCAATCAAACAAGGCAAAGACCGAATCCCAGAGGACTCCGACAGAGCGCGTTGATCCCGGGACTAGGATAGATCGCCAGATCTACTACATAATCTCGAAGTATTTTTCCTATTTGGACACAAACTCCAAATTAGGAAGATAACTTCTAACTTAGAAAGACGAGACTATTTAGGAAGACGTTCCTAAATAGGACTCATGTCTGAATAAGGAATCACACTCCTAATTAGGGTGAAACCCTATTAAATAGGAATCACTTTCCTATTCCATATCTATAAGGTATTCATTCGACTACTATAAAAGTACCTTGAGGTATGCCTAAACACATAACATATTACAATTACAATACCCTCTTAAGCTCAATACTGACTTAAGCATCGGAGTGCCCATCGGACAACCACCGTTCGATGAGCAGTCTAACCCCTGTTTTGCAGGTTAAAGGCTATCAAAGGAAATTCATGACCCGTCACGAAGACCGGATCCATCAATTAAGACTAGAATAATATGAATATTTGTTTTTAATAAATCTGAGGATTTTACTATCAAATCACATACTTAATGACTTTAGGAAGATTTAACAATTCAAATAATTATTATAATTTAAAATGATAATGAAATGCAAACTTATTAATAATAAAAATGATAAATCAATACATAATAAACATAATTGACCCAGTGTATATCACTAACAAATTTACTATCAATTTTTGATGTTACAGAGATAGAATTCAAACCCCCGCTCTCTTAAGTACAATTTTGAGTGGAGTAACTGTTAAGTTATTTACTCAATAGTAGCTAATAAAACTTAATTTATTCTTTTCATGTCGTTGAAGTTGACAAAATTAATTTAATTTTTTTTTATATTTTATTAAGAACAACGATTCATTTTTCCTCTTGAACCTTGCATGAAAAATCAACTAAAGCAAAGTTCATGTCCTTTAAAAAACAATATGAATTACTCATTTTATCCCTTCAATGTTAAATTGATCGATAATGTTTCGGCTCCTCAGCTCCAATTTGTATACAATGTGCCAATCATTCGTATGCCACATGCCAATGTAGGCCTATCTTGGATGACTAAGACACCTCTAAGTGCATCAAGAGGTTGTGGATTCGAACCACACTTCAGTAACTAACAAACTAACAATTCAGATTCAAAAAGAGTCGACTACCATATTTGACCAAAAAAAAAAATTCTTATACCTCGTCATTTAGGGTGGGGGGAGGGACGAGTTAAAATGTCAAGCTCATGATTTTTTTTCTCAAAATCTTAAATTCGACATAATCATCATTAAGACTAGAATAATATGAATATTTACTTAATGACTTTAGGAAGATTTAGCAGTTCAAATAATTATTATAATTTAAAATGATAATAAAAATGCATATCACTAACAAATTTACTAACAATATTTGATGTTACAGAGATAGAATTCAAACCCTCGCTCTTTTGAGTACAATTTTGAGTTGAGTAACTGTTAAGTTATTTACTCAATAGCTAATAAAACTTAATTTATTCTTTTCATGTCGATGCAGTTGACAAAATTAATTTAAATTTTTTTATTTTTTATTAAGAATACAGATTCATTTTTCCTCTTGAACCTGGCATGAAAGATCAACTAAAGTAAAGTTCATGTCCTTTAAAAAAACAATATGAATTACTCATTTTATCCCTTCAATTTTAAATTGATCGATAATTTTTCGGCACCTCAGCTCCAATTTGTATATAATGTGCCAATCATTCGTATGCCACGTGTCAATGTGGGCTAATTTGGATGGTTAAGGCACCTCTAAGTACATCAAGAGGTTGTGGATCGAATCACGCCTCAGTAACTAACAAACTAACAACTCAGACTCTAAAAGAGTCGATTATCATCTTTGACAAAAAAAAAAAAAATTCTTATACCACGTCATCTGGGGTGGGGGGGAGGGACGAGTTAAAAGCTCGTGATTTTTTTTTTCTCAAAATTTTAAATTCGACGTTCTTCTGTTAAGTTCGAGGGACAAAATAAACCATTGATGATTTTATTATAATAAAATCTTGGAGTTGGGTAAGTTCAGTAACTCTTAGACATAAAAATTCACAATTACAAATCCTAATATATTTCCCCTGACCTAAAAAAGGATTTGTACTTATAGATTCTATGCATATTTAACTGCCAATGCATTGAATCAGATATTAAACTAAAACCTCATCACTCAAGTGTGGGACTTTTAATCCTTAGCCTTGAGAGTCACTCCAAAATGCTGGCTAGGTTCACCGACAAATCCAATTAAGTATCAAGATGGGGCATGAACACATATATATCTTTTGATTGCAAGTAGCTAGAGATAACCACCACAATCATTCATATTATGGAAGATAAGAATTCATCCTTATCACGTAAGAAATAACAAAAGTTCATATAATTCTATATTTTTATACCAATGAATTATAAATAAAATAATATAAACGCTAAACGATATTTTTTGTTAGGTTGTAGATTATATTTTTTCCATAAATATTCTTTCTTTCCGAATAATCAAAAATAAAATTCTATATTTTTATTTAGGATTAATGTCATAAAAATTCAACAACTTTATACGTTTTCTCAATTTAATCACGTTCTTTAAAACTTCTCATAAACATACACCAACTTTTACTTTTTTTCAAATTCATACATGGTGTTAACGTGTCACTCATTCATTGGTAAAAAACAACTCACACCTTAGCAAATTGCACCAATGAATGAGTGACACGTCAGCATCGTGTATGAATTTGGAAAAAAATGAAAATTGGTGTATGTTTTTGAGAAGTTTTAAAGAACGTGATTAAATAGAGAAAACATATAAAGTTAGGTGAATTTTTATAACATTATCTCTTTTATTTATCTAAGCTTTCTTTCAAGTTTTTTATTCATACAAATTTTATATAAACACAAATTTCCTTGCAAATATACTCAAAGGTTTGAATTGTTTGACAATTAGAATTTACTGACTAGGATGCCATATGTATGGAGAAAACGGTCACGTACCATCATGGTATGTCAGCCTAACTGGTTAAATTAGATTTTTCAAAATTGGCTATCATTACAACAAAAAATTGAAAATTGGAATATTACAATATAAATTAAAATTTTACTTAAAATTGCAACAATGCAAAAAGGTTTGTATTTAATTTGTTTTTAAGCCTATTTTAAAGGCCAAATGTTGTAAAAAAGGCCAAACCTTTCATAATAATTTCACAAAAGTCCTGACCTTTCAATTTTGTCGATTTTGGCCAAAAACAAATTATTTGATTTCAATTGTGTCCAACTCTCAATTTGATTTCAATTTGCCCATGTGACGCCTATTTAGCGCCTATGTGGCATGCCAAATATTGAAAGGTTAGGACTTTTGTGAAACCAAATAATTCATTTTTGGCCAAAATCGACAAAATTGAAAGATCAGGACTTTTGTGAAACCAAATAATCAGTTTTTGGCCAAAATCGACAAAATTGAAAGGTCAGGACTTTTGTGAAACTTTTATAAAAGGTTTGGACTTTTTATAACATTTGGCCTATTTTAAAAGGCAGTTCAACTTTAAACAACTATATTGACCAAAAAGTAGTGATGTAGCAAGTAAAATTGAGGAATCATACTAAAAATTGCAAATGCAATGATGACTAATTATTAAGCAATCAACTAATTAGAATTAAAAATCAGAATGAATTCATTCCACCAAACACAAAATACAAATAAGAGTACTGCCAGCTAGGTTGCAGTGTAAAGACAGAGTTGATGCACGTTGTTCAATTATAGATTACTTGCTAATCTTTCTGTTTCCGATTTGGATTTTTTCTTACATTAAGAATCTTGTAGCAACCCAAGCTCGTGCATTTCCTTAAATATCACTATTCATTGTCTCTTAACTACTCAATTAAATCGGTGCCGTAAACCTAAGTTCCAAGAAGCTTCGTGTTGTAAGTTTTGTACTAATTGTACTTGAATGGATTAATGTTGCAAACCAGCCACAGTAAACCAACATTTTTTCTATCAAAATCCTAAAATTTTCATTGCTCAATAAAAGAGAATATATTCTTAATAATATATGGTCAAATGCGACTTAGAATTTTTCTATAATCTCTTGATTTTCTAATAAGGCCTAATGGTAAAAAAAATACAAACCTTTACGACTTGTTGCAATAATATCCAAACCTTTTAATTTTTGCAATAATATCCATATTGCATTTTTTTGTTGCAATAATATCCAAATTGTATTTTTTTGTAGCAATAATAGTCAAATTGATGGCTAAACTTGTTGTTTTCAATTAAGATATTAGGCTATTATTATGTTTTGATGTATAATAATATAGTAAAAGTTCCAAAAAAATGGCAAAAAATTCAAAAAAATTCACATAAAAAGTGCAATTTGGATATTATGCAACAAAATAATGCAATTTGGATATTATTGCAAAAATTAAAAGGTTTGGATATAATTACAACAAGTCGTAAAGGTTTGAATTTTTTTTGCCATTAAGCCTTCTAATAAACATACTACATATTCTGTGAATGAGTGAGAAGATTTATTATGAGGTCTACTAGCAAAACAAAAACTAACACTATCGAAACATTGAGCTAGAAAATACTGTAAACGAAAAGGGGCTAAAAGACGAATTTGTACAAAATAATAATATTTATTGTATTCAATAAAAATTAATTATTAAATTTTTTTAATTTGTGAAAAGAATATTTTTTTTGTTTAAATATAACATTAAACCCTATTTAGTATACATGCTTAAATATAAGTATTGATTTGGACCTTTTTAAGTGGAAAAGGGTCAATTTAATGTTTAAGGGTGGAATTGAAAACGAAAGGTGTGAATTTGGGTAAAATTGGAGATTTTACAACGTCAGGGTGCAAACGAAAAGGGGCTAAAATATTAAAGATAATCCCACATTGATTAGAAGAACAAATATAAATGAGTTTATAAGTGTGAATGTTTAACCACTTATTAACTAGTTCTAGTTATTTTGGTTATGGTTGAACCTAAACACTCTCATAAGCATGTGGGTAGATTGTCACATTTTCACCAATTTATAATTAATTACTCCCATCGATTTATCAAAAATAATATTTCTAATATAAAAGGTGTAGGTTTTTTTTTAGGAGATTAGCCTTTTTTTTATACCAAAATGCTAAACGTATTTTTGCTCAATAAGAGAGGATACATCCTTAACAATATACAGCCAAGTGTGATTTGGAATATCTTTTATAATTACTTGATTTTCTAATTAATTAGGTTAGCGAGTAGCTCGAGCTCGGCTCAAATTTTTCCAGCCGATCTCGAATTTTTTTCGAGTCGATCTCGAGTAACTGACGAGTAGTTCAACTAGTTTACACCGCTAGGTTTACCTGCATGTGCAGTATGTGACTGATTTTCATTTTTGTGATTGCCTCATATGAAATAAGGTAACGAAAACCTGCTTTCATCAGTAAACTGCCAAATTAAATAAACATATAATTTTATTGATTAAAATTTTAAAAGTAATGTTTAAATAGCTATTTTTTTTTGTTGAAGATAGGATTTGTTTTGTTGCAAATTGCCCTTTTTTTCTCAATACACTTAGATAATAAGGTTAGAGATTGGCCATTCTATGTGAGACAATCTGCCAAAGTACGTTGTAAATAACATGTACTTTGGCATCTCTATTCCGTACCTAAAGCACTCATTTCATTATTTTATGGCCACTTCTATATATTCCTTTGGAAAAAGAAAAAAAAATATAAACAGTTTACGATTTACGAATAATAAAAGAATCATAAGTGAGTGATGCATAATTTTGTTTATCCTTCCAACTCATGCCTATATTCGCGTTAACTCGTCATTGGAGTCATATACGTGGACAAAACTTCAAAAATAAACTGTACTTACCATATGATTGTTGTCGTTATTATGAAATATTTTATTCATTAGCTTGAGGCTTTCCATCAGAAATTTATCAATACCAATTAAATTAGGCTTAATTACTTAAAAACCATCCACCTTAATTTTTTTTCGTTTATACCCTAATTTAAAAAAAAAATTATTGATACCCTGACGTATGTGTTTATGTTTCACCTCTACCTCGAGGCACTAAATTAACCTCTTTTCATTTAAAAAAAGTTTTAAATAATTTTTATTTTTGAACATTTTAAAGATGAAGTATTTCTTTGTATTTTTTTTAATAAAAAAATATATAAAATAATCCTTATATTTAGTTGTTTTCAATAAATTATCTTTACTTTTGAATTTTGGGGTAGAGGTGAAACGTAAACACATACGTCAGAGTATAAATGAATTTTTTTCTAGATCAGGGTATAAACGAAAAAATAGTTTAAGGTGGGTGGTTTTTAAGTAATTAAGCCATTAAATTACACATAATTTGTTGATTACAATTTTTTATTAGAACGTGAAATGCTATAAAATAATATAATTAATGCTTTCTTTTGAATTAATTTGTTGTAAATTGACACAATTACTTTATAATTTTTATAGAACGTGAAATGCTATTAAATAATATAATTTATGTTTTGTTTTCAATTAATTTGTTGTAAATTGACACAATATTACTTTATAATTAAAAAAACGATATACGAGCCTAAATTTATAAATTTTTATACATAAAACAACCAATATGAGAACTACAAAAAATATAATATTAATTTTCTTTTGATAAATAGGGACGGAAGAGCGTTTGTGGGAGGAATAGAACCCACAACTTGGATAGTTTGCTGTCCACCACTTATACTACTTGAGTTATAGTTCGTTGGATTTAAAAATGCTAATGTAGGATTTATTTTAAAAAGTTTATCAATCAAATATTTTATAAGTAACGTTAACATGTTGTTGTTTTTAAATTTTAAAAAAAGTAACATTATTAAAAATATATTTACTTTTTATAAAAATTTATTGATCTCATTACTGGTGTCTAAAATTGCGAAAATTCAAAAGTTAATATTCAAACTGACAAAATTGAAAGTCTGTGTTAAAATTACAAACCCGCTAAATTAAAGTTCGTGATTTTTTTAAGAAATTAAGCCTTTTTGTTATTATTAATTATTGGTAATTTTAATTTTCTTATTGTTAATAACATTTTATTAGAAAAATTTCATTGATTGTCTTTTAACTTTATCTATTTCTTTAATTTTAGGTGAAATGATTTTTTTATATCCAGAATTTTAACTATTTTATCAAATATATTTTTAAAATATAATTTGAACATTCTAATCCGCCGATTATATGAACTAGGATAAACATCTATTTTTGGAATTAATGGTTTTAAATTTCTAATTCCATTAATGATTATTTTAAATAATTGATCTTTTTTTTATTTACAAAGAGGAATTTTGATTTTGAAATGAGGGTTATGTGCACAAAAATAGATTTAATTTGAATGTTGGATATGTTTGTCCAATTCATAATATTGGCGGACCAAATGTTCAAATTACTTTTAAGGATATACTTGATAAATTGTTCAAAGTTATGAAAATGAAAAAAAAAACAATTTGCTTTAAATTTAACTTTTAATTATATTTTATTCCCTTTTATTTAGTGACCTAATTGTAAAATAAAATAAAATAAAACTGTTATGCTTATTTATAATTTAAACCAAACCTTTAATTTTTATAACAGTATTCTAATTTTATTTTTATGTTGCAATTCTATTAAATTTTTTCGAATTAATTTAATTGTCTCAATTTTTTAGTTGAATTTATATACTACTACATAATTAGAAAAAATATTTTTTTGTAATTTCAAAATTTAACTTCTAATCTAAAATAAATAAAAAATGATGTTAAATCTAATTTTAAATTTTTTAATTTTCGGTGGTTGAAGTGAAATAATATGTAAGTTTGAAGCTAAAAATAATTATAAAAAATCAAATAAAGTAATATTGTATTATATTATATTTAGCTGAAAAATTAAAAGAATTAAATTAATTGAAAAAATGGATAAGATGGCAACATTTCCTTCTCCTGTTTCTTCTGTAATTTTTTATCTTTCCTTTTTGGATTTGAAAGAGGAAGATGTTGTAACATTGGTACTACTAATTGAAGGTTTGATACCAACTCTTGTGATCAGATTGATATGCGCAGCGAAATTGAAACCATTCTGTATGCATTTAATTGTAGATTTGATCAAACAGACAACAATATAGCAAAAATAAACAAACAACATAAGAAATTTATGTGATTCAGTAATTACACTTATATTAACGGACGAAAGAATCGAGTCACCCACTAATCATTAAAATGAGCACAAAATTGGTAGAAAATAATAGATAACATCTCTAGTAAATATGCCATTAGAAGAAAACAAAGCTCACAAAATGTTTAACTATTTATAAGAAATAACTCAAAAGGATTAGGATAAACTATATTTCTCACATTACACACACTCATTTTAAACGTCAAGATAGAAAGAGAACTTTCACCAAACGTTTGACTTTCTTTAGGTCATTTAACCTTATTCTTTAGGACTAAGGTTTTTTTTTATATATACCTTGTGAACCTCTTTGTTCAAATGCTTACCGGAAGAAAAAAAAACAGAGAGAAAGAGAGAAACAATAGTAGTTTCAAAGTTCCAAAGAATAAAAAATATAAAGAGATCGATCAAGAAAAAGAAAGTTTTACAAAAATGGGCAATAGCTTAAGGTGTTGTCTGGCTTGTGTTCTTCCTTGTGGAGCTCTAGACTTGATCCGAATAGTTCATCTCAACGGCTCCGTAGACGAAATAACACATCCAGTCACAGCCGGTGAGATCCTCAAAGCAAACCCTAATCATGTTCTAAGCAAACCATGTTCTCAAGGAGTTGCTCGTAAAATCTTAATCCTCTCCCCCGAATCGGAGCTTAAACGAGGCAGTATATACTTCTTGATTCCGGCTTCTTCGTTGCCCGAAAAGAAAAGGAACAAGAAATCCTTAAGAAAGAGCAAGAAATGCAACTCTGATGATATTTCAGATTGTAAATCATCCCGTCGCGATGGCCGGACCGGTCGTGTTGGAGTGTGGCGGCCTCATCTAAGGAGCATCTCTGAAGACTAACAAGTTTTTTTTTTCTTCCGGAAATTTAATTATTGGTTTGTGGATAATTTTTTTTCCTAAAATTTCTTGTTTCAGTCTGCGAGTAATAATAGCAGACTCTGAATTTCAATTGCTTCATGGAAGAAATTATAGGATTTGTATTCATGCCATGAATTGTAAGTAAAATCTGGTTGGTAATTGTTTATGATCGGAAACATATTTTGTTGTTTTATTTCTCTCGTAATAGTTGATTCTCATCAATTGTGTATGTTCTTTTTCTCTTTACTGATTTTGATTCAATCCATTTTTTTTCCTGAGTGAGGTTTAATTGTTCATTTTTTGAACATGAAACAACCTCTAATATAAAAAATTTCATTCTAAATATTTTATTCAATACCTGATCCATTGAACCTTTTTTTCCAGTATCTCATAATTGATTGAACTTTATGAAATATTTAAATAAATTTTAAATATGAAGGTGAGTTGATAAAGTTTTTTTTGACTTAAGCGAATTTGCGGGTTTATATATATGCACCATTTCAAAGTTAGAATTTTATCTCTCGTAAGGGACGTCCTAACTCAGGCGAGAATTGTTTTGAATGTATAAAAATTAAAGTTGTCATTTCATAGTTTGGATCAATCTAGCACACTTCATTATATCTAATACCAAAAAATAAATAAAATTAGTCATACTAAGATATATTTTTTATATATATAATTTCATTTAAATTATTTAGAAATTTTATATAACTAAAATTTATTATTCTCTTTCTTTAAAATTAACTTAAACTGTTTTAATTATTCCTGATTTTTTTGGTAGATAGATGTTATATTTATCTTAATCAATTATAGTATATTTTATTAGAAGAAAATTAAAATCGCTAAACGACACAAACTCATTACCTTTTTATGTAAATATAAGTGTGGTAATTTTTTTTTATAAATTTACTCATATTATGTAGATGAACTAATTTTATCAATATTTGTTTTTCAAACTACATCAAATGGCATAAGCGCTGGATAACAATTTATTAGATCGTGGGTTTAATTTTTTCTACAAACGTTCTTTATTTCCAATATATAAAAACAGTATATGATTGTCTCTCTAATTAATTATTGTAGTTAATATGTGTGTGTGTGTGTTAAATATTTTATGTTTCAAACTATTAAATTATTTATCTCTTATAAAAAAAGTAATTATTATTAATTAATATAGTTCAATTAATTTATAATTAAGAGTGCGTTTAATGATAATTTAAAATATCAATAATAATAATTAAATAAATTCATTCAAATAATTGGTATATATAATAAACTTAATTATCAACTATCTAACTATCAGCAGCAACTAAAATAAACTGACTGACCATTTTAAAAATCTTTTCATCGTTTTAATTCGAAAGCATATAGTTTGTTTAATTACATCATGGATTTAACTTTTGCAACAATAGCTAGATGCATTTCGGATGAAAGAATTGGCCAAAAAAAGATAATATTTCCATTGTGGCTCCGACATTCAAATAATTACATAGTTTTTCTTTAGTTTTTAAAAGGTTATAATAAAATTAAAAAAAATATAAAGATGGTGATTAGATATATAATTAACTCTTACAATAATTTTCTGTTACGTTATTTTCCGTTAATCTTGTAAGTAAAATTTTGCCGAATTTTAAATCGGTAATAGATTTGATTTTTTTTTTAAAGGTGAAAATTTTATATAATAACTTTTAAAAGTCGTGATTAGAATACAAAAATATATAAAAATAGTGATTTAATATAGATTTTGACCCTAGCTAATTTTATATCAGAAATTCTATTCAACTTAAATGTATGTGATGATTTTTATGGTCAAACTCCAAAACATTTTAAATTTTTCAGAGTAAAAATATTAATCAGATCCTCTCTTATTAATATCTAGTGGATAATTTTAGTTTTAAATAGGAAAAAAAAAATATGTCCCTAATTATATATGATTGTCTTAAAAATCAAGTTGCTCTACCATATTTAAAAAGGTATTGAAATGCATTGAATATTTTTGCAAACGGTTGAAATGAGCTTTTCCTTCTAACAACATAGAAAAATCATTATTTTTTACTTATGTGGAACTCAATGTAGCGTTTTGAACTTGAGGTGATTCAGATATACGCTCAATGTTTAATTTTATCTTTTAAATATGCTCTTTATTTATGAAAAGGTTCAAATGTACTCGTTTAATATGAAAAATATTCAAATGTACTCTTTTAATATGAAAACATTCAATTATCACCATGACACTATGTAAAGTGCGTCATAGAGACCTATAAATACATGTGTACACATGCTGAGAAGATTAATGCATTTCTATAGTTTAAACATTTGCTTACACTCATTCACTTTACAAATTATTAAGTTGAGTATTAGAGCGGTTATCAGGTAAATCTGACATGAAGCTTTTTGAGCTTACTCCATTCCTTGTGCATGGAATTGTCTGTTGAAGTCTTTCAGATTTCGGTCTGTAACCAGGGAAATTAATGTATCTTGAGATTAGCAATGTAATCGAGTAGAGTCGAAGCAGAACTCCATCGATCAGGTTTGAGGTCGACTCGATTCTAACATTTAAAATTATGCACTTGATTCAAACTCGAGCGAGTTTTATTCTAGAGGATTGACCTCCAATTCGGTAGAATATTTGAAACTCTATCTTGATTCTACTCGATTATCTATGTAAATATTTATTAATTTAATTTTATAGAAAAGAATAGAACAATAAATTACTAAGACTCGATTAGGCTTGTGGACCTATCAAGTGGGTTAGTATGATGGTCAAATTTGATTAGAAAATAACTTCATATAGTAGTTCGAACTCGACCCTTTATTAATAAAGTTGATTTGAATACTTATTGTGTTAATCCTAAATAGCTCGAATACCTTGTGAGTTGATACACCTCGTTTAAACTCCTAATTAAGTCGCTCTGGTTCAAGTTTACACGAATGATATATAAAATGTTTTATACATGAAGGGTATATTTGAACCTTTTATATATGAAGAACATATTTGAATTTTGAACTACTTCAAGTTCTAGGCGCTACATCATATTTCACGTAAATAAAAATTCACGATTTTTCTGATTGTGTTAGAAAGAGTGGTTTATTTGAGCTATTTTCTTTAAGTGTGTTTCAACATCTTTCTAAAAATGGAGGGACAATTTGATTTTTGGGTCAAATATGAAGGGCATTATTTAACCCATTTTAATTCTAAATATTATATAGCTATAAGTTGAACCATTTCAATGATTGACATGATTAGCTCTAATGACCATTAATGTTATTATATCTTCCTTTTTGTTGAACTTTTGTGTCCAACTAACACAAGCTTTCATGGAGCTCTTGATGAGAATAGAATAGATATATAAGTATGTAATTGTCGATTGACATGGTGTCATGCCACTTAGATTGGAACCAGTTGTTTTTATTATTACTTATTCTCCCACATAACAGAACACTAAGGTCAAAATGTGTTAATGTTCAAATAACTAGGCAGTTGATCATTGCCAACAAGAAGAGGGAATAACGGGCAACACAAATTGCTAAAATATAAAATTTCATGCCAATGAATTACATAAAATTAAACTCTTAATATTTCTCAAATAGATTATTGAAAAGATTACCTCTTCATCTCATTTGAAAAAAAATATTTTATTCTACACAATTTTAAAAATAAATTTTATGGTGAAAAAAAATCAAACTTTTAAATTTTGTCGCAATTTAATTTAAAATCTTTTAACTTTTATGATAATAGCCACGGTATTTTTTGTTGTAACAATAGTCAAATTACACTTTTTGTGCGAAAACTTTTGAACAGTTTTGAGTTTTTTCGCCACTTCTTATGATTTTTAATATATCATTATTTATGAAAAATAATAATAGCCTAATTGAAAATGACAAATTTGACCACCAATTTGGCTATTATTGCAACGGAAAAATACAATTTGGCTATTATTACAAAAATTAAAAAGTTTGAATTAAATTACAACAAACCGAAAAGATTTAAATGTTTTTCACCATTAAGCCTAAAAAATATAAATACATTGAAATTATATTTAATAATTAATCATTTATAATTTACTTTCAAACATTTAAATAAGGAAAGATAAACAAGACAAAATTTAGGTTTAAAAAGTATACAAACTTCAGTGAGACTCTTATTAAATGAAAAATTATAAAAGTGACAATAATTTTCTATAAATGGGACAGAAGGAGTAATAAATATTTTGCTATTTGACTATTCATAAATGATAAAAGGCATTCAAACAAAAATCAATCTTTTTAAATTTTTTATTGATATATATCTCAAATTTTTTAAATCATCAATTTTATTTTATTTCATTTCTCAATTTTTAATTTTAACTGTACTTGTTTTTAAAAATTAGGGTTTTTTTTGTCTGAAAGAAATCTAAATATATCCTTAATATGTAGCATTTAGTCTAAATAATCTCTTAATATTTTAAAAAGTACTACAAATTAGGACTATTTGACGAATATGAAAGACATTAGAAAAATTAGTTTTATAAATAATTACAACTGAAAATGAAAACAAAAAAAAATGTTATAATGAAGAATTAACAAATCCTAACGTTTCAATTTTATAGTGATTTAATCTCATTGCTCAAAACGTTATAACGGGATTTGATTTATAACATTTTGTTACAATTTTTTTTATAACATTTTGAATAGTGGGATTAAATCATTACAAAATCGAAACGTTAATTTTTTTTTACCAGTATCTTTTTACAAAAATTAAAATTTTATATACAAAGAAGAAACTTGAAGATTTAAAAAACAAAAAACAAAAAACCCTTGGAAAGATAAGTTATTTTTGGGTCCTCGACAAATGTAATTAAAGTAAATTGATTCATATTTTTACAATTATATAGAAAATCAATATTCTTCAGATTCTAATATGTAGACATATGTGAGTTTGTAAAACATTTTTTTGATTCAAATGAAATTGTAAGTTCAAACTGCATGTACGTATGTACAAAAATGATCTTGGAAGACAAATTTTTGATTAGTCTATTAGTACGCATCCGTTTAAAACCTTCTATATAAAATTTATCTAGTTAGAGTGGAAATTAATTTAAATATAAAAAATTAAAAAATTATTATGTGATAGTTGTATTATCAGTTTAGGACTCAAAATATTGTACACTTCGAAAAGTAACACTCAAGATTAACTTAATAGATGCAGATGAGGACTTGGCCAAATGGCCAGGTCCTTATACTGTATGAGGTCGGAGGCTCGAATCTCCAATTCTCCTCAGGCTGTAGTTTGTCTGATTTAATTATAAAAAATACATACTAACTTCCGCTAACTTCTGCTAACAACTAACCCTAAGTCTACCTCTAATAAAAAAAACATTAACTTAATAGATACAGATTTGTTACAAGAAAAAATATATTATAGGTAGCCATAGTTTTTGATTTGATGAGACAGAAGCCATGATGGCCCACAACCTCCATGCAATTGCATTATTGTGGATAATAAGAAAATGCCAAAAAGAGTCCTCAAATAGCGACAAAGACAAGCCACATGAAATATAATAAAGAAAAGGAGAAGAAGCTGGCAAATCCTCGTAAACATTTTATCGAATAACTCGGTCTTCACATGGATTTCTTTATTTTATTATCTTCTTTTCAATGCTTTTGGTTCTAAAGATCCTCGCTTCATTTTGTATTTTTTGAACTTTGTTCAGTAACCAATGCATTTTTGATATTTAAGTTATTCTTTAAGTGAGATTTGATAGCTTAAGAGGTTTGATTAATAGAATAAATGCTTAAATAAATAATCATCATCTCTCATATCCTTTATATAGAGGTAAATGGTAGAATTTGTACCATAATTGGATTTGGATCTCTGATTTTAGAGACGAATCTTATTAAGACATGTACTTTGTATTTCTATAAAAAAAATTTATTTATAGAGAAAAATTGACAATTGCACAACTTAAACATAAATAATCCCATAATTACGCCCAACATTTTCTATTTAGATAATTAATCTTTTTTTATTTTTTCTTACAAAATTAACTTTTTTAAATTAGAGAAATACGATTAACAATTAATTAAGGTAACAATCAACTCTGATCAAAGATTCTCCTAAACTTACTCTCAACTTTTAAATCACACAAATCTTTTTTAATTAGAAAAATCTTTAATCCCATAAAATATGTTGATATTCAGTTCTTCAAAAGTGAAATATTACAGAGAATTGCGTCAAACAATAGAGAGCAAAAGCAAGAAATTTCTGTTAATACAAAAGCAAAAAAATTCAGAGAATCCAATCAATTGAAGAGAAAAATGTTGAAGATTCAGCGGCAGACGTGGAGGTCGCTATGGTGGAGGTCGCGGTGATCGATTTGGGTTCCATGATGAAGGTCATCATTCTTTTCAGCGATGTCATCTTTCCAATCTCGTCGTCGTTCTTCCCACCATCAACAGTGGCACCACCAGTGGAGGCGGCGACTATTTTGCTTTAATGATCCTCTTTTTTTCTCATTTAATTTCTTTGTGATTTGAAGAGATTATCTAATTTGATGGTTGTGGATGATGGTGGTTGTCGATGGTGGTCTGATTTTGATGTTGCACTCTTGGTGTTTGAATAAATGCTTATGAGTGTTTGTATTTGTTCCGGGTGTTGGTTAACCAATGGTTAATTTTGGGTGAACTGTTGGTTAACTTGTAATAAATTTTATTTGGAATATATTGTTAATAAATCGTTCATAAATTGCTCGTAAACTTGAATTATGCATTTTAAACAAATTGTATAAAAAAATTATTAATTTTACTTTTAGTATACCATTAGACATAAGTAAAATATGAGTAAAATGCTGACAAATTTATAATCTATTAATTAGTTACCCAATGGTCAACCAAACGATAACCAACTATATACTGAATTAAACTAGTTTATTAGGTTTTAAAAGTTAACTAAAAGCTGATCAAATATTATAAGACAAATTTAACAATAAGTGATGTGTGTATTATATAGAAGATAACTAATGTGAGATGCGTATTTGACAAGTATGTGATAGGAGTATTTTACTCCTATAATTAGGGTCGATTTTACTCGGTTTTTATCACGTTTAGTATTAATTTTGTACATTATTTGGCATTTTTATGTTTGATGGTGTTTGTTAATGTTTCAGTGGAAATAAGATGAAAATCGAGTATTTAAAGCTAATTTATGGTGGATTAAGCGTTGGAGTAAAAGCGTAGCTTGCGGACAAAGGAATTAACATCGTAAAGGAAAGGATTATGAAGTCTCGAACGAAACTTGTGCAGTAAAGAGTTGTTTCCGTTCGAAAAACACTATTCTCGAACGGGAACCATGAAGAAATGGCTTGAGTCTCGAACGAGAAAGCCATTCTCGAACGAGACCCAAGTGAAAAGATGAAGATACGTTCGAAACACATGATGGGCAAACGAGAATTTTCTCTCGGTTAAAGCTTTTTCGAACGAGAATCCAAGGTACGTACGAGAACCATGAAGAATTCAGGCATGTCTCGAACGGGAAAGAGAGGTACGAACGAGAAAGAGTTGAAATTTGCCTAATCAGAATTGGACTTGGACTTAATCTCCTTTTACGACTCCAACCGAAACTCCTATTTCAAATTCGATTCGTCAATCGACTTAGAAGATTCCAGAGCTTCCTCCTCTATATAAAGACTTTGTAATAGACTAGTTTTAAGATATAGAATACATTAGTTTTATTTTCATTCTCTTAAAATAGCGTTTTAGCTTCTGTTTCTCAGCAGTTTATAAGTAATTTATTATTAGTTTCTGAAAAGAACGATTGTGAAGATTTCAAGTTTAATCTAGACGATTCTTCCGAAATTGACAACTCCAGTATTTATTGTTCTAATTATGTTTAATTCTTCATCTTCTTCTTTGTTTAATTTAAGCTTAAGCATGTGTAACTAAATCCTTTGTTCGGGGATTGATATGAACACTTAGATTAGTTTTCGAATTGGATTAGGATTTATTACGTGAGTAAAATTGTGTTTTAATTACTAAGATTAATGCTTGAATTAATTTGATCACTTAGTTCATGATTTTGTGTTTAATTAACTAATTGAGAGATTGTTAATTAAATAGACATAGGTAATTAAAAACTTAGAGGGAAACGCCGTGAGAGCGGGTTGGAATTTAGGTAGTCGTTGAGTTTGCTTCATAATTACAATTTAGTTATTTAATTCAGTTTTAATATTGTGAGAGCAAGTTAATAATTGATTAGCTAATTAGGTTGTGATTTTATTTGAATCTTTGAGGCTTGAGAGAGCGGGATTCGGTGCATTAGAATAGCTCGATTCATAATAAAATCACTAGATAAATTTTGATCCATTCTTCTACTAGTTTATTTGGAATTATCAATCCTTGAGCTTTTTACCATTATTGTTTAAACTTCAATTTATTTGTTTGATTTCAGATTTTTAGTCTAATTACTTGAGTTAATTTACTTAAGATTATAATCAGTTTACACAAATCCATTTATTTTCCTACTAGCCAATTAAAGAATATTAGAAATTAGTTGTTTAGTTCATTGTTCCTTGTGGGATCGATACTTGGTCTTCCAAGTTATATTACTTGCGCGATATTGTACACTTGCGATTATTTGCCAACAAGTTTTTGGCGCCGTTGCCGGGGAGCAATTGCGATTAAATTAATTAAAAGTATCTTATTCTTAGATTGAGTTAGTTATCGTTATACTTTGTGATTCTTGGATTTTACGTTGGTTTTCTTGTTTGTGTTTGCGCAGGAATTTTGGTTAGTGTATGCCTAATACACGACGTGCCAAAAAACCGCTAGAACTGTTTCAGTCAGATTTGACATCCTTCGAAAGAAGTATCCGAAAAACAGCGCGGAAATCCAAAACAATGGAGGACGACCGTAACCCTCCGTTGAATCATGAGGGGATTGTTCCACCACCACCACCACCACATGATGGCCTAGCTCTTAATAGGCCAAACGCGAGGGTTGTCCCTCTTCCCGAAAGACGTACCTTGGGTGAATTCTTCTTACCCAACGTGGACAACGCCAACTATGGATGTTTTGCACCTCCAATCCTCGCTAACAATTTTGAAATCAAGCCGGAAACGATTCAACTACTAGAAAGTCGTTGCCAATTTTATGGATTGGAACGCGAGGATCCAAACGCTCATCTTTCAAAGTTCACGGAGGTGTGCAACACATTCAAAATCCATAATGTGACGGAGGACCAAATCAAACTTCGACTTTTCCCTTTCTCTTTGAGGGATAAGGCAAGAAATTGGATTCAATCACTTCCAAGCACCTCAATCACAACATGGAAGCAATTGGCACAAGCTTTTCTCAATAAGTATTTCTCTATGGGTAAGACCGCGAGAATGACCAAGGAAATTATAGATTTTCTCCAATTACATGGTGAATCTCTATACCAAGCTTGAGAACGCTTCAAAGAGCTTCAAAGAAATTGTCCGCATCATCATTTAGGGAGGGAGCATCTTGTCTCTATTTTCTACAATGGTACCAATAAGGGTACACGGGCAACGATTGATGCGGCATCAGGAGCATCACTTATGAAGAAAACTTATGATGAGGCCAATAACTTGCTAGAGGAACTCGCTACAAATAGTTGTTCTTGGTCAACCGAGCGGTTGAGGCAACCACCTCAAAAGGGAATAATGACCCTCGAGCAAACCCAAGAATTTGAAGCAATGAAAGCGAAGAATGCGACACTTCTAGCACAACTCGAGATGTACAAACAACAAGCAAATCAAAGGAATGCTCAACTTGCGGTAGTTCAAATGGGTTGCGAGACTTGTGATGGGCACGATCATTCGGGAATGGATTGCCCCGTCCTACATCAAAACTCAAATGAGCAAGTCAACTATATCAATGGGCAAAGGCAAGGCAATGACCCATATTCCAACACCTATAATCCGGGGTGGAGGAATCATCCTAACTTTTCGTGGAGGGAAAATTCGGGTCAAGCCAATGCCAACCCAAATATGGGAGGAGCAAATTTTCAAGGAGGAAACCGTGGTCCACAAAACCAAGGCAACTTCAACAACTACCGACCACAACACCCACCCGGTTTTCAAAATCGGAATACGGATGAGGGGAGCAAAATTGACAAGCTTATTGAGGAAGTTAGAACCGGTTTTAAGAACCAAGCTTCCGTCAATCACCATCTCGAGACTCAAATTTCTCAACTTGCCATCTCGCTTCAAAATAGAGCTCAAGGGGGTTTACCGTCTACAACGGAATCAAATCCAAGAGAGCAAGTCAAAGCTATTGAACTCCGAAGCGGGAAAGAACTTGAGGATCCACATGCAAGTAAAGAGAAAGCGATCGATCTAACAACGGGAACAAATGAGGAGGAAGTAACCGAACTTCCATATGTTAAACCGCCACCTCCTCCTCCATTTGTGCCGAAGGTCCCTTTTCCGGGACGATTGAAGAAGACGCCGGATAACCAAAAATTCCATAAATTTCTGGAAATTTTTAAGAAACTCCAAATCAATATAAGCTTTGCGGATGATTTGCGTGAGATGCCTCAATACGCGAAGTTCCTCAAAGAAATCATAACGAAGAAAAGGAGTTGGGACGACAAAGGCACAATTTCCCTAACGGAAAATTGTAGCTCACTCATCCTTAGTGACTTGCCCACCAAGCTTAAGGACCCAGGGAGTTTTACAATTCCATGCAAAATAGGCGATTTAAATTCAATTAATTGTCTATGTAATTTAGGGGCAAGTATCAATCTAATGCCTTTGTTTCTTTTCAGGGATATTTTTGGTGATCAAACTTTGAAGCAAACATCAATGATGCTTCAATTGGCGGACCACTCCCTAAAAAAGCCATACGGAGTGGTAGAAGATGTTCTAGTCAAAGTAGACAAATTCATCTTTCCGGTGGATTTTGTCGTACTTGACTATGCGGCAGATAAAACATGCCCTATGATTCTTGGGCGTCCTTTCATGAACACGGGGAGGGCATTGATAGATGTGCACGCCGGACGACTCACTTTGCGTATCGATGATGACAAAGTAGAGTTTGATATGAAAAGGATTATGCGCAACACTTTTGAGGAGGTGGAATGCATGAAACTGGATATGATTGATGGAATCGTGGAAGAACTTTTTCCGGTTTCAAAAGTCATATTCCATTCCGAGGAGACACAAGAAACTTCCGGGGAAGAATATTCCAAAGAAGATGAGCCGAAAGCCGAAAATTTGATTAGAAGAGAGAGCGTGACACCACCTTCTTCTATCTCTCCACCAAAGGTTGAGCTTAAAACGTTACCATCTCACTTACGGTATGCGTTTTTGGGTGACAACATGACACTTCCCATCGTCATCTCAAACAACTTGTCAGAAACACAAGAAGCAAGAGTTGTCAAAGTGGTGAAGCAACATATATTGGCAATCGGTTGGCAAATTTCGGACATCCGAGGAATTAGTCCCTCGGTGGTCATGCACAAGATCCACCTAGAAAATGAGTCGAGAGCATCGGCTCAAAGACAACGGCGTTTGAATCCAAATATGAAGGAGGTCGTGCACAAAGAGATAGTAAAACTTCTCGACGCCGGAATTATATACCCCATATCCGATAGTGCGTGGGTTAGTCCCATTCAATGCGTTCCAAAGAAAGGGGGGATGACGGTGATTGAGAACGAGAAGGGTGAGCAAATTTCCACTAGGACGGTAACGGGATGGCGTGTTTGTATTGACTACCGCAAGTTAAATACGGAGACGAGGAAGGACCATTTTCCATTACCATTTATCGATCAAATGTTGGAGCGGGTAGCGGGCCACGCTTATTATTGTTTTCTCGATGGATATTCCGGGTACAATCAAATTCTTATCTTCCCGGATGACCAAGAGAAAACAACTTTCACATGTCCTTATGGAACGTTTGCTTATCGGAGGATGTCATTTGGTCTTTGTAATGCACCGGCAACATTTCAATGATGTATGACTTCCATCATCGCCGATATGATTGAAGATATTATGGAGGTCTTCATGGATGATTTTTCGGTATTCGGGGACTCTTTTGAGATGTGCTTAAATAATCTTGAATGAGTGTTGGCCCGGTGTGAGGAGACCAATCTAGTCTTGAATTGGGAAAAGTGCCATTTCATGGTAGAGGAGGGAATTGTCTTGGGACATAAAATCTCCAAGGACGGCATTGAAGTAGATAGAGCAAAAACGGAAATCATCGAGAAATTACCACCACCAACTACCGTAAAAGGAGTTCGTGCCTTCTTAGGGCACGCCGGGTTTTATCGACGATTCATCAAAAATTTCTCTTCCATTGCTCGTCCTTTAACTAATTTGCTTGTTAAAGATATTCCTTATGAATTTACTAATGATTGCCTTGTTGCTTTTTCTAGGTTGAAGGAAGCCCTTATCTCGGCCCCAATTATTTCATCACCCGATTGGACTCTTCCTTTCGAACTCATGTGTGATGCAAGCGATATAGCACTTGGGTGCGTATTGGGGCAACGGAAGGAGAAAAAGCTTCATGTGATATACTATGCGAGCCGAACATTGGCAGGTGCTCAACTCAACTACACCACCACCGAAAAAGAGATGCTTGCGGTGGTGTTCGCATTGGATAAATTTCGGTCGTACTTACTTTGCTCTAAGGTTATCAGCTATACGGACCATGCGGCCCTTCGATACCTTTTTGCAAAGCAAGATGCTAATCCGAGACTAATCCGATGGGTGCTTCTTATGCAAGAGTTTGACATCGAAATTCGCGACAAGAAAGGAACGGAGAACGTCGTCGCCGACCACTTGTCAAGGTTAGAAATTCCGAAACCAATTATAAGTGGCGTAGAGATTAATGAAACGTTTCCGGATGAGATGTTGATGGTACTTTCGGAAGTAGAAACGCCATGGTATGCGGATATCGCAAACTATCTATCTTCTGAAATAATGCCGCCGGACTTGACTTACCACCAAAGAAAGAAGTTCTTGAGCGATGCTAAACGGTTTCTATGGGAGGAACCGTACCTCTTCAAGGTGTGTGGAGATGGGATTTTGAGGAGATGTGTCCCATTACAAGAGATGATGCCTATACTTAGTCAATGCCATTCTTCGGACTATGCGGGTCACTATGGTACATCAAGGACCGCCGCTCGTGTGCTAGAGTGCGGATTCTTTTGGCCTACGCTATTTTGCGATGCAAAAGACTTTGTTAGTCATTGCGATCGATGCCAAAGAGTGGGGAACATATCTAAGAGAGATGAGATGCCGCTTACCAACATTCAAGAGGTGGAACTTTTCGATGTGTGGGGAATAGACTTCATGGGTCCATTTCCTATGTCGTTTGGAAAACAATACATATTGGTGTGCGTAGATTACGTTTCAAAATGGGTAGAGGCGGAAGCATTACCCACTAACGATGCCAAAGTAGTGTTGGATTTTCTCAAACGTTTGATGAATCGATACGGGACTCCTAGAGCAATAATAAGCGACGGTGGATCTCACTTTTGCAATAGGCAATTCGATGCCTTGATGCGGAAGTATAAAGTCTATCATCGGGTCGCTATTCCGTACCATCCTCAAACAAGCGGGCAAGTTGAAGTTTCTAACCGTGAGCTAAAAAGAATTCTAGAGAAAACGGTTAATAACACAAGGAAAGATTGGTCACTAAAACTAAATGATGCATTATGGGCATATCGTACGGCTTTTAAAACGCCCCTCGGAATGTCTCCATATCGTATTGTTTTTGGGAAAGCATGCCATCTTCCGGTGGAACTTGAACATAGAGCATATTGGGCCATTAAAAAGCTCAATTTTGACCTTAAAGCGGCGGGGGAGAAACGTATGCTTCAACTCAATGAGTTGGACGAATTTCGGTTAAATGCCTACGAAAACGCCAAACTTTACAAGGAAAAGACGAAACGATGGCACGACGCTCATATCGTTCCGAAAACTTTTTCGGAAGGATCTTTTGTCTTGCTCTACAACTCACGCCTCAAATTATTTCCCGGGAAATTGAAGTCTCGTTTGAGCGGTCCCTTCAAAATTCGAAGTGTGGCAAATCATGGAGCTTTGGAATTAGAGAATGCTAGTGGTGAGGTCTTCAAAGTAAATGGACAACGGTGCAAACCGTATCTTGGACCTTTGACGGATCAAGTGGTGGAACAAATCATGTTCACCACTCCTCCATAAATTCCGGGCCGCAGTCTAGCTTTTGACCAAAAATAAAGCGCACTCGGGAGGCAATCCCGAGAGGTTCGTGTTTTTATTTTATTTTATGGTTTTGCTTATTTATTTTTAATTTTTAATTTTGTTTCTTTATATTTTGTTTTCATTTAATTCTGGGGTGAGTTTTTGTTTTTGATAGTGCAGGTATTTTAATGGGTTTTAGCAAGTTTCAGAAGCGTTTCCAAATGATATTTGAGCCATTTTGCCTTGGTCTCGTTCGAAATTCCTAAATTTCAAACGAGACCCTTGCAAAATAGCTTAAATATTGCTCAGGTATTAGTTTCTCGTTCGAAAAAGTAAAGGTTTCGAACGAGAAACACAAATTTCCTCTTGGTCTCGTTCGAGAATCACATTCTCGTTCGAGACCAAGGGAAATTTTCAGAGCCAAAAGCTCTCGGTTATGTTTTTTTTCGAACAAGAATGGGATTCTCGTTCGTACCCAGGCAATTTTGCCTATTTCCCGTTCGGGAAAATGCTTTCCCGTTCGAGAACCAAGGCAATTTTGCCTGGGTTCGATCAGATTACGAACGAGAAAATTTTAGCATAAATAAACCTGATTAGAAATTTTGTTTTCCCGTTTGAAAAACCATTTTCCCGTTCGGGAAACCATCAAAAATAGTGGGAAATTTGAATTTTTTATTTAAAACTTTTGAATTAAAGTGTGGTAAATTTCTTGGGGCTTGTGTTTCTTTTGAGACTTGTGTTTCTTTTGAAACTTGTGTTTCTTTGAGATTTGTGCTTTGAAAAAATTTGAATTTTTCACTTGGATTGATGACTTGGCAAATCCAAACCATTCATTAGTGCTTCAATTTCACTTGGATTGATTCCATGGTTTCAATCTAAACCGTTAAATCAATTCAAAGTTATTAAATGGAAAGTTTGAATTTAGTGGTGGGAAATCTTGAAATTTGTTATATTTTCCTTATAAATACCTTGCATTATTCTACTTTTTATTTCACAACAAATTCTTCTTCTAATACTTTTCTTTTCTTACCCTCTCAAATTTTTTTAGATATATTCTCATTCCGCAATCATGGTGCGAAGCAAGAATGCCGAAAATCAACCAATCCGCCGTTCAAGCACAAGAAATCAAGAAGCGGCTATTCCATCTTTACCGGCCGTCGGAAGAAGCCGCTCAAAATCAACCGCTCCCTCCACCTCTAGGGTTAACACCTCGGCGATCTTGACATCTCGATATCAAGCACCTTTCCAAATCCATACGGAGGAGGAAGGTTACTTATATTTGAGTATTAAGGAGCGGGATATCGCGGTGCCATTTGAAATTGATTTTGATGATATGGAGCGTCTCGGTATTAAAGATGAAATTGAGCGGTACTTAGACATCTTGGGTCTAACGGCATTGGCCAAGGTAAGTCACCACTCTTACGATGAGATGACTCTTGAGTTCTTTTCTACTCTTCAACCGGTTCGCGGTTCTCCTACTTCCATTACTTTCCGCATCAACAACACTAGTCATACTCTTAGTGTTGAAGATTTAGTGGAACTTTTTGGAATGAGGGGAACGGGATTGGTTAATTGGGCTCAAGAGTTCGATCAAGTGGCTATTTGGAGGGAATTGACGGATCGGGACGACTACAAGTCCAAGGTGTCCAAGATGAACGAAGTCAAAGACATCAACATTGTGGTGTTCTTGAAATGGTTTGGGCACTCTTTTGGCGGGCGTAATGAGTACTCCAAGGTGGCTAAGAGTGATCTTTTGGCATTGAATGCCATTTTACATCCGGAGATTGACGCCTACCAAGTCAACACGACTTATCGTCTTTTGAAGCGAATACGGGCGGTTCCACAAGAATTGTCAAAAATTGGCTATGGATGGTTTGTTCGTGCATTGGCCGAGAAGTACAATTGTATGCCCACGGCATCTACCTTGGCAACTTTCGAGTCCACTCTGGCACTGGTAATAAATATTAACCATTCAGATGTGGCCGGATATGTGAAGAGGGGGAGAATTATTCCCTATAATAGAAGGGTGCGATTGTTGACGAGGGCCGAAAGAGAAGCGGCGGCACAAGAAGAGAGAGCGGAAGAAGAAGGAGGAGACGTGGAAGGAAGAGTAGAAAGACGAGCGGGGAAGGAACCCGCGGGAACTTCTCAAGCCGGAGAGGCGGCTAATATTTCCGGGTTTGATCAACGGTTTTCTGAGTTGGTTGAACAAAACCGGACCGGATGGGAGCAAAACCGGGTTGGTTGGGAAACTAACCAAAAATTACTTGAAGATATCCGACGTGAACAACATGTTGGTCTTGCACAACTTCAATGGAGGCAAGATCGAATGCGGGCACGGCTTAATCGGCAAGAGGATTTTCTTCGGGGTTATTTTAATGCCGCC
This sequence comes from Mercurialis annua, assembly GCF_937616625.2. Lineage (NCBI taxonomy): Eukaryota > Viridiplantae > Streptophyta > Magnoliopsida > Malpighiales > Euphorbiaceae > Mercurialis > Mercurialis annua. The sequence continues at coordinate 44,650,493 of NC_065571.1, forward strand.
GGCGGAGAGCGTTATCCATCACCGGAACCATCACCGGATCCACCGGCCTTTGACTAGAGCGAGATTTGTTTTTCTAAACCCAAACTCCTTTAATTTTCTGTTTTTATTTTTCTTATTTCTTAGCTTTGGGGACATAGATAGAAATAGTGTGAGGAGGGGGGAAGAAAATTATCTTTCGTTTGGGTTATTTTCGGTGATTTATCTTTATTTTCAGCTTTATTTTGTTTTTATTAGGATGTTGAAGTAGTTTATTTTCAGTTTTTCTTTTTATCTTTAGTAAATTGTATTAGGGTAATTAATGCAGTTTATTTTCAAAGGCTTGTATCGCGTTAAATCTTTGTCTTTTAAATTATGAAAGTGTTAGTTGATTTGGTGTGTATCTTAATTAATTTGTGAATCTTAGATTTCCCCGAATCGATGAATGTATGAACGCGACTTCTTAATTCGACAATTGATAAGTGATGCTTGCTTAATGACTTAATAATTCGTTGACATAATCCGATGAAATAAGGGTGAATTCAAAATTTAGACTTGTTCAAATTGTTGAAACATAATTGAATAACTTGATGCGGATTCATGACATGTCGATTGTTTATTTTTATAGTCGTTTCTAATGGCATAAGTAGCATAATTTTTGTAGGAATTGTGTTTATGGCATAACACTACACACTTTTTGAGAGTTTTGAGCTTAATTTCCTTGTTGTGAGTGTTGATTTCATGTTTTATTCCTAGAACTTGCTCGGTGTCCGTTTAAAGTTACACGATTGAGTTTTCAACAATTAGATGATTATGGCAATTAGGTATAACTTTTCGTTTAGACCACTTAAATAGACTACCCTTTATCCCTTAGATTACACCAATTTGAGCCTTAAACCTTTTTATTGTTTTTACCATATTTTACCCTTTACCGTTCTATGTTTTACCTCTTTTGTTTACCTTATCGACTTTATATATTATTTACTATGACTATGATGAATATAGGTGATTAATAACTCAAGATTAGTGAAAAGAGAAAGTGAACTACATTGTGCGTAAAAGATAAAGTTACGCCTTGAGAAATAAAAAAAAAAAAGACTGAAAAGAAAAAAAAAAGATAGAAATTTGCAAGCAAAGGCTCAAAAGAAGAAAAAATTCTGAGATTGCAAAAGGCAAGCGTAATTCAAAAAGGAAAAAGAAAGTTATGAGTTCATGTAAACACAAAAACGGAGTTAGATCAACCTAGAAGTTAATAGTAGTAATAAATAGTGTATTAAGTTGATAATTAGCTTTTGTTTAACCTTTCTACCTACCCTTTACCTTAGCCACATTACAACCCCATAAAAGACCATATGATTTTTGTTGATTACCGAATCAAGTAGCGGAGTCCGGGACTATGAGCAAGCTTATGGTGAATATTCATGTTTTCAATTGTGAGTTTTCTTTGTTATATACCCTACTTGTTGAAATATTGATGCCATTAGCTTAGTTTTTACTAACTTGTGCTATGATTTGTCTAAGTGAGAAATTGATTATTTTCCATGTCCCGCAAGTGATAGTGAAACTTGAAGTGTGATTCAATTTGACCTTGTACTAATGAGTTAGTAACCTTTGTTATATTGAATTATGTCATGAATTATTATTGTTATTTGATTGCATCATTATTTAGTTGTCGGGTTTAGAAGTTTTGATTGTTCATATTGTTCATAGGTTGGGAGATTTCTTTGATTGATTTATTGTTAAGTTATATGCTAAAGATTTCTAACATATTTTGTAGAGTAAGATTTATTTCTTGCTTGAGGACAAGCAAAGGTTAAGTGTGAGGAGGTTTGATAGGAGTATTTTACTCCTATAATTAGGGTCGATTTTACTCGGTTTTTATCACGTTTAGTATTAATTTTGTACATTATTTCGCATTTTTATGTTTGATGGTGTTTGTTAATGTTTCAGTGGAAATAAGGTGAAAATCGAGTATTTAAAGCTAATTTATGGTGGATTAAGCGTTGGAGTAAAAGCGTAGCTTGCGGACAAAGGAATTAACATCGTAAAGGAAAGGATTATGAAGTCTCGAACGAAACTTGTGCAGTAAAGAGTTGTTCCCGTTCGAAAAACACTATTCTCGAACGGGAACCATGAAGAAATGGCTTGAGTCTCGAACGAGAAAGCCATTCTCGAACGAGACCCAAGTGAAAAGATGAAGATACGTTCGAAACACATGATGGGCAAACGAGAATTTTCTCTCGGTTAAAGCTTTTTCGAACGAGAATCCAAGGTACGTACGAGAACCATGAAGAATTCAGGCATGTCTCGAACGGGAAAGAGAGGTACGAACGAGAAAGATTTGAAATTTGCCTAATCAGAATTGGACTTGGACTTAATCTCCTTTTACGACTCCAACCGAAACTCCTATTTCAAATTCGATTCGTCAATCGACTTAGAAGATTCCAGAGCTTCCTCCTCTATATAAAGACTTTGTAATAGACTAGTTTTAAGATATAGAATACATTAGTCTTATTTTCATTCTCTTAAAATAGCGTTTTAGCTTCTGTTTCTCAGCAGTTTATAAGTAGTTTATTATTAGTTTCTGAAAAGAACGATTGTGAAGATTTCAAGTTTAATCTAGACGATTCTTCCGAAATTGACAACTCCGGTATTTATTGTTCTAATTATGTTTAATTCTTCATCTTCTTCTTTGTTTAATTTAAATTTAAACATGTGTAACTAAATCCTTTGTTCGGGGATTGATATGAACTCTTAGATTAGTTTTCGAATTGGATTAGGATTTATTACGTGAGTAAAATTGTGTTTTAATTACTAAGATTAATGCTTGAATTAATTTGATCACTTAGTTCATGATTTTGTGTTTAATTAACTAATTGAGAGATTGTTAATTAAATAGACATAGGTAATTAAAAACTTAGAGGGAAACGCCGTGAGAGCGGGTTGGAATTTAGGTAGTCGTTGAGTTTGCTTCATAATTACAATTTAGTTATTTAATTCAGTTTTAATATTGTGAGAGCAAGTTAATAATTGATTAGCTAATTAGGTTGTGATTTTATTTGAATCTTTGAGGCTTGAGAGAGCGGGATTCGGTGCATTAGAATAGCTCGATTCATAATAAAATCACTAGATAAATTTTGATCCATTCTTCTAATAGTTTATTTGGAATTATCAATTCTTGAGCTTTTTACCATTATTGTTTAAACTTCAATTTATTTGTTTGATTTCAGATTTTTAGTCTAATTACTTGAGTTAATTTACTTAAGATTATAATCAGTTTACACAAATCCATTTATTTTCCTACTAGCCAATTAAAGAATATTAGAAATTAGTTGTTTAGTTCATTGTTCCTTGTGGGATCGATACTTGGTCTTCTAAGTTATATTACTTGCGCGATATTGTACACTTGCGATTATTTGCCAACAGTATGCTTTCAAAAGAACGTATTATTTGTTATCCAGTTGGTAACCAAAGTTTTAACAAAAAATGCGCAAGTATATATTGATTTAAATTGATGTTGCTGGTCTACCATTATAAGACCAGCTATATACCCAACCATATAAACAATATAATGTAATTTAATAACATATCCAGTATTAAAAAAATCTTAGTATGCCAAATAGTATCCAAATGTATATCAACTGGTACCCAATTGTATGCCAGCAGGTACCCAAAATGTAAAAACATACTAACTATTACCAAAATGTACTACTGCTAATAAAGTACTAAAATAACAAGAAAAAAGTATTCCCAATTGATATCATAAAATTCAAAATAAACAAACTATTCTATGTTATGTTGAGGAATTTTCTTTGGTCTTCCAGACTTCAGTTTCGGTTTCGGTTCAACCACCTCTTCGCTTTGAATGTTCCTTTCAAGCTTCATCTGTCCATATCGATACAAGAGGTAACCAAGACGTTCCCAATACAGTTAGAGTCATCTTCAGGTTTCTTATCACCATCTTGTCCATCATTTTGAACATGATCCTCCTTTGGTGTACCAGATTCAAAAACATCTTTAGGTGTCTCCACAGCATCATGGTCTCCGTCATCAGATTTTTTGGATAGCATACTTTGGGTAGCTTCTGAGGATGAAACATATCCAGCAACATCCTCCTAAAAAAATATAACATGAATTAAAAACAAATAACAAAATAATAGTGTACCTATAGTTAACCAGATAGTAACCAATTGATAACCAATAAAATTTGAATAATAGTTAACCAAATAGTTGCTAAAGGTTAACCAGACAGTAACTAACAGTAACAAAAATTTAACTAAAATTTAATTAACACATATCAAAAATAACTAGTAGAGTAGTTGTGATTCAGAGGTTTACCGTCACATGATCGTGATGATCATTCACACACACAGCACTCTTAAAATCAGACAATACACTTAAAACTTCAAAAAACTGCTTCTCAACGTAGGTCTTGAATAACGAAAACTCGCTATATATCTTGGTTTGATCAGATGGGTAACCTTAATAGGAAAATGGTCCGAAGGTTGTATGAAATAATCTCAATCTTACATAAAAATCATTTAAATAACAAAATAGTAAATACACACAATCAAATATATTCACTAAAAGAAACAAAAAACAATAGCAAAAATTCTTTGCAATTATTACTGAGAACAACACCAAACACCTACTAAACTGAAACAAACACAAACAAAAAACTATAAATTCCCTATAAAACTTATAAAACCATAATGAAATTGTTAAAAAATTAAAAATACCTTTATAGCCAAAATTCTAGATGAAACAAGCCTATCCGTCTTCTTAGGAGGTATTTCGAAATCGTCGAAGTCACTGTCATCGTTTTCATGAACAACAACTCGGCGATTCTTCATTTCCGTAGTAAAATCAATTTTTCTTTTGCTAGAACTCAGATTAGATGTCGATTTGTTTATTTTTTGCGGGGGAGAATTTTTAGAGGCTGGCCTAGTTGAAACCATTATGAATTCAAATTTTGAAAAGCAACAGAAATGGGAAGTTTGAAAGAAATGGCAATCGGATTTTGAATGGAGAAAAGGTAGGCGTGAATCTCGCAAGAATCACGACATGCAACCTCTCTGAATTTTGGAACCGTATATTTCTTATTTTGAAAGTACGAAAATTGAAATTACAAAGGTTAAAAATATAATTAAAAGAGATGGAATGACAAATCTCAACTTTCAAACTTAGGGCCGTAATTAACTAATTAAGTTGGGCAATGCCCGTAATCTATCTAAAAAAGTCTTATTTATATGTGCTAATTAGTGGGGCTTCATTATATTCAAATATATTTTCGAATAGAATTCAGATGTTTGGACCTTTAGAGGATTTTTAAAAGAGAAAATAAAGGCTAGAAATCGGTTGCCCGATATGAAATGGATGGGCCAAGCTCTAATGAACATTCGGCATCCATCATTTGCCTCTCACAGCTGGTATACTGACATTCAAAGTATTAATAAGAAAAAATTAAGGAAAGCACGCGTGTTTTGAAAATAATCCCAAATTTACGTGTTGTTTTTGCAATCAAAACATTTGTTTTTGACAAATATACGATCCACTTTTTTCAATCTAATGAGTTTGCTTATTTAGATTAAACTTTGCCTCTCTTCTTTCCCATTTTTTTTATTTCTTTCATCTAATACATGATATGCTTGTACCTCACACATCTTCTTTCACCGAATTCCACCTTACTCCATCATCAACTTCATCCATCTGTTCCTTTTGCTGTGTGGACTTTAGTTTTGTAGCAATGATAATTATCGCTGATGGCGGTGGCTTGATTGGCACCGGGTGGTGTCGCACAAACTGGCATCTACGCATGTTTGATTTACCATGTTTGCTCACCGAGGAATAAGCTTTCCTATAAGACTGTAATTTGTGTCATATGTATTTTGCTCGGCGTGCACAATGAAAGGTCACCCTTGCACTCAGCGAGCAAAAGGTTAAATTGGCTTCGAATTAGCCTTTCTTTTGGCCGAGCATTATTTATGAAAATAATACAAAAAATTAAATATAATAAAAGTATACGAACAATATTTTATTAAAGTATGTAAAAAGTTAAAAAAAAAACGATGGCTCTGCCACCAAACCCTAAACACATCCCTATTCCACCTTTTCCTCAGCCCTTTGCCGTCGGACCTTCAGCTGTAATTCAGACCCCATCTACTCAAATTGTCATTTACTTCGAGAATTTCTCGCAACAATGGTTTTACTCAGATTTGCAACGTACCTTTGCAAAGTATTATATTTAAGGCAGGATTACACTTTCAAGGAAATGGAATCGTTCCCAAAGAGATTTGGATTTCTACATCTTGACACTAATCAGAACGTTCCTAACACGCTTTATCATTTGAATAACATTGACATTGGATAGTGGAGGATTAAGGCCTACATATCTCGCTTTCAAAACCCTAAACCCATGCAACATTCCCCGATTTCCAATAGTATAGTTCCACCCAAACGAGTTTTGAACCCTTCAATCCTGGATTCTCGTTAATATGCCGATGTGGTTATCAAAAAGACAATTGTTTTTGATACATCGAAGGCCTCTTCTAGCTATGCTAATTGCTCCGCGATAGTTATAGTTAAATTGTTACCAGATTTGTTCACGTGGGCTGTTTTCTCCAGAACCAAGGTATTATATGCGAGTCCTATTTTCTCTTAGGAGGACACCATGTGCTTATTAGTTTCTACAATGAAGGAGATTTATGCTAATTCAGATTACAATTACATACCCTCATTTCTTTCTTTGATTTCATTAATCCTTGGGATGGAATGTTAGCTTTAAAAGAGATATTAGTTTGAATTAGTATTCATTGAGTTCTTCTTTTGGCTTAGGATGAACAATATTTCATATTAATTGGGGACAATTTAGGAGGTACAATTTCTATTCATCTGATGATTTTGAGTAAGGAACATATGGATTCGGGATCGGTTTTAATATCTACTTATATCAGCCATATGGACTGTTTTTAACAATTATAGTGAACAATAAAGATTTTGAGATTCATTTTTATGAATTTGATTTCCGGTTTGCATGGACAATGTGGAGGATGATGATCTTTCTTCTTCTTCCATGGGTTCTTCGTGTGATAAGACCCAATTTGCTTATATTTCTATAGATGTGGATGCTTCCATCAAGGAACATAATATCCTAATTACTGACCATGCTGCCGATCTGCATCAAACTTCAACAACGTATACTTCTCCTTCCACAAGTTTTGATGTCAACTCGATCAATTCTATTGCAACCTTCCCGGATCCAGACCTGAGATTTAGTACTCAACGTAAAAATATTAAAGCTGTGAATTATCGAGGCTCCTTGCAAACCTGCCCTTGGAACTAGGATGGAATAGCATTAGATAATGAGAGTATTAGAGAATGTAACAAACATATTACTCCTCTCTGTTTGACTGCTAATTTTATGGATTCAGAGGTCATAAAGACTTGGGATGTTGGTCTTTAATTGGGCATGTTCTTAGTATTAATGAAGATAATATTATTACCTTTCTTTTTTAAGAGAAATCTATAAGTAATCCTTAGCTTCATGCTCCTCTTTCTCTAAGTTTATTTTGATTTTATGATTAGTCAATTAAACTTTAGTATTTCTTGAAATTGTCGTGGTGGTGTATCTTATTCGAGAAAGTAGACAAATATTTGTTTATTAATTACTTCTCATGGCCTTTCTTTAGTTGGTTTGATTGAAACTAAAAAGGAGCTCTTGGATGATTTTCTATTGAGTTGCCTTTAGCCGAATAGTGATTTCAGCTGCTGTTTTTCTCCTTCTTCTGGTGTTTCTGGAGGTCTCTTATGTCCGTGGGATTCTAAAGCTATCACGGCCACTAGAATTTCTACATTTTCACATTGGATATGTATTGTTTTTCAGTTACCTACAAATGTTTTCAAATTTGTTCTAATTTATTGTTGCAATATGGCCAGTGACAGAGCTATTGTATGGCATGATATTTCTTAGGCTTTACAAGAGGACAAGTTATGTATTATGATGGGAGCTTTTAATGAGATTTTATAACCCTGTGAAAGAGTTAACTGTAGTGGTTATTCTAACGACATGGCATTAGTTTTCTGAGTGCATTCAAACTTCTAGTCTTGTTGAAGTAGCTCTCCAAGGTTGTTACTTTACTTGGCATAACTCTATTTCTCGTTCGAATATCTATGGGTGTTTTTTGGAGTCTGCTTTCTTTACAAAGTGGCCAAATTTAAATCTTCAAGGTCTATTAAGAAATTATTCTGATCATTGGGGTCTGAATTTGTTTAAATCAATCAACGCTTGGTGGGTAATCCTTCATTCCATGATTTTATTGATTCTTCTTGGAGTATATTTCTATTGAGTTTTTAGTGTTTCTCTTGTTGTACAATTGAGGGAATTGAGGAAATTTATCAAAGGATGGAAGACAAATTCGTTTGGTTACTTGAATGCAAGAATTTCCACAGCTCAGAGTTTTATTAAAGCTTCAGAAGTTGCTTCGGATTTTAGGCCTCTTTCAGACCAAGAAGCAGTGAACTTGGCATCTCTACATTCTGAGTTTTGCTCGACTTCAAAGCAATTAGACTTTATGGCATCATAAATCTATACTGAATTGGAGTATTTTTTGGGACAAGAACACTAAATTCTTTTACACTGTTGCATTTGTTCATTCAAGGAATAATTTGATATCAGAAATTATGGGTGATAATCATCTCTTGCAGAGGCCTGAGGAGATCAAATCGCATGTAAGAGGCTTTTCAACAAACAGCCCCGTGCTCACTTTTTCTCTTGATGGATTACCCATTAGGCAGCTCTCTAATGAGCAATCAGTTGGTCTATGTAGTTTTTTCTCGGACGAAGAAATTTTCTGGACTTTAATGGGCTGCGATGACAATAAAGCTCCAAGTCTGGATGGCTTTAATTTTTTTCTTCTATAAGAATACTTATAGTATTATGAAAAATGATTTCCTGAATTTTTTTTGCTAGTTTTCATCGTATAGGCTACTTTTCTACAAGCCTGAACGCGGTTTTTTTGTCCTCATTCCAAAAACGGGTGATGTTGACATTGGAGACTTTGACCCTACTATTTTAATCAATGGGATTTTTAATCTACTTTTGAAAGTGTTGGCAAACAAGTTTCTCTCCTCTCTTTAATTGTCTCTGAGAACCAATTTGGTTCTATTAAAGGTAGGAATATGCAAGATTGTCACAAGATTGCTTTTGAGCTAATTCATTTGGCCCATCGTCATCGGGATCAAGTTCTTCTCATTAAACTTGATTTTAAAAAGGCTTTGATTCTATCTCTTGGGATTTGATATACAAAATGTTTTATAGAATGAACTTTGGTGAAACTTGCCTGAAATGGATTTCTGATTTCTTTAATTATGCTCAGTTTTTGATTAATGGTAGCCCAAGAAACAATTTTTATATGGGTAGAGGTGTCCGGCAAGGGGATCTCCTTTCTCATATGCTTTTTATCTTGGCAGTGAGGGTATTAAAGATATGTTTGTTAATGCAGTCAATTTGGGTCAGATTGACGGTTTACATGTTGATGGCTATGCTGAACCTAATTTGATTTTGCAATTCACGGATGATAAGTTATTGTTCTTGCCTAATCATATAGAGATGGTTAAAATTCTTTTGCGTATTGTACGTTATTTTGAGCTGATTTTGGGTTTGACGATTAACTTCAATAAGTCCTCTATTATTGGTATTGATGTCGATGATGCCTCCCTCTACGAATCTTCTTCAATTTTAGACTGTAAAATTAAAGCCCTACCAATTTCTTATTTAGATTTGCCGCTTTCCTTGAAGCTGGTTAAAGAAAAATTTTGGGATCCCATTATTAGCAATTTCTCCTCTCATTTGGCGAATTGGATAGGTAATTTGCTATCTCCTACATGTAGACTAATTATGATCAAGTCAGTTCTCAGCAGCCTTTCGGTTTACTATCCTTCATCTTTCCATATTCCAAAATCAGTTGTTTTATCTTTACAGCTTGTAATGCGTCGTGTCCTTTAAAATGGCAATGATCAGAGACTAGGCTTTAGTAAGGTATCCTGGGATGATGTCTGTCTTCCCCTTGTTTCTGGCGGTTTGAATATCAATCATCTTAAGCTCAAAAATTAGAGTTTATTGACTAAATGGATTTGGAAGGTTAGGATCGTTAATCATTTCTAACTTTGGTTATGAGTGGTCTGCTGCAGTTATGAGCTGTCAAATTGGTTTGAGTTAGAAACTTCAAATTTTCAATTACTGTCTCTTATTTGGGGGGGGGGGTGTTTATTCAGTTTTTATTAAAAATCATAAGGTTTGGCAGTAATTTCTTTCAGGAACAACTATTTCATTGAAAGGAGATCAACCCAGATTTTGGCTTGATGGTTGGAATGGTAATGAAGCTGTGTTCTCGCTTCCAAGGTTTGTTTATTCTCACAATCAAACTAGCATGGTCTCAGATCTTTTTGATGCTGATTAAACCGCTTTCTCTCTCTCCTAGAAACGTAGATTGTGTGTGGGTGAAAAATCTCAGGTTCGGGTTTTAATTTCTGAGCTGCCAAATTGTTCTCCTTCCTCTACAAAACTAGATAGTCGACATGCTTGCTTCCTCAGTCAGGTCTGTTTAATCGAGGCTGATTGGTAGATTTTTACGTTTTGAAATTTCTCCTCGCATTCTCTTTTCATGTGGTTGTTGGCTAGGGACATAATTTATTCAAATTCTCTTTTGATTAGAAAGGGAGTTTTGAACTTGGCTTGTTGGTTGGTTTTCTTGGAGGAGAAAACTAGCATTTATATTATTCTCCATTATCGCTTTACTATTCAAACTTGGACTTTGATTCTTCACCGATGTAAGCTTCAATGGGTTGTTCCTCCATCTCTTCATGTCTTCTTTGTTTTTTGGTGTTATATTTCAGTTAAGAGATTTTTTCCATTATGGGAAACTATTTGGTTCTTTGTTATTTGGGAAGTTCAGAAACGAGTTCACAGATTCGGAGAGTGTGGTCTTCGTTGCTATTTGCAAAGTGGTGACTTTTTATAGAGACTTGAACCGAGTTTTGAATATTCCGGTGTTGATGTATTTTGCAACTTATATTTTTTTGTCACCTTTTGTTCTCTTTTAGCCTTATCTCAAAAAGGTTTTTCCTCCTACTTCTTTGTGGTTGTGCTAATCTAACTATCATTTATAAAAAAAACATGGAAAGTATACGAACAAGATATCTTAAAATTAATAGTAAAAATATAATAAAAATATACTCAAGGAAACAAAATTTTATTTGAAATCTGGTCTCTGTTCATAACTTATCATATATTTGAAAAACAGTAGATTATTTACTTGGAAAAATTCTTTTTCAAAATTCCGTATAGACATGTGTCTGGTTTCTGCTGCTATTGGGGTATTATGGTCGTTTATGTCTTTAACCGCCTTACCGTGGAATCAATCAGACCATATGCCCATTTTTTTTTGTTCAGCCAACAAGTTTGATTGGAGGCTTAAGCTGTTTCGTTCAATCGATGGTTGGTGGGATCATGAGGAGTTTGTAAGTTTTGTGGAGCACAATTGGACTGCAGTTTGTGCTAGTTCCTCTAATCTCACTATGAGATTAAAGGAACTTCGGCATTTAATAAAAACTTAGAACTCAAACACTTTTGGGGACCAGAATAAGAAAGTTAAAGAGTTAATTGCTTAATTTTTTTTTAAGGAGGCTGGAACTGATTCTAATCCGAGTTACAATGCTGATAAGTTGGTGATTATTAACCTCAAATCCGAATTGTGGAAGGCTGAGAAAAGGACATAAGCTATATAGATTCAGAAGTTGAGACTCAAATGGTCAGTGATAGGAGTATTTTACTCCTATATTTAGGGTCGATTTTAGTCGATTTTCATTATGTGTAGTATTGTTTTTATACATTATTTGGCGTTTTTACGTTTAATAGTGTTTGTTAGTGTTTCAGTGGAAATTAGGTGAAAACCGACTATTTGGGGCAAAATTATGGTGGATTGCGTGTACGAGTGAAAAGCGTAGCTTGCGGACGAAGGAATTGAAGTTTACGAACGAGATTGAGGATTGTTCCGTTCGAAAAAGATGAGTTCCGAACGGAAAACATGCAGAATAAGCATTAGTCCCGAACGGAAAAGCCTTGTCCCGTTCGGGACTCAAGAAGGAATCTGATATCAAAAGCTTTCGGCCAATGAGTTTTTCGAACGTGACTGGGATGTTCCGTTCGGAAAAGAGGAAAATTAGGCATGTCACGAACGGAACCAAGGGCTTCCCGAACGGAACAAGAGTAAAACACGCATGCTTCAGGATTTGATTTGGAGTGAAATTCTTCCTCAACTCACAATTACAACTCCTATTACAAATTGATTTGCAATACAAATTAGAAGACTCCGGAACTTCTCCTACTATATAAAGACCTTGTACTAGACTCAATTTAATATGTAGAATAAATTAGACTACATTAGTTTTATTTTCATTCTCTTAAAATAGCGTTTTAGCTTCTATTTCTCAGCAGTTTATAAGTAGTTTATTATTAGTTTCTGCAAAGAACGATTGTGAAGATTTCAAGTTTAATCTAGACGATTCTTCCGAAATTGACAACTCCGGTATTTATTGTTCTAATTATGTTTAATTCTTCATCTTCTTCTTTGTTTAATTTAAGCTTAAGCATGTGTAACTAAATCTTTTGTTCGGGGATTGATATGAACACTTAGACTAGTTTTCGAATTGGATTAGGATTTATTAAGTGAGTAAAATTGTGTTTTAATTACTAAGATTAATGCTTGAATTAATTTGATCACTTAGTTCATGATTTTGTGTTTAATTAACTAATTGAGAGATTGTTAATTAAATAGACATAGGTAATTAAAAACTTAGAGGAAAACACCGTGAGAGCGGGTTGGAATTTAGGTAGTCGTTGAGTTTGCTTCATAATTACAATTTAGTTATTTAATTCAGTTTTAATATTGTGAGAGCAAGTTAATAATTGATTAGCTAATTAGGTTGTGATTTTATTTGAATCTTTGAGGCTTGAGAGAGCGGGATTCGGTGCATTAGAATAGCTCGATTCACAATAAAATCACTAGATAAATTTTGATCCATTCTTCTACTAGTTTATTTGGAATTATCAATTCTTGAGCTTTTTACCATTATTGTTTAAACTTCAATTTATTTGTTTGATTTCAGATTTTTAGTCTAATTACTTAAGTTAATTCACTTTAGATTATAATTAGTTTACACAATTCCATTTATTTTCCTACTAGCCAATTAAAGAATATTAGAAATTAGTTGTTTAGTTCATTGTTCCTTGTGGGATCGATACTTGGTCTTCCAAGTTATATTACTTGCGCGATATCGTACACTTGCGATTATTTGCCAACAAGTTTTTGGCGCCGTTGCCGGGGAGCAATTGCAATTAAATTAATTAAAAGTATCTTATTCTTAGATTGAGTTAGTTCTATTTAGTTATTTTTATACTTTGTGATTCTTGGATTTTACGTTGGTTTTCTTGTTTTTGTTTGCGCAGGAGTTTTGGTTAGTGTATGCCTAATACACGACGTGCCAGAAAACCGCTAGAACCGTTTCAGTCAGATTTAACATCCTTCGAAAGAAGTATCCGAAAAACAGCGCAAAAATCCAAAACCATGGAGGACGACCGTAACCCTCCGTTGAATCACGAAGGGATTGTTCCACCACCACTACATGATGGCTTAGCTCTTAATAGGCCAAACGAGAGGGTCGCCCCTCTTCCCGCAAGACGTACCTTGGGTGAATTCTTCTTACCCAACGTAGACAACGCCAACTATGGATGCTTTGCACCTCCTATACTCGCTAACAATTTTGAAATCAAGCCGGGAACGATTCAACTACTTGAGAGTCGTTGTCAATTTTATGGGTTGGAACGCGAGGATCCAAACGCCCATCTTTCAAAATTCACGGAGGTATGCAACACATTCAAAATCCATAATGTGACGGAGGATCAAATCAAGCTTCGTCTTTTTCCTTTCTCTTTAAGGGATAAGGCGAGAAATTGGATTCAATCACTTCCAAGCACCTCAATCACAACATGGAAGCAATTGGCACAAGCTTTTCTCAATAAGTATTTCTCTATGGGTAAGACCGCAAGGATGACCAAGGAAATTATAGATTTTCTCCAATTACATGGTGAATCTCTATACCAAGCTTGGGAACGCTTCAAAGAGCTTCAAAGAAATTGTCCGCATCATCATCTAGGGAGGGAGCATCTTGTCTCTATTTTCTACAATGGTACCAATGAGGCTACACGGGCAACAATTGATGCGGCATCGGGAGGATCACTTATGAAGAAAACTTATGATGAAGCCAATAACTTGCTAGAGGAACTCGCTACAAATAGTTGTTCTTGGTCAACCGAGCGGTTGAGGCAACCACCTCAAAAGGGTATAATGACCCTCGAGCAAACCCAAGAATTTGAAGCAATGAAAGCGAAGAATGCGACACTTCTAGCACAACTCGAGATGTACAAACAACAAGCGAATCAAAGGAATGCTCAACTTGCGGTAGTTCAAATGGGTTGCGAGACTTGTGATGGGCACGATCATTCGGGAATGGATTGCCCCGTCCTACATCAAAACTCAAATGAGCAAGTCAACTATGTCAATGGGCAAAGGCAAGGCAATGACCCATATTCCAACACCTATAATCCGGGGTGGAGGAATCATCCTAATTTCTCGTGGAGGGAAAATGCGGGTCAAGCCAATGCCAACCCAAATATGGGAGGAGCAAATTTTCAAGGAGGAAACCGTGGTCCACAAAACCAAGGCAACTTCAACAACTACCGACCACAACCCCCACCCGGTTTTCAAAATCGGAATACGGATGAGGGGAGCAAGATTGACAAGCTTATTGAGGAAGTTAGAACCGGTTTTAAGAACCAAGCTTCCGTCAATCACCATCTTGAGACTCAAATTTCTCAACTTGCCATCTCGCTTCAAAATAGAGCTCAAGGGGGTTTACCGTCTACAACGGAGTCAAATCCAAGGGAGCAAGTAAAAGCCATTGAACTCCGAAGCGGGAAAGAACTTGATGATCCACATGCAAGTAAAGAGAAAGCAATCGATCTAACAACGGGAACAAATGAGGAGGAAGTAACCGAACTTCCATATGTAAAACCGCCACCTCCTCCTCCATTTGTGCCAAAGGTCCCCTTCCCGGGACGATTGAAGAAGACGCCGGATAACCAAAAATTCCATAAATTTCTGGAAATTTTCAAGAAACTCCAAATCAATATAAGCTTTGCGGATGCTTTGCGTGAGATGCCTCAATACGCGAAGTTCCTCAAAGAAATCATTACGAAGAAAAGGAGTTGGGACGACAAAGGCACAATTTCCCTAACGGAAAATTGTAGCTCACTCATCCTTAGTGACTTGCCCACCAAGCTTAAGGACCCAGGGAGTTTTACAATTCCATGCAAAATAGGCGATTTAAATTCAATTAATTGTCTATGTGATTTAGGGGCAAGTATCAATCTAATGCCTTTGTTTCTTTTCAGGGATATTTTTGGTGATCAAACTTTGAAGCAAACATCAATGATGCTTCAATTGGCGGACCACTCCCTAAAAAAGCCATACGGAGTGGTAGAAGATGTTCTAGTCAAAGTAGACAAATTCATCTTTCCGGTGGATTTTGTCGTACTTGACTATGCGGCGGATAAAACATGCCCTATGATTCTTGGGCGCCCTTTCATGAACACGGGGAGGGCATTGATAGATGTGCACGCCAGACGACTCACTTTGCGTATCGATGATGACAAAGTGGAGTTTGATATGAAAAGGATTATGCGCAACACTTTTGAAGAGGTGGAATGCATGAAATTGGATATGATTGATGAAGTCGTGGAAGAACTTTTCCCGGTTTCAAAAGTCATATTCCATTCCGAGGAGACACAAGCAACTTCCGGGGAAGAATATTCCAAAGAAGATGAGCCGAAAGCCGAAAATTTGTTTAGAAGAGAGAGCGTGACACCACCTTCTTCTATTTCTCCACCAAAGGTTGAGCTTAAAACGTTACCATCTCACTTACGGTATGCGTTTTTGGGCGACAACATGACACTTCCCATCATCATCTCAAACAACTTGTCCGAAACACAAGAAGCGAGAGTTGTCAAAGTGGTGAAGCAACATATATTGGCGATCGGTTGGCGAATTTCGGACATCCGAGGAATTAGTCCCTCGGTAGTCATGCACAAGATCCACCTAGAAAACGAGTCAAGAGCATCGGCTCAAAGACAACGGCGTTTGAATCCAAATATGAAGGAGGTCGTGCACAAAGAGATAGTAAAACTTCTCGACGCCGGAATTATATACCCCATATCCGATAGTGCGTGGGTTAGTCCCATTCAATGCGTTCCAAAGAAAGGGGGGATGACGGTGATTGAGAACGAGAAGGGTGAGCAAATTTCCACTAGGACAGTAACGGGATGGCGTGTTTGTATTGACTACCGCAAGTTGAATACGGAGACGAGGAAGGACCATTTTCCGTTACCATTTATCGATCAAATGTTGGAGCGGGTAGCGGGCCACGCTTATTATTGTTTTCTCGATGGATATTCCGGGTACAATCAAATTCTTATCTTCCCGGATGACCAAGAGAAAACAACTTTCACATGTCCTTATGGAACGTTTGCTTATCGGAGAATGCCATTTGGTCTTTGTAATGCACCGGCAACATTTCAACGATGTATGACTTCCATCTTCGCCGATATGATTGAAGATATTATGGAGGTCTTCATGGATGATTTTTCGGTATTCGGAGACTCTTTTGAGATATGCTTAAATAATCTTGAACGAGTGTTGGCCCGGTGTGAGGAGACCAATCTAGTCTTGAATTGGGAGAAGTGCCATTTCATGGTAGAGGAAGGAATTGTCTTGGGACATAAAATCTCCAAGGACGGCATTGAAGTAGATAGAGCAAAAACGGAAATCATCGAGAAATTACCACCACCAACTACCGTAAAAGGAGTTCGTGCCTTCTTAGGGCACGCCGGGTTCTATCGACGATTCATCAAAAATTTCTCTTCCATTGCTCGTCCTTTAACTAATTTGCTTGTTAAAGATATTCCTTATGAATTTACTAATGATTGCCTTGTTGCTTTTTCTAGGTTGAAGGAAGCCCTTATCTCGGCCCCAATTATTTCATCACCCGATTGGACTCTTCCTTTCGAACTCATGTGTGATGCAAGTGATATAGCACTCGGGTGCGTATTGGGGCAACGGAGGGAGCAAAAGCTTCACGTGATATACTATGCGAGCCGAACATTGGCGGGTGCTCAACTCAATTACACCACCACCGAAAAAGAGATGCTTGCGGTGGTGTTCGCATTGGATAAATTTCGGTCGTACTTACTTTGCTCTAAGGTTATCATCTATACGGACCATGCGGCCCTTCGATACCTTTTTGCAAAGCAAGATGCTAAACCGAGACTAATCCGATGGGTGCTTCTTATGCAAGAGTTTGACATCGAAATTCGCGACAAGAAAGGAACGGAGAACGTCGTCGCCGATCACTTGTCAAGGTTAGAGATTCCGGAACCAATTATAAGTGGCGTAGAGATTAATGAAACGTTTCCGGATGAGATGTTGATGGTACTTTCGGAAGTGGAAACGCCATGGTATGCGGATATCGCAAACTATCTATCTTCCGAAATAATGCCACCGGATTTGACTTACCACCAAAGGAAGAAGTTCTTGAGCGATGCTAAACGGTTTCTATGGGAGGAACCGTACCTCTTCAAGGTGTGTGGAGATGGGATTTTGAGGAGATGTGTACCACTACAAGAGATGATGCCTATACTTAGTCAATGCCATTCCTCGGATTATGCGGGTCACTATGGTACATCAAGGACCGCCGCTCGTGTGCTAGAGTGCGGATTCTTTTGGCCTACGCTATTTCATGATGCAAAAGACTTTGTTAGTCATTGCGATCGATGCCAAAGAGTGGGGAACATATCTAAGAGAGATGAAATGCCGCTTACCAACATCCAAGAGGTGGAACTTTTCGATGTGTGGGGAATCGACTTCATGGGTCCTTTTCCTATGTCGTTTGGGAAGCAATACATATTGGTGTGCGTAGATTACGTTTCGAAATGGGTAGAGGCGGAAGCATTACCCACTAACGATGCCAAAGTAGTGTTGGATTTTCTCAAACGTTTGATGAATCGATACGGGACTCCTAGAGCAATAATAAGCGACGGTGGATCTCACTTTTGCAATAGGCAATTCGATGCCTTGATGCGGAAATATAAAGTCTATCATCGGGTCGCTACTCCGTACCATCCTCAAACAAGCGGGCAAGTTGAAGTTTCTAACCGTGAGCTAAAGAGAATTCTAGAGAAAACGGTTAATAACACAAGGAAAGATTGGTCACTAAAATTAGATGATGCATTATGGGCATATCGTACGGCTTTTAAAACGCCTCTCGGAATGTCTCCATATCGTATTGTTTTTGGGAAAGCATGCCATCTTCCGGTGGAACTTGAACATAGAGCGTATTGGGCCATTAAAAAGCTCAATTTTGACCTTAAAGCGGCGGGGGAGAAACGTATGCTTCAACTCAATGAGTTGGACGAATTTCGGTTAAATGCCTATGAAAACGCCAAGCTTTACAAAGAGAAGACGAAACGATGGCATGACGCTCATATCGTGCCTAAAACGTTTGTGGAGGGCTCTTTTGTCTTGCTCTACAACTCGCGCCTCAGATTATTTCCCGGGAAATTAAAATCTCGTTGGAGCGGTCCTTTCAAGATTCGAACGGTGGCAAGTCATGGAGCTTTGGAATTGGAGAACTCTAGTGGTGAAATCTTCAAAGTAAATGGACAACGGTGCAAGCCGTATCTTGGACCTTTGACGGATCAAGTAGTGGAACAAATCACGTTCACCACTCCTACATAAATTCCGGGCCACGGTCTAGCTTTTGACCAAAAATAAAGCGCACTCGAGAGGCAATCTCGAGAGGTTACGTGTTTTGTTTTATTTATTTTATTTTCCTTTTATGCGTATTTAAGTTTTAATTTGTTTATTTATTTCCGTTTAATTCCGGGGTGTGTTTTTGTGTGTTTTTGCAGGTATATACATGATTTCAGGAGGTTTCCGTTCGTGAAATACCTTTCCCGTTCGAAAAAAGGCAAATTTTGCCTTTGTCCCGTTCGGGAAAGGCTATTTCCGTTCGAAAACCTCCTCAGCCCTCAATTTTTTTCGAACGGGACAGGGTACTTCCGTTCGGGACTAGGCAAATTTTGCCTTTGTCCCGTACGGGACACACTATTCCCGTTCGAGAAAGAGCCCTCGGCTTCTCACTTTTCCGAACGGGAAAGGGCCTTCCGTTCGGGACTAGGCAAAATTTGCCTTTGTCCCGTTCGGAAAGCCATAGTTCCGTTCGGGAAGCAAGAAATTTTTGCCTTGTTTCGAACGGA
Organism: Mercurialis annua; assembly: GCF_937616625.2. Classification (NCBI taxonomy): domain Eukaryota; kingdom Viridiplantae; phylum Streptophyta; class Magnoliopsida; order Malpighiales; family Euphorbiaceae; genus Mercurialis; species Mercurialis annua. Next base: position 44,669,895 of record NC_065571.1, read on the forward strand.
ACATGAAATAAAGCCTAATCCCGTTCGGGATTACCTTATTCCCGTTCGGGAAACATCAAAAATTTTGAAAAATTTGAATTTTGAATTTTGAATTAAAGTATAGTAGATTTCTTGGGACTTGTGTTCTTTTGAGATTTGTGTTTCTTTTGAAACTTGTGTTTCTTTGAGATTTGTGCTTTGTAAAAATTTGAATTTTTCACTTGGATTGATGATTTGGCAAATCCGAACCATTCATTAGTGTTTCAATTTCACTTGGATTGATTACATGGCTTCGATCTAAACCGTTAAATCAATTTCAAGTTATTAAATGGATGGTTTGAAATTAGTGGAGGGAAATCTTGAGATTTGATTTATTTTTCCTATAAATACCTTGCATTTTTCTACTTTCTATTCCACACATATTCTTCTTCTAATACTCTTCTTTTCTTATTCTCCAAATTTATTAGAAATACTCTCATTCCGCAATCATGGTGCGAAGCAAGAATGCCGAAAATCAACCAATCCGTCGTTCAAGCACGAGAAATCAAGAAGCGGCGAATCCACCCTTACCGGCCGTGGGAAGGGTACGTACTAAATCAACCGCTCCATCCTCATCTCGGGTGAACACCTCGGCGATATTGACTACTCGCTATAACGCACCTTTCCAAATCCATACGGAGGAGGAAGGTGATTTATATTTGAGTATCAAAGAAAGGGAAATGGTAATTCCATTCCAAATCGATTTTGACGATATGGAGAACCTTGGCATCAAGGATGAGGTGGAGCGTTATTTGGATATTTTGGGGTTATCGGCATTGGCAAAGGTTAGTCATCACTCTTACGATGAACTTACTCGTGAATTCTTCTCTACTCTCAAACCGGTTAGCGGTTCTCCTTCTTCTATTTCTTTCCGCATCAACAACACTAGCCACACACTTAGTGTTGAAGATTTGGTGGAATTTTTTGGAATGAGGGGAACGGGGTTGATAGATTGGGATCAAAACTTTGATCAAGTGGAGATATGGAGGGAATTGACGGATCGTGATGATTATCGGACAAGGGGGTCCAAGATTAATGAAATCAAAGACATCGCCATTGTGGTTTTTGTGAAGTGGTTTGGGCACTCGTTTGGCGGGCGTGGTGAATATACGAAGGTGGCCAAGAGTGATCTTTTAGCTTTGAATGCTATTTTGCATCCGGAGATAGAAGCATACCAAGTCAACACGGCGTATCGTCTTTTGAAGCGATTAAGGGAAGTTCCATCCGAATTATCCAAGATTGGCTATGGTTTCATTATTCGTGCTTTGGCGGAAAAATACAATTGTATGCCTACGGCGTCTACTTTGGCGACTTTTGAGACCATTCTAGCACGGTCTCTTAATATGAACCATTTGGATGTTGCCGGGTTTGTGAAGAAGGGAAGAGTTATTCCCTATAATAGAAGGGTGCGATTGGTGGCACGAACACGGCGAGAAGAGGTAGCACGGGAAGTAGAAGGCGGAGAAGAAAGAAGAGCGGGGGAGGAACCCGCGGGAACTTCTCAAGCCGGAGAAGCGGCTCATGTTTCCGGGTTTGACCAACGGTTTTCTGAGTTGGTTGAGCAAAACCGGATCGGATGGGAGCAAAACCGAGTTGGTTGGGAAACTAACCAAAAATTACTTGAAGATATCCGACATGAACAACATGTTGGTCTTGCACAACTACAATGGAGGCAAGATCGAATGCGAGCACGCCTTAATCGGCAAGAGGATTTTCTTCGGGGTTACTTTAATGCCGCCGGCGGAGAGCGTTATCCATCACCGGAACCATCACCGGATCCACCGGCCTTTGACTAGAGCGAGATTTGTTTTTCTAAACCCAAACTCTTTCCAATTTTTTCTATTTTTATTTCTTATTTCTTAGCTTTGGGGACATAGCTAGAAATAGTGTGAGGAGGGGGGAAGAAAAATTTATTTTTCGTTTGGGTTATTTTTCGGTGATTTATCTTTATTTTCAGTTTTAGTTTATTTTTATTAAGTTGTTATTTTCTTGTTTTAGTAGATTGTATTAGGTGTTAAATTAGTTTATTTCAAGGTCTTGTATCGTTTTAAATCGTTGTCTTTTAAATATAAAAGTGTTAGTTGATTTGGTGTGTATCTTAATTAATTTGTCAATCTTAGATTTCCCCGAATCGATGAATGTATGAACGCGTTTTCTTAATTCGACAATTGATAAGCGATGCTTGCTTAATGACTTAATAATTCGTTGACATAATCCGATGAAATAAGGGTGAATTCAAAATTTAGACTTGTTCAAATCGTTGAAACATAATTGAATAACTTGATGCGGATTCATGACATGTGATTGTTTATTTTTATAGTCGTTTTTAAACTTTTGGCATGAGTAGCATAATTTAAGTAGGAATTGAGTTTATGGCATAACACTACACACTTTTGAGAGTTTTGAGCTTAATTTCCTTGTTGTGAGTGTTGATTTCATGTTTTATTCCTAGAACTTGCTCGGTGTCCGTTTAAAGTTACACGATTGAGTTTTCAACAATTAGATGATTATGGCAATTAGGTATAACCTTTCTTTTAGACCACTTAAATAGACTACCCTTTATCCCTTAGATTACACCAATTTGAGCCTTAAACCTTTTTATTGTTTTTACCGTATTTTACCCTTTACCGTTCTATGTTTTACCTCTTTTGTTTACCTTATCGACTTTATATATTATTTGTTATGACTATGATGAATATAGGTGATTCGAAACTCAAGATTAGTGAAAAGAGAAAGTGAACTACATTGTGCTTAAAAGATAAAGATTACGCCTTGAAAAAGATTGAAAAAAAAAAAAAGGAGATAGAAATTTGCAAAGCAAAAAGCTTCAAAAAGAAGAAAAATTCTGAGATTGCAAAAAGCAATGAGTAGAGCGTAAATTCAAAAATAAAAGAAAGTTAAGAGTTCACATAAATGCAAAACCGGAGTTAGATCAACCTAGAAGTTAATAGTAGTAATAAATAGTATATTAAGTTGATAATTAGCCTTTGTTTAACCTTTTTACCTACCCTTTACCTTAGCCACATTATAACCCAATAAAAGACCATATGATTTTTGTTGATTACCGAATCAAGTAGCGGAGTCCGGGACTATGAGCAAGCTTATGGTGAGTATTCATGTTTTCAATTGTGAGCTTTCTTTGTTATATACCCTACTTGTGAAATATTGATGCCATTAGCTTAGTTTTTATTGAATTGTGCTATGATTTGCCTAAGTGAGAAATTGATTATTTTCCATGTCCCGCAAGTGATAGTGAAGCTTGAAGTGTGATTCAATTTGACCTTGTACTAATGAGTTAGTAACCGTTGTTATGTTGAATTATGTCATAAAATTATTATTGTTATTTTATTGCATCATTATTTAGTTGTCGGTTTTAGAGGTTGTTTTTCATATTATTCATAGGGTCGGGGATTTCTTTGATTGATTTATTGTTAAGTTATATGCTAAGGATTTCTAACATATTTTGTAGAGTAAGATTTATTTCTTGCTTGAGGACAAGCAAAGGTTAAGTGTGAGGAGGTTTGATAGGAGTATTTTACTCCTATATTTAGGGTCGATTTTAGTCGATTTTCATTATGTGTAGTATTGTTTTTATACATTATTTGGCGTTTTTACGTTTAATAGTGTTTGTTAGTGTTTCAGTGGAAATTAGGTGAAAACCGACTATTTGGGGCAAAATTATGGTGGATTGCGTGTACGAGTGAAAAGCGTAGCTTGCGGACGAAGGAATTGAAGTTTACGAACGAGATTGAGGATTGTTCCGTTCGAAAAAGATGAGTTCCGAACGGAAAACATGCAGAATAAGCATTAGTCCCGAACGGAAAAGCCTTGTCCCGTTCGGGACTCAAGAAGGAATCTGATATCAAAAGCTTTCGGCCAATGAGTTTTTCGAACGTGACTGGGATGTTCCGTTCGGAAAAGAGGAAAATTAGGCATGTCACGAACGGAACCAAGGGCTTCCCGAACGGAACAAGAGTAAAACACGCATGCTTCAGGATTTGATTTGGAGTGAAATTCTTCCTCAACTCACAATTACAACTCCTATTACAAATTGATTTGCAATACAAATTAGAAGACTCCGGAACTTCTCCTACTATATAAAGACCTTGTACTAGACTCAATTTAATATGTAGAATAAATTAGACTACATTAGTTTTATTTTCATTCTCTTAAAATAGCGTTTTAGCTTCTATTTCTCAGCAGTTTATAAGTAGTTTATTATTAGTTTCTGCAAAGAACGATTGTGAAGATTTCAAGTTTAATCTAGACGATTCTTCCGAAATTGACAACTCCGGTATTTATTGTTCTAATTATGTTTAATTCTTCATCTTCTTCTTTGTTTAATTTAAGCTTAAGCATGTGTAACTAAATCTTTTGTTCGGGGATTGATATGAACACTTAGACTAGTTTTCGAATTGGATTAGGATTTATTAAGTGAGTAAAATTGTGTTTTAATTACTAAGATTAATGCTTGAATTAATTTGATCACTTAGTTCATGATTTTGTGTTTAATTAACTAATTGAGAGATTGTTAATTAAATAGACATAGGTAATTAAAAACTTAGAGGAAAACACCGTGAGAGCGGGTTGGAATTTAGGTAGTCGTTGAGTTTGCTTCATAATTACAATTTAGTTATTTAATTCAGTTTTAATATTGTGAGAGCAAGTTAATAATTGATTAGCTAATTAGGTTGTGATTTTATTTGAATCTTTGAGGCTTGAGAGAGCGGGATTCGGTGCATTAGAATAGCTCGATTCACAATAAAATCACTAGATAAATTTTGATCCATTCTTCTACTAGTTTATTTGGAATTATCAATTCTTGAGCTTTTTACCATTATTGTTTAAACTTCAATTTATTTGTTTGATTTCAGATTTTTAGTCTAATTACTTAAGTTAATTCACTTTAGATTATAATTAGTTTACACAATTCCATTTATTTTCCTACTAGCCAATTAAAGAATATTAGAAATTAGTTGTTTAGTTCATTGTTCCTTGTGGGATCGATACTTGGTCTTCCAAGTTATATTACTTGCGCGATATCGTACACTTGCGATTATTTGCCAACAGTCAGCGAAAGGAGATAGAAATACTAATTTTTTATATGGTGTGGCTTCTAAACACTATATAAACATTATATAGGTTCAACTTTTTCTTTTACCGGCATGCTTGAATTCTTATGAAAGACGCTTTTAGGGAGTTTTTTTTAAGGATTTCCATAGGTCAAATACCTTGCCTAAATGTATAAACACTTCTTTCATGATTTTAGTTCCTAAGGTGGCGGGGTCAGCTAATATTAAGGACTACATGCCTATTAGTTTGGTTTATGGCTTATTCAAGCAACTTTCAAAGGCTTTTTCTCTGAGAGTAGCGCCATTTCTTATTAAAGTTGTCTCTGATAGTTAGCATGCCTTTTTGAAAGATAGGAGTGGATGTATTTGCTTGAGGTCATGCGTTGTATGAACTTTCCGGGTAAATGGTTGGAGTGGGTATCTGTTATCCTTTCCTCGGCTACTACATCATTGTTGGTTAATGGTAGTCTAATGGATCCAATAAATTTGAAGAGAGGTATTCGTCAGGGGGACCCCATTTTGCCTATCTATTTCTGATTGTTGTGGAAGGGTTGAAACACATTCTTGATAGATCAGGCCAAATGAGATTTACTACTGTTTATTATTTTGCTAATAACCATGATCCTATTTTGCTGTTGTAGTTCGCGGATGATACTCTACTATACCTCCCGTTTGATATTCATCAGCTCAAGAATTTAACTCGGATATGAGTTAATCTCTGGGCTAACTATTAATTACCATATACGCTCTGTTATGAGAATTAATGTAAATGAGTCTGATTTATTGGGAGTTAAGTTATCCAACCGAAAGCTTCCTTCGTGAGCCTAGGATAATATGGTTGAGCGTTGTAAATCAAGGTTGACCTTATGAAAGGCTCTTTTAATTCCTCTGTTGGTAGGTTAGTTCTCATTAAATATATCTTGTACAGTGTGTCGGTTTATTATATGTCGCTTCATAGCATGCCAATTGGGGTCATTAATCAGCTTGAAAAATAATATGAAACGCTTTCTTTGGAAGGGCGACATTTTATCTCGGGTTCTTAGTAAGATTTTCTAAAAGGTTATCTTCCAAGGGTTTGATAACGGTGGTTTGGGTATAACTAGTATGCATATGAGGAATCAGAGCCTTTTGCTTAAGTAGATTTAGAAATAGAGAATTAATAATAATGGATCACTTTGGTCCAATGTTATTTCTAGCTGCTAATCTATTGTGATTGGGTATCTCTCTTTTCTAGAGATGTGAAAGAACTTTCTTTTATTTGGAATGGAATTCGCAAAACATGTTGCTTAGATAGTAGAGTGTGTAGTATTTTTAATTCGACTATTAAATTTGACGTAGGCATATGGATTTCTATTTCACTATGGCATGATAAATGGATGAGAAATGGTCCGACATCGTTTCTAGTTTCATAACCTTTTGATCTTTCTAATCAGAAGCGTGTGTCTATTAGTAAGATTTGGAGGATGGGTTGGTGTTGGAGGAGATGTTTATGAGGTCATGAGTTGCTATTATTGCAAGATTTTCAAAGCATTTTTGACCGTCTTCAGGAATCTCTAGGGCAACAAAATGTTGTTATGGCAGCAAACTCTAGTACTTTCACAGCTGATTATGGGTCCATTTTTCCTAACCATGTGAGTGCTGGTAATGTGAGAAGCAGCTCGGTAATTTAGCAGGTTCAGATTGACATGGTTAGGTGATCAAGAAGTGCCAGTTTGATCTTGGAAACCAGTGAAGCGGTGGGGCAAAACAGAGTGGCAGCAGTTGTTCAGTCTTCTTTGCGTCGTCAGGTTTTCATAAGGAGCAATACTGGTAACTTTCCTGCAGATGTTAGAGGCGAAAGATTTGGTAGTTTGGTTGTCGTTCCATCTTTTCAACACATGTGGAAGTCTTTGATTCCTCCCCGTGTCAAATTCTTCATGTGGATTGCTATGGGTGAGCATGGTTCGGTTCAGTCTGCAAATTGCCAGAATCAAACCAAATCACCCCTGTAAAATTAAAAACCAAACTTTGTAATTTGGTATGCGGTTTTTCGGTTCAATAAACCAAAAATACCAGTTTTTTTGGTTCAGTTAGGTCGTTCGCCGATTCAGAAAAACAGAAAATATATGAATTAAAAATTGAATAAATAAAAAAATAGATACATCAATTAATTTAAAATATTTATTTTACATGTTCCTCTATTTGTGAAATGAACTAAGAACTAAAATTAACGTTGTCTATTTTTCTTTAAGGATTATAGAGATTTTTCATCTCGTGCAAAACATAAAAACAAGAATTAAAATTAATTTAAATCAATAATCAAAAAAAAAAAGAATAACAAATTTTTAGTAGAAAGCTAAGGAATAATTAAAGATCAATTAAATTATTAGATCTCCAAAACAAGATAGATTTATCAACAATAAACAAGAAAAACTTAGCTTTTTTATGAGATTATCAAAATTGACAAAAATTAGGTCTTTAACTTACAAACCGAAATAAGATAGATTTATAATAGATTATCAAAATTGGCAAACAAAATTAGGTCTTTTACCTTATAAAACTTCATGGTTTTCTTCAAAGAAATCAATATACATTCCATGATTTACATCTTTGTGGATCAATGTTAAGAATATATTGGAGATAAAAATAAAATAATAAAACTGAAAACGAACAAACACATATGACAGAGCGATAGTTTTAATGAAATATTAGAATATTTGTTTTAATCCAGGGTTGATAAAACGGAGATTGAGAAAGAAAATGAGAAACAGGGAAAAAAAGCAAAGAATTTGGTGATGGTCATGGTAAGGGTGTCGACAGTGTGAAAATATTAGAATTTTAGTTTTAATGATGTATATATAATATTGTGTTTCAATTACCAAAACAATCTTCATTAATTATTTTGGTTTTTTCAGTTCGTGACCGAAGTCTAAAAATCAAAACATAACTGAAAACTGTAATTTCTATAAATTATAAATCAAACCAAACCATATAAATCACTATTTTTTGGTTTAGAATTTTTCGGTTCAGTTTGACTCGATTTTTCGGTTCGACTCGGTTTTTACTCACCTCATGAATTACTTTTCATAACCGGGACCTTCACTTAATTTTTGGTTAAAAGGTTAATTATTACGACTAATAATTCATTTTGCTCAATCTATAACGAAGTGGAGACTAAGATCATATTTTCATTCATTGTGTTTCGGAGGACTATTTGAAACAGTGTGCTTCAGAAGGTGGAGATGGCATGAATAGTTCCTTTTACTTCTGTTGACTTCTTTATTCTCATGAAAGGAGATTGTTCGAGAAGGTTCTTATTTGAAGTTTTGGCAAAGTTTTTGGTTTTTTTATCTGGGAAATTTGAAAATACAGAAATAATAGTGTTCAAGAAAACTTCTAGTAAGGAGGATGTGATTTATAATTGTTTCTAAAAGACGTGTTCTCTTTTAAAGAATAGTAATAGAAGATTTTTCTGTACGGGTTTGGATTTCTTTAAAAATACGCATTATATTTTATTCTCTGGCTGTGACTTTTTTAGCGAACTCTCGAAGCTGTAATCTATAGTGCGCCATCTGGTGTGAGTCACTTTTGTGCGAAATTTTTGGGTTGTTATTATATATTGCCCTTTACATGTTTAATATACATATAAATTCATAAAAAAAGTATTTGTGATGAATTAGATTTTGTAATGCTAGTTTTTCTTATTTATGGGTTTTGGTTTTCTAAAAAAAAAGATAACAGTGATGAAAAAATCAGCGAGCAAGTAAATATAAGAAAATTAAAAGGGTATTCCTATTAAATAGCACTTAGCGTTTTTTGCGATTTAAGCCACTATTACAAATTGTCTCAATTGTTAGCCCAAACTTTACAATTTTTTTAATTATTAGTCCAGGTCCCATTTCCGGCATCTGAAATCCCACGTGACTCGCCGGATTGCTTCGTCAGCGCCAGCGTGGCCTTCTTTACGCGACGTCGTTTCAGATTATTCCTACCAAATAATACGAACTACCATTTTGTCTCAAATATTAGCACAACCTTTCAAATATTTTTAAATTTTAGCCTAAAATTTGTTTCCGGCTATTGGAATCACAACTAACCCTACGTCACAGCCATAAATTTACAATCCTAAAATCACAACCATAAATTCACAAACTCTAAATGGTATGTATGCTATGTTACTATCAACTGTTACATAATGCTATGTTCGCCATCAACTGTTACTCACAGCTACTGAATGCTATGTATGTTATCAATTGTCAAGCCATATAAATGCAATAAGTTAGTAGTTGTGTTGATAGCGTCTACTTCATTTTAATAATGGGTCATATAAGTGCAATAAATTAGTTTAATTGATATAAATATATTTAATGGGTTATATAAATGTCGCTCTCATGCAAACAATTACTATTTAGAAATAAATATTATGTTTTGATATTTTAATTAATTTTAAATGTATATGAAAATAAATTTATTTAAAGACAAGTATTAAATTTGATATTTTGATTAATTTTAAAGTTAAATAACGGGTCATGTAAATATCTTAATTAACATTAATACATATAACAGATCATATAATATCGCTCATGTGTGTAGCATGTGATAATAATAAATTAATATTATATATAACAGGTCTTATATTAATATCACAAACGTAATATAGTTTCTATTTAAATAAAAATAATTATAATAATTTATTTACAAATAAAGTATTATATTTAATATTTTAATTAATTCAAAATTTAAATAACGGGTCATGTAAGTGCCGCTCACATGAGTAACACGTGACGAAACGCTAATACTATATATTAAACCACGGGTGGGGGGGGGGGGGAACAGGCACGCATTTACGTTATTATCCTCTTCACTTTATAAAATATAATTATTAATTAAAAACTATTAAGATAATTATTAAAAAAAGAGTCTAACTAAAATAAATTGCTAATTTGGAGTACTAATTAAATTTAACTACTATATTAAGATAATTGTTTAGAGTGCTAATTAAAATAAACTATTTTAAATATTTAACAATTACTATTTTAATTATATGTAAATCATATAAAATTCTAACTAAAATAAACTACTTTCAATAAACTAATATTTTAATTCTTATTTGATTTCTTATTTAAATTCTTTATAATTATAAAATTTTACTATCAATTAAAAATATTAAACTATTAAATTAATCATCCAAAGCATTATATAAGATAAACTATTCCTAATTAACTTATTTTAAATATTATTTAATAATTGGACGAGTCACACTGCGAGCCACGTGTGAAACACGTGAAACGACACTAGTTATTCTTAAATGTGCACATTGGATTCCAATAGCCGAAAACAAATTTTAGGGTAAAATTTAAAAATATTTGAAAAATTGTGCTAATATTTGAGACAAAATGGTAGTTCGTGTTATTTGGTAGGAATAATCCAAAACGACGTCGCATAAAGAAGGCCACGCTAGCGCTGACGAGGCAATTCGGCAAGCCATGTGGGATTTCAGATGTCGGAATTGGGACCTGAGCTAATAATTAAAAAGATTGAAAAGTTTGAGCTAACAGTTGAGACAATTTGTAGTAGTGGCTTAAATCGCAAAAAACGCTAAAGGTGGTGTTATTTAATAGGAATACCCCAAAATTAAAAAGAGAAAAAGAATCAATAAATCAGTAAAATTAATATTTTTGTTATAGTTGATAATCTTTTCCTAATTCATCTTTTATCATTGTAGTATTATTTTACATAAAATAATTAAATTCTAGTTTTGCAATTATTTTTCCAAAATAAGATAATTTTTTTAAAAAAAAAATCATCAATGATTAGACTTTTGTGTAGGAACATTCTGAAACACTAAAGGATCATTTCAGAGCCTTATAGCGAAAAACGAGTTTTCTCCTGTTTAGAAAAACATATTGTTTTCGCGCCTATGACAAAATGGAGTCACGGGTGCGACCCTTGGATCGCGGGGATGACTCTCAAGCATCACGGGCGCGACATGACAATGATCAAAACCCTAACTTTATGAAGAACATCAAGGGTGCGAAAACTGGGTTCACGGGTGCGACAATCAAAACTGTTGAATACCCAATATTATATATTTTTAAAGTCTCAAAAAATGCTCGACATATGGCACTAACTGTTGGAAGATTTTATCATGTTACGAAGGTCCCGAGCGCGAAACAAAGGGTCGCGCAGCAGAAGTTGTTTTGTTTGATGGCACTATAACATGTGTTTTCAATGGGCATAAATGGATATTCATTTGCTTTGTTTTAATGTTAGCATTGATCACACCTTTAAAACAACATCACTTTATGTTTTCCTAATTTATTTTTTATTGTAGTTTTGGTTGTAAACTTCTCATTAGTAGATTCTTGATTAGTCCTAGAAAATCAACCCTTTGTAAGTTAGAGTCTAATTTTAAAAAATTCACATTATTTGGTTTTTAGATTAAAAAGTACTAAATTTGAAGTTAGTTTAGAAAACTTCTTGTAAATCTTAATGAGTGCATTTTAAATTTCAATTTTTAATTGAGTAGGATCCATTTGTGATCCGAACCACTTTAAATCTCTTGTCTCAAATCTACATAATTTCTAACTGTCTCTAAATTTTTTATTTCGCTTTTAAAACAATTTTTATTTTTCATTTACAATCTTTAAAGTTGCCTATTCGGATTTTCCTATAACTGTTTGAGGTTTCATTGATTTTGTTTATTTTTTAAATAGGTTGATAGCTAAGGTAGAATGCAATAATTTTTTACTTTATTATTTGTATTTTCCTACCATTTAGAAATTTTTACAAAATCATATATATGGTAATTAGTGGCGAAATCATAATTTTTTCCGGGGGGAGGGGGGGGGGGGGGTGTCAAACGATACATTGTTTGACTATTATTTAAAGGTATTATTTTCCAAATACTTGTTTTTGGTAAAGTATTTACACCATTTTAGCCCATCTTTTCTTCTTATCCTACGTTACCTAATAAGCTAACTTATTTATCAAAAATACCCAGTATATAAAGAAGTTTTATCTCATTTTAGGTTAAACTTTTACATAGCCACCTTTTTTTCTCTCTCTTCTCTCAAAGTTCTCTCTTCTTTTCTTCTTCTTTTCTTCTTTTTTTTTTCATTTGATTTTCAATTTATCTATTCCGATTACTTTTCCGTTCGTCATTTCAGTCGCTCTTCCGTTCGTCTACTTCCGATGGATTTCTCGTCGTTTCCGGCCGTTTTTCTGTTCGTCTTTTCCGTTCGCGCTAATCCGTTCGTCTCTTTCGTTTCCGCTATGGATTTCTCGACTCGTTTTTAGATTTGTGTAATTTTTTAGGTTTTTTCTAATGATTTAAATATTTTGTAAATAAATTATTGTAGATCTATAATTTTTTGTTTATAAAATTGTTCTATTATTCATATAATTATTTATTTTTTCTTCTCTTATTCATTGATTTGTTTATTGCTACTGATTTTGTAAGAAAAATTGATTTATGGTGCATTTGTAGTAATTTTATAATATATTTACGTTTTAGTGTATTTTTGGTGTATATATAGTGTATTTCTGCCGTTTTTTAGTATATTTATGGTGCATTTACAGTGTTTATGGTGCATTTGCAGTGTTTCATGGTGTAAACCACAAAAAACACTACAAAATTCCATAAATACACTAAAAATACACTATATATACACTACTTATGCACTATATATAAACTATATATAAACTAATTTTACACTATATAAACACCATAAAAACACTATATATATACTACTGTTAAACTATAAAAAAAATCCAGGAAAAATATCTATAAAAAATAAAAATTAACACTATATATATATATACTAATCTTACACTATATAGAAAAACTGTTGGTCGGTTCGGTCGGTTTGGTCGACCGAACTGACAAAACCAAAAACCGAAATTGGAAACCGAAGAAAAGGTATTTTTGAAATTAAAAAAACAAAAAGGTATTTTTCGTAAATAAAAAAAGATAAAAAGTAAAAATTAAAACTTGACAGGTAAATATGTAAATAAGTTATCAAAATATGTATATTTTAAGAAATTACCACTTTTTTAAACCGAATAACATCTTATCTAATTTTGCCAAAAACTTTAGACCCAGATTCATCAAAAAAAACTTTTAGAGGGAATAATATGTTGTTTGGCTCAATGGTTTTAGAAAAAATTTCAATCATCTTTAAAATATTTATTTGGCATTCATTAGTCTTGAAAATATCAAAATGGGGTTCGTTTGGCTATTTTTTCTAAACGAACAAGATCAAGTGATATGTCATTTGTATTAATTTTCTAAAAAGATTATTCGATCCTCTTTAAACAAAATCAAAATAGGAATTTATTTGATAATTTTTAAAATTGAAAACGAAATTGTCATTTGACTCGATTTTCTTAAAACGATAATTCAATCTTATTTAAAATATTTTTTGGTATTTATCGGTCTTAAGAATCTCGAAAGCAGAATGGGGCGACTGCCCTGCTTCTATCACTGATTGTAATGATTCTTTCAATAATAATCAAAATTTTCAAATTCTTACGGAAATCATAATATTTCTGTAGAATTTATACTCGGACAATTTCGTTTATTTATATATGCTAAAAAATCCTACACAAATTTGATATTAAATAATTATTGACACAGATCATTCATATTTTGAAACATATATTGTTACTAAAATTCCAACTATTGCGTTAATATTTTTTTCTAAAATAAATATTTTATTCGAAAGAATTAAATTACAATATGTAATATAATCTTTATTCGAAAGAATTAAATTATAAACCAAACAACTGTTCCAATTTCTTAATATCTATTAAAAGAAAAATAAAATCCTAATTGGTTTCTGTTACGAAGTAATAATATACAATCATTCACTAACTTACATTACACATCTACAAATCTATAAGTTTTGCTTATAGTCAGTTAAAACAAATAAAACATCAGTTAGCCATTATATACTTATAACTAAATAAATAATTTCATTAGAACCATTAATATTCCATATTTATGGATTGGCACAACAAACTTTTCTAGTTGTTTATCACTAAACATGAATTGGAAAAAATTGCTTCATTTGGTGGCAAAATTTTAGGTTGAGTTATAAGATATTTAATTCTTTTTTACAATTATTTATGCTTTTATTAGTTTAAGGCATAAAAAAAGTAAAGAAATTAAGCAGATTAATTGGAGAATGTCATCAATGGAGCTTCCATCAAATCAAAGAAGGATGTGCACTTATTTGCCACCAAATATAAGTTCAGATGGAATTTGGGAACATTTAAATTTTCAATCAGTATTTACATATTCTTTACCACTGTTTCAATTGCAGATTATTATGATTTTCTTGGTCACACAATCTATTCATTTGGTCCTCAAACTTGTTGGGGTCCCTGTAATCATCTCCCAACTCCTTGTAAGGTTTTATTCTTTTCTTTGCTATTTATTTCCATATAATAAAATAAATGGTTAGGACACTTTTGATTTTTCTACCATGTCCGACCGCTCAAGTTCGACCTCTCACTAGCTTTAATTGTTTAGAGAAGGATTTGAAATTTCATATTCTAGTTATATTTCAAGTAGATTTAAAAAATTCGGCCTAAATTTGCATAAATATAATTTAAAAGAAGGCACTGGGTAACGAATGTGAGTTTGAACTTACATGTTAAAAAGTACGTAATTAAATCTGACTAGATCTGATTTTTTTCATAAACGTTCTCCCATCTCCAATTATCAAAAAGTCCAACTGGACCTTATTTAAACCCGCCTAAATCGTTACTATATGATCATGTATAGGTACAATCAAAGACGGAGTTAGGGGGGCTGGGGTTGACTTGGCGCCCCAACTTCCAAAAATTATTTAGATCAGTATAGAGGTTTACTGCATATTTCGATTTGGTCCTTCAATTTTTTAAAATTGCCTCCCAACATACGTGTCTATTGCATTTAGGCTCTCCTAATGAAATAATCATGTCTCCAACACGGGGTGTAAATACGTCCCATATAGGTAAATTTAAACAATGTATTTTTAGCTCTACTTCCTAAATTTTGGGAAATGTATAAATTTAATTAGAATTTTTGTCGCTATTTGACAATTTATGAAAAGTTAGAGGACCAAATATGCTAAAATTCAATAATATGCAATTTATTTAGTTGAAATTTCTGTTATAATGACTGAACATTCTTGAATTTTGTATAGGCCGGAGTGGTCCTCGGACCTTCTCTACTGGGCAGTTTTACCAAATTCAAAGACATTGTTTTCACGCTCAACAGTCAAGATATAATGGGCGCAGTGTCCACATTAGGCTACACACTCTTCATGTTCCTCTGCGGAGTCAAAATGGATGTCGGTATGGTACGTAAAACCGGTCGAAAAGCTTGCTGGATCGGTCTTTTATCCGTTGCGACGCCTTTAACATTCGGCTTGATCACAGAATTTTTACTAGAAAAATCTTCTTTAGCGAGAGATTTGCCGAGTAATCTTTATATAATTACACCCGTTCTTTCGGCTACTCCTTTTCCGGTCATTTCAACGCTTCTAGCCGATCTCAAAATCTTGAATTCCGAATTGGGACGGTTAGGTCTATCCGCTGCAATGATTGGCGAAATTAGTACGGTAAGTCTTTTTACAATGGCAACATTGATTTCGACTGCGAAAGAAAAATCAGTGGAGATGGCGGTTAAAAACCTAGTATGCATTGTTAGTTATATTCTTTTCGCAATATTTGGAATTCGCCCCGCGATGTTTTGGATGATAAAGCAAACACCGAAAGGAAGAAACGTAAATGATATATACATTTACACGATAATTTTAATGATTTTTATAACCGCGATTACTTCAAATTCATTCGGTCAATCAATTTTCTTCGGGCCATTTGTTCTCGGTTTAGCTATACCAGACGGACCTCCATTAGGATCCGCCATTGTAGAGAAGCTTGAAGGAATAGCGTCGGGGATTTTTCTTCCGTTATTTGTTACAACATCCGCTATGAGAGCGGAATTCGGAATTATTAAGATGAATAAAAATTTGCTAACAGCTGAAGTAGTGCTTATTATGGTGACTGTAATAGCCAAGACTGGGGTGTGTCTGCTTGCTTCACTATACTGCAAGATGCCTTTTAACGATTCCTTTGCGCTATCCCTCATAATGACATGTAAAGGCATTGTTGAGTTAGCCACTTACAGTGTCTTAAGAGACAAACAAGTAAGTACATTTTTGCTATCTTTACATTTTCTTTTTTCTTTGTTTTTTTATTTAGTATGGTTACTCATTTATATGCCCCTTACACAAAATAGAGTACTTGTGCCCCTTCTATAATAAATGTGATAGTCAATCATTAAATACCATATTAATTATAGTTAAAATATGATCAATAAATGTAATATTTAATGATTGGCTATCACAATTATTATTGCCACGTGTCCCTCGATGAGTGGATAGTTCATAATCCTACGTGGCGAACTTGGTTCACACAAGAATTTCTCCTTCTGTTGTAATAAAACTATAACTACTCAGTGACCTGTTTTTAACGATTTGAAGGGTTATTGATTTTGGGAGTCACTGTACTTTTTCAAAGTTGCAAAATGGTCACCGAACAATTTTATGTTCCAAAATGGTCACTGTACTTTGTGATTAGTAACTTCCGGCGATCACTAAATGAAATTCGGTAACTTTTGTCCTATGTGGCTTGCCGGAAGCTGACTCACACCTTTCTTTTTGCCGGAAAATATTTAAAAAATTAGGGAAGAAGATGATGATATAGAAAAATAAGATTGATATCAACAATGACATGGCAAAGAGGAAGGTGTGAGTAAGCTTCCGGCAAGCCACATAGGACAAAAGTCACCGGATTTCATTTGGTGATCGCCGGAAGTTACTAATCACAAAGTACAGGGACCATTTTGAAACAAAAAATTGTTCGGTGACCATTTTGCAACTTTAGAAAAATACAATGACTCCCAGAATCAATAACCCCGATTTGAAACATTGTAACCTTTCTGTAATCTCGGATAAACTGAGCAACCTAAAAAGTTTAATGTCGCGATGAGTTATATGTTCATATTTTGATCCGAGAGCGGATAAGTTTCTGATTTTCTCTATAATTACACATACAGACTTATTGATTCTATTTGCTTTTTTGTGTTTGGTACGTTGCAGATTATATCCAGTGAAACGTTCACTGTCTTAATGGCAAGCGTATTAGTGACAGGGACACTGGTCCCAATATTGGTAAGAAAGCTGTACGATCCTTCAAGAAAATATGCTGGCTACCAAAAAAGAAACTTAATGAATCTAAGATCCAACTCAGAACTCCGTATTCTCATGTGCATTCATAGTCCAGATGACATTACAGCTGCCATTACCGTCCTAGACGCCACGTGTCCGACATCTGAAAATCCACTTACTGTCTCCATTCTTCATCTAATCAAACTTGTTGGTCGAGCTTCTCCCCTCTTTATATCTCACAATATTCAGATCAAAAATTTCTCCGACCACTCCTACTCCGAAAACGTCATCGTTTCATTCAATCAGTATCAGCAGAAAAGAATGGGAGCTTTATCTATAAGCACTTATACAGCAGTTTCACCTCCGAAAACCATGCATGAGGACATATGCACCCTTGCCCTAGACAAGCTAACCTCGCTTATTATCTTACCGTTTCATATAAATTGGTCGGGGGACGGCTCTATTGTATCACAAAACGTTACTATAAGAGCGCTTAACCATAATATCCTCGACCGAGCACCCTGCTCCATCGGAATCCTCGTAAACCGCGGCCAGCTTCGAAGAACAAAATCCGAAAAGTCGACAAGGCGTGTCGCGATGATCTTCGTAGGTGGAAATGATGATCGGGAAGCGTTAACATTCGCGAAACGCATCGCCAAAGGCCAATCGAAAGTTATAACCCTAACGGTTATTCATTTGGTGGCGAAAGATCAGAAAGATGTAAGAACATGGGAGCAAATGCTCGATTCGGAGACATTACGAGATGTGAAACACAATACAATTGGGAGTAAATGTTTGATTTACAGAGAAGAAGTAGTGAAAGACGGACCGGAAACTGCGAGAATACTGAGAGGAATTGCATGTGAATATGACCTAATAATAGTTGGGAGACGGAATGGGGTAGAATGTCAGCAAACTATAGGGCTTACAGAATGGAATGAATTTCCTGAATTAGGTGTTATTGGAGACTTGCTTGCCTCTTCTGATCTCAATGGTCAAGCTTCCATTTTAGTTGTACAACAGCAACAACAGTTAAGTTAGTTTATATGATTCTAGGGATTTTATTGTATTTCACAACCTATTTCATCAACTTTTGTAGATATTAACTAGATTTTCTGTTTTTTTAATTTGTTGATTATTTATTTTTTACTGATTTTTTTATTGATTTTATGGTTGACAATTGTTTTTTTGTTGAATTTATGGTTGAAATTTGATTTGATATATATGTTTTCTTCCTTGACATATTTTATATGGTTAATATTTCCTAATATTACGCTCTCAATTTAATTTGTTCGTTTTTGTTTTAATGAATTAAAATTTTTATAAAAGATTACAAAAAGTGGTAAAAGTTTCACTGCATAAAATGTACGCAAGAGAAGTGACAAACAAGTTGCACATTAAAAACCACGACTTTGAAAGTGAAAAAAATACCAAGCCACTAGAACAAAATACAATCTAGACTTCTAATAAAATTTGTTCCTAAATAAGAAAAAGAAGAATAAGTAAAATAATAAAGTTGTCATCAGAAAACTTTCATATATTATATCTTCCACGGCTATAGATTCATTTTAAAAATCATCATATTTCTACATTTTCATATCTCCCAAATCAAAATAATTAATACCAAATTTTCACAATTTTACAAAACCTCCTCTCGGGACAAGATAAACCCACTGAAGAAAGAAAGCATCAAACGACGATCCATATCATGTGTTAGGACTCTACCATCTAATGTTATCCGCAGAAAACACAGCTAATAAAACACATTTCTAGCTTTAAAACACAGCTAATTGAAATTTATTATAAGAATATTAAACACTTTCATCTCAGCCCTTCTTAACCTATGCCGACATCGCCATCCATCACACCCAATTTGCTTAAAAGTTACATTTTAAGATCAAAAGGTTGTAGAGACCTGCAATTTAATATATAGCAACCCCAATCTCTATTTAATTTTCATTCCACAAATAAAATCAAAGACCCACCCCTCATCTTATGACGAACATTAAAGATGAACAAATCCCAGGAAAAAAAGCTTTTTAACATTAAAAAAAAAAAAAAAAAACCAAAACTCCCAATTTGTTATAGCACAACAATTTGAAATAACAAGAAACCAAAGTGAACTATTAGAATAATGTATATGATTAGAACTCTATTGGTAATATATTTGGATGAAAAATAACTTTTTTTATTATTGGCAAATAAAAAATTTAATCTAATTAGGATTAGTACTTCTAATACTACAAAGAGATTTGTTCAATATGTATCCTATCTTATTCACTTTAAGAATTGTACAAAAAGAATTGACCATACAGTGTAGCATCAAACACTAATGTGAATAAGGGAAAAAGGGTGTGTGTGATTTGAAAAATGTAAGTTAGTCATAATACTCTTGGGTTATTTTTTATAGAAAGTTAAAAATTATTTGAGTTATCTTCTAAAAACATATTTATAAGAGATATTCTCTATTTGGTAATTTTCCACCAATTTTATACTCCTTTAATGATTAGTGAATTACTCGATTATTTCGCACGTGAATATAAGCGTATTGCTTGACCACGTAAATATCTTTTGTAATTTATTTATTTTTCTATATTAATTTTTGCTAGATCAAATCCCTGATTAAATACCTACATAATGGTTTCCATTCCACAATTCATAATAATATGGTCACAACTATTGGTATCAGAACTTCAACAATTTGTATCTATGCTATAATAATTTGTATCAAATCCAATTTGGTTTTCAAATTTAATTTTTGCATTATGATTATTATGATAAAATTATTGTTTAGAGGATCTCGCAATTTAAAGGCGAAATTACTGGCACAAAAAAATTGATTTGGAGATAGAGAAGCCATTAATCTTGGAGTGCTAAAAATCACTGATTCGGATTTAATTTGGATCATTTGAAGTACTGTTCTAAATCTTTAAGTTATTTTCAGTTGATCTATTAGAAGAATTTAGTGAATATTGACAGTTATGAATATTCTTTTTATTTTAAGTAATTATCTTTTGTTAGTTATTTCTCTCCTCCCTATTGCTTAATTGTATTTAGATAGTGTTTCTCCTAACACAGTCCTCTAAGGTTAGATCTCATTATCATATATAACATACTATTAATTAAGCGTTGTGTTGAGTATTTAATTAAAATATTAATTTGTGATAACTTGTAAAATGATAACTTGTGACCTTGAATCGTAGCTATCTCCGATGAACACTTCTAGGCCGTACCTAAAAGGTACAAAACAACCGTGAGAAGGGTGCCGGAAGGGGATTCCGGCAAACCACTCCGACGGTCTAGTCAGTACTGCTTTAGTGAGAGAAAGAATAAGAAGTGAAAAGAGGCTAAGAGTTTTAGAGAGAGAAAGAGAATTAACCTTTTTACCTACTTTCCTTTTGCCTTTTATATTAAGTTCTTTGTTTCTCTTTGTCTGGGCCGACAGGTCTGACTTCATTCTCTTTGTCTGTGCAGCTGTTTTGTCTGGAATGTCAGAGTACGTTCTGACAGATTTGTCCCGTGTGTTCGGAGTGGTTGTGCTCGGTGACTATACGGATATGCTCTTTTTTAGGTTATCGCTCTGATCGGTTTGTGATGTCGTGACATTCTGGTTTATTCTTATTAGTTGCGTTTGGTGTATTTCGGTGAGTCCGAGATGTGTTGTGAGTCGCCCCTGGTGTGCTCTATTTGTTACGTTTGACCTATATCGGCGGGTCCGAGATGTGCTGTGGATTGGCCTATCTCGGTGGGTCCGAGATGTGCTGTTCTCGGTCCGTTTATCTGTTTATCACAAGTCCCCCCCTGGCGTGTTGGATATTTATGTCCAAGGATTTTATGTCCGAGTGTGTTTTGCTTTTATTGCGTGTATTTATTGCCAGCGCTTTTGTTACACGTGTCTTTTGTTTGCTGTTTGTGTCATAGATGTTGTCCCCCACTAGCACATTTATTGATGTGTCCTTTAGTTTTGGTGCGTTTTTTGAGGTGACTCTTCAGTTGCCCTTGTTCGGTTTCTATAAAAACCTTTCTTTGTTTAATTTCTCATTTTCTTTTCTCTTGATTTTCTTTTGCTCTCTCAACTGTTCTTTTGCTTTTCTTGCTGTTCTTGCTGTTCTTACTGTTCTTCCTTATCTTCAAGATTTAATCGTAAGTTTTCCCGTTTTTGTTCCGTTTGATCTGTTTTTAATTTTTGCCTTCGTTTGTCTCTGTTCTTGCTTGTTTGTTCGTTGATCTTGTATACTTAGGGTTTATTTCTGTTGATTATCTGTTTTTCTTTTTGGCCTTTAGTGAATAAATGTCGGGCGAAGAAGATTCTCAGAACCTGTCCGAGCGAGACCTAGATATGAATATTGATGAGGACCTTAGTAGTAGTGATAGTGATCCTGTCGAAGATACCGAAGATGGTATTGTTGGTGAGAATAGGTTAGATGATTTGGTATGCTCGGAAGCGACTTCTTATGCTCGGCCTAGGCGTGTTAGACCTAGGAAGTCCAAAACTGCTGCTGTTAGGAGGGTGATGATGGAGACCACATTTGCCGAGCTTAACCAACATTATTTGGACTATTTAGGATCGAAACTTAGGATTCCGGACGGTTACACTTTAGAGTTGTCTCCCCCGGGTATAACCATAAATGCCCTTGTAGACCCGGGGTATGTAATTGTTTGTGTGGAGCATCTTCACTCTGGTGTTAGGATTCCCTTTCAGACCGATTTAGTTGATCTGCTTCGGTGGTATCAGATGCCTTTGAGTCAATTTCATCCGAACGGTATTAGGCATTTCTTTACCGTTCGGGCTCTTTGTTTAAAAAATAAAATACCTTTCTCGGTAAAATTTTTTGCTAGTATGTATGGTCTAGTTTTTAATGGCGAGTGTGACTTCGCTTATTTTAAAATTCTTATGTCGGAGCCTAGGCGAATAGTTGAGAATGTTACCACGTCCCTTAAACGTTTTAGGGTGGACTGGTTTAGACTTAGGCATCCCTCGGCTTTTACCGAACTGCCTCGCTGCTGGTCATGTGTATCTCCGGAGCATACTTTCATTAGGAGGGATAAGATCCGAGAAACAGCACATGCTCGTCTTCAGGTTTTGTTGGGGCAGATCGGCCCTGTGAATACTGAGGAGCTCATTCCTCGGTTGAGGATTGTAAAGTTTAATCCTAATCGCCAAGGTTGTTCTCGGTTTTTATTTTTGTAGTTTTTGTTTGTCTGTTGTATTCGCTTTGGCATAAGTGTGTCGTTATGTTGTACGTCGGTGGTTTTTAATTTATTTTGTTATTTTGCTTTTGTAGCGATGGATATGGCTGCTTTTACTACTGGGAGGCGACCTAGACCGACCAAGGGACAGACATCTCGGACTGTGGATGCTTCTCAGCCGAAGATGGCTGATGTTCTTAAAGCTGGTGGTCCCGGTATAAATTTGGAGGCGGTGCCTCCTCTTGCTGAGAAGAAACGGAAAAGGGGGAAAACTGTTGGCAAGAAACCTTCTGATCAGGGTGTTGACCCTTTATCTGCCGAGATTGACGCTTTTCAGGATGCGTCGGGTGACGAGAGGCCGAATGAGCCTGTTGTGTTGGCTTTGAATGCTGGTATGGCTGCTACTGGACCGGGGGTTGAGTCCGTGTCTATCCCGGTTTTTAACGCCGATTTACCGGTAACAGATAAAGGTCTGTCTCGGAAGGGGAAGGGTAAGGCTGTAGATACCGTTGAAGGCCCAGCCGAGAATACAGCTGATCCGGTTTTGACTTCTTCTGTCATTGCTCGGTATTTGAAGAGGAAGACGTCGGCGGATACTGTTGAGAATTATCCTACTGCTCTTTCCCTGGCCCGTCTCTGTTCTCTTCCGAAGGATGTCGATGATATGAAGATTGTTCATCCTCGGGATTTTATTGATGGGGGTTGTTCGTTGGCCTTTCAGGTAGAAATTTTTGATTTTGTTTATATGTATTTTTATGTGGTTTGTGCTGATCCTGACTTTTATTTTTGATAGTTGATCAACCACCTGCTCGGTGCCCGTTCGGTTCAGGACGACTTAGTTAATCAGGCGTCTGCTGATCGGGAGAAAGCCGAGTCTGCTGCTGCTGCCTTGGAGTCTGAACAGATTGCTCGAGCCAATGTTCAATCTGTGCTTGATAATCATATCAATGAGTATAATGCGCAGATTGCGGATCTGAAGAAAGAGGTGGCTAGTTTGACCGAGGCTCGAGTTGAGCTAAAACGAAAACATGAGTTGGAGCTCATCAAGCAGAGAGAGCAGCACGATGCGATTTTGGCTGAGCAGAAGCGGTTATCTTCGGAGGAGCTGGAGAAGGCTATGAAGGCTGTTCGAACCGAGGTTACAGCTGAGTTCGGTCAATTGACTGACCTTCTGGAGGATGATCTGAAAGATAGAGTGGGGCCTCTGTTGCTCCCTGACGCTGATCCGGAATGTCTTTATCTGGACGTAGCTGCTATGTACGAGGTGTTCCTGCGCAAGAAGGCCGAAGTGTCTGATGCAGCTACCGAAATGATAGCCGAGCTGAGCAAAGAGTTTGATCGGATAGATCAAGAGAATGCCCAAGTTGCTAGTGACCAGAGGACTGGTCAGACAACTGTTGCTCCTTCGGTGCTCGGCCAGCTTGATGTGAGTCATTATGAAGAGGCCGGGCTGAGTGAGGGTGGTGGTTCCATGTCTGGAAATGGTGCGCAGTTGCCCGATGATATTTCTCGGGCTGTAATAGATTAGTTTTTGTAATAAATCAACTTTTTGTTCGGATTGTTCCAAGTGATCTATATATATAGTTTTCCTTTTTTTTGTTTCATCTGTGTGCTCGGTTTTTATTTGGTTATTTGTTTTTTCTTTGTTTCTATGTTGTTTTAACTTATGAGTTTGTTCGGAGAAAGCGATTGCTTTAAGTCTTTTAAAGCTATTGCTTTGTCTGGATAAAGCGATTGCTTTAGGTCGTTTAAAGCTATTGCTTTGTTCGGATAAAACGATTGTTTTAAGTCATTTAAAGCTATGGCTTTGTGCGGAGAAAGCGATTGCTTTAAGTCTTTTAAAGCTATTGCTTTGTGCGGATAAAGCGATTGCTTTAAGTCGTTTAAAGCTATTGCTTTGTTCGGATAAAGCGATTGCTTTAAGTCGTTTAAAGCTATTGCTTTGTTCGGATAAAGCGATTGCTTTGTTCGGATAAAGCGTTTGCTTTTTTCTAACTATGGTGTTGCACATTTCGTTTTTGTTTTTTCTTTTTCTTTTATTGATAGGGGAAAAACTTGCATTTTGGGCCTACAGCCGACTTTGACCTAAATGCAAGTGAAAAAACCCCTGACAGACTCGATTAACTGAATGTTGTCTACTGGTAGAATCTTTTGAGGACTCTGGCATTCCAGGTTCTTGGTAGGTCTCTTCCGGACATGTAGGTTAAGTGGTAGGCTCCACCTTTTCCTACTTTCTTTACTTGGTAAGGCCCTTCCCAATTAGCTCCGAGCTTGGAGATGCATGCGTTTCCTCTTGCTATATCGGCTCGTCGTAGTACTAGGTCGCCTACTTCG
Source organism: Mercurialis annua (assembly GCF_937616625.2). Lineage (NCBI taxonomy): Eukaryota > Viridiplantae > Streptophyta > Magnoliopsida > Malpighiales > Euphorbiaceae > Mercurialis > Mercurialis annua. Next base: position 44,694,709 of record NC_065571.1, read on the forward strand.
AATGTCAAAGGTTTGACTCGTTTGTTATGATATGTTGCCATCCTTTGTTTGTATGCTTCGATGTGCATTAATGCTTGATCTCTTCTTTCTTCTAGCAGATCGAGGCAAATTTTGGTGTTTTCTTCATTTTGTTGTTCGTCGAAGTATTGTACTCTGATGGTGGGCATGCCAATTTCGACTGGTACCATTGCTTCGCACCCATAGGTCAAACTGTATGGTGTTCTTCCTGTGCCAGCTTTTGGGGTGGTTCTGTATGACCATAGTACGTTGTGTAGCTCGTCGGCCCATCGACCTTTAGCTTCGTCGAGGCGTTTTTTCAGGCCATTAACAATGGTCCGATTGGTGACTTCTGTCATTCCGTTGCTTTGTGGGTGGGTGACCGAAGTGAACCTTAGGTCAATTCCTTTTTCCTTGCAGAATTCTCTGAAGTTTTTGTTGTCGAATTGCTTCCCATTGTCGGTTATGATGGTTTTTGGAATCCCAAAACGACAGATGATTTCTCTTCGGACGAAGCTTCGAACTCGCGCTTCTGTTATGGTGGACACAGCTTCGGCTTCTACCCATTTTGAAAAGTGGTCAACTGCTACTATCAGGAATTTTCGCTGTCCACTTGCCGTTGGAAACGGCCCGACAATGTCTATTCCCCACATGCTAAATGGCCAAGGGCTCACTATTGGGTTTTGTTCCGCCGTTGGCTGATGGTGGACGTTTTGGTGGTACTGACATTTTTCGCATTTTTGTACCAGGTTTGCTGCGTCTTGTGCCAGTGTCGGCCAGTAGTAACCTTGCAAAACAGCTTTTCGGCAGAGAGCTAGATGTGAGATGTGACTCCCACATATACCTTCGTGTATCTCAGCCAATACATATTTCCCTTCTTCTACTGTGAGGCACCTGGACCAGGGGTGTGAGAAGGATTTTTTGTACAGAGTCCCGTCTCTGTATGAGAAGTGTGGTGCTCGGCGTTTTACTTTCTTTGCTGCTTTGTTATCCTCGGGCAGATTCCCATTCTCGATGTATGAAATGATGTGTTCCATCCACTGATCTAAAGGGTTTATGAGGAATGTGACTTCAGGATTTTGGATACTGCTGAAGTTTTGAACTGAGCATGGTATGCTCGGCATTATCTCTCTGGATGCTCCTGCCTTTGCTAGTGTGTCTGCTTCGGTGTTTTCTTCTCTGGGGATTTGCTCCAACTCCCATTTCCCGCCTTCTTCGGTAATTTTTGTAAGTAGCTCTTTCACTCGGTCTACGTATTTTTTCATTTCCGGGTCTTTCACCTCGTATGACCCGAGTACCTGATTAACCACTAGCTGAGAGTCACTCTGGATTTTGACATATTCAGTCTTGACTACTGTAGCCATCCTTAGTCCATTTATCAAAGCCTCATACTCTGCTGCATTGTTGGTTGCTGGGAAATTTAGGTGGATCGAGTGTTGCATTTTAATTTTGTGTGGCCCTCTTAGTATTATGCCTGCTCCGGCTCCGGTTATATTTGATGCCCCATCGACCTGCAGTGTCCAGCTGGTAAGACCCTTGTCTACTTCGGTGGGTTGGTCGTGTGTTGTTGTTTCGGCTACAAAGTCGGCTAAGATCTGGGCTTTCATTGCTGTTCGCGGCTCGTATTTGATGTCGTACGATCCTATCATGATTGACCAGTTGATTAGCCGTCCTGATGTTTCCGGTCTTGCCAGTGCTTTTCGTAGGGGTTGGTTTGTTCGGAATATAACAGTGTGAGCTTGAAAGTATCTTTTTAGCTTTTCCACTGTTAAAACCAATGCGAGTGCAAACTTCTCAATTTTACTGTATCGGATCTCGGGACCTTTCAACACCTTGCTCGTGTAATATACCGGCTTTTGCTCGGTCAATTCCTCCTTCACCAGTACCGATGCCACTGTTTCATTAGTGACACTTAAGTATAGGTATAATACTTCTCCGGTTTCCGGCCTTCCGAGCAATGGTGGTGAACTCAGGAATTTCTTGAGTTCTTCGAAAGATTGTTGACATTCATCGGTCCACTCGAACTTTTTCGCATTTCTCAATGTTTTAAAGAATGGGAGACATCTTTTGGCCGAGTTGGACACGAATCGACCGAGGGCTGTGATTTTTCCATTTAGCTTCTGAACTTCTTTAGCTGATTTTGGCGCCTTCATATCTAGGATTGCTTTTGTTTTTTCTGGGTTTACCTCGATACCCTTCTGGGAGATGAGATATCCTAGGAATTTTCCTGCTGGGACTCCGAAGGCGCACTTGTCCGGATTTAGCTTGAGTTTGTATTTTTTTAGCTTTGTAAAGACTTCTTCCAAGTCTCTCGCATGATCTTCTACTTTTTTGGACTTGACGATGATGTCGTCTACATAAACTTCCATATTGCGACCGATCTGGTCTTTGAACACGAAATTCATTAGACGTTGATATGTTGCCCCTGCATTTTTTAGTCCGAATGGCATTTGTTTGTAGCAGTATGTGCCGTTGTCGGTAACAAAGCTTGTTTTTTCTTCATCGTCTCTGTGCATTGGGATTTGGTGGTATCCTTGGGCTGCGTCTATGAACGAGTAGACTTCGTAGCCGCTGGTTGAGTCGACCAACTGGTCGATGTTTGGCAAGGGATAGCTGTCTTTTGGGCATGCTCGGTTTAGATCTGTGAAATCTATGCACAGTCTCCACTTTCTGTTCGGCTTTTTTATGAGCACGACATTGGATAGCCACTCCGGGTAATATACTCTTCTGATGAAGCCTGCTGCTAGCAGTTTGTCTACCTCGGCTCTGATGGCGATCTGTCTGTCTATTGCGAAAGCTCTTTTCTTTTGTTTGACTGGTTTGTGTTTTGGGTCGACATTGAGTTTATGTGATATTATGGCCGGGTCGACTCCCTCTATTTCGCCTGGTGTATTGACGAATTCGACTTCGTTTCTGATCAGCATGTCAGTTATCTCCTGTTTTACTGGCTTAGGTAGTTCTGCGCCTAACTGGACCGATCTTGGTGTTATACCCGCCAGACTAACTCTTTCTATCTTTCCGTGTGGTTCGAGCTTTCCTTCATCCGAGTCTGGTATCTCCATTGTTTCAATGGCTAGCGTCTCTGATACCGCTTCCATCGATACCAAGTAGCACTGCTTGGCTATGTCCTGCCTTCCCCTGACTGTTACCACTCCTTCCTCGGTTGGTATTTTCATGCACAAGTATTTAATGCATGTGACCGCTCTTGTGCTATACAACATAGGTCGGCGGAGTATGACGTTGTAAGCAAGCGGCATATCAACAACCATGAACAGTGTTTTAAATTTCTTAGTGATGCCGACCAGGCCTCCTTCTGTGGATCCGTTTTCTTTCCCCAGCTCTACCGTTAATTCTGCTACTCCTTCGGCTTGTACCGGTGTTCCCCCTAGGCCAACTAAGGGGGTTTTGGCTGGTTTAAGATTCAGTATTGAGCAGCCGATTCCGAGATATGCCTGTTTCGTGATTAGGTTAACTGAGCTTCCTTCGTCTACCAATTGTCTCATCACCCAGAAATTTTCTATCAAACCCGAGATTACCAGCGGGTCCTGGTGGGGAAAATCTATTCCTTCCCCGTCAGTTGGACCGAAGCTTACTTCTGGCATAGTTTTCGCCATTGATATGTTCATTACCATCTTCTGCCTTTTCCGTCTTCCTCGTTTGTATTCTGGGTCCGTCATTCCGCCTGCTATTGTGTTAATTATTCCTGACACGTTTTGTCTTTTTGGTGGCGGTGCTTCCTCTCTTTTTTCATTGTTATCCCTTTGGTTTCTTCCTCCTGAGTTGTAATTTTTGCTCTGTGCTACAAAGTCTTTTAACCGACCGACTTGTACCAAACGGTCGATTTCTTTTTTCAAGCTTCCGCATTCGTCGGTAACATGGCCGTGACCGTCGTGGAACTGACAATATTTTTTCCTGTCTCCCTCATATTGTAGTTTGGGTGGGTATCTCACTGGCTCATTGTTATTTTGTATCCACATCAAGATGTGTGATCTCGGGGTATTGAGTGGAATGAAAGCTTGGTCTTCTACTTTTACTGGTCGGTTTGGGTCAGTTCGCTGCGGACCGGCTTGTTGTTGGTTCCTTGGTCCGAATCTATCGTGCCTGGCACTTTGATCGAAGTTAGGCCTCGGTGTTCGGAACGATGTTGTAGTTTGTGCGGCTTTTCGCCGCTGTTCTTCGTCTAAATTTATGTAGTTCCAGGCTCGGTCCATCAGCTGGGAGTAAGTTTGTACTGGGTTTGTTATCAGGTTATCCCAGAAGGCCATCATTGTTGTGTTGTCTTTCATTGCGTCTATCACAGTATCATCATTCAAATTTCCCACTTCGACCGCTTCTGCGTTGAATCGGCTGATGTAACTCTGCAGACTTTCTCCTGGTTTCTGGTAGCAAAGTTTTAAGTCACTGGACTTTTTCTTTCGTTGTATGCTCGGTGCGAAATGTGTTCGGAAAGCTCTTGCCAACTCGTCGAAGCTTCGGATGGAGCCTTCTTTTAGGCTTTGATACCAGATGGCAGCTGGTCCTTTTAGGGTAGTCGGGAAAAGTTTGCAGACGGCCGCTTCGGACAAACATTGTACCATCATGACCACTTGGAAACAACTCAAGTGCGTGATCGGATCCCCTGTTCCATTGTAATCGTCTAACTGTGGTGTTTTGTAGTTTAAGGGGAAGGGTTCTTCTCGTATTTCTGCCGACAGTGGATTTCCGATGTTTAGGAAGCTTGTGTTTCTCGGCTCTCTCCTTCTACATTTTTCCATCTCGGTTCTGACTCTTTCGGTGATTTCTTGCTCCAGGTTCTTTTTCTTTGGGGAATTAGCGCCCAAGCTGTGTACGCTCTCCTCGATCTCAACCCGTTTTGGTGTCTTTTTATGCCCCTCTGGAGCTTTATGTCCGGTCTGTGTTGGTTCGGGGTTTTGTTCTCGTGGATTTTTCTCGCGGTTTGCTTCCTCGGGTGTTTTTTGGCCTTGGTAGAATTCCTGTGGGTAAGGTGGTGCGGTTGGTATGTATGGCGGAGTGGTAGTGTTATCCTGGGTTGCAGTTGGGGCTGTTGGTCGAGTATGGACCTGTTGTACCTGTTGAAGGAAAGCTAGCTGGCGAGTATGAAATTCGATGTATTCTTGGATTTGTGCTGGCGTAGGATTTTGGACTTCTGTGGTGGTTTGCCCAGGTGCGGGGGTGGTGTTCGGGGTGAATGTGAGGTTGATGGGGGTTACGCCCGGTCGTAAGAAAGTTTGAGTGGTTTGGTGCGTAGGGGTGGAATATGATGTTGGAGGAACGTTACTCGACGATGGCATTCCCCACGGGTAATAAGTGGTAATCCCTGACATAGGGCTCGGGTGAACGCCCGCCATCGATGTAGTGACCGGGCAAAACGAGCTTTCGCCACCAGCTCTTCTCGGTGGAGCGTTGAGTCCCTCTCCAGTTCTACTGCTTTGCGTATTATTATCTCCGATTGCGGGATCATCTCCTTCTACTCTACTCATCCTATTAGTTTCCAAAAGGATAGAAAGGGGGAAGCTTTCTTATTTTCTTTCCCACAGACGGCGCCAAATGATAACTTGTAAAATGATAACTTGTGACCTTGAATCGTAGCTATCTCCGATGAACACTTCTAGGCCGTACCTACAAGGTACAAAACAACCGTGAGAAGGGTGCCGGAAGGGGATTCCGGCAAACCACTCCGACGGTCTAGTCAGTACTGCTTTAGTGAGAGAAAGAATAAGAAGTGAAAAGAGGCTAAGAGTTTTAGAGAGAGAAAGAGAATTAACCTTTTTACCTACTTTCCTTTTGCCTTTTATATTAAGTTCTTTGTTTCTCTTTGTCTGGGCCGACAGGTCTGACTTCATTCTCTTTGTCTGTGCAGCTGTTTTGTCTGGAATGTCAGAGTACGTTCTGAAAGATTTGTCCCGTGTGTTCGGAGTGGTTGTGCTCGGTGACTATACGGATATGCTCTTTTTTAGGTTATCGCTCTGATCGGTTTGTGATGTCGTGACATTCCGGTTTATTCTTATTAGTTGCGTTTGGTGTATTTCGGTGAGTCCGAGATGTGTTGTGAGTCGCCCCTGGTGTGCTCTATTTGTTACGTTTGACCTATATCGGCGGGTCCGAGATGTGCTGTGGATTGGCCTATCTCGGTGGGTCCGAGATGTGCTGTTCTCGGTCCGTTTATCTGTTTATCAGTTTGGTCCCTGTAATTAGAAAAAGGGCCTAAATGAGCTATAAACTTCTATCTTTTGCACACTTTACTATCTCATTCAATATCTATAATTAAATAAATTCACTCATCAGTCTCTAAGTTTTTGAAATTAGTTTAATTTCTCGAACTCATCTCCTATGTTTTGGTATTTTTATTGGTTATTTGTTATATTTACGATTCAATCTTAGAGATATACTGCTACGTGTCAATCTAGTTGAATTTCCTCAAATGGATCAACAACTCATCACCAAGATGTGTTTTTATGAAAAGCATCACGAGACGCTTTATATTTTAATCACTTGTCTTGATGTCCGATAAAAAAGTGTCTACAACGTACATGAAAGAAATGTGAAATATTAAACCATGGGTTCATGTAGTTGGTTTCCATTACATTAGGAATATGAATATATACAACAAGAATATTCATGAGTCGTAAATCTGGTCACATGTGCCTTTTAATAAGTTATTTTTTTCAATTGGCCGGTTTGGAACCGAAAAGGCCGGTTCAGAACCAAAATCGACGATTAGTGGTCTGAAGAAAGTTAAACTGGCCATGACCACCTCTTACAAAAACCTAAGACATTTTCGAGTGATTTCCATATAGCAAATGAAGAGTGAGATTTGGTAGCAGATGAATAGACTTATTTGTTTTGGAAGCATTTGATCAGAGATAGTCCGCACTTCAAATTGTGCTTTCAGTTTGTGAGATTAAATGGTTTGGAATATATGGAAAAGCATAAATATGAGGATCTTTACGGAAGGATACTACAATTGCAGACATTGTGTTAAATAGTTTTAATATGACAGTTATTTTTTGCAAGTCTTCTTGATAACATAGTGATAACACCTCGCAGGGGAGAAGAAACCTCACCAAAAATGAGTGTTGTTAAGTCAAGAAAAATACTGATCTAAAGTCTAGGGGAGTCATCGAGCTAAAAAGAACAAAGTCGTACCTCAGTAAACTAGCACCTCGGGCTGGTGTTCGAAGATTAGGCCAGTAGATCAGAGGTCGCCAAGCTACAACGAATGCAGCCGTATTTTGGTAAGTTAGCACCTCGTGCTAGTATTTGAAGATTAGGCCAGTAGACCTGAGGGCACCGAGCTATGGAATCATGTCTAGGATCTTGGGTTGTCTGCAAATCAAATAAGTCAGGATACTACACCTGATTCAGCCTGGATACCTCGAATTGCACGCGCATGTATGTGATTCTTGGGACCATACAAGATTCTTTGACAAGTATAAAAAGAATGTTCCCCTCGCAAAATGCACCTAACAAACTACGCTAAACGTGGAAGAGCATGCCACGTATGCATAATAGAAAATGGGGACTAAAAGAAGGAGAAGAGGAAAGCACGACAAAGGTTTGCACGGGTTAAGCTATAAAAGCAACCTTACGAGAAAACCCTAAAGGTAAAACTCTTTTTTCCATAATACAAATTTTTTTTTCTTCTTCTTATTTACCTACTAAATTCTTACTTGAGCGTCGGGGTGAACTCCTGGTGACCCCCACCAGAGTTCTTTCGGACCTCTATTTTCTGGTGTGTGTATGTACCCCAGATCATGGATCCATTTTGTGATTCGTCACTTGGAGCCATCTATGGGATAGGGTTTGTTTTTTTTTTGTTCTATTTGATTTTGTTTTTGAGTTTCTTGATGGAGGAGGATAATGTGATTGAAAGATTGGGGGTGACAGGCTCTAATGTTAGAACCACCGAAGTAGACGATGTCACTGGCAGTGAGTCATTGAGTACCAGGCTACTCGGTGGAGCTGGTATTATACCACCTTTAAATACCCAAGTGGGCAGCACTTTTGCTTCAGGAAGTACCCGTCCTTTTGTGCCTCTTTATGGCCTGTATTGCTATCCTCGGACTTCTCTTATTGTTTCCGAAACAAACCCAACATTGTGATATACACCACAAACCCAGATTACCCCTCAAAGTTTCTTAAACAATATTTTGCCACCCACAAATCTAGTTTTTCCCGCAGATTTTGTCACGGTGATAACAACCCTGGTCGCCGCCCAGTCAGCAGCTATTCCCAGAGAAGTTTTACAGTTTCAGGAATACATGGATTATTTGATGAGGCAAGTGTAGTCAGCTCATCAAGTTCAACAAGCTCTAATGGCTCAGTATTACCCGACAACTCCCACTTTGTCCCATCCCGATTTTGTTCCACCAGTCAACCAAGAAGTAGGGCAAACAGCCAGTCATTGAGATGTTTAGGATGAAGGAGGTGAAAATAGATTTGTACCCTTGAGAGAAGGTGTAACTCGACTTGTGAATCAAGGAGAGAATGTAACCCCTCAGGCCAAAATTTTTCCAAATCTTGTGGTAGATCCTCTAGCCGCAGGGCGCAAAAATGTGTTACCCCATAAACTGGTGCGCAAAGAGCCTGCCGAGAGTGTGCATAGATCGGGAGCAGATTCTAAATGGAAGAAAACTATGAACGAGGACATTACTCAGCAAGTCATGGCGGAGTTGGACAAGCTAAAGGGAAACAAAGGGGATTCCAGACCTTCTGGACTTTGCGGGATAGGCAGCCCTTTATCCAAGGCCATAACCTTTTCCAAACAAGTTCATATATCCTCCCATTGATAGGTATAATTGTAAAACTGAAAGATGCCGCTAAAAAATGGTATCAATACTTGAAGGAAGGCTCTATCAATAGTTTTCAAGAGCTCGCCATAGCTTTCAAAATCCATTTTGCGCCGAGCATTCAAAGAAAGAAAAGATCTAGTGATTTGTAGAAGTGTTTTTAGAAGCAAGGGGAGAGTCCGAAAACTTTTGTAGCTCGGTTTAATAAAGAGGCGATCATGGTGGAAGATTTGAATGATGATATTGCAATCAACACTATGAAGGATAACACGACTATGCAATCATTCCAAGATAGTTTGACTACTAATCCAGTTGACACTTGCACCAAGTTGATGATCCGAGCTCGGAATTATATCAACCTTGATGAGAAGAGGCAGAGGAAGGCTAGTGTGCCAAGTGCTTCGATAGTGCTTAAGCAGCAAAACTCACCCACTTCTGGGAGAAATCAAGATCGTTACAAACTGATGAACGAGTCGTGAGGATATCGAGGAAGTAAACCACGTTATAACAGCAATTACCAATCAAGTTTGGGAACAAGGGTTAAATGATATGAGTAAAATACTCTTATGTATTCAAGTCATTTTGATATACTTTATAGTGTTTTATTGTGCAAATTTGGATATTTTTATGCCTTCTTGCATGTGTGAGAAATTTCAGGAACTATGGAGCATACGCGAAGGTTTTTGGGTCAAAAGGCGCAAAGTTTGAAACAAAGCAACGCAAGGCCTAAACCTTGTCTCTTTTGAGAAGCTAAACAATTGAATTTGAGAAGCTAAAAATAGTGCTTGTCTCGATCGAGAAGGCCATTTTAATGAGCCTTCTTGATCGAGACATGTATAAAAAAAAAGCAGAGATTTGGGAAATGAGATCGAGAAGGCCATTATAATGAGAATTAATAGCAAGAACATAGTTCATACAAAAATCAAAAGCATCAATACACGAAAACCAAAAGTCACAAATATTTTACAAACTAAAGAACATCATATAAAGGAATTTAAACTTATTTGTAATGGATTCTGAAGATAATCTGTGATGAAAACGCTGGATCTCAGAGAATCTCCGGTGAAGACGAAGAGAAATAAAGAAGATTTGAAGATTTGAGAGAATTGGAATTGAGAAAGAATTGTAAAAGCTGAAAAGATAATAACTAATATTTGTTTCTAAATGAAGAAATAATAATAAAAATTGGAGAGAAAACAAAAAGGCACCCTTTAAATTGGTTTTCCTCGTTTGAAGGAAATGTCGCCTCGGTCATTGGGAAAACAGGAATAAAACGATACGTGGAGAGAGTAATAATGAGAAAAAACCGTTAAAAAGCCCTAAATGTAGGTCACTAGGACAGCTCGACCACAACTGTCATAAACAGTTACAAAGAAGGGGGGGACTAATGATAACACCTCGTACGGGCGAAGCAACCTCGCCAAAAATGAGTGTTGCTAAGTCAAACAAATTACCGATCTAGAGTCTAGGGGGTCACCGATCTACAAAGAACAAAGTCGTACCACGATAAACTAACATCTCGGGCCAGTGTTCGAAGATTAGGCCAGTAGATCTAAGGTCGCCATGCTACAAAGAACGCAGCCGTGTCTCAGTAAGCTAGCACCTCGGACCTGTTTTGGAAGATTAAGCTAGTAGATCTGAGGACACTGACCTATGGGATGATGCCTAGGATCTCGGGTTATCTGCATATCAAATAAGTCGGGATATGACACCTGATTCAGCTCGAAATCATACCTCGGATTGTACACGCGCGTAACTGATTCTTGGTACCACAGAAGATTCTCTGTCAAGTACAAAAAGAATGTTCCCCGCGCAAGGCGCACCCATCAAACTGCAACAAACGCGGAAGAACATGGCACGTAAGCATAATAGAAAGTGGGGACCAAAAGAAAGAGAAGAGGACAACACGAAAAGTTTGTACGAGTTAAGCTATAAAAGTAACCTTACATGCAAACCCTTAAGGTAATACTCTTTTTTTCCATAATACAAACTTCTTCTTTCTCTTTTTCTTCTTTCCTTACTAAATTCTTAATTGAGCGTCGGATGAACTCCCGGTGACTCCTACCTGTGTTTTTTCTGACCTCTACTTTCGGGTGTTATCCGGAGCACGAATCCATTTTGTGATTCATCACTTCCAACTGTCTTTCACTTATTCAAGTTTGGAATTTCTTTTGAAACTTGGATTGAGTATTGCTTGAATGAAATTGCTTTATATTTCCCACTCTTAAACCTTCATTATACGTAAACTTTTAAGTTGTGATTTTTCTCCCCCACTTCTTGTGGCTCTTTAATACTCCCTATGTCCCATTCTAATTGAGAAAATTTCAATTGCACATTATTTAAGAAATTTTAGTGACATTACTTTTATATCCTTATATTACATTAAATGCATCACAACTTTTCAAAAATATGCTTTCTAAATGCATTAATTGAAGAGGGTATAAAGAGAAAAGTAGTGTGAAAAATACTTTATAAATAGAAAGTATCAATTAGAATGGGACACCCAAAAAGGAAATAGTGTTCAATTAGAATGGGACGGAGGGAGTACAATTTTCATTCATCAAAAATGAAAAGAAAGCTTTTTGAGACTAGACATCATACGTTGGATTGGGAGTAATTTTTCTCGGGTCAGCAATTTTTGGAACTAGACATCATATGAAATTTCCTAAGCAATTCTTTTCTGTTACTAATTATTGAACACAATTCTAAGACACAATTTGTTTTGTATTTATCAGCATGCACCTTGATGAGAAAATAAAAGAAAAAAAAGAATACATAAAATACAAAACCAAAAATTCTACCTTAATCTTAAACCTAATTTGTTATTTAAAATTATGTATAGCCAACAATGGGTTTCCATTCCTCCTCTCTTGACAAATTAGAGGAAGACGCAACAGAATGTAACGATTTACTACTGTTTATCGACATCAACTCGTCGTTAACTCCCGTCATAATCGGCTGTTGCGTGACGACAAGCACCGAGAATCTGAAATCTGAAGTAGATAACATATCTCCCATAATTCCAAGCTCATGACCATCCGTCCATTCTGTTAATCCCATTGAAATTGGAGAATTAGGATCTTGATGCCTACCCACAATTGCTAAATCAATTTCATCTTCTAATGCACATATTTCTTTTATGGTTTCTTCTCCATTTTTCACTTTCGCATGCTTCACTTCAATCTTATTCCTACATTCTCCGCTCGGTAGATTGTCCATCCAGTAATCAAAAACCCCGTCTGCTTCGTTATAATCGAACGAATCGTGCTTGAACAGTACTACCGTGAGGCACACGTCAGGATGAGAAGCTATCCGCCCACTAATCGCTAAAGCTTCACTGTCATCGTCTCCTCCGAAGAAAAACATCCCGATTCTATACAACGAGTAGTCATTTAATACAAACCGGTTCTTTCCGCCAATTTGTTCGCGGTCTATGAGGAGTCCGACAGTGCACGGAGCCATTTCCATGACATTACGATTGATTGTTCGAATCGGAGAACTGGACGATCCTATTTTTCCATCAAAGTTATATTGTTTATGATACGGGATGATAACAATAGTTGTTTTTTTATCCAACGCAACTGTGCATATATCAGCATGCATGGTTTTGTAGGGCGCGACAGCAGTATAACGTTGCACTAAAAAATACCCTTGATTCTGCTTCTCGAGACGATCAAAGGCATTGAAGATTTGAGCTGAGGGGTTATCAGACATTTTGAAATTATTGCTGTCCATTTTGCTATCATAAGGTAAGAGTATTGATGATGCGCGACCTGTAAGTTTTGTTAAATGGAGGACGAAGACTGTAATAGGGCTGAATTTTGTGGGATTAAAGGCTTTGAGAAGATTCAAGATCAATGAGACATTATCTGCAGAATGGATACAAACTAGTACTCGTAATTGATTCTGGTAGCTGGATCCTCGAATGGTTCTTCTGCTGCTCGTTCTATATTTTTTCGCTGGATCGTAAAGATAAGATATAATAGGTCGGGAAAAACCAGATATAATCATCAATGAGACTAGCAGAATGTTGAAGGAATGAGCGTCTAATACCTGCACGAAAATCATTTATACATCAGATCAAACACCTGTTCATCTACCACACATTATGTCTCATCGCTATTAAATCTTCGTATTCTAAGTTTTCATCATATACTAAGATTTTGACTTTTTTACGGTTACTTTGTTTTTGGTCTACTTTGTTAGTTTTACAAGTCCATCGCCATCTTACGAGTGCCCTTCGTAGCTGGTTCATTGTTTTTATAGTTACTCAACTATAAGTCCTTTACAAAACTTGAAAGTTTAGTGACTGAAATGAAAAAACTTAAAAGTTCAATGACCTTCAGAATCAACTACTTCATTTTTTCTATATGAAGAACTATAAAAACCTTTCATTAATGTAAAAATAAATATTTAACTATCAAAATTTAATAAGTAAACCGATAATAACTGTTCTACAATGTATATAATTTAGTAACTACATAAACTTAACTAAAAATATTTAAGTCCAAAATCGAACCAAATCAAAACAAATTTTTATTTTATAATATGAAACTGAGCCAGACCGATTATCAATTTGGTTGAGTTATGTGCTTGGTTCGATTTTTACACACCGCTAGTGGTCATAAATATTATTGATAAAAGTAGAGAAGTGAAGTTGAGTTGTACCTTAGCATCCTTCCAACTGCCATAAATAGCAACCTCAATAATACCTTTGCTACACAAGATTAGAGTAAGACATATAGCTTCCAAGAAATGCACTCGGCAAATAATTGCTGGAATAAAAATTCCCATGAACTTCGACATATACGATACACCAATAAGAATTCTGAGTAACGTATAAGAATTTCCCTTTCTCTTTGATAACACATTCATATTTAACCCACTAATGCCACAAAAAATAGGCAGCAGTAACCCTCGACTAAGCGCATGAAGCCTGTGTTCTATTTCCGTTCCTAGTGGCGGTCCGTCCGGCAAAACTGCTCCCAACACTAAGGGACCGAACAAATATTGCTGTCCGAGAACCTCGGACATTAACGAACAGATAAATACGGACATAAGTATGACAAAGAAATGAATATCACCCATCGGCTGGCCGTATTTTGCGCACCTTGTCACCCATATAATGGCGGGTCGGAAAATGTATACGATCGAAAATAACAAGGTGCAAAAACAAACCACGTACTTTAATCCTTGGTCGTACGATTCATGAAAAGCTTGTTTTGCACCCACGAGTTGTCCCATGAAGAAGCAACTCATGTCATTAATCATCGATACTTTAGCTGCGAATCGTCCGAGTTCCGAGTTAAGGATCTTTAAATCGGCTAGTACACCCGTGATAACCGGAAATGAACTCAGAGAATTTATAATCAAAATGGTGGGAATTGCATGTATTAATGGATCACCTAACATGCTATCCTTAAGCAGTGATTTAAATGTGTAGAATCCCATGAGTAGAGGGCACATAAAACCGGTTACGGCTAGCAATGCCTCGGTCGGACGGGCTTGCCGGATAATGGATGTATCCATCTGTAATGTCAATATAAATAAGTGAAGTACGGCACCTATGTCTGCTAATACGTTAAGCACTACTCTGCCCCCAGATGGAAATAACATCTTAAAAGATGGGAAGTAATACCACATTACTGAGGGACCTAATAGAATTCCTGCCTGGTTTTGACCACATTATGAAACCATTGAGTTAGCAAAAAAAATAAAATATAAGAGATAAGTTTTCTTTTTAAGTTTAAGCATCTAAAAATACCTTTTTTTTTTGTTTATAGCCCCTATATTTAAAAATATTTAGTTTTAGCTCATTTTTTATTTTCAGTTTCAAATCTAATCATTTATTCAAATTGGAGGGAATAAATTTTTAAATATATATTTTTTATTACTTCATATTGTTTTAATTTGCATTTTATCATATAAAAAAATTAAAATTTAAAACAATATGAAAAATATATTTAATCTTTTTTCTACTTTAATTTAAATAAATGGCTAAATTTAAATTGAAAATTAAAAAATAAATTAAAATTGAATATTTTTAAAGGTGGAGCCATAAATGAAAAAAGTCAAGAAAAACAATGGATAGATTCACCATTTTTTTGTTAATATTATTAAAGTTATGGATAGATTCGTCATTTTTCTGTTAATAATATTGAAATAACTTTTAAACAATATTTCTGTTAGTATTATTTAAGTTATAGATAGATTCATTATTTTTCTTTAAAATTATTAGTGCCTAAATTTTAATTGTTATTTCAAGTCAAAGTATTTCATTTTTGTTAAATCAAATTAAGTTGATGTAATCAGTGGCAACAATATTATTCTTCAAATATGTTGCATGCACTGCATTAAAGCGGAAAAGTGACGAATCACTATCGTCTGAAATAAGGTCTCGGGTTTGAGTTTTGTGAATGCAACAATATTATTTTTGAAGCTTATTATGTAATAAAGAAAAAACATATAGAATGATGACATGAAAGCTTACCAAAATTTGGGAATTTAGAGCACTTTGTCGAAGGGGTTTCAACAAAAAATAAACAAGTCTAGAGGAAAGAAAAATGACAGAAATCTGAGCAAGAAGAACAGGGAAGCTATATTCCAAAGGATTCTCTCCCTGCATTATACCACCCATCGGTTTGATCTTGTTCATAAATTGACAGACTATATTCTCTTGAAAGAACGGTCCTGATACGATCCCCTCAGCCACTACCACTCCTTTTACATTTTCCATGATCAAGATCAAGAAAATAAGATTACAAAGCTGTGGTTTCTATGATGGTGTTTGAAGAAAACAAAGAAAAATATGGGAAAATGTGAGTAAAAATGGCTTTTGCAAAAACTTTGAGGAAGAGAGATATTTGGGGAAATAGTTCAATGGTTCATGTCAATGAAAAAGGAAAAAAGTATGAAAATAACAAAAAAAAAAGTATATGTAATGGATACAAAGTTTATATTAAAGGTAAAGCTTCCATAATAAGAGGAGAGATGCATGGCTCCTCTCCGTTCATTTTGGCTTTCTCCTCCTACAATTGATGAATTATTTACTCAAATTAGATTGTTCATTTGATAATGAACTATTTGGATTTTGTTTCTCTTTGCACTAAAATATTTTTGCTTCGAGAAATTTTGAATGTACAATAGCATTGATATGGTTTGGTGTTTTGGAATGATTTATGAATGAAAGTTTAATGATTCGAGCTCAACTGATTCAAATTAATTTTAGGTCTATTTTTTTTTTAAGAATAACTTTTAGGTCTAATTTATTGGGTTAAAATGGTTAATCCAAATCAATTTAATAGTTGAATTATAAGTATCATAAGTCATTCGTGTTGATAAATCACTGAAGCACTAGGAGGTCACCGGGTTACCAAGTCACATAAGAACAGAGAAACACTGAGGTCAGATGGAACGCCATAGGGATTTTCCGGCTGTTTACACCGATGCTCAAGTCAGTACTTTTTAGTGGGGAAAGAAAAAAAAAGAGAAAGAAGTAGAATAATGGTGAAAATATAAGTATTTTAAAATTTTCACTTAAGGTGGTTTATATAGATTTACCCATGTAACCGTTTTGAAGCCCCTTGCTTGATCCCAACTTTCAATTTGCTGAACTGACAAATTATATTATGCCTCGAGTTGTGTGTCAGGTGTGTGTGACGCGGGAGATGTTCTCCTGTGTCAGAGAATCTTATGTGGTCCCTCTAATTGGTTGAGCACACGTGCTTGTCCGAGATATTGTAACTCAGACGTCTCTAGATGGAGTGTTCGGGTTACCTCGAGACGATTTTCAACTCTGGTATCTCGGACATGCTGACGAAATGCACGTTCTAATCTCTGGATTAGTTGCGCGCTTATCTCGGTCAATTTATATATTGTATTCCAATTGTGCCATATTTAACTTAGTGACATTACATATCGGTGAGGTTATTTCGTCATATGGTAGGCTATCTCTATGTTATCACTAGTTCCCCCTTGGTACGTTAGATATTTATTCCTGAGCTGCTGGTATGGATAAGCTTAAGCATGTCAACTTTTGTACTACTACGTAACTCTAATGCCGGTTGTCAATTTTTCCTTGATGTGTTCCTCGAGTACGGTGTGTGACATAAACGAGTCAATAGGACAAGGTATAGTTGTAACTGATGTATCTGAGATGTCGGATGTGGAGTGCCTCTTTGGTTTCCAGCTGTTACTTTTCCATTAAGTCTCATTATTACTTTCGCCACATGTTAACTTTTTCCTTTTAAACGCTCTATTTAATGCATCTTTTGGTTAACTAAGGCATCCAAAATTATTTTTGGTTTTCTCTCCTTTTTTCAGTTATTATCTTCTTGTTCTTCTTTGGTTCACTTCTCACTTTACACTTTTTTTTTCCTTCTGTATTCTCTGAAATTCTTTCCTTCATTTCTGCGAATCCTATTCTTAATTTCTAGTTGCTTGCGCTGTGTGTGGACTCCTTCCCTAATTCCCTGATCTTCAAAGCTTTTCAATTCTTCTTCATCTCCTTTCCATACAATCAATAAGTAAGTTCTTTCAACCGTTTATCAGTTTTCATTATTGTGTTTGTGATTGATGTTCTAGCTAGGGGTGTGCATCGGTCGGTTCGGTCACCGAACCGAACCGAAACCGAATTAACCGAACCTGAAATGTTAGAAAATTCCAAAACCAAAACCGAACCGAATTATATTGAAACCGAACCGAAACCGAACCGAAATAATATTTTGGTTCGGTCGGTTATTTCGGTTAACCGAAATAACCAAATTTTATTAAAATTAATTATGAAAAAATAAAAAATAAAATAAAAAAATAATAATTTAAATACTAATTTATAATTTAAGTACATTTTGAGGGGTTTTAGTAACTAAATTCTAAAAATATTACAAAATTACCTTAACTTTTTTAAAAAAATTACAAAAATAACACAATTAATATATATAATTCGGTTATTTCGGTCGGTTAGGTTAATTCGGAAATTCCATCGTCAAAACCGAACCGAACCGAATTAACCAAACTTTTTAAAAATGAAAACCAAAACCGAACCGAATTAACCAAAAACCGAACCAAATTAAAATTTCGGTTTGGTTCGGTCGGTTAATTCGGTTTTAACCGAATACTGCACACCCCTAGTTCTAGCTTTGTATTAGTTTTGTAATTTTCATTGAATTATGAGCATTTTTCTTGCGTTTGATCTGTTTTGGCTTCAAATGACCTATAGATGTATGCTTGTTTTGCTTGTTATAGTTTTTCCCTATTTTTGACTTGGTTTTTTTGTGTATGTTCTCTCTTGCTTCTGGAATTTATTCTTCATGTTCCTTAATTTTTTTTGTGTTCCTTTGTTTAATCTTTAGCTTTAAGATTGTTCCTTGTATTGTCGTTTTGTTTTAGGCTTTTGATCTTAAATCTCGTCTTTTTTGGGTTTTCCCATACTTTAATAGGTTTTGTACTAACTCCAATATGTCAGATGAACAATCTTCTAACCATGAGGGTGTGGGTTATGAGAGTAGAGAAGGTAGTAATGGTAACCCCACTGAGATGGACCGGGCTTATAACGCCTTAGCTCGGGAGATAGAAAAGTTTCCTGCTACCGTGGCATCCAGATCAACCAATGATGCATGTGAGGCTAACATGGTAACATCTCGGTGTACCAGGCATATATCGACGCCTTAAAGGTAGCCTTTGGTATTCCGGAGGAATACAAACTGTCACTCTTGCCTAAGCATATCCGAGTAAATTATAAACCCTTGGGTCATGCCATGGTGATAACGCATGAGCATTTACAGTCTGTTCTTTGGTTTTCCCTTGATCCGGCTTATGTAGAACTCGGTGCCTTTTACCATATTCCTATAGAAAAATTCCATCCCAACGGCCTAAGCCACTTTACCTCCTTCGTGAAGTTATGTCATAAACACGAAATAGAGTCCTCCATGAAGGTTTGGGTATTACCTCTTCACTCTGGCCGAAAACCACAGCTACGCCTCTATGTGCTACCCCAAAGAGAGGAAAGGCGTTCTAGAAGAGTTACTCGTCGGGGTGACATCTTCTCTAAAATACTGGAAGTCGGACTTCTTCCTGATTACTCATCCCAACAGCTTGAAGGATTTTCCCCACAATTGGATGGATGTGAGGCCAAAAATTACAAAAAGTCAATATAGCACTGGGGTAATAGGGCAAGATGGTTAACCACTTTTTATGACGCTTCACTGGAGGATGGGTCGGCATGCCCCGACTTGTTTTGTCCTTGCGTCCCATTTGATTGGTCATATAGTCTTTGCTTTATTTATCACTTTAAAGTTTATTTGTGCTTTCTCTGTGTTTATATGTCCATTTAATTCTTTCTCAAATTTTCACAAGCGTGTAATGTCGAGTTTTTCTTTTATTTATTTTACAGTGGACAATTTGGACGTTGGTCATTTGACTATCGAGCCCAAGCCCAATGGGAGGAATTCCCGGGCTAAGAAAACAGTGAACCGGCCCCAGGTTCCTAAGCCCTTACTCGGGTCGCCGTGGGTGGAACCATTGAAGTAGGTACTTTGAGCCCCCACATCCCAACCTTGAAGGTTGTTCATCCGAGTAACTCTACATTGGCTCCCTCTCTCGTTCTGTCGGTCAACCAGCAGAACGTCTAAGAGTCTCCTGCCAAAAATGCTCTGGTCATTCTCCTAGACTTGTCCAGCTCTGTGATGGTCCTATTGGGATTCCCATAGGTCCCTATCTTTAGGACTTGGTTGAAGCCCCGACGGCAAAGCGTCATTGCCCGGACATTCGGGCTCAGTTCCTGTCCTTTTCGTTAATGGGCACGGACAATTTTTTAGATCTTTTAGGCGGTCGATTTGCGTGGTGATAAGGCGTAACAACCCATCTCATGTGAGGTTAGGCAACTATATTGTGGCCTATGACATGGGTCGGGTAACCATCATTCCTAATAATTAGGCCACTTACGAGAAATGTGAGCTGAAGGACTTAAGTCTGATGTCTGTCTCCTTGGCCCTCTAGGTACAGTGTCCTTACTTTTATTATAATTTTCCATGATATTCATTTCTTGACCAAGTATGGTGTCTCAAGTTTTCAAGCTGCATAGGTTGCTAATATGGTCGGCATAGCTCGTCGTGATCTCATCTGGCTAGTTCACACTAACCTGCTTAAAGCCAATCTGGCTAGTGATCTAATAGATGAGGAGAGGGACCTGAAGCTGGTAGCTGAGTTAGCCTTGAAGAATCAAGGTGCCGCGATATATGCCTTAGCTTGGAAGCTCGAAGAGGTGGAAACCCGGGTTAAATGAGCTGCGGGTTCAAAGGGTTACCGAGCTGGCCGAGATGGAGCAAATCTAATAACAAATGAGCTTGTTATCAAATGAGCAAACTTCTCTGAAACTTCAACACTCGCTAGAACTGGAGGCGGAAGCTCGGAGGGTAGCCGAGGAAGAGGTGGCTCAACTGAAGGCCACTCAAGACGGTATCTATAAATATTTATGTAAACTGACTTGGGGCATGTTGTCCAAGATAATGGAAATAGCCCGGGTGCATATACGTGATGATGTTGATATTGAGCCCTTCCGGATAGACCTTGCCAAGATTAATGCCAAAGGCAAAGACTTGTCGTAGGAGCCAGAGGAGGAAGAGAGTGAAGAGAAAAAAGATGGCGAGGAGGAGGAATTTTACATGAAGGGTTTGCTAGTAAATGATACTCCTCATACCCTTGATGGGGTTATGGGGGATACCCCTATTAATGTAACGGAAATCGGATCGGATTATGATAAGCTACTCGAGATAAATAATAATCCAAAAATGTAATAGTTTTTGAATAACTCGTTTTAAGTTTTGAATGATACATTTTCTATTTTCTATTTACGGTTTTATTTTGTCTTTCTGTTTTTGTGCTAAGTCCTTTAACTTGAATGTTTATCGGTGCTATTTATATGTACTTTTATATTAGTTGAAATACTTATCTTTTTCCATTTTCCGGTTAAGGTGCTAAACTCAGTTTATTTCTAAGCCTATGTTTTTGTATCAGAATGACACTAAGGGTGAAATGCTCGTGTGACCGCCTTAGGTAGACATCAAGTTTAAAATGCTTCTTTATCAGTGTTAGGTCGACAACAAGGCTATTATGTCTGTTTTTTTGGCATTAGGCCGGTTTCAAAGGTAATATGCATGTTTGCAAGGCTAACATGTCTATTTCCATGGAAAATATGCCTGTTTCTCAACTTTAGGTTGGCTTCAAAGCTAATATGCATATTTACAAGGCTAATATGCATGTTTAAAAGGCTAATATGCTTGTTTCTCGGCTTTAGGCCAGCTTCAAGACTAATATGTCTATTTACAAGGCTAATATGCCTTTCCAAAGCTACTATGTCTATTTCTCGACATTAGGTCGGCTTTAAGGCTAATATGCATGTTCCTCTATAAGATAAGTATACACACATTTTCTTTTTAATTTTTCTTTTATTTGTAAGGCAAAATACTTATGTTTGAGTTTTACAGCACGAACAAACCCAAATATAAGTAAAAAAAACCATTAAACCCCAATTATAAGAACACAATTGACAATATTTGCGAATAACTTGGGCGTTCCAAGTTCTAGGTAGGACTCTGCCCGGCATGTAGGCCAAAGTGTATGCTCCACCTTTTCCCAAATTTGTCACTCTATACGGACCTTCCCAATTAGCGCCGAGTTTTCCTACTCCAGCGTTTTTTTTCCTCAATGTATGCTCGCCTTCGCACCAAATCTCCCACTTGCAAACTTAGCGGTTTAACCCGGTTATCTGGTACTTGGCCATTCCTCGTTTGTAAGATTCTATTCTCATGGAAGCCTGTTCTCTTCTCCCTTGTAGTAAGTCGAGACAGAGTTTGTGACTTTCTTCATTCTTAGCTTCATTAAAAAAATTAAACTCTTAGAGTAGGTTTGCCAATCTCCATAGGAATCATTGCTTCACATCCATATGGCAGTGATAAGGTGTTTCTCAGTTTGAAGTCAAAGTGTAGTTCCAGAAGCCCATAAGACATTGTGGAGCTCTTCAACCCATCTCCCATTGACTTCATCTAGCCTGATCTTTAACTCTTTCAAAATAGTCCAGTGGGTGACTTCTGTCATACAGTTACTCTGCAGATAAGTTGTCAAGGTAAAGCGCAAACCAATATGCAAATTTGAGTAGAATTTCCTGAAATCATGACAATCAAATTGTTTCTCATTATCGGTAATTAGTTACTGGGGCATCCCAAATCTGCAAACTATTTTTCAAAGAAAAAATCCTCTATCCAGACTTCAACACAACCCCTTAATATTTTGCTCCAACATTTTTCTTATTTGGAAATGGTTGATTTTGTTTTAGCTTTGGAAACGAATATTTTCATTTATTACTGACTATTACTGTTTTTATATTCTTTTCTATAAATACTTCATCTTCTTTTCTGTTTTCATACATAGAATAACCCTAGTTTACAACAGCTATTTTTCTTTAGCAAACAGAAAAAATTCTTGAGTAATTATTACAAAAAGAGTGTTATAGAGCTATTATCTCAGTGCAGTGGTAATCATAATTTTGTTGTTTTATCTTACGGACGTCGCTGTTGCTAGTCACCTTTGCACCTCCGAGCTAAGTCGTGAAATGTCTATAAGAAAACAACCAAGTCTGCGAGTCAGCTTCTTCGTGTTTTTTTTTCTACCTGGGACTATGCCAATAGTATTTTGTAATACCCCAAATATTTTAA
This sequence comes from Mercurialis annua, assembly GCF_937616625.2. Taxonomy (NCBI): domain Eukaryota; kingdom Viridiplantae; phylum Streptophyta; class Magnoliopsida; order Malpighiales; family Euphorbiaceae; genus Mercurialis; species Mercurialis annua. Next base: position 44,717,204 of record NC_065571.1, read on the forward strand.
GGTAATTAATTCGTGCCACGTGTCGTGAATCCCGATAAATTAAGTTAAGAAGACTTTAATTTAATTATGTCGGGAAATTGGAATAATTTTATTAAGCTAATTAGCGGGATTTAAGGAAATAACTTTGAAAATTGATATAAAATAAAATATAAATTCAGTGACGGAAATTATTTCGCCAAAGTCCATGAAATACGTTATAGTATATGTGGTAAAAAATCTCGAGTCAATCGGAGACCTTTTAAATTTTGGACACATATAGGTTTTTAGGCTAAATTGCAACTTTTCAAAAGTTTCAAGGACTAAAGTGCAATTTAGCCAATCATATATAAGAAATGAGATAAGGAAATGAATGATCCAGAAGCCATCAGATCATCATTTTCATTTCTTCGTTTCCTTCGCCGTTCTTACTGTTTTCGTCACTCGATCTCCGTTTCTCGTCCGTTTACGACGTTCTATAGCTCGAATCGATCGTATTTAAACGGGTAACCACGATCCGGTGAGGTAAGAGGAAACTGGACAAAGAGCTCGGGAAACTTGCCATTTCTAAGCCCCAAAGTGTTTTTAGATAAGCGTTTTCTGTGAGTACACTTTAATTACTTATTAATATTCATAAAGTCGCGTATTTTCATCTACAGACGACTATATGAATACTTATATGTTTAATAGTATGTTTGAAAAAGTATATGTATGTATGCTTTGAAAACGATTATTTTCTGTACTGTGTTATTTTAAAAATAATATAAATAGATGAAAAGAACATATATGCTTAAAATACTGAGAAAGGGTTAAGCAATATAAATCGTAATCAAATATCGAATAATATACGAGAATCGAACTAAATATGCACGAGAAAAGTATAGTACATTCCGATATGTGCTATTATTCATATGTTTATAAAGAAACATAGTACGTTTCCATACGTACTTTTAATTATAATGAATATCCATACGTGTGTGTGTTATAGATGTATGTTTGTAGATTGTAATGTACATGTCATGGTCCATAAAGGATCAATACAACAGAATGAAAAATATATAATTAAGTAATAAACGTGAAACAAGAATTGTACGATGATACAGCCAAATATAAGAACTGAGATACAAGGTTGATCTCGGTAGAAGTATCACGAGACCTGTATTTCACCCATTCTTGATAATAGTCCTCGGGACTCATATGAAGATAAAATCAAGCATAATATATCGAGAATCAATGTGAGATAAGAGCAATAATTAAGATATGATATAAGACACATCGGTTGGCATGGGTATCGATGTCAGGTGATTAAAAACACATTGGTTGGCTTTGCTATCGATGTCGGATATGTAAAACACATCGGTTGGCGTTGCTATCGATGTCATATATGTAAAACACATCGGTTGGCTTTACTATCGATGTCAGAAATATGAAGTCAGAGAAATTTAATGAGAAGAATAAAGACAATCAAACTTATAACAGTAAATAAAACATGTCAAGTATGTACGTAGTATAAACGTACATGAGACATAAGAATGAGGCAAGGATATCAAGTACGTTTATAACATAAACGCTTAGTTGATGACACGTACATGACCTATGAAAGTATGAATGAACATACGAAGTATGTTTGGAAGTAAGATCGTATGGAGTATGATCCAAAAAGAATATTTTCTACATAAAGAGGTTTTCAAACGTTTTCACCCTTTATGTAATATTACTTGTAATTATGTGTATTCACTCAGTTTTATACTGACCCCGTTATTACTCAAATTTTTACAGGTTAAGTTAGGTACGATTTGGAGGATGAAGCTTCCGAAGTTTTAATTCTCGGAAGTAGTACGAGTCATGAGACCAAGTTCTCATTCTAGCAAGTCCGCAGTAGTTTAAATTAGGCAGACTCTATTTTGTAAAACGCTTTAACTCTAATTTATATTTCAAATAGGGGTCGTGTATATTTTGATATCATTGTGATATATGAAATATGATTTGATTTGCGAAAAATTTGTACGTATTTTCAGGCTTGCTACGGGTTTTGGAGCTAGCACTCCCATTCCCTAGCGCCGGTTGCGACTCATGATTTTGGGTCGTGACATATTTACTTTGAATATTATTTATAGTTTAATTCATTGTATATATTGTTTATATAATAAACTAGATAAATTTTGATTGGTAATTAATAATCAATTTATATGATAAAAATAGTGTATTTAACTTTCAGAGTACTAAACTATGTGAAAACTTCAAAATGGATATCAAGCAATTTTTCATAATAAAATGGAAACTATATTTAGCGAAATGTTATAAAAGAAGGTCTCCCAATGAAAACCAACCACTATTTCCTAAAATGTCATTTTCCTTCGTCCAATCAATGCCACATCACCATAATAATTCCACATTACTCCGAATAAAAGCTCAATTTACTTCTTTAAATTTATAAACAAGTGTAAAACAACAATTAATTTTTTTATTTACACTATGGTCCAACACTAGACAGTACTGCTACCTCAAACGTTGCCACACCTGCTCAATCGCCTCTTGTTAGACGAACCAGGTTCGTCTGAGGCGAAGCTCATGCTCTTCGTCTGGTTCCTTTGAGATGAAGAGAGCTTCGTCTGAGACGAACTAAACGAAGAGTTTCGTCTTAAAGGAAGATATGTATCTGAGACGAAGCTCTTCGTCACGAAGCTCTTCGTCTAAGCTTCAACTCGGACACATATCTACATTTGAGAAGAAGCTCAGACAAAGAGCTTTGTCTATGCTTCGTCTGAGATGAAGTAACGGGTCTCAAATAAAGAGGCGAGGTAAGGGTGGCGGCGGCTGAAGATGGAGAGAGGGTATAAGTGGAAAAGATGAGGTAATTAATTTTTTTTATGATGTGGCGGGATGATGTGAGATTTTTCAGGTGAAGTTGCACTGAATGGCGTCCATGTCCCAACATGCCATTGTTTTCGGATGGGTGTCCTCCCATTGTAATGTTTTGATAAGTTGAGTAGCCATTTTACAACAAAAGGTTGTTTTTTTTTAATGTTATAACAAAAGGATGTTAGTACATATTTTAAAATTTTCGCATAATTTAGTGCACTCACAAATTCAATACCCGGTAAAAATATTTTACTCATTACTACATTACTTCGTTATGTTTTATAGTATTATGATTTTGCACATGTAAATAAAACAAATGGCTTAATCATCGAAAAATATCATATTTTTTCAATTTTTTAGTTTATGGACGAAACTTTCAAAATTATCAATTTTATCTATTTTTCAATTCAGTTTCAAATGTAATTTCTTTAAGTTGGAGTAAATAAAATTCAAATATATCTTTCATATTTGAATTTTTTGACGACAAATAGACAAATTTTAATAGGATGAAATAATAAGAAAGTTATATTTGAATATATTTTTCAGTATAATTTGAACAAATGACTACAATTAAATTTTAAAAAATGGGCTAAAATTGACGATTTTAAAAATTTGGTCATAAATAAAAAAAAATTAAAAAAATGGGATATTTTAAAAGAACTAAGCCAAAAGAAATTCACTTTTAGCATTCTATTGTGTTTTCCTAAACTAATAAAAACAATAACGGAAACGAAGCTCATAAAATTGAAGCTGGTTGTAGCAACAAAACTGAATGTATTACTAAAGTCTATTCACAATGAATAATACTATTGAGAATGAGGCAATTCTTGACTCCCAATACTATTTATGTACCTCTCAGTCAGATTCTCTTCAGGGTCACGCATCCCCCATACTCTTGTTTGTTGCTGCACTACCAAAATCAAAGACCCCAGTTTACAATCTGTACCGGCAACTGCCTCTCCTACCGCACCCAACTCTTTATCATCGTTCCAGTTCCGAAGATCCGACATCAACGTCGAGTCTCCATGTCCCTTCCCGACGATTACAAGGTCGTAAGCATTCTCCATTGTTCCGATAATTGAAACAACTTCTATACTGTCCCTCACCACCTCCTCTATGTAAGTAGCACGCTCGTTCCACTGGGCGTTGAATCTGAAATCATCCAAGATCTCGCAGTCAAGCATCTTGCTTCGTGCAGTGCCTTCTGTTACGGGTACTGATGTTTTGAAATATAGAAGAGTGACTAAAACATGTGGATGCTTCAACATACGTCCCGCGTAGGCTAGGGCCTCTCTGTCATCTGCACCCCCGAAGAATAGTACAACAACTCGAAAAAGAGATGTCTCCAAGAATGAGAATGGTGGTTTTCTTGGGTCCCGTCGATCAACAAGGATCCCAACAGAGCAGGGAGCCTTGTCTAGCACATTTCTGTTAAGGTGTTTGTATCCGTGATAAGAGTCTACCATTTTGCCGTTTACCAAGAGTCTGTGGAATGGCATGATTATAAAAGATATCCTGTGCTCTAGTGCAAGTGAACACACGTCATTATGCATAGTTGCACTAGGTGAAATGCCCTTATAGCAATTCACGGTGACATGACCACTGCTTTCTTGTTCATATCTGGTGAATGCAGTGAAGATTCTTTCGGAATGAGTTGGACATGGAGATGGTTTGTCTCGTGGGCGGTGCGGAATCAATAGGGAAGAGGCACGTCCCGTAAGCTTAATGAGGTGGAGGATAAATAAACTGATAGGCTCTTCCTTGGTAGGGTTGGAGGCATTAAGGATGGTCGACACTGTCTGTACATTGTCTTGGCTATGGATGCAAGCAAGAATACGTAGTTCTTGATTCCGACGATGGTGTTGTATTGTCCTCCTTCTGTAGGCCAGGAACCTCTTTGAAGGATCATACAAGGTTTTCACAAGAGGCGAGATTACTCCTGTTAAAGCCACCATAGAGATCATCATAATCGCAAAGAACTCATCATTCATTACCTGCACATTAATGAAATTATTGCTATCGATCAAGCATATAAACAAATCATGTTCTGTGTTTCTGGTAATCATATAGTATACTAAGTTATTGCCATGAAACACTCATTTGTATGCATTGACAATGATGTCAAACTATGTTGAATTATTATCATTTTCACAAATACTTTCGAAACTCAGAAACTCTATATTTAAAATATATTCTTGCAAAATATGTCATTTCGCAGCTTCATGTTTCGGCTTTTTTTCCATTTCTAATTTTTAGTTCCATGGTCCTTAGATTTTAAACAGTCAAATCGAGCACGAGATATAAGGTATAACTACTTACATTGTCTGTCCTCCAATCATTTAGTAGAATAAGTTCAACAATGCCTCTGGAATTCATAATAAGGCCAAGAGAGAGGGCGTCTCTGAACGGTATTCGACAAAACAGAGGCGGCAACATTGCGCCTAGAAGTTTTCCGAAGAAGCCAACTAACACAACCAACTGAATTGCACCCACAGTCTTCCACTTTTGTATAGTAAAAACATTTGTCTTCAATCCACATAGAGTGAAAAAGATAGGTGTTAACAATACCGACACAAAACAATCAAGCCTTTCTACTAACGCAGCTCCTAAGGGCGGTCCATCCGGTATGACCAAGCCTACAAGGAACGATGAGATCAAAGCATCTATACCGATAACTTCACCGATGAATACGCAACACATCAATGCTACAAGGGCAACAAAAGTATAAATTTCCTTTACGGGTTTCCCTTCCGGAGTCTGTCGAACAGCCCACAATGCTGCCGGACGAATTCCAAATACAATAAGGCTCAGAAGAAGAACCACCGAAAAGAAAGACCCGATCGATGTTTTTATCGATTTTGCCAAAGCAATATCTGCTACATAACTCATTGACATGGTGAGCCAGAAACACAGGTCACATATCATCGAAGAAGAACTAGCAAGGCGTCCCATTTCAGAATTAAGAATCCTCAATTCAGTTAAAAACGTTGCAATAACCGGAAAAGCTGTTAAGGACTGCAACTTTACAACTAGATGAAGCATCTTACAGGTAGGTTGACTCAGTGAGAGTAAATGGCAGAGGATTAATCTAACAAAAGCTGCCAATCCATAAGGAATTAAGAAAGCAAAAGTTCCAATGGCAAATACTCTTCTACCTGATCTAAATATGATTGTTGGGTCTGTTTTTACCCCTACCAGAAACAGAAATAACATGAAACCGAAGATTGATAGAGTTTCCAGAATTGTTCTTCCCTTTGATGGAAACACTTTTTCTGCAAAATTCAAGTTATGCCCAAGAATTGTAGGACCCAGAATTACACCACCCTGATGAACACAAAATCATCATCAGATATAATATCTTCACCATTTGTTTCGACCCAGATCCATATTCTTCAATTAATTACTAGGTAGCACAGACATTTCATTCAATCAACATCATGTGCCTGTCCCGTTTCGGAAACGTTTCAAGACACGAAATTTCATCTTTTACATATAACTTTAAAATAACACCGTCTCTCCGTGTGAAATGTCATTTTTTACATAGAAAATTTCCAAATGTTTCCATGTCCATGCTACTTAGATTAATTCAAAGAAAACACACATACCCACAAACAAGTTTTTCAAAAAAAATGCATGAATTAATCAATAACATGAAAAAGAAGATCTTACCAGGATTTGAGAGACGATAGAAGGCTGGCCAAAGGGCCTTAGAACAATGTAAATGGAGCGTGTGAAGATGGAGAAGAGAGACAATTGGAAAAGCAAGAGAGGCAGAGAAAAAGAAAGAGGATCGTCGCCGAACCAGTATCCTTTGGAGCTGATTTTACCAACAACCTGGCACACGAATGAACCTCCGATTCCGAGTCCACGATCGGCGAAACTAATTCTTTGAGGTGCATGCATGGACGACGATGCATTATTTGACTGCGACATTTTTGTCGAAAAAAGATTCGTAGAAAATATAAAGAGGAAAATATTATTGAAGGAAAATGGAGGAGGTGAAGGTGGGAGGCCATTTTACAGAGAATGAGAAATGGATGGTTGGGAGAATAGGGTGATGGCGAAATTGGAAAACACAACTCATTACAAAAGATAATACCAATTTATTACGTAAATCTAAACTCAACGAGCCTCACAGTTTATGAGATGGCTTATTCGAAAGTTAATGAATTGGACTTATTTGGGTAATTTTCTATAATGGTCCCCAAACTTTATCCTTTGCAGATTACCGAACTATCAATCTATTTCAAAAAGGTAACCGAACTTTCAATTTATTTCAAAAAAAATTATCAAGCTATCGATTTATTTCGAAAGGAATATTGAACTTTCATTTATTTCAAAAAGTTTACCGAACTTTCAATTTATTTCAAAAAAGTTATCAAGCTATCAATTCATTTCGAAAAAGGAAATTGTACTTTCATTTATTTCTAAAAGGTTATCAAATATTAATTTTTTTAATTAATAAAAAAAATTATGATTAAATTGAGGATTTATATACGTGTAGTTTATGTGGCGAATAATTACTTTAAAATTGTCTCGTATGAATGTTTAGTATCCTTTTTGTAATAAATTAATAGTTTTGATAATTGAAACAAATCAAAGTTTGTATCCTTTTTGAAATAAATTGAAAGTTCGGTAATTTTTTTGAAATAAATCAAAGTTCGGTAACATTTTTGAAATAAATTAATAGTTCGGTACCATGCAAAATATGTAACTCCTGGATTTTTATATAATATTTCAGATGTTCATGTCGTCTATTTTTTATTATATTGTTAATATTTGCTAATGTGTTATGTGATCTAATGGTGATTTAGTGATATACGAGGGTCAAAAAGGTTCAGACTGAATGTTAGTGATACTATTAGGTTAGGCGAAAAAACCCTAGCCGCCTATCAACTATGATGTGAGATGGCCGTTCAAAGTATGTGACCCTCTTTTCGATCTCAATCTGCATGGATGGTGGCTTGTCACTTCAGCCATGGTGATCTCTTTCGATGCCCAAAGGTTGTCTCTACCGCAACAATCAAAACAGCGACTGCAGATTTTACAAAGACAAGTAGTCAGCAATGGCGCTGAAAATAGAATTCTTTCCACGTTCAAAGCAGCATATGTGAACTCTGATAACATTGACAAAATAGAGTAATTGCTATGAACAATCATTGTGCTACAGAGATTGGTAATAAACCAAAACATACATATGCTAATATGGTTAACCAACTTCCAAAGGTTTTGTCTTCACCTACTTCGACAATAACAAATGTTGGCGTTTGTTTTGCAATAAAAGTTTCGCAACAAGCTTTTAACAAAAGATTAGAACTATGTAACAAATTTTGAGGTTTGATAGGTGAAATGTTAAGTTTAGGGAGTAGATGGATAAAAAGGTACAAGTTCAGGGGTCAATCTATGTATTAAACATGTATGTGTATTAGGAAATTAACTTGTAGAGATGTTGTAACTTTAGTACTTGAACCTCCACTTTTAGATATACCACATCAATTAGAAAATATGATTTAGGATGATACAGAAAGGGTTCGAAAGAGAAACTGTAGAGCTAATATGATCAGGGGTTTATTTAGGACAGTTTGTGATGGTCCATTATTGCTAGAATGATATGGCATAGATAGTAAGGGGCAACAGGTGGAGGAGATAGATTGAGGTGGGAAATAGTGCGGGGCAAAAAAAGGCTAATGAAAAGGACCATGTGAGTAGGGCTGAGCAAGAACCGAACCAGACCGAAAAACCGAACCGAACCGAACCGAACTTTGTTGTTTGGTTCGGTTTTTCGGTGAAAACGGTTTGGTTCGGTTCCTACTTTAGGTGAAGTTCGGAGTTCGGTGTTCGGTTCGGTTTGGGTGTTTTGAAAACCGAAAAACCGAAAAAACCGAAGTTTAATATAAAATATATAACTTTTTTAAAAATAATATACATATATACTCATATTTATATGTTTTTTGTATTTATATCTTTATTATTGTTGATATATGAATTAATAATTGTTATTTAAACATATATAAAAGTATATTAGACTCTAATTTATTTAATATTTGAATTAATTTTAATAAAAAATAAAAAAAATAATTAAATTCGGTTTTAACCGAACCGAACCGAACCGAACCGAAATATTTCGGTTTGATTCGGTTCGGTTTTTTTACTTCCAAACTAAAAGTTCGGTTCGGTTCGGTTTGGAAATTTTCCAAACCGAAAAAACCGAAAATTTTCCCACCGAACCGAACCGACCGATGCTCACCCCTACATGTGAGGCACATTGAAAGGCTATTAGAGGGGCACAGTGATGGGCCATTTTAGGGGCATAATGAGGGGCAACTTGGCTAGAAAAATCAGGGACTTAGTGATAGGCATCCTCAAAGCCCAATTGAGTGGTTCTTTGAGGAGAAAATTGTGTTGACTGAAGTGCAGCTTGAGGTGTAAACTAAGAGGCAGCCTGAGGTGAAAACTGAAGGGCAGTCTGAGGTGGAATATAAGGGCCATCCTGAAGTGAATGAAGCATTATTTGAGGAGCAGTTTGAGGAGGCAGTCCTGGATAATGATATTGATTACAATGTAAATGACTACATTGTAGACCCAGACTACGACATTATTGATGTGGATTTAGAACTTGTAGGAAAGCTGGATCGAGATAATTATGGAGTTTTTTAAAATTTGCCAGAATATAAAAAGTGTCAGAATTAGACAATTTTTAGGTCTAATTTGAGTGGAAATAGACCAATAAACAAAACCCATTAGCTTTTCTATGAGCCCAAACACTTTAAGGCCGAATTCCTTTGTTTGGACCTCCAAAATGGCATTTTTTTAATTACGGCTGATTTAGACTTTTATTAATTTATTTCCAGTTATGCCCCGTGTAGGGTTTCTGTATTGTTTCACTATTTAACCAACTTTATGAGTTGTTGGAGGTAGTTTTTAGTTTTGGATATTTTGAGATGTGATTGTTTATTTTCCAAATATCGGTATTCTCTGAATTTCTAGTATTCTTCTTATCAAATCAATAGATTTTAGAAGCTAATTGTTGGCATTATTTTGCAATGAACAACATTTAATTATCTTGTTCTTTATTGTGACTTTCGCTACATCAATTATGGATGATTATGATGATGATCTAATGTCCAGTTTAAGACCTATTAATGTTGGTGTAGGCCTAGATCAAATTGAACAAGATAAGGGGGTTGTAAAGGGTGCATGCACAAGATGTGGACATTGAACAAGGTGACGATGTATTGATGCAGAATGGAGATGGAAGACATAGAGGCAGGATTCAAACATTGTAACTGATGGGGTAGATAAAATAATTCATCATGAGATTGACGATGATGATTCGGATTACCTTTCATCCGATGACTACAAATCAGCATCATACTTAGAAAGAAAGGGGAATGGGAAAAAGTTCCATTTTTTTAATATTGATACAAATTTTAAGAATCCATACTACTTTATAATAGGGATGATTTTCATTCATTAGGAGGAGTTTAAAACGGCTTCTAATTAAGTGTTTTTTTTCCTAAAAATATTAAAATCGAGGTGAGGTGCAACTGCTTCTTGGATGGTGGGTTTTGGGTTTATGCATCCAATTTTTTTCCATCAAACCGAAATGACAAGGCATTTTAAGTGGGGTCATTTAACTTGGACCACACTTGTGCTAAAGGAAAAAAAATTCACATGACAAATGCTTACCTGGTAAAAAATTCTTAGAAAAGTTTAGAATGGACCCTAAATTAAAATTTAGGAACATCAGTGATAAAAGACTCTAGAGTCAGGGACAGTAAGTGATTATAATCCCCTTTTCCATGTAAACTCCTTGACCACCTACTATCGATTTTTATCTTCAATAATCACCAGACTCTTTAAATATCGATATCGTCGTAGCCAGCCTCACCAACAAAAGCAGCCATCATTGCAAGCCTCACTCGCGAACATATGTCTTCATTAGCCTCACCAACGAACAATCATCAATGTTTTCAGCCTCACCCACGAACAATCATTATTGTTATTAGCCTCACAAGAAAACAGTCGCCTTAGCCACCCTCACCAGCAAACAATTATATCATGTAACAAGCCATAAAAAGTCCTAACTTTTTGTAGTTCTAATAGATCTAAGGTGCTAAAATAAATTTTTTGTAGCATATATTCATTGGTATGCTTTCTTACAATCAACTACACCATGGAAATCAAATGCTCGACACTTTTTGGCATATGCTCAATAACATTATTTGTGGTCTAAGTAGTATTTGTTGATTATCTATATGAGTCCCAATCTTAGATTATACACCCTGATTAGCACTACCCCTGCACGTTGACCTTTGTTTATCTTGTTGGCCAACATCTTGCTATTGTAAATTCCTACCTCTACCTCTTTGCGGAGATACCCTATACAAAATCGTCGTGAATTGAAAATATTATCTACATAATCATTTTTCAAGGCTCTAAATACAAAATTGGGAAATTAAACTATGTAGGTCACTAGACTTTTCCTAAAAATTGAAAGGTCATTAAATAAACTTTTCTTACAAAATGGTCACTGAACTATACCTTTTATTACAAAAAGGTTCGCCCATATAAAATTGTACCGTTTTCACGTAAAAACATAACTTTTTTGCTTATGTGGCAAACCGAAATTACAAAAAGGGACATAGTTCGGTGATCTTTTATAATAAAATGTATAACCCAGTGCCTTTTTTGTAATTTACAAAAAGTCTAGTGTTTATTTGTAACAGCATATATATTTTTCTAACGAAAGGTATAATCCAGTGACAATTTTGTAAGACGAAATTATTTATTGACTTCTTATAATTTAAGAAAAGCTTAGTGATCTATAGAGTTTAATATTCTATAAAATTGTCACACCTAAACTAACTGAGCACGAGATGAACTTTAATTGATTTTTTTATGGAAATAAACATACTTAAAATCCATATTTGTTTTATTTTAAATTAAATTCAAAACTAAGATTACAAAACAATAAAGTAGAGAGAGAAATGCAGAAAATGACAAAAAAAGGAGTAAGTAAGGTGAAAAGACAGCCTTTAATACACCATGAAGAAAATCTCAAGAGACGAGGCGACATGGGCAAGTAACCATCAAAGAAAAGGGAATAATAACAAGCGTTCAATTTTCAGAACAGCTGAAACATGATGAAAGGAAAACAGTTATATGGAAATAGAAGACGGAGTATAAATACTACCACAAGTAAAAGGCAAAACGCCTGAGAGAAGAGGCAAAAAGCAAGGAAGGGCCTCCCCTTTTAGAAGGAACGAACAAATCAGGCCACTTTCCCACCTTCGAGGTCATTTCTGGGCTGAAAAACATTCCAACCTCGAATGACCTCCCAGATCTGAGAAATAGTAACTTGAAAGCAAAAGCTCAGGAAAACACCCCATCAACAAGTCGAATTAAGAGAGCGTTCCATACAAAAGCATGAAAGAATCTAGTTTACTTTCCACGTTCTTATAGATGATAGAGGAGCGGAACAAAACTCTAAGAGATCGGTTATCTCTGAGAACGGTGAAAGGAACCCAATTCTTAAGAGGCTGATAACATATTCCCCGAGTGACACTCCAACGCCCAAGAACATGACAAATAGTATGCAAAAAGAAGAAAAGAAAAGGCAAACGACACTCAAAGCTTTTGAAGAGGTCCGAAAATATCCCAAGGAGCGCACGTACGTTCGAGAACCCAATCAAACGGGGAAATTAAGAATGAACCATGCGCTACGACCCAAAAAAACTTGCATCAAAAAGAGACTTAGGTATAAATCCTAACAGATGCAAACTGGGGGGATTAATAATGGAACACCATAAAAACTAAAAGTCTCACATCGCTAAAGAGAGAGGCCATGCGGAAAAACCTATAAAAAGGTAACATTTTTCCTTCTTTAGATACGTGCATTTACTACCATCGAATGGATATCCTACTAACGTTATCATCAGAGTGAATTCAGGGCACAAAGCCCAAAGTTCACCGTTTTCGATCTACTCTTATTCACCTTATTCTGGAGATCCGGCATAGTCACGAACCTACCAAACTAGACCTGCTTCGTTGAATCTCACTGTACCTCCATATCCATCAATAACCTTATGAAAAGGTTACGCATGTCATTATGATAAAGCTATGATAACATTATGATAAAGTATGTAAAAATATTTTACATTATACGATTATGATAATATTATAATATAGTTATATGATAACGTTATGATAAGATTATGATAAAGGTTATGATAAAGATTATATGATAAATTACGTAAAATATTTATACACTATATAGTTATAATAATATTATGATCCAATTATGATAATATTATAATATGATTATGATAAAGGTTATGATAAGGTACATAAAATAATTTTGCATATAATAATATTATGATAAAGTTAATGATAAAATATTAAAATAATTTTGGATAATTAAGGTTATATATGATAATGTTATGATAATAGAATAAAATTATTAACTTTTAAACATGAAGAGTAAAAACATAAAATTATAAAAAATGTGAGATTTTTTTCGTGCGGAAGTGAAAGAACATAAATATTTCTATTTTTTAGATAAATATGTGAACTTCTTCGTAAGCTTCAGCTACCAATTCTCAAGCCCATGGCCAAATAGCCCAATAGCCTAATCCTCCGTTATTTAGAAGAGCAATTTTTTTTTAGCTTTCGTAATTGTATGATAGATTCACAAACTAAAATAAGGATATTTTTAGATCAGATCATTCAATTGAATTTGCATTACTTGAAATGCTTCCCCGAATTCCCCTTTCTGAAAACGTCTCCCTAGAGGAGAAGACATCTTTGAATTGCGTCTTCCCCTCTGGCGAGACGGAATTCGGGAACATCTTCGAGAAAAAAATTCAAATAAAATTAAAAAATTAAATGAAAACTTATAAGGGAATTTCCGCCTCTTTCCCGGTTAAATTTTGACATTTTCACTCGAAATTTTGTTATCTATTCTTCATGTTTGAATGAGAGTTGAGAAAATTTGAATATGAATTTTAGAATTAGGGTAATGTAGAAAGGTCTTTAAGTTAAATAGGGGGCGGTACTTAATAATTTAGGGGCAGAATTTAGTAGTTCACTTAAAAAGTTAAAAATTTACCAGTGAGTTATATATAGTTCGAATGATATAAACGTTTGGCAGTATAAATTGCTAGATCGTGTGTTTAAATTTTTCCACAAGCGTTACCTCTCCAATTATTAACAGAAAAAAAAAAAGTAAAAAAATTAGTTAAACAAAAAAAATTTTATTTAATATTTTTATTTAAATAATTATTTAATTATTAAAACTAAAAAATTAAATAATCCAGTCTAATCAGAGTCTATCTTGTGAAGCCAATTTAATTTCCGGTCGGAATTTTAAAACATTCGTAGAAGCAAAAATCTGGGGTAAAGTGAAAAACATGATTAACAAAGCCAATAATAAGCTTTAACATGACTAGCACTTCACCATTTTCAACTATCATTCCCTCCTTTATAATGCAACTGCGTAGCACGTAGTATACATAATGCCGCGTTTACTCGTTTAAAATATATTATGAAATTTAGGTAGCATTCAGAGATATCTAACCCTAAAAAGTCAAAACTATGGATATAAAACATTACCCACATCCATAGCTAATGCCACATTTCTACAACATAAGCTAAGCAGCAAAAAATAATGTCTTCCTTCAAAGGCAAAGCTTACGGGAAAGTCGACGAAAATGAGCACTCGAGGCTGGAGGCTCGCCGGAGAACCAGAAAGCGAATCTCCATCATTATCCTGTCGTCGATATTGCTGGCAGCCATTGTAGTTGCGGCTGTTGTAGGGAGTCATGTTTCGGGTGGTCGCGATTCGAAAAAAGGTGGCGATCAAAATGCGAAAATCTCTGCATCTGTTAAGGCTGTGTGCGATGTTACCTTGTATAAAGATTCTTGTTACAGCAGCCTTGCTCCTATGGCTAAACCTGGCGATGTTCAGTTCGACGAGCTCTTCAAGCTATCGATTGAAGTGGCCATGAATGAGATATCAAAAGCAAGCCATTATTTTAGTGAAAATGGAGAGCTTTTTAATGATAATAACATGACAATTGCAGCGTTAAAAGATTGCAGAGATCTTTTAGATTTGGGCAGTGATCGTTTAAATAGCTCATTATTCACAGCCATGCATGTCTCTCTAGGGGATGCGGCAGATGATTTGAGAAGCTGGCTGAGTGCTGCTGGTTCTTACCAAGAGACGTGCATTGATGGCTTAAAGGAAGCCAATTTGAAGTCTACTGCTCAAGATTATTATCTCAAGAATGCTACGGAGCTCACTAGCAATAGCCTCGCAATTCTCACCTGGATTTCCAAGGTTGCTAGCTCAGCTAACATGCGTGGTTTACTGAGCTACGAGTGGGTGGATCGTAAACTGCTACAGAGTAGCAGCGATTTGAAGAAGAAGGCGAACGTTGTTGTTGCGAAAGACGGGTCTGGGAAGTACAAAACAATCCGCGATGCTCTTAAAGCGGTGCCAGATAAAAGCAAGAAGAGGTTCATTATTTATGTGAAAAGGGGAATTTATAAAGAGAACGTTCGGGTCGAGAAAACAAAATGGAACGTTATGATAATCGGGGACGGTATGAATGCAACAATAGTGTCCGCAAGTCTCAACGTTGTGGATGGAACTCCCACATTCTCAAGTGCAACATTTGCTGTCTTCGGGAAGGGCTTCATTGCTAGAGATATGGGATTCCGTAACACCGCAGGTCCAGCTAAACATCAGGCAGTCGCATTAATGTCCGCAGCAGACATGTCCGTCTTCCACCGATGTAGTATGGATGCCTTCCAAGATACACTCTACGCACACTCTCACCGTCAATTCTACCGCGAATGCGACATCCACGGAACTGTCGATTTCATCTTCGGAAACTCAGCAGTTGTCCTTCAAAACTGCAACATCTTACCTAGAAAGCCAATGCTAGGCCAGCAGAACACCATCACAGCCCAAGGCAGATTCGACCCCAACCAAAACACTGGCATTTCAATCCAGAATTGCACTATTCGACCTTACGAGAACCTCACTTCAGTGCAAACATTCTTGGGACGACCCTGGAAAAACCACTCAACTACAGTTTACATGCAATCCATGATGGACAGTTTTATCAATCCGACCGGATGGTTGCCGTGGGTTGGCGACTCAGCACCACCTACTATCTTCTATGCTGAATATCAAAATTTTGGACCCGGTTCTTCCACCAAAGACAGAGTTAAATGGAAGGGGTTGAAGAACATTACCCACAAACAAGCTAGCAAATTCACTGCCAATGCATTCCTACAGGGTGATAAGTGGATTCAACAATCTGGAGTTACTTACAAATCTGCTCTATGACTCTATTAACTTACTCATTTTTGTCTTCTTTATTTGTTTTTTTACTTACAATTTCTGTCTTTGTTGTACAACAAAATTATTCGGTTCTTATTATTGTTATTCTCCCTGAATTATTTGGAAAGGAAGGGGACAAGTAAAATTATAATATTAATATCCATTAAAATTAATATTTTAGATTATTTAAATAATTTATAATTATTAAAAAGTAATAAAGAGTAAAAGATAGTTAACTCTAAAAAATAAAATATTAAGTAGGAATTTAATTTCAATGAAAACAATATATATCAAATAATAGCTTGATTTCATTGAAATGTATAAATACTTTTCAAACCTAATAGAGTTAGAAAAATAATAACTGGTGAAAAAAATATGTAGTATAATTATAATTTACTACTATGATTCTACTATTTAAATTATATCGAATAATGATAAACATATAACGTGTGAAAGCTTAAAATATTGGTCTTTGCTATTTCTTGTGGCTTTTAGTATACTTATTATTCATCATAAAAAATGATAAACATATAAATCAAAATTAAAATCAAAATAGTAAAATATAATTCTTTAAAAATATTGAGTGTTTTAATAAAAGCATTATAATTCAACACAATATTGTGAAGTGCAACAATATGTTACTTGATGAAAATATAGAAAATAGACTCGGACATACATAAAAATTAATTTTTCTTTTTTGATCATAATTTATACTACGAATTAATTAATAAATAATTTATTTTTTGAAAAAATATCGGTTTAATAATGTTCTGACTAATAATAGTATCGAAAAGAAATTATAAATGTATAAAAACAATTTAAAATTAATGAGATTATGACGGAAAACATTTACAAAAATATTGGATTAAAAACACAAAATATAAATAAAAAGTAAACTAAAATTAAACCGATTTACTTTCTGTTTACTTTTTTTTCAGTATTAGTGCAAAAAATATACCAAAAATTACTTAAAAGACACCCAATAAACACTTAAAACACACTCATATATAATATTTAACAAATATACACTGAAAATACATTAAAGAACACCAAAAAAAACTTAGGATGCACCTCAAATAACGCTTATAGAATACTCGTACAATTCAGTCAAAAGAGTCATCAGTCTACTAGTCAATAATGAGCATACAATATTTTGACCATGCGTTCGACTGTTGATTGTCTGTTGACTGCCATTAGTGACCGCCATTGACTGGAAATTTTTCCGGCCAAATTTCAGCGGCTGGTCACCAGATTCCAGCATTTTTAATGTTTTTATGGATCTTTAGTTTTTCTTTAAATGTGTTAGTTTATTAAATAAAAATTAAAAGAAGGTAAAATATTTATAGGTGGTCAAATATTAAGTGTAATCTTTAAAACTTTACTTCATAAATTAGTTTTAAAAGATGGTGAATCATATACTCCTCTTATTTGTTTGAGTTGATTAAGTAATTTTTATAACTCTTAGAAAATGACTAGAATTGATATAAATTACCTTGATAGTATAACAGAGAATTATTTTTATGGAGAATTAATCAAGTTTATTTCCTCAAGTTAATATGTAACCCATATAAATATGATCAAAATTGTGAAAATTTTAATTCGAGTAAACAAATAGGTACGAATATACGACGTTGAATAACTATATTAGTTTATTAAAAGTTTAATTCTAATAAGAAAATAATAAAAATAATGAATGTGGAAAGGACCGTGGGAATGTTCCAGATTATGGTAAAATGTGATGTAATTTTATTTTTTTTATTTTGTTGAAGTATGATGGCAGGCATTTCATGAACTCAGAGACAATTAACGAAACCAAAAAAAAAACTCAAACTTTGTCATATTCTAAGTTTCAAAAAAAAAAAAATTCTAAGTTTCAAACTTTTTTTTTTTTTTTGGAGAAATAATTGTTATATCCAAACCTAGAAACTCACTTCGATTTAGATGGCCAAACCCATATGAAGGTCCCTGTATCATACCATTTTTTTTCTAAAAGCTCTTGTACTAATTTTTTATTTTTCTAGTCCCTCTACTCACCAAATTTCTAATTTTCATGTCCTTTTGTTGTTTTAAAAATCAAAAGAATGATAAGTATAGGGACTAGAAAAACAAAAATTAGTATAAAATCTTATGGAAAAAATAGTGTAAAGTATAGGGACCTTAATATAGGTTTGGCCGATTTAGGTTTAGGCGTAAGTAAGACCATTAAAATTCAGATGAAGATTTAGTTCCGACCTGTTAAACCAACTGTTTGCTCAGCTAGAATCACTCATTCGCCTAATAAAAAATCACTTAAAATATATAAGCCAGACAGATAATTTAGATCTGCTTGAGCCTCTTGGATAGCATATTCTCATTTGAATTATAATGTTCCATTGAACATGTAAATTACAAAGACAAAACTTCCGCATTTAGTTTTCTTAAAACTTTACGACCACCAAGGTGTGAAACTTTCCAATCTACAAATCTTTAGTACAAATATGATGGGAGAAGAAGTAAAATAAGGGTCAATTACTTCTTCGCATAAGAAATAGCCATAGGATTTTGAGGAGTAATTTTGAAACCTTGAAGGGCCTGCATTGCCATGGAGGACTGCACATCATCTTCGAATTCTACGAATGCAATACCTGGCTTTGCTTCTATCATTCTGACTTCTCTGAATCCCGGGTATTGTTGGAAGAGCACTTGCAACATCATGCTAGTGGTTTCATGTGGCAAATTCTGGATAAATAATATATTATTTGGTGGAGCAGTTTCTTGTTCACCCCGGTTTCCTTGTCGCATAGAAGCCTAGAGAAGATACATGTAAACAGTATGTCACAAGAAGCATTTGTCTGTAATGAATACAAAACTGTACACAAACTGCCATGTTGACCCTTGATTTATTTCCTCAAAGTGTATATGATAAGATCCAAGGATCAGAGGTAAAGGGTGAATTAAAACAGTTACCAAACAAACCATTCGAAATTCATTTTGTTCTCCTCTTAAATGAAAGAAATGAAAACTGCATATATACTAATGTAGCCTAACTCCTAAGCGTAATTTCTTAAATTTAAAAAAAAAGGTCATGTAATGCAAGTTGCAATCTCCAAGAGCATAAGAGTAAGGATGAAGCATTGAGCAACTATAATATAAACAAAAATCCAACTTACCATGCCCTTGTTATTCTCAGAAGTTCCATTAGCTGTAGCAGATTGTTGAGCTTCGTCAGCACGTTTCTTTCGCTCAGCTGAAGAGGGAAATTCATGTCAGATTAAATGAAACTCTGTAGTCTACTAGATCAGCTAAAACATAAAATAGAAAAATTTAACAGTATAAACATGGAAATTCTTGTTCTTCACTAATTTATCTTATGCATATCTCATCTAGTAAAACGTTAAAAAAAAGATATGCTCATGTGTCATGTGTGGAGCAACCTTTTGTAATTTTAAAGCATCTGTCTGATCTATACAATATCACTGTTCTAGCAACAAAATATTAGTAGCTTCTTCACTAATTTATCTTAATGTGCAGGGCTCATCTTGTAAAACATTATCGTTAAATATGCTCACGTGTAATGTCGTTCAGCAAACATTCGAATTTGGAAAACATCTGTTATTAACTGACCTATGTAATATCACTGTTCTAGTTACAAAACATTAGTAGCTTCTCTCAAGAAATAAATGTTAGGATAACCATAAAGCAACAAATATTGACTAATTTTACTCAATCCTGCTCTCTGAAATAGAGCAGCAAGGATGTTC
Source organism: Mercurialis annua (assembly GCF_937616625.2). Taxonomy (NCBI): domain Eukaryota; kingdom Viridiplantae; phylum Streptophyta; class Magnoliopsida; order Malpighiales; family Euphorbiaceae; genus Mercurialis; species Mercurialis annua. The sequence goes on from NC_065571.1 coordinate 44,737,133, forward strand.
AAATGTCATCATCTCCCTAATATAAGCACTTTTCTCACTCATTCCAATAAGTTCCTTGTGAAAGGAAATGTTCCTAACAAGGGAAGCAAACACATAACTCACTATAACTTCACACAATGACAAATAACATAATGCATAAAAAAGGAGGATATAGAACTGCTAATTTGACTTCTTTTTACCTTTTTCTTCTTGTTGCTTCTTCTTCTTTGCATTTGGATCATAGATTCCTTCTGCCTCTACAAGGCAATCAGACTTTGTCTTTGCATACTGAATCCGCTGCATAAATAAATACCATACAAAACTGAGATAGCATTTCACCTAATAAAATATGAGTCAGGATATAGAAACAAACAGCAAACAAAATTTGGACATATCATCCATGAGCGTACGAAGAGAGACATGTTGATAAAATGGACAGGTCTTAGGTATGTCCACAACTTGGGCTACGAATTAAAAATTATAGGTGACTTGAGATGATAGCTTCCTTGATAGTCTAAGGCGCAATGCACAAAACAAGTTCATCTGTTTATTTTCTATTTCTTTCATGAAGAAAGGATGTCAAATTTTAAATCAAGAAGAGATGAAGTAATAATACTGCAATCAAGGTAGGAACTAGGGGGCTAGATCAAAAAGCAAAACAATGCTATATGAAAAGAAAAAGAAAAAAAAAATGCAACAAAAGGTCAAGAAGCCAAGTAAACTGCAACATTGAAAATTTCAAGAAATGTTTTTAAATAAATACGTTCAATAAAAGTAGAAGCAATAAAGGACTATAAGAAAAAAGAAAAAACCAATACAGTGGTAGTAATATTAACTGTTCAAAAACTGGCATTCAATTAGACATTAGAGTGCCGGAATAGAAATTTGATTAACTGTAGTTCTCTAATACTAAAATACCTTAACAATTCTTTACAAGGGATAAATATTCATTAGATAAAATGTTAAATACTTAACTCTCATAGTAAATGTAAATCATTATTTCCTTCCAAGAAAACAGGGATGCAGGAGTAAACACTGAGTAAGGTTCAATATTTCTAGCACTTGGCACTTAGCGCTAGGTGCAGATAAGCCCAGAAAGTGAGTACCCGTATATAGGCACCTTCCCAGACAGACGTAATGTAAGCACCCCAAGATAGTTCCTTACACCTCATCGCCTACGTGCACGAGCCAAGGACTTTTGACTACTCTGTACTTGGGGCAATACTTTAGGCCTAACAATCGTATTGGGTAACAATATGTAAATCCTATAGGGTAACAATATATCAACAGTAGTCCCTTTCTTGAAGAATCAATAGATAAACAAATTTACATCAAGAACGAGTGCCAAGGCCTTCAAAAGTATAAGCACCATGATTTATTGGACATTTTATGAGTGCTTACGATAGACTTGCAGAATCAATGTGTGCAATAATAAGCAAACATGGTGGTCAAACATGGTACTAAATCCTAATAATGTAACAGCATTGCAACAAAATCCTAGTGTTATAAACATAGTTAATACATACTATTGAACGGGTTCGTAGACAATATAAACAAGAAGACATAAAAAAAAAAGTTGCATACCATAGGTTTGTCATAAAAAGGGAACCCCTGCATTTGGCGAACAGAATTACTAGCAGCCATAACTTCACTGAAACAAACCCAGGCTTGGCCGCGAAGCCGAGGCGTTTTCAAGGCAACAACATCCAAAATTCGTCCATATTGAGAGAATAAACAGTAGAGCGAGCGCTTCAATTCTGCTCAAGTCAAACGTATAATTAAGTTAGCCTGGTGAAGTGTTAAAAGCAAGCAAAAACAGAAAAGTGTACCTTCTTTTTTGACCTTCTCGTTAAGGTTTTTGATGTAAATAGTTTGGTTGGGAGGTATATCTGCTGTTAGCATTTTGTGTGCTAGAGAGATGCAGACAGTGATCGTCTTCGACGGTGAAGAGAGCGACGGAAAGAGCAGAAACGGAAGGAATTCGAACTAACTGAGCCCTAGCTATACCCTTGGGCCTTAATATCAACTATATTAATATAAATTTAAAAAACTATTTCATGAAGAAAATATATAAATTATTACTTAATAAAATAAAGATAAATTTTTATTTTTTATAAATAGATTTATTTTGGAGAATTTCCTACACTATACTATTTCTATTTTATTTACAACTTTATATTATTTTTTTTGTCTTACTTTTCTAAAAAACAATTACGAAAAATATCTTTTTTTTAATTTCGTAAATATCTTTTTTTATTTTTTTAATGATTTATTCTCTTTTTTATCGATATTTTTCTGATGTTTTTTTATTTATTATCGTATTTTTTAGTGTAACTATGAATTATGATAGTGTATTTATTGAGTTATCCAATGTAATTATGGTGTTTTTAAAGTGTATATATAGTGTATATATAGTGTATTTTATGATATTTTTGTAGCGTTTTTATGGTGTATACCATAAAAACACTGTAAATGCACCATAAACCTGCAAATACACTATAAATATTGCAAATACACCATAGATATACTAAAAACGGCAGAAATATACCAAAAAACATAGATATACCGAAAAATACCAGAAATACGATAAATATACCAAAAATACACTATAACGTAAATACATTATAAAAATATTGTAAATACACCATAAATCAATTCGTTATTTACAAAATCAGTAGTATTAAAATAAATAAACAAATTTATGAATAAGAGAAAGACAAAATAATTATATAAATAGTAAAACATTTTTATAAAAAAAATCATAGATTTCTAATAATTTATTTACAAAATATTTAAATCTCATAAAAAATCTAAATATTACAAAAAATCGATAACATAGCATGAATGGAAGAGCCGAACGTAAAAGCGTGAACCGAAGAGACGAACAAACGATCGGAAGAGTCGAACGGAAAAGCGTGAACCGAAGAGACGAACGGAAAAACGATCGGAAGAGACGAGAAATTCATCGGAAGTAGACGAACGGAAGCACGAATGAAAAAGCGTACGGAAGAGAAGAACGAAAAAGCGAACGAAAAAGACAAACGAAAAATCAAACGGAAATGAGAAAAAATAAGAGAACATTTTGAGAGAAAGAGAGAGAAAATAGAGTGTATAGCTATATAAATTTTTAACTTAAAATGAGATAAAATTTCTCTATATAGTAGGTGTTTTTATAAATATGTTTGTTAATAATGTAAACTGGAAAATTATAAAAAGATGGACAAATTTGTTGTAAATATATTTAAAAATGAGATATTTTGAAAATAATTTTATTTATTTTAACTACATAAATTAAATTACTTAATACATGTATTTTTCATTAATTATTTATTAATTTAAAATAAAAACATATACCACCATGATGCTTTTTAAGTAATACTAACATGAAAATGCTTTCTTTAAAAAGAATATTAATAAATTACTTAGTTTTTACTGAACTATCATTTTCTTTTATGAATGAAATTTATAAAAAGTCAAGTAAAGGCAAGCTAAATCTCAAAAACAGAATGCGCTAAAGAACGAGGTAAAAACGGATACTATCATTTAAGAAAATATAATCCGGATTTCTGAACAACTCCAAACTACTATAAAAAAATGGAATTTTACTAAAGTATCATACAATATTAATTTTAGAAATTATATTATTCAATTGAAATTATGTATGTAATTTAATTGAAGTTTTAGCTTTTGAGAAAAAAAATTCTTTAAATTTAGTATTTAATAAAATGTCCATTCTATCAATTAATATTTTTAATGAATCCAATTTTGTTGTACGTCTTATAGTTAATGTTTTAGAATTAAATTAAACTTTAACAGCAACTATTTTTATAGTAAAGAAAGTATTTACTTAATTAATCTTTTATGTAATATGAGACTAAAAGCTAATAAAAATAAATCACATTTAAACTGTGTAAATAACTTTTTATCATCACATATATCTAAAATTGATAGATTTATGTTTTTGAAAATATTAATTTTTAATTTAAATAATTAATTTATTAATGATCAGTTTTATTATATTTAAAATAAATTTTGTATAAATAATTTATAAGTAGTATATTTAATTATATTTAAATTATTTAATAGAAATAATAACTTTAATTAATTAAATTAGTGATACACATACCCCTTTGGCTATTTAATTATTTATAGGTGATATATATTAGTTTTTCTACTTTTAAACCCTAAATATTTAATATGGAAAAGATTTCGAATTAATAAAAAGTACTTGTTAGAAATTACTATAAAATAGAATTTTTTAAAATAAGAGTAATGTTTATTAAATTCCATCATTATTTTATGGAAATCATTAAAATAATTTAGATCCATTAATAATGTTAAATTTCATTACTGTGCATATATTAAAAATTGATGAAGAAAATATAATTATATGATTATAATATTATAGACATAAATAAATAGATATTAATTATTATATACTTTAAAACTTAAATATAGTTTCTTGTAAAACTGATAAAGTTTCCTAATATTTTATAATAAAGCTATGTTTTTTATAATACGGATTAATGATATACACGTTTAGTAATTAATAATAAGATGTTTTACTTCAATTTTATGAATTTTAATAAACATAATTTAAAATAAAGATCATTTGAAAATAACAGTAAAAATATAAGAATTATAAAAATATTTACAGTATATTTGTAAGACCCACAGGCCACAGGACATGCAATCACAAATGAAATTTCAAATTTTTTGTATGTAGTCGATGCTTACCTTAAGATGTCTTGATAAATGTGTTATTTATAATTCGTATATAAATGTTGGTTTTGGGAAAAATAATGTCGTCTGTACATTAATATCGTTTTCTTTCATAGAAAAATATTAAGGTCCTTATTCCCAGAAATTTATTCCAAAAAAACTGAAAAATAGAATTTAATATTTAGAATATAAAATAATCATAAAAATTCAAAATACTTTAAAAACTAAATCTGATTACATGACATGAAATAGACAACATGTTGCCTGATTCTTAAATTTTATTTGTAAAAGTAAAAATAAATCATTAATTGTTTCGCTAATTCAGTTTTCGATCAGTTTTCGATCAAATTTCTCCAGTTGTAATCCCCCGTATTTTTAAGGTATTAATGTTATGCCACGTGTTTTAATTTACGATAATTGAAATCAAGAAGACAAAATATAAGTTAAGATATTAAGGATTTAGACCGAATTAGGTCTAATTTATTTATTGCAAAATAATAATTTAATTTGGAAATTATTATTCGTTAGAGCGGGTGAGAGCGAGACTAAGGAAAACGTAAAGAATTAATATATCAATATGTATTTTTAAATGGAGAGCTAAAAGTTTCGGACAAAGTCTCTAATATTAAAACGTCGAAATACATAATTTTAGACGTAAAAAATTGAAGGATATAGAAGATAATTAACAATTACATACACGTAGCGATACAGGAGTGGCGACACGTGGCGATGTGTGAGTGAAGACAAGTGGCGATGCATGAGCGGAGACACGCGGCGTGCATGCGCATCAACATGTGGCGCGCATGTATAGTGACACGTGGCGGTACGTAGAGGGCATGTACAGCGACACGGACAATGTATATGTCTATATATAGAAAACATTTATAGTTCGCTATCTTCTCTAATCGATATATTCTCTGAAAAGCGGTTTTGATGCGTCGAGTTTGTTTAGTCGATATCTCTCTACTCCGATATTTGAATTCGACGTTCTTTATGTCAAATCAAAGCTATCGACGTCCTCTTCAATTTTACCATTTTTGTTTCGTAACTTTTGACCAAAAATTAGATCAAATCCACCACTTAAATTTCGGCCCAAAACGGCATGTTTAGTTCGTCGTACTCCGTGCAATTTTCTCGTCGATCTAATATCGAAAATCTCTTGGTTAAAGTTTTTGAAATTTGGAGGATTGAATTCTAAGGGTTCGATTGTCATTCAACTATCAGGTTAGGAGTTTAGCGGTTTTGATATACGCGTTGGATTGGAAATAGCTATATTTGTAAGTTGGCTATTTTTTATGTATTGTATTTATAAGTTGATAAGTGTGTTTTAGTAAGATTGATTTGAGTGCATTGCATATGATATGATTTTGTTATGATGTTTGTTATATAATTGTTTGTTGTTAGTAAGTATGTTTTTGATATAAGTTTACGGTTAAGGTTTCAATTACAATATAAGTTGTAGATGTATATATGTTTAATTATGTTTGGAAATGGAAAGGAGGATTATGTTTGGTAGATACGAGGTTAACTCGGTGGAATTATCTCAGAACATGTATCTAGTGAGTTAACTCAGTGGAACTATCTCGGGACTCACAACTTGGGATTAAGCGATGGTAGTGGTTAACTCGGTGGAATAATCTTGGGAATGTACCACTTGGATTGATTCGATTTGATATAGCATAAATAATTGTGATACGATGTAAGATTAGGATTTCGATGTGTTTGTCTTTTAGATTTGTTGAGTTTAGTGCGAAGAATTTGTTCGATAGATATGAGGTTAACTCGGTGGAATTATCTCGGAACCTGTATCTAGTGAGTTAACTCGGTTGAACTATCTCGGGACTCACACTTGATCGCTGGATTTGAGAAGTGGCATGAGTTAACTCGGTGGAACAATCTCGGGACTATTGTATTGGTTAACTCGGTAAAACTATCTCGGGACCATATTATTCAGATTAAAGAAGTTTTATTATAATATGTTTTGAAATAGTTCCATTCGTTTATGTTATGATGAAGATTAGCGTTTGGATTAGATAGTTGGTTTGTTTTATGTGTGTTTCAGATTTGATGATTGGTTTGTTTTCTATTTATACAATTTATATTTATAATGCCTTTTGTGAATGTGAACTCACCGAGTACACCCAATATGCTGACACCTCACAGTGTTTCCCTTTCAGTTTCACATTATTTGAAGTGGTAGAGCTTCCATTCTTTATTCAGGAAGTCTCATTTTGAAGTATTTGTGAAAAGCTTCAGTTCATTCTTAGCGTTGCAGTAGTTCGTAGATGTCAGACTCTATATGATATGTATGTAGTAAACAATTATCTATGTTTTAAGATACTCTGATGCTATGTTACGTTCGTGTGTGTGTGTGTGTGTGTGTGTGTGTGTGTGTGTGTGTGTGTGTGTGTGTGTGTGTGTGTGTGTGTGTGTGTGTGTGTGTGTGTGTGTGTGTGTGTGTATATATAGTTTTGTTGTTTCCGCTTATGATCGTTTACATGTTTGCCAGTAGTTATATGTGATGACCTGGCATGAGATAAGTATGATATGTTTGATGCTTGATATCACGAAAATTTCAGAATGATTTTAGGTTTGCTAGGGGTTTTAGAGCTAAAACTATCATTCTCTAGCGCCGGACTTGACTCACGGATTTGGGTCGTGACACCAATCACCCGTAAACTCATAGCATCTGATTCAATCACCATTGGATATCTCTTTTATAAAAAAGAGACAACAAACTTTTCGCAGAAAAATGACAACAAACCGTTTCCAAAAAAAGGACAAAAGAAAACATTTAAAAAAGGCTTAATTACTTAAAAACCACCCACCTTGAACTATTTTTTCGTTTATACCCTGACCTAGGAAAAAATTCATTTATACCCTGACGTATGTGTTTATGTTTCACCTCTACCCCGGAGCACTAAATTAACCTCTTTTCATTTAAAAAAAGTTTAAAATAGTCCTTCATTTAGAAAAAAATTCATTTCTAATTAAACTCTAATTAGCTTAGGTTAAAAGTGAAAAACTATTTTAAACTTTTTTCTTAATGAAAAGAGGTTAATTTAGTGCCTCGGGGTAGAGGTGAAACATAAATACATACGTCATGGTATAAATGAATTTTTTCCTAGGTCAGGGTATAAACGAAAAAAATGTTCAAGGTGAGTGGTTTTTAAGTAATTAAGCCTTTAAAAAAAGACAAAACAATGAAAAATAAATAAAACTAATATAACTCGTAAACAATTTCATTTTGCTCTTCAAAGATCTTCAATCTATCTTCACTTCTTGAAAATTGAATTGCGCTTCGTCGATAAATTTTAATCCATTAAGAAACAATGGAAAAGAATTAGCAATTTTATTATACTATATGAAATTAAAATGACATAAATAAGTGGTAATTTCCTGAAATATATGTTTCGGTAACTTATTTACACTTTTACCTGTCGAGTTTTGACTTTTCTTTTCTGACTTTTTTATTTACGAAAAATACTTTTTTTTAATTTCACAAATACCTTTTTCGGTTTTCAATTTCAGTTTTCGGTTTTTTGGTTCGGTCGACCAAACCAATCAAACTGACCGATTACACAAACCTATTTTTCAGTTTTTAATAATTTATTCTTTTTTTATAGATTTTTTTCCTGGATTTTTTTTATTTTTTATAGTGTAATAATAGTGTTTTTATGGTATTTTTATAGTGTAAGATTAGTGTATATATAGTGTATATATACTGTATTTATGACATTTTGTAGCATTTGTGCAGTCTATACCATGAAAACACTGCAAATATACTATAAACACTGCAAATGCACCATATATATACTAAAAAGCGGCAGAAATACACCAAAAGACATAGATATCCTTAAAACACCAGAAATACACTATAAATAAACCAAAAATACACTAAAACGTAAATAAAATTACTACAAATGCACCATAAATCAATGTGTTTTTTACAAAATCAGTAGCAATAAACAAATTTATGAATAAGAGAAAGACAAAATAAATAATTATATGAAAAAAATTTATAAACAAAAAATTGTAGATCTACAATAATTTATTTACAAAATGTTTAAATTATTACAAAAACCCTAAAAAATTACATAAATCTAAAAATGAGTCGAGAAATTCATAACGCGAACGGAAGAGACGAGCGGACTAGCGCGAACGGAAAAGACGAACGGAAAAACGACCGGAAACGACGAGAAATCCATCGGAAGTAGACGAACGGAAAAGCGAACGGAAAAGACGTACGGAAAAATAACCAGAGGAGACAAACTGAAAATCAAACGAAGAAAAGAAGAAAATAAGAGAGAACTTTGAGAGAGAAGAGAGAGAAAAAAAGTGGCTAATTAAAAAAATAGGTAGAGTGGGAAATAAGGGAAAGGTGGGCTAAAATGCTGTAAATACTTTCACAAAAACATATATTTAAAAAATAATCCCCATAAATAAAGGGATGGCTACCGTCAATAGAAAAAAAAACCTCGATTGTCGAAAAAAAAAATTAAACAACCATGGTTTAGAGAGAAAAGAGATGTTTCTTGACTATAGTATTTTCTACTTTAAAAAATTAAAAAATAATTTTCATAATTTTTCATATTATAACTAATGGTTGGAAAAACATCAAAAAGATATTTTTCTATTTTTTCTTTATTAAAAATAACTCTTAAAATACACAATTCTTTGATTGATAATTCTCATTAAAGAGAATTCGTATGTTGTTTAATTTTAGAAAATAAAAAATAGATAACAATAAAAAAATTCATAAGCAAATAAACTTTTGATTTTCTAGTTTTTTTAAAAAAAAATAAAATTGACAAAATAAAATAGAAAATATGTTTTACAATTAAACATGATTCCTATTTTTTAGAGGAAATTATACGATCCATGTACTTATTCAAATTATTTTGAAAATACTTTATCAATTTTCTCATTAACAAGCGTGCTCCTTTTTAAAAGTTATATTTGCATAAATACGTGATTTGTTCCTTCTTTACTAAACACAAGTTTCTTCTTAGCTAATGTTGTCAAGAGTGTACTTTAAAGTGATAAGTCCTAACCATGATCAAAGTTCATGATTCTGCAACACTTTATTATTAACAACTGAGAATTTGTAAAGATGGAACCAGAAGTTTTCTATTCACCCTCATGAACATGAATCCCATAAATGTTGGAAGGAGATGGTTAGGAACACGGCGGGCTTGGCCTTGACCCTTCTATAAACACAAAAATTTCTCAGCACTTAGACTCCAGTTCCAACTCACTTTTTAATTTTTGAATTATTTACTGCCAATGTGTTACGATCCGATTTCCACCCTAAACCAAGTCACGACCGGCCCTAGAGAATGGGAAATGGTTGTTCCGAAATCCGTAGCAAGCCTAACGATCCATTTTCAGAAACTACTGTTAAAACCTTTTCTCATTTAATGCAAACACTTTTCTGAAATATGTACATATAAGCGAAATACGTTATGAGAAGTATTGGTTAGATAACCACGTTATTTCAACCCTTGCCTCCTTCTGAAAACCTGGCGTGGTAAACATTGGAAACCAGTGTTAGATTCCATCTTAAAACCAATTGGTATTAAGTGGAGGTGCCCAACCAATATATAAACACATATCCATTCACACACACAACCAATGTGGGATTTCCCACTTTAACACTCCCCCTCACGCGTAGCGTGTACGGGCCGAGCAACAAAGTCCCCCCTCACGTAAATCTCACGTGGGCTGGGCCAAACTCAAATTGTGTGAATGGACAAGGCTCTGATACCATGTTAGATTCCATCTTAAAACCAATTGGTATTAAGTGGAGGTGCCCAACCAATATATAAACACATATCCATTCACACACACAACCAATGTGGGATTTCCCACTTTAACAACCAGGGAGTTATATCTCGCTTGCCTTAATACATAAGCAGCCCTGCTTCAAACCATACGCCACCCTTTTCAACAGTTAATATGTTCAATAGAATAATGCAAACGTCTTTGCCTCTCAAAACGGTCGTATTAAACATATTAAAATATACAGAGTGAAGCGGTTACACATAGCTGACGTATATAAAACATACTATTTTTTAAACACCAAAAACACGAGACCGGCTCGGTAACTATATACACAATGTCACTATGCGACCACCAAAAAGGTATACACACGCACTAGATCCTATCAGACTATATAAACGGAGGACTAGTGACATGGCTGTTGGCATATAAAACTTATACTATTGTAACATACTAAGAGTAGAAAACCATATATATAGCATCAAAAAGAAGAGCTTCCTTGAAGCAGGAACGTGGAAGCTCGACTAACCCCAAAGTTAATCACATGAAAATGGGAAATAACAACGGGGTCAGAAATAATATAAATATTTATGAGTGAGTAAACATCTTTACAGTTAAATATCAAAATCACATAATATATAAGACAATTATATATATATATATATATATATATATATATATATATATATATATATATATATATATATATATTACCAATTTATCGATCCATATGAAACCATAGTCCTTAAATATTTTAACAAACATACTCACATCATGAGCTTATAGACTATAAAATAAAGACCGTGAAGTGAATCACTGTCCTTCAATTCTGTATCTCTGGTAGCTGGACCGTAATCATGAAACTGCCATCATGGTTTTACCCGCAACCGTGTATTACTCCCGTCTTAAGGAATGGGAATGGTAAAAGTAGTTTTGAAACCCGTAACAAGCCGAAAATTCAATAGAACTTTTTCACAAATATCATATAAATACTGACCTTATAAACGGAAGCATTTATACAAACATACATTTATATACACTAGTAAAATCATACAACTTACTTCGTGCTTATCATTTATGTATCCCGTACGTACTAGCTCGACATATACTACTAGTGTCAAGGTCACTTCACGGGTATCTACCTCCGTGGTACAAAACAAGATAATCTTAGCCAAACATACATATATACATAATGATAATAACTATAAACAATGTAAAAACATATTGCTATGCTAGGCTACGACCCTGGTAAGACATTATACTACTGCAGCAACTACGGAAATTGAGAGTATATATTGCAAAATTGACTTCTTGTCAAAAGACGGACTTCTAGCCAAGTCTAGAGTCTAGGCACCTGAGAACATTTAAATCAACGGGGTCACGACCTTCAAATTCCAACTATTAAAGGCCGTGATTAAAATGAGATTTCGTGTAAAGGTCGTGATTTTTTTACGAAATCATCCCTAACATAAACATAAAGTTTATGAAATGTATATACGATTAGCGAAACTGTTATGACCCAATTTCATGAATCGTGATCGGCGCTAGGGTATGGGTATGGTCGTACTAAAACCCGTAGCAAGCCTCGCGGAAAACAACAAACATATAAACCTGCAGAAATACTGCTCAGGGGCAACCGAGACTCCAACTTAAGTCTAGCAATTTATATCACAGTTCTAATATAAATATTTTAAATATCTGAAATGCTCAACATCATGCCTTAAATATAACAATAGAATAATACATAGTAAACATGTCAATAATAAATAATCAAACAAATCAACAATCCCAAAGTGCAATAACAAATGTAATATATAATCTAGCTCTATTGCGGTCTAAGAGTTCGAAAACAGTGACTAGTTTAAATAACAGAAAACCTCCGAGGAAAGCTTTCAAATCATAAACCTGATAAATTTGGGAAAACAACGGGGTCAGATATACTGAGATGAGTTCGCAATACTATTTACATTTATTAAGTTTAAAACTCTTAAATCAAAACAATTTATACTAATATAGTATGATTATGAAAAACAGTATTGAAAGTATTGAAATGATCCCAGCGTAAGTATGACATAGCATACTGATAAACGCAGAGTGGACAGGAACATATCCTCGTCATATACCAGCGGAAACAAGACATTAGTCTGCCGATCCAAGAGTACTTACCGGTGCACACAGTCTCGATGCAAGCCTATCGAGTAGCTCGTTTCAATCCAGATCCATAATTTGCTTAAAACAATTAAAAAGCATTTATAATATTAAAAATATGATGCAGTACTTAATAAAGCGGTAAATAGCATTACAAGGCAAACAGCTAACCCTGATTCGACTCCTTAGCGCGAGTAGTCGAAGAGTCGGTATTATAATCGCAGACCAAAGAGACGAACTAATGATATAAACACAGTACACTGCCGCAATATAAATAAGAAATCAGTTTGAGAGTTTATTTTTTTAGACTAGTGTTTTAAGGGAATACACGTACACGTATATATATATATATATATATATATATATATATAGGGAATAATTAGAGTTTAAATATTTTATTAATAATATTATTTTTAATCTTAAAATATCAAACTTATTCTCTTTGAACACAACACTATAAATATTTTATTAATAATAATATTTTTAATCTTAATAAAAATCAAACTAATTTTTATAATGATATTTTTAATTTCAATAAAAATCAAATAAATTTTCTTTAAATATATATTATTAGGATTAGAATTCCCTTTGGCACGCCTAAAACTTATTTGACACATACTGACTCGATTTCAAGATCTAAAATCGATCTCGTAGGCCCAAGGCACACAAAAACAAGTTCAAACGACATACCAAAAGTCACACGAGCCAAAACACGATTTTTGAAAAATCAAAACTACATCGAAAAGTTCATCAGAACCAACTTGAAAAATATAGGGTGTTACATTCTCCCCAACTTAAAAATAAAATAGTCCTCGATTTTAACACAACCAAAATAAATATAAAATTAATTATAGCACACATGAAATCACTCGTAACTCAAATTACGGAGCAACGCATCCTTAACGAAACAAAAGAATACAATTACGCATCATAATTTTTGATTCCCAAAATCACTTTACGAATGAGTGACAACTCAACGGAAACCAAAATAAAAAACCGTTAAATTCAACCTAAGCAAAACACCACCGCAATCTCAAAAGATTAAACCAAACTCTTACCCAAGGTAATTCTACCACAATGACAACTGAGGAGAGTCAAACGAAACGAAATGTAATTTAGCGAAGACACGTTGAAAATATATGTGTTGCTATATTCTCCCCAACTTATAGAAATATGACTTCAAATTTAAACTGTTTTGGAAACTCGAAAAACCACCACATGCGTACGCAAAAAAGTTATGAGTTCAACAAACTGATACCTCAAACGATTCTCCAAACACCACGTGTGAATGAATTAAAATTTATTTCTCAACCCAAAATTCAAATCGAAAATTTATTAAGCCAAACTCCAATGCTACAAACCGAAAACTACAAGTACTGTCTACTAAAAATAATCTTACATCCCCTAACGCCTACGCACTTTAAGACTTATAGTGGTCATAATACCAATTACCTCAAATAAGAAAGCTTAACAGCAAATCAAAATTTCGATCAGATCAAATGTGCTCTCACAAAATAATGGCTGAAAAGTGAAAACTAACACCATTAATATCGTCTCGGTTTAACCAACTAAGAGTAACTCGACAATACCATCAACTTCGCAAACCAAGATGTACGAAGCACAAAAATACTAAGGAAAACCTAACTTAAACTTCTGACAACAATATTTTTCATCCTTGACATTTATTCTAAATCACCAAAACCCTGAATCCTACCGAAGATCATTAAGATCAAATCGCAATCAATCAGATTGTTGGTTATGCTCAAAATATTTTTAAAAAAACGCTTTCCATAAACACAAATATATAATAACGCAATCCATCTTCAATTTGAAATCACCAGCCCCATAAATTTAAATTTCATTTTCAACCAAAAATAATTAACCCGTTGAAAAATCCTTTTGTTCGTAAACGTATCCGTATAATAAAATACTCTCAATTTGAAATCATAACCGAACCTTACTTTCAAATGATTTCATGATTTTATAAAATTGTTCATTTAGAACAATTTAAAATCCGCTTTTAAATCAAAACTGGCAAAGTTTCATCACTTTTTAAAAGTTAAAATCTCACAAATAAGAATTTTTTTATTACGAAAAATTTCCATATCAGTATCAAAACTTTTTAAACAGAAATCAAATCTGTAAAAACAAAATTCCTTTTAAGTCTTTCAGTGTAAATAAACACGCATAGTATAACCAATTTCCTTAAATCAAAAAAATACTCAAATTATATACTCTAAGCTGACACAATTATTCAATCCGAAATCAAATATTTTTCCGCACTTAGCACAACTAAACCTCGAGTACAACCTTATAACCATAGTCCTTCCTTATCAAATACGAATACTGCAACAATATAAAATAAATCCTTATAATACAGTTCCTCTTAAATCACCACCGTCATCACAGAGTATTTGTCTAGTTTCTAACCAGATAAAAAAAATTCAAAACCGTTTGAAATATGATAACCTTTTAAACATCGTTTTCACAATATAACTCGCGAGTTTATAACAAAACATTTTTCTTGAAAAGTCTCACTGGTAAAATTTATTTTACATAATTTTGCGCCAGGGTGATGACAGCTCTCATCCCCAAGGAGTTGCATTCAACCCTAATAATTTAATGTCGTGATGAATGTACTAAATGCATGTATTATTTATTTCCCTTTTAATTAGTTATCATACTTAATGCTCAATGCAGTTTCCTATTCGTGGCATTTCAAATGCATGTTCATAACATGTCCGGGCACAATTACGTGATAAAAACATTTCAATTACTTTAACTAATTAACATTTGAAATCAATTTTCCTTCGAAATATTTTCTAGACATTACACTCTGTGAGACGTGCACTCGTCCATCTTGACATATTTGCCCATTTCCATTATCCTAGTCAACCAATTTGAATTGTCCAAAAGAACTCTCCTACATCAACAATGAAACTAAAATTTTACCTAGCGACCAATTTCCCCTCAAATCAATTTGAAAATTTTCCAAAGGCATCAAAGCAACACGACCGCCTTCACAGCTTCACTATCAGTTTCGGTATTTCACCGATCTATCTAAAGAAAACACCAACAGATACCATATCCAATTCCAGAATGCTAACCGCCGCAAATTTCGATACTACAATTTATCACAAACGATCCCGACATAGAAACGCATAACGCTCGAAATTCCATGCACGAGATAAACACTCATGAGTAGAATTATTCCACTAGTGCTGAGTAATATGACTCAAATCGCCTTTCTTTGTCCAGGATAGATTCGGAATTTGAATCTGCAAACAACTCTTGAGATTGCTCCTCAAATTTATTGATAATAAAAATTAATCACTTTGATTTCCAGAGTCCAAACGTTCGATCCGGTTAAACCATTTAGAACATCTAAACAATCGCAGGGTCAAAATAAAGGTTCAAATCGTACATTGACACCAATGTCGAAGTTAAACCAAAGAAAAACTAGCGAGTAGTGTCATCACGTGATACTTCACACAATGGGGCAAACGAGAACAATAATTACCATGGCATCAAACATGAGGGACAAAAATAACAACACCGTAATATAGGTCATGAATTTTTCACATGACCGAAAACCACTCAAACATCTTGCAATAAAACAAATAACCATTAGGGTAGGTAAATAATATTATACCAAAGAGTTGAGCATGCAACAACTTATCCGGTTAACGAATTCTCACCGACATGGTAGCAACTCAAACAGTCCAACAATGACTAAGTTATCGAATCAATTAAAAGCATCCAAACTGATTAAAATAATAAAATGTTGATCCGAAAATATTTATCAAAACCATTCAAAAGGTAAAATCTACAAAATAAATTTCAAGTTCATGTCGAGCCTCATAGTATTAAAAATCATTTTCCGGAACACCTCTTTTATAAAACAATAGATATACTTGTTTCCAAATGTCTCAAATGAAAATCGCCGAGTTAGCCGAGTGATTACCACTTCCAAACTCAACTCCCAATTTAGGTGACCCAAGTCAAACCCCTAATAACCAATTGTAAAAAAAAGTATACAAACATTCTCAAGTCCGGAAAACGCATTTCAAAACAAATCTTAATATTTTCAAAATAAGAAGCTCGACGTCACCCAATAACAACATCAGACTCATCGCCCAAGTGAAAAACAATTATTCTTTAACAATATTTTCAGAAACACAAATTTCAATCAAAATTAGCAATTCACAGTCACGACTAACAACACCAAAGTATTGAAAAATTACAAATGATAAAATCACAAATGTAAAATTAAAATATCAAAATGGTATTTCTTTAAAAAAAAAATCGGAAACCGTCGTTTTGGAAACAACGATTCAGATGTAGCACTTAAATTTTTAAAATAAGAGTAATTCATTTTATTTCAAAAGAACAACCTTTTGTAAATCCTTAGTCAAATATACAATTTTGAAATATATGAATTTTAATTTTTTTACAGGCAAGATATTGAAAATAACATTTTAGGGTGTCGTGTCCAGACTACCCATTTGACTATTTACGTTAAACACTAGTTAGGCAAAATAATTTTCTTAAGGTAGTTTAAAACCAATACATGATTAACAACGTAATTCATAAACGTGAAAAATATTCTTCGATCAAAATCATTTAAACTCAAAACAGTGTCAAATCCTGACAAATGTCATTTTTTTTAAATCAAGGCTCTCGGCCAAAACCAGAAGTACTCTCAAACAATTTAATGCCAACAACATCCTTAAGGTAAAACAGCCAAAATATATCACCCAAGTGAAAAGCAACATCATCAAGATAAGACAATTAACATCATACCCAAGTATGACATAAAGAAAATTATCAACATAAAATTTCCCGAGAAATAAAAAAAATTAAATTATCTAAGTGAAATAACATCAATATCATAAAATGAAAGCATCAAATCAAGGCATGATTAATGACTGACTCGACGCAATCCTATCGGTGTAGGCAGAAGGTTTAAAAATCAAAAGATGACGTTTCAAAAGACAAGACTTGAATCCTAATTCCGCAGTTTCGGTCTTCATCAACTGCAGCGCCTCCATGGAGAAGTTGTTGCTGCCGTTTCCAGAGAAGTTGTTGATGTTGGCGCAGCGGCTCCATCAATACTCGTCTTCATCGTTGTTGCTGTTGTCGGAAAAGCTAGATCCGTTGATGGAGAAAATGTTGGAAGAATGGTTCTTGTCCTTCACCACTATTGCTGTAACCAATAAAAATCGGAGCTCCAGAACGACAAACTCAAACCCAAATGAACAGATCCGTTTGTTCATTTGTAACTCTGAGAACATATGGGAAAGTATTTGAGGGCGGGGATGTTGCCGGCGGAGAAATGGTAGAAGAAAGTAAAAAATTCAGCGGTGGAGAAGCTGAAGCAGCAACAAAGAATAAGACAAAGAACCAACAACAACAACACAAGAGAAATCGATTAAGGTGGGGCTGAAATTGAAGTGTGGTGGTGGCAAGGATATGGGTGACGGCTGTGTAGTTTCAGGTTTTAATTTTTTAGGATTTAGGATTACAATTTGAAAAAGGGGAATAATATTCCCTAAATCTTAATAAAAAAATAAAAAAAAAATTAGAATTATAAATTATTATTGAAATTTGAAAATAAGTAGATAGCAATTTGAAAAATGAATAAAATGTTAAGGGTTCTTTTAAATTTTTTGCCATTTGTAAGTGGAGAGTGTATCATACTTGACTAGTGCGACTGGGTAAGTGTTGGTAGAGGGCCTTTTTGATGCTAAAGTGCTAAATTGCGGGTCTATTTGACCCAATAGTCTTCAAAATGACTTTTTTGATATTACGTGCCAAGTTGAGGGGGTGAATCGATCATCCATTGTTCGATATTCTTTGTATTTGTATTTTATCTTTTCTAGTTTTAGTAGTTCATACTAAAGCACATAAACGTACTTAACTTAAATGTAAGCCACATTACTAAATGATACTTGATGATGATTGTCGAGGTGGTGGTGCCTCTCGAATAATCTGACCTTTTCCTCGTCCGTATCGGCGCACAAATTCTCCCTTTCCTTTTCCCCCTCGCTGTGCAAAGTAAGGGTTGTTCCACTCAGCTTCACCTTTTTCAATTTCACCCTCAAATACTAAATTGATCTCTTCTCTATTCAAAAAAAAGTTTATATAAGTCATTCATTTTTAACTTTTGTGTGGAAGAAAGTTCAAATTAATATTTTATAAGGATTTTTATAAATTTTTTCCGAGTGAAAAGAGTACAATTTTATTTTGAGGGTGGAATTGAAAACCAAAGGTGCGAATTTGGGTGAATTGGACAAAATTATAACGTCAGGGTGCAATTGAAAAAGGGCCGAAAGGTGGAGCTTTTTTGGGTGATTAAGCCTAGTTCTTTTACATAAAAGAAAAAAAGAAAAATAAATACATAAATTCAAACATTTTAATATAGTTTATACATAAGTGTCAAAGAGTATCAAATATTTCATATGTCACGACCCGAAATTTAGGTCGATATCGGCGCTAGAAAATGAGAGTGGTAGCTCTGAAACCCGTAGCAAATCTAAAAACACTGTAAATTTTTCGCATTTCAAAACCATATAACTTACAAAATATGTTTTCAAAAACATCTCGTTAAAACTTTTCTTGAACAAAGGATCAATTAACCCCCTCAACTTGGCACGAAGTATCAAATAGGTCCAAGGTCATAAAACCGGATCAATTAGACCCATTACTATGACAAACCGGATCAAATACACCCTCCCCCACTCTCACCCCAGCATTTGAAACACACTCTCTATTAACAAATGGAAAAAAGTTAAAAGTGGTCCTTAATATTTATCTCATTCATTAAAATAACACTTAATTATTTTCAAATATCAATTTAATTCTTATAATTTTAAAACTATAGACCTTATAATAGTTTCTTAAAAAAAATGAGGGATTTTTTGACACTTTTCCCTTCTATTTTCTTAATTAACAGAGAATAACCCTATTTCATTTACTCATTTAACCTAAAATCATCTTCTTCTACATTTCATTATGCCGCCGCTCGTTCTCATCGTCCAGGTTCTTTCACCGTCTTTTGCCGCTGGTGCTTTCCACTCGAAGGGGCTTCTAGCGCGGCTTCTTCAGTCCATCTTCTTCGATATGTGATGCTGCTCGTCATCTGCCTCTAATCGTCGCTTGTCACCGTTGCTGCCCATCAGGCCGCTGCTTCTTCAGTCCATCTTCTTCGTCTGCAGCTGTTGCTCGTCTCCGGCGATGAGAGATCTCCAAAAGCAGCAACAAAATTAACGCCCAATAGAGAAAAAAATCAAGTGATGGTGGGTGTTGTTAGTCGAGGCGGCAGTAGCAGGTGTTTATAAAATTTTGTTGGATTTTGTTAAGGAGGGTTGTGTTTGTGCAATTATGCTCTGCTTTGGCTGATTGTGTTATTGAGATTATGTATGTTTTGGGTATAAGCCTGATTATGGGGGATGCTAGAGGTTGCCGCCGATTACATGTGAAGGGGATGGTTGCTGCTCTACAGGTGGCGGCGATAGAAGATTGAAAAAATTAGGGTTCCTTGTTAAGAGTTTATTAGGTTAATTTGATTTGCTTATGTATAATTAGTTTAATTATGTTAGTTAATTAGATTTAGTTAAATTTTTTAATTAAGATTATTATCATGATTTAATTAGAGTAAAATATGATTAATTAAAGTTAATTATGTCAATTTATCAATCCACTCTCTTTTTGTGTCAAAAGGGTGTTTTTGACCGATTTTTGCAACTATTGGATTTTTTTGATCCCTTTTCACGACCTTGGGCTATTTTGATATTTCGTGCCAAGTTGAGGGGGTTAATTGATCCTTTGTTCCTTTTCTTTTATTATCGTAAACATCTTTTTGAAAACCAGTATTGTGACATTGGAAATCAGGGCGTATCTCACTTGTCTCATAACATAACTCGTCCTGTTCAAACACAGTACCAAACCTTTATAATAACATAAACCCGTACAACATGTGTAATACTGGTAAACTGTTTGTCTTTTACAAAAACTCGCAGTTTTTCAATCATATACGTATATAGTAGTATCACATCGGAGTTTATATAAAAATAAAGTGAAATATTGAAAATAACAAACTCCCAAATACCCAACTAGTACAACTCTAGAACAACAATGATTTCCATTACTTTATTTAAAAATGACTTCCGGAATAAATGATGGAAGCCTACTCATGCCAATACCACTGTTAATCTGAAAAGGGGTATATATCAACGGGTCAAACTTAGTCTGAATGAGTTCATAATTTACTAATGAGTATTAAATAAAATAAGAAAAGTCATTATAGACATTAGCCAAATAATGGATTCGTTCGAGACCTTAATCCGAAACACATACGCTATTCGCATATCACATATACATATATATATGTTGTCACGACCTAAAATCTCGAGTCAAGACCAGCGTGCGGAATGAAAGCGGTTGCTCCAAAACCCATAGCAAGCTTAAAACCATTATAAACTTTTTGTTTTTCAAATCATAATAACATATGAAATATGTTTTCAGAAAACTTTTTTATAAACATAACGATAATCGTTGAAATCGTTTTGTGAAAACCGTTACTATATACATGGAAACTAGGATTTTTACATATATCTCATATATCATATATTATTCTGTTTCAAATATATAACACATAACATATAAACCAGTTTAGCATATAATAATTGATAAAACATCCATATGGTTAAGATCGCGCAATATCAAAACTATATATAAGCATAAAGCTTACGTATACGAGTTTACCATATAATATCATTAAACCGTTAGATACAAAATCGAGACTACCATCTATTGACTATTGCAGCTCTAGGTAGAAAAGTAGGTTTTTTTACATCACTTCAAAATATAGACTCTTAGAACATCAATGAAAGCTTAAAAATATAAGAGTTATAATTGAAGTTTAAAGATAATTAAATGTCAATTTGAAAAATGGAATAAAAATTATAGATCATTTTTTTTTTAATTTTCTTTTAAAGAAAGGGAGTGGGGGAGGGGCTTTCTAATACAAAAGTGACAACTTTTGGATGTGTTTGACACTTTTAGCTCGAGAATGAACTTCTTAGTAATATTTTATGCCAAGTTGAGGGGCTGAATTGATCCTTTGTTCACCGTTTCACTCCCTCACTCCACTCTTCCGCCGCGAAAGTTTTACTTTTTAGAAAAACCCAAAACCTCTCTCAGCCTCCATCTCCGGCGAACAAAAACAAAATGCTAAGGCTAATCATCAGAGCCGCATTAACAAATTCCCAACGCAACCCAAAACTAAACTCTGTAATTACTCCTTCTTTATCATCACTCAATCTCAATCACTACTCTTCAAAATCCGCCAAACCCAACAAGAAAAATGACCAAAAATCCAAGAAGAAACCCAAATCCAAGAACCCCTCTGAAGATTCCGCATCATCCACAGCCGACGATTTCGAAGCCTCCCTCGTCGACGACGGCGTCACCCGCGCCCGCCGCCTGACGGAGGATGATACTGACCCTTCTCTTGATCTGGGTCTTAATGGCCGACCTCTGTTCACTCCTACTTCCTCGCTCTCTCAGCTCACTCGTAAAGACACCTGCACTTATTTCAAGCTCAGGTACTTTACTTTATGTTTGCTTCTTCTTTTTTTTCTATGTTTTGTACACTTTTTCATGTGATTTTGAAATGAATTGTTGTTATTTAGTGAGGAAGGACTGAATAATGTGTTACCCGAGGGATTGACAGCGGGTATGGTGAAGGAGTTTGAGGAATCAATGCGAAGAGCTGTGTTGGTTAGGCAGAGTTTTTTGGATATTCGCGACAATTTCAGAGGCGTTGTTGATTCTCCTTTGAGTTCGTCTGATGCTAAAGGTGTGTTTATTTTTGTATTTAGACTTGTTAGGAAATTATATCGCAGTAGGGTCAGGATAGAGCAATAAAATGACTACTTCTGATTGATAGACTATATATAGGTATTTTTTTGTTTTGATAATCGGGGAATGGGAGCGCTTGTGGGAGGAATGGAACCCACAACCTAGCAGAATTGCTGCCTAGTGGTTACATTTGAAATATAACTCATTGGTGACTATATATAGGTATTAGTCTTGGATCAAAACTAGAAAATTTAAGCCTTTAGGTGACATCCTAGAGTTTCTATATCTTTAAAACAAATAGCAGTTGGAATTAAATGTCGCAAGGTATTAAAGAGTTATTGAAGGTTTTGTAGACTGATTGTGAACAACTCTTATTTTAAATTGATCAAATAGTTACCTTCCGGTACCCTTTTCTTCTTATAGTGAAAATAGAGACAATGATTGATTGTGAATATATAATTTACAGTGTAAAGTTATTAGGATTATTTAAGAAATGAAACTTATGATATGAAATTATGAAAATGTGATATGATGTGATTGTACAATTTATGTCTTATTTGAGTCTTATGTATGGGAACTTCCCGAATTCTATGATTTGGCATTTAGGTATCGTTTTCAGATATAGTTTTGAAATTTCAGAACTCTATGTATAATCTATTCTTGGAAAAAAATGTGTTTCCTTTTCTATTTCGGCGTTTTTGTTTTAGCATTTTTCATTTCCATGCTGCATAGGTTGAGGCAATATTATATTGATAATGATTTAGAATGAGCAAAATTTTAATAAGATGATCTGATACTGAAGGTCGATTTTGAGTGAATGTGAAGCGGCACTATGTGAGTTATAATTAGAACTGGAAATGCTAATAAGCTAAATTGTTAAAGAGTATGTGATGTCCATGCAACTATTTTGAATTATTTATGGAAAAAGTCACCTCCTTTTTCATTATTAGTGCATATGTGCAGTTAATTTGAGGATTAGTTAGAAATTTTGAATACCTGTTGTTTGCTTTATATTTTCAGCTCAAAAACTGAGGAAGCAAATTGTGTTGGATGGTCCTGTTAGCTGTGGAAAGAGTATTATTTTAGCAATGCTCGTGCATTGGGCTCGTGAAGAGGGTTGGCTCGTATTTTATGTTCCCAGAGGAAAGGATTGGACTCATGGAGGATTTTTCTATAAAAACCCAAATACTGGTCTTTGGGACACGCCTGTACAGGCTCAAAGTATTCTCAAGGCAAGAAGCTAATCTTTTTTCTTTCATGTTAAACTAACTTGATATTAATGTAAGATAATATGATGAACTGCTGTTCTCATAAGTGGCAAACAGGAAGATCTCGGCGACCTTAACTTTTTCTGTTAAGGTCTTAAACCAGTAAAATCCATAGTTCTGAACATTTGTTATTAAATTTTCTCCTAAGTAACTGTTTACGTGTTTATCTCTCCATTAGATACTTTTCTGAAAAGCTTTAAAGGAACGATGCCTGATGTTCATCATTTTTTATATTTTTAAATGGCCAATTGCATGCAGGATTTTCTGAAATATAATGAGTCCCACTTGAAGCATTTACCATGTCACATTTTGGATCCTGTTCCACTGGGAGAGGGTGCTGGTGTTGGATGGATGAAAGGAGTTGAGTCCATGCCAGTTCCAGAAGGTTCAACTTTATATGACTTGATTCAAATTGGAATCAAGCACACACATGCAGCTGTTGGTGCAGTAGTTCGTTTGAGGAAAGAGTTGTCACTCGTAAAAGATATCCCTGTGCTCATTGCAATTGATCAAGTAAGATGGGTTCTGGAACAAATCATTATCTTTACATTGTTGAGTTTCTTGGATGATTTTCTTTATGGAATAGCATAAGTAGCTGGGATAATTTATTTACTTATTGATAATTTTTTATTTCCAGTATAATAACTGGTTTACATTCAGCGAGTATGAAGAGCCGGTGACCATCCGTTCATGCAGACCAATACATGCTAGAGAACTTGCAACAGTCAGTATAACTGATCTCTTATCAATTTATTGAGTGAATGTGCTTTTCTTTTTCTGTAGATAGAAACTTGTTTGTTTTTTATTTAAGGATTGAACATTTTATGGCTGCAAGTCATAGCCAATTAAGTCAATCTAACTGCTCACATGTATAATAAATGCTTTGTTCTGTTTTCCTTTAGTGGAGCACTTAGATGGTTTTATCTCTGTTCATGTCTGAGGGAGGGTTTGATGATTTAGTCTTCTCCCACCCTGGGGCTCTTGGTTTTGCCTCATTTAAATTCATCATCTTTCTAGGTTACTAATGCATTGTGAGAAAGGCAAGTCCGTGTATGTGATTATTTGATACCACATGTTACTTTTGCAGGTAAATGCTTTTAGGTCAATGATGCATGATGACATGATGGTAGGTGCCTTTTCACATTCAACTGCTGTTGGAAAGCTGCGCCAAGACTTGCCAGATGTTCCTGCAGATGCTCGTGTCAATTTGCCTCGATATAGCATAGATGAAGCAGGCACTGTTTGTCATTACTACCTCAGGTATGAACACAATTCTACACCCTTCGTCCCGTTTAAGAAGGGACAAATGAGTGTTGCACAAAGATTAATAAAATAAGACAATATTTCATTTTGTCATGTCTACCCCTATTAATTAGTATAGTTTCTCCTAATAATAGAATAGATGTATTGTAAATTGAATTGCATTTAATACATGTTGAAATAACTAAAGGGATAAAAGTGGAAGTTCAACAGAAAACACGATATGGCCTTCTTAGATGGGACAATTAAAAATGGGATATGTCCCTTCTTAAACGGGACCGAGGGAGTATATATTTTGCTTGGGTAGCAGTGTTGTTGGCTTGAAACATGCACCTCTACAAGTTTTCATCAAACCTGATTTCTGGACACTTAAACTTATCTTATGCTAATTTGGTCCCAATATCTAGTCAAGTAGTCATAGAGCTCTTTGCCTTGTCAGTATATTAGTTCATTGTTTCTTTTTATATCTTGGTTGATTGGTCATTTGGGTTTGGTTGTAATTATAATAAGTATCGTGGTTACATTTAAAAGCTACATAATCAGACTATCATATGAAAATAATAAGGAGCTGAAATAACAAATTGAACTGGGAACCTGTTTCCTAATTAAATAATTCATTTTTTAACCATTAATTTGACTACTCATTTATGATGGTTTCCGTAATTTTTATCTAATAAGGTTTGTTATAGTTAATGTCTTATGTGAAAATTCCAGCAAAGTATTAGTTTGGCAACATCGTAGTCGAAGCTGAATATTGCAACAATGCCTAATCTAGTGAATGCTTTAATTGACTGGCCATTTACCAATTTTCTATTCTGAATGTTGTTAAATGCAGGCAAAGACTAGTACGTCGTGAAGCGTTTTCAGAGGAGAACTGGAAGAAGGTATTTTACCTATCCAATGGAAATGGAACAGAAATGAGATGGCTACTTCCGTTAATGCGATGACATATCAGATACTGCATTTAGATACATAGAAAGACAATTTTCTCCGATTCAATTCTCCTAGTTTTGAAGTTGTTAAATGTGAGGTCAACATCTTCTGTTTTCAACTCCGATGAGATTAGCAAACCGGAAAATCTGAAATTTTTGCCACTTTATTGGTTTACTAGGTCGGAATCTTTCTTGCAGCCCAAGTATGTAACTTGTGTAGATCAGCTAGCATTTTGTGTATTTTTATTGTAGAAGGTTGATTTCTTGTAATAATGGTGATTTTATTTCTTATGCCTAAATTATAGACCACCTCTTAGTCGGCATTCAAAGTTCCGATTCACCTGAAAGAATGAAATAATATTTATAGAAGTTCAAAAGAAATTATGTAGTGCAATTTTTAGCATGCTTTTCTTGACGAATCAACATATAGTCCCATAGAATTCGTTTTAAAGATTCTAATTAAAAAAAGAATGGATAGAACGTACTTTTGATATCTTTTTTTTTTTGATAAAAAGACAAGCTTTATTAAAGATCATTGCGGAGAGAACCAACAAGAAAGGAGGGAGTACTATCCCATTCCTTACACACAGACATAGAATCGACCGCCTTTGCTAAGCAATGAGCAGCCATATTCGCTGAGCGTTTTACATAAGCAATGGAAACAAATTCCAAAGTGCTTAACAAAGAAATACAATCACGAGCAATATCGGAGAAATAGGACAAATCCCTAGAAGGATGATTCAACGCAAAAACAAGCTCCTGACAATCGGATTCCACCTGGACACGGGAGAGGCCCTTTCTTTTGATCCAGCTAAGCGCTTCGCGAACCCCAATAGCTTCAGCAACTCTAGGCTCCAGATTACCAACTAAACCCGCATGTTTTGCAAATAAACAATTTCCCAAATGGTCACGAATAAGAAAACCAAAAGCACTGAAGCCTCCCTCGAAAGGCACAGCTGCATCAACATTGCAAGTTAAACTCCCTTCTGGTGGTCTAACCCAAAAGCATTTGGCTGAGCGATTACAATCAGAAATAGGGCTGGATTTACTAGCTTTAGCTGAAGACCACTGAGTTAGGAAACTGTTGGCTTCAAGAACCACATCAGTACACGACTTGTTGGTCTTGTTCCAGAGCACATCGTTTCTGTTTTTCCATAAACTCCAGAGTAGCACACACATTCCTGCAAATCTATCCGGAGGTAGCCCAAGAAGAAGGAAGTTAAGCCAATCCCGAAAAGATGAGTTAGCTGTGATAACTTGGCCATTAAAAAACAAAGCAAGACAATTCTGGGCAAAGAAACAATCCCTGAAAACGTGCTCTTCAGATTCGCCTTCTTGGCTACACAATGGACAAAAATTCATAACTGCAGCAAATTTGCTTAACAAATTGTTCACAGTTGGCAGATTACCAGAAAGAGCTCTCCATATACAGTGCTTAACTTTAGGAGGAATAGCAAGTCTCCAAAATCTCTTCCAGTTCACAGCACAATGATTAGAACCAACCAAATGTTGAGTATTAAAAGCCTGAAAGTAAGCACTTTTGACAGAAAAATTACCTTTCCTATCTTTATTCCAAATCCAAGAATCTGGTTTTGGCCTTTGAGAGAGAGGAATAGACAAGATGAGACTCATATCTCTCGGATTAAAAATAGACGAGATGAGAGGAATGTTCCAGCTATGATCCGAAGAGATAATCTGCGAAACATGGGCAATACGAACGTTGTCAGGCATAGCTGTAGTGATCTGCGGATTTTCCTTGGAGGGGAGCCAAGGGTCTGTCCAGATATTTGTTGAAATACCATCCCCAATCTTCCGAGAAATACCTTGATGAACAATATCTCTGCCAGCTAAAATGCTTCGCCACACATAAGAGGGGTTCGTGCCAATACGAGCCTGGAAAAGATCACAATCTGGAAAATAACGTGCCTTGAGAACCATAGAAACCAGTGTAGAAGGTTCCTGTAGTAATCGCCAACTGTGCTTAGCAAGAAGGGCTAAGTTAAATTCATGAAAACTCCGAAAACCCAACCCTCCTAGATGTTTCGGCGAACACATCCTCTCCCACCTCTGCCAAATAATACCAGAATCCGAGGACCCAGAAGACTTCCACCAAAAACGAGAGATGATCTTCTCTATATCATCACAAAGCTGTTTTGGAAGCAAGAACACACTCATAGCGTAAGTTGGAAGAGCTTGTAGGACCGACTTGATAAGAATCTCCTTCCCCGCCTTGGATAAGAACTTCTCTTTCCAATCCTGGAGTCTATGTTGTATACGGTCCTTTATGTAGCCAAAAGTTTGGGTTTTACTTCTACCTATAGCAATAGGAAGGCCAAGGTAAATACCCATCTCCTCAACTTGGTTGACATGAAGAGAGTTACAAACAGCAGTGGCCATAGCTTCTGTCGTATTCCTGCTAAAGATAATCGAGGATTTCTGAAAATTAACTTGTTGACCTGAAGCCTGTTCATAGCATTCCAAGATGTCTCTAATACAATCAGCTTCCTCTCTAGTGGCATTGAAGAACATGTAGCTGTCATCCGCAAAAAACAAATGTGATATAGGAGGGGCTGAATTAGCAATTTTGAACCCATGAATTAAGCCTTGATTTACTTTGGTTTGGAGTAGCCGAGACAATCCCTCTGCACAAATGATGAAGAGATAAGGTGACAAAGGGTCGCCTTGTCTGAGGCCACGTTGCGGAATAATTGGACCCATTTCAAAACCATCATGAAGAACAGAGTATCGAACAGTTTCAACGCAAAGCATAATCCACTCAATCCAAACCACAGAAAAACCCAGAGCAGTGAGCATTCCACGAATAAACCTCCATTCTACCCGTTCGTAGGCTTTGCTCATGTCTAATTTGAGCGCTGCAAGACCCTTTTTGCCTTGCCTTTTACACTTGAGATGGTGCAGGAGTTCATATGCCACAATGACATTATCTGAAATTAATCTTCCTGGCAAGAAGGCACTTTGGGATGGTGAAATAATAGATGGCAGTAGACGTTTAAGTCTGTTTGCAAGCATCTTAGAGACAATTTTAAATAACACATTACAAAGGGCAATAGGACGCATATCAGTGATATATTCAACATTATCTTTTTTTGGAATAAGCACAATGAGAGTATCATTCAAACCATCAGGTAATTTGCAGCAGTTTAAAATATTAAGACAAGAAGTTGTAACCTCAGATCCCACAATATGCCAAAAGCGTTGAAAAAAAGCCGGGTTTAGTCCATCAGGGCCTGGACTTTTGTCTGGATGCATAGAGAAGATGGCAGCATAGACTTCTTCTTTTGTGAAATTCTCGGTTAGATTAGAGTTATGGCTATCAGTAACTACAACCTCTATAAGGGGAAGCACCCTACTCATATCACCAGGGTTAGAAGCATAAATTGAATCAAAATAATTTTTAATAATCTGATCCAAACCTGAATTCCATGAACACCACTGGCCTGTACTATCTTTCAGATGCTGAATCTTATTCTTCTTCTTTCGGGCAGAGGCATAGGCATGAAAATATTTGGAGTTGCAATCCCCTTCCTGAAACCAAAACAGTTTTGCCCTCTGTCTCCAATAATCCTCCTGCTGAGCGAGAACAGAAACATACTCTTTTGAGGCATAGGTGAATTGCTGAAACGAAAAGGTGTCACGAAGACCTCTGTATCTCTCAATCATATTCTTACAGACTTTTAAACGCTTGTTGAAATTTTTTCCTATTTTGTTTCCCCATTGTTGAAGAGCTGTACTGCAATTTCTTATACGGTCCGTAATGCAACGACTGCCTCTCTGGTGCCAAGCTTCCCCAACAATCGTAGAGCAATCTTGTTCACGAAGCCAAGAATTTTCAAAACGGAAACGACAGGAATTCTGAGATTGCTGCCAAAGTTTTAGCTCCAAGAAAAGCGCTGAGTGGTCAGAAACAGTGGCAGCCAAGTTGCGGAGAACAGACTGGTTAAAGCTATGTTGCCACTCATGATTAACAAGCACACGATCTAACCGTTCCTCGACCCAATGACCTGTCCCCCGCCCTCTTTCCCAGGTAAAGGGGTAACCCTTCATATCCATAGACATCAAACCACAATCCGACACAGCTTTGTTGAAACCATCTATCAACCATCTAGGATGAGTATTTCCACCTCTCTTCTCATTGCAATTCATCAAGTCGTTGAAATCTCCAGCACAACACCAAGCACCACCTCCTGGATTGTAAAGAGAATTGAGAAGCTCCCAAGAATTCCTCCGGCGACTACGTTCAGGATAACCATAGAAGCCTGTGAATCTCCAAGGCGGTAGATGAGGGATAGAAACGATTGCATCAATGAAATTTGTGCTAGAACTTTCAATGGAAACCCAATTTTTGTTTTTCCAGAACAATGCTAATCCACCTCCATGACCCGACCCATTAACAATGCAGGCTTCTTCGAACCCTAATCTTTTTCTGACCCGATCCACCTTATCATCCTTTATCATAGTCTCCATAAGAAAGACTAGAATGGGCTTGTGGACTTTTACAAGATCCACGAGAACCCTAACTGTTCGTGGGTTGCCCAGCCCACGACAGTTCCAGCTGAGGACACTCATTTCGCTAGGTGGGCCTGATTCACAGGGCCCACCACACTCAAGTTTTTTGATCCGTTCATAATAGGATTTGCACCCAAAATTTCAGATTCATGAAAATATTCCTCTTGACTAGAAATATCTCCAACGGTACGTTGCCTTTTAGGGTCTAAAATCATTCCCCTTTCCGACTTGCTGCTTTCCTTATTCTCTCCCCCCTTTCCACCATTTGCCTTATGTATGGTTCCCTTGATCACAGGCTTTGACCAAGCAAAATCTTGTTTGGCTGACAGATTTTGATTCTCAAGATGATCTACTTCCATAACTGTTTCTTCTCCCCCCCAACCTCCGGCAACGCTTCTTTCAGCCATGGGTTGCCGGCGGTGACATTCTGCCTACCGGGAATAGCCCTGATGAGGCTATCATAATTCATTTCATCCTCGTTGGCAGGATTATCATACAGCATTTCACAGAATTTTTTCGAGTGCCCTATCACTCCACAGAGGAAGCAAAATGATGGCAATCGTTCATACTTAAAAGATAGCCACAACCACTCCCCCCCGCTGCGTTTCATATGCATCCCTTTCTTAAGTGGCACATTAACCTTCATTGCTGTTCTGATACGCATAAAGCTCCGGCATTCTTCATCAAAATTTTTGGGATCGGTTTCAACATGTGACCCAATGTAGTTTCCAATTGCTTTACACGTAGCCTCTGTTCTAAAACCCATAGGTAGATCGAATACTTGCACCCACATTTCGATAGTATTAAGTTCCACCAATGAGTCCTGCTCATGCTCCCCAAGGCGTTTCATCAGAAGAACATTTTGGTTAAACGTCCATGGTCCATCATTCATAACACGTAGGAGATCGCGTTCATGAAAGAATTGGAAGGAGTACTGTCCAGCCGTTGTTGTCTGTTTCACTCTAACCCCTTTAACGGGTTTCCATAACATTGATAACGTATTACGCATTGAGTCAAAATGCACAGGCTTTCTGTTAAGAAAACGTCCCACCACTATATACTGGATTCTTCCACTGTTCGTATTAATATGTTCTGCTTCATCCAGAATCAAACCTTCTATTTGATTATCATTCAAAGACAGTCTAGAGCACATGTCTGTCACTTCCGTACCTTTGCTTGACGTAGCCATGAATCCAGTACAAGAGGAAAGAAAAGGAGAAAGACAATTATGCAAAAAGAGACGGACAAATCAACACTCCAAGAAGATCGACTCACTTTACACACTCCAAAAGGAGAGACTTACTCAAACACTCCAAAGGGAGAGAAATTACGTACTTTTGATATCTAGTATTATGATAATGATATCTATACTATCTAATAATTTTATTAATATTGGTTAATTTCATTCTTTTAATTAATTTAGGAAGAATTTGCGAATTGATTAAATTCGGTGGCGATTTATTTTTTTTTCTTTTTAAAAATTTGGACTATTTTTTGATTTATGCGTGTCATCCTTGCGTAGGGGTTATAAATTCCGTAGCTTTGTTGATGTGTTGTTTAGATGGCGAAAACATATGCCTAGTTAGTACTGTAAACTGAAAAGTAAACTTTCTTTTAATTTTTCGCAAAGATATGAGAAAAAATACGTCCATAAAAGTCATTATAAGATTGATAAATTTTATATGAAACTATCATATGATCTTTCAAAAAATAGATTCAAATAATAAGAACTACAAACTACAAGAAACATGATGAAAAATTAATTGAGTGGAAATAAATCAAGTCAGATCTCACTAACGGACTTAGAACTTTATTATAAGGTGGTGAACATTATATTAAATGGACATAATTGACAAAGTATAAAATTTAGGCCTAATTACTTAAATACCACTCACCTTATAGCTTTTTCACTTATACGACCTTGTAAAAAGTTTAATTGTACTCTATTTTTAATTTTAATGTTTCATCTCTACCTAATGAGTTAAATTGACCTATTTTTCTTTGAAAAGAGTTTAAATTAGTCCTTTATTTTTAACATATATTCTAATAAAATGTTAATGTTATTAATAGTACAAAAATACCGTCTTTTAAAAAAAATTAAATAATAATAATAATTTGTTATATAATTTTTAAAAAATTAAAAAAAAAATCCGATCGATGGAGAAGGAGTTGTTGCTCCTGCCCAAATCTAAGGAGCAGCTCGCTCCTTCTCCGATTTCGAGAACGAAGGAGCGAGCTGCTCCTTCTCGTCAGCCGCTGCTCCTTCTCCGATGAGAAGGAGCGGCGGCAGCTCCTCGGCAGCTGTTTTTATTTTATTTTTTAATTTAACTAATTAGTTATTAGGATGTAATTGAACATTTTAGAAGTCAAAGGATCTTTTTGTATTTTTCAAAACATAATATATAATTTAATCCTTTTATTTAGTTGTTTTTAATGTTTTCATCCTTATATAAATTGAATTGTCAATTTTTTATGGGGTAGAGATGAAACATTAAAATCGAAATACAATTGAACTTTTTCTAGGCCATGACTCATGGTATAAATAAAAAAAAAGTTATAAAGTGGGTGATTTTTAAATAGTTAGGCCTAAAATTTAAGGTAGACAATACAATAAGTTTTAAACAGAAAAACTATAATATTATATATAAAAATAAACAACTGTCCACTATAAACTCTTCCTAAATCTACACCCATCTCATGAAAATGTCTTGAAGTCACAAACTGAACATTGTTTAGTTGGCGGGAGCAAGAAAACTTATTAATAGTTTTCTACAAACATCACTTCGTTACTCTTACAGAGTTTACCAACAGGAGCTTCATCGCAACACATTCTTCAATTAAATGATCAAGAAAAAAACGCAAGTGAGTCGGTAAGAAGTTTTTTCTGACTTAAATAAGGTCGAGGGTTCAAACCATATTCATATATGTAGCCATTTAAATTTTAAACCTTACGGTTAGAGTTTTGCTCCGGCAAGAGATCTATCCGGCTCGAGTTATAATTAGTATGTGAAACGTTCAAAAGCGCCCTCATAATTGAGACCCGTTCAGGATACCTTATGGTAATACCAACAAAAAAAAAAGTATCCGTTATTTTTTAATAAGTTCTAAAACTTTGATCAAATAAAAAAAATCAATATGCAAACTCTCCAAAAAAAATTGATCAAACTAAAGATCTTTCACATGCAAGCCAAAATCCGAAATCTTCAACATGCACGTCCGATTTGATTGGTTCAGTAAAACTGTTGATTGGTTTTTTTTTTTTTTTTGAGTAATCTGTTGATTGGTTTAATTTGAAAGAAGTTGAGAAACTAAAACTCCAATGGACTAGAAAATTCATCCATTTTAATTTATCTAATCAAATTTAAATAACCAATAAAAATTAAATAATTAATAAAAAATTGAAAAATTAAAAACATGTGAACTAGTATGACCAATTGACTATGAATTAATGATTCATCTAATCCGATTCAGTTTATAAAATAATCCCACCCTCATACTATGGTTTTAGATTCATGAAATGGTGGTTTCAGTTCGAACTGCTGGTTCACAGTTCCAATAAGGCTAGATCTGATTCTGGAACTGGTTGGTTCCGGTTCGGAAAAAATATCTGAAAATATCAATATTGCTATATTTCTCTTAAATCCAAAAATTTCTGATTAATTTAGATAGAACTATAAACAAACAATCAGTTTGCTGGAACCAGTAGACAATCTAATTAGATAACTTCACTGCCAATTAGCACCGTGAAAGAACAAGCTCACTCCAATATTACAGGTAAGTCAGACCGCAGAAATCTTGAAGATACTAACCCCATCTGCTACTGCTAATTCTTCTGTTTAACTGTGCACTGGAAATTATTGCCCAAATTCGAGGAAGCCTCGTCTTTTTGCATGCATAACCTCATATTAATCCTGTAACATTAAATCCAGACTACTGTTTATATATTAATGTACAATCAACAAAACTGGCACTGTTTTCAGGAGCTGAATGAAACCCCTGCAAAAAAAAAAATTCAGTTCATCCATCAAAGAGGCGTTGAATTTAGAACAGATATGTAATAGGGGTATGCAAACAAACCAAAGCGAGCCAATTGACCTTATAAAGATAATTGGTTTTTTAATTTGTTTTGGTTTTATTTTGGAAGTAGATAAATTTCAAATTTTGTGGTACAAACAGAACCAAACCGACTGGTTCAGTTCCTTTCGGGTTAAAATATTTTAAATCCTTACAATTTTAGCTCAAGTCAATTTTGGAAAAAAAATATATTTCGGAATTGAATGCACGTCCCTAGTATGTAAGGTTTTAGCAGTGTGCAACATTCTGTAAAAGCAAGTTCATAATATAAAAGGCCTGCATAAAAACATGATCTTACCATCCAGCAAGTAGTTCAGCTCCAGTAAAAGTTATGAAGTCGACTGCCATTCCAATCCATGTCGGAGCTGCAAAGTTATTACTTTTAGAGCATGTGTGCCTGTGTGCCTGAGAGACACAATTGCAGAGGAGCCTATCGATATTGCCCGTGTGGGAACTTCCACTAAATCCAACTTGAGAGATTGATGTCTAATTCAGAATGGAGACTGGCACAATGGGCAGGATGATTTGTGAGATGTTGAGAACCACTTGTACATGCAGGCAGAATGGAACTTGTGCTTGCAAGTTTTGCATGCAAGGCGAGGAAGACTGTGATTCGTAGTGTGGATGACACTGTAACATATGGGACACTCTTCAACACCTTCAAATTCCTTGTCAAAATTGTTCTTCCATGTTCGTATAGCTTCAGCTAGAGCTCCATTCTATATATGAAACAAAAAAATATTCAAATTAATCATTTTCCTTTCCGATTACACAACTATAACTTTGATGTTGGCATGAAGAACATTAATAGAAAACAAGCACGGAGAAAGAAAAACGGGAGCTAATTTTATCATACCAGAAATTTCCAATGCACAGAGTTTTAATTTACAGTTTTTAAGTAGCTCTTCATGTTTCCAGTAGCATCTGGAAACTAGGAATTTGCTACCACTTGACCTTTTCCAAGTTCTTACAGTAATATGTTTATTCGGTGGCTACGGAAAACATTGGTTATGCAAAATCAAATGGTCTTAACTCTTAAGCAATTCCCTAATCAGTTATAAATGGTGCTCATGCTTATGATTTATGTGGAGCTGTACATGTATACTTGATACTTCATATTTTCTCCCTCTTACCTTATACTATTTCCTGCTCATATTTTTTTTATTCGTTCTATTTTGAGTTCATTATTATTATTACTTTGCATAATGCTTACCATGTTTAAGACATCATGTGGCCTTTTATACCTATTACACCTATAATACTACAAATGGTAACCACTACCCACAGCTTCCCGTTTGAAGAATAACTCACAATCTCATAAATCATGATTGTTTTCAACAATATAGCTAATAATCCTTGACAAAAGTACAAACAATAATGATATTCATAGCAAGTACCTGATTACGAACAAACATCATCATTGACATCAACCATTTCCGCTGCTTCACTTCGCTGATGCCTAGGCTTCTCATGCACTCAACATCTACATGACGTAAAGGGTAAGATGCTGGGAGACGAATTACTAGATCCATCCCCGTCTCATCCTTCGTATATGTAGCGACTACCTCATTTGCTGATTTGCTTACACTTACGGAAAAATTCTCATCAGCAAAATTGGCTGTTTTTATCTGCATGAAGAAAATCATATCAGAGCAAATCAGTTCATGAGAATCAGCATCAGGTCATGCTAGCTTTTCCTATTCACTCTGTCGCTTTCAGACCATTTAAATTTAATTTTAGAAGTCTAGAACAACATGCTATACTCAAAATTAGTTACTCTTCTACATTTGTTTAATCAAAGCAGTTCTAGATGGTAGAAATATGTTCCTTACTATTTTTTGGAATCCTATAATTTGAGTTAAGAACATTAATAGCAGTCCAAAAGTGCAAAACATTCTTCCATCTCTCTCTTATAGTCTCACCTTCTTAATCTTCTTTTTTTTTTTCTCTCTATATATAAAACCACCGTATGTTTTTTAAGAAGGCATACCTGGGACAGTTCATTGACAATTAGGGGAGGACTACACCAAGTTTTTGTAAATGTTTCAATCAGCAATGATGTTGAACGGTCACGCAAGTCAGTAAACCACCCTCGTACATATGCAGGGAGAACACATAGCATAATTCCAAACAATGCTCCAGAAAGCGAAGCCATTTTCTCAGGTGCAATAGGCCATAGTGACTCCACAAACAACAATAGTGAACCTGTACTGATGGCAGATGTTGCTGCACTTGCAGCCTCCGATGCCTCAGCAGGAAGATTTGCATCTCTATTTTTAAGACTTTGTACCATGTACAACTCTAAAGGAATATGCTGGAAGAGGCAATCAAGTATCACTGAATTAGCTGAGTCTTGTACATACTGGACCAACTGCTCCCTTGTGGCCGACAGTGATGGTAATGACAATAAATGCGAAAGCAATACAGACCATGCAAGGAAGAGATTTACCTGCAATTTTTATTACAGAAGCTATATCATATCAAATAAATTCTAGGAATAGAGTAGAAAGAACAAACTGAGTTCACATTAAAGCTATTTACCCGTTTATGTGCCATTAGATCCATCTCAAGAACTTCATAAGGTAACTTTTCAATCATGGAAGATAATTCCTCCTTCAAATGGACAGTCCTTACTGATGATGATTTAAGCTTACATGAATTCAGGTCTCCACTGATATCATCATCTAAAGAAGAATTAGCATCTTCTTCTACAATAGCCCATTGTGAAACAGGTTCGGTTGTGAGAATAACATAAGCTGCAGATTGCAATGGTGGAACATGCTCAGAAGAGAACAGAATTGCATACAAAGAGCTTATAGCCCCTTTGCTTAATCCCCAAAATTCAACTGATTTTACTGCTCTTTCTCTAGCATGTGGAGATGAGTTGACAACATTTGAAGCCACCAACTCCCAGAAGTAAGGAATATCAAGCCGAGATGTGGCTATAATACATGCAGCTTCATGACAATAAGCACTTGCAATTGCCTCAGTAATGCCTGTGCAAAAGAATAAGCGAAGAATACCTTCCAAGATACGATCTCTTGCTGAATCCAATATTTCCATTCTCATGGGATTCAAAATATTCAGTTCTACTTGTTGGGGGCTACAGATTCCAGAAAACAGCGAAAATGATGCTAAGGCATTAACGGCAACATTTATATGAGAAAGGTCTGAGATTGAAACTAGCTGCTCAAGTTTCCTAAAAACATCCAAATCGTTAGTTGTGGTGCTGTTAGCGATAGCATCATTTACATTTTCGGTAACTTCCTCCAAGATTACAACTGCAGACTGAATCCAAGACCTCAAGTGAAAGAAGAAAAACTCCCAGTCCTCTTCAGTAAAATCTTTCCAGCAATAACCAACCGAAATAACCATTAGCTTTGACAGCAACATCCTCACCAATGGTAATTGATTACTTACTGCAGAGACACTTGCATTTTGCCTCTGCTTTCGGAATAAACTAAGTATGAGCATTTTTTCTTCAAGGCTTATGTTTCTCTCCAGCTTCAGGGATTT
Source organism: Mercurialis annua (assembly GCF_937616625.2). Classification (NCBI taxonomy): domain Eukaryota; kingdom Viridiplantae; phylum Streptophyta; class Magnoliopsida; order Malpighiales; family Euphorbiaceae; genus Mercurialis; species Mercurialis annua. The sequence goes on from NC_065571.1 coordinate 44,775,204, forward strand.
AGTTATACCCACTGCTCTAAAAGGATAACAAGCAATGACGAGCTGGAACAATTCTTCCATACCTGCAATTGTAAAAGATGTTAGACAAAGGAAGCAATGTCTATTATGTTAATTGAAGGCATATATATTACTTTATTTGATGCCAAATTAATGGATTGGGATTCCCTCAAGTTCACTTCAACTTGAGGGGTCATGTTCACGAATCTACACCATTCATTTTATACTGAACAGTGTAGATTTATTGAACATGACCCCTCAAGTTGAAATGAACTTGAGGGAATCTCAATCCCAAATTAATTACATTGAGAAATGCATGATGACAAAAGGCCTTAACAACATATGGAGGTTACATGAAAAAGAGAGCAGCTTATTAATCTCAATTTATGGTGTCTCACAACTCCTCTAAAATGTTGGAGAGTAGCATATACCCCCACCAAAATAAATAAAGCTCCGAAACAAAAAGGCCCATAATATGTAGTTCACTAACATCAATGCAAAACTGTTTTGAGAATATTTCAGCTAATATTATACTTGGAACTGTAAATTTAAACTCATGCTCATGAACTTTAAAAGCATGCATATACCTTCTCCTGTCTTCCATACAGTTAGAGGCGGGAATGACAGAATCCTTCGGAGCCAATCTTTAATAATTCCCTGCATCAAATTTTCTTCTGATCTGCAAAGAACATCCCCACTAGGCTCGCTAGTTGTAATGCTTTTCTGATATAATGCTTGCATAAGAACACTAACAGTTGGAGGAAGTATCTTCAAACAATTTTGGTTTATTGCTTCACCAATATAAAGCTTATTTGCAAGGAGCTCAAAGATTTTGATAGCTTTGTCTCCTCTCCAAATATCATCTTTGAGTAGAGTGATAATCAAAGACAAAAGAGCTCTCAGAAATGGTTCCTGAATTTTTGGCAGTTCATCACCTGCAGCAGCCCATAAATTGAAAGAAAAATATGTACTACTTTCTCCATGAACAAGAGCACCATCAAGTAAGATGTTGAAGATAGAATCTAACAAGCTCTCCTTGAGAAGATTATCCCACCTCTTGGCAGATGTACTCAAAAGGGGCAGGAAAGAAGCAGTAGCACTTCCTCCTGGCCATTTCCACATGCATAACATTTCAGCAGCAAGCCATGCTCGAGCTGCAAGCTCTTCATGTGTTGATTTGTTAAGAGACGACATAAGCATATGCTCTAGATGACCAACAAATACTCTATTGATCCCAATCTTGAATATAAGTTTGTCAATGAAAGAAACATACTTGTGAGCCCCAGATGCCTGCGCTTGCCATACAATTTCAAAGTTATCATATCAACAAAATTAGGCAGCAATCAGTGCATAACTAATTCAACGGACAAGTCAAACAAAAGGAAGAAAGTGATAGAGAGACTATTGCATGCAAATTTATACAAGATAACAAAAACAGTGATTTAATTATAGGGTTTAACTGGGCCATCAATGTCTGCAGAAACCCCTTTATCTTTGAACATGTGTATAGAAGTGCTGCCTAGATTTTCCCTCCAAACCAACTAAACATATGAGCCGTAAGCTCGAAAGGTCAAAGTAAGGATTATAAACAGAAGTAAAAGAATACAGAGAAACTCTAAGCTAAAATCTGTACACATTTATGACAATATTGTCATCATTTTAATGATGGTAGACAGTCTACCTAAGAATTTCTCAAGAATATAATGCATGTTTTTTTTTTGCGGGAAAATATTTTGCATATTTTCTAATATTTGCGTATTTAGACAACAAATAATTTTATCGTGGTCAAAGGAAAATTATGCCTTTTTTAAGAAAATTGATTTCCCAATTTGAAAACAGCAAGTTATTTTCCAAAATTATACAAGCTGTAACAAAAGACATGACTTTTACACAAACAAAACACGCACACACATTATATAAAGAACACCTCTTAGATATATTCTTGATACATTTCAAATAATTTCAAGTGAAATTTTGCAAAATACTCCAAATATCAGAAAGTAGCTTTCAAGTGATTTTCCATGCATAACCAAAAAAAAAACAAGAGAAGAAAGTTATTTATCCAGGAAAAAATTAATTTCATGAAAGATTTTCTAAAAAACAAGTTAATTTTCAGAAACAAATGGAGCCACATTGGGAAAGCAATATCCCATTATAGATGATTTACTGAGCAAACAAGATTACAAGAATATCAAACAATCCGCACTGTTCGAAATACCAAGAATCACGCCAAAAATCATATTGAGGAATTTAAATAAAAAAATCCGATGACACCAAATGGCATTGGGACATAGAGATATCAGTAACCAGAGCACCCCAATAGATTCCAGTAAAAAAAGAGATTGAAGAGAAAAAGTAATCAAACTCGACTTCAATAATAATGGAACGAGAACAAAAAAAGAAGCAAAAGGGTATTAATCCTATTCCTATCCATTAAACAAGAAGATAATCACAATGCCACTTACATGGATATCAGTTGAGGTTTCTACAGCATTTAACAAAGCTGTCTCTGCAGGTGCAATGAAGTCGGGGGTAATCCATGATGGCCATGTATCATCCTTCATGAGAATCTGGTTTAATAGATTTTGTTCCTTATCTTGATCATTGCCGACACATGCAAGAACTTCAAGCATCCATTTGCAGCAGAGAGAAGTGATTTTATTTGCATTAAGCATACCTTCATTGAAGATGACAGACCTCATAAACTTAACTAAGAGCCTTCCCAGTCCCTTCAGGACATCAATGGTGAAGCTTTCCCAAAATTCATTATTTATCTTGCTCCAGAACTCATGTAAAGATTCATTCAACACCAATCGGCCCTTAATTTTCTTCTCGAAGCCATCATCAAGTGCATCACTTATTGTTGCTTCAATGTCGTGTTCCCACTTCATGATAAACACAGCAGCCAAAATACTTGAAACTAGCTCAATTTCCTCACAAACTGTTTTCAAGCAATACAAAGTACCCCCAAGTACATCTAATGCAAACTGAGCTGTCTTAAGCACATTTATAGAAGTTTTATCATCATCCACAGCAAAATTGTTTCCCTTAGGAATCGAAACAAATCCCCAATCTCTAACTGAACTGAAAGGCGACTCGCAAATAAAAGCAAGCAACTTATTGGAAACCTCTTTATATACCAGAAGTAGTGTATTTCTCGATACAAAGTGGAATTGATTGCCTTCCACTGAGCCACCAAGAGCAGCACTGCAGATTTATACATGCATGGAAGGTCATTTCTAATAAGCAGAATAAAATACTTCTAGTTATAGAAATCAAGGACTTTTTAATATGTTCACATTTGGTATAATCGGGAACCATAATTTATCAGATCAGAAATTTAAAATGTAAACCAGCCTTTGGACAACATTAATCCAAGACAACTACAGGCTTTGTGCATAATAAGCCACTACATCAAATCCAAGGAATGAAGACTATCATAGAAAGACGACTAAATTGTAATACTTTCTTCTGTTGCTTATAAGCATCCATTGAACTAGTATACTACTGGAATAAGGAATGAGAAGCATGCTAGCTAAGAACATCTGCAGGAGTTAAGGGTGACAGCTGATACATTACAAGATATCACAAATGAAAAGGTCAATAAAATAGAATAAAGGCAACATATGCTGTACCACACTAAGAGATGAAATCTCTCAATAAAGTGTGAACATGATATCAACTTCACAATAAACGTGACAAATAATTTATCATAGCATCTATCCATAGTGCAGTTCTATACTTCATTTACTTCCATGGAAATTAAGATATTTGATGATGCAATTAATTACGTAGAAATAATAAAACCATTATCAAAAGCTCCAATTACATACCGCAAAAAATGAGCAGCTGAATCTCTGTAAGGAAATGAGGAACAGGCAATAGAAACTGCAGCAGACTCAAGACAATCATGATGCCAGCCATCTATATTCAACCATTGCTGAAGATTGGAATCTTCTTTCACTTTCCTGTTTGCAATTTCAACTCTTGCTTTCTCTAATAACATGGCCAACAGAACTAAGTTGTATGATTCTGGGGACGCAGGCTCAATTTTAGAATATCCTTCACCGATAGCAAATGAAATAACTGCACTCCACTGTTCAGGAAAACATTCATCATTGAGCAATGCAAGCAATAGGTCAAGTCGAGCACTGCTAGATGAATCAAATCCAGCCAAACACCATGGGACAAATGTTTCTTTGAATTCTTGCATGAAAATATTTGACTCTAATTCTTTGTCCCAATCATCAGAAAGGGAAGAGGAGCTAGGCTGTCCTTCCTTATATAAAAGAAGTGCCCGAACTATCTTGCGTGGTCCAAATAAAGAAACTGCAACTGACAGAAGTCTCAAACCATCTGGTATGTCCTGAGATCAAGAGAATTTAAGATCAAAGTATGAACAAGTTTAAAGAAAATGTGTCGAAAAAGAAAACTTGGATAAAATATGCATAGCACCACAAACACATCATCAATAATAATTTATTTGAGAATGTAAACGACTCAATCTGACCAACCTTAATCTGTTAGGCTTCCCAGGTATGGATGAACAAATTCATTTACACCATCCTCCAGTTTAAGATTGTGGTTCCTGAGCTATTGGATAGTATTTTAATGCAAGTTAGAAACATGCCAGAAAAATAGCTAACAGTATTGTTGGCACTTTTCACCTAAATAAATTCAAGTCTAAAATAGATTAAGGAATATCAACAACTGTTTTTGTTCTTGAGAAACTAGACACTGAGAAGAGTTTTTAATCAACAAGAAGCCTAGTAGGAGGTAACCAAGCAAACTCAGATTCTTTCTCGAAAGGACTCATCCTGGCAGCAGTTCATTGATTATAAAGGAAGACAGTTTGTTAAGGGTGACAATGTCATACATTTGGACTTTAACATACTGACAATAGTTGACCATGAATGGTGAGGCGCTGAAGCTAGTCAACATAATGTAAGCAAAGTATAGCAAAGATTCTGCAAATACAGGGGCAAACATCCAGAAACAGGCAATTTCTCGCAAAAAGTGATTCATCATATATAAAGAACTTAATCACTTACGAGAGATCTTATCAATGTGAAATACTTGGACAAAATTGGTCCCACTAAATAAACCAAAGGCCAAGCTTCACCTTTCTGCACTGAATGTTCTTCCAGCAGTGCAAAAAACTTAATGACCTGATCCACATTTTCAGTGACTCTTCTTGTTTTCTCTTTTTGCTGAAACATCCCAAAGCAATCCTCTTGAACTGCTGCTCGAAAAGGACAGAGTAAATCATGCTCCATTACATATATGTCTGAAAGAATTTCTACAACACATTTCCCCAACTCTTGCCAATAATTCATTGGATATTTGATACTTAATGACTCCACTAACTTCTGGTCTGAAGTTGCATTGGCATGTTCAGGGGGATCCACATGCATTCCAATAGATGCTCTATTCTGATTCTTTAAGCCACCAAAAGACATGTATTCTTGCCACAGAAGCTTTACCAGGATATTCTCAACAAGAGTAACTCTGAATTGATGTACAGAATTCGAACTTTCACAATATCTATCATTTAAAACATAAGTTAGAAAATTAAAGACCAAAATCAAATACAGAACAAGAAGAATAACGAAACAATTTATCAAGATCCGCCACTGGACAGACAAAGAACAGGATGAAGCAAAAGGTTAAAATATGTAAAAGTAACTTGGGAAAATCTCACCTTGAAGCATTATGCAATCCCCAGAGGAAACAATCTTTAAATGCCCGGAAAAAATCTAGACTATCAGCAACTGTTGAATGGGATGAGATTCTTCCCTCCCATAGGCTATGAAAAAAATCAATAAGAAACTTCTCTCCCACTATTTGTTTTGGAGGCACAGTGCCTAAAAATAGAACCAGGGCTGGATAAGAGACCTGCTGAGATCCAAAACACCCATTCCTAAGAAAATTCCAAAAACGGTTTAGCACCGTTTTCTGAACATTTACCATGGTCCAACTTTCAGGGAACCTTTTAGAGAACAGTAAAAATGCATCCCACATTGCCGAATGACATGTAGGATTTATTTCCTGAAAAGCACCAAGTACTGCAGCAGCAAGAATTTTCATATTTCCTTCATTAAAAGCATGAGGAATGTTTTTAATAAAACTCTTCAATGCTGAATATGTAGCTGATCGAACTACAGGACTCCTGGACTTCATAAAGTCTGCAAAATACTTGTGCGCGGAGAATATTTTTTCAGCAAAAGACATAGCCGTTATTCTAGCTTTTGAAGCATGTTTTGGTACATTTTCAAAACCAGGTTGTTCAGATTTCCCACTGACCAAAACATCAAGAAGTGTGGCCAACGCCAATAATGACGAAGAAATCACCTGGAAACAAGTACATAACACAAGTTAACGATAGGCAACCATCACAATCTACCTTATAAGGACAAAAAAAGAATCTGAAGCAAAACCCAAAACCGGCCATTTTGACATAATATTTTTAATCAGTCACAATATAAAAAATACCATGATGTTAAGTATTGTATTAGTCTGCAAGAGTATTTTAATGCACTTAGCAGTTTCCTTCTGCAACATCGATCTCAACTTTTATCATGCAATAATTCCTAGCCAATAACGACATATGGCAAGGCAATTTTTTTTAAATATAGTATCCAATAAAATGCTTCCATTGAACTATTGGATACCATTGTTTACACAATAGAAAGTACATGCATAAAAGAACATCCTCTTCATAACATATAAAAAGAGAGGCAAAATACATGAAACAATAAATCTTACATATGCTATATAATGAGAATAAAAAAGGAAATTATTTTGAGGAGATAGAAGAATCAAATGTGTGAAGCAGCATCTGATCAATCTAAGCAAACAGCTCTAGACTGCATGAAATATTTTTCCACAACAAATTGGAAAAAAGAATTGATGGCAGAGACATGGCCTAGATGGTAACCACATCTCTCATCTGCCAAGGAGGTTACGAGTACAAATTTCCTCATTCAAAAAGCAGAATGATACATAGGATAATAACATGATCAAATTCAAGATCAAGTGCTATTTAAAGTATAATAAATGTCACATGTACCAATCATAGAATAGTAATTTTAGATGATTAAAGAAAGAACAAAGGCAGCATAATTTTTCGAAAGAACATTTGGAACAAATCCCCTACAGAGCTATAAAAGAACATGAGAAATGATTATTTTGCAAAGCACAATAAAATTTCACACTCATTGATTGATAGCAAACAGCATAGTAATTTTCAAATTAGGAAAAACAAACACAACGTAATTTTGTGAATGAGCAACATGTAATAAAATCCAATGACCCATATTTTTAATGCACACATCAAACAATGGCAATGAAATCTGTTATTTTCTTTTAGATCAATAGACAGAAAGAAACAGAGAGAGAGAGAGAGAGATAAACGGAAAGATTATATACACTCCAATAATAGTTTCTTACACTCCTCCTATTGTGTATTTTAATTTTCTGATCAACACATGAAAGGGGTGTAAGAAACTCTTTTTGAAGTGTATTTAGTTTTTGCCAGCGATAAAGAGGGAGAGAACAATCAAATTTTTACATCTTCCTATAATTCAAACAATTCCACGTCAGATTAAAAAATATTGTATTTATCAATACGAGAGTACTTGGAAATATAAATCCAAATAAAGCTAATGATAGGTATTGATCACAGCATACCTGCTGGTGCATGTCCTCCAACTCATCCAAAGCAACTGCTTTATCAGACATGGTTTGTGGTGTGAGATTCAAGTTCTCCTCCAAATACATGAATACCTCAGTTGCACATAAAATTAAAGCATCTAATCTCTTTTCTTGAGCTGGAAAGGCGGCCTGTTGTGCACAACATAAAATAAGACTACAGCTATAGCCTCAAGAAGCAAGAAGTTTCAAATCTTTGGACTATCATTCTCAAGCATGACAACAATTGCCCAAATTTTTAGACTTATATCAACAAAAAGTAAAGAACAAAACTTCACATATAAGTAGGAGTAATAAGAACCTGTAGTGACCTCTTGGCAGCTAAAGAAACTTCAGAAACTGGATCGAATTGAGAAAACCACCATGGTCCCATCAAATACTTCAAATGTGGAGCTAAATCTCTTCTGCAAAATACGAGTTACACCAAATTAAGCAAAGGACGAAAATATTATATATTTACAAATTCACAGTGTCATATATGTTAATGCATCTTTATACCCTACAGCAACGACAAGGCTGTTCATGGTTTCATGAGTGGCTCGCCGAACTTCTCTATTGTAATCCAACAGTAGCCTCTTGTACTCAAATGCCTAACAAGAGAAACACCAATTTCCAAGGTTCATTCAAAAGAAGAAAAAAACATATCTAAAGGAAAGCCAAGCATAATAAATACACTAAATATCACGTGCAGACTATTGGACTCTGTAACTACTAACGGAAACAAGAAAAGGAGAAAATAACATCATGACCTCATAGAAAAAATTTAATTTTAGAAGCAAAGCACCAAGTATTGTCTACCTCTAATTACTACAATTTAATATTCAAATCTGGCAGCAGTTATTTAAGGTGAGTTATTAAAACTAGTGGCAAATGGCAATGAATTTTCGAAGTGAGAACAATAACATGGCTTGAGATAAGTGATTCCACTATTTTTGGCACCAATATTTACCTGCTTTACTTATTCTTCTAATTTCACAAATCATAGCGAAATTTATCAATAGTGGTATAATGAGACCAAAAAGGAGAAAACAATAGCATACCCATTGCGGAATAATTAGCACCAAGTCCTTTGCAGACTTCTCCTTGAAGAGAAGACACAAAGTTTGCAGAGCCTTAAGCTGTACAAAAAGACGGAAACATGTTACATAATGCTTCGATTTTATATCAATCTTTCTATAAACATATAAATATACCTTGGTGGTAGGATCCTTCCGGGCGAGCCTTTTCAAGTGTAGAGAGACTTCACTGTCTACATCCTGAATAACAACAAAAAGGCCTGATTTGACAACTGTTTATAGATAATTATCTCTTTAAATTAAATTTGGTTAACTACTAATATGAATAATTAACTTCCTAACTTGATTGTTATTAATAGTAATGTAATTGATGATGCAAAAACTATACAGTTAATGCAATAAGTAAAAACAAGCATGGTATATTAATTTGAATATTTTAATTCCTAGCTAGCTTGATTGTTATAAATTTTAATGTAATTGATGATGCAAGAAGTAAAAAAAAAGATTAACATACCGAAAAGGAAGTTGATTCTTCGGAAGCAAGAGAAGCGTCAAGACGGGAGCTACCAACATAACCGCCAAATCCAACGGCGGCTGCGGCTGAAGCAGACGGCAGTAACGAAGCGGCAAGACTGCAGTGAAGAGTAAATTATAAACATTAAACAAAGAATTGTGAAGTTTGGGGTTTGAATTTGTGTATGAGAGATTACCTGCTGCTTGACGGACGGGACTTGCTCCGCCCGGAATCTCCTTTCTGTTTGCCCATCTGAAAATAAACTTATTTTCTGAATTGGAAGCGTTGTTTTTGTTTTGTGATGATTTTGTTTGGGTTTAGCTTAAATAGGTAGCTCAATCGAGTCCTGGAGTGGCGGGTTTGCCTTTTTGTGTTCGGAATACGGCTAGGTCGCCTCTCACCGAATTGTATATAATTTGTTTAGGAAATTATTATAAATACCTAATATTTAGTAAAATTATAGGGATTATTTATAAAATACCCTAGTTTAAAAATTTATTTACACCATTTTTTGTCATCTTTTATTTCCGTCGCTACGTATTTTATTAACTTATTTACAAAAGTACCCATTATATATAAAAGTCTTATTTCATTTTAGGTTAAATTTTTACATAAACATTCTTTTTTCCTCTTTTTTCTCTCAAAGTTCTCTCTTTTTTTTGTTTGATTTTCAATTTGTCTCTTCTAGTTGCTTTTACGTTCGTTTTTTCCTTTCGCTTTTCCGTTTATCTACTTCCGATGAATTTCTCGTCGTTTCCGTTCGTCTCTTCTGTTCGCGCTATAGATTTCTCAACATTGTTTTTAGATTTGTGAATTTTTTAGGTTTTTTGTGATGATTTAAATATTTTATAATTAAATTATTGTAGATCCATAATTTTTTATTTATAAAATTGTTTTATTATTCATATAATTATTTTGTCTTTCTCTTATTCATAGATTTGTTTATTGCTACTGATTTTGTAAATAAAAAATTGATTTATAATGTATTTATAGTGATTTTATAATATATTTACGTTATTTGTATTTTTGGTGTATTTATAGTGTATTTCTAGTGTTTTTTGGGATATCTATGTTTTTTGGTGTATTTATGTCGTTTTTTAAGTATATCTATAATGCATTTGCAGTGCTTATGGTGTATTTGTAGTGTTTTTATGATATACACCACAAAAACACTACAAAAATGCCATAAATACAATATATATACACTATTCTTACACTATGAAAACACTATATATACACTATTCTTATACTATAAAAACACGAAAAAAAAAGTTCCAGGAAAAAAATCTATAAAAAAAGAGAATAGATTATTAAAAACTGAAAAAGATATTTGTGAAATTAAAAAAATAGGTATTTTTCGTAAATAAAAAAAGTCAAAAAAAAAAGTCAAAAACTGACAGGTAAAAAGTATAAATAAGTTAGCGAATAGTGTATTCTAGAAACTTACCACAAAATTATAGTATTACAATAATTCTTAAGAATTATTTTTAAAATACATGATTTTCAAATTTATTAACACCTTTTTTATATATCTTTCCATAATTTCCGTCGGTATCTGACAAATCACTACCGACTGCTCTAATCTACTGGGCCTGAAGAACAAGAAACAGACAGCGACATACCGAATACCGATGGGGGACACCGGCATTCATTCCAACGAGCAAATCAGTGTTTAAAGGAAAGAAGAGAAAAGAAGAAGAAGAAGAAGAAGAAGAAGAAGAAGTAATATAATAAAAAAGAAAGAATACCTTAGGGTTTGCACATAAAATGCTTTTATAGTTTCACCCCCGTGCGAACCTGCCACAGCTGATTATTTTTCTTTGGTCCCCACAATTCGGTTAGGTGGCGTGATAACTTCTCGTTGTGTCTCGAATATTGAGTCAGATTTGCGATGCAGAGAACATTCCCTGTATAACAGATCTTGTATGTGATCCCAATAAGTTAGTATGAGAGTTTTTACCTAGGTCCTTGAAGATTTTATGAGCTTTGTCGTTATCCAAGTTTATTATCGAACCGAGTTGTCAATTAGATCGCATCTAACTTATCAGTTCTCATAACATACCGAGATACTATGATCGTTTGTTTTCTTTCGGTTCTCGTTCAATGATAGCAGTCATTTGTTACGACGGTATCTCGGTTTGAGTCCTATAATTCCCTGACTTAGTGGTATTCTATCTCGATGAGGCTACTTCGCTCCCTTCATGTGTTACTTATTACGTTATCAGTACCTTTTTTACAGACATATTTACAAAATTATACATTCATTTTAGGTACACAGAGCTACACATTTCTCTCTCTCTACTTCTCCACCTCTCAAAATTCTCTTTTTCATTTTTCTTTTTCACTGTTCGTCTATTTTTCTCAACTTTTTCTTCCGTTCGTCTACTTCGCCACACATAAATTTTTTTATCTCATTGTTGCGTTTTTCGGTGAATTTCTCATCACCATAATTCTTTCATTGTTTTTCTCGTCACCGTGTTTTTTCTGATGGATTCCTCGATATTTTTTTTTAGGTTTTTTCTAAATAGATTATTGCAGATCTATTATTTTTTATTAATAAAATTCTTCTATTGTTCATATAATTATTGTCTTTTTCTTGTTCATAGATTTGTTTTTTTGTTTTGATGCTCCTGATTTTGTAAATAACAAATTGATTTATAATGTATTTGCAGTGTTTTTATGGTGTATTTACGTTTATAGCGTGTTTCTGGTGTATCTATGTTTTACTGATATATTTTTGGTATTTTTCTAGTGTATCTATTGTGTATTTGGAAGGTTTATAGTGTATTTGTAGTATTTTTATGGTATATACTATAAAAACACTACAAAACGCTATAGATATACTATAAATACAACATTGATCCACTATAAAAATATTATAGCTACACTAAAAAACATCATAAATATATTATAAAAACACCATAATTACACTAAAATAACAATAAAAAAACGAAACAAAACACACCAGAAAAAAACTATAAAAAAGCATAAATCAGTTAAAAATGAAAAAAAAGTATTTTAGAAATTCTCTGAAAAGATTCTCACCTTTTAACCCCATTTCATTTGCACCCTCATCATGTAAAATCTCCAATTTTGTCCAAATTTCCATCTTTCGTCTTTCAATTGCACCCTTAAAATACTAAATTGACATCTTTTTAATGGAAAATTCAAATTAATATTTTATATTTTTACCCATATTCTAAATAGTCCATAATGTTAAAATTTAAACAAACAAACCATCTTCACTAAATTTTTAAAAGTTAATAAGTTTCACATTAAATATAAATCAATTAAAAATATCATTAAAAAATTTAAAATTAGTTTTTTAAATACAAAATTAATTTTAAATTTTAAATCGAACCATATCTCATCGCTTTTACTCCGCAAAATTAATTTAATTAAACTTTATATTATTTTTAATTAAATTTAATTAAAAAAATTTATATCTTCCGATTTTAAACCGAATCAACATATTTATAAGAATTAAAAAAAATAGACCGCTACCAACCAACTGTCGATTTTTTTCTGGCGGTGGCTGTTCTTTCTTGAAAACAGCCCAGGCTGTTCTTCTCAAGTGTTCTTCCTTGAAGAACAATCTTGCGTTGTTCTTTTAAAAAAGAACAATGTTCTTCTTTGAAGAACACCCTAATTTTCGTTATTTGTTTTATTAAAAATCGTTAAATTTTTTGTTAAAAAATTTAATTTAATTAATTTTGCGGAAGTAAAACGGTAAGGTTGAATAAAAGTGGTTGTGAAATTTAGTAATTTTTCAAATATTTTAGGGAAGATGGTTTTGTTGTTAAAATTTTAACATTGAGAACTATTTAGAATATGAGTTAAAGTATCAAGTGTTGATTCGAACTTTTTTCAGTAAAAAAAGGTCAATTTTGTACTTCGAGGGTGCAATTGAAAAATGAAAGGTGGAAATTTGGGCAAAATTTAAAATCTTGCAAGGTGAGGGTACAAACGAATTTGGGTTAAAAGGTGAGATTTGTTTTTCGAACAAAGGGTCAACGCGCCCCCTAAACTTGTGACACGGGGACTCTAACCCAATTTATACTTTTTTAAGCAACTAACCCCAAAACTCTTCATTTATGGGTCAAGTAATCCCATAATTGTATTTTTAAAACGCGTAAAATACAAATAGGAGGTGAGGGATAAAAAAGTAATTAGATACTTCCTTAATTGTTGCGATATAATTATTGTAAGTCCATTTTTTGAAATAAAAATATAAATTATGGGGTTATTTGACCAAAAAATGAAGAGTTTTGGGGTTACTTGCTCAAAAAAGTATAAATTGGGTTAGATGATCCCGTGTCACAAATTCAATGGGCGCGTTGACCTTTGTTCGTTTTTCTCCAGAGGATTAGCCTTTTAGAAATTAAAAAAAAAGGTATTTTTGGTGAAAAAAAAGGTACGACCTGTAAATATATTTAAAAACAATATAAAGTTGAAAATAAAATATAAAATAAAGTACCGTAGGAAATATCCTCTAATTCTTTCATAAAACATATATTGAAATAATTCACTTTAATGAAATTTAAATATCCAGTTTAAATATTGGAATGTTTAGCAATTAATGTTTAGTTAATTTTATAATATATTCAATTATATTTTTAGATAGTATATAATGAATTTTTAGAAATATTTAATAACTTTTTTATTTTGAATAAATATATTAGTAAGGATTTTAAAGGTTTTATTGAATTAAATTATTTTTAGTATTTTAATATACATTTACTGAATATATGTGATATAATAATATTAATGATATAATAATATTATTTTAATATACATTTACTGAATATATGTGAAATAATAATAATATTAATTTTTTTAATTATCAATCATTTTTAAATTTCTTCTAATTTCATTGGTAATTAATAATTAATTCTTATTAAATCTATAGTCTACTCACTATTTTATTGCTTAATTATAATTTCATGCATTAATTCTTATCGTGTTAATAGGTACCAAATCGTAAAATAATTGACAAATCTAGATTCTTCTTCTTCTTCTTCTTTTTAACTTTGATAAACAAAATTATTTCGTAAAAATGCAACTCAACCCAAGTAAAGTTACAGCTTGAAGATTTTAAATTAGTTGCACATATTTCTATTAGAAAAGATGTAAGATGCATGAGGACAATGATACATATGCAAAATCAGATGGCTTGTAATTGAAACCATTTCTATTAGTTCAATCAATTTTATCTATCTAGGAATATCACAACCAAAGCTACAACGAGAGCATGATCCGTATATCCCGGAAATATGGTTAGCCGAAATCTACTCCTTCGAGCCAAAATCTGGTTAAGCTTGTACATGAGACTAGTCTGCATAAAATGCACATAATACAATTTATTAGAAACAAAGATAATGTGTTGAATGAGAAAAGGCCAAAAGGAGAGATGAATACACTAATGCTACCTAAAGTGAACTATTTTTATAATTACATTACAGAAAAGGATAATATAAGAAAAATATCGAAATTAGGAATATTTATACTCCGCCGTTATAGCTAGTACAAGAAGCAGTCGATACACAACAAAACAACTGCAAAATTCATATAAAAATAGGAGCGAAAAGCTCAATTGAAAGAAAGCAAGAGAACAAAATTGGTTTAGCACTCGAAACTTTCATGTCCCAGGGGACAACTAATATAAGTAGATCAACTTTTATTCTCGCTGTTTCTGACTTGAGCCTTTTGGTTTAGAACAAAAAATATTAATTGCACTGAGGAGTTAGACATGGTGCAAGCAGGTCTATCAAGAATAAAACAAAAAGTCGGATAGAATCGATAGATACGAGTAAAAAGAGCTACTTCCGTAAGCAATGAAAGCTTGAAATACAGTTAAACAGAGGTCGGTAGTTCATAAGTGATCACCACTTATAAATCAATGTTAAAACTGGTATTTGCTGCAACCTACTTTCGCAAATTACGAAGGAAACGAAATCAACGCTGACAAAAAAAGAAAGAAAGGAAAGAATGCCTCCAAGCCCAAAAGATGATGATAATGTTTGTTTAACTTTAAAGTAATTTAAGTTGAATGCAGCCATACTGATTATACCTGAGCTATAATGTCTTTGCCTCCAAAGATAGTGCATGATCTCCGGGCGGGGCAGCCTTTAACCTTAAAGTCACAGGTTGATTCTCCAGAATCGTCTTTGACTAGAAAGACTTCTAGCTCAGTTGTAAATAATCTATTCAATGTTCTTTGCACTCTGAATATCATCTTGTTTTTTCCTTCACCATCCTCCTTGAAACCATGCCAAGATCCATTCTACAACCAAAATTAACAATATTACTTCTTTTTAGCCTGTTGTTTGCGGAATTAAAACCTTATGGCTGCCGCAATTAAACTCTTCTATTTTCAAAAAATTGAAAGGAAAAGCTCTGAAAAGAATGAAAATCATGCCAAAATTGACATGATCATCAAGAAATCAAGATTTCTTCCAAATAGTGCCTTAACTTAGCCTGATAATTAGATGTGTTCCAAATACGTTGCTATTTATAATTAATGAGCTGTTCAAAATCAGAACTGACGAGATCAAAGTAATCATTAACCAGCTGAACTAATTGAGTATTGAATATGGGTTCTTACCTTAATCAGTTGAACTAGTTACTAACATAAAACAAGAACAGACAGAAAAAGATTCTAACACATCCTGAGGACAAATACATAAGAGGGGACAATTAGACTAATCATGACCCACCCACTTAGTAGATGACACGCTGTGGATAATTTTTGGTCCAAAAGCACAAACTTAAAATCTTTCGATCTTCTATCCCCAATTAATAGGACGAAATGAACCTTTATTGCTAAACTACTATTAATTTATTACACAACAAATGCTTCCCCTGTTCAAGGGATCTCCTTACCTTAATCAGCAAATACAAGGAAGACTTGATAAAATTGAGAAAGATGGCACAAGAAAGCCAAGAACATGGCGGTAGCGAGTACAGTGGACTCACAAGTCACAAGTGACTTGGGTATGCAGCCATCTAGCTCAAGCACTGAAGGTCAACAAACTACACAAGAGATGGAACCACAGAAAAAGGAGATATCCGTCAAGGATTCCCAAGTCGATGACATTGTCTTAGTTCATCTATTTCATGTCAATGGGAAATGACATCACGGTGCGCCATTTACGGCAGGACAAGCGAGATCTTTGGAAAAATGAGACTATTGAAGAACAATTAATAAATGAGTGTTGGATCCTTTTCAGACCTTCTCAACTTGACCCGTTAGTGAGAACGTATGGTGGCGACTTAAACAGTGTTAGCTGTAGTAAAATGAAATTCGGATGACTGAGGTCGGATTTATGTGTTTAGTAAGGCCAATTTTTCCAAGATTTGACAAATTAAATTCTGCATAACTTAGTTATGTGCATGTTAATCAACATTTATATTATGATCAAACCTAATATCTCATAACTTGTAGTTACTATTTTTAACTATGGTGACTGGTTAGGTGTTCTAAAACTTTGATCAAGAATTGACATAATCTTGAAGTAATTAGCAGAATTGGCCGTAATAAATGAATTACTTACATGTTGACGAAGTATGCAGAAGAGGGGATTTCCTGAAGAATGATCAACAACTACCCACTTGTAAGATGAAGAAGAAGATGGCGAGATACGATCCACTCGGAAGAGTAAATTCCCCAAAGAATCGGCAAATCCAAGTCCGCGGCGACTCAGTCCAGGATATTTCTTCGATACAAACAAGTCTACCGGTATTTGCGCAGCAGCTGGATAAACAGGAGCCGACGTCGTGCTCATTAGGACAAAACTTGACAAATCATATTCAGTTTTGTAGGTGAAAAGGAGAATCTGATGCAATTTGCCAGCTCTTTTATTGCACGCCCCAACAATAAACCACTCTGGTCTGGTGTGTGTCTCTGTGGTTCGGTTACCTAATCAAAACCCAATTAACCAAAATCAAGATATTTTTAAACCAAACCAAACTAAATTAGCTAAGGCCCCCTTTGTTCTTTTTACTACTGTTTGGAATGAAAAACTGTAAACTATACAATTAAAATAAATTCTGCATATTTATGTTTGAGTTAGAATTCAATTCTTTTTAATCTATCCCTAAATTAACCTTATAACCATTTCACTAAACACTAAAAATTAACTAAAATACTACTAAAATTTATTATATGCTAAAAATAACTAACTATATTTGCTCTATAATATAAATTTAGTATATACTATATTACATAAAAACAATCAAAATTAATAATATTAATAATATTAAAAATTAACATATCTATACTATATATAAAAGCACGGATGGGGGGGGGGACATGCAAATTTACTGAATAATCCTTTTCAGTTCATTACTAAATAAAGGTTTTATAGTCATTAACTAATTAGTTATTTAATTAATCACTACTGTAATTAAAATCCTAATTAGAATAGGTAGCTAAATTATCTCCAATTTAGTTTTTAGTATGTAAAAAATAACTAAATTCTTTCCAAATTAATAGGAATGCCATCTTTTAGTTTGATTTAACTATAAAATTAAAATACTGTATTTGGTCAACATATTATTATTTAAATTTCTATCTTATTATTTTTAAAGATATTATTAATAAAATTAAGTTAATTATTTAATTATGTTCATTATAAAACCAAAAGAAAGATAAATTCAGTATGAAAAAAAATTAATAACTAAATATATTATATTTATTTTTACAAAAATTCTTAATTAATTTAATATTAATTATAAATAAAAAATTGATATAATTATAATAAATTTACTAATATGTACATTGAAGAGTTACGTTACGAGCCACGTGCATAGCACGTAATGCAAAACTAGTATATATAAAATAATGTATTTTTAATAATAGCAAGTATAACATAATTTGTCCATTCATTCATTCCAAACATCAAAAATTGGAATTATAAATGAATTCCAACTTTTTTTAAGGAATTCATTCATTTCAAAGGGGGCCTAATTTTTTTAACTATAACCAAACCGAAACCAAACTAGATTAAAATTTTGATTTGATTCAATCGGGTAATTTGGATATAAAACCGAATACTGCCTGAAACATACATTAGAGAGATTATTATACTCTACTTAACAAGCAGTGGCAAATGGGGGAAGTAAATTTAATAAAATACAGATGTTTTCTTTGTAGCGGCGGTTAAAACCGCTCTTACAAGTGCTAGTTACATTAAACCGTCGTTTTCTTATAATGGTTTGATTTTTTTAAATATCCGAACCGAAAATAGACCCTTCGGAGTCGTAGTATCGTCCTTGTTAACAAATCATCTATGTCTGAATGAAATAAATATTTATAACTAAAGGTTCGTTTTGTCTTAAAATTGAGGAGGCAAAAGTGAGAAAAGAAAGAACAAAATTAATCATTCATTTGACAGCAATTAACACTAATCACTACTACTAACCGATCCCCTTCACTTTTAATCAAAAAAAAGAAGAAAAGAATGTCCCTTGAGCAGCAAGACTCATCAAGCAGGGACTGGTTCTTCCCCTCTCCATCTTTCATCCATCATCCCTATCCACCTCCCCCTTCCTCCAACCACCGTCGCCGCTTCTCCTCCGATTCCAAACTCCGCCCCCCCTCCACTTCCCCCGACCTCAAATATCCCCGCCTCCGACGTCGTTTTGACTTCTCCCGCCGTCCCGACAAACAACAACCCAACGATGTCGTTTCCGCAAGGAACTTTAACTCCTCCTCCTCCGCCGACAACACCTCCTCCGCCTCCAGTCACACCATTTTCGGATTCTCCGGTCAACGGATTAGAGTCCGTTGGCAGATTGCTTTATCAGCAGCGGTTATTGTCACTACTCTTGCTTCTTTAGTACATAAGAACTTCTCTTTGCACAATCAAGTCTTTGACTTACAGGTCAACAATTTTACTCTAATTTCAAATTGGTCCTCACATTTCTTAGTTTTGTTATTGATGGAGTCTCTTGTTCATATTATGCTTGCAGGACCAAATTACAAACCTGAATGTTAGATTACAAGCTTGCGGTTTGTTAGTTAATGATATAGATAATATCGATTCAATTTCATTTGATTTTGGTGATCAGTATTACAGTAATGGATTAAAACATTTGGCTCTTGTATCTTCAATTATACTGTTATCAATACCTGTTTTGGGTCTCAAGTACATTGATCTTGTATCGGCGAAATCGAGATCATCCGATAATATTTCCGAGAAAGTTTCGTTAGACAAACTGATTGAATACAGAGTGGATGTGTTTTTATCTGTCCATCCGTATGCAAAGCCACTAGCTTTGTTGGTTGCTACTTTGCTACTTATATGTCTTGGCGGGTTAGCGCTGTTTGGTGTGACTGATGATGGTTTAGCTGATTCTCTTTGGTTATCTTGGACCTACGTGGCGGATTCCGGAAACCATGCTAATTCTGAAGGTATTGGTCCGAGGCTGGTTTCTGTTTCTATTAGCTTTGGTGGGATGCTTATTTTTGCTATGATGCTTGGCCTTGTGTCTGATGCGATATCTGAGAAGTTTGATTCCTTGAGGAAGGGAAAAAGTGAGGTAGTTGAGCAAAAGCATACCCTGATTCTTGGATGGAGTGATAAACTGGTGAGCCTCTGATTCTGTGGTTGATCAATGTCATTATCGGTGGGGTTCTATCAGTTGGAGATACACATGAATAAATTTAGAACTTGGGGCATCCTTTTGGTATTTTTTCATTGACTCGCTAACTATTTTGTTGTCAAACCAGGGTTCGCTGCTGAATCAACTAGCTATAGCCAATGAGAGTTTGGGTGGAGGGATTGTGGTAGTGATGGCTGAACGAGATAAAGAAGAGATGGAAATGGACATTGGTAAAATGGAGTTTGACTTTAAAGGAACTAAAGTCATATGCAGAAGTGGAAGTCCACTGATTCTTGCTGACCTCAAAAAGGTATGTATCATTTCGCTATATGCTCCTGTATCATAATGCATTGGTATATTCCCTTCCCCGGAAAAATTTCTAGAAATTATTTTACCTACAAGAATGGCTGAACTTGAATGAACTGATATATGAAATGCTATAGGCTGTCAAGTAGCTTGAATTCATGTTTACTTTTTTCAGATAGGGGTTATCAAATCTTATTTCAAGTTGTCCAGATGATCTCAAGTTCTGTTCTCTCTGCAGCTAGTTTTCGGTAGAGTGATGCAACTTGTAGCTTATATATATATATATATATATATATATATATATATATATATATATATATATATATATATATATATATATATATATATATATCTATATCCATAGTTATTAAAGACGCGCCTGAGGCGGCGACTCAGGCGAGGGCTGAGTCGCCTCACATGGCCAAAGGCGGGCGATGTCGCAAAGGCGACCGCCTTTGCCGCCTCAGTTGGGAGGCGAGAGGCCAGAGGCGCTCGCCTCTGTGATTTCAGGGCTGTTTAGTGTTTTTTTTTTAAAAAAATTAAATGCTAATCTGTTTTTATGGGCTTTTTAAGTGTAATTACGCCCTAAACACATTTAAAAAAGCTGCTGGGCCACCTTTTTAACCTATTTTTCTAATATTTTAACCTAGTATAAGTGTAATACTAGATTCAACCATACATATTCCAATTCTTCTTCTTCACGCAAAGACTCTCTTTTCTTCTTCAACGGGTCCTTTCTTTTTCAAAGCCATTATTGCATTGATAATTAGTTATCTTTTAACTTAGACTTTAATAATTTGATTAGTACTTTTGAACTTTTGAATTATATTTGATTTTTTTTTTAAATGCTTAGGGTTTACATATATATAATTAATATATATATATATATATATATATATATTAATTATTCGCCTTTTCTCCAAAAGGCTTTCGCCTCGCCCCACGCCTTGCGCCTCAGGCTTTTTGACCCTTGTCGCCTTGGGTCGCCTTTCGCATTTAATAACTATGTCTATATCTATACTATATATAAAAGCACGGATGGGGGGGACATGCAAATTTACCGAATAATTCTTTTCAGTTTAGTATTAAATAAAGGTTTTATAGTCATTACCTAATTAGTTATTTAATTAATCACTATTGTAATTATAGTCCTAATTAGAATAGGTAGCTAATTTATCTTCAATTTAGTTTGAATATGTAAAAAATAACTAAATTGTCTCCAAATTAGTAGGAATACCTATCTTTTAGTTTGATTGAACTACAAAATTAAAATACTGTATTTGGTCAATATATTATTATTTAAATTTCTATCTTATTATTTTTAAAGATATTATTAATAAAATTAAGTTAATTATTTAATTATGGTTATTATAAAACCAAAAGAAGAATAAATTCAGTATGGAACAAATTTAATTACCGAATGTATTATATTTACTTTCACAAAAATTCTTAACTTATTTAAATTAATTATAAATAAAAAATTGATATAATTATAATAAATTTACTAATATGTTCATTGACCTGTTACGTTACGAGCCACGTGCATAGCACGTAATGCGAAACTAGTATATATATATATATATATATATATATTTCTTAATATCATGCCCGCTTTGATGATCAGCACAATTATATATGCTAATTATTCTTCTCTCTCCTTAAATTGGCATATTTTATCAATGTACCCATACAGTCGTTACAGCTGATATCTTATTCTTTTAGCTGATACAATGTGCTTACATGTCACAAATTTATCTACTTTATGATGACATTGTAATTCTGTTTCCTTGCCCTTCTTGGTTTACTAATATTATTAAAGTTTTCAGGTATCTGTCTCTAAGTCCCGTGCAGTTATTGTCCTTGCTGAAGATGGAAATGCTGACCAGGTCTGCTTGAATGAAGGGATTGATGTGCTCCTTTAGAACATAAAAAGGTGATGGTTGTTAACTCCTTCATTGTTTGTTTCAGAGTGATGCTCGTGCATTGAGAACAGTTTTAAGTCTAACAGGAGTCAAAGAAGGGCTGAGAGGGCACATTGTGGTTGAACTCAGTGACCTGGATAATGAGGTCCTTGTAAAACTTGTTGGCGGAGATCTTGTTGAAACTGTTGTAGCTCACGATGTCATTGGCCGCTTAATGATTCAATGTGCTCGGCAGCCAGGACTTGCACAGGTCAATTCTGGAAAGTCTAGTACTCTAACTGCATTTTACTAAAATTATGGGGTCATGTTTTTGGTTGATTTCGTTGCTAGAAAGCAATTCTCTTTCATTATTGTCTTAGAAAATTCTTTTTTTTTTGGCTATCACCTTTCTACTTCTGATGGTTAAAGACTGCTATGACAGATTTGGGAAGATATCCTTGGATTTGAGAATTGTGAGTTTTACATCAAAAGATGGACACAGTTGGATGGGATGCAGTTTGAGGATGTGTTAATCAGTTTCCCTGATGCCATACCTTGTGGGGTCAAGGTCGCATCCTGTGGTGGTAGGATTATATTGAACCCTGATGACACGTATGTTCTGCAAGAAGGTGATGAAGTGCTGGTTATAGCAGAAGATGACGACACATATGCTCCTGCAACATTACCAATGGTGCTTCCATTTTTCTTTTAGAAAATCAAGATTCAAAGATTTTTTTTTATTCGAGCTTACTCTCTTTGTCTTGTGTTCCTATGTGGGGTATGCATGGTGGGAGGCTTGTCCTAGGCTAAAGAAACACAATTATACCTGTAGGAACGAGGTTCTCTAAGTTCAATGTAGACATGCATTAGCATCACCTATGCCTTACCCACCCAATAAAAGAAAGCAGCGAATGAATCTGCACATCTAGTAGTTAGTCAAAGTTGATAGCTATAAGGAGAGAACCAAACCCAAGTTCTATCTCGCTTTATTTGATCTAGTTATAAGCATTTGATCAGGTCTCAGGCAAGTACACCCAAGGTTTGTACTTCACTATCTCCTTGGGATTAAGCAATCAGTTTATGCACTGGGATCAAAATGTATCCCCATTCTATGCAATTTGGAATTTTTTTTCTCATAAAGGAAATTAATCTATAATGATTTTCCTGGTTCCTCTGGTCAAGGATTGAGGTTTTTTAGTCATGCTGACGTGAACATATGCATGCTTTTACTGCATTGTATTAATGAGGCCTACCGGTCCTGTAAAACAGTACAATTGTCATCAGATAGTCTCTCTTTCTCTTCTAATCATGGATTGAGGTTATTAGCCACTGCTGACATATAACATGTGCATGCTTTTACTGCATTAATGAGGTTTACCAGTCATCAGTCATGTAAACCTGTATAAATTGTTTGAGCCTTTGAGGTCATCAGATTCACTCTCTTCCCCACAAACACTCGTGCACACAGTATAATGCATGCTTGTACCGTTATCTGCATTGGGTTGTCAAGTATCTATTGTCGGGAAAATATGAATTATGCTGTTGCTTCTACATGCTTAAACTTTGATGTCCGTTACCCATGTATGTGTTTTCTATTCCATGAGATGTGTTAAATTACATTGCGATGCTTTGGACTTGCACTGTGGCTCTCCTTGTAGATGGCTGTTATAAATTATTTTAGGATAATATACAATAGAAGAATCTAATTTTCTCTTTTGGATATGTTTTAAATGGGTGAAATAATATAAAAAAAGGAGAAAGGGAAAGAATAGAGAAAGATACGGTGAGTTACACTCAGGGAAGTCAGACATGGTACAGGAACATGTTCCAGTTTGTGCACATTATGGTGGTGCCTTCAGTGGAATTTAAGTGGCCATACAAAGTTAAAAGCTTACATAGTATAATAATTTCATCATTCAGGTTAAAGAAGCATCACTCATTCACATATCTCGACCAGCAAGAAAGCCACAGAAGATTCTTCTTTGTGGATGGAGGAGAGACATAGATGATATGATTGTGGTAAGTTCTTTCTATGAAGCCCCTAATTCTTTTTCTTTTCCTGCACCTGAATGCTGCAGGTATGGAGAGGAAGTCTACCCAAAGACTTCATTGTTCCAAAGTCTACAGAAAGGATACTTCTTTGTGGTTGGCGACGAGATATGGAAGATATGATTATGGTAATGTTACCAGGATTTTGCAATCATACTCCCAGCATTTCTTTGGTGCAGCGAAATGGTTGTAGAAATTAGACCATTCCTTCCTGTTTGACTTAATTTTGACTCTGTTGCAATAGCGTTGCCTATCCCTTAACTTTGCTTTATACATATTTTTTGATAGGTCACAAGATCTGATTTATGTTTGTTAGGTATTGGATGCCTCTCTTGCTCATGGTTCAGAGCTCTGGATGTTCAATGATGTTCTTGAAAATGAAAGGGAAAAAAAGCTTATTGATGGTGGACTGGATATTGGCAGGTTGGTGAATATAACATTAGTAAATAGAGAGGGAAATGCTGTTATACGGCGTCATCTGGAGAGCCTTCCCTTGGAATCTTTTGACTCGGTGAGTTGCATCAGTTTCACAATGTTAGATTTCATCTTAAAACCAATTGGTGTTAAGTGGAGGTGCCCCACCAATATATAAACACATGTCCACTCACACACAACCAATGTGGGATTTCCCACTTTAACGCTCCCCCTTACGCGTAGCGTGACCAGGCGGAGCAGCAAGTCTTAAGTGGAGGTGCCCAACCAATATATACATGTTCACTCATACACACAACCAATGTGGGATTCTCCACTTTAACACACAAAATGGAAGATTTGGTAGCCTGTGGTTATATATGATGATTGTCAGAATTAAATATTACACACACGTCTTGTCATTTCTTTGCTAACCAGATTTTGATGTCTTTGGTTTTGTAGATCTTAATTTTGGCTGACGAATCAGTGGAAGATTCTGCTATTCAAGCTGACTCCAGATCTCTTGCTACATTATTATTGATTCGTGATATTCAGGTGCTTTGATTTTCTCTTTCACTCACTAAAATTGGGTCTGTGGAGTCGTGGACTAGGATTCACTTGGATACTTTATCTTGCAGTTTGCTCTTCCTACATGATATGTTGTAATAAGAAGCTTCTTGTTACAGTAAGCGTTCTTGTCACTGCAATGTTGATTAACGTGTACTTGTGCCCTTTTAATATGTTTGTTCCTTTACACATGGGATGTATCTATGAAGTTTGTCTCATGTATCTACTCTACATGTAAAACTTTATATTCTGACCTGTAACTTATGGCTGAATAGACTTAGACCATAGACAGGCAAACATACTGACTAGTAAATCATATATGCCCATTTTTGTGTTATAGCATATTAATACAGCTTGTAAACATCCATATAACTTAAATAATAACATGTCTTTGACATGGATGAAATTTCCATATGATAGAGATAGTTGCAAAATTAAAAAAGGTCGCTGTGGAAGTTTGGGGTGTGTTAGAAAGTTGTGAAAAAGACTCAAAAGAAACTAACCCGTATGTGGAGCTATCGAGGCCAGACAAGAATGTTACAGAGTCGCATAATTCTTAGAATAAGTATGCCTACCAACAAATTTTTGTCGATAAAGGAAATAAATGCTAAGACATATATCGAATTTGGTGCATGGAAGACCGTAGTGTTCTGATAGCAAATGCAAGAAATTACGAAATGGGGTCATTTTGATAAACCTATAATTGATAGTTATATTGACAAAATGTTATGCAGAAGAAAGTGATACCCACTACGCTTTAAGATCAGGGTATCGGAGGTTATAGCAGCTTTACAAAAATTGGAAGTAAAAGAAATATGTGTTCTTAATGGAATTCCTATTGCAGTTTAGTGACATGAAGACATAGGGATGACATGATTGGCTAGACTAGCAACCAATTGGGAGAAAATGACAGAAGTCAAATGGAATGATAAAAAATTAGAGAAGGAACATGTTTAAACTTTCTTTTGGAACAAGAACGATGTATTGCAGTAACATATATGGTTAGGGTGCTATTAACTTATTTGATTTTAGGTCTGGAAAGTGGTTCATGGAGCCTTTCTTAATAGGAAATTCATGGAGAAGTAACAAGGCAAATATGTGCTAATGGTGTCTGTTGATGGAAAAAGATATCTTACACCGGAATTAGTTAATAGTTTTCCTTAAAGATATCTATGAAAGGTTAACCGGTGTGTTAAGTGTTAAGGATGACATGAAAGTATTTTCAGTTACAGTTCTCATAAACTAAATACCAGACTCAAGTGGATTGACAGAACATGCTCAAAAGGACATTTATTTGGCAAGTTGTGTTGACATTTTGCTGATGATAGTTTGAAGTGTTTTATGATTTACCGCTTGAACTTTAGATAAGTTCTCGTGTGTAGATCTGACCAAAACGTTATTATTTCAAAAGGCAAACACTTCAAAATCCATATTAAATACTTTTCTTGTCTTAAGCATCATACGGGTCATGTTTTCATTCAGTTTAACATAGGAAATGTGTTCGGTTACATGGAAATCTATATTCTTGTCTGTGATATTTTTTATTTAGTTGGACGAGAATATATGTTTGAAATTTTTGATTGAACTTGACAGAAAATGGTAACGACTAAGGAGATTCTATCTGTTTGCTTGTTTTTGACATTTACTACTACATCCTTTGCATGCACATATTTTCTGATTGTTTTGCACCGTCTGTGCAGGCAAAGCGTCTTCCTTATAGAGAAGCTATGGTAACCCAAATTGAGAGAGGAGGCTTCTCACAAGGCTCTTGGATAGGAGAGATGCAACAAGCTTCTGATAAATCTGTTATAATCAGTGAAATTCTCGACCCTAGGACGAAAAATTTACTATCCATGTCAAAAATCAGCGATTATGTTTTATCAAATGAGCTTGTCAGCATGGCATTAGCCATGGTTGCAGAGGATCGTCAAATAAATGATGTACTGGAAGAGCTCTTCGCGGAGGAGGTAATGTTTCTTAAGTGAAATTCATAGATAGTTCATTTGAATACATGTGTGCAATAATCTTTCTGTTAATTTGCATGCCAATGCCAATGCCAATGCCTATTTGGGGTAATTGATCCTGACCATCACTGAAGTTTCAAGTTTTTTCATTTGAGTCACTAAACTATTTTTTTTTTCATTTTGATCATTGAACTTTAATTTTTTTTCATTTTGGTATTTTCGGCCAAAAATGCTTAGGTGGCAGCCGGAAGTTGACATGTGGCAACCGGATTTTGCTAGTTTTACTTTGAAAATTTATCACACATACATAATTTCACTTTGATAATGAGTTTTTAGGTCAAATTATGCATACATGGCAAGTTTTTAGATGAAAAAAATATATTCTGACCGCCACCTAAGCATTTTTGGCCGGAAAATATTAAAATGAAAAATATTGAAAGTTCAGTGATTAAAAAGAAAAAAATAATAGTTCAGTGACTGAAATGAAAAAACTTGAAACTTCAGTGACCTTCAGGATCAATTACCCGCCTATTTGATTCTTTTCAACTTATTAGGGGTCAAAATTATTAGTTTTTCTCTGTATTTATGACCAACATAGCAAATTACATTGTAATGGAGCCAATTTCTCATGAATTTTCTATTTTGTTTATAAATTTTTTCAGGGAAATGAGATGCATATAAGGCAAGCATCTCTCTATCTTCGTGAAGGTGACGATTTAAGCTTCTATGAAATAATGTTACGAGCCAGGCAGAGGAGAGAGATTGTCATCGGTTATCGATTAGCTAACGCTGAAAGAGCCGTCATCAATCCACCAGCCAAAAATGAGAGAAGAAAGTGGTCATTGAAAGATGTTTTTGTGGTAATTGCGGAGAAGGAATGAACATATGTGAACAGAAATTACAAATTCTTGAAAGGGTGACAGAATATATAAATTCCTAAAGGTCATCAGCCATCAGAGTACAGGATTCGGAATACCATACTCGGTCATATACAAGCACCTCAAATGTACATATAGCTTGCTATCGATAGCAAGTTTACAGATCCACACTTGAACCTTGTCAATAGCAATTCTATAGAATGTTTTTTTAAACAATTTAACCAATTTTATACCCATTTTGACAATTAATGGATGATTCGGATTCTTTGATCTATGAATGTAAGTTTAATTACCGAATTACGTAAGTTTTTTTTATGTTATTTTTCATTTTAGTATGTTATTTGTTGGATCTATTGCTAAATTATTTATGTACTAAATAATTTATATTCCAATGTACATATATATTTGTTCACAGTGAAGTGCAATTGACATCACCAATGATGCTTCAGTTACTTACCGATCACCAGGGGTGCACATTTAGACCGAATAAAATTAAAATTTTATTTGTTTGAAATTTTTTTGAATCGAATCAGATGTATAATCTTTTAAAATATATCAAACTAAATCCAATCGATCAGTTCAGTTCAGTTACTCTTTTTGTTTGATTTGATTTTTGTATTTTGTTTCATACCAGAATTGAACTTAAGTCCTTTACAAAACTGATTTTGTTTTTATGCCGAACCGGACGAAATTTTATCAGTTTGGTTCGGTTTTTAAACATCCCAATAGATCACCACTGGTTTCCGCAAGAGCATAGTCCATCTTTGAAATGGTGAAATCGGTTAGAATCTCTTGCAATAATCTCCCTGTCTTCAATTTTGGAGATTAATGCTGTTGCTATATGGCAGTCTACACACACTCTAAGATTCTTAACAAATGTAATAGGGGTTCCTGGTGGTGTGCTGATTAAAGCAAGTCCAATAGCCAGTTTCTCACTATGGCCTAGAACTATCTCTTCCTTGGCATCATCATCTACATTTTGCATCACCATGCTGGTGTTAGGCACATATCCAATCTTCTTCATCTTTTTAACCACATTATGCAGACAACTGTAGATTTTACGGCTAAGAGGATGGGATCTATCTCCTGATTCAAAACTATGGACCTTTCTATCAATCTCAATCATCGTATACGCCTTCTGTTTCCTTATTCCACGCTTTAGCATTAGTCTCCTCACATTTGCTACGCGTTCCGAGTCGCCTACAAGCCCGTAAAAGTTGGACAGCAGCATGTAAGCTCCTGCTTCTTGAGGGACTAATTGAAGTAACCTATCGCCAACGCTCTTTGCTAACTCTACGTTCATGAATGAACAGCAAGAACTAAGAAATGCAGTCAAAAACCTAGCATCTGGTTTTACAGGCATCTTTTCCATGAAATTGTAGGCATCATCGAGGCGGCCAGCTCGAGCAAGAAGATCAACCATGCAAGTATAATGCTCCATAATGGGCGTTATCGAGTACTTATACATCATTATATTGAAAATCCTCCATCCTTCTTGTACTAATCCTGCATGACTACAAGCGTACAATGCACCCAAGAACGTAATCTTGTTAGGCACAACTTGCTCGCTCTCCATCGCATCAAGTGCCTTGAGAGCTTCAATTCCTCGTCCGTGCTTTCCGTAACCGACAATTAAACAAGTCCAAGAAACCACATTTTTAACAGCCATATGGTTAAAACACACACAAGCATTCTCCATGCTCCCACATTTAGCATACATGTCAACAATTGCATTTCCAACTGGTAAAAACAACTCAAACCCAAATTTAACCACCAACCCATGAATCTTTCTACCGTTACTCAACGCTGCAAGATCAGCACAAATCGAAAGAACACTGACCATAGTAATAACATCAACTTTTACTCCCTCTAGTCTCATTCTCTCATAAAAATCCAATGCAATATCCCCCTCCAAATTACACGAAAGCCCCGAAATTAACGAATTCCAAGACCCTTCATCGCGTTCATCCATGTTATTAAACATTTTGACTGCCTTTGATGTCGAACCAGACCGACACAGCCCATGAATCATGCTGTTGGTTGCCACAATATCTCTCTCAGGCATTTCAACAAACACATTCTCAGCATCATTGATACTGCTGCATTTTGAGTACATGTCGAGCAGAGAGGTCATTATGATCATGTCTTGATTGAACCCATGTTTCAGGATTAAGCAGTGAACTTGGCTTCCTTCTTCAAGAGCAGTGATTTTGCCGCAAGATTTTAGGAGTTGGGAGATTATAAATTCAGAGATTTTGGGGGCTGTTTTTTGAAGCTCGTGGAACAGTAGCGGTATTGGCCCTTTGCTTACTAGTGATGTAATGCATTTAACAGATGATAAATTCATCTGAGGCAACAGAGCAATTCAAGTCCAATCTACATTTTCACATGATCAAGTTAAAGGCAGCTTATATAGAGATTGAAAGCTATGATACTCGATTCAAAAAATTTAAGCTCTGAAACATTTTAGAGCTCTTCCAAATACTTTTTGTTTTTAAAAAATAGTCTAACTTTTTTTCCTTCTACTTTTCAAGTACTGTATTTTGAAAAATTAAGAAGAGAACACACTAAATGTTTTAATTTTAGAAGGCTCATGTAGTAGTTTAAAAAAGGCCTAATGTCTTAAAAACCTCTGACCTTTTAGCCCCTTTTCAATCCTACCCTGACGTTGAAAATTTGTCAATTTTACCCTATTTTGAATTTTTCATGTTTCAGTTGTACCCTAAAATATTAAACTAACGTCTTTTTCATTTGGAAAAAATTTAAAAACATTCTCCATATCTAGCATATATTAATTATATATTTTGAAAATTTATTTAAACTTAGGTAAATTAATTACGAATTTAAATTAATGTTAATTTGATTATGTTTTTTAGTTAGTTTTTAAAAATAAAGGACTTATTTGTATTTTTTTTGAATAGAAAAGAATTTAATTTCATCTTTAGACTTCGTTAATTGAATGATTGCATTGTTTAAATAAAAAAATTAACAAAAATATAAAAATTGGGGTACAATTGAAAACAAAAAATTCAAAAGTGGGTAAAATTGACAACTTTTCAACGTCGGGGTGGAATTGAAAAAAAGTTTAAAGGTGAGGGGTTTTTAAGTGATTAGGCCTTTAAAAAATAAAAATAAGTATCATTACCAAGTTGAATTCGTACAAATTGTGTTTTTTTAAACTATTTGAAACCTTTATAATATTTTTAAGACCTTTGAAGTTGTTTTTTTAAACCATCTGAAGTTGTTTTCAGAGACTGTTTGAAACCGTTTGAAACTGTTTTTAATAGATTTTTAATTATAAAAAATAAACTAATAGTTTACTGTTTTTTTTTCTTTTTTGAAAAAATTTATGATCACTGGACATGAATTTCAACAAAATTTGAAACGATTAGGTTACGAATTAAAAATTCGAGCGGATCGAAAACTAGATTTGATATTCGCAATAAATTTTCAAAAAGAAATGATAGAATCAGAATAATCAGTTTGTTGAATTATTATAAGCTGAAAATTTTGAGTTAAATTGTCGAATTCTTAATTATTATCTTTGGAGGAGTTGAAGAAGAAGAAAAGGAAGAAGAAGCTGAGACTCAAACATGTAGTACACATGGTATAAAAAGAAATCGCAAAATAAAAAAATAAATGTCTGATACGTTAGGGTATGCAAATCAAGTTGGAGTTTTAGAGTCAAGAAATGTTAATATTTTCTCTATTTAGATAATTTGCTAATTTTTGTATTTAGTAATTCATTTTTAATTCAGCTTACTGTCTACAAAGGCCGGAGTCGAAAACCAGGCCTCTGAGGATGCACATGGAAGTTTTGCCAACATGCTAAAGCTCCATGGCCTCCGTTATTTATTTTACTTTTAATTGAATTTATCTAATAATTTATGTAACATAGACATAATTGATTCCACAAATATCACAAAGTAAAATTACTAAATAAGTCAAATACAATTACATTCATTTATAAACGAACCACAAATTTCTTGCAATTCACTTTAACCATACAATCTACTAATAACTAAATCCATAAATACAAATCCACTTAATCCATAAATACAAATCCACTTAATAAGGAGGTTATACTAAAGTACACTATAGATTAAATACCATACCAAACTTATAATGGCAATATAGAGATCATGAGCACTAATTAACTATCATTTCCAAGATGCAAGAGACCATCCATTTCTTCCTTAAACTTAGGCATAACATCCTTTGGTAGAGAAACAAGAACTCTAACTCCACCTTTCATTGATGGGTCCAAATTACTTGGAGGCATAAAAATACACAAATCCACATAACCAAACATAGCCCATGGCACTGGAATTATGTTCACTGGATCCTTCCATCCAAAATCTTCCTTCTCTAGCAAACCCAATTGTCTCCAATCTGTTAGAACCATAGTTGCACCATTACCACCCTCAACTTTAATATTAAGCTCCACCAATTTCTCCATTATCTCTATGTGCTCCCTAATATACTCTTCATTTGCACATTTTTTCTTGCTCTCTTTTATGAGCTTTACCACATCAGAAAGTGGCCCTTCATTGAGTTTCTTACCTACTAAAACCACATTTGATGGCACAAATGCATTCCCATAGTACCCACTAGGTAAAGGTGGGTTAGTCAAAAGTTGTCTAACCCCCATAGTTAAAGAGAATAAAGTTTTCTCCTCTAGGTTAAACTTAAACGCTCGAACTCGAGACCTCCATATATACGCGCCGAGTACTTCAACTGTAGTGAAAGTACTCGTTTCTCGTTCTTTCGAATCTCCGTTTCCGCATTCTTTCATTAGGTTATTTTTCAAATTTCTTATAGTCTCACTTTTTATGCAAAAACACTCATGGACTATTTCATTAGTTGGCATATAGGGTGATTTTGCTAAACCAAAGAAAGGGTTATCAATAGGGATCATTTTGGATGGTTGGTTTTTAGTAGTTTTGCTTGTAGTTAGCCTCTCCCTTTCCCATATTGGTTTCACCGTAGGCTCACTTTTCCCACTAGCAAACTCACAAATGGCTCTGAAAATCTGAGCTGCACCAAACCCATCAGCCACTGAGTGTGATAACCCCATCCCTATAGTAAAACCCCCACATGAAAATTTAGTCACTTGAAACACTAGTGGGAAGTAACCTCCACACTCACTATTTGATGCAATATCAAAGACAAATTGTTTAGCAATTTGAACATCAATACCATCCAAGTAATTCAAAGAAGAAAGTTTACAGTTAGCAGTTGCTTCTAAAAATGGGACACCATCACCATTACAAGTCATGGAAAGTTTTCTATCACCTTTGACATTCCTCTTTAGCTTTCCGGCGAGCGGATAGTAGTGCACCAACGCGTTGGAGATTGCGGTTTTAATGAGAGATGCAGGGTCAGGGTGATGAGGGTGATGGTGATGAGCATTTCCATTAGTGGAAATAGGGTTGGCTTTGTATGCATAGATGGTTTGGCATAGAATTTCGAGGTTGGGATCGTTGTCGATGGCGGAGAACGAAAGAACTTCAGAAGGGGTAGATTTTGCAGGTTTAATGATGATAACATCTTTTTTTTCAAGCAAGAATGGAATGTTTTGTAGTTGGGTTGCCATGGATGGAGAAAGAGTATTGAAAATGTGTCGGACAGTCAGGTTTATAATTTGTTGTGAGTAAAACATAGACCAATTATTTCATATTTATAGACTAAATTTAGGCCTCATTTACTCATGTATAATTGGATATTATTGTATGAGAATATTATACAACACTACGGTTGTGCGACGTCGTTCAAGTGCAATAATTTAATGAAGCGTTTGTCATATTAAATTTAATAATAAAAAAATAAAAGAAAAATTAAATATCTTCTATCGCAAATGCTCATAAACTTGTTATAAAATAACTTAATACAACCATCGCCTGGGCTAAACATTCATAGGTTGGCACATAATAACCAAATAATAAATTAATATTGTTGAATTTTAAACATTGCTGCCAATAAATTAAAAAAGTTATTGATTGGTTATTACATTCAATCTCAAAACTGATTAAATTAACTTCAATTAGTTGAATATTTGATTTCAGCTTTTATAAATAATTTTAGTTAATATCAAACCCGACAAAATTATATAGTATGAAATAACTTGCAAACAAATTATTGAAATCGAGTAAAATTTCTTATTTAACCTAAATGATATAGAAGTAATTTTTATCTGATACAAAACATCATGGTTTCAATTTTTAGGATATAAATTTATGGTTTTTAGTTAAATTTGTTACTATTTCCTAAAAAGGATCGGTTTTAATCGAATTGGCCAAATAAAAAAGATTAAATATTCCTATACAATCATCAATCAAGTTATCATAACATCAAAATGACCCGACTTAATTCTAAGATGTGAATGGAGTATTCATAGATATGTTGATATTGGGATTTGGTGAGTGGGAAATCATGATGTTGGAGGCTTATCAAGTTAGCAAATCCTTTTGGATATGAATGTATACTAATAATTACAAGCAACCAATTCATATTATTTAATCCAATATCCTTTCTTAATCATACCTTCTCCTTTCACTATGCATATTTTTGCTATTTTGACTACATTTTAATTTTAATTAGTATGTGATCTTTATATATTTATCTAAACAAACATATATTTCATTTAAAAAAGTAAAAAAAAATCAGTTTTTCAGTTTATGATTTTACTCTCTTTTTATTTGTTCTCTCATAACTGAAAACATTTTTTCTCACTTAAAAGTGTTATTTTCTTGTTCGCGATTTGATATGACAACTTTGATTCAGTTTCAGTTCAATCTAAAAAAAGCTCTTTAGACTTGCGATTTGATTTCTGCAATTTTCTATTTATTTCTCTCTTAAAAATATTTTTCATTTACCTAGCGATTTGATAGAAAGATCAACAACATAATTTGATTCAAATTTTATAATTATTGTTCAGCTCGCAATTAATTATAAACAATTATTTCAAGTCGAAATTTAAATTTTGCATAAAAGAAAGTTCTCTGCATTCTCAGTAAAAAAACATGGGTTTTTACAATACATATCAGTTTCATAATATTTGCATAATAGTGACATAACTATTTTATGATTTTTTTGTAAATATAAGAAACATGGTTGATGAGACATAAAAATACATATTCCTATAAGTCTTTTATAACAGTTTCGTATATAATCTAAAACAAACTAGCATTGATTTCTATAGGAGTCTGGAGTGTATATATATAAACAAAGTTATAAAATAAGCAATGTAATAATTAAACTGGTTAATTAATCAGTACTAAATTGATTGATTAACCAATTAATAATAAAAACAATAAAATAAGAGTGGCAGCCTCTCTTAGACTGCCACATAAGAGATTGCAGGTATTTCCTACTGCCCAAGCAGCAAGAAATTTCTCTTCTTTTGATGCCACGCTTTGTGGTTTTTTAATATACATATTCATTCATAAAAACAAAACTTTAATAATTTTTATAACATCTTTATAATTATTGCATAAAAGGATTTGTGTAATTCAGTTTCTTAACAAAGAGAGATTAAAACAGAAATTAGATTCTATGGAATATATGGACATTTTCAATATAAAAGGTAAAAAAATATTTTTTGTGTCATAACCTTTTCATAACTTTGTCTTAATCTCTTAATTACAGTTTCATTAAAAGAATATGTATGTTGAGACATTTACATAAATTTATTTTTTACTAGTCTTTTATAATAATTGATGGATTGGTGAGCTTCACCATGGCCTGGACTTGCAAAACAGAGTAAATAGCTTATCAGGCGGTGATGATCTGATTATCTCTCTGATACTTAAGTCAGTGTTGAGTTTAAAAGAGAATATTTGTATTTCAGTTGTGTGTATAAGGATACCTCAGTCCCTTATATAATGATGAGCGAAAACTTGGTAGAGTCTTGAAAAAAAAATTGATTCATTTTAAAAAGTTGAATCTGAATAGGAAAAGGATTCATATTCAATGCGTTTTTCTTTTTATGAATGAATCCTATTTAGGATCAAGTCTTAAATAGGGTAGTCTTCTTAAATTGTAATTTAGTCTCGAATAGAAGACTACATTTGATTATTCTAAAAGGGCTAGGTTTTTTAGAATTTTTCTTTTTTATCGCTGGTATAGCTAACTTAAGATTCGCTCTTTAAATGAAAATCGTATTTGGTCTGGTGTTTTTTAATGACCGAATCCTAGAGGATTCGGCTGCTTCAGCTGTCATTTCTTAGAGCAAACATATCTTGACTTTATTCCCTAACCGTCGAATCTGGTAGGATTCAGCTTCAGCGTTTTGAACTCTCTCTAGTTTCATTCATCCTGCATTCAGGCTTTTTATGAGCGAATCCTCTTGGGATTCGGTTTATTAGTATCGTGTGGAAAATGAGTTTCCATCAATTATTTTATAATATAATCTAAAACAAAATTTTATAGTTATCTATGGTATATTTAAACATTTATA
This sequence comes from Mercurialis annua, assembly GCF_937616625.2. Taxonomy (NCBI): domain Eukaryota; kingdom Viridiplantae; phylum Streptophyta; class Magnoliopsida; order Malpighiales; family Euphorbiaceae; genus Mercurialis; species Mercurialis annua. Next base: position 44,811,580 of record NC_065571.1, read on the forward strand.
AAAAAACATATTCTAAGAAACCAACAAATGTTAAAATATAAAAAGGAGGGTCATTCATAGACAAATAAATATTAGTAATAGAATTGAGCTTTTATGAAATATTTGAACATTTTCAGTATAAAGGTAAACTACATACTGATATTTATGATATATCTGAATATTGTAAGAGATATAATAAATCATAATCTTTTCATAGTGTTTTCATAACATTTTCATACACGTGTTATAACCTTTTTAAAAAGTTTTATAACTAAAATCTTGTATAAGACAAGTATCGTGCATAAAAAATTATATTATACATTAAAGTAGAAGAAAAACGATATAGAGACTAGACGATATAAATGATTGATCAAAACGCAGTAATGAAAGCATAGCATGGTAGAACGACAAATCAAGAGAGCCAGGCATATAGTCTAAAACGGCAAAGATTTTTTTTTACAAAAAGAAAAACGGCAAAGATGATGAGAGCAAAATGTATATTGTGGACTTTTTTTTTATCAAAGGACACTAAATTAGATATTAGGTGTTAGTATTTTCAAAATTCATTTTCAGCCCACTGGCTGGCAGAGTGGTGGGTCGAACCCATGCCCCTCTAAAGATGCAAAATGCAGAGTTCACTTGCTATATTGTGGACTTTAAAATGGTAAAATACAGTGAAATGCTGCCTAATAAGTTAAAATAAAGTAAAAAGTAACATTTGCACTCCTTAATATATATGAAGAGTTGTACTGCAATTCTTCAAGTATTTTTTATGATTAAATTATTTTTAAAAATTAATTAATTTATTAAAATATTACAGGAACATCCTATCATAATTTTAATTTTACAAATATGTTCCAATTTGATCAATTTATTATTACTGTGTCCAATTCTTTTGTGTCTTACTTTTTAAATTCAATCTTTTTATAGTCCATCAGTTGTGACCAATACTTTTGAAGAGAAAGACCATTCAAAAATTTAAATATTTATATTTTTAAAAGATTTTATTGCAGTTGATATAAAATAAATAAATTTGAATTTAAAAATTTAGTTAGTTCAAAAATAATGTGAAGATTTGAATTTAAAGATTATTTTTCCTTAATTAAATTTTTATAAACAAAGAATAACATATTTTGGGCCAAAAAAATACATATTTTATATTTTATAGATTAATAATTCTTTTTGTGAATCTATTTTTTTTTAATTAAATTATTATCACGATAAAATTATTTTAAATTTTATAGTATTAAATTATATTAGTAATTTTAAACATAAATTTAAACATAAATTTAAAATTAACTTTTTGTAATATATATTAATATTATTAAATTATTTTATTTTTCTTCTTCAATACAATAATTGTTAATATATATTATTTTTCTTAAAATGCATCCCTTATCAAGGTTTGTGATTTTTTTAATAAAATACTACAATTTCTAAAATTAATACTACGTAATAATAAAAAAGGTTCATTGATAATATTTTACTTAAAATAATATATTAATTCAGTATTCATTATTTTATTGGTAGTTAAAGCCAAAGCAACGCTTGGCTATTTTGCTAGTATACATGAAAATGAATGAACTATTTATGAGATATATGAGCATATACAAATTTAGATTTTGAAAAAAATAGTATTTTGTAAAAGATCCGACAAATTATAAAATGTAGAAAGAGATCAAACAAATCATAATTGTTTCTATAAATATTTTATGATATTTTCATAATAATTTCATAAATGTTTCATAGCTAAAATGTTATACATGGTGGTATAAAGTTAAGTGTGGTGGACGGGTATACAAAAAAATTAAAAAAAAAAACTATCCATGCATGCTCGAGCTTATACACTTGAAAAATTCAACTTTGGATTAAGAAGATTGTTACCGAATTTGGGATGGTTTCTTCCATTGAGTCGGCAGTTTCTTTTTCTTGCGATAATAATGGAGTTATAGTCTAAGCAAAAAAACCTAGGTCTCACCAGAAATCTAAACACATAGAAAATGTATTATTATATTATTCAAGAATTCATTGAAAAGGGAGAAGTGTTTTTCCAAAAGATAGCATCAGTCGAGAACATGGCTGACTCACAGATAAAGCTCATGACCCATAGTCAATTAGATTTATATCTTGAAAACATGGGGTTAGATATAGTAGTCAATGGCACTAGTACAAGTGGGAGATTGTTAGTAGTATCTACCCTATGATCATATTGTCTATATACCTGTATAAACTAATCATAATGGCAAAAATATACATATTTAATTTGAACTAGTGTTTCACCAAATAAGAGTTCAGTCAAATATATTGTTCATCACGTTATGATACATCCATTCCTAAGCATTAAGAATATGATAGAAAATTCTACTACACAAGTGATGTAAGTACCGTTGACGATCATGTTGGATCCTATAAAGAAGGGCATACATTATTCCAAATCGTTACCTCTTTATTTTCCTAATTTATAAGTTACAATAATGAACGGAGGTTGTGAGTCTCATACTACTTGATAGAGTCCAGAATAAACATGTGGACATTCAAAGAGTTGAGTAGGTCGAACAAGTGACGTTAAATGACTTAAACATGGTAATTCATACAAGTTGATACAGTGTCTTCTAATTCATGATTGTACATATAAGTCCTTTGACTTGCAGTGGTACGATCTTGTTTATAAATGATTAGAGTTTGATACATTTTATTCCTAGGTCTTTCATGAGTAATGGTCGCGGAATTGAAAAAAAAAAAACAATTCACCATTGCAATGAAAATGTTTGAATAATGAAGATTTGAGAGAAGTAACAGAGATTTGAGAGAAAAAAGTCATTAAAAATATTTGAACAACAAAATAAAGAAATTTATCGTGAAGATTAAAAAAGTGAAGGTTCGAAATTTTTTAGAGGAATTTATTTTAAGATTTATATATAAGAATAAAGAAAACTATTAAAAAAAAATTCCTAAAAATATAAAGTAAAAATATATATTTATTGAGGCTTTTTTGTAAATATATCTACATTTGGAACATTTAGCACAAATTCTCTAATTTAATTTGGCAAAACCCATATTTAATCTCATGCATTATTTATATTTAATTTTGTAATCAAACTTGTAGTTTCACACTACACCTTTGTTTTAGTTAAAAATTTATCCCTATTAATAGGAAAAGGCAACTTGTGTATTACACACCTTTTATGCTAATGTATATCATTTAGAACATTAGAACACCTCTAATACTGCTTTTTATTATAAAGAACTTTAAATAAATAAAGAAAAATTTAATGATAAAAATTATAAATTTAATTTTCATATAATAATTTTTAAAATTTAAAGATAATAATGTTCAGATTTTTTTGAGTTAATTGCAAGTTAAATCATGAACTTTACTCTAATTTGCAATTACAACGCGAATTTTAAAACTTAATAATGCCAGTAATCAAGTTTTATTTTTTGGCAAATTGGTATATCAATTTAAAAAAATATTGAAATGGACATTGTAATATACCGCCACGTGCCGTTGCATGATTGGTCGGTGTAGCAATTTGTCAAAAAATAAAAGTTGGTTATTGATATTGTCAAATTTAAGAGTTTATATATGAAGAGTAAAGTTTATGATTTAGTTTGTAATTAATCCAAACTTTAAAAGAAAAATAATAAAAAAATGATATTTTTGTACATGTTAAATTATAGAGAGTTGGTTTGACTCTCTATATATGAAGAGCCAAACTCACTTTTTATTTTTTTATTTTTAAAAATAGAGAATTTTGTTGCAGCGTATTTTTAGAAGTATGCTCTCTATAATAAAGGATAAATTTTTTAATGAACCAAATTCACTACGTAAGATTATGAACCATCCTTTAATACGTGACATGTGGCGTGATTATTTATAACAACCAATTAATACAAAGCATATTAATTCTAAAAAATATATATAAAATAATTATTAATAAATGTACTCTTCATTTAGGGATGGCAATGGAGAGGGGATTCCCTCTAATAGGACTGAAAATCTACACAAATTGCACCCATGAGTACGGGAATGGGAGAAGATTATTCCCCATCCACAGGGATGGTGAGGGGACGGGGGATCTCCATCCCCGTCCCCATGGGAACTCAATCTATTATATATATTTTTTATTACAATTTTTAATATATTGTTCATTATTTTTAATAATTTAATTTAATTACTTAAGAGAAAATAATAAATTATCAAATTATTAATAAGGTATAAGTAATTATTTAGTGAAATAAATAATATGGATTTATTTATTTACGATGATATTAATTATTTAAGTAAAAAAAGAAAAATAATTCTAGTAATATTTGATTTATGATTTATAATGTCCATTAAAATGTCATATGGAGTTTCTAATTTTTCATATATATTTTATTTTATGGAATAATTGATTTTTTTTTTAAATAGTTTTATATTGATTACATAAAAAAGAGTATACAGATATTTTAAATAAAATTTCTAATTGGACTTACCCTCAATTTCACGAGAATTTGATTTTCAACAAAATCCACATTCCATTGAGGGAATTAAATCTTTACTCTTCTCTCAAATTTCTAGTCAGACGTCTGTTTCCGCCACATTTTTATTATGACTAATACAATAAAGACGAACTTGAGTAACAAAAAATTTGGACATAAAATTCTTTCGTGTAACTATCGCAATAAGATAGGCATTTAAAATTTGATTGTCCCTTTCTGTATTTACTTAGAGTTTTTTCTCTCTAAACTCTCTGTTTAGTTAGAATAGTTTTTTCTTTCTGAACATTCTGTTTAGACTGAAATTGTTCTGATGGATCTATCGTTGTTATGCCAATCCTTATCGCTTTCAGATGATGAGGATATTGTGGAATGTGAGCTTGGAAACGAAGCTCGATTGGTCGGAGAACAGAAAGTAGCAAATTCGTTAATTGGCAAGGTTCTGTCAACAAAGAAATTGAATAGAGAAGGTATTATCCAAGCTGTTAATTCAATGTGGAGAACAAAAAATGCCCTGGTGGTTGAGATGGTGGATGTAAACACCTTTGTTTTTCATTTTAATTCTTCAGAGGATAAGAGAAGAGTTACCAGAGGAGGACCATGGAAATTTCATGAGAACATCATTGTTTTGGAAAATCCAGTAGGCATAGGAGATCACAAATTGATGAAGTTTAACCTTGTGTCTTTTTGGATACAAATTCATAATCTGCCCCTAATGTGCATGAAAAAAGAAGCTGGGCTTTCCTTAGGGTCACAACTGGGTGTGGTGGAAGAAGTTGATCCCGGCGCTTCGGGTGATTGTATTGGCAAATATATGCGAGTTCGGGTTGTTGTTAACATATCTAAACCTTTAAAGCGAGGCTTGAAGGTCAAAATTGATTCTCATGGCACTGTGATTACTGCAATCTTACGGTATGAAAGATTGCCAGATTTATGTTTAAATTGTGGCATCATTGGACACCCCTTAGCTGAGTGTTCTTTGAGCAAGGGTGAAATTCTTAAATACAATGAGTTTATCAAGGCAGGTCCTTTACAGAAAAACAATGTTACATTCAAGAGAGCTAGGGGAATTTCTGAAAGGGAGGAGGAAGTAGGGGAAGACTTGATGAATCAATCTTCTCCGGCGGCGACTATGCTGAATCATTCTCAGGCGGTGACAGCGTGGAAAATTTCCGGGAAGAAGAATATGGGAGTTGACGAATTTTCAGGCGGAGAAAAAGGAAAATTTGCATTGATGAAGGAGGTGAATATTTCCAGCAAAAATGGAAATTTTGAATTTCAAAAATCAAATTTTTCCAAAGAAGGTATGTCAAATTCAGTTACTGATTTGGTGGAAGTGAATGTTAACAAAGTTATGGAGTCAAATGGCAAGGATTTGTTTGACCGTTTGAATTTAAAAGATTTGGGAGTTGTGAAGATCTTTGATAAGGGAAGTAGTAGCGGTAATGCAGGAGGAAATTTGGCAAGTGGAGATTTAATAGAAGTAGAGGTGGATAAGGCAACAGAATCAAAAGGGAAGGAGATTTTGGCAAAATCAAATTTATTTTTCCAAAAATCTGCTGAGGACGTAATGGGCTATCTAGAATCTAGACCCAAGATTGGCAAGAAGGGGCCTAAGAAAACAAATAAAATACTGAGCCCAAAAAATAAAATCAGTAAGGGCTCAAAAAAGAAAACAGTGTCATTAGGGAATCCCCTCTCCTTAATGATACTCAAAGGAGGTCCTGAGGATGGCGATTCCGGCGAGAAAAAGACGCCGGCTTTGCTGTGGATTGATGAGATGGGGGTGAAAACTCCACCTTTGTACCAACGGCGGTCTCTGCTCGGCAGGACTGCCGAGAACAATGAGTACCTTTTGCTGGAACGTTCAGGATATGGGCTCCCTTAGAACGTTCAAGAAATCTAGATTTAATTATTAGATCTAGTTATTTTAGCCTATAAATTTGGGTGACCCATGGTGGTTAGTTTAGCCCTAGTCGATGACTGTATTTTTACAGCTCTCATCATTTTCTCCAGAATAGTTGACTCAATATGTTGAGAAACCGTTCATGTAATTTTCGTTATTATTAATGGAAATTTTAGCCTTTGTGAAAAAAAAAAAATTTGATTGTTGGACCTTTTTAAAGAAACAATAAAAAAACTATTATTTCAACTAATATTGTTAAATATGAATTAGATGAGGATCATTTTAATGTGCTAAACAGTTTTTAAGAAAACGTTGAAAATTGTATATTTCAGCCAATATTATTAAATAAGGTAGTTTTAAGAATGGGTTAATTGCAAATGCATACACGAATTTTACCCTAATTTGCAATTACAATATAAATTTTAAAATTTGGCAATGTCAGTAACCAATTTTCATTTTTTGGAAATTGGTAGACCAACCAATCACGTAACGACACATGACAGTATATTACAATGTCCCCGTTAGTGTTTTTCGTGTTTGGTGTATTGATTTGCCAAAAGTGTAAAATTAGTTACTAATATTGCCAAATTTCAAATTCTATGTTGTAATTGCAAAATAGGGTAAAGTTCGTGTATGAATTTGCAATTAACCCTTTAAGAATTGACTTAAGTAGCAATTTGTCCCTTAACTTGTAAGCAATAAGCAATTAACACATAAATTAACTTTGTTGGCAAATCAGTACACAAACTTGGTGATTATGGACAATTAGCCCATTTTGGCAAATTAACTTACAAGTTAAAAGGGCAAATTGCCAATTGAGGGAACTATTAACTTACAAATTGAGGGGGTAAATTGCCAAAATGGGCAAATTACCCATAATCACCAAGTTTGTATACTAATTTGCCAACAAAATTAATTTATGTGTTAATTACTCATTGCTTGCAAGTTGAGGGGGCATTATTGCCACTTAAGTCTTTAAGAATTTAAAAGTTGTTTAAAGTTTTAATAAAAGTTTAAGAGTTTAGAGTAAAAACACGAGAGGATTTAAAGTAGTTCGAATCACAAACCGATTTTATTCAACTACTCAATCAAAGATTGAGATTTCAGTAATCTACTAATGGGGGTGTTTTGAGCTTAACACCAAACTAATACAAAGAGTTTTTTCTAGAGTTACATTCAAACTTACAAAGATGATTTTTCAAGTCTAATCAGAAACTTACAACACTAATGGTTAATCAATAAATGATTACCAATAACAAGAAGCAATCAATAAAAATTGATGAACAATTAATAAGGAAGAGATGAAATTGAATGCTTGTAGTATAAGGGCGTTATGAAGTGTCTAACCAGGTAATTGTGGTGGTTGAGGGGTATTTATAAACCCCATCAACTCTCCTCCAAATCATCCAAGAAGATGACAAATTTTATGCAGGAAAAGTATTTGTCGTGCCGGCTACCTTGCTTGTCGCGCCCGTGACCTAGGTGGTGGCTAGATTTTTCAAATGGTCAACTGATACATATCAACCATCTATTAGTAGTCCACAGATATATGGGTACTCCACAGATATATGGGTATTCCAACGGAGCAATGGTCGCGCCCGTGAAAATTGGTTGTCGCGCCCACTACTCATCTTTAAAGTTGACAGTTTATCAAAACCCTAAGGTCGTTCCCATGAAATGATTTTGTCGAGCCATAAGACATTGTTCGCGCCCACGACCTGTGTTCTTTGCGGGTGCAAAAACTCACTGCCCAAGTGGTACATCGAAAGATTCGATTCTCGTTAGAAGGCTCTGAGTCGATCCACAATAGTTTTAATATGTTCCTACACACTAACAAACAATATTAGAATCTTTAAATTGATTGTCAAAGTCGAAATTAGATATCAAAAAGGACCTGGTCCAGTAAATAGGCTTTAGTCGAAGTCAGGATAACAGTTAGCCGAACCCTTCAAGTCCGTTGTTTAAACTGCCTAAAAGAAAAGCAAGCCATGATAGGAAAATTACTTTGTTGAGCAAAAATGGTATACAGATTCGGTTGCTCGTATCACATATGTGATTATCGTGATTGGTTTTCCACCTATGCAAAACTTATTAAAGGAGTAGTTGTGTACAATGGTTAATTTTGTAGGACTTTTAATTTTGGTTCAGTCTAGATCAAAATGAATGATGGAAAAGTCTGAATATTAAATAACGTTCGTTACATTCAAAGAATGTGTAAGAATCTCAACTCTTTATCCACTTTAAATTTTTTATATATAATTTTAAGGGTAATGTCAAAAAAATCACGAACTTTACACGTTTTCTCATTTTAATCACGTAGTTTAAATTTTTTTCATTTTCATGCACGAACTACCACTTTTTCTCAAATTCATGCACGGTACTGAGGTGGCACTCATTCATCGATTTATCTTTCTTATTGAGTTGAATAAACCATTCATAGCGATTGAGTTTTGAGCGTTAGAGAAATTTTTAACTTTTTTTTATAATTTTTTATTTTAATATTAATGAACTACTCAATACTTCATCTGTGGATATAAGCAATTAACGAGCTACCTATATTTTATGTTCATTTAATTATTTTTCTGTTTTCTTTTTCAATTCCGATGCGCTCAATCTCACAATATCGCTATCTATTTGATGACTTGAACAAGAAATGAAAACTATGGTAATGCATACTTGCAATATGAAATTAAAATGAGATAATAATATGAAGGTAAGATGTCCCAATACACTTGAAAAGTTTGAATTTATATTAATGAGTTCTAAATTCTAAATGAAGGTAAGATGTCTCCAGCAAACTACTAGTGCGATGCAAAGGATCACATAGTCCACTACACATTCTGCGCCTTTATAAATGCTGTCAACCATCAAAACTTCATCTAAAAACGCGTTTCGTTTTTGGTGAAGAACAATTGCAAGTGAACAGCTATATGCACTAGGGACCATACATGTTTAAAATATATGTAAACTATTGAGTTTTTACATCAAGGCAGAACCTATACCGAGACCACTCTACTTTACTGTTTTTTTGTTAAAAGACCCTACCTTAAAATTATTCACGTTAGAGTCCATATTACTTGACAAAATTCAGTTTTGATCCTCTTTTTGTGTTTTTTCCAAGTCCTCTATTTATAATTTTTTTTGAACAAAGGATCACTTTACCCCCTGAATTTGGCGCAAAGTATCAAAAACGTTAAATTTAGCAAAATGGGGTCACTTTTACCCTGAATTTGTCAAATTTTGTACAAAACCCCCCTCCCTCTCACTTAAGAGAGTGAGATACACTCTCCGGTTTTCAAAGTGGTTTTCGGTTTCTTAAGGTGGTTTTTGATATAAAAAGATTTAAAATGGTCCTAATTCTTTTTAAACCATTTTAAATTAATACCTAATAATTAAAAAAAAAAATTTAGTCCCTCTAATCAAGAACTTAAAATAACAAATTAACCCTTTAAATTATACATATATAACAAATTAACCCTTTAAATTATACATATATAACAAATTAATCCCTAACTTTTTATAATTTAATTAAAAAAAAATTAAAGAACAGACCCACGGGTCTGTTCTTGACGACCCGTGGATCTGTTCATCACTTCCATTAAGGAAATGAAGGATTTCTTCACTTCCTTAATGGAAGTGAAGAAGAGACCCAGATCTGGGTCTCTTCCTCACTTCCTAATGGAAGTGGAATTCACTTCCATTAGGAAGTGACGAAGAGAACCAGATCTGGTTCTCTGGTTATCTTCGTCACTTCCTAATGGAAGTGTCCAGATGGGTGAAAGAGACCCAGATTGGTCTATTCCTCTTCACTTCCTAATGGAAGTTATGAATAGACTGGGTCTGTTCATCTTTTTCGTTGAAGAAGATGAACAGACCAGATGGGTCATATCCGCTCCTCGAGGAGCAAATCTGCTCCTGGAGGAGCAAATTTCTGAGGAGCTGTTGCTCTTCTGAGAAGAGGAGCAGCAGCTCCTGTTTTTCGGCGAGGAGGCTCGCCGGAATAAAAAAAATTAAAAAAAGAAGTTGAAAAAAGTTAAAAAAGGCCCTTAGATTAATTAGAATTTAATTGTTATTAATTAGTGTTTAAAAGTGATTAATTATAGTGAATTAGGTTTAATTAGTAACCCACTCTCCAATTAAGTGCCACGTCAGCATAAGGGGTGTTTTTGTACCGGTTTTGACAAGTTCAGGATAAAAGTGATCCGGTTTTTTTAATTTGGACGTTTTTGATACTTTGTACCAAGATGAGGGGGTAAAGTGATCCTTTGTTCATTTTTTTTTCAGTACACACAAAAACGCTTAAAAATTAAAAATAGAGAAATGCTATATCTTACGAAGTGATATAGCACGAAATACACTACACATGTATTGATAGTTGTACTTTACTTTTTCTCTTATTTTTCTTTACTCATTTACATCTTTTTTTTTGGCTATCATTATTACAGTTAATACTGCTTTAACTTTTTATATCAGTAATATAAAATTAATTATAAATTTTAAATTTAAATTTAAATTTTAAATTTTAGAACATGAATATTAAATTTTAAATACTAAATTTTAAGTTCTAAATCTTAATTTTAGCTTAATTCTAAATTTTAAACTCTAAAATCATAATTTTTTTACTACAAACAAAGCAAATAGATATTTATACAAAATAAAAAAATTATTAAATATTTTTAATTTGATACTCTTAATTAACTGAACACTAAAGCCTCACTTGGTTCACTTAGTAACTTCCCGGGAAGTTGCATTCCATTTTTAATTAATTAAAATGTAAAGACAATATTACCATCAATAACTAAATTGACTAATAAAATATAAGATTATAATCGTATTTTAATGGCCTAATTACTTAAAAAAACCCATCTTGTAATATTTTTTCGTTTATACCCTCATGTAGGAAAAAGTTCATTTGTACCCTCTTTTTTAATTTTTTGTTTTCATCTCTACCCTAAAATTTAAATTTTTGACAATTAAATTAATTAAAGGATGAAAATATTATAAAGGATTAATAATATTAATGTTTAATTAGAATATAAGCTAAATATAAAGGATTATTTTGAATATTTTTCCAAATGAAAAGAGGTTAAATTAGCTCTTTAGGGTAGAGATGAAAATGAAAAATCAAAAAGGGGTACAAATGAACTTTTTTCTAAATCAGGGTATAAACGAATAAATGTTTCAAGGTGAGGGTTTTTTAAGTAATTAGGCCTATTTCAATTAACTTAACTAGGGAAGTAGAACTTATTTAGGTTTTGTTAGGGAAGTCATTTTCCTAGTCAAAGGAAAGTCAACTCTTCAATTTTCCGGGAAGTGGATTGACAAAAAATAAACCTAATAAGAAAAATATGTTATTTTTTGAAAAGTTAAACTTTCTTAGTGAACTTACCCCCAACTAAGTGAGGTCTAAATTTCTAACTTTAAACTCTAAAATCATTATTTTTTACTATAAACAAGGCAAATACATATTTACTCAAAGTGAAAAAAAAAACTTTTATTAAATATTTTTAATTTTAATGTTGTTACTAACTTTTTAAAAGTAGTTTATATTTATAATATATAATATAAATATAAAAGAGAATGATAAAATGAACATTAATAAACTATAAAATTATTTAAATACGATATTTTCAAGTAATTATGATTTAAAAACTTATATGAATACTTATAAAGAATTAAAAAAGAAAGATAGTAATAGTAATTTATATTGCCAATATAAAAAGTTAAAACAGTGTTTATTGTAATAATGACAGCAAAAATAAAGATGCGAATGAGTAAAGAAAAATGAGAGAAAAAGAAAAGTACATTTATCACTTCGTGTGATATAGCATTTCTCTTAAAAATATGATAAATGCAGGGAGTGAAAGAACAAATCAGATAAGTAGAGGGACTCAACGAACAAAAAAAATACTTCCTCCGTCCAAATAGAATTGTCCACTTTGTCTTTATTACACAGTTTAAAAAAAGCAATTATTGCTTATGGGTTTTGTAAAAAAAAATTTATTTTTTTTATCATACCCCTATTTAATATAAGGTCCACTTGCAATTTACTTTTAATTTACTCATTAATGGATTTAAATAAGAGTAATATAGGAAAATTGAGTGTAAAAGTTAATTACCTTTTGAAAGTGGAAAAGAGTTTTAGGACAAAAATATTTTTCAAAGTGAACAATTCTATTGGGACGGAGGGAGTAGTACATGAGCTTCCTTAATAAAAATAATATAGTACAAGAGCTTTCAAATGAATTTTACCTTACTTCAATAAAATACAAATATATACATATCTTTAAAATACATAAATGTCACCAACGAGTTATACCTCAAATGGTATAAGCGCTGGCCAACAAATTATTAAGGTCGTGGATTCAAATCCTCCCACAAGTGCTCCCCCTCCCCAATTATTAAAAGAAAAAAAAATACATAAATGTCATCTTAAATATTAATTTACCTCTTAAACTTATTCTTCTAAATCACTTAATATTAAAATTGATTTTCTTATTATCAATAGACTCTTTTAGTATGTTATTTTTTTTATCAATTAGATCACATTAATATATAAAGGGTTTTGTTGAGAGAAATAACACGCAATTTATTTTTAGTACAAATTAGTCTAAAATTAATTGGAAAAAATATTATAAATATTAAGTACAACAATTTTTTCTAAAAATCTAATAAACAGCTAAATTTAAAATTAGCAGCATTTATTTCTGAAAATATATGTCAACTAATATTTTTATAATACAAAAAAATCAGTTACAAATAATTATAAATTATTAATATATTATAAACTAATTATTTTTTATGTACAAATCATTTCAAGATTAAATAAAAAAGTTACTATCTGACTGTAATATTATTTAATAATTTTAAATTTTAAATTTATTAAACTTAATAAAATTTATATATCAAGTTGATTGGTGAAAAAATATCTATCAAAATAAGAAAAGTTTTATATTTAATTTTTAAAATACCTATTTGATGGAGTCCGCCTTCTGGATCTTTGATTAAACCTGCAAAACAATATAGATAGTCAATATGCCGGTAGTTGTCTGATTAACGTCCCAATACTTTAGTCATTTTAGGCTCAAGCAGCGTATTTCTGTATTAAATTCAGTTGTGTTTGTAGGCAAATCCCATATCTTTATATAGTGCATAATGAATAACTTTTATGAGTTGGAATAGGGAAGTTATTCCTATTTGGCAGCGTGTTTTTGAATAGGAAAATGATTCCTTATTCAATGAACATCCTATTTAGGAGTGTCTTTCTAAATAAATTTATCTTCTCGGATAAGAGTTTATTTTCAAGTAGGAAAGTGATTCTGTTTTATCCGGTTTTCAAATATTATTTTGTTTCCGTGTAATCAGGTCTTCCACGACATGCTTTGGACATGATTCCGGGTTTTACCAAATTCTTTGAGATTCGGTCTTTCTGAAAATTCAGGCGAATCCTCTTTTCAGTTTTTAGACATGGCGAGACGTTTAGGGCTCCGGTGTGTCGCCTTGGGTGAGTTCTTGGATTCACTTGGATAAGTGGATTCTGTATGACTCGGTCTCACAATATTTATGTTGGAATTCGGTTTTATCATTAATTACAAACTACATGTTGACTATTATATTTATAAAATATAAAAGACCAATTACAAATAATTATAAATTATTAATAGCCTATAAACTAATTACATTTTACGTACAAATCATTTCAAGATTAAACAAAAAAATTATACTATCTGCTTGTAATATTATTTAATATTTTAAAATTATTAAACTTAATGAGATTTATTAAAATTTATATATCAAGTTGATAGATAAAAAAAATATCTATCAAAATAAAAAAGTATTATATTTAATTTTTAATATACCTAATAATTATGATTTTTTATTAAATTTATAGAGTTATGTTTTTTGAATAGAAATTATTAGTATATTATTTTTAGTTTATTTACTGATGGAGTCTGCTTTATGATCCGGTTTGTAACCTGCAAAATAAGGTAGAAGCTAACCGGACAATTATGGTCCGATAAACTCTCCGATACTTAAGTCAGTTAAGGCTGAGCAGCGTTTTGAGTATATGAATATAATTGTGTTTTAGATATATTTCAAACTCTTTATATAGTATTTGAAAGAATAAATAGTAGACTTCGAATAGGAAAGTGATTTCTATTTAGTAGGGTTTAAGATCGAACAGGAAAGAGATTCCTTATTTAATAGAAAGTCTTTTTCAAGAATATCTTCATGAATGAGTTTATCTTCCCTATATGGAGTTCTTATCCAAATAAGGAAGATATTCCGTAGATTCAATTTTTGGGTGAATCCCTCAGCCGACGCACTTTTTTCTTAAATCTTGTTATTTATTTTTTGGTAAATGTTAGCTTTATTTGTGGCGAGTCGATTCATATTATGGCATTTTGTTTCACTTATTTATCAGGATTTTCATATTTCTCTTTTTTGACATGTGTGGATCATCCACTGTTAGTCTTTCTAGTTTTGAGACAGGTGTTTTATTTTTTCTATGTTAGGGGCAATTAAAAAAAAGTTTAAAGGTGGATTTTTTCTTTTAGTAATTAGGCTTGTCATTTCATATAAACTTATAAATAGTTTTATTATTTTCATAAAAAATTGATTTTTTAATAATCGAAACTACTATTACGTTTTATGATATTATATATTTATAATTAAATATATACTAATAAACAAACTAAATTAAATTATTTAAAATTACAAATTAAATACTAAATATTACTCCCTCCGTCCCAATATAGTTGTCCACTTTAGGAAATTTTTTGTCCCAAAAGTCTTGTCCACTTTCAAAAAGTCACAATTTTAAAACTCAATCTTCCTATTCTATCCTTATTTAAATTCCACTAATAAAATAAATTGAAAGTGGATCCTACATTAAATAAGGGTATAATAAGAAAAGTAGAGAATATTTTATAAAATTCATAATAATAATTATGTTATCTTAAAGGAAAATTGTATGAAATACTCCATTTTTAAAAATATTTGCAAAGATACTCCGTTTTTTGACAAATTATTTTTTTCGAAGAAATATTTTTTTACTCCGAATTTTTTTTTACTCTGAAAATTTTTGTAAAAATACTCCGTTTTTTTAACTGTTTAAAACTGTATTATAAACAGTTTCAAAGATGTCATTTTTAAAAAAAAAATTGAAACCTTTTAAAATTGTAATTGAAACAGTTTTTTTAAAACATTTTCAAATTATTTTTAAGAAACCGTTATAAACCGATTAGAAATTGTCTCTGAAACAATTTATAAAACAGTTTTAATTTTTTTTTGAAACCGTTTGAAACTCTATTATAAATTATATTTGATGTAAAACAGTTTCAAATTATTTTTTAAGAAACCGTTACAAACCGTTTGAAATCCAGTTAGAAACTGTCTTTGAAACGGTTTATGAAACGGTTTCAATTTTTTTTTTTTGAAACCGTTTGAAACTTTATTAGAAACTGTATTTGAAACGTTTTGTAAAATAGTTTGAAATTGTGTTTTTTGAAACTACTTGCAACTGTTTGAAACTGCAAAGTAAAAAAATAAATTGCGCGTAAAAAAATAAATATTTAATTTTTTTAGGCACGCTTGCAAACTTTCGGTTTTTGAGATAAATTTATAAATATTTATAATTTTTTCAGGTATTCTCTTAAACTTCTCTTTCTTAAACTGTGTGATAAAGGTAAAGTGGAAACGAAGATTCCTATGGAATAGAGACTATACTCTCCGTCCCCTCCTCATCCCCGCGGATGGAAAATGTTTTTCCCATCCCCATACCCATGAGAGTAGTTGGCGGTGATTCCCGTTCTCATTAGGAGCGGGTTTCCACGGGAACAATAAATCCTACCCCATTACTATTTCTAATTAATACAAAGGTAATTTTAAGAATTTTTACAATAAAAAGTGTATTTGTACGGTAACAAGTCAATGGACCTATCTTAAAAGAGAAAATTAGAGAAAACACTCTATTTTCTAAAATAATAGTAAATTATATCTCAGCAAGGAAAAGATGAAGAAAATACCTCACCTTTTTAGCACTTTTATTTTTTTACTCTAAAGCCTTTTTTTATTATGATAATACTTATTTCCTATTATTTTTTTACTCTAAGCATTTTTTTTTACTCTCACATGTGCATCTTCCTTTTTTCTCAGATTTTTTTCTCTCTCTTTCTCTTTCTTCTTCTTTTCCTCCATTTTTTTCTTCTCAATTTTCTTCTTCTTCTTCATTTATTTTTTTCTTCTTTATCACGCCGCCGCTGTTCCTTTCAACGATCCGCCGTTGCTTCGCCTTCGTTTCGTCTTCACTCCGCCGTTCTTCCACATTTTAGCGATTTTTTTTCTTAACTCGTGGTGATTATTACGATTTATTTAACTCTCAGATGTAAAAAAATTGTTCTTAAATTTATTTAGTTTAAGATCTGAAAATATGCATTAAAAATGATTTTATGATGAAAAAAATGATTTTCTGCAGAAAAAACGATTTTCGGCAGAAAACAGCGCCTGATTATCATATTGTTATCACTATGACGTTATCATATCAATATCATAACACTGCAGAGAAAAACGTTTTTTCTGTCAAGAAAAATGCTTGATTATCATTTCGGTATCATTAACGTTAGCATAACTGTATCATAACGTTATCATATTAATACCATAATATTATACGGTTATGATAATAATATGATAAGGTTATGATATAGTTATGATAAAGTACGTCATGATAATGTTATGATAATATTTTTTGATAATGTTATGATAAAGTATATTGTGATAATATTATGATAATAGTATGATAAGTTTATGATAAAAGTTACGATATAGTTATGATAAAGTACGTCATGATAATGTTATGATAATATTTTATGATACTGTTATGATAAAGTATATTTTGATAAGGTTATGATAATCGTATGATAAGGTTATGATATATAAAGTACGTCATGATAATATTTTATGATATTGTTATAATAAAGTATATTATGATATCGTTATGATAATCATATGATAATGTAATACTGTGATAATCATATGATAATGTGATACTGTGATTTTGTCTAATATTATCCAGCAGTATCATCACATTATCATATAGTAATCCGCTACATATGATACTGATAATGATATGATAATAAGATGACAATGCAATATGATACATTGATAATCACATGCTAAGGTGAAGCTGTATAATCATATGATAAGGTGATAATGTAATGATACTATTATAAAGCTGTAATCTAACTATGCATAAACTGCACAATATAAATTTATGCAAAAATTATCATAAGGTTGATAAAATTATAATAATATTATGATATAGTTATGATAATGATAATATTATGATAAAATAGGTAAAATAATTATGCATAATAAGGCTATTATAATATTATGATAAGGTTATGGAAAAAAAATAGTTTTTTGCAGATCATTTTTTTGTTGATTTTTATCTGAAACTAAAATAATTATTTTATAATTAGTTGTAGTTTGGAGAAAAACTATTTTTGATGTATATTTTTTTTAGGCAGAAGGTACAAAAAAACCCTCGACTTTTTCTCAAAAGTACAAATCAGCCCTTTTACTTTTTTTGGGCACAATTAAGCCCTCGTGTTTTTTAAATTGAACAATTAAACCCTTGTTGTTTTAAAATCGAATAAATAAACCCTTTTAGTTTACTTTTGGGACACTTACCCCCTCATATTTTCGGTAAATATTTTAAACATTAAAATTATTTTTGAATTTTTTTCCTATATGATTATGACAGACATGTCAGCCATTAACGAGTGTTTCTAATGATGCTGGATGAAAGGGGTTATTTGTTCTTTTTGAAAACAAAAAGGGCTTAATTATACCTCAAAAAAGTAAAAGGGCTGATTTGTACTTTTATGAAAACTACAAGGATTTTTTTGTACCTTCTGCCTTCTTTTTATTATTGTCTTTTTAGATTCAGATATGAAGGTTTGGGCTCTAGAAGGATTTGGTGTTCTGACATAAAAAAATGATTAATTTGTGAGATAAAAAATCAATAAATTCAAAATTGATTGTAAATTTTTAAAATCAATTTAGAAGGTTGAACATGATATTGATCGGAAAAAAATGAATGACAAGAAAAACAGGAAAAAAAGAAAATAGAAGAAAAGAAAAGATAAAAGAAAAGGAAGTAGAAAGATAAAGAGAAATAAAAAGAAAAAGAAAAAGACAAGGAAGGAGCGATACAGAGACAAAAGGGACAAAAGAAGAAAGAAATGTCAGATAATGTGTTTTACATATTGGAGTAGAATCACTAACTTTTAAACACGTAGAGTAATAACACAAAATTAAAAAAAACGTGATGTAATTGTTATAACTTTTCTGCGTTGATGTATATAATCCTATTTTTTTTATATGTTAGGTAAATTAGTAAATTTCTCATCTTAAAATACTTTACTAATTGGAGAAAATTACACCATATGACTCAATTTGTGTAAACTTTACGTTAGTGACTCAGAAAAATAAATTTTGCAAAAATCTCTCATTTTTTAAAATCCATTTTCATTGTATATCTCATTTTAATTTTATTCCTTTTCTAACCCTCACTCACTTAGAGGTTAAAATCAAAAGATAGGATTAGGAATGGTTGGTCGCTGGTCCGACCAACAGTGGTCGGACAGGCAGCGGCGGTGGTCGGAGGTCCGATCGGCGGTGTTTAGAGTATTCCATTCTCATCTGTCCTCCTAACTTTATGCACAGTTTTTTTAATTTGTGTAACACGCACTGCAGTCGCAATGATACAGTCTTCGTTGAACCTATGTCGTGCGCTGTTAAACTTTCATTAAAGACACGCTGGTTGTTCCGGCTGCCATTTTTCTTTTCTCTCTATAAATTCTGAAAATTGTTTATTTGTGAGCTATATGGGTTTCTGCTGTTATGTATTTATCATGTAATAATCTTTATATATAAGCAAGGATTTAGTAATATTTATGTGGTTCTTCCTTAATTATGTTATTTACCGACTGTTTTGATGGCTAGTTTCATAGTGTAATCTTTAAAAAATAATTGTCCACCTGTACCTGTTTGATGAGGACGAAGATGGAATCTTGGTAAAATCCTTTAACAAGTCCCTTAATTTTTATAACAGGTATATTTAAATTCTTAAAATAAATTTTAAGTTAGGACTTTTAAAATAAAATAAAATAAAATATATTATATATACCTTTTAACTAATGGAGTTCAAATACATCAACAAATATTTTAGTTATGTATTTTTATAATTTTAAAAAAATAAAAAAATACATATAAATAAAAAAATCATTACAATCATTCATTGTTTTTTTTAAAGCTAAATAGTTTTATTTTTAAAAAATTTAGTTAAATAATATGTCGTTTGCCTAAACGTTATATAAATATAGTTAAACGGTATATCAATTGGTCTAAAAGTTAAATAATATGTCGTTTGTCTAAGAGTTATAAAAAATAGTAAATTCAATGTAAATTCAAATAAACTAATTAATAAAGTGAATTTTTATATAAATTTAATGTAAATTTTCTAATATTCTTTCTAGTGATCGATGTGAATTTAATATAAATTTAATGTGAACTTGATGTAAACTCAGTGTCAATTTAATATAGACTAACTAAAATAAATACTTAGTAAACTGATTATATATTTAATAGTAATTTATTTTAATTAAATTAATTTATTCTAAACTTGTTATGTCAAAAATCTTATAGACTGAAAGTTAATTTAATGTAAACTCAAATTAAATTAATGTGGAATAGATTTTTTATAAACTTTTTATAATTTTAAATTTAATGTATTCTAATCATATTAATTTATTAATAATTTTCACTATCAAAACTACCTTATAAAGTGACAAATGAACTAACCGTAAACTGAAATTAAATAATCTAAGTTTTTATTAAAATGAAATCTAATAAACTCAATGTCAACTCAATATAAACTTAATGTCAACTCAATGTGAACTCAATATCAACCTGATATAAATCTTATGTGAACCTATATCAACTGAACTATCTTAATTGGATTTTCAATAAAATTTAATTGACATTTTATATTGAGAGAATTTTGAGATTTAGTTTAAGATACAAATTGAATATCTCTTTTAAGTGAAATGTATTCGACGGTTTATAAAACCAAAAATCAACCTGATGTGAACTGTATGTGAACCTGATGTTAACCTATATCAACTGAACTACCTTAATTCAATTTTTAATAAAATTTGTCTTACTGCTCTTTACAATCTTAACTGACATTTTATATTGAGAGAATTTTGAGATTTAGTTTAATATACAAATTGAATTATTTCGACGGTTAATAAAAACGAAAATCAACCTGATGTGAACCTTATGCGAACATATATCAACTGAACTACCTTAATTGAATTTTCAATAAAATTTATCTTGATGCTCTTTACAATCTTAACTGACATTTTATATTGGGCGAATTTTGAGATTTAGTTTAATATACAAATTGAATATCTCTTTTAAGTGAAATGTATTCGACGGTTTATAAAACCAAAAATCAACCTGATGTGAATCATATGTGAACCTGATGTTAACCTATATCAACTGAACTACCATAATTTAATTTTTAATAAAAAAATTCTTGCTGCTCTTTACAATTTTAACTGACAGTTTATATTGAGAGAATTTTGAGATTTAGATTGATATGCAAATTGAATATTTCTTTTTAAATGAAATGTATTTGACAGTCTATATAACCGAAAATCAACCTGATGTGAACCTAATATAAACCTATATCAACTTAACTATTTTAATTCAATTTTTAATAAAATTTATTTTGCTGCTTTTTATAATTTTAAATGACATTCTGTATTGAGAGGATTTTGAGATTTAGTGTAATATATAAATTGAATATTTTTTTTAACTGAAATGTATTTGAATTAAATTCTTAAGTGAATGTGATGATGCATGTAATACACGCAGCATACGTTTCACTTTTTTGTACAATTACAGAAACCACCATACCTAAAACCATACACAATTACACATGGTCATCGTCTTCATTTTGAAATTTTTGCTTCTCCTCCACAATACAAAATACAAACAACGACCCATTAGTGGTTCTTATTCTTTAACAATTATACCTTGATTAGTGACTACTGACTAGAAGTCCATGAATTAAACCCAATCTGAATCCCTGTTTATCACCGCCAATTATAATTAGTTTCTCCATGAATGACACAGTGGACAAGCTAATACTAGTGTTCTTGGAAAATAGAGACGACATAGATAATCTAATCAAAAAAATTCCAATACGTATCCAAAGTTATTAACTGGAAATCCTTCATCCACAAATCGCCCAAAGTTTCACATAATGAAAAGTAGCATCAGGGCTTAGACGGAAAGCTCTCAGATACGGAAAGCTCTCAGATCCGGCTAATAGTAGCTGAGTTATGAAAGGGGCAAAGTTGTCCTATTTTGGATATTGGGTGATTTTTGAAAACTTTTCAAATGTCTTGAGAGATTGTTGCAAAAAATAAAATGTTGAGGTATAAATATAACACAGTACCATTTTTGAGGGATTTTTGATTTTTACCCTACTAATTGATGGTGCTGGGCCTACTTCTCTTTATATTCTCTCATTTAATGGATGTTCAAGCTCAAAACCATTCCAACGTTCTCCTTCCAAACATGTCCATTTTCATCTTTTCTATTCATAAATTTTCAAATACCCTGATGTGGCTTATCCTATGATCTTTGTTTAATTTTTCATTTTTTTACATTGTATGTGGAGAAACGAGTAAGAAGTTCATGACTTCATTGCAGCAACAATCATCCCGAGGATTGTTTCTTGATCAATCCCATATCCTACTCATCCGCGCTAATGGAGAAGAAAATCAATTTACTGATTTAACAATATAAACATGGATTAAGGTAAAGACTGAAAAAGATAAAGATTACCAGCTGCAGGTTGGAATTGCAATAATAATCAAAAGCAAGAGATGTTGCTATACAGCAACAACATGAGGGCATATCCATGAATTTTTGTTTTCTTCTTATATGCAACCTCATCAGATAAAACACCTCTCAACTCCATAATCACCATCATCCACATTAGCCAATGTCAACGTCTCCACTGAAGCTGCACACGACGGATCATGCAGGCCGCCATTGCAAACAGACTAGGCACATAAGAGAATCTACCTAAGTTTGTACAGCTATAACTTCGACACAAAAACAAAACTAAGGTAATTTACCAATATAGCAAGAGGACACAAGTTGGGCAAAAACCATATTAACAATATCATCTACTGTCTTCATCATCATCACCACACTCAAAGTTATCATCATCTTCATAGTCGTCAAAAGTATCATTACCATCATCATCATCATCGATCCCACCTCCACGAGATGGAACTCCAACTTTGGACCTGCCATGCAGCCTTTCCTCAATTTCTGAAGACCTACTACTTCTGTCATCGTCTTCTTCTGATTCATTAGACGATGTTCCACTCTCCTCTTCATCTGGATACTCATTCCATGGATGATGCTCAGCTGAGAACCATCAAAGAGACAAAAGGCTTTTTAATGAACAGAAACTTGAGGAAAAAAAAACTAAAAAGAACGTATAAGTAATGGAATTCATGATACCATTTGAATCGTCGCTTTCATAATCTGATTCATCATCTGGCCCATCATAGAAATCTTCATCCTCCACTTGTACCCTGAACCAAAGTAATCACTTGTGAAAATCACCAATAATAACAAGTAAAAGGATGCAGCTAAACAGATACAAGAAATGCGATACTTACAATGGAAATGGGCATAAAGAATCACCATCGTCCATATCTATGTCATCCCTCGCAGTATAATAGTCATAAACATAATCATCGGCAGATGCTGTGCAAGAAACAAGAGACCATTAAGCAACATTCATGAATATGAACAGTTATACCACAGTCCTGATATCGTACAGAAAAGGCTAGGCGAGTAATTGAGTGTTTGGATATATGAACAAATGATTGTAGAAGTCAAACAGCATATCCTAGAAAGCAGCGCATTTTTTCATAGTGATAATATTATACATTACATTTCAGTCAATTTCTTTCTTGTTTTTATATGTTTGATGCATACTTGCACAAAACCTCTATACTTAAATCAGTCTCTATTATTTCGTAGTAAATTTGGTGAAAAATGTACCAACATACGAGGAATTATGCCTACCACATCCTACGACCATGGTGAAAGCTAAAATGAAAAGCTCAATGTGAGGCTAAGTTAGAAAGCCAAAGGTCACCACGCATTGTGCAAACCATGGTAAGCTCACCATGCCCATGGAGCCAAAGCGTGGCAAGGGGAGAAGACCTCTGTCCTCACCACACGCATGGTGTAAGCCGTGGAGAGGAGACGAATTGAGCAGACACGATGGCCTAACCGCTGCCATGGAGACGCACACGTGGAACTCAAGAAGGCCACGGTTTAGACCACGGCTATTGTCCATACCGTGGTGAAAAAAGAAAATGGAAAGATCATCATGACCTATAGGTGATAATGGTGGTAATTTATGCAGTAAAAGCGGTTCACTTGAGTAAAGTTACAAAGGGAAATAAACAGTTAAAAATTGATAAGAAAAATATGTAGAAGGATATCACATAAAACCTAGAGAGAGTAAAAGGACACTTGAAACTCTATATATGGACTGACAAGATTTTATTTGTCTTCAGTGAAATCCACCTTATTTTAGGTTGTTTTGAGTTCCATCCACTAAGAAAGAGATTTCAATCGATAGGCTTAGAATTAAAACTTGTTTACCTTGAGAAGGGGAATATGTTAATTTCGGTATTTGGCTAACACAAGGATAACGATTTCATTAGATTATTTACATTCATGCACGTGATCTTAAAGGGGTTCTCATATAAATGGATACGAGGAGTAAATTTTTGACAGAAACAAGAATGGAGGACTATATTGTTTGATTTTCAAACAAGGACGAGGAAAGTGTGAATTATGACATGTGGAGTGGCTCAGTGTAATTTACTCTAGATTATATAATAGAAGGAAAGTTAATACTAGTACGTACAATCATTGTGGATACGTATCGGATAATCATTATACTCGGTTTGAGATAAGTACATTTACCTAATCAATATTCCATAATATTGCAAAACGATAACAAACATTTTCGCATTATTGCAGACTTAATATTCTAGAAGTTTTATTTTCATTACTTTAGTCATTTAATTCTTGTTTGTTGTTCATTATAGGTTTTCATACTTTGTTTTGTATCGTTCTATTGCAGCTTAGTGTTTCATTCAATGTATGAGAAGTTCCGAGGCATTTTCAAGCAGACTCTAAGAATGAAAAGACTGTAAGGAAATTTAGGAAGCTTCGTATATGTAGCACGGATGAACAAGTAGATATCAAGAAGGGACTAGTTGGAGAGCACTATCAATCACCTACATAAAATCTAAAAGCATTTGAAAAATGTCATCTCTAAATTTGCTAGAAACAAACTTTTCATTTCTAGAATATGACAGCACAGCAAAATCGAAATTTAAATAGTTAGCCAATGATCGAATCGCGATTAACTTTAAGTAATACTTTTTAAGGTGATCAAAGAAGAAAAACAACCTGGCTTCGATATGTTTCCACTCATGTCAGACTCAATATCAGCAGCAGCACTTGGAATAAACTCTCTAAGTAGAGGAAGAAAACTAGAGAGAAGTTCCTGATCCTCCAAAGACATAACCCTGCAACAGAATCTTAAGATAATTTACAATTCTCAACAAATTTCTAAGAGAGATCAGTGGATACCATACATGATGACAACACTTACTCTTGCTCTTGCATCTCACTCGATTGTCCCTCGACATCAACACGGACAATATCATAAAAATGACACATGTCATGGAGTGCTTTATCTTGAGAAGCCTCTTTGTTTCCCCTACGACGTCTCCATATTTGTTCAAATCGAGCATTTTGAGCTGATACCTAATACATAGTGGGGAAAGTATGAAACAAAGTGCATATAATCACGAGAGACGAGACATTCAAGCAATCATGGTAATAAAAATACATATTTGTCTTCTCAAACAGAAAATATAGAGATGAATCAACTCAAATTATGTAGTAGATGGTTTGGACTTTCTCCGAAAATAAATAAGGTGGAGAAACATGAATGATGGCCTACCCCCCCTGCTCAAACTAGCCTGATAGCTTGATAACAAGATTATTATAGTGCTATATCTGCATGGGGAACCTGAAACCTGTCAAACCAACCAGAACTCTCTAGTCCTTCTCTTCAAGACTTGATATATCCCAGAATGAGATTGAGAGCTTCAATCATACAGAATTAAATATATAGTGAGTCTAAAGTAGCTAGACATCCCTCAACAAAGTATAGCTTACTTTGCTCATGAAAATGAAGTAACTCAAATTCTTAATGTCAGCCAACCTAAAAGCTTTATGCAAGAAAATTGCATCCCACAAACAAACATGTTCCATCCTGAAGCAAATATAATCAAGGTTTTCCATCTTGCAAATGATAATATTATGAAGATCAACAAACGGATCATGTAAAGTAAAACATGATTTGAATTATCAAAAGAGAAAAGGTTAACTAATGTTAGAAATGTCAAATTATACTTTACAACTATAAGAGTCTAGAGCTCTGATAGAACATAAGCGTAAACATGCAACTATTACTTTTCTCAATTTACCACAAAAGAATGAATAAAAATGACGTTTTTCATCTGCCTGAAACAATAATGCAACAGTATACTTAATCATCATTCATCATAAAAATACACAAGGATTGTGGTCTCAATAGACAACACTCAGAAAATCTCAAAGTTTAGCATGCATCTCATAGTCAATCTCAAGGAAAAGGATATGCAAATTTCAGCATTTCATGACCATGATGCAGACATATCTCACTACAACCATTCCTATTCTAGTAAAAGTTAAACAGATTGGCTACAGCCATGGCTTCAAATAAGATGGAAATACTAGCAGCTCAACAAGACGCTAAAAGATGATTATAAAAGGATTGAAACAAAAAAGAAATATAAGCTAAAAGAATCGTACGTATATGTACTATATATCAAGAATTGAAAAACCAGTAAGCAATCAAGAAGTACAGCATGTAAACCTAAAAGTGTAAGATTGAAAAAAGAAAACAAATCAATACCATTTAAACAAATGAAAAAATGATGACATTGTAATACTGTAATACTATAAATCTTTTACAAATTATGCAAAATTCAAGTAAGCTAACCTCTTTACTTTGTCTCGCCTTGGATAAAAGCTGCTCTTGTTTCTGCAGGCATTACAATTCGCACATTGGGTTACATGCACATTATCAAGCAAATTTTAGTGTGATCGAGTGGGAGAGAGGCATTGAACTCACACTATCCTTTTTTAAACTTGGCTTTCGTTCTTCGCCTTTCGGAATAACTTCAACAGCACTACTAGAACTCGGCTGTTAAAAAACAAGTATATCCGACACGAAAACAATTGTAAACTACCAATATGTAATAATGAATAGACAGCTTACAAATTAAACTTAGTTACCACAACAAATGACTGCAGCACATCAATAATGGCATCTGAGTTGCTAACTGTTTCAACATGCTGTACAAAAACTTTCTTAGTCTTCAACTCCTCCACTGCAACAACAATTCAGTAAATCAACCCTAAACCACAAACTTGCAGAAATTGAAATAAATAAATGAAAATGTTCGGCGGTCCGTCCGTACCTTTTGATTCAGCATCAGTAACGGAAAGCTTCTGAAAATCCAAAAGCGCGCGCTTCAATGGCCTTTCATTGATTTCTAGCCCTAGACAGCAATAAAAATTAAAACAAAACTCAAAAGATTTGAGCTAAAAACAGAGAAGTAAGTACTCACAGAAAGCGTCGAGGCGAGAGTGGTAGGACTTGCGCTTGACCCTTATAACTACAGGCTTCTCACTGGTTGAATTCAGAGCAGTTGACGAGCTTTCTCCCATGTCTGCCATGGAAAAACCCAGCCTAATTCTTAGTTCCGACCCGCACTTTTTAAAAATCAAAATGTATGGATAATTGATTCTGAAGATCACTGAACTTTCAAGTTTTTTCATATCAGTTACTGAACTATTTTCTTTTTCTTTTTGATCATTAAACTTTTATTTTTTTCATTTTGATATTTTCCGACGAAAAATGTTTAGGTGGCAGCCGGAATTAATCTTTTTTTACCTGAAAACTTACCATATATGCATAATTTGACCTACAAACTCATTTTTAAAGTGAAATTATGCATGTGTGATAAATTTTTAAAATAATACTAGCAAAATTCGGTTGCCACATGTCAATTTTCGGCTACCACCTAAGCATTTTTGGCCTGAATACCAAAATGAAAAAATAAAAATTTAATGATCAAAAAGAAAAAAAAAATAGTTCAATGACCGAAATGAAAAAACTCGAAAGTTCAGTGATGGTCAGGATCAATTATCCCAAAATTTATCTTACCAATGTTTTTCAAACCAGACCCGAGATAAAACCGGCTTTTCAAATAATTCGAATGATTCAACTAAATTAATTCAATTTTAATAATTATTAATTATTAAATTTTAAAATATAAGTAGTATGAAATATGAAATTCTAAATACAAATATGATACCATATTTAAATAAAAATGTTTATTGAATTTTGTTTTTTTGAAATTTAATTATAAATTATCAATATTTAAGAATATGTAAAATAAGGTTAAGTTCTCTCTACCTTAGGTTTTCTAGGGTAAGGGTTTTTCTCTTCCTTGTGAAGATTTGCTATCGGTTTCTCGATTCTGTTACGCCCTTTTCACGTGCGTCTATCTCTCCCTTCTCCGTGGAGTTGTTTGAGGTGTCTAGATGAGGAAGGTCTTGTTGAACATGCGCTCAGTTGCGATTAACTGAGGAGGAACATATTACTATTACTTTGGAGGATGTTGTTGACGATAATGTTGTTGAGAAAGTGAACTCAGCCGGTGGGTAAGCTTCTGACGCAAAAACCATACAACTTGAACCATATATGAAGAACGCTTTGGCGAGTGCTAGGAGGCTGTTAAAAGGTTTTAACATGAGGGATATTGGTGACAATTTGTTTGTGTGTTAGTTTGCTTCAAAGAACGATAAGTTAAGAATATTGAGGGAGGGTCCGTGGAATTTCGATGAACAACTTATTCTTCTCGAACCCATGTCCGGAAACATGCAACCCAATAACATGATTCTAAAACATTGTCCTGTATTGGTTAGAATCTACAATCTCCCGATGAGCTGTAGAGGTAAAGCTGCCCTGAGCAAAATTGGATCGAAGTTAGGTCGAGTTCTAAAGGTCGATGGTGAAAGTGGAGAATGCAACTGGTTCTGTAGAGTTAGGGTTTTGTTGGATGTCTCTAAACCTATGATTAGAGGTACGAAATTTATTAACCCACTTGGGGAGTAGTGTTGGATCCCGTTTAAGTACGAACTAATTCAAAACTTTTGCTATTGGTGTGGTATGATGGATCATCTCGTTGTTGACTGCGAAGAGAAACCTAAGGAGACTGAAGTTTTTGACTGGCCATACGGTCCAAGCTTACGGGCTACCCCGCGTAAACGGAGCTTGATGGGAAATAAGTCTAGAGTTCTCTTTAGACACAACAGGGTTGATGTGCATGAATCACCAGGGTTCACGTCGAATAATGGAGGTAGCTCATCTGGGGTGCAACGGGGTCTCAATCTCAATCAAAATTTGGAGAATGTAGGTGTTGAAAAGGACAGTGGTTTAGCGAACCTGAAAGAACATGTCAGTGGGCAGAATAATTTGAGGCCAATTGTAAGACTATCGGGTGCAGAAGTGGTACAACTGAACGGTCTTGTGGATGTTCATATACTTCAAGCTCAGTCCAACGATGTTAGTAAGAAAGGAGATAATATAGCAGCGGTTTTTGGACAGGTGAACAAGGAGAAGCAGCTGGGCAAAGAGGGTTCCTGGACCCGTAGCAAAACTAGCAAGAATGCTGTTCCTGGGGAGGGGAGTGGCTCTAAAAAGAAAAGTACTATGAAGAGATCCCGAAGTGAGGTTAATGGTGGTCTTCCTGATGACCTTTTCTCAAAGAAATTTACAGATGGGTTGATGGATCGGTTCGAAAATATTGAGATATCGGCGGAGACTGACGTTCAGTCTCGCCGGACGCAATGAAAATATTGAGTTGGAACCTTCGAGGATTGGGGAATCCTTGGACGGTTAGGGCGCTTAAATTATTTGTTAAAAATAATTCCCCATATATTTTCTTTCTTATGGAGACTAAGTTAGTTAATATTGAATTCAGTAGTATTGTTAGAATTTTTGATACTTTTTATTCTTTTATTGTTGATGCGGATGGTAGAAAGGGAGGTGTCGCTCTCTTTTGAAGGAAAAATATTGACGTTAGGATTGACAATTCATCGAACAATTACATTGGTTTTCTGGTGGATGATGTTAATGCTAACATTTTGTAGCAAGGAGTGGGTATCTATGGATGGCTGGAATCACAACATAAGTCTCGGACCTGTGAGCTGATTAAACAATTGCGAAGTGGCTCCTCCCAGGCTCAAGTTATATTCGGGGATTTTAATCTCCATTTATCTCTTAGTGAGAAGAAGGGGGGTAGAGGTAGTGATCAGAGGGAGATTGAGATGTTTAAGGAAGTAATAGATGAATGTGGAGTGGAAGACTTGGGCCATTCTGGCGGTACTTAGACGTGGTCTAATAGGAGAAATAATGATAACCTTATATAGATCAGGCTGGACAGATTCTTGGCCAATTTGTAGTGGCAGAATGCTTTTCCGGGTTGGCGAGTGTCGCATCTTTCTCGTTACAAATCGGACCATTGTCAAATTCTCTTAAATACAGCAGGTATGGATGCTTCTCTGAATGGTGTCAGGCGAGCTAGAGTGTTTCGTGTCGAGTAGGTATGGATGGGTTTTGAGCATTTCGACGAGGTTGTCTACTCAGCTTGGTAGGGGAATTTCAGTGTCGTCAGATATTATGGCTAGGGTTGAATCTTGTGGTGCTACCTTGAAATCATAGGCTTACTCCAACGTTGGCAACGTTCAAAAAAACGTTAAAAAGAAGCTTGTTGAACTGCTTCTTTTACAAAACAACCATGATCAGAGTTCTTCTTGTGGTTGAGTTGCGGAGGTTTCAGCTGAGCTTGATAATCTTCTTGCGCCGGAAGATATTTTATGGAAACAATGATCTCGGGCGAATTGGCTTCGCGAAGGCGATCGTAATACAAAATTTTTCCACAAGAAAGCATCCAATATGAAAAAAAACAACTTTATTCAGCATATCCGCGACGAGAATGGGTTGTGGAGGAATGGTACAGAAGTCAACCGGGTTATTGAAACATACTACAAAGCCCTCTTCACCTCGTCGTCCCCCATAAACCAGGATATGGTCATTGATTGTATTGATTCTTGTTTGAGTGCGGAGCAGTTCTCTGAGCTCCAAAAGCCTTACCGTGAAGAGGAAGTGGTAGCTGCGCTCAAACAAATGGGCTCTCTGAAGGCGCCAGGACCTGATGGTATGCATGTGCTTTTCTATGATTCTTATTGGCACATAGTGGGTCGAGATGTGGTTACCTGCGTCCTTGAGTTCTTGTCTTCGGGAGTGATGCCGAGTAGGGTTAATCATACCTTCTTAACATTGATACCTAAAACAGTTGCACCTGAAACCATGAAAGATCTCCGGGCCATTAGTCTGTGCAATGTCATTTATAAGCTTATGGCTAAAGTGATTGCCAACCTCAAAGCTGTGTTATCGGATTTGATTGATGAATCACAAAGCGCTTTTGTCCCGGGGAAATTAATTATAGATAATGTGATGATTGCCTTTGAACTGTTTCATTCCATGGCTAAGCGTTCTCAGGGAAAAGTGGGGACTGCAACGCTTAAACTGGACATGAATAAAGCTTATGACAAAGTATAGTGGAGCTTCATAGAGCAGGTTTTGGTTCGGATGGGTTTTTCTAATCACTTCATTAGGATTATCATGTCTTGTATATCGTCGGTTTCCTTTACTTTCCTCATAAACGGTTCACCTTTCAGCATCCTTCATCCTAAAACGGGACTTCGTCAGGGCGACCCACTATCTCCATATCTTTTCCTCCTCTGCTCGGAGGGCTTTTCTTCGCTTATTCGACGGGGTGTGAGAGATAAGGTTATTTCAAGTGGTAGAGTCTGTAGAGGAGGTCCCCACATTAGTCACCTTCGTTTTGCTGACGACAGTGTTCTGTTCATCAAAGCGACGATTTGGGAGGGACAGACCCTGAGAGGTATCATCAGTTCTTATGAACAAGCTTCCGGTTAGAGTGTTAATACGGAGTAATCCGAGATGTTCTTCAGCAAAGGAGTATCTCACGGAAATAGGGCTGCCTTGGAAGATTGCTTGGTTTTTCGGTAAGTCAATAGCTTCAAGAAGTATCTTGGAATGCCTACGTTAATTGGGCGGTCGAAGAAACCCATTTTGCGTTCCTTAAGGATAGGCTTCAGAAGCGAATTCTCGGATGGAAGGAGAGATTTTTGTCCAAGGCGGGTAAATAAGTTCTTATTAAATTGATAGCGCAATCTATCCCCACTTGTATCATGAGCGTCTTTTCCCTTCCGGTTTCTTTTTGCAAGGAAATGCAGCGTATTATATCAAAATTTTGGTGGAGTGGGACGGATGATCAAAAGAAGATTCATTGGATTAGTTGGAACTCATATGTAAACCGAAAAAAGATGGAAGACTGGGATTTCGGAACTTACACGCCTTCAATCTTGCAATGCTCGCAAAACAAGCCTAGAACCTTATCCATAACTTTCGGTCTCTCTGCGCTAGAGTCCTACAGGCCAAGTACTATCCAAACTGTGATTTTTTGCAGGCTACTAGGCGTCGAGGGTCGAGCTATATATGGAAAAGTATTATGGAGGGGAAGCGTATTCGCGATACTGGTTTGGCGTGGATGATAGGGAATGGTGCATGTATTAATGTTCTAAATAACCGATGGATTACTTCTACCTGCTACATGAAATCGATGGTCGTTTCAAACATCAGCGAGGATTGCAAAGTGAGTTACTTTTTATCCTCTAATGGTTGCTGGAACAACGAGAAGGTTTGGGAATGTTTCTCCCCGGCTGATATGGCCAATATTCTGAAAATTCTGATTAGTAGAACTCTCCCACCTGACAAGCTTTTCTGGTCAATGAATAAGAATGGTATCTTCTCGGTCAAGTCTGGGTATTATCAAGCGTGCAAGGTTTTTGGATAGAAGCTTGGCGTCCTTTTCAGCGAGTGATGGATAAAGGACCAGAACAAGGGACAAGACTCACTACAACGGCCCTGAATATGGACCCAGAGACTGATCTATTCAGGTCCCTGACCCAGTACGCAGCTATAACAGCTGAAGATATCAAGATAACACCGAAATCCCTTAAGATCAGGGATAGAGGCGAATCTCATAGAGATAACTGAGACAAATAGAGAAACAATCCTATTATGATACAAAGACTATGTAATATATATATAAACGAAGCCTAAGCCAGGTAACTCCCATATTCACTTCTCATCATTACTTTCACTGATACCTCACCAGAGACTGACTTAGGCATCGGAGGGTGTTCGAGCCAACACCGGCTCGAATCCTTCTAACCTGTTGATCTTAGCAGGTGGGAGCTCAGCGACAATAGTGACAAAGACGATCATCAAAACCATCATTTGGCGCCGTCTGTGGGAACGACATTCGTTTCTAATATAAGTTTTAATCTTGGTTTTGAAGACGGAATGGAGGGAAGAGAAGAACCACCACCGCCGGGAGTGGTCGTGACAACAACAGGCTTACCAGCAAGCAGTGGTCCGATCATCCCACCCCTGATACCCGAAGGAGGAATCAGAATTAACGTTCCGATCTCCAGTGGGACCATACCAGCAACCACGGGAGTCGCGTACGACATCACACCACCACCCATGATGAGAAACGTTCAGGGCATACACCCACTGAGGAACACAACCTCGCCGTGGGGATATTATACTCCACAATACCAGCCACCTATGACCTATCAGTAACAGGCAGGAGGATGGTATCCAGGTTACTATCCGTGGAGTCAACCTAACCAACCAGGGTATCCGCGACCCGTCCAGCCTATTCCTTTCCCGTCCCTGGACACAGAAGGGACAGTGACGTCAACGGCGCAGATACCCCCATACGTACCCCAGGGGGTGCCTATGCCACCCCTCTATCATGAGGCAGTAATGAAGAGCATCAATGACTTCCAGGACCACCTGATAGGACTAGCAAGAGATCAGGAGAAATTCGCAGAAAAGCAAAACCAGGGAGTTGACGTAGGAACCAGACGTGGAAAGGACCCCCCAGTCACCAAGGAAAAAGAAAGAGGAAACGCACCGAGAAGAGGACAATCGGAGCCCATACTACAAAAGGAGAAGGAGCAGCTAGACAAGGGACCAGGAGCAGTCCCGCTCCTGGGAGATAAGACGGCCCAGGAGAAGGTCGTAGAAGCAGCGGTGCGGAATAGCGGTCGAATTCATGTAATCGAAGACGACAAATCAAAAGGAACCAAGATGCCAGGGAAGCACAGCAAAGACGCAGAAAGCCATTCATCCAACAAGAGGAGGGGAGCGGACGAAAGGAGCAACATTGACGAGAAAATTAAGAGCGCCATGAAGAAATATCAGAAAGAAGGCAAGGGAGCAGAGGAAGAGCGAGGGGACGAAGATTCCCCACTCAACTCAGAGATACAGTCGGTAAGGTTCCCTTCGAGGTTTAAACTACCAACTTTTGAGCCTTTTGATGGAACAGGAGATCCGAAAAGCCACATCTCAAAGTTCAAGACGATCATGATGCTACAAGATGTGACTGATCCCATGCTCTGTAGAGTGTTCCCTGCGACGTTAAAAGCATCGGCGCAAAAATGGTACTCATGTCTTAAGGCAGGGTCAATAAGTTCCTTCTCCGACTTAGCATCGGCATTCAAAGCAAGGTTCAGAACAAATATCCCCATGCAGAAGAGTTCCAGCGACTTGAGGAAGTGCAAGCAAGGAGAGCAGGAGACCCTCAAAAATTTCGTAGAAAGATTCAACAAGGAAGCAGTGCAAATCGAAAACCTGAACCATGACACAGCCATCGAAGCAATGAAGATGGGAACAAAGTTTGAAGAACTCCGTGACAAGATCCTGATGAAAAAGCCAACCACCTTTCAAGACTTAATGCTGATCGCTCACAAATATGTGGAACTAGACGAATCCAGAAGAACCCTCACGAAACAACATGAGCACACCAAGCAGGATAGTTCCAGATATCGAGGGAAGAAGGAGGAAGAACGGCCACGGACTCAGCGATATGGCGCAGGGCACAGACCCTACGACTTCACCCCGTTGAATAAAGCCCCAGTATACATACTCAGCTGGATGAAACAGAATCG
The DNA here is from genome assembly GCF_937616625.2 of Mercurialis annua. Taxonomy (NCBI): domain Eukaryota; kingdom Viridiplantae; phylum Streptophyta; class Magnoliopsida; order Malpighiales; family Euphorbiaceae; genus Mercurialis; species Mercurialis annua. The sequence continues at coordinate 44,846,366 of NC_065571.1, forward strand.
AGTGATGTTCAACACACCCCGGAAGATGGACCCGGACATCCAGAGAGACAAGAGCAAATACTGTCGCTTCCATGAGGGCTATGGCCACGACACGGACAGATGTTGGGACCTCAAAAGAGAAATAGAGCAGCTAATCCAGTCTGGACTCTTGAAGAAGTTTGTCAACGACAGACCAGGAGACAAAAGAAAAGGGGAGTTTACAGAAAAGGAGGAACAAAACAAGAAGCAGAAAGAGGTCGCAGGCGTAGTAAACGTGATAGAAGGAGGAGAGCCCTACAGCAATAATCAAAAAAAGAAAAGAAACAGAAGAGGGTCGGCCACGGTGTTCGCAATTGAAAGAGAAGTAATCCCAGAGATATCGTTCGGACCAGAAGATGGACATCACGTGAAGGGACCACACAATGACGCGTTGGTGATAGAAGCCATAATCAGGAATCACCTAGTAAAACGGATACTGGTAGATGAAGGCAGTTCCGTGAACTTATTAACCTTGGAGGCATTCAAAGAGATGAAAGGCTCAACAACAGACCTGCGGAAGTCCTCAGTCCCACTAGTAGGCCTGGGAGGAGCACCAATACGTCCAGAAGGGACAGTAAGTTTATATGTAGAATTGGGAAATAGAAGTGAAGGGCCAGTCAAAAAGATGCATGCTCAGTTTAATGTAGTAGACCTTCCACTGGCCTACAACAGCATACTGGGCAGACCATTCTTGTACCAGACGGGAGCAGTAACTAGCATCAGGCTGCTAACCCTGAAAATGCCAACACCATCTGGGATAGTAGTGGTCAGAGGAGACCAGGAGATGGCCAAGGAATGCTGCTTGGTAACAACAAAGGAAGATGAGAGTTTGACTATTGAGGCGTTCCCAGGAGACGCAGTAGAAGAGGAGGAGTCACAAGGAGCAGAACCAGTAGGCGTCATGAAAGAGCTTCACCTAACTGAGACCAAGATGGTCAAAGTAGGCACAGAAGTACCAGAAAAGGTAGCACATGAAATAACAGAGATACTGAAAAAGAACGTGGAATCTTTCGCCACTGAACCAACGGAGATCGTGGGAATCAATCCCAAAGTAGCGTCGCACAAACTGAACGTGATCCCAGGCAGTGTACCCAAAGTCCAAAAGAAGAGGAGGTTCACTGAGGAGAGGCAGAAGATAATCGCAGACGAAGTAAACATTTTGGAGGCAGCAGATTTTATCCGCGAAGTTTTCTATCCTGAATGGGTGGCAAACGTCGTCTTAGTAAAGAAGGCAAACGGGAAGTACAGGATGTGTGTCGATTTCACAGACTTGAACAAGGCCTGCCCAAAGGACAGCTATCCGCTCCCCAACATAGACCAGTTAGTGGACTCAACAGCTTGTTATCTCCTATATAGCTTCGTAGACGCAGCGCAGGGGTATCATCAAATACCGATGGAGGAGAAGGATCAAGAGAAAACATCATTCGTCACAGACCGAGGGACATACTGTTACAAAGTCATGCCGTTTGGATTAAAGAACGCAGGAGCCACCTTTCAACGTCTGGTCAACTTCATGTTCCAAGACCAGCTGGGGAGGAATGTAGAAGCATACGTGGATGACATAATTGTGAAGAGCCTAACAGCAGAGGAACACGCCCAAGACTTAGAAGAAACCTTCAAAGTCCTGAACAAGTTCGGAATGAAACTCAACCCGGCAAAATGCGCTTTCGGTGTTAAAGCAGGAAAATTCCTAGGCTATCTGATCAGCCAACGAGGAATAGAAGCAAACCCAGAAAAGATCCAAGCAGTGATAGATATGAAGGCCCCCCAGAGTGTGAGGGACGTACAGAATTTGAATGGCAGAGTCACGGCACTGGGACGTTTCATTTCTTCCTCAGCCAAAAAATGCCTGCCGTTTTTCAAACAACTCCGGAACATGAAAAAATTCAAATGGGATGAGGACTGTCAAGTCGCATTCGAAGAATTAAAGGCATTCTTGACCAACCCGCCCCTACTGAGTAGGCCCGTAGCCGGGGAGAACCTGTACCTGTACTTATCGGTAGGGAGAGAGACCATCGCCTCAGTACTAGTACGGGAGGAAGAGGAGGAGCAGTGGCCGATATACTATATAAGCAGAACGCTAAAAGGGGCAGAGCTCAATTACCCAACCATAGACAAACTTGCACTTGCCGTCGTCATAACCACCAAAAAGCTCAAACCGTATTTCCAAGGACACACAGTCATAGTGCGCACAAACCAGCCTTTGAGGAAAGCATTGTACCGACCTGAGACTTCAGGACGATTGGTCAGTTGGTCGGTACAACTGGGAGAGCACGACATCAGGTACGAGCCAAGGACAACTTTGAAAGCCCAGGCACTCGCGGACTTCGTGGCAGAGATGACAGAGAAACCGTGTGACTCAGCAACCGAGGAGTTGACATGGAACCTATTCGTAGACGGAGCCTCCAGTGACCAAGGAGCAGGAGCAGGTGTAGTCCTATTAGGACCTCACAAAATCGCAATTGAGTATGCAGTACACCTAAGCTTCAAGGCTACCAACAATGTGGCAGGTACAAATATGTTTTATTCATTTCTCAGGCAAATATTTCTGCCATATGCTAACAATGTAGCAGAATATGAGGCCCTCTTAACAGGACTCAAAATCGCGATTGAAGTAAAGGCGGAAAAGCTAAAAATCCATAGTGATTCCCAACTAGTCACTAGCCAGGTGCTGGGACAATTCCAAACCAAGGACCAAAACATGGCGAAATACATGGCAAGAGCAAAGGAACAACTCAAGAAGATCGAAAAAAACGGAGGACAGTGGGAAATCATACCCATCCCCAGAGAAGAGAACACTAGAGCAGATGCAATAGCCAAGGCAGCCGCAGTGAAAAGCCAGCTATATGTATCACTCCAAATGAAGGAGGAGCGGTTAACACCAACGGTAGAGGAGCAGCAGGTGTTACCAGTCGCAGTCCTAGATCCATGGATGCAACCCATAGTGGCATATTTAGCGGACGGAGTCCTACCTGAAGGACGTACCGAAGCGGCTAAGCTAGTTCGAATTTCCTCCGTCTATTCACTAATAGAAGGAGCACTGTACCGGACCTCAGTCACACACCCATGGTCTAAATGCATATCACTAGAAGAAGGAAGCTACGTCCTTCGGGAAATCCATGAAGGAGAATGCGGAGCTCACGAGGGCGCAGTAACCTTATACAGAAAAGCAATGTTACAGGGATTTTATTGGCCCACGATGAAAAAAGACGCTGAAGAAATGGTCAAGAAGTGCGATAAATGCCAGAAATTTGGGTCGCTCATCAGAACCCCAGCCGCTCACCAGTCAACTATTGGAAGCCCTTGGCCCTTCATGATATGGGGAGTAGACATACTGGGACCCTTTGTCCCAGCGAGAGGACAAGTAAAGTTTATAGTAGTCGCAGTCGACCATTTCACCAAGTGGATAGAGGTACAACCCATGAGCACCATAACAAGTAAGAAAATCCAGAAGTGGTTATCAAACGAAGTCATGAGCAGGTATTTGGTATTTTTCATTTTTTCCTTTAAGTCAAAAGCAAAACAAAACCACACATTAACATGTCACAGGTTCGGCACTCCACATGCCCTAGTCACAGACAACGGGAAGCAATTCGACTGCGCCAGCTTCAGAGATTTTTGCGCTGAGCTAGGAATTCTCTTAAAATTCTCCTCAGTGGCACACCCGCAAACCAACGGACTAACAGAGGTCACCAACCGCACCATCCTTTCTGGAATAAAGAAGAGGCTAGGAGACTTAAAAGGGAGATGGGTTGATGAGCTTTATCACGTGGTCTGGGCCTATCGAACTACCCCCAGAAAAGCAACAGGGGAAACCCCATTTCGCCTCACGTATGGCACCGAAGCCGTTCTCCCAGTAGAACTGGGAATGCCAACCTTACGGGTCCAGGTCTTAGAAGAAGATCGCAACGAGGAGTCCCTAAGGCTTTGCCTGGACCTCCTCGAAGAGAGAAGACAGCAGGTAGCAATCCGAGCTGAGGCATATCGCAGACAGATGACCAAGTATCACAACGCCCGAGTCAAAGAAAGAAAATTCGAAGAAGGAGACTTAGTCCTGAAAAAGGGAGAAATTGGAAGAGGAGCCGCCGGAGTTGGAAAGTTAGAGGCCAACTGGGACGGTCCATATCGCGTAGTAGCAGTAGTCGGCAAGGGCGCATACAAAATAGCTCACCTAGATGGGACTCCATTACCTCGCACTTGGAATGTTGAAAATCTGAAGCTATACCTTCAGTAAAAGATGTAACCACCATTCATTAATAAAGTTACTTCTTTTCTTCTCACTTTATTTAAATTTATTCATTTATGTCAGCCATATGAGTATAACCAGTAGTATGACGAAGACACAGGACGCAGCCACACATGTATATATAAAAAAAAAGAAGAAGAAAAGAGAAAGAGAGGAACGCAATCGAAGTATATGACACAACAAGACGACTCTGCAACCAGTCGCCAACACTTGAAATACGAAAATACAAATTGTTCAGTTAACCAAAAGAAGGGAGTCTACTATAAAGACTCCCCAACTACGTACAAAAGCTACCTAACAAGTAGCAAGAAAAACGAAACAGCCAAACACACGGCCTATACATCTTCCTCTGGCAGGGTCGCTCCCTCCTTTGGACCAACCGCATCTCCTACGGGAAGCGAAATGTTAAATTGGTCCACGTCACCCAGCCCTTGGTCTGAGGCACTAACTTCAGCTTCGGGGGTCAGCTCAGTAGATGGCACAGTCACCTCAGTCCCAGCAAGAATTTCAGAGGAGGGCGTCGCGTCCTTCCTCTCAGCACCTTTGACATTCTCCTCGGATCCGATCGCATCAATAGCCCCATCATTAACTGCATCCGACGGAAGAATAGGAGAAACACTCCGCCCGGCTTTCTTCGCAGCCACCTTGGCCGCAACACGCTGACCCAGCGCGCGAAGATCAATGGACAGAAACTTACTTATATCATACTCCGGGTAATCTGCACGCACAATTTTAATGACGGTAGAGCAGAAATCAGTCAAACACCCACTTACATACACATTAGCATCTTGTTTGCTACTTCTCTGCTCCTGCAACAACTTGTCATAGGAGAGCCTCAATTCCACCAGAGCATTCTCACGATCAGAGACCTTTTTCTCCATAATCTTCAGGCGATCAGCAGCCGTCTGACTCAGCTTGGATAACCTGACCTTCTCCGCAGTCGCAGTAGCCCGGAGGGAAGCCATTTCCTTTTCATGCTTATAACTCAACGAAATCATCTCATCCCGGTGACGACGCATCAAAGCATTCCCTTGCAAAAGCTGACAGAACACGGTACAAATAAACAACTAACAGAGGAAAAGAAGAAAGAAAAGACAAAGAGGAGGAAATTATTTCAAACCTGAAGCAAAGCGATGTCAACCCGGTCGCAGGCATCACTTTCCGAAAGATCGGTCCAAGACTCCATATCCTGAGGGAATTGAACAAACTGCGAGAAAAGAGACGCAATACCAGGAGAGGTCACAGTCACATTATCCACGTTTCGCTCCAACCACTCCCTGGGACTGGGGCAAGCATCCAGGTTCGTTTTCAGTCGCTTGGCAGAGCCCTGTTTGGCTTTGTCACGGCCATCACGGCTCTTTTTCGCAGAAGGGGCTGCCAAGGTAGCATCCATGGATTTCTCCAACTTCACCACAGGCTTAGGAGGGAGAGAGGTAGACGCTGGAACAACACCAGTAATCACAGGGACATCTTCATCAAAGGACAATTTCAACGAATCCAGATAGTTTTCACCCATATCTGCAGTTGCAAAAAAAAAAAAAAAAAAAAAAACAAACGAATCAAAAGATGAATCAACATCAAGTAAAAGAAAACGAGACAAATTAAAGCATACCATGAGAGGCAGTCAGATCTACATAAGACCCAGTAGGAGAATTATGGCAAGATTGAGATAGGGTACCCTCACTCTCTAGAGGACCCTCAGTCACAGCACGAAGGGGCAACTCAAGATGAGGAAACTCTCGCAGAAGGTATTTATCTACTAAATCACAACAATCGTACATACAACTTTTGGCATCATCAACAAGAGAATCTACTACCTCCAACTCAGTAGCAGAAAGGGGAGAGAAAGCCAACGAGGCTGCATCATCAACCCACTCAGTAGGAAAATCAACAAAAGCTTCATCATGACTGACAACAAAGAATGACCGCTGCCAACGCTTAGTGATCTTAGGGAGACCTTCAACTACCCTCTTACCCCTATGAGCAACTAAACGAACGTAAAACTCATTGTTGCGCCGAGACACGAAGAACAGTTGGCTAAGGAGACCCAGAGAAGGGACTAAGCCTCGTTCGTGAGACAACTCAACGAAGCAACAAAGAGTCCTAATGGCGTTAGGGTGGATTTGAACTAGAGGAACTTGATAGTCTACAATAAAGGCTTTGATCAGAGGATCCAAAGGAAAACGCAAGCCGCAACGCAACTGTTCTTTATAAACGATAACCTTGCCGTCACCGACGAAGGTGTTAGCAGCAACTCGAGAACCGCAGACAGAAAGAGAATAGCTAAGAGGAATACCATACTCTTCACGGAATTCAGCCAAAATCTCTTTATCGACATTGGAGGTAAAAGTATCAAGAGAATTCCTATAATCTACAGTCGTACCAGATGAGGGAAGAGAGACAGAAGACCTAGTCCGAGGCATTGAATCAATTACACTACTAATAAAGCAGATGAAAGAGATTTACCTGATAAAAGGAGGAAGAAAACACCCAAAGATTGAAGGAAATGAAGCCGAAGCAAGAGCAGATCAGAGGAGGAAGAAGGAGCAGTTAAAAGAAAAAAAGGAAATTTGAAAAAAGCATTTAAAGAAGCAACTAGAGAACCGTTAAGCGGTTACCTGCGTGAAACGTGGCGACAGGCGGAAGTCCAGGGGATTTCAAATGATTACAAATTTTGAAATTTTAAAAATTAAACCAGCTCTATAAGCGCCCAAGTAAAAACAACGGGCTGGGCCTAGGTAATTTTTTCTAAAGCAAGCACGCTGAAAACCAAGCCCGACAAAGTAACGGCCCCAACCAGCAGTCGCACAAACAAGCATAAATACTTGGTCAAACTGTTTTTCGGGAGGGGCTAATGATGGATAAAGGACCAGAACAAGGGACAAGACTCACTACAACGGCCCTGAATATGGACCCAGAGACTGATCTATTCAGGTCCCTGACCCAGTACGCAGCTATAACAGCTGAAGATATCAAGATAACACCGAAATCCCTTAAGATCAGGGATAGAGGCGAATCTCAAAGAGATAACTGAGACAAATAGAGAAACAATCCTATTATGATACAAAGACTATGTAATATATATATAAACGAAGCCTAAGCCAGGTAACTCCCATATTCACTTCTCATCATTACTTTCACTGATACCTCACCAGAGACTGACTTAGGCATCGGAGGGTGTTCGAGCCAACACCGGCTCGAATCCTTCTAACCTGTTGATCTTAGCAGGTGGGAGCTCAGCGACAATAGTGACAAAGACGATCATCAAAACCATCAGCGAGCAACACGGACAATGGTCTCTGGTCTAGAATATGGCGATGCCCGGTTCAACCAAAGGTTCACCGTTTCCTTTTGAAGATTCTCCATAAGGTTCTCCCCTGCAACTTCAAGCTCTCCCAGCAGATCCCTGATTTCTCCACATTATGCCTGCGGTGTGGTAGTGAAGTTGAAACCCAGATGCACGCGTTGAAGGATTGTGAGGTCGTTAGAGGTTTGTGGTTACTATCCCCGCTGAGTTTACGCGTTACTAGCTTCCAATGCAACAATTTATCAGAATGGCTTGATCAGATGTTCAAGATGTTCAAGTCAGCGGAGCTACAAATCTTCATTATGAGTCTTTGGACAATTTGGACGGATCGAAATAACCTTATATTTGGCAACAAACGTCAGCTTCCGGACTTTCTTTTCAAGGGAGTAGTTCCCATGCAGGACGACCATTCAGCTTCCCACAGGATTTCCAGGTCACTCACGTCCACTTCTTCTCTGGAATGGGAACCTCCTCCTCCCAGTTCGTTTAAATTGAACACAGACGCAGCTGTCTCGGTGCAGCACCAGTTATCGGTGGCAAGTGCAGTAATTAGAGACGCGCCAGGTACTGTAGTGAAATGGGGAGTGAAGCTGCTTCATGGAGTTTCTGAAGCCAAGCAAGCTGAAGCCCAAGCAGTCCTCTTCGGTGTACAAATTGCAGCTGAGCTTCCAGTAGATCGTGTTTATTGCGAGTCGGATGCTGCAAATATCATTTACAGATTTGCTAACCCTAAGAGTGCTATTGACCCAATACACTTAATTATCGAAGACTGTTTGGCAATGACTGAAGGTTGTAAATTTCAGTTTAAGCACTTTCGAAGACAGTGTAACAATGTTGCACACGCTTTGGCTAAATGGGGTGTTTTTATTAATAAAGATTGTAATTCTGACGGGAATGTTCCTTTCCATGTCTATGAACTTGTTAAGTCATTTGCTTGATTAATAAAGTTCTCCTTTCTTTAAAAAAAAGCTAATTAGGTTGTTTCTGACAACTCAATTTTTTTATGTAGTAGACATCTCACCATAAATTTTGTGATTTTAGGTGCTGTCAAAGACAATAAATACTACTATATATAGTAGAATGCGAAATAATATGCATAAATAATATCAATCATAGAGATTGAACTGCGATATGAATTTTTGATCATAAACTCGTTTTGAAAGACTTCTAGCATCTCTCTAAAAAAAACTCTTTCCTCTTTTCATATATTTTTTATAACATCTATTTCGAAATTGATCTTTATTAAGTCTATAACTTCATGAAAATGATAATAACCTAAGAAAGGACATTTAACCTCACAAATAAGGACAAAACACCCACAAAGAAGGATAAGAGTTCCACGAGAGAGCGTTTAACCTCACTAGAAAAGACATTAGTAAATCCATAGTAAATATTTCAATAACAAATATTCCAAAACAATGAATATTTTAATGTTAAAATTGTGATCTTTAATCAGAGCAAAAATCAAAACAATAACTTCAATGACACCACCAAGAACCGATGAGTGAAACCTATAAGAAGAAAATGATACCCTTTTTGAGTGGGATAATCAATCTTGGAATTAGGATCCTAGAAAATCACACCAATACTCAAAAATTACCTACCACGATATATCTTCAGAAAAAAAAGTATCATGATATCAGAAAATAACAAACCATTTTTCAATTGTAGAGGCAATAAAAATATCAACTATCAAACTCTTCAAAAAAAATAGTATCACAAATCATTTAATTGACACAGCCAACACTTAAAACCAACACAATCTAGAAACCTGATAAGAATTATTCCTATAATTCTTGTGTATTTTGGCGATTATATCATGCAATTGTTGTTTGAATTGAGTGTTTTGTGTCTCATTTTGTTCATAATCATTTCAGGCACATTGTTGATATTTTTGAGAAGTATTGAACATTATCGATTCCATTGGTATCATAATTGAAGTATAGCTAAAAGTTGTGCAAAAATGTGAAGAAAATAGACGTCGAGAGCATAATTTAGTACTTATTATTTTGACCTATGTGCATTAATTGGTAATTTTGGAATACTAAGAGAATTCTAATGATTTTATGTTTCTCATAAAAAAATAAAGAAGACATCTTAAACTTTCCAAAAGAACAAAAAAAACTCATTTGGAGGTGCCTACATCGAGTTATGAATTTTTGGAGTTGGTGGTTTACAGTAGAAAAAATTGTTTTGAACGAGACACTCTTGTTTTGAACGGAACGTTTGAGAAGTTTAACCATTTTTTATTAAGCTTGTTTTGAAAGAAACATGATGCTTTTGTTTGAAACTAAGAAAAATAGTAGGTCGTCTCGAAAGAGATAACTTTATTCCGAACGAGACATGTGTGGCTCTGCATGCTTTATTTGAGAGAATCAGCGCGTTTTTGGCCTCCTTTTCAACCCCAAAATGTTCTATAGTAACTTTACAAAAGACAAGGATTACGATTGTAAACTATTCCAATTGTGGAAACACTATAAAAGGAACTTTCAAATTCAGAGTTGGGGCGGTGTTTTTACTTTTAATTTTCAGACCTTATTAGTTTTAGCTTGATCTTTAGTGTTCGAAGAACATCAACATCAACATGTGAAGATTGAATTTTAAATGAAGACCACGTAAATAATATCGAGAGATTCATTTGTTTGTATCTTAATTAAGTCTTCTTTTTTTGTTGTTGTTTTGATTATCATGCTTAACTAGGGTTATAATCACATATGGCACTTCAATTTAGACACTCCGCTAATCAAGATCCCTGAACTAAATTTTGGTCCACTAAACTCCCTAAACTTCACTTAATGATCACCTATGGCACTTCTGTTGGACCTGCCTTATTGAATTTGTTTGGCCCGACATGCATTAATATAATTGGACTTAATTACTTATGGGTGGTTAGGATTGTTTCCCCTGTGCTGTGTTATCAATGCTTAATATTTTTCAATTTTGTAGGCGAAAAATAACACGACTTCTTGCACATTCAGACACGGAAATGTCAACATCGAGTTTTTGAAATGGCAACAAAAACCTAAGTAATCTTTGGAAGAAAAAAAATGAATTTCAATACGAAAACCTCAAATTTACTTGGTGAATATATGATGTTATGCAAAGTTTGGTTCATATTCTGTTTTAAATCTAAAACAGAATTTGGTTTTTGGTCCTATCATATTAGAATGCTTACTGACCATGTTTTAAATAATGGTGAGTATTAAACTATTTAGTTTTTTTTCTATGAATATTAAACTATTTAGTTAACAGTTTCTATCATATTTTTTTAATCTCAAGTGCCACCTATTGCAATTAAGTTTTTTAATTTAACTCTCAAATAAAATTTATAAAATTATTTCAATTTCTATTTCAAGTTCAGAAAATGAATAAAGAAAAATGATTATTTTCAATCTCTCTTTGATCTAGCATTTTTGTGAAAGAACTATAGGTCATTACTTCAAGATTGTGTTGATAGCCAGAAAAATATCTAAAATAAATCAATTTGACTAAAAAGTGTTAATAACTATTAATAGGATTATGTATGGAGATATAACAAACCATAATATTGACAATTATGAACTATGCTCATTTTTCATTTTACATTCTAATAATCTCATATTACATTTATATTTTAAACATTTATTCTCTAGTTTTTCAAATTAATTTAAGTAAACTTATTTTGAATATTTTTATTTTCAAATTAATGCAGATATAAAGCATTATATGTCTAAAACTTTGAGAAGAGCCAAAACTTTGGGTTTATTAAGACATGCCAACAATTAATAGTAAGGCTTAACTACTTAAAAACCACCCACCTTGAATTTTTTTTCGTTTATACCCTGACCTAGAAAAAAATTCATTTATACCCTTACGTATGTGTTTATGTTTCACCTCTAGCCCGATGAAATAAATTAACCTCTTTTCATTCAAAAAAAAAGTTTAAAATAGTCCTTCATTTAGAGAAAAATTTATTTATAATTATATTTTAATTAGCTTAGGTTAAAAATGAAGAACTATTTTAAACTTTTTTCTTAATGAAAAGAGGTTAATTTACTGGCTCGGGGGTGAAATATAAATACATACGTCCGAGTATAAATGAATTTTTTCCTAAATCATGGTATAAACGAAAAAAAAGTTTAAGGGGAGTGATTTTTAAGTAATTCAGTCTAATAGTAATTACATGAAAGTCAGCTATTTGGGTATCATTATCAACAGAAATGACAATTTTGTAAAGCAGACATTTTTAGCATATTCATTTACTTCTCTAAGCTTTTGTAGTCACATGCTGCTTTAGTATTTGTATGCTTCTTCGAGTCCGAAACGTCCAAAAATATATAGGATCTGTTCATTTTATTTTGTTTTTAATTTTAATTTTGTGTATGTTTTTAGTCAAATTAGAAAGATCTAAAACCCAAAGCAGATATGTATTATGTATGCATGGCTCAAATCATCTTGTTCTACAACGATCCTAATTAAGTTGTTTTTCAGTACGAGATAAACCCTCATATAGGATCTTGTATTTTTACAATTTTATTTATTTTTCTTTAATTGTTTTTGTTTTTATATTAAATTTATTTTAAACTTGTAGGTCTTTTTTGGACGGAGAAGTGACGTGCATTACACTCATAAAAAACGCCCAGGTCAAATTTAAATGTCCATCTAACTCGACACGTCGGAAAATGGATTACATCATCAAACTTTGAGAGAGATCACATAAATAAAGATTTATAAATAGAGACGTTTAATTAATTAAATAAAAAAAAAATTGTTGTGTATCAATTGACTGACAAACTTTGAAGAAAAACTTGATAAACAGAAAATTAAAATACTCCCTCCGTCCCGTTTAAGAAATCTCATATTCCATTCTAGGATGTCTCATTTACAAAGTCTCATTACTATTTTTAGAATGTTTTTCATTAAATATTCTATTTTACCCTTATTTTAGTCATCGTAAAAGAATTCTTTGAAAAATTCCAATATTATTAATGATAGGGGGCAATACATGAAAAAACATAAAAAGATAAAAATATTAGATATTTTTTTAATCTGTGTAAAAGTAAATGAGACTTTTGAAGTGGAACGGAGAAAGTATAAGCCTTTTGATAGGTTTAGTATAAAATAAATATTGCCTTTTCTCTTATAGTGCGGATTTAAATATGGGCTACGTAAAGAAATAAATTTATTTTTTGCGTTTTTTTAATCTTTAATTTTGATTTTATATTTAAAAATCATTATCAATTATGACCAAATTAAGTTAGGCGTATATTGATTTTTACGTGATACAACCATTGAATAGAGGTGAATTAGAGTTGCTGACATGGAAAATCTGCTCGAGTAAAAAATCCGAACATTTATGACATCTTCAGCAAAACTTTTAATTCTTTCTAAAATTTTAAATTTTATTAAAATGATTTTTTAAAATTAAATTAAATCTCATATATTTTAGTCCATAAATCAATATAATATAAGTCTGATTACTTAAAAACCTCCCATCTTTTAACTTCTTTATATTTATACCCTGATTTAAAAAAAAAATCAATTACATTCTATTTCGAGTTTTCAGATTTTACCTCTACTCTAATTTAAAAAAATTGACAATTTAATTAATCTAAAGATGAAAATATTAAAACAATTAAATAGAAGGGTTATATTATATTTTTTCTATTTTAAAATACAAACAAATCCTCTAACTTTAAAAATGTTCAAATAAATCCTGAAAATTAATTATTTTTTAAAATTTTATTAAATAAATTAACAAATAAATAAATCTCGATCCACCACCGTACTCATCTGATTTACGAACCTGCCACCAAAACCCAATAAATTCTTTTGCAAAATAATTATTTTTTAATTTTTTTTCCGATTTTTAGGCGAGGACGAGGAAATCGTCCTCCATCACTGGAGCATCAGCTCCTCTTCTCAGGCGAGGAGGAGAATTTCCTCTTTCTCGTCTGAGAACCGGAAAAAAATCGAAAAAACATAAATCAATTTATTTTTTATAAAAAATATTTGTTTTATGTTTTTCAATTAAAAAATTATTGAATAAATTAAATAAAAAATTATTATTAATTGAATTTTTTGAAAAAGAAGGTGTTTTCATACTATTAATAACATTAACATTTAATTAGTATATGTTAAAAATGAAGTATTAATTTGAATTTTTAAATGAAAAGATGTAAATTTAACTCATTGGGTAGAGGTGAAATATAAAATTTCGAAATAGAGTATAATTGAAAATTTTCTTAAGTCATGGTATAGATATAAAAAAATTATAAGATGAGAGCTTTTAAAGTAATTAGGCGTATAATATATTACACATTATAATAGTTCTAATGTCTAATTGTTATTGACTTGATATGAAATTATTATTTTGAATTAATATACTTTTTACTTCTGACATTTTCATAAAGAAAAAATAAGAAATATTTAAAATATCAATTAATGGTTTTTTTTATCTTTTATTAGAACAGTCTAATATCACTATTTCATATATTTTTTAGACACCCTTTTGAATTGAGGGTTTTAAAATCTATGAATTTTATCAAAATTAATGGATTCTAAATCAATAGAATTTAAATTCATGGATTTTAAAATTACATCGTTTGGATTGAAAACAAAATCGATAAATTTTAAATAGAATTTTCCTTCCACTCCTATTTGGTTCAATAACTGCAATCCATAGATTTAATATATTTTGTCTATTTCTACCCTCAGTTGGATATTTAAACATTAATTAGACTATAGCAAAATACATTTTTTTATAATATATGATCAAAATTTATACTAAAAATTAAAATAATATTTTATGTTCTTTTTCTTCACAAAACATAACTATTGATAAATTTTAAAACATAGATTATTTGCTTATAATATAGCTATTGATTATATACAATACATATAAAAAGAAAATTACAAAATAATAATTGACCAAACTCTTGGCAGCAGAACAATATTTTTTTAGAGATGTTCGTATAAATAAAAAGGTAAAAAACGTGGTAAAGAAATAAATGATATAATTATGGTTAAAGATAATTTAGAAATATTAATTTTTTATTAGGGATAATTATGGAAAAAATAAATAGTATAACAATCCATCATTTATAAAAAAATAGTATCAAAACCCTAAAAAATGATGGATAATACAAAATGAGAGAATTTATAAATTCATAGATTCTATTATGAGTTACTGTAAAAAAAATCACAAACTTTACACGTTTTCTCATTTTAATCACGCAGTTTAAATTTTCTCATTTTCATACACGAACTACCACTTTTTTCCAAATTCATGCACAGTGCTGAGGTGGCACTCATTTATTGGTGTAAAATGACCTCCACCTCAGCGAATTACACCAATGGAGTCGTGACACCTCAGTACCGTGCATGAATTTGAGAAAAAGTGGTAGTTCGTGCATGAAAATGAGAAAATTTAAACTACGTGATTAAAATGAGAAAATGTGTAAAGTTGGTAAATTTTTATGACATCAGCCCTTAAATTTTTTTCTAAGCAAACGATAAATTTTATCCAAATTCATGGATAGTTTAGAATATCGTTAAGAATCCATCAATTCAAACGGTGCCTAAAGGTTGTTTTTGCCCTAAAAGATATTCTTTATTTCTCGTTTCTTCAATTTGTTTACTTCAATAAATGAATCCCCACATAGGTCTAAAGGTTTAGTAGTTCTCTTCTTTAATATATGCTTTTGTTCCTCCTACCTAACATCATACAAGCTTTTCATCAGTTTATGTCAAATAATCAATTCGCCAAAAGGTTTAAATGATATAAATGCCTATGTAATTTAAAGCGTCAAAAAATGCAATCTTAAAGTAAAATTGTTAAGAATAAAATTTTAAATCTTCCGATTATAAAAATTACCATATTATATCAAATCATTAATTTATTTAAACGCTATCTCTAACATTTCCTTTGCGTTTAAATTACAAACAAACATTTTGATCAATGGCCGATTCATAAATTTTATATAGTGTTAGTCTATATATACAAAAAGTTTATATTATAAAAATATATAAAAGAATTATTAAATACTATTAATATTATAAAATTACTTATTGTAATTGTTAACAAGTTTGATATTTTAAACTATTTGATAATTACACTGTTTTTGCACTATTAAATACATATTTTTTTAATATATACTATTAAATAATATTTTCCAATATAACTTTTAATTTTTGGTCTTTTTTCATCATCAGCCGAAGGAAAATTCAAGTCATTTTTTTTTATTGAAAAGTTTATATTTTTATAATATTGTTAAAATTATCTTTATGAATAGAGTTTATTTACGTGTCGAATCATATAACTAAGAAGCTTATAAATTATTAAAATTAAATGTAGATGTATCTTCCGACAAAGCACTTTACTCGCTTTTTTTTCTTCTATAGTATTACAAAATGATTCACAAATGTATATATAATTGGTCAGCATGATAATTTTTCCCTTAAGTTTATATAAGATTAATTTATTAATTATCTATTAGTATTACTGTAAGATGTTTAGAATTCTTGTTGAAAAATTTGGTTTCTAAAGAAGCCACATTTAGAGGTGGCATGCTATTTTATCTCTCTTTTCCATCCACATTTACTAACTTAAAAACATCCTTAATTTGCCAACCATTTTGTGGAGCAACAGTTAGGAGAGCCCACCCTAGCTCCCCTTATTTGTTTTGATTTGAATTGCGTCCTTCACTAACCATTACACATTAATACTAATACACATTAATGCTTACACAACATATCAACAAATTTCTCTTTCACTTCATTGCTATAGTAAAATGATAGTGGTGCATGAAACACCACATGTCATCGCATACAGCCACATTATTATATATGTAACTGTTATATAAATTTGAGTTATGATAGTAACAAATTATTGTTGAACGTATTAATAACATTATATTAAATTTATTGATGTGCAACATAATTTAGTAGGCAAGCCAGATATTCATATATATATATATGTATCTTGTGGTCATGAGTTCCAATCTCAACTTCTGCGGCTCCTAATACGGCTGATTTAAGTAAATGTTGAAAAATATGTAATTGTTTTTCGTTATACATTTTATTTTTTTTAATATTATAGTTGTTGGTCCAGAAGGAGCACAATATATGAAAAAATACATTCATGAGATTCAGTATCATATAACCGTGACATAATTGATAGTATGTTTTACACCGATTGTGCAGATCCACAGAACGTCTTAAAGAGAGCAATATTATCTGCGACTTAAAAGCTATCGGTATACATTTTATTTAATCACTATACTTCAACATTAATTATAAAAAATATTTGAGAATAGATTTAGGTCATATAAAATTTAATCAAAATATTAAAATAAATATTTAAATATTGGTAAAATATTCATATCTACGCATAAATGTAGGTTGTTTGTCAAATATACCATACTTTTAAAATTATCATATTTATTATTAATTTTTGATTTTTGTCAAATAAGTCCACAATTTATATATTTGGATTTGTTGTGGCGTGATTTTATATGATTAGATGTATAAAATTAATCTTGACGTATATAAACTACGCTCATATAAATCGATTGAGGATTCGGCGGATGTCGAAAAGATAATAGTACATATGATCAATTTTAAAAAATGGTATATTTGATAAAAAAAAAAGTTTAAAATTGTGGGCGGATATGAACATTGTTTCTTAAATATTTAACCCCTTAACATTATAATGCATTACAATATTCACATTTAAACGACGAATTGGATCGGACTTGTACTCTCAAATAATTTTTATGGATATGTTAATATAAATAATTAATTGTGAATGAGTTAGAAGGTAAGAAATCACATAAAAATTGAATCTAAATGCAACATATCCAATATAACTATAAATAATTATTACTATGAATTGGCCTATTTTTCATAAAGAGAGGACGGCGCTTGTGGAAAAAAAATAACTCACGATCTAATAGTTTACTAAGACGTTTACACTATTTGGAGTATAACTCATTGGTCTCTAATAGTTACAAACATTATATTCATTCATAAAAACAGAAGAAACTCACTACTTTATAGCTACTCCATTCTCTCTTGCAAAAAATTTCCACTTAAAATTTTATCATTTCTAATTCAACCTGAGTAAAAAAACTGTGTATTATCTCGCCATGCCACCTTCTTCCAGCACTACCAGTGCTCGTCAATGGCTAAGCCTCGTAGGTATCATATGGCTTCAGTCCGTAAACGGAACAAACACCAACTTCCCCGCTTACTCATCCCAGCTCAAACACCTCCTCTCCATTTCTCAGCTACAGCTTAACAATCTCGCTTTCGCCTCCGACGCCGGAAAGTTATTCGGTTTCATTTCAGGCATTGCCTCGTTTTATCTCCCGCTATGGCTCGTCCTCTTGATCGGCGCAACGCTCGGTTTGATCGGTTACGGAGTGCAATATCTTTTCTTAACAAGCTATATCTCATTTCTTTCATATCCCCATATTTTCTTGCTCACAGTTCTCGCCGGAAATAGTATTTGTTGGATCAACACAGTCTGTTACGTAGTTACGATCCGTAACTTTGAGTCCGATCGTCAAGTTGCTGTGGGATTAACCACGAGTTATCAAGGATTAAGTGCTAAAATATATACAGTCGTCGTTAATGCATTAATATTTTTGTTCCCGCCTAAAAGTTCAGCTAAAACGTATCTTCTTCTTAACTCTATATTACCTCTACTAGTATCAGCAATGGCCGTACCAATAGTTAGAGAATTCGATATCATTGAAGATCGAACAGTCATGAAATTTGGATTCTTGGCGATGTTTGTGATAACTATAGGAACCGGGGTTTACGCAGTTTTAAGTAGCTTGCGAGCGAGTTGGTTTTCGCCTACGGGGAATGCTATAGGGGTTATGTTGTTCTTATTATCACCGCTTATGATCCCGTTCGCGGTGAGGATCAGAGGGTGGATCGTGGCGAAATGGGTGATGAACAGAGAGGCGAAGGTTTATGATTTTACTGCGGAGGAGAAGATGGAGAGTAGTGTGGAGGTTGATAAAAAGGATGGTGAAAAAGAGGTTAATTTTGGGGTGGTGAAGGAGGAGATTGGAGTGAAAATAATGGTGAGGAGGGTTGATTTTTGGTTGTATTTTGGTGTGTATTTATGTGGGGCGACGGTTGGTTTTGTGTATTTAAATAATTTGGGACAAATTGCGGAATCTAGAGGTTGTTTAGGGACTTCTTCTCTTGTTTCTTTGTCTTCCTCGTTTGGTTTCTTTGGTCGTCTCTTGCCTTCTCTTTTGGACTACTTTTTCTCAAGGTATTTACTTGAATCTAGTCTTATGAACCATTACCATGTGATGTGTGACGATAATTTTACGTGACGAACTAAATTTACGTAAAAACGCACTTCACATTTTGAAAAATTATAGAATCCAATGAATATATTATATATATAACAGATTAGCTTAAAACTCTTAAATATGATAGATTACATTCGAATCTACATATAGTTGTATCTACATTAATTTCACATACATAAGTATATATTCATACATTTCTTTTTAAATAAATTTTCATTTTTATAGTTAGGAAACAATTGGGTTTATAAGTAATTAGGATAAAATTGGGTTATTCTGGTTGCTAAACTTGTTTATTTTGTACAACTTTTATTTTTAAATGACGTAAAAATAAAAATTATTATTGTTAATTGATTATAATTATTATGTGTGAGTTAATTGACTCTGATACATAAGTTTACGGACCAAGATGATCCTCTACTCCCTTTTGCTCATTTTTATTTTAGAAAGAATAAATGTTGTGTGGATTTATAGCAATATAAATACATTTTTTTCCCTTTTTACAATATAAAACAATGAGTTAAGAAAATAATTGGTTGGAACATTTCAGGAGGAAGCATTTAATTTCAAGACCAGGATGTATAGCAGCATTGATGGGACCAATGTCACTAAGTTTCATGCTACTTCTCAACAAATCAAATATGTGTCTGTACATGAGCACAGCAATAATAGGAGTATGCACAGGAGCCATTACTTCTATTTCAGTATCAACAACCACTGACTTATTTGGCACCAAACATTTCAGCATAAACCATAATGTTTTGGTGGCTAATATTCCAATAGGCTCCTTCATATTTGGCTCTTTGGCTGCTATTCTTTATCATAATCAAGGCAATGGAGATGATGGCAAATGCATTGGTGCTCAATGTTACAAAAATACATTCATCATCTGGGCTTCACTTTGTTTTTTTGGGACTTTTCTTTCTTTAATTCTTTATGCTCGTACTAGGAAATTCTACTCTCAAAAATCTTAGTTTTACATAGAAAAAACAATTTATACAGATGTTTATATTAATATATATAGTTCATTAACCATGTCAATGACTCAATAATTAAGATGTAAAAATTAGGTAATATTTTTTTTAATTGGCTGCCACCAGATCAGTAATGAAGAATTATATTAATGTTCAAAAGCAGAGTTTATATTGTAAGTGATACACGCCAAATAAGATTAGCAACATTCTCCATAATCACAATTATCTCAAAACTAAATAATGCGCGTTGAATGAGCGCATGAGCAGTTGTATTACATTCTCTATGAGTAAAAACAAAACTAACACTAAAAAGACGGGAAATTATATTGAGAATATCATAAATAATTAAGTTTTGGCGAGTTTACGTTGGAAGTTCCGGTTCGAAGCATCTCTGAAGAAACAGAACAATCCAATGCAATGTACATACTGTAATAGATAGCAAGAGTTTTAGGTCTCAATAGAGCGAAAACGGATCAATAAACAAGATTCATGTCGTGTCTCATTTTAGCGAAAACGGATCAATAAGCAAGACTCGTTAGTTTAACTAATCATCTTAGTCACTTTTTGGCCAAATTCGTTCATTTAGACATTCGAAATTGCATTTTAATATTTTTAATTAGTATATTTAATGTTATTAGTATTTTTTTGTTAGAGTTTTCTTTTTAATATAAAATTAGAATTTTAATATTTTTCTATAAATATGTATAACTTAAATTTTATAGAGGCAGCTGTTGAATTGTTGATTAAATAAAAATTGTTAGAGGAATTGAGTTTCGAACAATAATTTCCAATGCTGCTTCTTCACTTACATCAGTTTCTGACACCAGAACGGAGTTCAACTTCACCATGTGCGCTATAAGGGCACTCCAGGTCGACCGCAGAAATGCCTCAAACCAACCGATTCAAAATTTGGTCTGCATTCAAACATGTATTTTTACATGCCTACTCAAATTTTGATTTAATATATTTAAAATACTAAACCTTTATGTTTTGTACGGTTAATTCTAATTAAATTTTTCTAAAATCACTTCATTTAGCCTGTTTCAAAAGTTTGTGTGTCAACAATTATAAAAATAATCAGATTCTTTATCGACGTGATAGCCATTTGAAGGTGCTCAATTTGACAAAAAATGTCTGATTATTTTTAAAATTACTATAATTGACACATAAACTCCCGAAACGGGTTAAATGATTGATTTTAAAAAATTTGGTTATAATTGATCTCAAAAACAAATGTTTGATATTTTTAATATATTAAATCTTAAATTTTATATAGATTATAAGAAATTCAACCGAACCGACTTAAATTAAATTTTTGAGCAAAGTTTAGATAATTAATATTAAAAATTCAACAGAATTCAAATTGCGTTTTGATTTATATGCAAAAGATTCGGGTTTAATAAACATCATTATTTAACAATAGTTGAATTCTTGTAAGAGGGACCTTAAATGACCCATCAAAATAAGAGATTTCAGATTAAAGGATCATAACATTTAGAACTTCATAAGAAGATAAACACCAAACTAAATAGGCCTAATGGTAAAAAAAACTCAAACCTTTGCAACTTGTTGCAATTATATCCAGACTTTTTAATTTTTGCAATAATATCCAAATTGTATTTTTTAGTTGTAATAATATCCAAATTGCATTTTTTGTAGCAATAATAGTCAAATTGATGGTTAAACTTGTTGTTTTCAATTAAGATATTAGGCTATTATTATGTTTTAATGTATAATAATATAGTAAAAATCCCAAAAAAATGGCAAAAAACTCAAAAAAATTCACATAAAAAGTGCAATTTGGATATTATTGCAACAAAATAATACAATTTGGATATTATTGCAAAAATTAAAAGATTTGGATATAATTGCAACAAATTGTAAAGGTTTGGGTTTTTTTTATCATTAATCCAACTAAATAAGTAACTTGTAAACACAAGTCTAGAATTACAGGAAAAAGTGTGAGAAAATCTGAAATAATGATTTTTAAAAAAGAATTAATTGGCAATGTGACAAATGAGGAAGTAGGATAAACGTAAGAAGCAATAACTCTTCTCTTTATTTACTTATTTCCAATGATGCAATACTGATCATTACATGACCTCATGCTTAAACAAAAACAAACAAAATTATAGATTTGGCATATTTTCCAATTAATTAAGTTAGTTGTACTAGAAGAAATCTTAGTTTTAGAAGCTAAAACTGAATTGCACATTGCAATTTAATGTTGTGTTATTCATTTACTTTTTCATGTGCTCAACTGCTTATGTTGTCAAATTTTATTCTGCTTAAATGACCCATCCAATTTTGGGCAAGGACTTTGAAGTCCTCATGAATATTTCAAGGGCTTTTTATATAAAATACCGGAATTAGGCTAGACTTTACTTTTATACCTGTCATCTCATTTTTTTACTTTTTCCACCATCTTATTTTATAAACATAACCTAACATCTTATAATTATATCTTTTATACGATCTTTCCTCTTGTCTCTCAAATTAACAGTTATTTCCTCCATATTCTTCCATCCCCTGCTCTTTATTCTTTTTCATGGTCGCCGCCTTTCATCAAGTTTCAGCGCCGCTCCGCCGTCTTTATTCTCGCTGCGCCGCCGCTGTTTTCCTGTTTCTGTGTTTTCTTTTTCAGATCTGAATCAGAGTTTTTGTCGGAATGAAGAATAAATATCGGAAGTTTTTAACGACTTTAAAAGTTTTTTAAAAGGCATATGATCAGATTTCGAGGTAAAATGATTCATCGTTTTTCTTCTTCTTCTTCTTTACTTTCAGATCTAGAATTTTTTTTGTTAACTGTTTTTAAGTAACAGTAATTTTTTATTAAACATGTGTAAATATTATCTTTAAGGAATGCAACACTAATTTTCATGTACATAAAATAATTTTATGGAATGAAAATCTGTTATTTCTATAGTTTTACTGTGTTTGGATGTTTTTCTGCGTTTTTTATTCTGCAACACGATTTATTGATGATGGTTAGTTGATGAATTATTATAATGTTTCAGTGTTGTTGATTTTATGTTGATTTTATGTTGATATTTTATTGATTTTAACATTGACAAATAAAATAATGATGTCCGTGAAAGAAACTAAAAAAATAAAAATTTAAGTGAGACTAGATAATGATATGTTAGCATTGAGAAATAAGACAAATAAAGATGTTGAATTATTGTAATGTTACAGTATTGATATTGTATTCATATTAACAAGTTATCAACATAATGTCAACATGATATCAACAATTAATATTAATTTAGTCAGATGTTTGTAAAATGAGAACATTGATTGATTTAAGTCAAAAACAATGAACATATTATCAAAAACATGTCAATAGCTCATTAATACAGCAATTTAAGACTAACTTTATTTATTTTTTCAATGATTGAAAAATCAACATGTTATCAACAGTATATCAACAATATGTCAACATAAAATTGAAAATCTAAAAGAGTTGAAATACTTATCAACATAATGTCAACAATAAATCAACAACGAATCAACATAAAGAATAAAATATTTTTTTTTGAAAACTGTGACAATCAATAAAATATCAACAAGAAATTAACAACATGTCAACATGATAATTCTAACATATCATTATTTAGTCTCAGTTAAATTTTATTTTATTTAGTTTATTTCACGGACAAAGTTATATAATTTGCCAATGTTTTTTTTTTAAAATGAAATCTTCCAAAGTTAAAATCAAGGTAATATCAATTGATTATCAACACAAAATCAATATAAAATCAACAACACTGTAACATTATAATAATTCAGCAATCAACCATCATCAACAAATCGAGCTACAGAATAAAAAACCACAGAAATACAACCAAACAACAAAAATGCAGAAATAATAAAAAATTATTTCATATAACCATAAATTTATTTTACATAACATGAAATTAGCATTATATTCTTTAAATATAATCTTTATACATGTTTAATGGTGAAAAAACAGTAAAAAATATTGTAGATCCGAAAATCAAGAAGAAGAAGAAGAAGAAGAATGAATAAACTGCAGATGTGAAATCAACTAGATGACGACGACGAGCAGAGGAGATGATAGTGTTAGCGAAGATGACGACGGAGACGATGATAAGAACGATGAGCCGTTGATCGTGAAATTGAGCGCTTGTGAATGAGGAGAGAGAATGAGAGCTGAGAGAAGGGGAGAGAGAAAATAATGAAATTGTGATTTTTTATCTTATTAGGTATCTTATATAGGAACCGTATAAAAGTAATAATTTGTAGCGTGTACAGTAGTTTTAATATGTCAAAATAGACACTGTATAAAAGTAATATATTAGGAAAAGTATGTTTTTTGTGTAAAAAGCCCATATTTCAACCCATCAACCATCAAATCCTCTAAAATTCAAATTTGGGTGAAATCCTCATGAATAGTTCAATCTATCAACCATCGAATCCTCTAAAATTTAAATGTGGATTAGTTAGAGAAAAAATATTTTAGGGTTTCTTTGGTTCTGTTATTATTGGTAGTCGATAGTTGATAACTGACATATAATATGGATTGATCATATTTGATCAATTGTTGCTGTTAATATATTAAATTATCAAAATGGTTACATTTATTTTTTAGGCCTAATTACTTAAAAATCACTCACCTTGTAACTTTTTTTCGTTTATAACATGACCTAAAAAAAATTTTAATTGTACCATATTTTCAATTTTTATATTTCATCTCTACCCTAATGAATTGAATTGATCTATTTTTCTTTAAAAAAGAGTTTAAAATAGTCTTTCATTTGTATTTTTTTCATATAAAAAAAGTATGATATAATCCTTCTATTTAATTGTTTTAATATTTTCATCCTTACATTAATTAAATTGTCAAAAAATTTAATTTGGGGTACAGATGAAACATAAAAATCATAAATAAGGTATAATTGAAAATTTTCCTAGGTCACGGTATAAATGAAAAAAAGTTAAAATGTGGGTGATTTTTAAGTAATTAGGCCTATTGTTTAAATATTTAATATTTTTCAAACTATAAATAAACATAGAAAAATAACTAAAGTTGATTTTATAAAGAAAGAAGTTTAATTTAACATTTGTATCATAAAAAAGTTTAATATTTTTTTATTAATTTAGAAAATTAATTCATTATCATTACTATATTATTATAATCTTATTTTATATAGTTTATAATCATTAGATCATTTAAAAAGTAACTTGAATAATTGTATATGTTGTAAAAATAATTTGTTTAGCATGGCAGATTTGTCTAAATGATAAACAAAGTTCAAATAGCTATCAACTTCGTGAAAAAAACTTCAAAATGAAGCTTTTCATAAAATAGCTGTTTGGTTTCTAAAAAATTGTCAATTGTTACAAATTTATCAAGCTTTAAAAAACAACAACTAAAAATTACCTTAGAAACCCGAATAAAACACCCACTTACATCTAATATTTATATATCAATACATGTTATTTCAGTTAAAATAGAGATATTTTATATGAATTAAAAAATAATTAAAATTCATGAACTATATATAATATGGTATGATAATATACAAATGTTAAAAAACAACTAAATTTGAGTTGCCTCTTTTTCATATTTGTTGATAATACAATTAACGATAATATAATTAATGTTAAAAAAAACTAAATTTGAGTTGCCTCTTTTTCATATTGGTTGATAATAAAATTAATGAAAATATAATTAATGTTAAAAAATAACTAAATTTGAGTTGCCCCTTTTTCATATTGTTTGATAAAAAGCGTATCATCATAGTCGTCGTCATCATCAGTGATTTCACTGACGTCGTGAATGAAATAATGTTCATGTTCTACCTCTGTAGACCCATAATCTGTCTCACTAGACAATGCTAAATATTGTTGGTTTGATAATGAGAATCGAACAACAAACGTCGAATTGCAAAGTTTACAGGCGTGATAGGAAGTGAATTCCAATTTTGAACAAATGAACTCGACTTATAACAAATAATCTGTGAATTTTATTAACCTCATTGCGAATACTCCAAAATTATGCCAAAGAAGTTAAAAGAAGTTGCATACAGAGTTTGTAAATGTGCTTACAATTATAAAACATAAAAAATTACAGAAAACTGAGTAAAGTTAAGTTTTTGTTGTTGGCTAATTTGATTGGATGTGTTGTTGATGTCTCTGCTGCTAATGCTACCTTTTCTTTTTATATGAATAATATAATTTGTTGTCATAAACCTCAATTGTTATGCCATGTTTCCCATAAATGTCCCATGGAGTGTGCATGGGACTTCTTTATACGTTAGCTCATCATGAAATGGCCAGTTTTCTTTTCTGCATATTTCATCTATCCCCCACTTTCAAGTAACTGTGTCCACATTTTTTCAAAGTTCAAACTTCCCTTGGTTGTGTTCATTTTGGCTTTAACTTTAAACTTAAGCTCATTTAATCAAGAATTTTGGAATATTCTAAAAAAAAGTTAAATATGGTGTCATCACTATGTAGTACAGAAACAATTTGGAACCAGAACAGAAAATCCAGTTTCAGTTTGTAATCAAAGCATGGCATGCCAGCAACAATTGCCAACGTTAGATATGCCCTGATACTATTAGAAAATCTCTTATTCCGGTATTGCTGCACGGCAAGTAGAAGTCAATTAAAAACAAGTGTGATTCGTTGCAGCAATATGTAGATTGTAGACGTCTGCACAGAGCTTATATCATAAGTTCCAATCCTCTATCCAAAGGGAGTTAAAATAGAGGCTACATTCGCTATCATTGATTAACAAATCAGAGCATTAAAACTCATTTCATATGCATATGGGCTCCTACACTCTCACCTAATTATAAATTTATAATTAATAATCATTTCCACCAATTAATAAAACTAACATACTATCAGAGCATGTTTGATCCGGTTTTTTGATTCTTAGGTCTCCCGCTTAGATATCTAGTCTCAACAGTCTAGTATGGTGTTGCCTCTGCATATTAATCGAATTTCACTTTCAAGTTTCAACCTATATGTAGGAGTGTTAAGAATATCTCACACTGCTACAATAAAGACAATATAATAAATTTATAATGATGAGGAACCAAGCACCCAAATAACTAGTTCTAATCAATTTGGATAAGATTGGACCAAAATCCATTTCGTATAATTAATAATCTACAGCAAGAGTTGATTGCTTTGCCTGATCAAGTAAAACGGCTAACTAGATGATAAATGCGAGTAAAATTTTTAAAGAGGTGAACTAACCTTTGTTGCTCTCACTCATTAACAAGTGATGCTGCACTTGTTTTAGCCTTAAAGTTTTCCTTCCAAACTTGCCAAGCATTCCTGATTTGGTCCAATTCTGCATCTGGAATATGTGTATGCTCGTCCAACTTTTCGACCCATTCCTTCCAAGGATAGCTGCAAGGGTCCAAGAATTTTGACATTTGAGGCAGCATTACATTAGTATAGAACTCGTCGGCCACCTTCACAATTTCTTCTGATTCAACGATTGTCAGCATCTCAGGCCGTGATCCAAGATGAGGTCTTCTTCTCATAAGAAAGCTATTGCCCCTTAAAACCAGAACTTCAGATGGAGCAAGTGGTAGGACAACCCTAGAAAACTTTATCAATGAGAGTGCTATAATATCTCTGGGAAGTAACTTCCGCTTTACTGCTACAGCAGTGCCAACCATTTTGCGAATCTGCAGATATAATCAGCAATTCTATAATTTAGTGAAGCAAACACTATAATTATGTATGTGGTTTGTGCAAAAATGGAATCACAATCATCCATTAGATGTCTTAAATTGAATAATTTACAATGAAACAACTAAACATAAGTGCCGGGAAAGAGGAGAGTAGATTCTACTCATAGCTGTGAAATACACAAATTGGTGCAAGTAAAAGACATGCATTGAATAGAAACACCATATAGAAGTTGCTCGAGTATATAGTATGTTGCCAACTGTGACTTCAAAACAATGAGATTTATAAACCTCATTTTTAAGCTCATGCCCTGATTAGAAAAGATAGAAACCGGACTTGCTAGAGGGTGAAGACAATCCCTGAACATAAACTGACAGCTTAATGATTATCTCGACTCTATCATACAATTGTTACTTCCTAAATAGAATCTAACTTGAACCTTTACATGCATTCTAGTAACTTTTTCTCACTAGATCGAACAAGTTACCCGCACAGGTCCAATGCATTGGTCTAACAGAATCGGTTATCTTCGTACAGCCACAACTTTTGCTTTGGCTCTGTAGAGAAACGCTCCAGGACTACCAGAATTATGGCCCAAATATAAAAGATGGAATTTCCAACTAAGACGTGATCTTTTTGAAAGCTTACGCGACTCTTATTAAAATTCTTCGCACCCCCAAATTCCTCAACAGTGAAACATTGTGAAGAACACATTTATGACATTATTCTACATAACGAAGGGCAAATACTTTAAATCTTGTGCTGATTATCTCTATTACAAAATCAAATTGGTGATCATAGATATAAGATGCAAGCTGGCAAAGGTAGTACACAAATGTAGCCATGTTTAATAGAAAAAGAAATATAGTTGTTACGTAGTTTACCTGGTGTAACATGAAGGACTCTCCCCATATAGAAATTTCAACAAATTTGAATCCATTTGATGTCTCCACCTTTCCACAAGAAGAGCGAAATATCTTTCTAAAGTGGGAAGCACCTATTCTATCTTTTTCATCAGGTTCATACAGCCATCTGGCACACTTTGCTGCATCGGATTGTTGGTCTTTCAATACATCCCCATTCTGAAAACCAAGGCTGGAGTCTTGAATTGATTCCTTGTGATTCTCATTAACCGTATCATCACTTCCACAATTTCCTTCTATATCACAAATTTCAGATTCAGAGGCTGATCTCTCACCAGATGATCCTGCTTTCATTAACAAACTCCCAGTTTTAGAAGCTGAAAGTTGTTTCCTGTATTTGGCCCGTATTGTATAATTATGGAAGGGATGATCTCCCTGCAAAGAGCATCCACAATTATAAAATCAATAGCTAATCACAAATTTAAATGTAGAATAAGAATACAACAATGCTCTAAACTCTAAAGTCTAAACAGTCAAGAACGGTTAAAGGCATAATATTCACCCATTTGATAGGAATCAAAAATTTGAGCATACTCTTCGGAACAAAAAGGTAATATATAACTGTACACCAATCAGATGAATTCA
The DNA here is from genome assembly GCF_937616625.2 of Mercurialis annua. Taxonomy (NCBI): domain Eukaryota; kingdom Viridiplantae; phylum Streptophyta; class Magnoliopsida; order Malpighiales; family Euphorbiaceae; genus Mercurialis; species Mercurialis annua. Next base: position 44,875,408 of record NC_065571.1, read on the forward strand.
TAATTTCTCTCATTGAACAAATGCAGGAATCGTCATATTGGAGACTGAGACAAAATATAAATCTGAAGTCAAAACTCCTTCGCAGAATATTTCTTTAGAGAAAGCAAAGTCGATTATATTCGAGCAAAGATCAAATAAAAAATTCAATATAGCCAGAAAACAAAGAAAATGACTCCAGACCTCAAAGGTATTTAATATATCATTGAAGTCTGATATGTGGTTATCAATTTCAGCAGCAGTAAAGTGACTTTTGATCCCAATAATTTCAGCAGGAAGAAGGTAGGAATATTTCCGTAGGTCACATTCTCTTCTAGGATCAAAGTTCCTAAAACAGATACCAGGAAATCAAAAATAAATAAAACAAAAAAGTGTATACAAAATGTGAGGTCTCTGCATAGATCAGTGAAAGAAGTTTCCAAGTCATAATTACTCTCCAAATAATTTAGAACAAAGTTGATTGATATCAATACATGTTCTTTTCAAGAACAACCGAAAAACTCTTCTGCCCTTATTTACAAACAAAACAGGGCAGGCCGCATCCTCCAAACATTATGTACTTGCCTCAAAACATTCATATTTGCACATTTGAAGGCAAGGAAAATGTCATTAACATTCCATTCGTGGATAAAACCAAAGACTACTCAAGTTAGAATTTCTAAAAGCAGCTTATTTGGTTTTCGGCAGTCTAAAATCCAAACTAAAACTATTTATTTTACGTCTTCTAGTGCGAACTCGTGAATAAGTTTAACACGACATAGTAAATATGACGTTGTCACAATGGTATAAACATCAGTATCAGCATTATTTATTCATGAACGATGCAAGTCTTTTTTAATTAATTTACCAATGTACAACTTCAATATTGAATTTACGGCCCTTTCCCAATATTAAGATATTTATATGGATTATATAGATATGGGAAAAAGTTCCATTCTTGGCACAAGATAAAAGCTGATAGTACTTAAATGAAGAAGAAATGAAAAGTAGAAGTCTCACTTCTGTGAGGGCAAAATGCTGAAAATTCTGATAGTTTCAGGAAGATAATGATTAACACGTTCCGCAAGAGCAATGCCATTAGGATCATCCTTCCATGCAGTTTCAGGTATCTCCATCTTCAAAGATATCACGGTCGCTAATGAGTGAACCTAATACAATTTAGACACCATCTTATCAAATCAACAAAGTAAATCATTTACCATTTGATAAACCATAACCTTCAAACTGTATAAACATAAATAAACCCTCACACCACAAAATTTGAACACAATAAAAGAATTTATAACTTACTCCTTTATCAGTGCGACTACTTCTTCCCCATGCAATTTTTTGCAATTTCCCATAATTACTATCAAGAATTCCACCAGCCTCAAAAATAGCTCGTTCCAATTCAGCTTCAACAGCTACAATTCCAAGATTACACAGCTATTAACATTTTTTCATATTCTGTTTAGTTATGTTGGACTAGCAATTCTTCCTCAACTACATCACTTGACTGCAAGTGTAACAAGGAATGTGTACCGGACTGAAACCAAAATAACACTGAAATAGTACAATTTTTCATAACCGAACCGAAACCAAATTATATTGAAACCAAATAATAACCGAAACGAAATAATATTTTGGTTCGGTCGGTTATTTCGGTTAGCCGAATAACCGAATTTCATTAAATTTAATTATTAAAAAATAAAATAAATTAATTTTAGTATTAAATTTGTAATTAATATATAACTTCATGGCAATTAATATCCAAATCCTAAAAAATTACAAAAAAATCTTAATTAAAAAAATTACAAATATAACATTATGTATATATATATAATTCGGTTAATTCGGTCGCCTAGTTAATTCGGAAATTTCACACCAGAAACCGAACCGAATTAATCAAACATTATAAAATTAAAAACTGTAACCGAACAGAATTAACTGAAAACCGAACCAAATTAAAATTTTGGTTTGGTACGCTGGGTTAAAGCCCGAATAATGCACACCCCTAGACTGTAGCTAAAAATACAAAAACATAATCAACACAAATTGCATGCAAATTTAAGAAATAAAAGACATTAGAGTTAGTTTGTTACTTGATAAAGAATGATCATCTTGTTGCTTCTGAAGACCTGAGATGAAAAACAAAATAGCTTCAAATAATTAGACAAATATCAAAAATGAAAAATTAGAAAAAATGAAAAAAGGGTAAGACTACAGTGACATTGGACCTCTGTAATCGGAGCCAACATAGCCAACCCGTAACACAACTTTTTTCTTACGAAAGGGTACCCATTTATGCGTTAGAAAAGATGGAAGGGAACATAGATTATAAGAAGACGATATGCTGAGGTTGGAGGGTAGTATTGGTATTATCGGAAAATTGAAGGAAAATTTTGTTGGGTTTTTGAGGAGAAGTAATGGATAGAGCGGGAATCGCAGTGAAGACATTGCCATGTTTCAAATGGAGTGATTGAGAGAGCTGATATTAAGTTTTTGCCTTATCAATTTGTGCTACTGCTATGATATCACTTTGCACTAGGCTCGTAAACCAACTCAGCTACTCACGGACGGTTCCATTTGTTTCGTTTGCATTAGAAAAATCGAATTCCAGCTTGATTTATGTTTATTTATTGAACAAATAGTTAACGCGCACTCTAAAATTTGTGACACGGGATCATCTAACTTAATCTATACTTTTTTGACCAATTAGTTCCTAAATTTTTTATTTTAGAATCAAATAACTCCATAATTGTATTTTTAAAACGCGTAAAATACAAATCGGAGGTGAAGGATGCAAAAAAGCAAGTAGATGTGGTTGCGATATAATTATTTTAAATCTATTTTTTGAAATAAAATATAAATTATGGGAAATTTGATCCAAAAATGAAGAGTTTTAGAGTTAGCTGGTCAAATAACGATAAATTGAGTTAGATGACTCCGTATCACAAGTTCAGAAGGTGCGTTGACTTTTTATTTTTTATTTATTTAAACAAATTGAGTTTGAATATACTAGTGTTCAGCTCGTTTACGTTATAATATTAGCTAACAATCGATAAAGATGTGAAGGAGCTAATCAAAAACATGTGATAATTATCGAGGGATGACAACATTAGCCATCCAACCATTATACTATAACTAGTCGTATACCCGCACAGTTGTGCGGGATCAATATAATATTATATTATTTTAATCTCTTTGTCATAATAATTTTTTATAACAAATTAATTTTTAAATTATAAAATATTATTTTAGGGATAGTTTTAAATTTTCGCATGATGAATAATATTGATTATTTTTATATATTTAAATAAAAATTTATTAGGTAAATCAGATATGAAGCAAATAAAATTTTCATGATCAATAAAATAAATAAAATTAGATCAGAGTTTAATTTTCAAATGTTTTATTTTTTTCATTGTGTTTAAATTAATTCTACTAATTGATCATTTTAAAATATTGAATATTGACAATATGTTTTTTGTAATTCAAAATCTATATATTTATTATGTTGGAATTTTGAATTTTATCTTTCCAATGTCTTTTTTGTTTACTCACAAATTTACTTTAAAATATTAAAGTTATATTTGTTTACATTTTACACTTTTATACTTTTATTTATTGAATTTTTGAGTTTATCTTTCTAATGTCCTTTTGTATTTTCTTGCAAATATGCTTATGACTTATTCTTATTAATAACTTAAAAGTAAGAATGAAAAAAATAATAAATATTCACTATATTAAATAAATTGAAGACAATTTTATAAGTGCAATATGAATTTGAAATTTTATCTGTTATTAGCAACAATTTAAACCAATTACATAAAAGAAACAATTTAAACCAATAGAACATAATCTATAATGGGAGCGGTGTTAAGTTTCTTTTGAAATAAAAGTCTCTCCTTCTTTCGTGCTTATTTCTCATGTTTTTGGTTCTTCTATCTTACCCCATCCTCTATTATGTGTTGGTGGTGTCATCCTTAATATCACATAAAACAGAATTAGAAAACATAAATTATTAGCAATAATATATATGAAAATAGTGTATGCATCGCAATTATGGAAAAATCAATCTAAACTACAAAAATAAAAATAATTTTCTTATAAAAGCACAAATTATTTTGACAGCAAATATAAAAACTCCAAAAGAGGTTAACTTATCATAAGCTTTCCATGACAGTAACATAGCAGATAGACTACTGCCATGAAATTACAGAATACAAATTCAAAATTAAATTTCAGAATTTAATTCAAACAAACAAACGCCGATAAAACGCATGATAATGAGTCTCACTCTAATGATAACAAAGAAGGTATCAATAGGCTTAACATAAATAACGACATAAGCATTTATAATAATTTCGAGTAATTGAGTGTGCAATATAGAATAAACTTACCTAGCAAAACCAATATATCGAACTTGACCGCTTCGGCGGAAGAATAATTGTTGTTCAATTCGGTACCTGAAAATTTAACTGAAAAATTCTAAACATCATGACTGGCTTGTTGATGTAGGGATTTTCTTTATCCTTTCATGTTCATAATAAATCCAAAATTTAAACTTATAATAAATAAAGCAAACCCACACAACAAAAGTAAATAACAATAAATTTTAAGTCTATAAGTGGCTAATAACTAAAGAAACAATTGAATTAAGCTAAAAGAAGTAGTAATAAATAGAAAAGTTAAAAACTGGAGAAATATCACCTGATTAAGAAAAAAGCCAAAGAATAACAATATTAGCTGCAAGAAGGTTGAAGATGATCTCGCCTCCAACTCTTTGCCTCTGCTTCAACCAAAAGAGTTCAAAAGATTAATATGCATGAATGAAAAAAACTCATCAGTAAGATATTTAAATATTAAAAGATAAATTTCAAAAATCTGATCAATAATTTTCACGAACTTTAACGGTTTTGTTTTAAATATGTTAATGTGATAAGCTTAAAATCTCTCACTTATCTAGATATATAGATCAAACAAAATAAGTAGTTTATATAGATTAGAAATCTATTAAAAAAATATTAAAAAATTCAATTAAAGTTAAGTGTTTTAACAAATGTGGGAAGCTTAAAATCTCTCACTTATCTAGATATATAGATCAAACAAAATAAGTAGTTTATATAGATTAGACATCTATTAAAAAAATATTAAAAAATTCAATTAAAGTTAAGTGTTTTAACAAATGTGGGAATCGATGAGAATACACTATTTGGTGAAATTGAACGTTGAAGCTCCGTTGGTCCTCTCAATTATATAAGTATATAGATTCAGAATTCTGTGGAAGCAGACCTCAACTTTTTGAGGGCCTCATATAAACATATGGGGTTATTTAAATATTTTTCTATTTTTTAAATTTATATTTAAATTTGTTTATTAAATAAATATTTATCAGACTTTTAAATTATGTGTATTAATTTTTTATTTTAAAATTAATTAGATTATTTTAATGACTAGAGCCTTTTAGAGGGTCTCGTATATATCTTAGATTCTTTAAAATATATATACTAATTTTTTTAAAATATATATATTTATCATGCCTTTTAGTAATAGGTGTTGTAAATACTATTTTAAAAATTAAATAGACCCCTTAGTAAAACATATGTAGTTCCGACTAAAGTTGATAAAGAGAATATATAATTTATATATTTTTCATCGACTAGGATCTAATCTATCTCTATTTATCTATTTAATAAATAAAATTGTAAATGTGTTTTTAAACTTTTTATAAAATGTGATTTTTGTAATTGTTTTGCAAACATATGCTTTTAAAAATTGTACCAATGATCTACTAAGAATATATTTGTATAAAAATAAAAATTAAAAATTGAACATATTTTTATGAAAAATAAAACGTGTATTTTATAAATAACTTAACGAATGTAAATATTTTCATAAATAGTTTTAGAAAAGTCGCCTAGGGCCTCATTTCGTCTAAGACCGGCCCTGTGTAGAAGGCCTTTGGTTGTTTGTTCTACGAAGATAGACGGATAGGATAAACCGATTAACCGAACTAAAATTAATAATATATGGTCTACACTCAATCGGTTCAAAAGTTTAAATTTAGACTTTAATATTTAATTTTTATATTTAATGGTTTAGGTTTAGAATTTAGTATTTTAATATTTATACACACACATTAGAACATAAAATACCTTTGATATTGCTCTTGGGTCACATAGCCTTGGCTCCATTAGCCAGCCACCCAGCCACATTCAACTATTCGGTTCATGTTATATTTCCTCATCATAAAAATGGTTCTTGACAGCAATCACTTAATAGCAATGTTTTCAGAACCGGACCGGAAAACGAACCGACTTCATCGGGAGTTCATTGTTGGACCGGTTCAACCGAGTTCGACCAAATGTTTTAATTTTAATAAATATAAATTATTTAAATTAAAACTAATTAGTTTTATAAAAAAAATATGATAAAATATTTATATTAAAAATTTATATTAACTATTTTTAAAGTATCATTATGTAAAATATAATTATAATTGACCAACTTAAAAATATATAGAATAATTACTTTTTATGGGGAAAATGATTTTTTTCATTTTAATAATCATTATTCTTAAATTAAATTTATACAATTAAAATTGATAAATAAAACATATGATGGAACATTTAATTAAAATTAATTATTAACTTTGTGAAGTACAATTATAATTAATCAATATTTATATGTATATAAAATGATTATTTTATATGAAAAAATAATTTTTAAATTTTTAAATATAATAATTATTAATTTTAAAAGTCAAATTAATAGATAAAAAATATAATAATATATTTAAATAAAAAATATATATTAAATTATATTGTGTTAAATATATTAATAATTAATATTTTAAAAGTATGTAGAATAATTAATATGTATTTTAGAGAGAGAAAGAGAAAGAAGATGTATTCTATTTAAGAGAGAGAGAGAGAGAGACAGAGAGACAGAGAGAGAGTGAAAGAAAGAGAGAGTATATTTTGTGTGTAAGAGAGAGAAAAAATGAATATTATGTAAGAAAAAGAAAAAATAAATGTGGTGTAAGTAATTGACACATGTATAGGGGACCATAAAAATTTGATTTGAAAAAAGAAACACTTTTGACTCATTTTATCAAAAACCGAATTTCTCTGGATTTGGTCAGAAACCAGGTTTTACCTTTACTCGGTTTATGACCGATTTTTTATTTGTGGAATTTTTCTTTGTAACAGGACCGGACATGCAGCTAGTTCTCGGTTAACCCAGTCCAACCGGTTGGTCCGGTCCGTTTTCAAAACATTGCTTAATATTCTCTATCAGTTATCACTTCCTACAAAACTCTAATTGAAGTATAGACCACATACTTTCGATAATGAAAGAAATTAATATAATGGGAGAATGGTCTTTGCTAAGGGATGCACCCATTTTTTTTTTAAAAGATAGAAAATTGCGGATAGGCAAAAGAGATATATTAAAAATAAGTATTTTTTTAATAAATTATTTACAAAATGGAAATATAAACACATAAATGTTATAAATAATGGACAATATCATTAATATATTCTTATTTGTTGAAAAAATAAAATAGACTAGTAGTTTCGTATTAGATTACACCTAAAATTTGATTATATAGAAATCAAAACTAAAAATTCAAATTATTATAGATAGTTAAGTGGTTAAATGGTTAACAATTTTTAATTTTAAATCTAAATTTTAACTTCAAAAATCATATTATTATGAATTAGTTTACATATAACGCTTATGGACCAGTTAACTAGTCGATTATCACCCATAGGTGGACTTTCTTGGACGCTTCCTAACAGCAAAGCGGTAAAAATAATTATTAATGTTGGCAATCAACCACTTTACTAAATTGATAGAGGTGGAAGCCGTTTCAACCAGCTCATAAATAAAAATCCAAAATTCCTATAGAATGAAGTGATATGCAGCATACCTCATAAAGTGACCGACAATGAAATACTATTTGATCGTTCTAGACCCTTAATCTTTTGTAGAAACCTAAACATATAATTAAAGTTTAACTTCATAACATACTCAAACTAATGAAATGGTTGAAGTAATAAACATAGTTAAACTCCTCAAGGTTTGAGGAAAAGACTTGACGACTCGAAAAAAAATTGAACAAAAACATTTGTATCACTTTCTTAGGCCTTCCATAACAACATCTACAAAATCACCCCTTTTAGACTCATTTTATGAGCTAGAAGTAGTCATTTCTGAGGAGCAATGCCAAGTATTGATGGAAAAAAACAAATGAAGAAAAAGTAAGACTATACCTAGATCTACTAGAAGAAATAAGAAACCATGTGAGAATCAAGGTCGAAGCCTATACGCGATGGGCTGCGAGGTACCATAACAATACAGTAAAGGCAAAAAAGTTTCAAATTGAAGACTTGGTTATGAATGTAATTCCCTACGTGGTATGGAAAATCGGGTTTTTAGGTTGTGAATCGAAAGATTAAATTCTTTTAATGCAGAATAAAGAATTTAGAAAGAGTTTAAGGGATAGAGGATTGAGACAAGAGATTTAGAGTGATTCAAATTACAAATTGATCATACTCCACTACTCAAATAAAGTTGAAGATTTGGAATCCACTAAATGAGATCACAATAAGTTTTCTAAACTAACTTCAAACTTAGTTCTTTTTAATTAAACATTAACTATGAGATTTTTCAAAGCTCATTTCTAACTTACAAGGGTTGAGTTTTCTCAACGCTAAACTCTAACTTATAATGATTACGATTTTACAAGATTACTCCAAAACTATAACAAACAAAATGAAATTTAAAGTTGTGTGTTTGTTGTTTCAAGATTTATAAATCATGAACCTTGAAACATTGCAAATGGGTTTATATGTACACCCATTGCAAACCACAAACAAAACACAAACAAACAAAAAAGCTTTTGATGTCAAACCGATTGTCGCGCCCGCGAACTTGCAAGATGACAAATTCTTGCAACGGCTAGTGTCATATGTCATCTCTTCATTGAGGCTTCAGAAATATATATGTTGAGTCTTCAACGGCTCTAAGTGTCGTGCCTGTGACATGTTCTTCACGCCCGTGATTCCTCTAATGGTTGATTAAGGTTTCATCAATTCATGAGTCACGCCCGTGAAGGATGATGTCGTGCCCGAGAGGTTGGGAGGTCGCGCCCGCAGAAACCCATTTGACAACTCCAAAATCAAAATCTCGATTTGTCACTAGAAAGATCTGAATTGACTCCCAAGTGTTCTTATATGTTCCTACACACTTATAAACAATATTAGAATACTCAAAGTTGATTTTAAAAGTCAAAACAAATGAGTATGAAAAGACAAAGGTCCAACATTCTCATCCTTCTTGAATTTGACAATCAACAAGTCAAATGGCGAAGTTAAATAAGAGACAAATTGATTTTGACTCCCCTTCATTTTATGCACATAAAAAAACACAATATGTAAGGCATAAGTAAAAAAAATTGAAAATACTTAGCAAATTGAGCATGAAGTCCCCCTTTGTCAAGCACAAAACAAATAAAAGGCATAATTGAAAGAGATTTTGAAAATAAATCAAATATAAGTTTCTCATTCAATTGAGGCGCAAGGCACTAATTTAATATGCATATCAAGTCTAAATTTCAATTAATTGAACTTATTTATTTAAATAATAAAAATAGGTATTTATTCATCAAATTGAATAATACTAAAGAAAAGTCCAATCATTAAAACGGGTTTACATCATATTAAAATTTTAGAAGAATAAGATTTAAATTGACCCGTGAGTGTTTAGGGACGTTCCTATACACGTATGAAGATGATTAGAACGCTCAAAATTGATTGTCAAAGTCAACACAAAGAAGTATGAAAAGACAAAGGTCTAACATCATCCCCTTTTTTGAGTTTGACAATCAACGTGTTAAAAAATTAAGTTAAGCAAGATAAGATTGATTTTGGCTCTCAATCAATTTATGCACATAAGATAAAAACAAATCTAAGGCTTAAGTAAGAAATTTTTGAAAATACTTGGCATTTAAGCATATGGAAACTTCTCCCCTTTTGTCAAAAATAAAAGGAATAAGGGAAAATTTAAGAAATAATTTTAAAGAGATTTTGAAATATTAGTTTCTCATTTAATTGTGGCTCAAGGCACAACTTTGATATGCATATGAAGTTTAAAACTCATTGAACTATATTGATTTAAATGATAAAAAAATTAGGCACTAATTAATCAAATTGAATTAGACCAATATAAAGTCCAATCATTTGAGCATTTGAAAGCATGAAAAAACATATTCAAAAATTTAGGGAGAATACGATTAGAAATTGCTCCCTTTAATAATTTTTTTTTTGAAAACATGACATAAAAATAATCTATATTTAAAACATTTAAAAATATATAGATTATTAATACGATTTAAAGTTATTTATCTTGCCATTATAGTTGATGCTTGAATAGTCCTTGATCTTTGATCATCCACCATATGATTTAAGAATTTGGTTTAGTGGACATCCAATATACCTACAAAGCAAATCACTTAGGTAACCAAGTAATTTTGGGTCCTTAAAAGTTAATGCTTGAATAGTCCAATAAAATCAATCTTAATTAGACCTTTCTCACATAGCAATTAAAACTTTTGTAACCATATTTCATAAAATAGACGCATTGAATTCTATAGTTCACATGAGATTGCATTTGGGGTGGATTGGTTCTAAAGGTCTCATGTGAACAAGTATTGGCATATGAAAATGCTTGAACATGTGAGTTCTTATGTGCTTTCTTGTTCCCCTTGTGACTATATTGAGAAGCATAGACATATCTAAAAGGTATTGTATCTTTGTTACTCTTAGCCTTTTAAACCAAGAATAGTGTAGGTTTTCTAGAATGTACATGAGCCTTCTTTGCCGTAATTGGTTTGACCAATTTAGGAGGAACTTTCATAGAAAAAGGTGGAGGCAAAGTGGGATTAACAAATTTAATCACATTAGGACTAAAAGTATTTTGATTATAGCCAAGTTCAAATTTTATGGTTGGTTTTCTTTGCGATACAAGAATTGTATCTAAAGACTCCTTCCCTTTTTGAAATCTTGAAATTGAATCTTTTAAATCAAGAATTTCATTCTTTAGTTTATCATTTTCCTTAAACAAGTTATCAACATTTAAATGATACTTCGGAATAGATTTTAAAGATTACTTGAGAGTTTCATTAGAAAATGTAAGCTCATGAAATTCATTCCATAAAAAAACATTTCATTTTTAGCTTTTGAAATTTTATTTTGAAAAGAAAGATACTGGCACTATAATCACCATATTTTAACAGTAGTTCATCAAGCATAGGATAAATATCATCATCTTATGCATCATCATTAACAATATCATTATCAATATTTAAACGTGCATTATGTGATTTAACACTAGTACCATCCCAAAATAAGAAAGTTGGGGGTTTACCTCAAGTGTTAAATCATTTTCAAATGTCATGAAGCATAGGTTGACATCATATTGGTTTTTATTGTCGGATTGTGAGTCATCATCCCATGAAGCCTTGGTTCCCACTTTATCACTTCTTCTTGAAGAGGAGGGTCACCTATGGTTGCCTTTTCATTGGCACTTTTGCTCTTAAGCTCATTCACTTAGGTGAGCCTCATGATCTCTTGCTCATTGCTGTCCTTCTTGTTTTCTTCATGACAAAGATCACTTATTGAGGCCTTTAAAGCATGCCAATTTCCTTTGGCCTCTCCTTTTGAATGATCTTGATGTAAGACATCTCATGGAGGAGTAATTTGCCAATTATCTCATCGGTTCTCAAGGTGGGCAAGTCATGAGCTTCTTCAATGACAGTCACCTTAGGTTGCCACGATAGAAGAGGAATGGATCTTAAGATTTTTTCACTGATTTTCCATAACTTGAAGAACTTCCCAAGTTGCTCCAGACTTGCAACAATCTAAAAAAACCTTGTAGTCATTGTGGATACATCTTCATGAGGCAAGCACTTGAAGCTCCATACTCTCCAAAAAGCAACTCAAGCTTCTTCTCCTTGACTTGGGTAGTGCCTTCTGGTAATTACAATGTCCTTTACAGTTGCTTGGCACATGTCAAATGTTGAATTCTACCTATTTCTTCTCTTAAGATTGAGAAGATGACAGTTGTGATGTCTTTTCTATTTTGAGCATTCTCCTTCAGTTGATCTTTGGATCTCTCACTTCTTAGCAAAGGAACTTCAACTCCTTTGACAATTTTAACCGGATACTTCCATCAATAGAGAAAAACATTCAAAAGATCTACCCTATGCATATCAAGAAAATTCTCCATTCTATATTTTCAACTGATGTAATTTGAACCATCAAGAAACGATTTGAGAGTGATTAAAAAAAATTGATTGCCATTTTTGATTGAAATACTCTTGCAATTAAGCACAAAAAAGAGCACTAAATTTTAATATCAATTGAATCCCAAATAACACCTTAGAAGAAGGGTGAATAATGTAGTTTTAATAATTTAAAAATTGTTTAAAATTTAAGATTTTAAGAGTTTATAAAAAGAACACAAGAGAATTTATAGTAGTCGAATTACAAACCGATTTTACTCTACTACTCAATTGAAGAGACACTAATGGGCGTGTTTTGAGTTTAAAACCAAACTAATACAAAGAGTTTTTATAAAGATAAACTCAAACTCACAAAAATAATTTTTCAAAGCTAATCACAAATCTCCAACATTAATGGTCAATCAATAAATAATTACCAACAACAAGAAGCAATCAATACAAATTGATGACAATTGATAAGAAAGAGATGAAATTGAATGCTTTAGTAAAAGAATTGTTGAGAATGTCTAACGTTGAAACAATGCAAATGGATTTATATTCATACATACCCTTTGCAACACCTCTTATAAAGAAGAAGATAAAACAACTTTTTGCAGGAAACAGGTGTGTTGCGCCGGCGACATACTAATATGACAGATTCTTTCAACGTATATTGTCATATGTCTTGGGGATTTTCAAATATATATGTTGAATCTTCAACGGATTTTATTATCACGCTCGTGACCCCAGTTGTCGCGCCCGTGATCCTATTTAGAAAGTTATGATTTTTATCACTATCAATGTAACTCCCGTGAAAGTGATAATTGTCCCCACGAGAGACATGTCACGCCCGTAACTTTAGTCTGTCGTGGGCGCGAAAAATAATCCATTTCTCCAAAATGAGAAAATTTATTTTTCGCTAGAAGACTCCGCATTGACCCGCGAGTGTTTCCGGATGTTTCTATACACTTACAAAGATTATTAGAACACTCAAAGTTAATTGTCAAAATCAAAATAATAGAGTATACAAATACAGAGGTCCAAGATTTCTCTCCTTGTTGAGTTTGACATTTAAAAATAAACTTTTTTTCATTTAACCAAAAACAATCAACTGATTTTCCGGTTAACTGGAAAACCATCTTCTCTCTGCCCATAACACTACTTATAGATCTACTTTTTTTGCTTCAATAAATTCTATTTTAAGGTGTTTGTTCATTTGGATTTTATTTTAATTGAATAAATTTTTAAGGTCTTCACAAAGTTTTGATCCGATATTTTAGATAGTTCAAGATTCTTTAGTTTTCAAACTTTAGATCTATCTTCTTACAGATCTAAGAATTGAAAAATGGTCTTTGATGTTATGCTTGCTTCTTACTAGATCTACTCTTTTGGATTCATGTTGAAGATGAGGCTTGAAAAACTTGAAATTTTAAGGACATCGCGATTTTAAAATCGTATTTGAATACAAATCAATAATGTATTGGGTAATCCATTTAGTAGTTTGTAAAATTCTTATCGATGAATGTATGTACTGCCGTATTTACAGCTCTCATCACTATTTTAGAATAGTTTTTTAACTCTTTGAAAAACCATTCATTTATGTAATTTTCGTTATTATTTATAGAAATTTTAGCCTTTGACAAAAAAAGCTATGAAAATTGAAAATAAACCATTTCAAATAATTATTCTAAAAGGGCCTAATACCTCAAAAAACCCGACCTTTTAACCCCTTTTCAATTCTACCTTGATGTTAAAAACTGGTCAATTTTACTGTATAACGAATTTTCTCGTTTCAATTGTAATCTAATTTTTTAATTTTCACAATTTTTTATTTAAATGATGAAATCATTTAATTAACTAAATTTAAAGATAAAATTAAATTTATTTCCATTTAAAAAATACAAATATATTTTTTATTTTTAAAAACTAACTAAAAACCATAATCAAATTAAAACTAATTTAAATTTGTAATTAATTTAATTAAATTTAAATAAATTTTCAATATATACAATTTATATATGCTAGACATGGAGAATGTTTTTTAATTTTTCAAAACGGAAAAACGTTAATTTAATATTTCAGGATAAAATTGAAACACAAAAATGCATAATAGGACATAATTGAACAGTTTTCAACATCAAAATAGGACCAAAAAGGGGCTAAAAGGTCAAATTTTTTTGAGGCATTAAGCCTTGTAAAAATAGATCTCATTCACAGTTTTTAAGATTGCTTCAGTTAGAAACTGAAATTTTTAGAGCACTGTTTAGTGCTACATGACTATTTAAATGACGTCAATAACTTCAAATGTCAATAGGGGTTTCTCAAGTTCTGCTCTTAGGCTAAATATTAATAACAATAATATAAATTATATTTCAGCAGTAAATTTACTGATGGGGTCAAACCCTGTTTGTACAAACTAGTTGAAGCTGATTTATAAACAATATAGTTCAATCACCCATCAGCTGTTTCTCTTTACTTGCAATCGGCGTGGGTGATATAAATATACAAAATTATATGCTGAAAAATGGAGATAAAAAAATGAAGCTGTGAGAAACAGTGAGAAAACACAATTCCATGAGATGGTGCAGGAGATTAATCTCTGTTTGATTTTCCGAGTGTGCTCTCATGCTTCTTACCATATAAATGCAGCTTTTCCAAAAATCTGGCCAACATCAATCGTCAATATCTTGAACCCATGCTAGACCTGCACCCGATATTTAAAGTCATGATTTCACCTAAATTACATTTAATTTCTAAATAAACAGAGATTGTATACTATAAATATAAACATGTTTGGTGTGTTGATTGGGAGAAATTTAGACCTTGAAGCACACTTTCCACTGCAGCATTTGGGACGAGCAAACCAACTATGCGCTTGCTATCTGTTGTAGTTTCTAAACGCACAACACGGATTCTTTTATGGCTTTGACGTACCTATCAAAGAAAAGTAGTTGGTTTTATTTTTTTCCATAACCGAGAATATAAACCGATAACCACCATGTCTAATCCTTTTTTCACTCCCTCACTTCTGAAGAGCTTGTGTTTTTAAACACATTTTAAAATAACATAAAATAATATCCAGTTATTTTATGTCCTTATTAATAATTTGTCTTGTAATTGTTTATAGTAGTAGTAATATATTAGCAAAACATTATAAGAGATAAAAGAGAAATATGGCATTTAGAATGGAACAATTACAAAAATAAAAAAATCCCATTTGAAATTGGATAGAGGGAGTGCTCATTTCAACCGTATGCCTGCGGTGGCTTCTAATTTCCAAAATCTCAACATGTTCACTCAAGGAAACCTGGGAGATATTAAGCAATTATACGCTACCTGCTTAGATAAAGCCTTCTCAATAGTACCCCAAACAGGAAGAATGAGGCCACCCAAAACATTCACTTCCTGTATTCTTCTGCCAACGGTACAGAAGTCCCCGAGCTTACACTTGGGTCCATGCATGCACTGCACATGAATTAACAATAAGGCATAACTAAAAGACGATAAAGAAAAAAATTACTACATTCTCACAGTCAACGTAAACTTTGGTTAACTAAATAATAACAAGCCAGTCCAGACACGAATCCAATTTATCCAAATTGGATTTGTGAAGCTATACTCCAAAATCCCATTCGGACACGCTAGAAGCTAAAGTGAATTAAGACATGTAAATTAATCAAGACTCTTTCAGTTGGAAATTACTATGTTTCCTTTATCAATATCTTGATAGCAATTATAAAATCAATCTCAGGAATAAATTTCACCCGAGTTTCTCCAAGATACTTCTCCAGTTGTCAAAATAGATTTTCCACCAGGGGATGAAGGTAAAAAGAAAGTCTTTGCAGGACAACAAAAAAAACCAACAAGCATTTGAGGGTGGTACAGATTGTATAAGTTCTAAACAATTATTTTCATAGACCCTTTGAAACATATAGACGCACAGCAAGCCACATCAATTAAGGTCTCGAAAACAAAAGGATGTAGGATTGAGAAAAAAAAAAACTCGGTTCACATATACCAATTTTAACTTTGATAGTCATGTCCAGTTTTGCAACTTCCTAGCTCAAACAGTTACATAATACATAACATTTACAGCTCCTGAACTAAGATGACATACAGTTACATGTTCTGCCTAACGTACCTGTTTTGATGAAACTTCAAATTCATCTTCCCAGCCACTTTGTGCTTTGTCTAAAGAAGATAATTTTCTGTATTTAAATTTTAACTCTTTCAGAGTCATTTCCCTAAAGGAATGTAAAGGAATCAGTTAACAAAACAGACCCAGTACAATGAAAGCAAAAACAAAAAGATCAAAAATAAATGTAATACAAACTTTAGATTAAGCTAAATAGTACACGATACCTCACTGACTCCCCAACAGTAGGCCTAACAATCTTAAACATTCCAGAAGAACGACTGAATCAAAATTCAATGAGAACAAAAATAAATATTCTGAAATAAGCATCTAACTTCTTGAAGCATGTAACTGAATTAAAAGCAAACAATAATAAAAGTGAACAATCATGCAAAGTAACCAAGTAACCCAAAAAAACAGATAAATGGTGCTTCCAGCAGAAATTGTTACCAAATGTCTGACAAAAACTGAAGTCAAGCAGCATATACTACAAAAAGTTCATTTCAATCTAATTTGGAGATAATGTTACAGATCCCAACAGCAACTACTCATAGCATGAAAATCTTCTTCACCAGAAAATTTCACTTTGCAAGTTTCCAGCATATAGTATCGTAGCATTTGAAGCATGCGAGTATAATAATTTTTAATTCATGTCTCAGGTGAGACTGAAAACGGTACACAGCAAAAAAAACTTCATCCCTTCCTGTTTCTATGAGACGCACAAGCAAACGATAGTGGCAAAAAGAAAGAATGTGAAAGGAAAAGTAGAGGGACGGAAAGGAAGAATGAAAAGGAAAAAACTGCAAATTTGAACAAATGAAAAGGAATAAACTGCAAATTTGAATAATGAAAATGTTCTACAAGATCAAAGTACTGAAATCTGATATTGAAAGCCAAAGAGAATAATAAGCTACATGGATACTTATGGACTAATTTTTTTTATTTAAACAAGGAATACAGCTCCAATACAAAAATCTTTCTAGTAGCTGATGAAGAAAAGCCAAGTGAAGATAAAAAAATTCCTAAAAAGCAAGAAAACTTTATGTTGTTTATTTATGATAGTACCGTGGTTCTACAGCACAAAATAATTGGAAAAAGAGGATTGTATTCCCAGTGCAGCAAAAAAACAGCTATTTGATAAGGAAAAGGTAAACATATCTCCTAATAATCATCAAATCTTTAATAAAATTGAAGGTGAAACAAAAAAAGAATGATGTATGGTAGTTACAATAAGGCATTAAAGGATTTTCTGCAAAATGAGAAAATATACTTCAAGGAAGATGCAGCAATTGAAGATAAGAAATGTGAGCTATTGAAATAATTAGGCCATGTACAGAGCAATTCAACATCTACTACAGCACTAAGTATGATGATGTGACCGAGGATGACATGGGGTGAATTGGTTAAAAATAAATGTTTAACACCTCTAGAGTATGCATCTTAACCAAACAAAATAAAGAAAAGAAACAGTATGAACATTTCCAGCCATAGAGAATTGGGGTTCCGTTCTCTAACAGCTTAAATTAAAAATAAATATATCACAATCCATACAAGAACATAATTTTCCATAACCTTAAAAAAAGTCCAGATTGCTGAGTGTGTGTGCTATTGCAATCCATACTTAAATAGCAGATCTGATTTTCAATAGGCACTATAGGTCGCTTGATTCCATCAAATTGTATAATGGATCTTGATACAGTCAAAAATAGCATAATACTCACTTAGAAATATCAGACTGACACTGACTATCCAGATTCGTCAAATTCAGCAATACCTTTCAAATGCTAACATAAAGTGACGTCTTCCCAACCATTCCCTTTTTGACTCATAGAATCCATCACTGGAAGAGCCAAGCCCATCTTTTTGCTTCTCCTCGAGCATATTACTTGCAGACTAGCAATAATAAAACAGCTAGAAACTTTTATGGTCATTTATCAGAAGAAAATCTTATCTACTATGATGCATAGTCTAAGTTCTTTTCTTTACAAGCAACATTATAAATAACCAAATAAATTAAGAATACCTCCCATGTTATTCCTCGATCAATAGTGAAAGTAAAAAGAACTGTTGATGCTCCAGACATTTGATCCACATGAACTGTCTGCAAGATATGCAAAGTCAAAATAAGTGGATGATGGTATTGTTCCAGCAAGAATACCACAATAGTTTACCTTTGGAGTTCCTTGCAATCCAATGATGTTAGCTTTCATATCAACAATCCCAGAATCAAGATTTCCTTCAATACGTGCATTCTGTACACGAAGATCTAAGATGCTGACAAACAATTCAAACAGCCTGTATATTGGCGAAATTATAGCACTTCTCAGCTCCATATGACTCTGGTGAACATATCAATTTTAATCAACAACCAAGCTACCTATTTTGAATCTCAGGTGGTAGTCCTAAGAGTCGATTGAGAAAACGACCGACATCATGCATGTCTGAATCAATAATACGGCCAGATAACTTTCCGTTACCTATATTTAAAGGAACTTCAAATTAATGACCAGCATGAAAAATAAGTACGGCAATAATGCAAGAGACATAATGAGAACAAAAGAGAAAAGAATATAATCAACAAGCATAAATAATATTTGACCAGAAAAGCACGAAAATGTACTAAGATTTATGACTTTCCTTTTCCTTATTCATAATTACAACACCTGAGTAATTACTTAGAAAACAGAGAAGGGAGAGATGCACTGCTCCAAAACAGGGCCAGACCAACTAAATAAGAGAAACTCATCCATATGACCGTCAGGAGACTTGAATGTATTTCCTCTCCATATAATTTCAGTTTCAGAGATTTGGTACTTTGCTAACTGCCTAGTCGCTAAATTTGACAATTTTATTCATATCAAGAGTTGAAAGAAATTATTCCAGAAATGAAAAAGAAAATTACCAAGGACAGAGTCCCTAACTATTCCAACAGCCACAAGAGCAGCTTTTGCCTTGACGATAAAATCCTGAATGGTCTCTGGCTTTTCAGACAAACACCCAGGAGGTACAACTGGAAGGGCATCCTGAAAACTCTATTTAGTTATTTCCCATATTTCCTGGTATATATCTCTTGTTAAGAAATGAAACAGAAAAAAGTAATTGAACCTGCTCCATTATTCCTCTATACATCACCATCAAAGCCTTTTTCCCATAAGCACTATCATAGTTATAAGCGCTCAAAGATGGTCCAGCCCTGCAGAGCAATAAAATTTCGAAGAGATGCATAATCAAACCCAAAGTCATAGTTAACTGACAATTATTACATCTGTGCTCAATGCTAGTAGTACTATTTTACACAGTTCAGATTACCTGCGGTCTCCCTGAGTTAAAGCCCCAAGAGATTCCAATCTCTTGGCTACTATAGATGCGAATCGACGCTCTCCACCAAGGTTAGTGAACAATAGCCTGGAAAGAGAATGTGAGTCCCTTTTGGATGCTAATACATTTGGTAGAGATTTTTCCATTAATACATATCACAAGAAGATTACACTATTTTACATTATTCATAGCAGCACTAAAATTAGCAGAACTTATTTTCTGGACTTTTGGAGTACTTAATACATTAATGAAAGTTATTTAAAATGAAGCATCCTAAAATATTTTAGAGTTCAAGAAAATGGTTATCAGTTAGTTTACCTACACACCCCAAACATCAGAAAAATACATTTAAAAGTAAAAGGTTTGTTGGCAAAATCAATAAAGCTGTAATGGCAACTCAGCATCTACAAGTTAAAACTGAACTGTTTTGATTTGACTAAAGTCCTATAACTGATTTCAATTAAAAAAAATAGTATGAAAGATTGCAAAGATCAACTAAATTTCACCGATTTTCACAAGACAGTAACATCGCCAACCTCCAAAAGTGCATGCCTATGCTACCAAACAAAGGCTTAATCAAATGTAAAATTTGATAACGCTTCTTTTCAAAGACTTCAACCCACCATCCTCATACAATGATGGTATACTGATTACCTTTACTGCCTCCTAAATCAAATTCCATAAACACATGCAAATGTGTCTAATTGTTCAGTAATCGGCATACCAAATAAATTAAGAAAAATAAAATATTGATGTGCATACAAATCAAAACCAATTTACTATACGGATCAGCTGATTATCCACTCTGACTGCTTTATGCTAATAGATGAACATGAGTTGAAACAATAACATATCCTACCTGTACTCTGGTGCAGAAGCTTGATTTGACCGATGCGTTCTTCCAAACTGTTGAATTGCTCGATCAGCACTCCAAGGAAGTTCCAATGTCAGATGAACCCTTCTTCTCTGTTGATAAAATTGCCAAATGAAAGTAGGAAAGAATCTGACTTTAGAGTTGTCAGCAAGAAAAATTCCAAATATTTTGTCATTTTGAAAAGGAAGGAATCCTCTAGAAAAATGTTGTTAGACACGTAACAACTGGATGATTTCTTCTTTTTCCTGGTCACTTATGTTCTTAGTCCACTTATTGCAAAACAATCCGTGCAGCCAACCAACTAGGTTATAATTATTGTCAAACAAAAAAACTAGATTATAATTGAGGCTGGCTTCAGTTAGACATAAATAAATTAATAACAATGTGTTTGGGAACCTGGTTTCTATGTTACAGTGCCTTCATTTATATATTCTAATTTTTAAATCCAAACTAACATGTATTGTATACCTGATTTATTGCTCTTCTGTCAGCTTGCAAAGAGACACCAGCTGATCCAGCCTCAGAAATGATCGCAACCAACTTTTTACCATCCATGAATAGCTGCTTCTCATGCATGTTGACCATTTCCATACTGACATCCTTTCTAAAGCAACAAAATATAAAATAAGGATAGTCAAATATGAGAAACAAACTTAAAAAAACAGATAACAAAGAGGGACAAGGACTCACGTGTTCCGTGCCTGATAAGTTACACCTTTTCCACTAGAAGCCCTTACAAGCATGCCTCTCCTCCCAGTCATTTCTGCAACTTTATCAGGGCCTCCAAGCTACAAGAGTATTAAATCCATAGTTAAAGAAGTACCAAAACATGCTACATGCTCTATTACTCAACTTCATTCGCTACATAACAAATTATTTACCCAAAAGAATATTGCAGCATAGACCATCAAATATAAGGAGGAAAAAAAATATTTATATCAAGTGACTTTGATATACATTTTCCTCAGATTAAGGTTTACAGTATGAACCTCTCTCCATTACCTGGTCATAAATGGCTCAAGCTTTAACTAGACTTATCTGCGGTTAGTATCTAATGGCACAAAACTATCCCAATTTACCCATCTTAAAGACATAGAAAAATCAGATAAAAATATGTCGGTACTACCTGATCGATAAGGTCATCCAAAGGATTATTTGGAAGATCCAACGACCGAATTATCTCCAATATTTTTGACTTCCGCTGCAAAGAGGCTTCATACCTGAAACAAGTTTATAAATGTTTAGTACCTAACATGCCAACAAAGTAGTACCAAGGAGACGAAAACTAAGAGTATAGCAGGATAGAGATGCATTTAATTTTTAATAGTAGATTTAGTTTGGTTATTAATTTTTGGATTAAATATTATGAGCTTTTTCTATGTATTCCTTCATGGAAGTTGTTTGTCTTTGTTTATGATAGTGGATTTGTCTTCGTTCATGAAAGTTAAGAAGAGTTGGATTTTGATCTACAAGTCGGACTCGTTTAATGACTCGTTGAATGACAATAAAGTCGATATGTGGCTCTGTATGGTCAACGAGTGGGATACATTTCTTGCCGATATGCCAATCACAGCTACTAAGCTATATACAATTATTCCATCAACAAAATTGATGAAGGTTAAAAGAGAAACTCGTCTTTGTAGTATGATCTATATATATTTCTTAAAAATGGATAAATTTATTTGTCTATTGTACTCATTGATCCTTTCCAATAGAAAGGTCCAATATTTATTTCAAAAACAAAATAGCAGGACACAGAGAACGTAGTATTTCTCTTATTACCTCTTCAGGAGTTCAGCATCATACAATAGCTTTTTTTGGAGATATTCATCAGTTTTTATCTTACATGAGTCACACGACCAGTCCTCAGATACTAAATCAGTAATCGGTGGGACTAAACATGCCGGATGGACCAGTTGCTCACAGCAAGAACATCTGATTAATTTCTTCATTTCCTGCATTTGACAATTTAGCAAAAAATAATACACTGGAAAATGATTACACCAAAAATAACAGTGGTTACTAGTGGGCATCAGTTGGGGTCAATATGGGCTTGGTTGCACATCACCCATTTATCCATTTATGAACAACGTACAATTTAATGGGTGTTGATACCTACTTAACCACATTAAAAGTCTTTTCACATTTTTCACATAGAAAGATTTATAAAATTATTCAAGCCTAATAATCTTCAACTGTGTTCTCTGAGTTAAAAGATGAAAAGATCAGAAAATAAGAAAAGAGGAAAAACCCTTAAGCCAAAAAAAAAATATAGTTAAGTAAAGTGACCAAACAAATGAACCATACAAGCACCATCTTAAAATATATGAATGCTCGGTCGATGTGGAAAAAAAACAAATTAAGAGTAGGTGCCCATATCCTGCACTTTGATAGCCTTCATATCAGTTGGTTAAACGGATTCGATACATTTCTCACCCACTGAATATAAAACAATACTCAGAAAGAATTAAGACTTTACCGATTCTGCATTGCATATGGCACAGATCTGGAACTCATCATCAGAATCAGTTGATTCATTTGCAGAGTCAGCTACATTGGCCAAACAAAATGTACTTTAGAATTTGAACCGTGTATAGAGGTGTACTATTAATGAAGGTATACCAACCCCCCAACCCCTCTTTGCATTAATAGGCATAAAGTAAATGGCTGAATTCAAGCAAGGCAACAGGTTCATCTAGTTAAGTTATGCAGTCAATGATAAGGCAAGAAATTGATCCTAGTCACCGTAAGGTTACAGGGAAAAAATCTACATAACAGCAGTATGAGCTGATGAGTGTAGTTTTCGCACCTTCCTAGAAATAAGATAAAGATAAGCACAAAGAAAGCAAATAAAAAAAATATTAACTAGCAGAAGTCGCCTGCATAATATAAACACATTAAAGTTGTATGCCAGTTGCTTGTTTTTTCCCTTGCATCACGATTCATATGCAAGTGAGACAAATTAACTTTTATGTCCTATTTAAAAGAAGGAAGGTCAACCCAAATAAGACAAGAAAAAAACCACATATACAGAGGAGGCCTAAAAAGGTACCTCCAAAGTGAAGAATGAAAATAATACTCGCGCATGTGCCTTGAACTGATGATGTCAATCATGAGATTTTTACATTTGAAAACACTAATATTCTGTAACTGCTTTTGAATTATGATTTTCAACAAAATAATTGAGTTTGATTTCCTAAGCCCATTTTACATGTACTGTAGAGAATATTAATCCAGAAATTTAGGTAATAACTAGAGAAATATCCTATAGTTACATCAATGTGATTTATACCTTTATACCTAACATCTCTATATAACTTCTATATCTTCTTCAGATATTGACTTCTCTTTTAACATCTTGAATTACTTATAAATATCTCCATTTAAATTGCATTTTCACCATGATACAGTACATCAATAATAACAGATAACATATGTTGATAAAACAATAAGTTCATAAGAAAAAAGAACTTGAAAATTATTGAACTTATTACCAACTAATTTCAAGTGATGTACCATTTTATAAGCTCTATTATCATATTAACTATGGAATCTGCCATTTCATATGTACTCTATATGAACACTCAGAATGTAATTCAATATAACAATAATACAATTTTTTGTAATTTCCATTGTTGAGTTGAGAAATAAGAAAATATCATGCATGGTGAGGCTTCTCCTTACCCTACTAAAATGGAGTTGATTAATAACTTTCATTAAAAAATTAATGGAAAACGCTATTAACAGGATTTGGACTCATGAATCCTGCAAATACATCACTTATACATATAATCACAAGCAATGACTCGGACCAGGTATATGGTTCATCGCCCGAAATTATTGTCAGATTCTGAGTTTGAATCTTAAGGATCCAATTATTATGGTTTAAAATAGCAAAACAAATCGTCACATATCAAGTCTGATTTTCATCAGGTCATCTGATATTGAATTCCTGATGAACTCTGCTCTTGCCTAATTTTAGAATGTCCTCTGCATGGCCTGGACACCCTAAATACACTAAGAACTGGAGGAGCAGCATAGCTCTTGCTCTCATTACGCACAAAATAATACCTAGGATCACCACCTCTCACGGTATCCTTATGAACAAAAAAGATAAAATCCAAATGCTAGAACAAATTTATGGATGATAAGGTCAGATGTAACACAAGAATCTCTTAGAGCAAACTTGCTTTGAGAGCTGGGGTTAAAAACTAGTTACAAAATTAAGTTTTAGAAATGATAACTAACAAATAAGACTTGCATATGAAGAGAAGAGAACCCATATTTCAAAAAAGATGAATATTTAAATAGAAGGACACCAAATTAAAGAATATTTTTTCATAGCTCAAATAAAATATAAGAGCAAATGACAACTCTACCAACCATGCAGTCAAACTTTGAGCTAAAGCTGGTCACTTTAAATCACATGTCACTACTGTCAATTTCAACATAAAAGACGGCTTGTTTGTTTGCAAGTGAAAATGCTCAAAAGGAATCCCCTTATTTAAATGAAATAAAATTCCAATACTGGCTTAAAGTTTCAATACTAAAAATTAATATCTCAACACATTAAAATAACATTAGGAATCAAGGGCTAAGCACATAAAACATAATTAGCTCCCGTTTGATGTTTAAAATCTGCTTTAATATGAGGGTCTGAAAGATATTGACTTTCTTTCAAAGAGTTAGCATGGTAAGAGATCAAAATAATTTGTTTTCCTAAACAAAGACCTCTATGTGGCATTTGTAGATCTATAGAAGAGAAATTAAAGGGTTTTATGAGATATAATGAGCACAGTCATGTAATGGTGCATTGTTCTTAGATACACAACATGCCGAAGGGTATTACTGCAATCACTGATCAGCTTCACAAAAATTAAGTCACTATCACAGTGGAATTGAAACAGAAGCCAATACTAAGCTGTTCTCATGAATGAGCAAACAAGACATGAGCAAGATATTCCATGCGGCATACCAATTGCTAATGACAACTCTGATTGATGCAAACTGAGATTGACTTGCCAAAAGAAAGCAACAGAGCAATACAGGGTCCAAGCAATATATATTACGTAGAACTATAAGGAAACAACATATTAAAGTTCTAGCAATATTAGAAAGAGCAAGAAGTGGGATAAACTTAAATGATTATCAAAATACCACACATACAAAAGTTGGGAAGACACGACAGGGAATGAAATCGCTGACAAGATGAATGTACTATGAATACAACTGATAGACACCGTGTCTTTTACATGAATAAGCATTAACATAAGTAGAAATAGAAGTCCAATAAGACCACAATTTAACCGTGCATGCTGGACAATGAAGAGATATTTCTAGAATACTAGTATGGCTGAGAGAAAGATGGCAGAGTGTATGCGTAGAAATACTATAGATGTGACAGCATAAGAATGATTTGATTCATATAGATGTAAAACGAGTCATGCAATGATAACTTCAAGAAAGAGAACTTTACGTGGCTTTACCTACCAAATATAAAATAAATGAATGAATCCAAAAGTAACATTCGTATCAGCTCAATAATGTGAAGACAGCAAGAAGAACAAAGATGATATGAGGCGAGCTAGTGGAAATATCCTTTCTAAAACTGAAGTGCTAGGCTAAAATGTATGTGTATCTATATAATTAGTCCAACTAACTAGGCCGCATTTTTTAGCGGAAAAAACTCGTTTTCCATCATAATGACGTATTTTCGATTGTTAAATATAATAAATTTATCATATTGTCATTTTAATATGTTCATAGCAAATTGGAAAAAATACTTTTCTTTCAATTAAAAAGACTGCTATAATATTCAAACTCATTGAAACCACAAAATTCATAATTTGAAAATAAATGTTAAGAGACAGATATGCATAAAACAATAACCATTGTAATAGTTTTCTCTACTTATGGAAGCTGAAGCTATTCTCAGGAATTATTATGGAAATTAGTTCAGATCCGTTTAGTTTCTGTATTAGTTCCTTGCTATAAATCCAAATGGACAATTCCACAAAATGACTTCAAACGGCAAAATTTTCCTCTGACCAGGAAAATGTTTCCATTGATCAATTTCCCTAAGCGAACCAAGACCAGAGAATGGGGAAGTTATTTTCCTTAAAACAAACAGAGCCTAAACTGAGACCATTGCTTAAGTCATTTGAGTATACAACTTCAGCACTCAACAGATTGGATTCATTTAAAATCTAGTATGGAGTAACTCACTTGCATAATCGTCATCACTTTCAACGTCACTTGCAGGCTCCAATCTTGCAGCTTTCCTAACTCTCCCATTAAATGAAACACCAGGTGTTGCTGAGTGCCTCTTCCGTTGAAGTTCCTTGACACCTTCATCTCCTATACAACCAACTCTAGCTTTACTAAAGTACAAAAAATATAAATAACAGAAGAGCATAAATCCCAAAATTACCTGATAGAGATTCAGGCTTATCTGGCACAGGATAATTTTCTTCCACAAATTTCAGCAAAAGCTCTCGAGGTCCAGAGATAAAATCCTCAAGCTCAAGACCCTACAAATTAATATCGCATTCAAAAGTCAATACTAAGAACAGAAATGTTTTCAAAGGTTAATCAGTAGCCATTGCATGTTTGCTTTACTCTATTGCTACTCAAAATGCATGAAAATGTTATTTCAAATTATCAGAAAAGACGCCTAAGAATAATCAGTTGTCATTGTAACTATGATGTCATAGAGAAGTCATTTTAGCCACTTAAGTTGGTTGCATTCAAAGAATTAAAGAATCTCTTTGGCTAACTTCGGTAGGATTGAGTTGCATTTATTTTATATTACTCTTTTTTGATGAATGCCTTATCCTCCATGTACGAATGTATCACTATCTCAATGAAGTTTCATCTTTGTTTAACAAAAAACAAAAAAGTAAAATAAAACAAACTAAAAGGACACATATAATAGACACCATATAACCACACACAAAATGAAGATAATGCATCATAGACAACACATACATATTTAGTCACAGCTTCTTCTGTTCGAGCCTCTCCAGTACTCTGGAGGCCAATAACCACGCATTTGTCTTCAGTCAATGCTTGCTTAGCTAATCTTACAGCAGCAGGAACCTTTGCTGACATGCACAAATGTCTAAAGAAACGCTGTAAAAGAGAGCAAATGGATGTTCTGTATTAACTGAAAAAGATATATTGAAACATATGAAAGAAATTACTTAAATGAAAGTGTAAAGCAATTAGGGAACAGCCAAACATCAAGCAGCTAGGAGCTAGGTAACCCTTTACCTGATGGCTCGACCAATACAATCTCCACAATTGACTAGAAATAGTTTTGTCATTATCATGAAAAGCACTTGCAGATAGCAATTCAACACGCAACTCTCCCCAAAACTGTGCTGCCTTTTTGTACATCTCCTAAGAAACTTACAAAGTAACATGAGGAAACACAAAATACCTGAAGAAAAGACTACATACAAATATTTAAAGCTTTTCCTTTTCTCGGATCACCAAAACTTGATTGCTCATGTAAATGAGCAAATAAATTTTGATTTTAATCCTCACAAAACAAGTTCTTGAGGAAAAATGACTATGTACCCTCAAGAAGCATCTTACTAATGCCAAAAGGACTAGTTAACCAAAAACTTATCAATACTGAAACTGGCAAATAACTCAATCCAAAATAATGAAGGTTGATATGGAAAAAATAAGGAGAAATAAACTAACAGTAGAACAGAGAGAATATGAAGGCAGCTATTGAGGAATGAGTAATGTATCAGCATATTCCCGGTATTAAGCAAGACAAGGTAACAGCAATTTTTAAGCATAATTTATGTGCATGACAATAGGAGAAAAAATTCTGTCTCTTACCACCATTTCAGTATCTAAAGGCGCTTCAACAACTTCAAACTCAGCCCCTTTGTAGCTAAGGGTACGACATACATACATTCCCCTAAAAATGGGACAAATTAACAAATAATAATAATAGAAATAATAATGAAACAGTATACATAGTATTAGTTAAATGAAAAACCTTGCTTTCATATCCATAGCAACAAGTTCCAGTGCCCCTACACCACCTTTTTCAAGAGCATCTGCAATTTTTCCCAAAATAGGTTAACTATATTACTGCTGAGCATTGTATTCGAAAATTAACATAAAAAATGGAGAAGCAAATAGGATGAAGAGAGAAAAAGATCCATATAAAAATTCAGAATGCAGTATATGGAAAAGAAAACAAGAAAAGATTAAAGAACATATATGCACATGGAGGAAAGAAATGCAGAAGTCAGAGATTATAAGAAAATATGAATCTTTAGAGATAGAGATAGATTAGCAGTATAAACATTTTGAGTGAACAGCAAACTTGCAATCGTTGAAGTCAAACAAATGTTGACCATGTTATATTCATAATCCTTACAAAAACCAGCCATACTGTTCAACATATGGCTAATTTATACAACCAGTGCAGGGTTAAGGAAGTCCTTCAGTGTTCAGTAGATAATAGTGGAGGACAAAGTGTATATATGAGTTTGAATTCACAATTTCTAAAATTACTAATACAGCTTAATTTCTCCCATACAAGAGCTTTAAAAATTACCTACAGAGGGTCTGAAGGCAGAAGTTGTGTAACTAGAAACCTAGAAAAACAATTCCAAGCTGTTATGCGATGTAAGTTCTAGTCTTCACACAATTATTTTCCAAGAAACAAAAATGTTATCTAGTTTTTGAAACTAAATGATAATACAAGTAATCTGGCTCCTCTAAAGAAACTGGCAAACCTACTTTTACATAAAAACCAAAAGAAAATATGTACATTCGAGGTTACAAAGACTACATCCCTGTTGTCTACACAACTAGTCTGACAGAACATATCCCCAACTAAGTAGATGGTCATCTAGCTCTCCTGTCCACATTCTGTGGTTTTTCTCAACTACCATCACAATCAGGAACCTTATCAACAAGGAAATATTACTGGGATGACAGAATTGAGAGCGATTTTCTATTAGTATGTATGACTGGGTAGTCAAAATCAAAAGGACAGATGGAAATGGTTCTTTCATCATCTTCAGCATGAGACGTTCTACTAATGTCTCTGTCTGCGTGTGCGCCAAAACAAGGGACCAAAAGTAAAAAAACATTAATGCAGAAAAGAATGGAGACAAGAATACAAGAAACTATAGAAAAATACCCAAAACGAAAGCTGTAGAAAGAAAGTAAAATGATTTGACCTATAGTAGGAATTAGATTACAGTAATTAGAAAACAAGATGATGCACATAATAGTGAGGAGAAAAGATAAAAGGCCTAAAAAACCAAAATTAAAATAATAAGAAGAAATGGTATTAATGGTATTGGTTTAAGAGATGGAAACAAATCAAACTATGAAAATTTGACAGATTGTACAGAGGAAAGACGCATAAAAATGAAAAAAAGTTTTTAAAAACAGAAAGATTTGAAACATCAAATGCTGCAAACTAGTCCACTTGTGCATGAACTTTTAGACTTTATGGAGGCACGCCTTTAACAACCATGGAGACAATGACAATTGGACAGATTGACCAGTACAAAGAAGAGACCAATATAAAAAAAAAACAATTTAAAAAAAAACAGAAAGATTTGAAACATCAAATGCTGCTAACTACTCCACTTGTGGATGGACTCTTAGGCATTTGTTTAGTTTCATCTAAAATTAATATTGCAACAACCAATATGTTGGAGACATGCCTTACGGTATGGAAACCAACATCAAAATGAGGAACATAGTTAGATGCTTGGGATAGGTGCACAATGAATAGCAAAAGGTGGCTACACATGCGAAGACATCTTCTCTGATATATTAGCTTGATATTACTGTTTGATTCCTAGCTTTATAAAACTCTGATTTTAATTTTTTTTCAATTTTTGTTTTTCTGCTTTTAGGAAAAAAAGAACATCTAAAAAGGAATTTTAAATAAAGAAAAAAAATTGAAATCGGGTCCAAACAAAATTCAAAACAGAAACTTATTGGGAACTGGCAGAACTCTGTCAACTAGGGGCACACTCAGCACAATTTTGAATATGGTGGTGCACCCTCTCAAAGCAAAAGGCATTCTTTGACCCGCTTAGGCACTAGGATACCCTCTTAACCACAATATTCTGCATATCAGTCATTACTCTTAAATCATCCATCTTATCAAAATAGCATAACTCAGTAGAGCCTTCCAATCTAAAGAACTTGAGTTACATTATCATTCAAAAGATTATTTTGAACATAAAAGCTCTTGAAATTTGATAAGAGCAGCAACTTACAAGTTATCTGGATTATTAACCTTTCAGCCTGATGATAAACAGATCAGTTTCTCCATTACACAAAAACAATTCCCAGATGTTACTAGGTAAATTTATCAACTAACATAGACTCAAAAGGTTCAGAATCATGAACTGACAGATTTACTTACAGTTTTAGCTACAAAACTCTTTATAATTGCTAGATAAATAATTTTGCTGCTTTGATAAAGATAGTGCCTAAGATAGAACTAAAAGTATAAATATACAGAAAATACATGGGAGTTTTTAAAACAATTGCACAATAAAAAAAATGTACTTGCTTGTGCAAAAAATGCATGACTGGCCGTCATTCATCACATGTGGATGTGTGTGTATTGTGCATGAGAGGGAGAACAAGAGAGTGACATCAAACTTTTGTTAAGGATGCCGAAGGAGTAGTTACTTATAAAAGAACAGCAGACTCACATCATCAAAAAAAATCGATCAAGTAATAACAGTCATATTTAGATCATAGTTCTTTAAACCTAGTGATAAAATTACTAACATGCACTTTGACAGCCATCAAAACAAAATCTCTTGGTTGGAAAATGTTAAGATCATCGTCTTGTAAATTTGCCCATTCATTTGCTGCTTTGTTGCTTTAAGTTTTCACACAAACATAATAAAATTAAAATAAATAATTCAGCATGAATAATATGAGAGATAAAAATAATTTGGTGAAAATGATGAAGTTGAAAGACCAAAAAATATAAATAGGATGTGTAAAAGTTATCACACCTAAAAACTTCGGAAATTCATCAAAGGATGTTCCAGCTCCCCAGAGACCAAGCCTGACCATATAACCCATATTACGAGGCTCGGATGCACCAGTTGCTGAGCAATAAATAACACGTGCTTCAGGAAGTAGAGACTGTTTCAGAACATTTAAATTTTAAGCATACTATTATATGCAATTACAAGATAACAAAAAGAACTGTAAATGATTATTTGTACGATGACGATGAAAGCATTCATAGCACTGTAGAATGCTAGTGTATAGCAGTACAATGTGTTTCCATAAAGGCCTTCATGGACAGCCACTAATATATCTCTTATAATCAGTTAAACATACAAAATCCAAATATAGAGGAATAACAGGATTAAAAAAAATTACAGTAAGGAGAGAAATCTTGCCTCTTTTTAACCCTAAATGTAGTCAGGAAAGAATATAGAGGGGCAAAGTGCATTGAAAAGAAGTAGTATTAAAGAACTGGTATTTACTTGCACTAAAGAATTGTAATTTACCCTATTTTTGGTTAGGAGTTAAATAAGTGATAGAAAACCAGTTGTCTTCTTTTGTTTGAATAATAAATTACGATGAGAGGAAAATAAATTTTCTATGTCCAGCTACAACTTTGTCCTTTGCAAGTAAACCAGCACTTGAGCGTGCAATCAAAAGTCAAAATTAAAGATTGAGAAGACAAATAAAAAAAAACAAGAGAGTTAGAGAATAAAAATTGAGCATTTTGCGAATAAAGCTCATCTTTCTCTCTAAATTAATAAAAGGTCCAATCATTCGTCCAGGAGACAAATCAACATTAAAGTCAGGTCACATTATTTTGCCTTCACTTCCAAAGAGGGGGAAGTCACATTTCCTCCCTGCATATCTTTACTCTATTATTTTCTCATCTAATTCCACCTTCAAAAACAAAGTGTAAATTCTCAATGTTTCCTGCATAAATTTGTACTCAATTATGTTTGCTGCTGTAAGGCAAGGCAAAAGCAAGGATGCTCATCTCCTCCATATTTCTGCATCCGAATTCAAAACCTCCGAGCATCCCCACCATATCCAAGGTTATCTCTTCCTACAAGTCCATTCAAGTCTCATTCAATAAACAGATTCTCCCCATTTGATATGCTTTGCATTAAGTCATCCATGTCCTCCCAAAACTTCTGTTTACATTCTTCATCCAAGAGAACTTAAGGGGCATAAGCACTCACCACATTGATCGTCTCTCCTCGTACGACTAACTTAAGTAAAATGATTCTATCTCCTATACTCTTTACAGCCACTACAACTTTCTCAAGATATCTATCCAAACTATTACAACTTTATTCTTAATTTCATGTCCTTTTGTATATATACCCTATATTTTCTATTTTTCTACTTCTCTTTCCTATCCATTTGGTCTCTTGAACATAAGGCCATCTCCAATAGCACACCGACTTGTCAATTTGGTGTGCAAATTCTCTCCAATAGTACTCTATATCCAACTCTATTATAGTGTACATAATTCTTTTACTCTATATTTCGAGTCACTCTATTATAGTGAAACATAAAATAGAATAGAGTACTATTGGAGATAGTGTACCTTTATTATAAATTTCACTATTAAACATTGGTTATTTTTTATTACAATATAGTCCAAATAAATATGTTCAATTTTATCGGAAATCTAAATATTTAACATTAATAAAATGGATTTACATTTATTAATTCAACAATTTATAAATAAAATATATATTAATGTTATTTTATTATTTGATAAATATTTATATTTTATTTTATTAAGGGTTAATGTCATAAAAATTCACCAACTTTACACGTTTAATCATTTTAATCACACAGTTTGAATTTTCTCATTTTCATGCACGAACTACCACTTTTTCTCAAATTCATGCACGGTGTTGAGGTGTCAAGGCTCCATTGGTGTAATTCGCTGAGGTGGAGGTCATTTTGCACCAATGAATGAGTGCCACCTCAGCACCGTGCATGAAATTTGAGAAAAAGTGGTAGTTCGTGCATGAAAATGAGAAAGTTTAAATTGCGTGATTAAAAGGAGAAAACGTGTAAAGTTCGTGATTTTTTTTGACATTAACCCTTTTATGAATAAATATATATATTTTATATATTTAAAAATATATGAACATATTTAGAAAATAAATTATTAAAATCAAAAATATAGTTTATTATAAATAAATATATAAATATGTTTTGTAAGTATTGAATAATTTACAGGTGTAAGTGTAAAATGTTTAAATAATTTATTGGGTAGGAATATGCTGAGAATATTCTGTTGGTGTAAAAAAATAGAGTCAACAATTGGAAATGAAACACTCTAGCAGTGGAGTTTTGGTGAGAAATTCACACTATTTTAGCTTAAACTATTGGAGATGCCCTAACCAATTTTAATTCTTCTCCTCCCCATGGTGTCCACTAACTCCATTAGCTTATCTGTAAGAGATCCAAATATTCCAAGTGCCTATCTTATTTTTACTTTCTACGTTTTCCTATTTCTCTTTCCATAATAGCCTGCTACCCTCTAAAGATCCTATATTGTCTAAAATATTTGGTTTCCAGACTAGCTTCTTACCCACATCCGTCCTTGATATGAGAACCCTTTCTTGTTTAGCACCACATCCAAGACTCGGCAAGATGCATCACATTCAAGGAACACCTTTGCCCACTTATCACTACTGCTAGGGCGCCATTATCACCCACATAATTGAACTTGAACCCCTGGATTCCAAAATAAACGCCTACAAGCCCGACCTTGTTCCACAATCATCAGTAAGCATGATACCTGAACTAATTTGTCTGCTGTAACTTAAGTTTTACATACTGATAGGTATCTTTTAGCTGAAATGAGATTGCAAAATATATTACAATAAGGTCTCTATAAAATAATATGCCTGGAACCAAGAAAACCTATTACTAAAGCGAGATCAATTAATCAATAAATTTTTTTTGGATAAATCAATTAATAAATTAACAATTAAAAGTTTATAAAATCGTCATGTATAATAATTTTATATACCTTATAATAATATTACATTTTTGTTCAAATTTACATAATATACTTTTAATTTAGCTGATCTTTGTCTATTTATACTAGTCATTAACTTCTATTTACTAATTAAAATATTAGAGTGTTAAAAGTGTATAAATAGAAAAATACCTAATTGTTATGTCATATTTGTCTAGCTTTGTTTTATTGTATATAAATAGAACTAGTAACTCTACAAACAACATATGAATGCAATATGATTTTTTCAAAATTCACTGATGAAAATTAAACGATCATATTTCATTCAATGTAAATTTCAATCCAAAGTGAAAGCAACAGTGTACTCATCTTAAACATATAGTAATAATATCATACATATAAACTGATAAACTAAGAAATTGTGAATGTGTCCATTAAGTGGGCCTTTTAGGATGATTTTTCTAAATTCTGTAATCTTATAAATGTAGCACATTGGTTCCAGGTAGTATCTGCCTATCTGGCTAAAAATACTATTTAATGAGGTTATTATTTCATCGAGATTATTTTATCAAGGTTCTACTTCAAAGTATCCATGTTGAGATGAGGAGAAAAATCAAGCACATGCAGACATAACTATGAAAACTGTTAGATTCCATCTTAAAACCAATTGGTGTTAAGTGGAGGTGCCCAACCAATATATAAACACATGTCCACTCACACACACAACCAATGTGGGATTTCCCACTTTAACACTCCCCCTCACGCGTAGCGTGTACGGGCCAAGCAACAAAGTCCCCCCTCACGTAAATCTCACGTGGGCCGGGCCAAACTCAAATTGTGTGAATGGACAAGGCTCTGATACCATGTTAGATTCCATCTTAAAACCAATTGGTGTTAAGTGGAGGTGCCCAACCAATATATAAACACATGTCCACTCACACACACAACCAATGTGGGATTTCCCACTTTAACAAAAACAAATAACCACATAGATGTCTCCAAGGACACAGCCTATTAGTGGGGATCTTATATTCAAACCTGTGTTTTTTGTGTTTGAACCTTCTGCTTGTCATAAAAAAAAAGTGACTACAGAGATTGAAGTTCATGCATGTAGAGTTCACATTCAACGACAAACCTGAATTTCAAGAACTGCTCGACCTGTTCGTGTTGGCTGACTTCCGGCTTCAGGTACCAAATTTTTTGCTTTGTGACACTACAATGAAGCCATTGGTCCTTAGCAATAAGAAGTAGAATATGATGAAAACGCCAAGCACTTGCTCATCCAACAAGAGAGCCTTTTGAAGAATTGAACATTCAAACCAAATCATGTTTGACAAACCTCCAAAGGACAAAAAGATATGTACCTCATCAAATATGACAAGACCATCGAATCCAGGTCCACACCACTGAACAAGCTGCTGTAAACGAGAACGGCCCTTTTCAGAAGATGCAATAAGGCTACTATAAGTTGAAAATACAACTCCCTCCCTGACACCGACAGATTTTGCATCAAGTTTGGCATAGGAAAGCTTATTCAAAGCATGCACTGCATAGATAAGTGAACATTAAAAAACAACTAAATTTCTGATTTCACAACAATCAAATTAGATATTCGCTGTGCTAATATTTGCTATACTTGTGTCAAACAATGACAAATTAATTATTTCTAGTCAAAACTCATCATTCATAAATTGAGCATATAATTAAGAGATAAGGAAATAACTAGTTTAGTAAGAAAATTAAATATAGACTTTGAAATTTTTTATACACGAAGCATATTTTAATGATTGTGCTAACATCTATTAACTTCAAAAAAAAAGTAAAAAAAAAAACTTAGAATAGAACTTATAATTTATCTATTATGATAGGAACTAAAGAGTTTGTGTTGCATTATCACCAATGGAAAATCTATCAAATTATGTCTTTGCTATGTTGGAAAGCTTAATCAATGCAATCAGCCCATTAATAAAGTTTTATATCAGGAGTTCCAGCTAAATTCAGATTAATAAATTACTATGAAAGTATCTACTTATCATATTTCAACTTTAAAAAATGAATGGAATAAGTGACTGAGAGAAGCATATCAAACAATGAAAATTTACAATATAGAAATTCATAATATATCAAATAATTTTCATGTCAAAATAAATATACATGAGGCATGTCATATCACAAAAATTTAGTAAGAATATTAAATAAAAATAAAAAGATAAGATCCATTGGAGGTAGTGTGAGCAATAAAATTTGTGGGTAATTGATTAGACCATTTTTTTATTTGCGGATAATTTTAAGTTTTTTTTACTGAAAATGAGTGCATAACTTTAATTTTTACGGAAACATTTTGTACGAGTTTCCAAGAGTTTTTGAAACATTTCAAAAAGGGGAAACGCAGCATTGTCAAAGTTTTCATGCTTCTTAGGTATTGGCCAAACAAGTGTACCTCACTACATAATAAAGCAACCCCGTAACCAACCATACTTGAACAAATAATAACAAATTTCATTATCTTCTTTAATCATTATCCAATCTGTGGAAACATAAAAGATTATTTTTGGCTTACCTTCAATATATGTTGCACCCACATCATCCAAGTCTCTTCTTGCGTCAAACTTCAAGTCTGAACCAACAGAAATCCACCTGTAAGATCAGTAGAGAATGGCCAAAGAACATTACAATTTACAGTGTGGAAACATGAGATCCTCCCCAAAAACAGAGCAAACTGATAACATACAGGTGAAAATTATAGCAATACCAAACCATAAAAGTAAAAAAAGAAGGAACAAGATAAGCGTCAAATGCAGAATTTGAACCCAAAACTTACAATATTCTCCTCCTCTCATGGACCCAATTTTCCAATATAAGCCCTGCAATTGTTCGACCTTTCCCCACACCAGCTCCATCTCCAACAAAAAATCCAGCCCTAGCACCACTTGGAAGGTGTTGGAGATGCCTCTGTCAAGTAATAACTTATAAGTCAGGAAATGAGAAATTGAGAGCATAAATCATAAGTTACGTTGCACGAAAAGGGAACAAAAAACAGATACGATAGAACGCTGAGAACCGGTATTTTTCAAAAATAAAGGACACACAAAGTGGGGGAACCTATAAATGACAAGAATATAGGAATATATTTATATTAAAAAAAATATAGAATTTTATTTACATTTATGACAATTAATGAGATAATGAATAAATATGGAAAATTTACAAAAAAAAATGGTCTAAAACCAATAGAATTTTCAAGAATACGCTTTTTTGATGAAAAAACTTTTACATCTAAATTTTGTTCACTTTATACCAAAATAGTTTCACTTTTTACGCATTGTATAAGAGATGTGCCGGAGATGTACCAACAACTATATGGTTCCGATACCGTACCTTTTGTATGCAAGAATAAAAGCGCTAAAAGTGAAAACATGTGTGTTTTTTAGGTAAAGATGAAAGTTTTGAATTTAAAATGTATTTTTAAAACTTATGAGATTTTTTGAATAGTTTTGTGATTTTCCCTTTAAATATACTAAAAATCTAAGTTCATATCAAATAATAGCGTCCTTAAATTAAGTTTTGTGCCTCTTTTCTTATCCTTATTCCGATCTGCCGCTTAAATGGTCTCTTATGAAATTTCTTTGGTCTTATCTACAAATTTTATTATCATAATTTAAATTAACATTTTAAAATTTACATTAAAATTTTAAAATTTAACAAATGTTATAAAAATATAATATAATCCAACAAAAAATAAGAAAGATGAAATTTATTCTTGGCAATGTGAATAATATAATTGTGGATAATTGATTAAATATTTTTTATTTGTAGGTATTAGGTAGTATTAGGTAGTTTTTAGGTTTTGTTAATAGTAAATGGTGTCTAATTTTTGTTATTTTCCGAGACGACCCACAACATTTCCTATTAGTTTTTGAGAATTTTAGTTTCGGGAACATTTTGAAAATGCAACTTTTTCGAAGTTTGTGTGCTTATAGATCATAAGTTCTACAAAGGAAAACAACCTGGCAAGCATAGACCAAAGTCTCAATCTGCAAGCATGACAGAGCCATTGTCTTCTCCAAATCTTCCTTGATTTTCAAATCATAAGTGGGCTCAGGCGGCTGCACTGCAGATAAAGATGATGTTTCCACAATAGGATCAGGATGAGGAGGTCCGATAGATAGCTTGGGAGGTCGCTGCATGAAAAAAGAGCATAAAACATGTAAGCCTAAAATCAAGTTCAATTCCAAAAGCTATAAAAATAAATAAAACATGTTCAAGACGTAAAACTTAATAGATATTTGAAAAAAAAAAAAAAAAACAGAGCCATCCTTTAAGTAAAAGTGAAGCTACTTTAGATAAAGCACTCACATAATCAGTAAATGTTTCTCCCACGGTGCCACCTTCATCTTCTTCCTGTTCCACTTCAATAGCTACCTAAGGAATTTCATCAAAAGAGGTTACATGACATGTTAATGAGTAGTGATATCAAAACATGCTTAAAGCCTGATTTAAAACAGTAGGCACATTCCAAAAAAAAAAACATAACATTCTCCTCCACTGCATCTTATCATTACATTGCAGATCAAACGATAAAAGTATATTACATGTATAACAAATATATCCTAACCTTAAGATTGAATTTCAGAAAATATGGAAAATGGAGCCACAAATCTGTATCTCTATAGCATATATATTACTATCATGAGCATTAATTAATTAGACTATTCTAGTAATAAAATAACCAGAATTTTGTAAGAGTTTATAAATTATGCAAGCTAACATGCTCTGGTAGGTTTCTACTCCACACCAATGTTAGTATCTCAAATCTCTAGTAAAGCACGTGTCTAAATAAAATTCTGGTCTCTCCCTGGAAACTGTTCAAAGTATTGAAGCATGAATATTTATGAGACCCCACGCAAGCATTCACTCAGTGACACATTCATACGCAATAAAAAGGGGTTTGGTATATATTTATGCAACAACAGCGTACGGAACCCAAATTTTAGACAAAAGCAAGGCATCAGAGCTTGATACAGTACTTCTTCATCACCTACCTCAACATCTACTAATGCTTGATACAGTAAATGTTTGAAAATTCTCCTCTTTTCTTTCTAAAACCATTACTCACAGAGCTGTAAGTTGGTCAACTCCATTCTTATTCTTTTTCTGATTAAAGCAAACATACCATTATAATCAATTGACTATAAGAATCAAGTCGACGCATAACAACAACTTAGTCACTCGCAACTACAACAAATATAAGAAATCCAAACAGCGATTCTTTATCTCTCTAAGCTAAGTAGTTAACCCGGTCCATTTTATTAGTTTCCTCTTTTAAGTTGCTTGATCATGCTTACTACTATTATATAGATTTAGATACAAAAACACAGGCATGAAGAACACTATGGTATGCCACATAAATAAATGTATTAACCTATCTGGTATAATATCTATTAATCAATCAATACTCAAACAGTTTTAGTAAAATTCTCCATGATTGTAAATAATTTTACACCGCTAATGGCTATATACAAGAACAACACTACTACTGCAGCTACATTAATGGAAAATAAACAAGACTATAATTGACATAAAACAATAATGAAAAGAAAAAAAACCTCGTTGACTTCCTCAAGGGGCGGAGGAGGAGGAGGAGGAGGAGGAGGAAGAGTAAGATGAGGAGCCGGAGGAGGAAGACTAGGATGAGGAGCCGGAGGAGGAAGAGTTAGATGAGGCGGAGGAGTAAGAGGAAGAGGAGCCGGAGCCGGAGGAGGAGGAGGAAGAAGAATATTAAGAGGCGCTGGCATGGCGGCGGTTGCTGATAATGTTGGCGGAGGAAGAAACACGGGGTATTTGCCCAGGCACGAAGACAGAGAGAGATCCTGGAAACACTGAGGACAAGAAAACCTAGATAATCCATGAGGAACATTCAGCAAAGCCCGGCAATGAACACAGGGAATTTGCATCTTAGATGGATCGATTCCGTGAGCCGGCACTTGAGATTGTTGTTCGGAATATTCCATCTCCGTTATTAATTTTGGCGGCAACATTTGAGGCATGCCACAAGTTTTACACTCAAACTCAACCCGTCCTCGTTTCACCGTCGTTACCGTATCGCAACCTGCGCACCGCACTTTAACTCCGCCTCTTCCGATTCCAGGCAGCCCTGGAGGTGGCGCCGATGCCTGAGTCATAACCGCTCACTGTTGTTTTCTTCTCCTTTCTTTAATTAAATTGATAAATAAAACTAAAACCAAGAGTTTGATGAAAATGAAGTACTGGAATAGTAGCTTTCGAATTCAGTCTCTCTGATTCTTTATCGCTTTATTTTATTTATTTTAATTTGCTTTTGCTGTGTGTTTTCGACACTCACTTGGAGTGGGATGCATCATGTGCATCGTGTGTGATTTCGAGTAGAAATATTCATGGGCTGGGCTGGGATGGACGAGCTCGGGCCGGGTCCAACCAATTATTGAACAAATTACACCATATACTAGAAAATCTATAAATATATACAAAAATACAATGTCATATTTTTATGAGAGAATCACACCATATGACTCCATTTCTGTATTCTTTATGTTAGTGACTCATAAATTTTTTTCTTTCAACTCATAAATTTTTTTCTCTCTTATTTTTTAAAATTTATTTCCATATACCTCAATATAACCTTAATACTATTTTACCTTCACTTGGAAGTTAAAGTTTACAAGTTAGAGTTTGGGTATAGGTGTCTGCCATAGGTGGTCTGCTCGGCGGTGGTTGATGATTCGACCGGCGACCATGGTGATCGGTGTCTGACCTACGACCAGGTGACTTAATACATATCATCTGAATTTTTTTGCGTAATCGCAAGCAAATTTATGTTTCTGCATTTTATAATCCAATAAAGCATTTTATAAAATATTTCAGTTTAAGTGAAATGTATTAGAAGTCTATAAAACTGAAAATCTACCTGATGTAAACCGGATGTAAACCTACTGAACTAATTTAATTCAATTTTGAATAAAATTTGTCTTGTTGTTTTTTATAATTTTTAAATGATATTTTATATAAACAGAATTTTGAGATTTAGTGTTATATACAAATTGAATATCTCTT
This sequence comes from Mercurialis annua, assembly GCF_937616625.2. Classification (NCBI taxonomy): domain Eukaryota; kingdom Viridiplantae; phylum Streptophyta; class Magnoliopsida; order Malpighiales; family Euphorbiaceae; genus Mercurialis; species Mercurialis annua. The sequence goes on from NC_065571.1 coordinate 44,917,088, forward strand.
TTTAAGTGAAATGTATTTGACAGTTTATAAAACCGAAAATCAACCTGATGCTAACCGGATGTGAACCTATATCAACTGAACTACCTTAATTCAATTTTTAATAAAATTTATCTTGCTGCTCCTTACAATCTTAAATGACATTTTATAAAGAGAAATTTTTAGGATTTACTGTAATCGCAAATTGAATATCTCTTTTAAGTGAAATATATTTGACAGTCTATAAACCGAAAATCACCATGTTGTGAACCTTATGTGAATCTAATCAATTGAACTACCTTAATCCAATTTCTAATAAAATTTGTCTTACTTCTCTTTACAGTCTTAAATGACATTTTACATAGAGAGAATTTTGAGATTTAGTATACTCACAAATTGAATATCTCTTTTAAGTGAAATATATTTGACAGTTTATAAAACCGAAAATCAAACTTATATGAACTGAATGTAAACCGGATGTGAACTTATATCAATTGAACTATCTTAATTCAATTTTTAATAAATTTTGTCTGACTGCACTTTACCATCTTAAATGATATTTTATATAGAGAGAATTTTGAGATTTAGTGTAATATATAAATTGAATATCTCATTTAAGTAAAATGTATTTGACAGTGTATAAAATCAAAAACTAATCGGATGTGAATCGGATGTGAACCTAATTTATTTAAAATTTACACTATCAAAAATCAACCTATTTATTTAAAAGTTACACTATCAAAAATAAACTTATAGAGTGACGAATAAACTATAGTAATCTGAAAGTAATTTTCATTATGTTAATTAAATAAAAATTTTAAACTATAGAATAAAGAGATAGCAAATTAGATTTGTTAAAAATAAATTAAGTGTAAAGTTATGATGACCAAATGTAAATGAGTATAAACTGAATGTAAACCAAACTTATGATTTTTATTGATAATATAATTTAATTCCAAATTATAGGTCTTTTTATGAAATGGTTAACCAAAATAAGATTCTATTTCTGCCAATTTTTTTTAATTGATTAAAGTTACTATATTTAAAGATAATAATGATTTACTTAAACAATTACAACCTGGATAGTGCTTTAACGCACAAGAAATTAATGTGAACCTACCACTAGGGGTGTGCATCGGTCTGTTCAGTTCGATTTGTATTTCAACAAAACCGATCAAACCCAAATTTTTATTAGAAGAAACCGAGCCGAATTTTAAAAGAACCGCACTGAAAATTCATGTTGGATTCGGTTAAAAAAATTCGATTTTGCATTTAAAGATCACAATTATTTTGTAAAGATTTATAAGAAAAATCTGCATATGAATTAAAACTTGAAAGAATAACATGTATAATAATATACTGATATTAAATTATTTGAAACAAATCAAATATAAACATGTAAAATCAAATATAAAGGAAGCTTTACATATTATGTACATTTACGTAAAAATATACAAAAGATAAATGTTACCAATCAAATACTCCCTCCGTCCACAAAAGATAGGCTTGTTTCTAATTTGGGCGTCCCAAATTATAGGCTTGTTTCCATTTTTAGAAAGTAGTTAACTAGATAAATGTCTAAAATACCCTTAATTGAATTAGCTTTAGTCAACTAAATTAAAGTGATAATGGCTTTGATAACAACAATAATTAATGATTTTTGATAGTTTCAATATTAAAAGTAATCTTATATATACTTTATGGGTGATTTTGAATTATTAATCAATAAAAATACATAGAAAAGAGGAATGCATTAATTATTTAATAAGGGTATTATAGGAAGTTAGTATTATTCTAACTAAATAAACTAATTTTCTTAATATGTGTGTAAATGAAACAAGCCTATCTTTTGTGGACGGAGGGAGTAATAAAGAAACTCCAATAATTTAAACTCCATGTAACTTCAAGTCTTTAAAAAATTAGAGAAACCAAATAAGAAAAACCAGCCTGCAGTATCAAAGTAAAATAAAATAGGTCATATAATATAAAAAATAAATATAAAAGGATGAAAATCAAGATGTATTTAATTTAGAAACGAAAAAATAAATCTAACTTAATGTCTTATTTTAACTTAAAATCAAAACACCAGTCGAGAAAAATAAAAGAAATGAAAGAGAGATTTAGAACATACCTTTTCGATTTTGTTAGTTAATGACTTTAAATTTCCACTTGAATCAAACTTTGATGTTGTTAGATAGGTTAGAGAGTAAGATTTGACAAAAATTGAGAAGAACGGAAGAGGTTGCAGTGATGGAATGACAAATGAAAATGGGAAATAAGGAGATTTAGGGTTAGGTTGTGTAGTGAACTCTTTTAATGGGCTGGGTTTGTTTTGTTTATGTCAAACATATTAGGGATCATTACTTAGTGAAATGCAGTAAAAACGGTGTAGTTTTATAATTTCAAAAATTCAGTTATTTCGGTCGGTTTTCATCTCGAACTGAAACAAAACGAAAAATCCGAAATTTTTATTTTTTAAAACTGAACTGAAAAACCGAAAATCCAAACCGAATTACCAAAATTGGTTTGGTTCAGTTTGGTTTTTCCGTTTCGGACGGTTTTTGCACACCCCTACCTACCGCTGCTACTCAACCATGATTCACGCGCAACACAGCACCCACATGACTTTCAAACCATCTTATCTTCTACACAAGCTTCAAAACCAAAACCCCAAAAACTCGTCACTGAAAAGAAAAACGATGGCTATGCTCTCAACTTCACTAACTAGTTCTCCGCCACCGTATATTATGCACTGCACTTCTTAGGTCTCTGACGATCATGCCTGCACTTGTCAAAGCTCAATCTCTTCCTCACTTGTTCCTCCGCCATTTCATTTTTCAATTTGCGTCTCTTCTCGCAAGCTTTCTAGATACGTTCATCTCTATGACCGGTACCGGTAAGATGCTTTCTATAGTTGTTTCTTCAAATTGATGTAACTGTTTCTTTTCTAAGTTTGATTATTTTTGTTTGCTTTTTTTGGAGTTCTTTGCTGGAGGAAATTGGAAGTGAGTAAGTAACTGTTGCCGTACAACCGGTGGCCGGAGACATGTGGAAGTGGTTTGTGGTTGGTGGTCGGGCAAAGCGAACCGGTAGATTGAGAGTAGAGATTTGTATATCCAATATTGACATATGCAAGAGTATAATTGTCTTATTTGTTATAAACTTATCTTAATTTGGGGTATTATGGGATTTGTGAAAACTGTTCTTTTTTAGTGATTTATGCACATTTCTATTTTGTGAGGTAAAAACAATAGAAAGAGACTCTTTTAGAGGATTATGTAGATTACCCTGTTTTTATTTGCATTTCTAACTTTTCGATATTACAAAAATACGAAATTAACTCTTATATTTACAAAAATACGGTAATGTCACGACCCAAATTATTGATTCGAGACTGGCGTTAGGGAATGGGAGTGGTAGCTCCGAAACCCGTAACAAGCCTAAAACCATAAAAACTTTTTTGCAAATAACAATCACATAACAATCATACAGATGGAAGAAAATTTATGTTATATATATATATATGTTATATATATATATATATATATATATATATATATATATATATATAGAGAGAGAGAGAGAGAGAGTATTCGATTGATCAAACATATGGGTATCTAACTTCCGTACCACGTACGTACTAGCCCCACAATACTATATACATACTAGTGTATCTAGGTCATATCACGGGTAATTGACTCCGTGACACAAAATACAATAACTGGCGTAGCCTACAAAAAGATATACACAACGACACCAAATATACAAAAAACGCAATACACTGCTGTCAAGGCCACGACTCTGTCAACCTACAACAGCTCTACGGAAGTCAGGAACTATACATGCAACTGTAGACTTCCGGACCTAAAAAGGTGGACTCTAGTCAAGTCCAAACTCTAAGCACCTGAAATTGTTAAACAACAACGAGTTAGACTATGCTGAGTGAGATTACATATTACTAACAATATTATTTAAATAACATCACATTTAAACAAACATTTATACAAAGGTATAATATAAGCCAAATATTTGATCCGATCGAAACCCTAATCTTATAACAATCATAAACTAGGTAATTCCTAGTATTCACATGCAATAATGATTTCTCAATTCCTGTTGGTAAAGTTCTGAGATAGTTCAACCGAGTTTTAACTTTTACCAGGTGGTACAGACCGGGATAGTTCAACCGAGTTTTACCAGTAGCACTACTCAATCCAAACGATCGATCGATATGTGGGTGACGAGATAGTTTGACCGAGTTCAACCCACTAGACATAGGTTCCGGGATAGTTTGACTGAGTTTCAACCTTGTGTTTAGCAAAATAAGTTAGTTTAATTATATTTGTTGAGACTTACCCGACACTGGTGATCACACAGCCTATTGACACCCAGTAGGTAGATTTTTCCTTCGGATCGCACACCAGATTCTTATACTTATAAACAATCAATCAGACAATACTATACAATCAAATCATATAATATGCAATGCAAGTGATAATATTCTTATAGTATATCAAATAGGTTTTACGAATAATACACGAAAGTAATATGTAACTCACATGGACCGCTATCCAATCTACTAGGTTATTGATATGATAGTAAACTTGTGCTAACCCAATTCCGTTGACCTCGTAGCTTTATCGATATGTCTGTTACATATTCAAATCAAATACACGTTTAGTAAGTAAACGTGAACCTCTCATACTTAATACCCTAAGTAACAAACTTAGGTTATACCACTTCGATCCTAGTATGGTTTGTAAATTCGTTAACCTTTAATCATAGTCGTATACTTGTTTAATACCATTCGTGGTATTCAACTAATCGATTAAGCTTTGCTTAAAGTATCCATTTCAAAAACCTAACTCAAAACGTCAAGTTCAATGATCCTTTTTCACGTTTTCGGAGTCCACGGAATGCTATCGAGTTGGGGTACGTTGTGTCGGACCTCGGCACGGAGGGTCATCGGTGGCTGGGCACATTGTGCCCAGCTTCTCTCACGGTGTGAGACATAGTCTCACGTAGTGAGAGACTGTCTTGCGTCACGAGACCATGTCTTGCATCGTGAGTCAGCAATAACAGCCCCCCTAACCATGATTTTTTTACCACTGTTAACCTTCCGACTCATCCCGACATGCTTCTACACCCATATGGCACGAAACTCATCTCTAAAATCATCAAAAAGCGACCATAACAACGTGACTTATGCGAGTTCGATTCGACCATACATAATATCACACAAAACAGCCACAAAAATCTTAAAACTCAAATCCGAGAACTCATCCTTACCTTGATACGAAGCTTGGGGATGATAGAGGTCGAATTTTTGAAGAGATCGGAACGAAAATCACGTGATTCGGACGTGAAACGATGAAACCCTAATGATTGCAAGTTTTTTCTTTTTTTTCCTCTATGTGTTACTTCTTCTATTCTTGAATTCATATTCATATGAAATGGTTTAAATACTTTGGCTAATATACTTATTTGATCCCTCACTTCTTTAATCAATACAATTCTTTCTTTTAACTTTCCTTTTAATCAAACGGTCAATTGCTCACTTTAACTCGAATACGTACGTATTATTTATAACCAAATAAATAATACTAATCCGTAATTATTATTTTTTGTCGATAATCTTTTATTTACAATTCTCGAGAATTAACTTATTATTTATCAATTTGAGACTTAAACTTTATTTTAATAATTTTTCTCACTGTTTCTTTTAGTTCCAATTCCATCCATTGAATAAATTCTAATATCAAATTCTTCGTATTAGAATTCTATAAACTGACCTACTCGGGTCTTTTTTTTATTATACAGTTTCAATAATCTTCATCCTACTAATTCGGGTTATCGAAAAGAGACAAATAGCCCACTTTGGCAACGCCAAACGTATGGGGTATTACATGTAATATATAAGTAACAAGTGAAACACAATTATAAAAAAAATAACAGTTCGTGTGTGTTGTATTTAAGTGAAAATTGGAAAATAATATAAGTGCTTTATTCCACGTTCCTTGGAAGAGAACCAACTAATATGTTTATAAGGGCAAGGTTTGCCATTTGGGTTTGAGCCCAAGGCATACCCAGTTTTGTGAGTGAGTAAGATCTTCTTCTTTCATCTGGCGCCACATTACTTTATAGTCAGATATGAGCCTTACTTACTAACCATAGTGATTTTACAATCACCTTAGTCAGTAGCTGGTGGTTTTCAATCCTCCCATTGATCGAGCAAACCACACGCGCGCGCGCCGTCTGTCTGTTCGGCTCGGCTCGGCTAGTTCGGGCTCTATTATTATTTTTTGATAATATTTTATCTGCAACACAAAAATTGTCTAGATACAAGAGATCTTTCAGTTTTATGACTCTTTTAACTCTTTCATTAATAGCCACGTTTTTGCATGAGAAATAAATTTCATCTTTATTTCTCCTTTTAGTTTTGATTTCCCTTACACTATAAATTGAGGCATTGTCTTTCTCCAAAATACACAGAAAATACAGAAAAGAAAACTGAGTTTCTTTGAGTAATACAGAAAGAGTGTTTAGAGCGTATAGTGCAGTCCGGTACTACCGTATTTGATTGGCTGTTTTATCCTGGAGGCGGTCGTGGTTGACAGACTGCTTGGACCAACAAAGGCAGAGCCACGAAACGTCTTAAAGAAAGTGACCTAATCCGCGACTCAGCAGTAACATCAGAGTTTGATAATTTTTTGTATTCTGCAATTTTATCAAATTGTATTAAAAGTGTGTATCAAAGATGCGATGTCGATTAGAATTTTGAATTTTAATCCAACATATTCCTTTCAAATTGTTCAATAAAGATTTTTTATTGCTCTTTTCTAACTGGAATATCTGGTTCTGTTTTTAATTATGGTTGATACAAGTATTGGGTTTCTCCAACCTTAGCATCAAATCTTAACGAGAACATTATAATTGATTTCATGAATTCTTTTTTTCAAATAAGAAAAAAACTTTTAGAATTTTGAGAAGCGGTAACCACCGCTACCAATTGTGTTGCGCCTTGCTATTATCGCTCGTTACCGCTTAGTATTTACAACCCATTGTTGCCACTTTTTAATGTCCATCGATGACATGATCTTTAACATGAACCGTTAGGTGAAACAAGTAACTGTTTATCGGTAAATTTTGTGAAGATTAACATAATGCGAACAAATTCAAATTGGTACCTTTCTGGCCTTCAAATTTGCTTCATACTTTTTCTTTGTCATTTTTAATACTCTTATTTTCTTAACTATTACCTTCATTATTAACAATACTCTTTTCGAATTGGTAGTATTTAAGGTATTACTCTTATTTTTTGTTTTATGAATAATTTGAACACAAGGTATTTGATAAAATGATTCATTGAAGTCAATTGGAAACAAAATCATTTTTTAACCTGAGTTTTATATACATACATACATACATACATACATATATATATACATATATATATATATATATATATATATACATACATACATACATATAAATATATATAAATGATTGTTTTTAATACAAATGGAAATTTCCAAGAGCACCTCTTGAGTGTTTTCTGTACAAAGAACAAATTAAGCTCAAAAGACCTTAAGTTGGTGTATCTTAAAAGCCACTCTGATGCTTAAGTCAGTGATGATTTTAGGTAGAGAATGTGGGTGATAAGTATTTAAGGCCAAAAATGAATACCTCCTCAAACATCGATGGACATCCATTTATAGTGCCTTTGCTGGCCAGTTATCCTGCTGAAGAACGTGGGTTCAAACCCACGATCTTTCATGGACATAAGGCTATGTTTCTCAATAAATCTGGTTACTGGGGAAGAAGGGTCAGTGCGCCTCGCTATCTCGTTGGAGAACTCAAACTAGCAAAGGGGCGAAACATGTATATGAACTGAGGGGGACTCAAAGAGGGGCGCTCTTTGAGCTCTGATAGGAGAAATAGGTTCAGAGGGCGAAGCTTGTGATTCAGATATTTCTAGTCCGGTATTAGATATTCCCCCCCTAAAGTTTAGCCAAGTCAAAGACTTTGGCCTGTTTTTTCGTCGTTTCGAATTTAAAATTTTGAAATTTGAACTATTTGACTTTCAAACGTTTTGACAGTTACTTATAATCAATGTTTTTAAAACCGGACCGGAGATCAACCGGCTTCGCCGAGGATTCATGGTTCAACCGGTTCAACCGGGTTCGATCGGATTTTTAATTTTAGTAAAATATAAAAGTATACTATAATTTAAAATTTTATAAATCAAAATATAATAAATAAACTAAGAAATTTAAATTATATAAACAGTTTTTTTAGAGAATAATTATATAAACCATTTAGATTTATAAATAAATCATTAGCAATTAAAGTTATATAATTAAAATTAAAACAATGTAGTTTGAAAAATACCATAATGATAAAGAAAAGAATTCGAGAAATACCTTCAGAGTAGGATACACTAGCATGAATTTATAATTTTGATAAATATAATGGTCAATATTTTACTATTAATATATTTACTTTTTTTAAAAGAAGGGTCTCTTGTTTTACTAAAAAGGAAAAAAGCAGGTAAGAGAAAATGTCTCTGACAATTTGACTGAAGATACCTTTTTTGAGGAAAGTCTGGAGATTGCTCTGCAGTTTTAGGCAATTTTTCAAAAACCGGATACCTATGGTTTATGCAATTAACCGGATTTTTTCGGTTGAATCCGGTTCTAATCCTATTATTTAACTTTTAGATTTTGATACAAAACCGGACCGGACAAGTTGCCGGTTCCCAGTTAACCCGGTCCGATCGGTCGATCCGGTCCGGTTTTAACAACATTGCTCATAATATAAAAAGTCGCGTCTCTTCGTTTATGTAATGAATGCCTTGCCTTCGAAGTTGAGCCACGTTATCACTCACTCAAGTGCTTAACTGCTCATTGTCCTTGTAAAATAAGGTAAATAAGATTCTCTTTTTTCTTTTCTTCTGTCTTCATTATATCGTTTTTCCACCCTTTTCTTCTTGTATGTTTCTCACTTTGCCTTTGTCTTTCTAGGATTCTATATCAGCAAATCTTCCACTCGTTGAGAATAGGCTTATCACTGATGATTTCCTTATAGCGTATGAAATTGGGCACTATTTGAGGCGCAAACCAAGAGGGAGAAACGGTATAACAACCCTTAAAATTGACATAAGTAAGATTTTTGACAAAGTAATATGGAGCTTTATTAAGATCATAATGCTTGCTTTGGGCTTTAGTAGTCGATGGGTTAAGTGTATTTCGTTGGTTGAATATGTTAGCATTGTTGACTATTTTGATATGGTTCCTATTGTGCCTAGTAGAGGAGACATGGAGATCCGCTCTTCCCGTATTTTTTCATTATTTGTGTAGAGGTTTTATGTTTGATGTTAGCTCAAATGAAAAGTTTGGAACATTTGCATGGTGCTACGATTTGTCGAGGTTCCCCATCGATAAGTCAATTTTTCTTTTACAGATGATTATTTCTTTTTTTTTCCAGAGCAAACTTGGAAGAGGTTAGAGTCAGGTCCGGCCTTAGGCCTAGGCCACTAAGTCCTAGGCCTACGGCCTCATAGTTTTGAGGGCCTCAATTTTTTTTGACCTTACATTAGTATAGTAAGTCTTTTACTTTTGAATTCATAAGTTATTTATTACTGCATAACGTTGCTGACTGAGTCAAACATACAACAAATTATGATTTTTAAATATATTTTACGGTAATTAGATCTGATTTGGTTAACGGTTACCTGAAACTTTACCAAATCTGATTCTAGACAACGACCTTATTTAAAAAATCAAATAAAAATTACCTTAACCTTCTCAAACATTTTCTATAAATTCTTTTTATATTGGCAAGTACCAGATTTACAATAATTCTTGAAATCTCATAATTTTTCTTTATCTCATTATTTCTCATCTAAACCATTATTTCTAGTTAATAATTATTCTTCCCTTTTTTATTATTAATTCAGCTTATTTCAATTTTTTTATAAGCTAAATTAATGGAATTTCTAAAAACAATCAGGTAATTAATTTTCTTTTTATTTATTATTTTTTGTAATTTTTCATTATTTTATTTTTTTAATTATATCAGTAATTTGTTTTTTTTGTAGGCAATGATGATGACACTATAATTGATTAATTTCATCACTAGTTGCTTCTTGAAATTCAGGTGATATTTTTTCATTTTATTTATTATATTGTCTTATTTTATTTTTAAAAATATGTCCTCGAGAAATTTTGAATCTGGATATGAGAAACGAAAGAAAAAGGAAAGAATGGAAGAATTAATTCAATCTCAAAAAGGTGAACTTGATAAATTTTTAACTGATAATAAGGAGCAAATTTCTGAAAATAAAAATTATAGAAATTTAGAAAGTGAAACTATATAATTTAGAGAGTTTGAAGCATATTAATTAGGTGAAAAAAAACTCAATTGATAATAATGTTGATAAAATTGCTTTGAGTCCTAGTGAGGAAAAATGTGGTTGTTAACGCGAATTTCTTCTCCTGAAATTAGAAAACAAGAAAATATGCACAAATGTCAATTTTGTTGAATTTAATCAAAAAGCGAGTACAATCTCTATGGGATAATTTCTACACGTGTAGAAATTAAATCCTTTGATGCTTTCCTTCAATATTTGCGAATCAAGGGCTTATGAAGCTTGTTCTTGAATCCGTTGTAGATTCTCCTTCGATTTGTTGAAGGAAATTATTGAACCGTTAACGAGTGACGAACACGGCGTATGAAGATTTAATTTGAAGACTTGATTTTATATGTAGTCACTTGGTTGAATTCTCGACGGGTAATGAACACGGCGTATGAAGATTCGAATATGGAGGCTTGATTTGGTGTAGTCGCTTGAAGAAATTATGCAGAGCTTCTATGTTGTTTTGTTTGCAGAATTCCGGCGGCTATAGAATTATGTGTGTGTGTAGACTTGATTTGATATGTAGACTTGAATCCTTGACAGTTGATGAACACAACGTATGCAGATTTGATTTGGAGACTTGATTTATTGTAGTCGTTTGGAGAAATTATGCTGAGCTTCTTTGTTGCTTTATTTGCAGAATTCCGACGACTTGAAAGTTTTGTGTGTGTAGTCGCTTGAAGAAATTATGCAGAGCTTCTATGTTGCTTTGTTTGCAGAATTCCGGCGGCTAGTGAATTATGTGTGTAGTCGCTTGAAAAAATTATGCAGAGCTTCTATGTTGCTTTGTTTGCAGAATTCCGGCGGTTAGAGAATTATGTCTATGTCCCTTTGTTTTGTGAAGACACTCATATTTATAGGAGTGTAGAGAATATTATGCACATATCTTTATACTTGGAAGGAATAATTAATTTATTCTAATTAGTTAAATGAGAATATTCACTTAACTAATAGAAAAAATAGTATATTCTTTGATATTAGGTAAGTATGATTTATTGACTTACCCAAAATGATTCATTTAATATTATATGGACTTTATTTAATAATTAATTTTAAATTATTAAATATATTTGAAAGTCCAATAATATTAAGCCCAATTTATTTTATGGGCCAAAATTTATGGGTCAACAAATTCCCCCTTGAGACTTGTTTGCTATTTTTTTTAGCCATCATATCTCAAAAATTTTAATTAAATTATTTAAAGTAATTTACACTTTAATAATTTAATTCAAAACTAATTTGGAAAGATCACCACGCAAATTTGAAGACTCATTTTCTTATTTTATTTTAGCAAAATAAAATTTGAATTGGCCTGGCGTGAGATGAGAATCTCAATTGAATATTTTGCATCTTTTTGTTTGTATTTTTTTTCTAAAGCTGCACAGATAATGCAACAAAAATTGCATTGGTTAGGAAACTATTTTACTTCATTTCCAAAGAGCCAACATGTTTGATTCCTTTTTCCTAAAGAAAATTCGTTTCTTTTCTTTTGAAACATTTTTTTTTAATCAAACGAAACTTCCTCTTCAAGGAAATTTTTTTTAAGGAGTAATATTTTTTTTCCTTATGTATTTAGGAAAAGAAAAATATATTTCCAACATAGATGACATTTTTATTGAGGCAATATTTTTTATATGATCTCTATAACTAGATGACCAAAAGAAAATATAAAACTTCATCAATTCTCTTTGCCTTGGATTTTCTTTCGAAGTTTAATTTCGGTGAGCCAAACAAATTCGGATTATCTTGCTTCTTTTTCTTTTTAACTCTTTGAATTCACACATGAAATTTTAATATTGCTTTTGCTCTCTCTCTCTCTCTCTCTCTCTCTCTCTCTCTCTCTCTCTCTCTCTCTCTCTCTCTCTTTTTTAAGGTCATCGGGTGGCTCGTCCTCTTTTGAAGTTGTTTGTGCACTTTTGAGATACCCTTCGAACTTATCTTTCTACTTGCTAATTGTCCATACGGTATGTAGCAAGCAATTATCATACCCCTTTTTTTGTTTGTACTTGCACTTGTGAGACTCTCAAAAATAGACAGATGTTTCCGTCTATAAGGCATGAAGAATAATTGGTTATGGCTTTTGAATTTGCAAGTAGATGAAATAAGCGTAGTCAATGATTTGATGACATACAGGAGACCTTATTGTATATTTAAATGGTTAAAATTCTATGTTGGCCTTCCTTTTTGCTCCATATTCATTAGTAATTGGCATGATGTACATGTCAGTCTAATTAATGCAAGACTCGGCTCTTCTTCTTTTTTGCGCAAATTTGAATAACAAATTATCTTCCAATGTGTTTTTTTTCTTTGAAGGATTTGCTCTGCACCATTTTCAATTTTGGCTACATACGGGGTCTTCAATTTTTGGCTCACTCTTCATTACTTTGTAAAAGCTGCATTTTGTATTTTAAAATGGCCATCTTCAAGGAGACTACATTTTCTACCTCGACAAATCTTCATATCTTGGACAATGAAGCTTCAAACGTGGAGGAGGGTACTACACTTGCGGTCTACATACCCGTCATCGGTCGTCATGCCCCCACTTGGTCTTCTTCAAATGACGGTCTTCATCTTTCTTCTTGGAGTCCAGAGACAGCGTGAGACACTTATGGTTGCGACAATGCTATCACCAAAGCTTCAAGGGTCACATTGCTACAATCTTCTCTTCATAAGACTTCATCTTCACATGACGTGCTACTACTTCTAAGGCATCGCATCCAAAATGGAGAGCTATCATGGGGGTCATCTTCTTCATTCTTCGTTGGAGCTACTTACACCGAATGCTATTGGGAATGGGCGGAGGATGTATTAGCAAGCAATGAGCAAAATTTGACTTCTTCTCATCTATATGCACCTATCTTTGCTTCACTCTTCACTTATGATTTTAAGGAGAATGTCATGCGTGGCTTTTGTGAGCATTGGGATTCTTCTACAAACACACTTTGTACAGCTAAAGGAGAAGAATCTATCTCTTTGTGGGACTTGAAGATGTTTGGCGGTCTTTCAATAGATAGTTCGTTTTATGATGAAGTCATCCCATCTGCATATGAATTAAATGGGATTGATCGTGATGACAAGCCTTCTCTACCCATAAGCTGCAAGTTCGTATTTCTCGCTTTTCATAAAGGCTGCAAGAAAATGGGTAATCATTACGAGATGACCATCAGCGATTTGATCAAATGTTGGTTTTGTGTCCCTTCAAGATATAAAGAGCCTCCAAAAAGAGATAATAAGAAGAGGAGTGCACGACCAAGGGAGACCTATAATCCTTCTAGTGTTATTGACAAATGCCAACGTCGGGCAAAAGGATGGTACAAGCCATTCTCTAATCTTCATGTTAAAGCTAGTAACCGAGAAGAAGTTTACTTGGCCGCTTTCTTATCTTGTTGGCTTTGTAAGTTTGTGCTTCCCGGAAGAGACGTGGGCTTAATTCACCCAAGTACTTTCAAAGTTGCAAGTATGATGACAACTTCTCGTCGTTTTTGTTTAGCAGTTCCAGTTCTAGCAAGTATTTATCATGGTCTACGAGGAATTTCGACTGCATCTGACTTCAAGACTTGTGCAGTTTCTTTTCCCACTCATTATGTTTATGGATGGCTTGCTCATCGATTTGAGACGCATTTTACTTCCAATCCCGAACGGCTTCCCTGGATGACCTCTTATGCTGGTGAGAGAATGGCGCGTACTTTTGAAGATTCGGCTGCCCTTGCTCTATTTAGAAATCCGCCGCAGCTCATCATTCCTTCTTTCAATCTTTCAACAAAAAGAACGACATTAACTGATGATGAAGATTTGTCCTTTGGTTATTGGGAGTACCTTGCTAGTCTTAGATCAAGTTATTTGGTTGCACGCCTTGATCATGTCTACATTTATGAACCATACAGTCCTCATCGATTCAGTAGACAATTTGGATTTTGCCAAGACATTCCTGGTGATCTCAAACAACACTTGGAAGGCTTGAATTTGGATCAAATAGTTCGTCTTTGGCAATCTTGCACTAGATCGTTGACTCTAGCAAGAATAAAGCTTCCTATAGTTCCAAATGATGGGAAAACTTTTGTTACCAAAGATTACTTTGATTGGTGGTCTAGAAAATGGCTAAAGACACCAGTAAAAGAATCAAGGCTAGTCATCAAATTGAAAACCAAGAATGCAGGAGAGAAGATTTCTGAAGCCGCCACTGATGAAATTGTTGATGTTGCGTCTACTTGTGCACCGATAGGAGCAACAAAGAAGCGCACAACACAAGCAAGGGCTTATGAAGTTTCTTCTAGAAGTCGAGCAGAAAAGAGGACTCCTTCGAAGAATAATGATTCTACTCATACATTTGAGGATGGTATCAAGGACATGGATCAAGACCGTCTGGATTTCGAAGGAACTGATCAAGAGGACTCTGACCGCCATTGGAATAGGCAAAAGAAGACTAAGTTGTGGATTCCTGGGGATCCTAAGGATTTTGGTAGCATCCCAAGTGGTTCATTTCCTCAATGCGACAAATTGGTAATGTTTATAATTTAACTTTGTCTTTATAAACTTTTTTTTTTAATTACCATTTTACTCATCACCTCTCCTTTTTCTATGTTGAAGCTCGATCTCCATGATCTAAACTTCGAAAGCAATTGTGAAGAATATGGAGACATAGAAGACACACCACTCAGCTCTGAATCTTTCAAGTTGGTGGCTAGAGCATTAGAAGATGGTCATCAAACAAACTTCATACAACCCTCACATGCGATTCTAGTTGATAACACTACTACTTTAGAGGAGAATGCTTTGGAACAACAAAAGGAGGTCGCACCAAAGGATAAGCGTAACGCTTTTGAGAAGACTCAACTATGTGCTACCGACATGTTTCTTTATTTTGAACGTCAAGTAGCTACTTTATCTTGGAAAGCGCTGCAAGATAGACTCATTACTACGCCTTTATCAGAGATTCCTTCAATGGCCGAAGCTATATCTACTTTTCTTGATATGATGAAGAAGTATGAGAGTCTTGACACATCGATTCTAAAAGAACGCCTCAATGGTCTTCTTCAAAATATTAGAGAAGTAAACAAGAAGAAATTTGAACTTCATTCTAGCATGTCAGTGATTGTTCGAGATAAAGAACTTGTGAGGCTTCAAGGAAAACTGGATGCTTTTATCGAAGTTGAGAATGAAGCTGTCAATGATCGTTCCACTTTGCAAACCAGGATTGATGAAGCCAAAGAGGAACTGAAAAAGCTCGAGTCATCTTTAGAGGTGGTCGAGAAGAAGATTCAAGATAATCAAGGAAATGCTTCGAAGACCTGTGATGAGATTTCCCATGTTGAGGTTGCTTCAGTTCATGATCCAAATGATGAAGCTAAGCTACAAGAGCTTGAAAGCTTATTGGAAGCGAACTTTGATGATTTTAACCATTTTCAATGGTCACCTTAGATCTTATTCTTTTATTTTTGTCATTTGATGCATTTCCTTTATTTTGTCTTATGTTTACGTAATAAGACTCCTTTGATCATTTAATAAGACTTATAATTCCTTCTTCATATTCTCTCTTTTATATTTATCTTATCAATGCACATGTCTTCTAATATATTGGAGTATTTTGAACAATTTTTTTTGAATGAATTTAACTTTTTTTGTTATTGTGACTGAACTTGATATGATTCAAGTTGCCTACGTACTTTCTTGCGAAAGATCAAGTCAAACATAGTTCAAGACTTTAGAATTTTTTGATTGATTTTTTTTGTTATGACTGAACTTGGTGTGATTCAAGTTGCCTACGTACTTTCTTGCGAAAGATCAAGTCAAACGTAGTTCAAGTATAATTTTTTTAGGGGAGAGCCGTGCACAGTTTTAGCTCATGCGGGCCAAGAGCGTCACCGAACCTTAAGCATAGTATCTCTTCAAGAATTTTCCATTGATTGGTCCAACACGCAATCCATCTTGATCAACAATCTTGTAAGCACCATTGGAGTAAACTTCTTGAACCACATAAGGGCCATCCCAATTTGAAAGGAATTTGTTTCCCATTCGGCGTGAGATGATTATGGGTCTTCTTATTGCAAGAACTAAATCTCCAGGTTGAAAAGAACGCGGACGTGCCATCTTGTTAAAGGCTCTTAACATTCTGCCTTGATAGCACTCCAATTTTTGCCGTGCTTTGTCGTCATTTACTTCCACTATAGTGACATGGTTGACACTTGCATTCTCCATTTTTTCATTTCTCATAGTTGAATGAGGCTTTTGACAAGTAATAACTACCGTCTGTTGTTTACCTTTTAATACATGACCAGTTGATACAACCCACTTAGTGCATCTTTTCATGCGGGATGGAAACTTGATGCATATGTCCTTTGAATCAACGACATAGTTTTTATTTTCTTTAGACTTCCAATTATTTGAAACTCCAAGCCTTTTGTGCACTGAAGTTCTCTGAATTTGCGGATTGACATATTTTTGGTTTCCAATCCTATTAAAAACAAATACAGAATTGGGAGGACTACCGAGGCGATTAAAAACTGAAGTTTTCGATGTAGACATTTCATTATCTTGTTGCTCTTCAATTTCTTCAATGGTGATATGTTGTGCATTTTCCTTGCGAATTTTCAGGCGCAATGGCTGACAAGCATTGTATCCAAGACCGGCCTTAGAACCTATAGGCTGGCTTTTCTCTTTCCACACCCTTTGAGGTTTCTTCATACTTCCTTCATTTTCATAGTCATCACATGTTTCTTCCTTTGCTAGGAGAAATATATTATTTTGTCCATACCCTGGTTTAGACAACAATTTATAAGCATTTGGATCAAATCCATTCGCTCTTTTAGTCGGCAGAACACCATGCTTTACAATAGAAGGTTGTGATGGCTTTGGAGCTTCTTCTGAAGGAAACTTGCAAACACTAGAAGATGCTAAACTTGTAACTGGGAGAGTTAAATCTTGTAGGCCTTTGATCATCTCTTCTACTTCATGTGCATTCGGCGCTTGTACCCCTTTCTTGAATGCTTCATGAGGCGCACAAACAGGTGGAGAAGATGTGCATGCAGGGGATCAGCTTCCTTTCCGTATTCTTCTTTTACATATGCTTTCTTACAAGAGTCATCGTCATTTATAGATGAATCATTATAAAACTTTGCATCAACAAAGTAAGACTCTGCCATAGTAAAAGGTTTAGAATCGGCATTTATCCTTTTCACTTGTCCATCTCGGCAATATTTAAAACATTGATGAAGTGTGGATGAAACTACACCATTCTCATGTATCCACGGCCTTCCTAACAACATTTTGTAAGTAGTCCTTGCATCAATCACATGGAATAATGCATTTGACTCCATATCATCCATTGTCATTACAAGCCTAATCTTCCCAAGAGTCTTTTGACCTCCTTGATTGAAGCCTTGAATTACCAAACGACTCTTGAAAAGATCATCCATGGGTATGCCTAACTCTTTCATGGTCTTTAGAGGCAAGATATTGACAGCAGACCCATCGTCTATCAAGATTCTATTGACCATTTGTTTTAGAATAAAACCTTAAACAAATAGTGGACGGCTATGAGGCTTAAAACCAAGAAATAAGTCCTCGTTAGTGAAACATATCTTGGCCGTACAAGGACTAAAGTCGGGTCCTTTGCACTCAGATTTTTAACTCTTCTTCAATACCATCATGATCTTCTTCGTCAACATGATAGCATGGAAAAACTTCATTGATTTGTAGAAATTGCTTTGGCAGAAATTCTTTGAGAGTTATGGGCGCTCTTGACTTGTGTGAGACGTCGCCTTCATTCTTTGTCAAAATCAACTTTTCCTTCACTACATTTGAAGAGGTTGATCTTTTAACAGTTTTGGTCTTTATCATCTTAGACCTGATTGGAGCCGCTTTAGGCAGTTGTGCCTTCTTCTTTCTTCCTCTCGGATGAGTAACAAGAGTCCATCCTTCATCAGAATTGTCTTTGATCTCCCCGTCTTGAATGTTGATGCCCCCAGCAAAGTGTGAGTCGTCACTTGATACTTGTAGAGAATGAGATGAAGATTGTATCCATGCTTCTACTGGTTCAAAATCTCCACATTTTAAAGCCACAACGTAGGAACTCTCGTTCATAATTGTGGTTACGTTAGAAGTTGCAGTATCTTCATCAAAGACTACATCACCCCTTTCATGTAGTCGCATAATTTTATCTTTTAAGACAAAACATTTTTGGAGTGGATGACTAATTAGTCGATGGTACTTGCAACAGTTTGGGTCATTCACTTTGTCAGCCTCTTCGGGACGCTTCATTTTCGGCAATTGGATAAGATTAGCCTTAAGCAAGTCATCCAACATTTAGAAACGTCAGAGTCATTGAAAGGGTAGACTTTTTCTTGTCGCTCCTTTAAAGTACTCTTCTTTACTTCTTGACGGTTGAAGGTAGGAGGCTTTCCTTCTTGTTTCTTTTCATACTTGGTGAATTTGAAGGGTGTTGTAGTTAAAACCATGGAATGTTTCCCTTCAACCTTTGTTGATGTTTTGACCACTTTACGAGCTTCTTGTCTTTCTTTTCCCTTTTGGGGATCTTCTATCATTGAACCTTGAGTTCCCGCAGCGGCGATAGTTAGCTCCATGTCATGTGCACGAGTTGCCAACTCCTCGAAGCTTCTAGGCTTGATACCTTGCAGAATATAGAGCAATTGAAAGTGCATTCCTTGAATGCACATATCTAAAGCGGATGCTTCCGAAAGACGATCTTTGCAGTTAAGGCTCAAGTTTCTCCATCTATGAATGTAGTCACTAACAGCCTCATCTTTCCATTGACGTGTACTCGTTAGCTCTATCATGCTAACAATTCGACGAGTGCTATAGAAGCGATTTAGAAACTCACGTTCCAACTATTCCCAACTATCAATTGTGCCAGACTCTAAGTCTGTGTACCAATCAAAAGCATTTCCTTTCAAGGAGCGAACAAATTGCTTGACCATCAAGTCTCCATAAGTACCAGCGTTGTTGCATGTCTCAACAAAATGAGCTACATGTTGTCTTGGGTTTCCTTTGCCATCAAACTGTTGAAACTTTGGAGGTTGATAGCTTGTGGGCATCTTTTTAAGGTCAATCCTATGAGAATAGGGTTTGGCATATGAATATGATGGTTGTGTACCACTCTCAACTTGATCTTTAACAGCGTCCTTGATGAGATTCTTCAATTGGTCTCCATGAATAGAACCATTGGTGATTTGAAATATGTGGATCTTTTGAAGCATCACCAGAAGAAGTACCACCCATAGTAGTAGAAGAAAAGATATTTGCAATATCATCACCTTCTTGTGATTGTGGAGTTTTAGGAACGACAACCGCTTTATCAGTTAAATTATCTACCTTCTTCATTAAAAAGGAGATTTGCTCATCCTTTTCCTTAATGGAGTCAGAAAGAGCCTCCAACACCTTGCTCATCTTAGCAACTTGTTCTTCCAAGGAAGTAGTGCTAGTCATCATAACACTCATTACATCAGAAGAACTCTATGACAATGTTGGCGTGTATGGAGTGGATGGCAAATCCTTGCTTGTCGGCGACTTAGGATCTCCTTTTGCCTTTGGTGGAGATTGAGTTGGTGATGGAGTTTCTTCATCCGATTGTGATGAAACGAGCATCTTTTGTAGAATGGGAAGAGTGCAGGCATAAATATCCTCAATCAACCTCTCCTTAATTATTGCTCCCGGACTAGCGTTAGTTGTATTTCGCACGGTAAAATGAATCGGTGTCTTGGATTGACGACCGTAATTGTTGTTTCTTGAAGCCATGGATCTTGATTATTGATTCTTTGAATTTGCAAATGAAAGAGATGAAAGGTAGAGAGGTCCCACTGGGCGTGCCAGAAATTTGTTAACACGAATTTCTTGTCCTGAAATTAGAAAACAAGAAAATATGCACAAATGTCAATTTTATTGAATTTAATCAAAAAGCGAGTACAATCTCTATGGGGTAATTTCTACACGTGTAGAAATTAAATCCTTTGATGCTTTCCTTCAATATTTGCGGATCAAGGGCTTATGAAGCTTGTTCTTGAATCCGTTGTAAATTCTCCTTCGATTTGACGAAAGAAATTGTTGAACCGTTAACGAGTGACGAACACGCCGTATGAAGATTTAATTTGAAAACTTGATTTGATATGTAGTCACTTGGTTGAATTCTCGACGGGTAATGAACACGGCGTATGAAGATTCGAATATGGAGGCTTGATTTGGTGTAGTCGCTTGAAGAAATTATGCAGAGCTTCTATGTTGCTTTGTTTGCAGAATTCCGGCGGCTATAGAATTATGTGTGTGTGTAGACTTGATTTGATATGTAGACTTGAATCCTTGACAGTTGATGAACACAACGTATGAAGATTTGATTTGGAGACTTGATTTGTTGTAGTCGTTTGGAGAAATTATGCTGAGCTTCTTTGTTGCTTTATTTGCAGAATTTCGACGACTTGAAAGTTTTGTGTGTGTAGTCGCTTGAAGAAATTATGCAGAGCTTCTATGTTGCTTTGTTTGCAGAATTCCGGCGGCTAGAGAATTATGTGTGTAGTCGCTTGAAGAAATTATGCAGAGCTTCTATGTTGCTTTGTTTGCAGAATTCCGGCGGTTAGAAAATTATGTCTCTGTCCCTTTGTTTTGTGAAGACACTCCTATTTATAGGAGTGTAGAGAATATGTATTTATGCACATATCTCTATATTTGGAAGGAATAATTAATTTATTCTAATTAGTTAAATGAGAATATTCACTTAACTAATAGAAAAAATAGTATATTCTTTAATATTAGGTAAGTATGATTTATTGACTTACCCAAAATGATTCATTTAATATTATATAGACTTTATTTAATAATTAATTTTAAATTATTAAATATATTTGAAAGTCCAATAATATTAAGCCCAATTTATTTTATGGGCCAAAGTGTATGGGTCAACAGTGGTCTAAGTAGAAAGTTTAGATGGTCACAATGAAGTCGACTCAACAATAGAATTACATTTATGTGATCCGAGAAAATGGAAAAATATTGATTCTAATTTGAGAGATTTAATTATTGAAAAGGGGGCCAGTAGAAATACTTCTAATGACGTAGATTATCCAATAAATGAGAATTGTAAACACTTATCTAGTATTCATTACACTAAGATATTACCAAATGGAGAAAAACATGATAGAATATGGTTAATTTGTTCAGAACACTTAGATAATATTTCTGCTTTTGTTGCAAGTTATTTTCAAAATCGCACTTATTTTCTCAACTAGTTAAAGATGGTTGTATAGATTTGAAAAAAATATTAGTGCTAAACTTAAATCTCATGAAATAAGTAGCGAACACATCACCAATAAGTTTAATTTGAAGGAATTGGAATTTTGATTGCTAAAAGTCAAAACTATTGATAAAGAATTGTTAGATCAAATCAATAAAGAGAAAAAAATGTTTTGTTGAGAATAACTCCAATTGTAAAAATGCTTGTAAAAAATAATTTAGCATTTCGCGGGTCCAATTAAAAGATTTATGAGAATAGCTATGGAAATTTTTGAAGTATAGTTGAAATGATTTCAGAATTTGTTCGAGTAATGCAAGAACATTTTAGACGTATTTAGACTAGTGAAATACATGATCATTATTTTAGGCATAGAATACAAAATGAGTTAATTGTCTTGTTGGCAAAAGAAATAAAAAGTACAATTGCTAAAAAAAATAAACAAGCAACATACTTTTTTGTTATACTTGATTGTATTCCTGATGTTAGCCATCAAGAACAAATGTCGCTTATATTAAGATGTGTAGATATTTCGTCGGTGTCAATAAAAGTAGAAAAATCTTTTATCGAATTTTTACAAGTGGATGATACATCAGGACAAAGAATTTTTGAAGTACTTATGAATATAATAAAATATTTTAATTTGAATGTTGATGATGTGAGAGGACTAAAAGTCCAAAAACGATAACTTGATATAAAGTCTAGAGCATCTTATACACCGCGTGGTTTTCATTCTCTTAATTTATTGCTTTCTGATATGGCTAATTGTTGCTCTAAAGCTATTACCTTTTTATGGAGCAGTACAACATATATATTTATTGTTTTCTTTTTCTATTAAAAGATGGAAAATTTTAAAAAATTATATTTCTAGTTTAACTGTTAAACCATTATCACAAATTGGGAAATTCGTATTGAAAGTGTTAAAGCAATTAGATTTCAAACTCAAGAAATAAGAGATGCATTACTTGACTTAATACAATGTTGTGATGATTCTAAAATACGTAAGAAAGCTAATTGTTTAGCTTCTTATGAACTTGAAAATTTTGAATTTTTAGTGAGTATGATACTTTAGTATAGTTTGTTATTCGCTGTGAATGTTGTTAATAAGACTTTACAAGCTAAAGATATGTAAATTAATATTGTGATTGATCAATTAAAAAGTTTTCTTACGTTTCTTAAAAAATATAGAGAAAATGAATTTACGTCAGCATTAATTTCCGCAAAAGAAATAGCTATTCAAATGAATATAGAGCCGGTTTTTCATGAAAAACGAATTATTCCTAGAAATAGACAGTTTGATAAAAATTCTACTAACGAGGTAGTGCATTTAGCACAAGAAGATTTTATAATAATTTTTTATGTGTATTGTTGATCAAGCAATATCTTCTTTTGATAGCAAATTTGAACAATTTAAAATATATGAAGATAATTTTGGATTTTTATATAATTTTAAAAATTTAAAGTCTTTAGACTATAATTTTTATACAAACATGTTAACTTAAATTTGAAATTTTTATAAAGCATGATACATCATTAGATTTAAATGGTTTGGATTTATTTTTTGAATCAAAACTTTTAAAGGAACTTATTCATGATGAAATAAATGAATTACTAGAACTTCTTAATTTTATACAAAAATTAAACTCATTTCAAAAAGATGCATTGTTTATAGAGAAAATTACATAACTATATATAAAACGGAAGATTATAACAAAAATGCTAAAATTCCTAAAACATTACATCAGCACCTAATAGGAATGACATATTACAAGATGTACGTACTCAACCTCAGCTTGCCACGTCGCAAGGAAAGAGAGAGGGACCACAGCTTAGAAAAAAATGGAGAGAATCACATGACTTTCATAATTCTAATTATTTGTCCAACCAACAGATGCCACATATACAAATGTCTAACAACCAAAAAGATTTGATTCTCTCAAATCAAAACAAAAAAATTTTCTCAAATCTGAATCAAAAAACACGTGATTTTTTTACCTTCTTCACATTTACAATCTTCTACAAGTATGAACCACCATTGATTATGAACAAAGAAATCTCAGACCTCGAAAACTGGCAAGTTCTTACAACTATTTTAATTTGTATATAGATGGAATCTCATTTGTATCTCATAACACTAACAGATCTATATCTCATTTGTATATAGATGGAATCTCTACTTGTTATGATCCAACATAGTGGACAATGGATAGAAGCAAATACATATGCAGATTTTCAAGTTATTGGAATCATGATACCTCATATTTGGATCTGCTGGATCAAATATCAAATGACCTGAAATTGAATCTACAAGAACAGAGTATTGACGTCATGTATCAAGTTAAGAATCAGTATCCCCGTTAACGATTACTGATGATTCGAGTTTCAAATTTTACATGGAAAATAAGAAAATGCAAACAGATTTTACCATGTACCCTCTGTGCATAGATGTTCATAGTGATACACTACTGATACAAGCAACCCAACAGAGTTCAAGAAGTATATCTACAGGTATTTCATATTCAGATTATACCAACAATCATCAATTTACAGAGATGGAATCAAATACATCTACGATACATCTACCATACAGTGGTGATACCTTTTCAAAAATAAGAAAATATGCTACTCTACTTGCGAAGGACAATGTTGAAACAAACAGTATGAAGGAAAAAGAAATGGTAACATAAGAGAAAAGTGCACAGCTGTGAATGAACCAGTGCAAGAGATACAATTAAAATTTGGTCAATCTTTCAAAAATAAAGGAGTTCTTCAAACATGCATGAGATTTCACGGAATTAATCATCATTATCAGCACAAGACTGTCAAATCTTGTCAAAAGCAACTTCTACTGAGATGTATCAATGATACATGTGATACAAAAGATGGTCAAGATACCACTCAGAATGCAACAGATATAAGACAATGACTTCGAACCCAGCCGAGTCATTAAACGCAACAATAAAGCATGCAAGAGATGTCGGTCATAATGCTCCTTATGTATTTACATGACTTC
This sequence comes from Mercurialis annua, assembly GCF_937616625.2. Taxonomy (NCBI): domain Eukaryota; kingdom Viridiplantae; phylum Streptophyta; class Magnoliopsida; order Malpighiales; family Euphorbiaceae; genus Mercurialis; species Mercurialis annua. Next base: position 44,941,727 of record NC_065571.1, read on the forward strand.
CAACAAGAGTACTCCTACAAACATAAAAACATTGCCATGTACACTATGACAAAAATGACAAAAAGGCATGAAGATGTGCTAGCAAAGAATTATGTTAATTCACTCAAATTACAGGTATGAAAATCTATCTTCTTTTAAAACTATTATAAGAGATGTATCTTTTATGTATAAAACATGTATATGACAGGTATCTTTGACAAGTAAAATCCCAAATGTCAAAACATGTATTTACTGTTATTAAAAACGTTGTATCATAGATGTATCTATTATGTATTGACTAACCTTTATCTTCAAAAAACTATTTACAGGTAAAACATTCCACAACTGAAGTGATCAAAGTGTTGAATGGTGGCATCAAATACACAGTCGATATGAAAGATAGAACATGCACTTGCAAGAGATTCGAAATTAATGAAATACCGTGTTAACATGCAGTAGCAATTATCAATGAAATGAACCGAGATCCATATCAGTATTGTTCAATCTACTACATGAAAGAAACTATGCTAGCAACGTATAGTGAAACAGTTTTTCCGATGGCGAAAGAAGATGAATGGGATGTAACGCAACAAGTAAAAGACTTCATTGTATTACCGCCGCAACATAAAACAAAAAGCGGAAGGCCAAAGACGCAAAGGTTTAAATCTCCTTGGGAAAAACTGAAAAATGGAAAAGTACTCGGTGTGGCGAAGGTGGACACAATCGAAAGACATGTAGAAATTTGTCTAAAAAACACTAAATACAAATTGTAGACAGAAAATATATTTTCTTATTAAATAGTTTTGTTTCAGTATAGTTTTTAGCTCTATTATCATTAAATCCTTTTTATATGTTTAAGCTATATACATAAATGATACATTTATTTTACACATTTGATGTTTTATGCCAGATATATCTTTCAACACTGTGATCACTTCACTGAATATGTGTTTATGTCAAATACATATATTATACATCTTTGATACATCTTAGTTGTTTATTCCAGACATCTGAGATGTTTTTGATGTTTCAAAAGTATAAAAAATTTCAAGATACATCTTTTATACATAACAGATACATAAACTATGTATTGATAAAAACTAAAATTAAAATTAAAATGTCATAACTGATTAAAAACAGATAACAGATTCACACACAAACAACATAAACTGTATCATGAACTAAAAAAGTATTAAATTGTTGATTCTTCCTATAATAAATAAACACTAATTCTTCATTTCGCCTTTACTTTCGCCTTGACATGTTCGGAAGCATGTTTCGCCTTTGCTTTTCCTCTTCTGATCACCTCACATCTCTTTGAAGAACTTTCAACATTAAAGTTATTTTTCCAGTTGCCATAGTTGCGCAGACCAAATTTAAGACGCCTTCGATGATCATTGATTTGATATTCATTCACCATTTCGTCCTCTTTTCCATAAGCAACGTATTCAGCAAAATAATATACAAAGATACCACAATCACTGAATAGTAAAAAGTAACATAATCAGAATTTAATAGACTTAAAAAATCAAATAGCAAATTATAAAAAAAAGTGACATACTTGTACTCTTGAAGCGGCAGACAGACATCAAAAGGCAAATCAAGTGCATCATATATATAAATACATAAACAATACATAAAAAACAAGAATACATACAAAATCAGGTTTCAATAGATGATACCTCAAAAATACGTAAAACAACAAATGAAAATAACCCATTTAATTTAAAAAAACACGGCATCATATACATAAAAAATAACATATATTTATAATCAAAAAATAAACTAAAACCCATAACTCTAAAAATGAAGAACATGCAAGTTTCTGTAGTTTTATAATAAAAATACCTTCAGTAAATGGGTAGGATCTTTAAAAACAACCGATTTCTCCTCCAACTTCCTAGCAGAACCCGCATCAAAGATTAGCTTTTTCTTTTTGGAAACCCCAGTCTCAACAGCCTTGACCTTCGTTTCAAAATTAGAATCTGATTCTTCTTCACCAGCAGCACCACTTGCATTTTCCTTTTTAGTTAACTTCCACTTCAATTTAGATTTTTTCTTTTTTTTCTTTCTCAGCTTTAGGTGTTGATCTTGTAACAACTACCATGGTACTATTTATAAAAAATATTTAAGGAAAGTACGTAACTGATAAAATCGTGCCTACAATTTATGGAGAATTAATGCAGACGAAGAAAATTGGTAGATTTTAAAAGAAGTTCAGAAATTAAGCTCTGAAAATGGAAGTTTATCGCAGAGAGAGAGAAGACATGGAGAGAGAAAAATGGAGAAGAAAGAGGAAGAGAGGAGCACGTGTTATTCTTAGCATTTTTTTTCCAATCTTGTGCCACATGTAGGGCAGGGATGAAGTACGTAATTTATGTAAGAAATTACCGTTATTAGACATTAAGTGAAATGGCAAGCTTAGCAGTTAATGAAAATAATAAGTAAGGTTAGCATTTTTGTTAACTTTTGCCTTTTTTAGAATTTTTGTGTAATTTTTCCTTGTTTATAGAATATTGTTGACTATACTTATAACATTTGTTTCGGCTGAGAAAAGTTTTTCAAACTTCGAAATTAATAAAATTATTTTTACGATCAACTATGTCACAATAAAGATTAAATGGATTAACAATTATTTCTATAGAAAAAAATTTAGTTTCAGAATTTGAATATAAAAATTTAATTAATGATTTTGAATCTCAAAAGGCAAGAAAAATAGATTTTTTATAAAGTATTTTTACTGTATTACAAGTAGTTGATAAAAAGTTGGATTTCGACACACAAACAACTTCATTTCAAGATTTACATTAAGACAATGTATCAATTTTTATATTATGTAATTTTATTATTCATGATATAAATATTATCAATTATCACTAAAAAAATAATATTTAATTTCTAGATATTTTATCGCCTACGGCCTCATTTTATCTAAGGCCGGCCCTGGTTGGAGTGGTTAAGGATATTGTGCATTGCTATGAACTTCTTTCCGTGCAAAAGGTCAATTTCCAAAAGTTCGTCATTCTCTTTAGTTGCAACGTTAGCACAGAGGAGAAGTCGCGGATCTATGGGGCTTTAAGTGTTGTAATGCCCCGTATTATTACGGTCATTAAGTGGTGCCACGTGTCATAAATTGCGATAATTAGAGTCAAGAATGTCGAGAATAAATTAAAATATTTTGAATTAAGACATAAGTGGGTCTAATGTATTAGTCACGAAATAATAATTAAGTTTGGAAATTATTATTCATTTGTGCGAGTATTAGCGGGACTAAGGAAAAGTTAAGAAAATTAATATAAAATAAAGTATAAGTCCGAGCTAATAATTTTTATGCAATCGTCCGTGATATATTTTTAAGAATTTATCAGTTAAGTTTCGTGGAGTTCTGAGACTGTATTAAAATTGGACGCAGATGTTTATTAAAAAATTGGATTAAAGTACAAGATTGAGCTACTTGAGCTAAGTTGTATTTTAGCCAAGCTATATATGGATATGATTTCATTAAGAAATGAATCAGGAAATCAAAATTTGCTCCTTTCTTCTTCATCTTCACCCGTTCATCGTCCAAGGCTAGGGTTTGACGTTTTAAACCGAATTTGATGATTCTTGCTTCTAATTGATCGTATCTCAACGGTAATCGAGATGAGCTAGTTGTTTTGCCGTTTGTTTGATTATATTTGATGGGTTTTGATTCTAGGGTTAGGGTTCCGATGAAACCGTATCGATTTCACATATTCGATTAGTTTTAGGCTTTGTTTAAGCGTTTTTTATGATTTCACGTATTTGATTCGATGAAACCGTACCGATTTCACATATTTGATTCGTTTTAGGCTTTATTTAAGCGTTTTTGATGATTTCACGTATTTAATTCGATGAAACCGTATCGATTTCACGTTTTCGACCCGTTTCAGTACACATGAATTTGACATAACATAACTTGAGTCGATAGGAGCTTACAGACTCTAAAAATATGGAATTTGGACATAGATCATAAGTGATGTGATTAGGGTTTTGAAATACGGAGTTAGACGTTTAAGACGTAAGGTTTGTTTTGTTAACCTAAAGATCGTATAGAGTTGTGTTTTGATATTCGAATCCTTTTAGATTCGGCGAGGCGGCTAGTTACCGGACACGGAGCTCAGGGAGCTTGACGCAATTGTTCGATCGAAGTTTTGAATGACGTGCCGAGCTTAAGTGTTTTGGATATCGATTCTTGTGAGCTTACTATTTACTTTTGTCTATTGTTTAAAATTATTTCTATGTTATGATTAAAGTAAATGCATCGCATACGATATGATTTTGTTATGAAAAAAGTAAATGCATCGCATTTGATATGATTCAATTTGTGTGTGCTATATAGTAGTTTGTTTGTAAAGTATGGTTTTGGTCTAATGATCCGAAGGAACAAGCTACCTATTGGGCGTCAATAGGCTGTGTGATCACCAGTGTCCGGGTAAGTCATAAAATAAGTCTTGATTGCATTGTAAAGTACTCGTCTTGTTTGATTAGATACGAGGTTGAACTTGGTGAAATTTTCTCGGGACCTGTATCTAGAGTTAACTCAGTGGAATTATCCCGAGACTTATATCGATCGTTTGTATTTGAGAAGTGGCATGAGTTAACTCGGTAGAACTATCTCGGGACTATGCCATGTGGTATTAGTTAACTCGGTGGAATTATCTCGGGACCATACCATTCGGATTAAAAAAGTTTTATGATGATAGGTTTGAAGTAGTTTAGTTTGTTTATGTTATAAGTTTAAGATTAGGGTTTCGATCGGATCTGATCTTTGGATTGTTTTGTTATATATTTTGATATATGTTTATACAATTTATTTTGTATACTACCGTAAGTAAATATGAATTCACCCAGTATCGAATAACCCCCCCCCCCATAGTGTTTTCCTTTTAGGTAAATAGAGTTTTGGTATGACGGACTTCTATTCTTATTCCAGAAGTCCATACCTTTGAAGTATGTAAAGAAAAGAAGATTTCAATCGATAGAGCTGCAGTAGTCGAGTCCTAGTGATGTGTTGTGTCAGACGAACGGTTTTATTGTATCGCATATACTATAATGTTTTGGTAATCCTATGATAATATAAGTTTGTATATATCGTATATGGTTTTAAATTGCGCTTATGATAGATGTTTGATCGTTTCTATGCTTATGTTATCGCAAAAAGGTTAGAATGGTTTTAGGCTTGCTACGGGTTCCGGAGAAACCACTCATGTTCCCTATCGCCGGTCGCGGCCCACGATTTTGTGTCGTGAAAAAGTTGGTATCAGAACAATGGTCCAGGTTACCATTGCTAATATGTAAGATGTTTTGTATGCTATGTGGTTTAAGTACCTAGGAACTACTGCAGCACATAGGATTCGAATCATGTCATCAAAATGTTTTAAGCTCATTTTCATAACTTTTAGTTTTCCTCTTTCGGATATTGAGTCGTTGTGTATGTTTGTTTGATAGTATATGATGAGATGTGTGTGCGCGTATTGTTGCTTTTGCATTGAGATATGATTAGATTTGTATGTAATGTTATACGATTTAGTTAAGATGGCTGACTAATGATAAACCAGAATTCGGTAACGAAAGTAAGGTGTTCGAGATCAAGCTGCAAGCGATTCGTGAAGAGCCAATGAAAATGTATGAGGACGGGATTTTAAGATTTGTGTGATCGGATAGCGATAAGTGTTCGAGTAGTGATATGCTAGTATGAAGCATCGTCTAGACGATATGTCTAGGGTATTATACCCTAAAGTACGTATAGTGTGAAAGAATAGGATAGAACTTATGAATCGACTTGCGAATCAAGGCAGATGGAAGATATATGAGCAGAATCGAGTTTAAAGCGTTTTAGTGGACCGTCAAGTACTAGTAAGGCAGTAATATTTTTGGATTGAACCGTTGGATCGATAAAATTTTGGAATATGATATTCCTAAGACGATTATCTAGAGTTTAACCATTACGATCGTCAAACGGAGAGTTAGACAATAGTTGTTTTTGAAGATAAGTGTGCGAGCGATGAAAATATAAAGTAAGAGAAAAGGAAAGAAGTTTCAGACAGAAAATTGATAGAACGTGTATGGTGGGACAAACATAGAAACTACACTATGTCATTAGACAGAAAATGTGTATCGAAGGTAAAATATGAAGGATAGAATGTTACGTTTATGTCATAGTGGAGCGTGACATATGTGAAGTTGCATAAAGATGAAATCGAGGAGCTAAGTTTACGGTAAGTAGAACGCTTTAAGGTTAAAGCATAAGACTCTCATATAAAGTATTATGAGTTATTTGAGATACGTGGGGTTGGGTTTTAAAATTCGAGAACAAATTTTTATAAGAAGGGGAGAATGTAATACCCCGTATTTTTACGGTCATTAAGTTGTGCCACGTGTCCTAAATTCCGATAATTAGAGTGAAGAAGGTCGAGAATAAATTAAAATATTTTGGATTAAGACCAAAGTGAGTGTAATGTGTTAGTCGCGAAATAATAATTAAGTATGGAAATTATTATTCGTTTGTGCGATATTAGCGGGACTAAGGAAATGCTAAGGAAATCAATATAAAATAAAGTATAAGTCCCGAGCTAATAATTTTTACGCCATCATCCGTGATATATTTTTAAGAATTTATCAGTAAAGTTTCGTGGAGTTCTGAGACTGTTTTAAAATTGGACACTGATGTTTATTAAGGAATTGGGTTAAAGTACGAGATTGAGCTACTTGAGCTAATTTCTATCTTAGCCAAGCTATATAAGGATTTCATTTCATTAAGAAATGAATCAAGAAACCAAAATTTGCTCCTTTCTTCTTCATTTTCACCCGTTCATCGTCCAAGGCTAGGGTTTGTCGTTTCTTAACCGAATTTGACGATTCTTGCTTCTAATCGATCGTATTTCAACGGGTAATCGAGGTGAGCTAGTCGTTTTGCCATTCGTTTGATTATATTTGATGGGTTTTCGATTTCAGGGTTAGGGTTTCGATGAAACCATGTTGATTTCACGTATTCGATTCATTTTAGGCTTTGTTTAAGCGATTTTGATGATTTTGAGCGTTGTTGCGGAGTTGGGTATGTACGGAAATGTCAAAAGCATGCTGAAAATGAGTTTTGATGGTTTTTAGGGCTGTTAGGGCTTGCTGCCCTCGTCTACACGCCGCGCCAGCCAAGGGCGCGACGCGACACCTTTTGGCACGACGTGCCAATGCCTAGGCAAGGTTTCTTAGGTCGTTTTTGACCTGTTTCAGTACATGGGAGTTTGACGTAACATAACTTGAGTGGTAGAAGCTTACGGACTCCAAAAATGTGGAATTTGGACATAGATCATAAGTAATGTTAGGTTTTGAAGTACGGAGTTAGACGTTTAAGACGTAAGGTTTATTTTGTAAACCTAAAGATCGTATCGAGTTGTATTTTGATATTCGAATCCTTTTAGATTCTGTGAGGCAGCTAGCTACCGGGCAAGGACCTCAGGGATCTTGACAGGATTATTCAATCAAAGTTTTGAATGACGTGCCGAGATTAAGTGTTTTGAATAGCAATTTTTTGAGTTTACTATTTGCTTTTATATATTGTTTAAAATAATTTTTATGTTATGATTAAAGTAAATGCATCGCATACGATATAATTTTGTTATGAAAGAAGTAAATGCATCGCATTTTATATGATTCAGTTTGTGTGTGCTATATAGTAGTTTGTTTGTAAAGTATGATTTTTGTCTAACGAGCCGAAGAAACGAGCTACCTATAGGGCGTTAATAGGCTGTGTGATCATGTCACGACCTGATTCTCGGATCAAAACCGGCGCTAGGGAATGGGAGTGGTTGCTCTGAATTACGTAGCAATCCTTAAAATAAAAAGGGATAATGTCAAAAAAAATAACGAACTTTACATGTTTTCTCATTTTAATCACGCAGTTTAAATTTTGTCATTTTCATGCACAAACTAACATTTTTTTTTTCAAATTCATACACGATGCTGAGGTGTCACGACTCCATTAGTGTGATTCGCTGAGGTGACGGTAATTTTTCACCAATGAATGAGTGCCACTGTCACGACCCAAATTATTGAGCCGAGACCGGCGCTAGGGAATGGGAGTGGTAGCTCTGAAACCCGTAGCAAGCCTAAAACCACTCTAACTTTTTCGCGGAAACGCAAACACAACTATCCTATAAACATGTAATAAGAAGACACGTTTACAATCATAACGTACATCATATATATCACATCATCGATACAACCATAGTGGGCATCTCACTTCCGTAACTTGTACGTACTAGCCCGTCTATCGATCAATACAAAACTGACAACCAAAAGACGTCACATCAAACAAACATTAAATATGTACACAACCTATAAGACCTGACTATTCTATGCTAAGACTCGCCATACGTATACTACTGCAGCACCAAGGGGACTCGTACTCAGCACACCAAAGACGGTCTGTCTGATCCGACTCTAAACACCTGAAAACATCAATGTGAGGGGTCAGTATTTGGGGAAATACTGAGTGAGAAAACACATTACTAGGGTATTATAGAAAATAACATCGCATTTAAAACAAACACATATATACAAACATATTATACTTCAAGCATTTGATCCGATCGAAACCCTAATATCTTAGTATGCATATTGAACATTATCACAACATCTAACGATCGATCGATATGAGTCCGGGATAGTTCAACCAGCCGACTCGCAGATACAGGCCCCGGGATAGTTCAACCAGATAGGCTCTGTATCGCATGTACAAACAAGTATGATAGACGACCCATGAAATCTCTATCTATGACTTACCCGGACGCTGGTGATCACACAGCCTATTGACACCCAATAGGTAGCTTGTTTCCCCCGGATCATATACTAGTTTTCACAATCTATATATATTCGATAATACGATGCACAAATTCATTTCTATCGATAAAATACTATAGCATGCGATGTAGTTTAATATTATATTTATAATATAAAAACTATCTATTGCGTAATAATACTCAAAGTAAAGTTTAACTCACAACGATCGCTATTCCTTATATCCAAACGTAAGCTCCAGGAGACTGGTCCGTCAATCCTCGTCGAGCTTCTTGGTTCGTCATACTCGTAGATCGATAGTCCGTCACATCTATCACAGGATTCCATCGTTAAAATATATACTTAGAGAATCTTGTTCTTAAAAACTGCACTAGGTACCTAACACGACAAAAGCACGAAATATAATCGTCGTGTTCTAAACGTATCTTTCTCTATAGATCTCTATTCATATCTCTATTACTCATCATGTTAATGTTCATTGCTATAATGTCTTATTAATATTCATTTTAAGACATTTGTCAGAGTTCTACGCCCATATCATGCCATCAGAGGCCAATTTTCGCTCCCGGAAGTCCCCCGGAGGTCACGATCGAAGTAGGGCACGTCGTGCTAGCTTGGCACCTCGTGCCCTTCATTTTTCATGAAGGGCACGACGTGCCCTTCACTGGTGCACGTCGTGCACCCTTGTGGTGCACGTCGTGCACCCTTCTGGTGCACGTCGCGCACCAGCACGACGTGCTGAAGTGCAGCACGTCGTGCGCACTTTGGGGGCAGCGTTTTTTGATGCTTCTGGACCATTTCCGAAGCTCCAAATACCCCAAAACTTATACCAATTCATATCCAATTCATTTAAACATGTTATAAACACTTTAATCACTCCGGAATCAACCATAAACGCCTCAAAACGTCGAATTCCATATAATTACGATATACACGGAAAAACAGCCCCATATTCTTCATTTTTCGTGGTAAAAACGTGTAACTAACCTTGTTTTGATGCTTGGGATAGGTAGAGGCTTGAATTCCGAAGAGATCGACGCAAAAATCGTCCGAAACGGACGCCGGACGGAGAAACGGCGGAGTGACGATGTTTTGATCGGTAAGAACGAATGATTTCTGGATCCTTCTTCTGATCCTTAATCATAATCATTTTCTTATATATATAACATGGCTAAAGGTTAGCTTTGATCTTTCTTTTCTTCCTTTATTACAATTTATCCTTTGAACTTTTCTTTTGTTCAATTTAGTCCTTCGCTTAATCAATTTACCTTTTAACCAATTTGTATACGTATTATTTATATCTAATAAACAATACTACTCCAAATATAATTATTCTCGTCGATAATCTTCCAATTACTATTCTCGAGGCTAAATTGGCTAATTTGTACTTTGATCCTTGAATTCTTCAAAATTGACAATTTAGCCCAAAATGAATCCGCGTCCAAATTTTAAAAGGTCTCCGATTGACCTGAAACTTTTACCACCAATACTATAAAACATTTCGCGGACCTTGGCGAAATAATTCCAATTTCGGACTTAACTGGTTAAATTACCACTTTAGTCCCTGATCTAAAGTTTGTGACTTTTCTTGATATTTTTCCTTATTTTCTTATTCTAATCCTCAAACATATACGTCTTACTCCATATTATCCTTTTCTTTAATATCCAATATCTTTATTTCTGTAACTCCGGTCCTTCTCTACCGGACACGTTGTACTAAACGGCACCTGAACTTACGGGGTATTACATTCTTCCCCCCTTATAAAAATTCGTCCTCGAATTTTCATACAACCTTTTTACTTATCTTAAACCCTTGACCCTTTTCATTTGTTCCTTGTTTAACATTCAATACTATATACTTTGTATTCCATCACACGCTTTCTTGACTCGTCGCTCCTATCCTTGTACATCCATCGTCGATATCCTTATTAAATCCGACGTCTTTCTAATATCACACAATATCCACCTCATCTTATCATAAGGGCAATCTTCTATCTTCAAAGCATAAACTATAAATCGATTCCTATACTCAACTATCCTCTTTTCATACTCCTATCATACAATATGAACGTCCTAGTTCACCGTCCAATCATTTTCATTCCGCTATTCACGTACATCTATCATTCACTTCTCTTATACAAACTTCATCCTTCATATCCACTTCTTCTCTTATATCCTTGTTTAAGATCTTTGACATCCCGTCAAAGAGATACTTACTTTCTAACACATCACTAATCGGGTACATATCACTGTCCAACGTATTCACGATCTTAACTATATACTAGCTCGTTAACTTGAAACTAAGTTCATATCCTAGAAGCATAACGTCTATGTTTTCGCAACTATACGTATTCATTCGCTTCTTGGTCTTGATCGCAGCTTGCTCGCGAGCACTTCACTTCCGTTACAGAGTTCTGGTCTAGGTATACTTACATGAAAACAAAACTCTTTCAAAACTCTTTCGATAAAACAATTCATCTTGAACTTTAAATCAAACTTCATTTTCATTTTAACAAAATTGTGCACTAGGGTGATGACGTCTCTCATCCCCATAGAGTTGCCACATCTCACCTCTTTGTCTGAACATAATGCATATGATGCATGTCCTATTGATGTATGTACAGATATATGTAGTGATGCACTTCTATCAATGTCGTGGCACTTATCGATGACTATCGCGGGTCTAGGCACAACTATGTTTTCAAAATCGTTTACACAAACATCTTTCAAAAAGTTTTAAACTTCGAGTTTTGTAAGTTCTCTAGACCTTTAAACTCTGTACACGGTAGGTTCTTCCACTTCTGTAACTTCATACTTCTTCTTCATGCACATCTCGACATTTCGATAATTCGATTTCGATACCATCTATACGTCATATACGTATTTCGCAAAGAAACAAACAAAAATTTCACAATCCATCGATCATACTTATCATAATGAAACAAACAAGAATTCTCAATCAATCAAAAATTCACAATCAATCAGCTCGATCTTAAAACAAATAATACAAACGACTTGGATCAGACATGGCTCAATTCTATAGCTGCAGTAGTTCCTAGCTTAGTCTAATGACCTAATACCTAGGAACAAACAAACATCAATCACAGACTCGCAGTGGTATCATGGACTAACTGCACTCAAATCATATATTAGCAGAGGTAACTGGACCAACTGCTCTGATACCAACTTTGTCACGACCCAAATTATTGAGCCGAGACCGGCGCTAGGGAATGGGAGTGGTAGCTCTGAAACCCGTAGCAAGCCTAAAACCACTCTAACTTTTTCGCGGAAACGCAAACACAACTATCCTATAAACATGTAATAAGAAGACACGTTTACAATCATAACGTACATCATATATATCACATCATCGATACAACCATAGTGGGCATCTCACTTCCGTAACTTGTACGTACTAGCCCGTCTATCGATCAATACAAAACTGACAACCAAAAGACGTCACATCAAACAAACATTAAATATGTACACAACCTATAAGACCTGACTATTCTATGCTAAGACTCGCCATACGTATACTACTGCAGCACCAAGGGGACTCGTACTCAGCACACCAAAGACGGTCTGTCTGATCCGACTCTAAACACCTGAAAACATCAATGTGAGGGGTCAGTATTTGGGGAAATACTGAGTGAGAAAACACATTACTAGGGTATTATAGAAAATAACATCGCATTTAAAACAAACACATATATACAAACATATTATACTTCAAGCATTTGATCCGATCGAAACCCTAATATCTTAGTATGCATATTGAACATTATCACAACATCTAACGATCGATCGATATGAGTCCGGGATAGTTCAACCAGCCGACTCGCAGATACAGGCCCCGGGATAGTTCAACCAGATAGGCTCTGTATCGCATGTACAAACAAGTATGATAGACGACCCATGAAATCTCTATCTATGACTTACCCGGACGCTGGTGATCACACAGCCTATTGACACCCAATAGGTAGCTTGTTTCCCCCGGATCATATACTAGTTTTCACAATCTATATATATTCGATAATACGATGCACAAATTCATTTCTATCGATAAAATACTATAGCATGCGATGTAGTTTAATATTATATTTATAATATAAAAACTATCTATTGCGTAATAATACTCAAAGTAAAGTTTAACTCACAACGATCGCTATTCCTTATATCCAAACGTAAGCTCCAGGAGACTGGTCCGTCAATCCTCGTCGAGCTTCTTGGTTCGTCATACTCGTAGATCGATAGTCCGTCACATCTATCACAGGATTCCATCGTTAAAATATATACTTAGAGAATCTTGTTCTTAAAAACTGCACTAGGTACCTAACACGACAAAAGCACGAAATATAATCGTCGTGTTCTAAACGTATCTTTCTCTATAGATCTCTATTCATATCTCTATTACTCATCATGTTAATGTTCATTGCTATAATGTCTTATTAATATTCATTTTAAGACATTTGTCAGAGTTCTACGCCCATATCATGCCATCAGAGGCCAATTTTCGCTCCCGGAAGTCCCCCGGAGGTCACGATCGAAGTAGGGCACGTCGTGCTAGCTTGGCACCTCGTGCCCTTCATTTTTCATGAAGGGCACGACGTGCCCTTCACTGGTGCACGTCGTGCACCCTTGTGGTGCACGTCGTGCACCCTTCTGGTGCACGTCGCGCACCAGCACGACGTGCTGAAGTGCAGCACGTCGTGCGCACTTTGGGGGCAGCGTTTTTTGATGCTTCTGGACCATTTCCGAAGCTCCAAATACCCCAAAACTTATACCAATTCATATCCAATTCATTTAAACATGTTATAAACACTTTAATCACTCCGGAATCAACCATAAACGCCTCAAAACGTCGAATTCCATATAATTACGATATACACGGAAAAACAGCCCCATATTCTTCATTTTTCGTGGTAAAAACGTGTAACTAACCTTGTTTTGATGCTTGGGATAGGTAGAGGCTTGAATTCCGAAGAGATCGACGCGAAAATCGTCCGAAACGGACGCCGGACGGAGAAACGGCGGAGTGACGATGTTTTGATCGGTAAGAACGAATGATTTCTGGATCCTTCTTCTGATCCTTAATCATAATCATTTTCTTATATATATAACATGGCTAAAGGTTAGCTTTGATCTTTCTTTTCTTCCTTTATTACAATTTATCCTTTGAACTTTTCTTTTGTTCAATTTAGTCCTTCGCTTAATCAATTTACCTTTTAACCAATTTGTATACGTATTATTTATATCTAATAAACAATACTACTCCAAATATAATTATTCTCGTCGATAATCTTCCAATTACTATTCTCGAGGCTAAATTGGCTAATTTGTACTTTGATCCTTGAATTCTTCAAAATTGACAATTTAGCCCAAAATGAATCCGCGTCCAAATTTTAAAAGGTCTCCGATTGACCTGAAACTTTTACCACCAATACTATAAAACATTTCGCGGACCTTGGCGAAATAATTCCAATTTCGGACTTAACTGGTTAAATTACCACTTTAGTCCCTGATCTAAAGTTTGTGACTTTTCTTGATATTTTTCCTTATTTTCTTATTCTAATCCTCAAACATATACGTCTTACTCCATATTATCCTTTTCTTTAATATCCAATATCTTTATTTCTGTAACTCCGGTCCTTCTCTACCGGACACGTTGTACTAAACGGCACCTGAACTTACGGGGTATTACATTCTTCCCCCCTTATAAAAATTCGTCCTCGAATTTTCATACAACCTTTTTACTTATCTTAAACCCTTGACCCTTTTCATTTGTTCCTTGTTTAACATTCAATACTATATACTTTGTATTCCATCACACGCTTTCTTGACTCGTCGCTCCTATCCTTGTACATCCATCGTCGATATCCTTATTAAATCCGACGTCTTTCTAATATCACACAATATCCACCTCATCTTATCATAAGGGCAATCTTCTATCTTCAAAGCATAAACTATAAATCGATTCCTATACTCAACTATCCTCTTTTCATACTCCTATCATACAATATGAACGTCCTAGTTCACCGTCCAATCATTTTCATTCCGCTATTCACGTACATCTATCATTCACTTCTCTTATACAAACTTCATCCTTCATATCCACTTCTTCTCTTATATCCTTGTTTAAGATCTTTGACATCCCGTCAAAGAGATACTTACTTTCTAACACATCACTAATCGGGTACATATCACTGTCCAACGTATTCACGATCTTAACTATATACTAGCTCGTTAACTTGAAACTAAGTTCATATCCTAGAAGCATAACGTCTATGTTTTCGCAACTATACGTATTCATTCGCTTCTTGGTCTTGATCGCAGCTTGCTCGCGAGCACTTCACTTCCGTTACAGAGTTCTGGTCTAGGTATACTTACATGAAAACAAAACTCTTTCAAAACTCTTTCGATAAAACAATTCATCTTGAACTTTAAATCAAACTTCATTTTCATTTTAACAAAATTGTGCACTAGGGTGATGACGTCTCTCATCCCCAAAGAGTTGCCACATCTCACCTCTTTGTCTGAACATAATGCATATGATGCATGTCCTATTGATGTATGTACAGATATATGTAGTGATGCACTTCTATCAATGTCGTGGCACTTATCGATGACTATCGCGGGTCTAGGCACAACTATGTTTTCAAAATCGTTTACACAAACATCTTTCAAAAAGTTTTAAACTTCGAGTTTTGTAAGTTCTCTAGACCTTTAAACTCTGTACACGGTAGGTTCTTCCACTTCTGTAACTTCATACTTCTTCTTCATGCACATCTCGACATTTCGATAATTCGATTTCGATACCATCTATACGTCATATACGTATTTCGCAAAGAAACAAACAAAAATTTCACAATCCATCGATCATACTTATCATAATGAAACAAACAAGAATTCTCAATCAATCAAAAATTCACAATCAATCAGCTCGATCTTAAAACAAATAATACAAACGACTTGGATCAGACATGGCTCAATTCTATAGCTGCAGTAGTTCCTAGCTTAGTCTAATGACCTAATACCTAGGAACAAACAAACATCAATCACAGACTCGCAGTGGTATCATGGACTAACTGCACTCAAATCATATATTAGCAGAGGTAACTGGACCAACTGCTCTGATACCAACTTTGTCACGACCCAAATTATTGAGCCGAGACCGGCGCTAGGGAATGGGAGTGGTAGCTCTGAAACCCGTAGCAAGCCTAAAACCACTCTAACTTTTTCGCGGAAACGCAAACACAACTATCCTATAAACATGTAATAAGAAGACACGTTTACAATCATAACGTACATCATATATATCACATCATCGATACAACCATAGTGGGCATCTCACTTCCGTAACTTGTACGTACTAGCCCGTCTATCGATCAATACAAAACTGACAACCAAAAGACGTCACATCAAACAAACATTAAATATGTACACAACCTATAAGACCTGACTATTCTATGCTAAGACTCGCCATACGTATACTACTGCAGCACCAAGGGGACTCGTACTCAGCACACCAAAGACGGTCTGTCTGATCCGACTCTAAACACCTGAAAACATCAATGTGAGGGGTCAGTATTTGGGGAAATACTGAGTGAGAAAACACATTACTAGGGTATTATAGAAAATAACATCGCATTTAAAACAAACACATATATACAAACATATTATACTTCAAGCATTTGATCCGATCGAAACCCTAATATCTTAGTATGCATATTGAACATTATCACAACATCTAACGATCGATCGATATGAGTCCGGGATAGTTCAACCAGCCGACTCGCAGATACAGGCCCCGGGATAGTTCAACCAGATAGGCTCTGTATCGCATGTACAAACAAGTATGATAGACGACCCATGAAATCTCTATCTATGACTTACCCGGACGCTGGTGATCACACAGCCTATTGACACCCAATAGGTAGCTTGTTTCCCCCGGATCATATACTAGTTTTCACAATCTATATATATTCGATAATACGATGCACAAATTCATTTCTATCGATAAAATACTATAGCATGCGATGTAGTTTAATATTATATTTATAATATAAAAACTATCTATTGCGTAATAATACTCAAAGTAAAGTTTAACTCACAACGATCGCTATTCCTTATATCCAAACGTAAGCTCCAGGAGACTGGTCCGTCAATCCTCGTCGAGCTTCTTGGTTCGTCATACTCGTAGATCGATAGTCCGTCACATCTATCACAGGATTCCATCGTTAAAATATATACTTAGAGAATCTTGTTCTTAAAAACTGCACTAGGTACCTAACACGACAAAAGCACGAAATATAATCGTCGTGTTCTAAACGTATCTTTCTCTATAGATCTCTATTCATATCTCTATTACTCATCATGTTAATGTTCATTGCTATAATGTCTTATTAATATTCATTTTAAGACATTTGTCAGAGTTCTACGCCCATATCATGCCATCAGAGGCCAATTTTCGCTCCCGGAAGTCCCCCGGAGGTCACGATCGAAGTAGGGCACGTCGTGCTAGCTTGGCACCTCGTGCCCTTCATTTTTCATGAAGGGCACGACGTGCCCTTCACTGGTGCACGTCGTGCACCCTTGTGGTGCACGTCGTGCACCCTTCTGGTGCACGTCGCGCACCAGCACGACGTGCTGAAGTGCAGCACGTCGTGCGCACTTTGGGGGCAGCGTTTTTTGATGCTTCTGGACCATTTCCGAAGCTCCAAATACCCCAAAACTTATACCAATTCATATCCAATTCATTTAAACATGTTATAAACACTTTAATCACTCCGGAATCAACCATAAACGCCTCAAAACGTCGAATTCCATATAATTACGATATACACGGAAAAACAGCCCCATATTCTTCATTTTTCGTGGTAAAAACGTGTAACTAACCTTGTTTTGATGCTTGGGATAGGTAGAGGCTTGAATTCCGAAGAGATCGACGCGAAAATCGTCCGAAACGGACGCCGGACGGAGAAACGGCGGAGTGACGATGTTTTGATCGGTAAGAACGAATGATTTCTGGATCCTTCTTCTGATCCTTAATCATAATCATTTTCTTATATATATAACATGGCTAAAGGTTAGCTTTGATCTTTCTTTTCTTCCTTTATTACAATTTATCCTTTGAACTTTTCTTTTGTTCAATTTAGTCCTTCGCTTAATCAATTTACCTTTTAACCAATTTGTATACGTATTATTTATATCTAATAAACAATACTACTCCAAATATAATTATTCTCGTCGATAATCTTCCAATTACTATTCTCGAGGCTAAATTGGCTAATTTGTACTTTGATCCTTGAATTCTTCAAAATTGACAATTTAGCCCAAAATGAATCCGCGTCCAAATTTTAAAAGGTCTCCGATTGACCTGAAACTTTTACCACCAATACTATAAAACATTTCGCGGACCTTGGCGAAATAATTCCAATTTCGGACTTAACTGGTTAAATTACCACTTTAGTCCCTGATCTAAAGTTTGTGACTTTTCTTGATATTTTTCCTTATTTTCTTATTCTAATCCTCAAACATATACGTCTTACTCCATATTATCCTTTTCTTTAATATCCAATATCTTTATTTCTGTAACTCCGGTCCTTCTCTACCGGACACGTTGTACTAAACGGCACCTGAACTTACGGGGTATTACAGCCACCTCAGTGCCATGTATGAATTTACGAAAAAGTGGTAGTTCGTGTATGAAAATGATGAAATTTAAACTGCGTGATTAAAATGAAACAACATGTAAAGTTCGTGATTTTTTTGACATTAACCCAAATAAAAATCACATTCTTTAAAACAAATGGTTTTAATACTTCATTTTAGAAAACCATTAATATATATTTTGAAAACTGGGTGTAAATTTTTTCCGCGGAACCATTTATAAAACTCTTTTCCAGTTTTAACTTTTCTGGAAAAACCCTTGTTCCTTTAAACTGTTTCTTTAAACTTTCGTTATCATTTTAAAACGTGATTGGACACCATTCTTTCCCAAAACCGATAACCGTGAAAGTTAATCACAACAACTAAATAAATGACACGCCGGGCCCACTTTAAACATACCATAGCGATGCCATTACAGTTTCCAACTGTTCTTATACATGTCTCAGTATTACACATATCCGAGAAGCATCGCAACACAAAATGAACATAAGCATGCATACATACATATAATATAAACATGCGATGAAATATAAAGCAAAGTCGATACGTGGCAAATCATTGCAACAAAATCATGCTAGCGTCTGTCTATCTAGACTGATCTACTGCAGCGCCACTATATAATATTCACTAGATACCACATGACCCAAAAAGAGAATTCACGAAGCAAGAATATGAAGTCCCACCAAAGTGACAGTTTACGTACCTGAAAAGGTACAACAACGTGGGTCAGATATACTGGTGAATTCGCAAATTTACACACATATATTAAACAAAACAAATACAATTCAAAAAACGCATATCAAAACGGCTTAATTGCATAAAAAATCACCAACTTTCGCGTGTTTTTGGTATTTAACATAATCTTTTTTTCTTGGCATAAAAAATCACCAACTTTCATTTTTTGGCATATTTGTCCGCGACATGTGAAACAGCGCTGTTTCGAATGTAAAACAATATCGTTTTGCACTTAATTTTTCAAAGGAAACGGTTATGTGGATGAATATGTCAAAAAATGAAAATTGATGATTTTTTATGCCAAGAAAAAAAGATTATGTTAAATACCAAAAACACGCGAAAGTTGTTGATTTTTGGTGCAATTAAGCCTATCAAAATAATGATACCGGTTGGATTTCCACAAACATAAATCCATAAGACGTTCATAAACGTTCAACCCTTTAAGTCTCCGTACAGACTTATTTAAAACGAATTAAATGACAGAACTCGTACGTTCTTTTGTCGTTAGTTTATTTATCAAAAAATCATTACAACACTAAACCGTACTTTAGGCCGTTATCAACTTTCCTTTTGATATAACAACCGAACTCTCTCGTTCCATCGTCGTTAGTTTTTAGATCGTTCGCCAAGACCACTTTCGCCATTGTGTCGTCAATCTGTTCGGGGTTCTAGACCGTCGTCTCAGAACTCTCCCGCTATGTCTAGGCCGTCGCCTTAGACTTACCATTCGCATTCACGCAGAACTACAAATAAATATATATCTCTCTCTAGCTAGTGATCACTTAGTCCTATTACCGCCCAATAGAAAGCATGTTTTGTTAAACTAATTCCATACCATATTTTATATGTTTCACAATTCACACCTTTGAAATATATATATATATACCATCACAATATACTTTTAAAATACTTAAAATATTTACGATAATTATATCTCTTACTAGAGTAAAATACTTTTATTACTTTAATACGTACATGTAAAATGTAAACACAGACTGTAGTCCACAAAATAATTTTACGCTGCGTTACTTCATCGCTAGCTCCTCGGTCTATTTCAACCGACGCCTCGTAGATACGCTCCATTGAAGATTAACATTTTATCACATCTTAAAATTCAAGTAGACTCGTGGAAGAAAGCGCGTATTCTAAGATTTGACCTCTAAACAACCACACGAATACAATAATTTATCGTATTTCAAAACATAAGAAGTCTTTTCTCGTTATCGAGTCAAATTTAGAGGTTTCAAATCAAGCTAAGGTCCAGCTCGGTTCACTCTACATCCTCTATATCAAATTACCATTTTGCCCTTTCATTAACTATTAAAAGTCTTTATTAATTCCACTTATATCGATTTAACAACAATTTTTCCATTAACATATTTGGTTCGCTTTAGTTGTATATCAACTAGAGCTAAACCTTTTATGTAACATACAACCCTTTAATTAAAATTCTATTTTTCATTAAATATTAATTAATTCATAGCTTAATAATTAATATCAGTCCTCATGAAAATATGACTTTTGGTTTAATCCCAAGTCCAAGATTTTATAATTTTATTTAAATTAAACAAGTTTGGGCCTAACATACATTCTAAATCCATTAAACAAAACATAAACCTTTAAAACTTTTATAAAATACATTTTAGTCTTTTAATCATATTTTATTTAATCAATTAGATTTTAAATTGAATTTAAGCCCACATTTTAAATTAAACCATGTCTACGTTATTTGGTCCAAGGTCCTATTTCAAAATTTCTTTATTCGATCTTAGCCCCTTTTTAGCCTTGGTCCATAGCGGTTTGGGTTTGGGTCTTAGCCCAACTGTGCCGTGGCTCGGTAGAACAGAGCTACCGTGCTCCGTTCACCGGCCGGTAGTGGTTCGCCGACCACTACCCTCCATTCTACCACCTAAACGACAAAAATTCATAATAATTAATTTTAATTCAAATATGAAATTAATATTTCTAAAATCTAACACCATAGATTTAAGTCACCAAATACATAACCAAAACTTGGTTTATTTATAACTAATCTCATAAACATGTATGGCTAATATACTAATCAGCTTTCACTATACAAATTACCTCATTAATTAACCCATAAATTATTCTAATTTAAAATTCAACAAATTACAACAAAATTCTCAATATATATATATTTCGATCCCAATAAAAATTACCCTTATATATATATATATATATATATATATATATATATATATATATATATATATATATATATTGAAAATACTTAAGGATTAAAATATCTTAAACCAAATTTTTCATAGGGTTAATTACAAATTAATACACAAACTTTGCCCTAATTTACAATTACAACACAAACTTTAAAACTTGGCAAATTGGTACACCGATTTTCATTTTTTGGCGAATTGATACACCGAACTGGAAAAACACTAACGTGGACATTGTCATATAAAGCCACGTGTTGTTGTATGATTGGTCGGTGTACTAATTTGCCAAAAAAATGAAAGTTGGTGTATTAAATTGCCAAGTTTCAAAGTTCGTGTTGTAATTGCAAATTAGGGTAAAGTTCGTGTATTAATTTGCAATTAACCCTTTTTCATATAAGCACTCAATTTGATTTTTCCTTAAATATTCTCAATTATTTCGGAAGTCATAAAAATTAACCAAAATTTTAGTTTTTCCTTCTTAGAAATTATTATCAAAATTACTAATTTTCTAATCACCCCCAACTTTATTTATTTTAAATTTTTGAGAACCAAATACCCAATCAATAATTCTTTTAAACCATAGAATCTTTTATCAAACAATTGTTCAACTTAATGGGTGAAATTTCAAGTTCAATCCTTGAATTTTTTTTCTGAAAATATTCGGCCACCATTTAAATTTTTTAACCTTTTTTATTTGCTTTCAAATCACTTTATCTAACTCGAAAATCCTTTAATTACAAAATTTATAAAAAAAATTAAATTTTCAATAAGCTTATTCATCAAAAAATGCCAAACCTTTGCGACTTGGGTCAATTTTAGCCAAACCTTTAAAAATCATCATATTTATCCAAACCTTATATGTTGTGTTTCTTTTTCAGCCATTTTTGAACCGAACCAGATTTCTTGTCTATGTGTCAACCATATCACTTCGAACTCATCAAAATTGACTGACATGGCATTATCCTAAACCACTAACCCAACAAAACCAAACCAAACAAAACCAAATCCAACTAATCAATTCAATAATTAATTAATTTTTAAATTAAATATAAATAAATTTATTAGAAAAATCTATTAAAATTATAAATCTTAATTATTTCAATATTTTTTTATTCCGATTAAAATTCACTCCGACTAATAAATTTAGTTAAATTAAATTTTAATTAATTTCTATATAAATTTTAATTAGTTAAATAAAAAATATAAATTAAATCAACTAAAGTTAATATAAAAAAATATTAATTACCGCTAATTTTCTCCTTAAATCTATCCAAAAAAGACGATTTTCTGCCCGCAAAAAAAAAAATCAAATCGACCGCCATAATTTTTTGCGGCGGTCGTCTTTTCCAACCTTTCTTCCATGGAAGACCCTCGTCTGTTCTTCCTCATGGAAGAACAAAGATCGCGTTCTGTTCTTCCCCTTGGAAGAACAGACGCGGATTTGTTCTTCCATGGAAGAACAGGTCGAGAAAGACCGCCGGAAAAATTTCCGGCGTTCGCTTTGAGCTGGCGGGGAACTTTTGTGTTTCGGAGTAGATTCGGTGAAAAATTAGCGAGTAAAACATTAAGGAAAAAATCTGTTCCATTCGTCTTAGCGAGGAAAACATCAGTGATTTTTGAATATTTTAATTTTATAATTTTATCTATTTAATAAAAAAAATTAAATTAATTACGTACCAATCATTTTATTATATAAAAATAAATTAATATTAATTTTTTTAAAATATTTATGAGTTTTAAACAATAATTTTAAAATTAATTTGATTTAGTTGGATTTGGTTTTATTTGATTTACTCTTTGGTTTGCTTAGGTTTGGGTTAGTGATTGGAAATGTGTCATATCAGTTAATTTTGATGAGTTAGAAGTGACATGGCTGACACATAGACAATAAATCCGGTCCGATTCAAAAATGGCCGAAAAAAATATAACATATAAGATTTGGTTAAATATGGTGGTTTTTTAAATGTTTGACTAAAATTGACCCAAGGCGCAAAAGTTTTGCATTTTGAGGTGAATAAACCTTTTTAATATCATCTAAATGGTCCTTTAAATCATCCAAAAATGTAACTTCTAAGTATGAAAAATATTTGATTTTATTCTCAAAAAAAAAAATTGATTTTTACCGAAATCATTCACTACTCAATTTTCTCATCACCTTAAATCATACAAAAATGTGATTGCATGTGAAGTTTGAGCATCAAAAATCTCATATTTTTGTTAAAAACCGAAGTTCTCTTTGAAAAATCAAAACTCATACATGATCATGCTAATAAACCAATTTTTGTACATAAATTAAGCTTTTAAACTCATCAGTAATTTGCTAAAAAAAAACTCATCACTAAAACTCATCAACACAAAAGAGCACCAATGAATTTATGTGTAAGAAAAAGGGTTAATTTCATATAAAATCGCCACCTTTACACTTTTTTTCATTTTAATCACGTTCTTTAAAAAGTGTCAAATAAAATCACCACCTATCATTTTTTTCAAATATATCACGAATGTGAAAATTTGGTGTATCTTTGTTGACTTGACAAAATGCCTTTTTGTTTTTCTCAGTAAAAATTATCCCACTTTATTTGTATTATTTATTTTTTTCTTATCATGCATGTGGACACTTGTCTCCTTAGGTGTCTACATCAAGGCAAAGGCAATATTTTTTTTATCTTAAGTCAATTAAATAGATATTTTGTCGATTTTCGAACGACTACAAAATCTTTTTCTCGGAAACCGTTTTCATCTTATTTTATCTTTTATTTAAACTTTTAAAAATTATATTCCGTATTAAATCAACATTTTAATATTTAACCAAATTTTTATTATTATGACCGAATGTTACAAAAACACCATCCATGCAAAATAACTAAATCAAGTAACCATTCATGCATACCAAACACATAAAAATATTAAATAATTATTTTAACCTAACAATGACCTCAATTGATATTCAAAATATCGATTCCTAAGTGTAAGCTCCCTATAAAATTCCCAATTTTATCCATTTCCTTTAAAATTCTATACGCACGAAATATAGGGTATTACAGATCACCAGTGTCGGGGTAAGTCATAAAATAAGTCTCGATCGTTTTATAAAGTACTCGTCTTGTTTGATTAGATACGAGGTTGAACTTGGTGGAATTATCTCGGGACTTGTATCTAGAGTTAACTCGGTGGAACTATCCTGGGACTCATATCACTCGTTTGGATTTGAGAAGTGGCATGAGTTAAGTCGGTGGAACTATCTACGGACTATGCCACATGGTATTAGTTAACTCGGTGGAATTATCTCGGGACCATACCATTCAGATTAAAGAAGCTTTGTGATGATAGGTTTGAATGTAGTTCGGATCGATTATGTTATAAGTTTAAGATTAGGGTGTCAATCAGATCTAATATTTGGATTGTTTTGCTATATGTTTTGATACATGTTTATGCAATTTGTTTTGTATAATACTGTAAGTAAATATGAACTCACTCAGTGTCGACTGACCCCCTCATACTGTTTTCCTTTCAGGTAAATAGCATTTTGGCGTGACGGACTTCTATTCTTGTTCCAGAACTCTGTACCTTTGAAGTATGTAAAGAAAAGAAGATTTTAATCGATAGAGATGCAGTAGTCGAGTCCTAATGATGTGTTGTGTCTGACAAATAGTTTTATTGTATCACATATACTCTGATGTTCTGGTTATCCTATGATAATATAAGTTTGTATATATCGTATATGGTTTTGAATTACGCTTATGATAGATGTTTGATCGTTTGTATCTTTGTGTTATCGCGGAAAGGTTAGAATGATTTTAGACTTGCTACGGGTTCCGGAGCAACCACTCCCATTCCCTACCGCCGGTCGCGGCCCACAATTTTGGGTCGTGACAAGTGTTGCGATGGATGATGACTGCAACAACTATTTGGGGCTGCCTGCACTAGTAGGGAAGAACAAGAGCCAAATCTTTTGTTTTATTAAGGAGGTAGTTTGGAATAAAATCAAAGGTTGGAACGCAAAATTTCTTTCTCGTGAGGGTAAGAAGATTTTAATCAAAATTGTTGGTCAATCTATGCCCAACTATGTGACGAATGCATTCCTTATTCCGCAAAAGTTTGAGATGAACTTGAGCATACGATGAATAGCTTTTGATGGCGTTGAGATCAAGTTAGCAAGAAAGGTATTAATTGGGCAAGATGGGACAAGTTGTGCGTTCCAAAGAAATATGTCGGCTTAGGCTTCAAGAAAATAAGAGAATTTAATGTGGCTATGCTAGCGAGACAAATGCGGTGTTTAGTTAACGTGGAAAATAATTTGATGTTCGTATGTTTAAAGTAAAGTATTATTCTATAGCTCATCGTTTCTAGAAGCCAATTTAGGGTCAAATCCTAACTTTATTTGGAGGAGTATTTTCGAGGCTCAGGCGGGAATGAATTTGGGGGCAAGAACCCGTATTGGAAATGACAAGAAGACAAAAATCTAGAATACCCCATGGCTGTTTGGATTGGGCTCATGTTATGTTAATATAGTTCAGCCGCCAAACTTGTTAACTGCCAGTGTAGACCAACTGCTTGCAGTCGACGATAATGATTGAGATGTTGACTTAGTTCGAGATATATTTGAAAAGGATGACATGGAGAGGATCTTGATTGTTCCAGTGAGTAGCCGTAATGTGGAAGATAGGTGGTGGTGGACGCTTGAACCAAAAAGTAACTTTCTAGTGAAGAGTTTTTATTGAGCAATTTGTGGTAACATCAGTGAGCAGCCGAGTGATGTTTGGGGGAGGATTTGGAAGGTTTTAGAGTTACGTTACACATTCAGAATTTTTGTGGCATCTTTGCACGTGTTTTTTACCAACTGTCGATGCCCTTGCTAGCCGTAGGTTCTTTGTTTATGACATTTGTGTGGTGTGCAATGTTGCTAAAGAGTCAACTTTCCACTTGTTGCACATCTGTTTTATGAAGAAAGAGTGTTGGAAGGTCACTAGATTGTTATTGGCTGGTGGGTCTTCAGATAATGTGATGGATTGGTGTTCTGGGCGGCTCCACAACCGTGCGATGGAGGAACAGTCCTTGATAGCTTTTATTAGTTGGAACCTATGGATTAATAGGAACTACATTGTTTGAAAGAAAGCTGTTGGTTCAGTAGTGTCCACTACAGTTGTAACTTGTTTTCAATTGTCTTCTTGGGAGTCGGCTCAGTCAAGGAAGGGTAACCTCAGAGAAGCGGTACTCGAGAAGGAAGATGAGTTAGTTAACTGGAAACCTCCGCCTGAAGGTAGGATGAAAGCAAATATTAACGTAGCGGTGTTGGCATTGTTGTGAGGAATCCGCATGGGAGTTTGTTCAAGCTCGTAGTTGCAATTGGGTTGGAGCTTATTCTCCGAGAATGGCCGAATTAATAGGGATCTGGGAAGCGCTAAGCTGGCTCAAAGGTAGATCAAATATTATCTTCGAGTCGGATGTGATGGAGTCAGTGCTGAAAATCAAGAATCTAAGTCTTGTTGATCGAGATTTGCTTATTGATAATTGGTTGGAGATAGTACATAAGTTAGATAATATTATTTTTGTTTTTATGAGGCGATACGTGAATCAGACGGCGCATGTTCTTGCGCAACATACCGATTCCATTTCAGGTCTTTTGGAATGGTTTTGTCACTTTTCTGAATTTCTCACTAATGTAACTGTTTTGCATTTGATTTAATAGAATCATTCTTCATTAAAAAAACATATTATAAAATAGTTTAATGATTATTTCCATTTTTAATTTTTTTTAATAAAATGTCTAAAGTTTTTTTTTGAAAATATAAAATGTCTAAAGTTAATATGGGAAAAAGCTATAAGGAATTCAATTTTAAAAGCAAACAAGTGATAGCCCGGTTAGCTTCACTCATAACGCACCTCCCAAAAGGTGTAGGGTGCAGCCAGTAGGTTGAGTTAAAAAAAATGAATTTTTAACTAATCCCGCTAACCATATCTCAGATAGAAAAAAATTAAGATTTATTTTAAAAATAAATATGTAAAATTTATTTTAATTTTAGATTTCATTTTCTTATTTAAAATGTATAATTTTTTTATAAATGAATTCCAATTTTTTTAAATGAAGAATGATTCATTTATAAATAAATTATATAAAAAAAGAATATCAATTGATAATTGAAATTATTCCAAAGGGGGTTAAGGTTATTTTTGCACATAAAAAATCATTAAGGTCACATACGAGATACGGCCGCAACACGAGGCTCATTTGTGCACCTTCTCCACTGTTTCTAAATTCTATCTAAACTTTTATCCTCTTCATCTTCTTCTTTATTTCCTTCATTTCTTCTTCGTTAAACCCTATAATAATTCTCCATTCCAAAAACGCCGTCGTTTGCCGCAGCCATGAAACCTTCTCTCTTAACAACCTCTTCTCCGACGTCATCCGCTCCGCCTTTTCTCTCCCCTCTCCGTCTCACGACCCCGTCATCTCTTACCCTCGATAAACGACGCCGTTACCGAGTTTCAATTCCTCGGAACTCATCGGACCAATCAACTGATGCCACGTCGGACGATTCTACTACCTCAGATAAATCCAGAGTGTTTGGAGGGAAGAGAGAGCTCACTGGAATTCAGCCTGTGGTGGCTAATCTGTCACCGCCTGTTAGATTAGCAACCTCAGCTATTATTCTTGCTGGTGCTGTTGCTGCTGGTTATGGATTAGGGTTTAAGTTTGGTAAGAGCCGTAATTTAGCTTTAGGTGGCGCTGCTGGTGCTGGTGCTGCTGGAGCTGCTGTTGCCTTTGCTATTAATTCTTGCGTCCCTGAAGTTGCGGCGACCGATTTGCATAATTATGTTGCGGGATTCGATGATCCAAAAGCTGTTAAAAAGGAGGATATTGAGCAAATTGCCAAAAGGTTTAACTTAAAGAATGTCTCATTTTTGCTTTCTTGATTTTATTTGGTTTCTAATGGTGAATTTTATATTTCTTAGATACGGTGTGAGCAAGCAGAACGAGGCATTTAATGCCGAGCTTTGCGATATTTATTGCCGGTGAGAGTTGAAATCGGACTTATTATCAATTGGATGGAGTTTTACTTACTGTAAATTAATTTGCAACAAGGTAGTTTGATTAATTCTAGTTTGTATTGTACTTTGTTTTTAGGTTTGTGTCATCTGTCCTCCCACCGGGAAGTGAAGCGCTTAAAGGAAATGAAGTTGAAACAATAATCAACTTTAAAAATGCATTGGGTATTGATGACCCTGATGCTGCCAATATGCATGTTGAGGTATTCTCACATTTATCTGCCATTAGCTTCGCTTACGACCCTTACCTTATGTGAAAAAACAAGCAATCTTTATAAAAGGAATGGTGATGCTGATGATTAAACATGGCGAGTGGGCGTTTTCTTATATTTAAACTATTACTTTGCATTTTTTTCTTGAAGATTGGTAGGCGGATTTTTAGGCAAAGGCTTGAAACTGGAGACCGTGAAGGTGATATAGAGGAGCGACGGGTATGTCAGTTTTGATTTCATTTATTCATTTCTTATTTTGAATATGATAGCCGTCTATGTGGGAGTTTGAATTGCGGTATGGAGCTTGACCATTATTACTGATTCTCCAGTGCAGGCATTTCAGAAGTTGATTTATGTATCAACTCTTGTTTTTGGAGATGCATCATCTTTTCTTTTACCTTGGAAACGTGTATTCAAGTTTACAGACTCTCAGGTACTATTCATTGCATTTATCCATGTCTAGTCTATCTGGTTGTTTTAATCCCTTTTTATGCAATTGCAATATTATTATGCGAATGTCTCTTATTTATTATCTGAATTTTAAGTTAGTGAGACGTGTACATGTAATAAAGTTCACAGCCTCTCATGTATGAATTGGTTGTCATCCTCTAGATTTTTTTTCATGGTTGGATATTTATTTCTGTCTGCTTAATCTTGATTACTCCAGGTTCAGATTGCAATTCGTGATAATGCCCAGAGGTTGTATGCTTCAAGGCTGAAGTCTATAAGTAGAGGTAAATGCGATATAGATATTGATAGAGTTCTAATGTGTTTGGTGTTATCCATATGGTACTGTGTTTTGTGGCTCTCAGGACTAATTAGTTCTATTCTATGCTTGGTGGTTTATAGTTGGCGGCCAACTGTATATTCTCTACTTCTTTATCATTAATTACCAGTCAATTGTTCATGCATCAAATCCTACAGATCTGTGAAAGAGCAACCAATATGCGTTGTTTTAAAAGTTCACATACTTATCCTCAAAAAAAAAAAAAAAAAAAAATTCACATAGTTTATTTGTTACACCTATCCTTTTGAAGGGTGGAGGTAGAACTGTTGTCAACTTATAAACATAGAATAAGTTTATTTCTTACATCTATTAAGTCTGGCATGCTTGAAATTTCTTTTTGATATTGTTTTTTTGTTAATAGTTGCAACAATTAGATTGTAATTTCATTTTGCTAGTTACATCATGTCATTTCAGTTATTTGCTAATATGTTTCCCTTTCATATCATAAATAGATATCGATGTTGAGGAGCTTGTAAGCCTCAGGCAAGCACAACTTCAGTATCGACTTTCTGACGAGGTTCTCTTTTTCTCGCATAGCTGTGTTGATTTAGGCCATAATTGGTCATTTACATGGTGTGTTGTGTTTCATACAGCTTGCAGAGGACTTGTTCAGGCAGGAAATGAGAAAACTAGCTGAAGAGAATATATCAGCAGCATTGAATGTCCTAAAGTCCCGGACTAAAGCTGTGTATGATCACTATCACTCCATTAAATTGAAGCTTAATAAGTCAAATTCTTAGTCCTAGATTTTTAAAGAAGACATATTCGTTCCTCTATAGAAGTGCTGCTTTCCAAAATCGTTCAACATTGTAGTGCATGTCATTTGCATCATCTAATTAAATTGGGTTGTACAGCGATGGTGTCAAGCGGGTTATAGAAGAGCTTGATACAATATTGGCATTCAATAATAACCTTATTTCATTAAAGAATCACGCTGATGCAGCTTCCTTTGCCCGTGGTGTTGGCCCAATATCTTTACTAGGTGGGGAAATTAATGAAGCTTTTGCTTTCCTATTTTTCGTGAATGATTTTTAATGTTTTAAATCCACAAGTTGGCACTAATAAAACTTTGCGACCTAGGTGGCGACTATGACAATGAGAGAAAGATGGATGACTTGAAGCTCCTTTATAGAGCATATATCACAGATGCTTTATCTGGTGGTCGTATGGAAGAAAATAAGGTGAACAAATCTCTGTTTGTACTTCCTATTGTGCTGATTTATTTTTTATTTTAGTGTTGTAGCGTTTTGCACAGTTACGCTTTTATATGACTCATAATAACATATTCATTAGTTCAATTGATTTATGTACCTAAGGTACAGGTAACCACACTGGCTTGTCTTTTCCAAAAGAAGAAAAAAACATTCTTGCACTGTGAAGTGATACAAACGGGACCTCGAATTATGTTTTTGAGATTGTAAATACTGAGTTTAGATAAGATGGGTGAACTTTGATAAAATAAAATTAAATGTGTGAACTGTGAAGCTGAAATAGGATCTTATGATGCAGAGTAATAGTGCTGGAAAACAATATCAGCATTCACATGGCCGAGTATGAAAATTCTAAGAAGGATATGTTGATATACATCAAAGGATTGGAAACAACATATATATAGTACAAAAGATATATATATATATATATATACATATATATATATATATATATATATATATATATATATATATATATATATATATATATATATGTAGCACTAGCACCTCCTGAATATACGTACAAATAGAGGTTGAGATGCTTTAGATATAGTGCAAATGATGGTAGATTAAAACTGAATGTATCGATACAATGATGATATCTAGAGGCAGGCATAGGTTTCCAGGTTAAACTAGTAAAAAATGTGTTAATAGCAAAAAGGCATTTCTGTATATCTAGTAGATTGTCATTTAGTCTTAGTGATATGAATTTTGGTTCATAGCTCAGAGTGGAACTACAGTAATATTTTTTAGTAAAAGAGTGCTAAATGTCGTGCACTATTCCTTCTTTATAACAATAATTCTCTTGATTATTTACTTTTAAAAAAAATAAATAACAAAGTCGTGCTAGATTCTGGTAGGTAGTGTTTGTATCGTGTTGGAACTTTAACGAGTGTTGACGGGTCATTTCCATGCTTTATCAGCAACCTTCAGTTTTATATAAGGAAAGAGCAATTCCATGTAATGGGTCACTGCATTCCCCTATTTGTTTGAAGGGGTATAGTTCTTTCACGGCTCGGTTTTACAGCTTGATAAACTTACCTTCTGTTATGAATTCTAAAGGCATATAGTTCATAATACACTATTGATGTCAAAATTATTATATTTTTATTATATTTTCTGTTGTATGTACCTCAAGTATTCTCCCCTTTGCTGCTTCAGCTGTTATGATTATCTCACCATCTTTGACTATACTTCCAAATTTCTAGCGTTCATAATACATGTACGTGCAAACTTAGGAGACTTCTCGTGGTGGATTTTTCTATATCATTGACGATTTCGCTTTTTAATTTAATAATCTAGTCCTTTACTAGGACCGTGCATATTGACAAGGGTCATATTAAATCATTGAGGTTGGGAACTACACTTGTTTTCTCATCCCTTTAACTGTAGGGAGATGCATCATCTTTTATTGTGATTATATTTGTGAATCACTACTATACTATATTGTAAGACACCCACCTTAGTAACCATAGTTGTTAAAAGCGCGCCTGAGGCGCGCTAAGGCGCAAGAAAAGCGCATAGCGCAGGTGGTGCGCCTCAGAAACACCTGAGGCGACCACCTTCATCCAGGCGTGCCTCAGGCGCGCTAAAGCGACGAGGCGATGTCTGCGAGGCGCAAAGCGCAACCTCTGTTACCCGGACACTTCAAGAAAAAAACAGGCGAAAAAGAAAATAAAGGAGGAAGAAGAAGAAATGGCAGACATGCGGCGCTGCTGTGGCTAGGGTTTGTTTGGAAAATTAGAATACGACAGGAAAAGAGAATAGAAGTTTCCTTTAATGTCTTATTGGGCCTTCTTTAGTCAGCCCAAGACCAATATTATACATTTAAAGGCTTTAATATATACTAAATGGGGTCTTTTAACATAAGTAATGGTTAACTTTTTAAATGACTCTTCTTTTTAGCAAAAAAGGCCAATTTAGCTCTCTAAATGTAAATTAAAAATATATTTAAGTTCATAAAATAAAATTTAACTATTAAATTAGTAAATAGAAAATAAAAAATCATGTAAATTAGTTGACTAGTAAAGGTATATTTATTTATTTAACTACAAATTAGATATTTTAATTTTTTTTACATATATGCGCCGAGCTTCACTCGGGCGTGCGCTTTTTTTGCGCCTTGCGCTTAAAGCTATATAGGACCCTTTGCGCTTCGGGTGCGCCTTGCGCTTTAACAACTATGTTAGTAACTTTGTTTTGCATGTGAAAATAAGTTCTATACCAACAATGAAATGTTTTGATTCTTTGGATTACTCTCCGCCTGATTACTTAATCATTTATTTATCTTGATATGTGATTCGACTCATGAAAATTCTTTGATTTTTGGTGTTCATCATCAATGAGTTATTTTATAAGTCACACTCATATATGCTGTATTATCCTCTAATCCTTTTGCTCTTTTTTGTTTTGTTTTGGTAGCTTGCAGCATTGAATCAGTTGAGGAATATATTTGGTTTAGGGAAAAGGGAAGCAGAAGCAATTACACTTGATATTACCTCAAAGGCATACCGTAAACGACTTGCACAGGCAGTTTCCAGTGGTGACTTGGGAAAGGCAGATAGCAAAGCTGCCTTCCTTCAAAATCTGTGTGAAGAGTTGCACTTTGATGCAGGAAAGGCAACTGCGGTACATGAAGGTAACACATATTTTCAGGCCACCGATTTCACTGTCATGCTGAGATCTTTAACTATTCTCTGTATTTGTTGCTGGTTTCAGTTTTTTTTCATGTGTTGTAGACGTGAAAAGTTCAGTAACGTTGAGTATTGTAATGTAAAAGTGAATTATTTGTCTTGTTATAGAAATTTATCGGCAAAAGCTCCAGCAATGTGTGGCTGATGGAGAGCTTAGTGAAGAGGATGTTGTTGCTTTGAACCGTTTGCGTGTCATGTTCTGCATTCCCCAACAAACTATTGACGCCTGTCACTCTGACATATGTGGCACTTTGTTTGAAAAGGTAATGCCACTTTTGATTTTTGATCCTTATATATGTCTGCTACTGATTATGAGGGTGGGTATCTGACACAATGGAACACTAAAGAAACACATGATTATGGACAGGAGAAATACTTGCGTGAACCAAGTTCGCCACATAGAATTATGAACCATCCATTTATTGTATTACACGTGGCAATAATAGATGTTATAACAAATCAATAAATATCATATTAATTGCTTATATTTTAACTATAATTAATGTGATATTTATTGATTGGTTATAGCATCTATTATTGCCACGTGTTTATAATTCTACATGGCGAACTTGGTTCACACAAGAATTTCTCTATATTTATGGAGAATTTGAAATATAAAAGTTAGTATGACCAATGTTATGGTCTAGTTTGGCAATGATAAAAGAAAAGGTGATGCACTCGTTTTTGGGGTTGTTGGTTTTCCTTGAATTGCTCGTTTTCTTCGGAAGTTACTAGCAAAATTTGATTTGCGCCATTAAGTACAAGGATTTCATGTACTTGCTGTTTAGAATTCTGCTTACGTTTTCAGAGACACTTCCTCCTGTGCAAATAAAAGTGATTTTCTCTTCTGAAATTAAAAAGATATGAACATTGCTGTCGATTTTGTTTACTTGATGCTAGTTTTTACTGCTAATTGTTTGCCGAGTAATTGAAATATGCTTACCCTGGTTAGTTTGCATTTTCAGGTGGTCAAAGAAGCAATTGCTTCAGGTGTTGATGGTTACGATATGGATGTGAAGAAGGCAGTGAGAAAGGCAGCTCATGGCTTGCGATTAACACGGGATGCTGCTATGTCAATTGCCAGTAAAGCTGTGAGCATGTTTTCAGATTGCTCTACAACATTAAATTCACACGCTTCAAAATTTGACTGGTTCGCATTTACTCTGTTACATCTGTGATCTGCCTTGCAGGTTCGGAAGATTTTCATGAACTATATAAAGCGAGCACGAACATCCGACAATCGAACCGAGGCTGCCAAAGAACTAAAGAAAATGATTGCATTCAATACGTTGGTTGTAACTGAACTGGTGGCTGACATTAAAGGGGAATCTTCTGATACTCAATCAGAAGAACCTTCAAAGGAGGAAGAGAAAGATATTAAAGAGGATGAGGAATGGGATGATGAAGAGTGGGAGTCCATCGAGACTCTTAGGAAAGTAAAGCCCAGTGAGCAACTTGCTGCGAAGATGGGTAAGCCAGGCCAGACAGAGATAAATGTCAAAGATGATCTTCCTGAAAGAGATAGGACAGACCTTTATAAGACATATCTGCTATACTGTCTAACTGGGGAGGTGACCAGGATTCCTTTTGGTGCTCAAATCACCACAAAAAAGGATGATTCCGAGTATGTTTTCCTAAATCACCTTGGTGGCATTTTGGGTTTGACTGTAAAGGAAATTGTGGAAGTACATAGGGGCCTCGCTGAGCAAGCTTTCAGGCAACAAGCTGAGGTTATTTTAGCTGATGGACAGTTGACAAAAGCCAGGATCGATCAGCTTACTGAGGTACAGAAACAAGTTGGCTTACCACCAGATTCTGCGCAGAAGGTAATTAAGAGCATTACAACAACAAAAATGTCAGCTGCCCTTGAAACTGCTATAAGTCGTGGAAGGCTTAATATACAACAGATAAGAGAACTGAAGGAAGCAAATGTTGATTTGGACAACATGATATCTGAGAGGTTACGAGAGAACCTGTTCAAGAAAACAGTGGATGAAATTTTCTCATCAGGTACTGGTGAATTTGATAAAGAGGAGGTCTTTGAGAAAATCCCTGCAGATCTCAAAATCAATGTTGAGAAGGCAAAAGGCGTCATTGATGCGCTCGCAAAGGCAAGATTATCAAACTCACTAATTCAGGCTGTGGCACTACTGAGGCAGAGAAATCATAAAGGAGTGGTATGGATTCTATGAGCATGGATGTTGAACTTTTTTTCTTTCATTTTTGGATATTTCTCAATATTTATGCTTATAGGCATTAAAGTTTATTTATTAAAAGTTGAAGTGCTTTCTGTAGGTTTCGACTCTTAATGACCTGCTGGCTTGTGACAAAGCTGTGCCTTCAGAGCCATTGACATGGGAGGTGCCGGAGGAGCTAGCTGATTTATTTACAATATATATGAAAAATGAGCCAGCGCCGGAAAAGCTGTCCCGCTTGCAGCAGCTGCTGGGAATAAGCGATTCAACAGCTGCTGCTCTCGGTGAGATGAAAGATAGAGTATCATCAGTTGGCGCAGAAGAAGAGGAGTTTGTATTCTAACTGGCATAATAACTGTGTTAGACATGCAGAATTAGCGAGTGATTTCAGGTTCTGCCCATTTGAAGATTATGATTCTTTTGGAGGGGTTGTTCCTAGTGTAACATATGTTGATGAAATTTTGATAGGCACTAAATTAGGTATAGATTTGTTGAATCCACTATTTCAGAGTATATTTGGCTTTCAATAAATTTCCAAAAATATGTTTAGTGGTTGTTGCTTAAATTTTCCCTTTTAGCAAGTCTTTAAGAGCCTCAGTGAGCCTAAAAGGAATAAGAGCATTTACTATGCAATGTTAAATTGACATGCTAATGCTATGATTATATCTAATCATTAAATTCAACTTCAATTCTATGCTATACACCATCTAAATTTAGCATATGCTATATCTTATATTAAATTTAGCATGAATTATAGCATATACTAAATTTTAACAACCAATCAAAATTTATTTTTAGTTATAATTTTATTTTTTGCATTATTTATTAATTTTTTTTTTTAATTTTTTTTTTACAATTTTGATTGATTAAATTTTAATTACAGACCACACGCCCATATAATAAAATAATTTATAAGATATTTAATTTTTTGATAATTCATCAATTCACTTAACAATTCTATTTAAAAGAGCTTATTATTATATCAAATAAAAAAGGGTTAATGTCATAAAAAATCACCAACTTACACGTTTTTTTTATTTTAATAACGTAGTTTAAATTTTCTCATTTTTATGCACAAACTACCACTTTTTCTCAAATTCATGCACGGTGCTGAGGTGTCACGGCTCCATTGGTATAATTTGCTGAGGTGGAGGTCAATTTACACCTATGAATGAGTGTCATCTCAGCACCGTGCATGAGTTTGAGAAAAAAGTGGTAGTTCGTGCATGAAAATAAGAAAATTTAAACTGCGTGATTAAAATGAGAAAACGTGTAAAGTTCGTGATTTTTTTTTACATTAACTCAATAAAAAATAAAATTTATAGTTCTATATTGCTGAACCGAAAGGCAGCATTTCCGTACGTGATCGTAGTATATTTTAAAAAAATTATAAAATATATGATTGATTTTTTTTTTTAAAACATAATAAAAAATTAATGGATAATTATCATAGTAAGCAATTATAATATTTTTTTTAACATTATATATTAAAAATAAATTTAGAAAGTTATGCTAAATGTAGCATTTTATTATTTTTTATGCTAAATTTAGCATAAGAAATGACAATGAATTATGGGTGCTCTAATGTTGAATAATAAAAAAGGGTTAAACATTTGGTGAAATGAAAGGTTTTGTTATGTCCTAACTTTTAACAGTGCTTCAATTTTTGTCCGTTTTTTTTTTCAATTATTCTATCTTATTATTGATTGTATTTTTTTAATAATAATGAATATTTCATTAATGAAGAAACAAATATACAACTTCATTAATGATTAGATAAGAAAGCACATTTAAGGAGTAAAAATAATTTTAATTTAATTATATAAATATTTAAAATATTATTAATTTATACTATGAGAAAGATAATTATTGTGTTGAAATTGTAATTAAATTTTGAAAAGTTAAATTTATTATTAATTTTTATATTGTAGAATGTGATAATTAGTGATGATTTATGGAATATAACAAAAGTAGTTGAAATTGATGAAGGTTAATATTGGTATTGTTCAAATTAATATAGTAAATTTGCTTATATTTTGCGCCTAAAATAGCCATTTTGCCTATTTTTGTGGGACGGAGGGAGTGTTATTCTCCAGTCATGTCTAGAGCTCTTTGATTGTGCAATTTGGAGATCCATTTGCTCCATTCAATGGTTGTTTTAAACCGCAAACCAGGTACTAAATCTGTGCACGAGTCCGTTTGAAAGAACACCAATAATATAATTGTCATCAATAACAATCAGATCTTAGCTTCACTAATGAAGAAATAATAAAGAAAAGGATCCACCGTAGATTAATTTTATTAATTGGAAGCTGTCAAATTTATTTTATTATTGATTATTATTGAGGGTAAACTACAAAACTATATAAAATATTAATGAAGTTTACAAACGTACTAATAGAGTCAGTTATTACACAAGCACCTAAATTTTAAAAAGGTTTATATTTTGTAACTTTACAAGAGCGCGTGCCACATTAGCATGCGTAAGAAAATGCATAAAAAAACGCATCAGTGCGCCAATCAATGCGTTAGCCGCTTCAGCACGCCAATGCATTAGTATTAATGTCTCAAATGCATTAGCGATACATCTCAAATCTATATTTGATATATATATGATACGTCTTAAAACATACCAATCAAAAAATATTTATGTATATGGAATGTATTTCTAACATATTTTAAATATTATTTTTTGCATATAGCTATCAAAATATATGATGTGTATTTGAAATGTAAATACAATATATTTCAAAAGATATGTATCAAATGTTTTAAAAATGTATAAATTATGCGATGAGAAAGTAGATATCATGTGTTTTTTTTTAGAATTCATCAAACTTCATTAATCGAATATGAAACAGTTACATTTGTAAGAAATTTGGGAAAATTCAAAAATTAAACCCGATGACTTGACATGGAACAAACAACATGCACTGTCTGATTCGCAGATCTACTTACGAAAATAAAAAAAATAAATTATCTAACTGTTTCGCCAATAAAGTGTCGTCTTCACTCAATCTTCACCATCACCCGCAAACTGATTTATGAAATCAGAAATTACAGCTGTGACATCGAATACAACCAACACATGAACACCCTTCGTAAAAAAAGGGACAACAACCTTTCGCATAGAAAGGACAACAAACCCTTCATATAGAAAGGACAAAATAGAATTCTCAAAACAAAATACAATACTAAAACAATAAAGAAACTATTATAGCCCATGAACGATTTCATCTTTATTGTTAAAAGATTTCCAATCTATATTCGATTCTTGATTTATGAAAATTTGAATTGAATTTGCGTTTCATCAATAAATGTTAATCCTTCAAGAAAAAAATGAAAAAAAATTTGGCTACTTATTATACTATATAAAATTAAAATAACATAAAAGAAAAGATGGCTACCGTCAACGGCATTACCTAAACCATTGACGGCAGCCGAAGAAGAATTGAAAAAAAAGCTATAGACGGCTAGGGTTTTTCAGAGAAAAAGGAGAGAAGAGAGGCTAGGGTGAGATCCTCTTAGATATCATGTGTTATATATCAAATATTGTTTACATAATGTATCAAGTATGAGCTATTTCTGACATATATAAGAGATGTATCATTTATGTTTACAATTTGTATCTGAGCTGTATATTTAACGCATTAAACACTATATATATACTTAATGTGTATGTGAAATGTATCTATAACATATATTAAAATAAAATATGAGTATAATTTGAAAATTGAAACAATTATATATTAATTATGCGTATTAAGGATATGTCTA
The DNA here is from genome assembly GCF_937616625.2 of Mercurialis annua. NCBI lineage: Eukaryota > Viridiplantae > Streptophyta > Magnoliopsida > Malpighiales > Euphorbiaceae > Mercurialis > Mercurialis annua. The sequence continues at coordinate 44,981,041 of NC_065571.1, forward strand.
TCTTGTAAAATTATATATCAAAAATGTATCTAATAAATACATCTAAGAGACATCTCAAACCCGTCATATATATATATATATGTGTGTGTGTGTGTGTGTGTGTGTGTGATTGTAAAAATTGGAAAGTTTATGTATTTATTTGTCAAAAATAAAATTTATGTCAAATATGCAAAATATGCGAAAGTTGGTGATTTTTGATGCATTTAATCCTTTGAAAATTTATGACTTCTTGTTTGGAAATAATTCGATCTTAATTGTGTTTGATAATTGATCGATGAGGGTGGAAGGTTCTAAAGTTTGATCAAATATTTAAAGTTAAATAATGTTTTTGTAATTACGAAGAAAACAAGAAAAGGAACCATGATTTCATTGACTTAAGAGATTCGCATGAGATTTCTGTTCATATTTAACCTACTTCCATTAATATTTTAAAATTACATAGGAAAGCCTTCGACAAACATAATTTCTCTACACTCGTAGGTGAAAGTGCGATCATAGCGAAATGAACTTCAGTTATGTAAATTTGATTTAGGTATTGTCTTATGTATTTTGGTTTATTATCGGAATTTGCGAAGTATAAGGACTCGACGAACAAAAAAATAACACAGGATCTTTCTGAACAAAAATAGTAAAATAGAGAGGTCTCTGTATGAATTTGTCTAAAATTTAATTGATTTTATCCACAAATATTATGCCGGATAAAGTTTATTTAAGAATTATAACAAAATTAAATTATAGCAATTAAATAATTAATAGAAAAGCATCAAAATTTAATGAAGTTTGACTAATTATACATATCTTCTCGAATATCATCAAAATATTTTACTAAAATTTATAAAAAATATGAAGTAAAAAGAGAAAAAACTAATCGAAAGCTCTTTTAGGCTAAAGTTACTCACAATTTAATTGTTAGGTCTCTAAAAAAAAATTAATTGTTAAGCAATATGAAATCTTAAAAAATACTCATTCCCTTTAAAATTGAAGGCAGTTTATTTTAAATACAAAAATGATTAAAATTTAGTTTATCCAGATAAAATAAAGGATTAATTATAAATTAATACACGAACTTTATCTTTTTTTGCAATTAAAAAACCAACTTTTAAAACTTGGCAAATTGATGCACCAAATTTCATTTTTTGACAAATTGGTACACCAAACTAGAAAAACACTAACGTGAACATTATAATATACATCCACGTGTTGTTGCATGATTGATAGATATACCAATGTAGAAAAACTGAAAGTTGGTGTACCAAATCGCCAAGTTTTAAAGTTCGTGTTGTATTACAAATCAGGTAAAGTTCGCGTACAAATTTGCAATTAATCAATAAAATAAATTCATTTATAAAAATCATCATTTAATGCATTATTAACTCTTGGGTTTTAGTATTGGTTTTTTAATATATCACTCTATCCCATTAATAAGTAGGGGTGTGCAAAAACCGAACCGACCGAAAAAACCGAACTGAACCGAACCGAAATTTCAATATTAGTTCGGTTTTTTGGTTAAAACAGTTTGGTTCGGTTTCTAATAATATGAAACTTTGATATTCGGTTTTCGGTTTGGTTTTGGCTTTCTAAAAACTGAACCGACCGAAAAAACCGAATAATAATTTTTTTATTTTTTATTTTTTAAAATAAAATTAGTATAGTTATTTATTTATTTTTAATCTTTATTTATAGCTAATACATACGTTAATATTTTTTTTCTAATAGATAAAATATATAAATAACTCATACAAAATACTTCTAATCAATAAATTTTAAAATTTTTAAAATAAAAAAAGTTAAAAAAAAAACGGTTTTTAACCGAATTAAACCGAACCGACATTTTTCGGTTCGATTTATTTCAGTTTAAACCTAACTTCGGTTTTGGTTCGGTTGGCGATTTATACCTAATTTCGGTTTCGGTTTTTCGGTTCGGTTCACCGAACCGACCGAAACTGACCGATGCACATGCCTATTAATGAGTGTCATTATTAGTTTACACACATTAAAAAGACAGATTATTTTGTTACTCCTATTCTGCATTATTAATTGTTAATGCTAGTTTTCACTACTACTAATTTCACTACTCATAAAATATGCAAAATAGACGGATGTTATAACGCATTTTGCCAAATTATACTAAAAACTACAATGAAACTTCCTAAAATGGGACATAAAAAAATGACAAGTAGACCTTCAGGGAATTTTTCACTATAATTAACGAGGATATATATATATATATATATATATATATAATTAATTATTTAAATAATAAATAACTATAATAATTTAGGAGAATAAAAAATAAAAATAATGTCTATCAATTTGAAATAGAATAATATAGTAATGTTTTTTTTAAAAAATTCATTTTTTATACAGACTATATAAAAAAAATAATTCCACACGAAGCATGTAACAAAATATAGGGCCATTTGAAAACAGGTTACCCATGCCATCTCTTGCTAATAAATCATTCTATTTATGTCTAATGGTAAATTAAATTTAAATCTTTGCAGCCGGTTACAATTTTATCTAAAATTTTAAACTTTTATAATAATAGCCTAATTTTAATTTTTATTGCAATTTTAGCTGTTTTATTTCAATCAATTTATTTTTCTCAATTTTTCACCTTAGTACAATACCTATTAGCTTCATTTGATTTACTTGTCTCCCCCCTTCAATCATTAAAAAAGTTAGAAAATTTATAATTAGATTATAATATTATTTTTTGCCTTAAATGCACCAAAAATCACCAATTTTCGCGTGTTTTTGGTATTTAACATAATCTTTTAATTTTGAAATATTTAACATGAACTTTTTAATTTTTTGCAATTAAGACCACGTGACTTTTCCTTTGAAAAATAGTGTTATTTTACATACAAAACGGCGTCGTTTTAATATAAAACGGTGTCGTTTTACATCCAAAACGGTGCCGGTGTCTTTAATTGCAAAATTTTGAAAGTTCATGTACTTTTTTGCCAAAATTAAAAGATTATGTGAAATACTAAAAGCACGCGAAAGTTGGTGATTTTTGGTGCATTTAAGCCTTATTTTTTAATGTTAGAACTTAAAGTTTTAATATTCCGAAAAATAGTTGTGCTCATTACATAGTAATTTATAAATTCAACTAAATATTGGAATAATTAAATTAGATAGAAAATTTGGCTAAAATTGCAACGAAATGTTAAAATGTCTATTATTATAAAAATTCAAAAATTTAGATAAAATTGCAATAATCTGTATAATTTTGAATTTATTGTACTATTAGGTCTTTTATTTATCAAGTCATTATGGTTAAACAATGTAGGACTAATAAAATTATTTATTTTTAATACATATCTACTTTGATCAAATTTCTCTCTACGTTCTCTAATATTTTTAGCAGCTCCATCAACTGATGATTTAAAGCTAATTTTAAATTTTGAGAATATATTTCACTTTCAAATAAAATTTAATATCTGATGCCGTGCTAAAAAAGCTCTGATTGAAGCACTCCAAATCCTTAAACCCCATTCCACCAAAATATTTTGGAGTAGCAAGAACTTTCCAAGCATATAAATAAATCTTTTTAGTCTCGGCCGGAGTGTCCCATCAAAACCTATTACATAAATTTTCAATCTCCCCAATTAAAGACTTAGGAATTTTGAAACAGTTCATATAATATGTAGGTATAGCTTGAATAATTGCTTTCAGTAGCACTTCTTTGCCCTAACTGAGAAAAGACTATCTTTCCAACTCTGAAGTTTGTTTCATATCTTCTCTTTTATTGCCATAAGACTGTCTCCTTTCCTTATCCTCACTGATGATGGCGATCCCAGATGTTCTTCATGGCATTTGGCAATTGGAATTTGCATGATCTGGTGAAAACTATCTTGTATCTTCAAACTTGTTGGCTAAAGGTTACCCCTAATTTTGATGATTCACAACTTTAATTAAGTACATTTAATATTCTGCTTCTTAGTGTTCTTGAGAATTGCAGAAGCTAATCTGGAAGATAGCAGAGTCAGTTTCTAATCAGAAGACTTTGGAATTAAAAAACCCAATCTTAAAGATGAACCAAGTTGGTCCGTTAGTTAATACTGATTAGGCCTTTTTGTAAAGGTATGTGGGTTTAATAAATTCCAAAGTTTTGAAGCCCAAAATGTTTTACATGCATCTAGAACATTCTTGTTTAAATTCTGTTAGAGGGCATTTTTGTAAAACCTGCTGACATCAGCTTGACTGTCTTGTAGTCTGCACATGTGCAGAAATGGACAAGCTGATTGTACTGGAGAGAGAAACTAGTTTTAGCAAAAATTGAATAACGGTTTTCTCACATGATTTCTTTTCCTTTACTCTTTCAAATTGTTTCTAGAAGGTTTTGGCTTGTCTTGTAGCCCAACAAATTTGGATAGAAAGGAATCTTTTTGAGAAAATATCTTAGGGCCATTTTGGACCATTTGTTTTATAAATAGTACATCTTCTTCTCCATCATTTTTTAAGAGAGATTTTTCTGAGAAAAACTCCTTCTAGTGAGAGAAAGTTTTTCATGCATTACTCCATCTTTTAATCACCATATTTCTGAGCTTCATTCTTTGGTGTTTCTTAAACTCAAATACCTATTAGCTTATACGTATTTTGAGGGTTTTTTATACACCGAAAAGACCAAACTGTTGTTGAAAGGTTTTGTGAACGCCTAGGTGATAAGATTACTGGTTGTAGAGTTTCTGGATCTTGGAAAAACCAGGGGAGGGAAAATCAGGCTGAAAAGGGTAGTTTTTAGTGCTGTATTTTTTAAGGCTTTTGTTTCTAGCCCGGAATAGAAACTGATAGTGGAATACTCAAGGTGGGGATACCTTGGGGAGTGGATGTAAGCGGGTGCTGAACCACTATAAATCTCTGTGTCATTTATTTTCCAGCACTTTACTTATTCTGCCGATTAGCTTATACATTGTTATTATTAGCTTCACATTTCTGGAATCTGTTAAAGTAAATTTTATTAGTGTATTTTTCAAAAAGCTCAATTCACCCCCCCCCCCCTCTTGAGCAGCCTTACAGGACCAACAAAACGGGTTCCTTTGCCGAATGACAGAGCATATTTTTCAAAATTTATGACCTGTCCAGAAGCTTTACCATAAATACATAACAAATCCTTTACGGTTTGACATTTATTCACATTTGCTCTGCTAAAAAGAAGACTGTCATCAGCAAAAAGCAAATGAGAAACACTACAACTATTACCAAAATCAACTCCATGAATGAGGCATGTATCCACAACATTATTAATGAGACTAGATAAGCGTTGCACACAAATAAGAAAAAGGTATGTAGAAAGGGGGTCTTCTTGCGTTAGCCCTTTCTGAAGAACCACCTTTCCTTTAACATTAACATCAATAATGAAAGAGAATTGGATAGACATAATATACTTCATAACCTTCTTTATCCAATCAGCTCTATCTTTGACATCATAGCTTCAATAAAAATCCACTCCACACGGTCATAAGCTTTTGACATATAGGGCTTTAAAGCAATGGGCCCATTAACTTTCCTAGTAGATTTTTTAATCATGCATACACTCAAAACCAATTAAGGTATTATCAATGGTATATCTACCAGGAATAAAGGCGCTTTGGACATTGTCAATAACATTATCAAGCATACCTCTAAGTCTGTTAGTTAGGCATGTAGAGAATGTCTTATAAACCACATTACAAAGACTAATGGGTCTAAATAGGACATTCTAACAGATTTATCAATCTTAGGGATCAAAGTAGTTACTGTCTTATTTATAGCATTCACATCCACATCTTCATTAAGAATTCGTAGACAGACCTGAGTTACTCACGCCCTACAACTCCCCAATACTTATGGAAAGAAATGATATGAAAACCATCAACACTAGGGGCTTTGGTAGCATGCATCTCCATCAAAGCTTTCCTCAAATATGTAGTAGAGAAGTTTCTACAAAGCATATCATTAATATTTGCTGTAACCACCGAGTTCCCACAGTTTGTTACCTTCTCTATATCAACACTATTAATGTTTTCCATTATACCAGGTTCTTCTTTCTAGTTGCCTGCTACATCTTCCAAACCAAGACATTAGTTGCTAGCTCGTCTTTTAGTTTCTTTCATATGGAAAAAACGAGTATTTTTATCACCTTGATCTATGTTTCCAGACAATCTCCTCCTGGTTCTGAAACTCCTCCAAACTCTTTTCCACATCTAAAATTTGATCTAAATCCTCTAGACCGGATGCAAGAACTGTAAGTAATTTCTATTTCTTTTTTGCTATCTTCTTCTTCAAATCTCCAAAAGAAAGTTTACCCCAATTCCTGTAGACTCTAGCACAACCATGAAGTCTTTCAAACAGATCAATAATCTGAGTAAGGCTACTGCTTCTTTCCCATTCATCCCTCACCACTTCTTCAAACTCCTCCTTAGTAGTCTATAATTCTTCAAAGTGGAACCTATTGCTTCTCCTTCTCCTACAAGTATCATTCATGTCTCTTCTACTACCAAACATAATGATAGGTCTATGATTAGAGCCCCAATAATCAAGTAGCATAACAACAAACTCAGGAAAAAGCATGTCCCGCTCATTATTAATTACAAACCTATCAAGTCTTTCTTTAATCACCCCACCTCCTCTTTTGCGCCACTAAGTATACACATTAGATCCCTCCCTTGCATCAAATAGCATGCAATTATCTAAAGCTTCTTTGATATTCCTCATCATTTACTTAAGTCTAACATTTCCACATTCCTTCTCCGAATTATTCAAGATTTGATTGAAATCACCACCACAAACCCATGGCCCATCATACATCCTATACAACCTCTTTAACAGAGTCCATGAATGAGTCCTCTGCGATTGTATAGGGTTACCATATACACAGTGAACCTCTATCTCATATGCGACTCATCCTCAATAAAACAGTCAATATAGAATTTAGATGAGCCAATAATCGTTGCCGTATATGACCCATCCCACAAGAGCGGCATATCTCCACTTTTTCCTTCACAACCAACCCCAAAGCAACCTTCCATCTTTAAATTCTTTCTAACATTCTCTACTTTCTCAATTGACATACGAGTTTCCAATACGAAAATAATGCTTGGTTTGATCTTATTTGAGTGATTAATGAGGTTTTTGAACGTTCAAAGGGATCCCAACCCATGAACGTTCCAGCAAAAGATTTTCATTGGACTCGGCGGACCTGCACAGCATGTCCTACCGTTGAAAGCTTTGGATCCACATCAATGACATAGTACGTTTACACAGATAACACTTTTGGCCCTACCACCACTTCATTCTGATTTTGCTCCTTCCCTGAGCTGCTTCCATCTTTGATAATTTCACCAACCCACTTTTGTTTGTGATATCGATTAAAGGCAACATACTCTCAATTAAACCGGGCTGGGCTTTTTGACTCCTTTTTCTTTTCTCTTCAGTTTAAGCCCAGAAGCCTCTTCATTTCCGTTTTTGAATTTTCTTTTTGATCGCGCCAGATTCTCCTTCCCTCTAACGACCAGAATCCAGGTCCACATCAATTTCTACCAAGTCAAGACTATTCAGAATCTTTCCATTTTCAAAAAGATTTTGAGTTTTGGTAACTGCAAAATCATTCAGCTCCACATTTATAGGAGATAATTTTACTACAACATTATCACCTCCCTGATTATTGCTATTTCCTTTACCAATACCTTTGCCGCCATCGGACTCTGTTGCGGTGGTTTCTGCATCAATCCACCATCACCACCACCATCACCACCAACATCATTAATCTTCTCAGATAGGCTTCTAACTCTTTTGTTTTTCCCCTCCACCTATTTCAAAGACCAACACGAATATAATCAGAATACTTATAACATTTAGGATCATCCCCTACCATTGATTCACATTCTGATAGTGGATGTCCTATAATTCCATACTTCAGGCATAAGTCAGGCAATTTTTCGTACCTCAACATTGCCGTAACTATGGTCCCTTCTGCATCAACCTTCAGTTTAATCCTCTTTTCAGAGGTTTCAATACATTCACCTCATTCGTACTCTTAGGTATTTACCAAGACAATCACACGAGGAACCTAGATCAACCTTTTCCACTACTCTAATCTAGGATCCTAATGAATAACCTGCCTCTTGATTCAGACACATCAGAGGAAGATTATGAATTTGAATCCAAAAGGATATTGTATCAAACTTCATCACCGAATAATTACCAACACTAGTTGGTATTTCAATTACAATAATGATATCCTGAAACTTCCATGGCCATCTTTTTACAACTCGTCTCCGAGCATTTCAACCACCATGGGTTTCTTAGTTCTCCACATATAATTAAATGTCGATATAACACCTTCACGGTTAACTTTCTTCGGTTTTAAAATCTTTCCGATAAAGAATTTGCTACCTTTTGTTCTCTGGTACTCCTAACTTTATCCCTCAGATCACATATCACTAAATCTTCATCTGACAGTGATAATGATTCACAAAGAGATGGAATGTCCATTGAAAAAGACTTTCTCAAAAGAGAAGAACTATCTGCAGAGTAGAGATTATACTTATATTTTTTAACACCACCAATATACAACTAATATTTATAGAAAATACCAAACAAAATAGAGAAAGTAAACAATTTCTTACAAATATTATAAACTAAGAGAGATTCTTAGGTAGACTCAATCTACCACTTCATCCGTGAACTAGCCTATCACATTATGACACGTCATTAAAATAATGAAACTTTTAAATAGTAATACTACGATAGTGCCATTATTTTAATGACGTGTCATAATATGATAGGTTTACTCCATAAATGACGTTGTGAACTGAGTTTATATAAGAATTTCTCATAAACTAATTTGTAGGATGAACTATAAAGGGAAGAGTAGACTACTTTTTTTTATAACCATACCCTTGACTAATGTGAGATTTTAAGCAACAACAAGTTCCACCTCTAAATAATATGATAAAAATAAAATAAAATAAAATCAGTCATTTCCAATCATAACTTTTCCCTGAAGGGATAAATAATTTATTTATTTACTAATGATACCAAAACAGCATTACAACTTGAAAATATTCCTAAATTCCCTAACAGATTAAACATCTTAATCTGACTTTTGAGGATAAACAAAAAAATTAAAATGACAGTGGGTTTGCCGCTGCTAAAGAACTGAAACTCTTCTTTTTCATACATATTTTATAAGAATTTGACCTAAGATTTTTTGACTAAATCCATTGGCAAAGTGTTTTTAAGAATTATTTTCCTATATATATACAGACCTTCATGCTTCAATTCATGAACAAAGCGAAGACATTGCATAACTAGGGGTATTATACTTAAACATTTTCTCTTTGCGAGCTGTTTTAATTTTGGAATCATGGCATTTTCTTCTCAGTTCTATGTTTTATATGTATATATGCTTGTGCTCGGTTTAGCTCATGCTCAATTGTCCCCTCAATATTACGTGAAAACATGCCCAAAGGCCCTATCTACCATCAAAACTGCTGTGCTCAATGCTGTTGCTAAGGAGCATCGCATGGGTGCATCCTTGCTTCGTATGCATGTCCACGACTGCTTCGTTAATGTACTCTCTTCCTCTTATTCTGTATACGGAAACATTAAATTGCATGCATAGTTTTTATTTTCTAAATGATTAGTCACGGCTGATTAAAAGGGTTCAGATATATAAGCAATTAACCTATAGATGCTCCGGTTAATGGCGAAACTATAAATGAATGGATAAAGAAGAGAGGATGAAACTTTATGATGACTGAAAAAGAGGGCAGAATGAAACGATTAAAGGAAAAATTGATGTTGCAAGTGGTAGGGAGTCGATAAAAAATAGTAAGTGATTAATTTACTGTCATAGAGCGACCATTTTACCCCTTAGTTCCGCCACTAATTGTTAGAAAAATTGATTATATTAGAGTAGATATAGAAAAGAAAAGGAGAGGTCTAATTAAATTGATTTTTAAAATTGAATTGATAAGCAATGCCTGAGATCTAAATATTTTATATGTAATGTGGATAACTAATTCTGATTACTATTGTAGCAGTGTTATTTTCATTTGGTATTGATGCATACAGCTGTGCATTACAGGGATGCGATGGATCGGTGTTATTAGATGACATATCGCCAACTTTCACCGGAGAGAAGACTGCCGCCCCAAATGCAAATTCTCTGAGAGGTTTTGATGTCATTGATACCATTAAATCCCAAGTCGAGTCCATTTGCCCCCGAGTTGTCTCCTGCGCTGATTTACTTGCTGTTGCTGCTCGAGATTCAGTTGTTTCTGTAAGTAATAAGTATCACTACTATGTTATGTATTAGTATAACTGAATAGAGCCAACTCACGAGTTATATTCATAATTGACTCAAACAAATCCAAAATGGATTTGCTGTTAATCGAGTCAAGCTACTCGAGCCAACTACCAAATCGAGTTTAAATTACAATATTAAGCTCGACAGGCTCGCAAGCCTAATTGAATTTTAATTTTTTTTCCAGTAATTATATACAATTATAAAAATATCTTTATTTTTATATTAAAATAATTTTTTTAATTTTTATATACAAATAATCAAATCGAGACAACTCGAATACTCAATTATTCTATCAAATTCGAGTTTAAGCTCCTTCAAACGATCAAGTTCGAATCAAGTTTTAAATTTTAGAATCAAGTTGAATCAAACTCCAAACTTGACGGTATTTTAACTCGGCTCCGCTCAATTACATCCCTAATCTAATATAATTTGTCATGGCAGCAATACTTACTGTAATAGATCATTATTTCCTGTTTTGTACTGTGAATTACACTCCAGTTGGGCGGTCCTTCATGGCAAGTTGAGTTAGGTAGAAGAGACTCCACAACGGCAAGTTACAACGCTGCAAAACACAAAATCTTCCGTCACCGTTAATGGATCTCAGTGACCTTATAACTGCCTTCTCAAACAAAGGGTTTACTGCAAAAGAAATGGTTGCTCTCGCCGGTAATATTAACGGCCATGATTAGACTATTCTAGCATTACTTGACTAATTTTTATTAAAACATTAGTGCTTACATTTTTTTTTTCATGAATAGGATCTCACACTACAGGCCAAGCTAGATGCATGATGTTTCGAGGCAGACTCTTGAATGAGACCAACATTGATTCAACACTAGCAACATCATTAAAATCAAATTGCCCGAACACGGACAGGGACAACAGCCTCTCCCCACTGGATGCTAACAGCCCTGTTATATTTGATAATAAGTATTACCAGAACTTGGTTAGAAACAGAGGCCTTCTGCACTCAGATCAGCAGCTTTTCAGCGGTGGATCCACCGATTCACTGGTCGAAACTTACAGTACAGATCCTTTTGCTTTCTATACAGATTTTGCCAATGCCATGATCAAGATGGGGAAACTTGGCACTCTAACAGGATGGTAGAAGCCTGGGATCTCGAACGTGTTATGGGACCAAGGGAGGGATTAAACCCTTCACTTATGGGCAGATTTGGTTTCTTCCCTTTATTTTTCTTAGCTCTACCTATTTTGAAAAACAAGCATAAACAGATAGATAAAGAAAAGTGAAAGCTCAATTAGTGAGAGAGCAAACAATCTCAAAGCCAAGCTTAGGATAAAATATTTCTTGCTTTTCCTTTCAATAATCTTCCCTTAAATACACAACAAACAGAATACTAAAAGATGAAACTGACAACATTAAAAGATAAGTAACTGAAGCAAAAATGAATAGAATTAAAACATGAAGATAGTGGTTACTACCACTAATTGACCATTAATTTCTTTGGGTAACGTCTTTTGTAAGTGTTGGCAAAAGGAATTAATTTCCCATTTGTGTGTTGAGCTGTATTGAGCTGCTGATTCATAACATCTGTCCCCTCCTTCACACAACGTTTGACCTCAAACGCAAATTCCGGATATTGGACTTCCATAATGGCAGACGACTCCCATGAAGCATCTGCTGGAGATAACCCATCCCAATGAATCAAAATTTGGATGTCCTTATCAATGATCCGCTTGTCAAGAATGGCTTTCGGACTTGGAAGGACTTCTCCTTGGCGCACTTTAGGAAAGGTTGGAGTAGTCTCTTCAATGGTACCTTGGAACCTCTTCAAGCATGAGACGTGGAAAACAGGATGGATTTTCACATGAGCATGAAGTTGGAGGCGATAAGCCACTTTGCCAATTTTAGCTTCGACCATAAAAGGCCCATAAAAACGAGGAGATAACTTGCGATTCCGATGAGAAGCTAATGAAAGCTGTCTATTGGGTTGAAGCTTCAGTAATACCCAATCTCCAACTTCGAAGTCTAAAGCTTGGTGATATTTGTCAAAGTTTGTCTTCATAATATCTTGGGCTCGCAGAAGACGCTCTTTGATGTCAGCAACCATTTTATCCCGTGTTTGCAGCTCTTGATCCACAGCTTCAAGGCGTGACAACCCAGGACAATAACTTAGTAACCGAGGAGGAGGGCGACCATACACTACTTCGAAAGGTGTTGTCTTAAGAGATGAGTGATACCCTGTATTGTAGCAATATTCTGCCCAAGAAATCCATTGAGCCCAGCGTCGAGGTTGATCACTTGTGAAGCAGCGTAGGTAAACTTCTATGGTCCTGTTGACGACTTCAGTTTGGCCATCACTTTGTGGGTGATATGCAGAACTAAAAGCCAACTTTGTACCGCTGAGTTTAAAAAGTTCAGTCCAAAAAGCACTTGTAAAAATGACATCACGGTCGCTTACTATAGTCTCAGGTAAGCCATGAAGTTTGTAAATGTTATCAAAAAAAATCCTGGCTACCGAAACAGCCGAGTAAGGGTGAGACATGGGAATGAAGTGGGCGTATTTGGAGAATCGATCTACGACAACAAATAGAACTGATTTCCCACTAGAAGGAGGGAGGGCGTCAATAAAATCCATTGAAATATCAGACCATACCTGAGATGGCACTGGAAGGGGTTGGAGCAAACCCGCTGGTTGGAGAGCCTCGGTCTTATTTTTTTGACACACCCCACAACTTTTGATGAAATCTTGAATGGATTTCTTCATTTGAGGCCAATAAAAATCAGCAGCAATTCGAGTGAAGGTCTTCTGATATCCTTCATGATGTTGATTGTGTATTGCCGAGAGAACGACTTCGGGAATTGATGAACTAGGATCAACATAGGCCCTTCTTTTGTAAAAAAATTAATCCATTCTCATAGGACCAACCTGGTGGAGAGGAATTAGCTCTGATTTGTGCAATAAGCTGCTGTCCTGTTTTGGAATTCATATTTGCGTCTTTAATTGATTGAAATAGGTCTAATTGTGGTCCTGAAATAGAAGCAAGTAGACCCATCTCCTCATCTCTGCGTGACAGTGCATCCGCTACTTTGTTTTCCTTTCCAGCCTTATATTCCACCTGAAAATCATACCCCAAAAGTTTACTAACCCACTTCTGCTGCGGCAAAGTAGTGATACGCTGATCTAGGAGATATTTCAAGCTGTAATGATCAGTTCGAATCAGAAATTTGCGCCCCCATAAGTATGGTCTCCAATGCCGAATAGCTTGAGCCAATGCTATTAATTCTTTTTCATACGCCGGAAGTTTGAAGTGCCTGGCAGCCATGGGCTTGCTGAAGTAGGCAATTGGCCGATCACCTTGCTGCAATACGGCTCCCATTCCAAATTCGGATGCATCACACTCTACTAGAAAGTCTTGTTGAAAATCTGGCAAAGCTAGTACAGGTGTAGTTGTCATGGCTCTCTTAAGGTGATCAAAAGCTGCAAGTGACTCCCTGTTCCAAACAAAAGAATTTTTTCGTAACATATTAGTTAACGGGGCAGCAATTAGTCCGTAGTTTTGGACAAATTTTCTGTAATACCCAGTGAGACCAAGGAAACCTCTAAGTGCCTTAAGCGTGGTAGGTTGAGGCCAACGAACCATAGACTCTATTTTTTCAGCATCTGCCATTACCCCCTTTTCCGAGATAATATGTCCCAAATAGGATATCTGTGTTTGTGCCAAAGAACATTTTGATTCTTTGAGGAAGAGTTGATGCTGCTGTAAGAGAGAAAATACTATACGTAAATGATGCAAATGATCTTCCCATGTTTGGCTATACACCAAAATATCGTCAAAAAAGACCAGTACAAATTTACGTAAATATTTTTGGAAGACATCATTCATCAGGGATTGAAAAGTGGAAGGAGCGTTAGTAAGACCAAATGGCATGACCAAAAACTCAAAGTGACCATGATGAGTGCGAAATGCTGTCTTTTCCACATCATATGGGTTCATCCTAACCTGATGGTAGCCTGATCGTAGGTCAAGTTTCGAAAAATAAATTGCGCCATGGAGTTCTTCCAACAGTTCTTCAATTACAGGAATTGGAAACTTGTCCTTGATGGTTTTTGCATTTAAGGCCCGGTAGTCCACACAAAAGCGCCATGAGTTATCTGTCTTTTTCACCAAGAGAACAGGTGAAGAATAAGGAGAATTGCTAGGTCTGATCATACCTTGTTTCAACATTTCAGCACATTGGGCTTCAATTTCATCTTTCTGAAGATGGGGGTAGCGGTAAGGCCTCACCACTACTGGTTCTGTTCCGGGCTCTAGAAAGATTCGATGGTCACAACTTCTCTCCGGAGGTAGACCAACAGGAATGCTAAAGATGGAGTTGAATTCAGAGTGAACTTTCTGTAATTGCAAACCTTGTTCAGCTTCGAGTTTCATGGAGGAGAGAGATGGGTTATTAGGAAGTGTGGAGTTTCTGCAGCCATTCAATTCAACAGGGCTGCCTTCCCACTTAAATTGCATCTTCATGGTTGCAAAATCCCAACAAATTGTTCCCAATGTCTTGAGCCAATTAACACCTAACACAGCACCAAAGCCACACAAGGGAAGTAAAAACAAATCAAAGGGAAAAATTTGAGTACCCATTTGAATTGGAAGCTTTCGACAAACGCCGGGACTTTTCACTTGTTCGCCATTAGCTACCATCACTCGTAAATTACTTTTAGCCTCAGCTTGAATATGAAGTTGGTGGATAAGAGCTTCATTCACGAAGCTATGAGTCGAACCCGAGTCGATCAAAACAAGTAGGGGAAATCCATTGATGATACCTTCTACCTGCATAGTTTGTGTAGTTTGAGTGCCGGAGATAGCATGAAAAGATATTGCAGGCTCCTCATCATCAGGTTCATCTTCTTCAACCAAAACCTCAAGCCAAAATAATTTTTTACATCTGTGCCCAATTTCAAATTTCTCGTCACAATTAAAGCATAATCCTTTTGCTCTCCTTTCTTCCATCTCAGGCCGAGAAAGACGCTTGATGAATGAAGGCTTAGGTCCGCTGTTGTTGGCAGGTGTTGTGGTGAGCCGACGAGGAGTGAATGATTCAGCCCTTACCTTCTCACTACGTCGTTCATAAAGTCGAGCAAGACTCATCGCTGTTGTCAAATCAGCTGGGTTGTGTAGTTCAACTTCTACTGCTAGAGCTTCACGTAACCCACTAATAAAAATCTCCTTTTCTTGTTCAGAGGTGAGCGTGGTGGTTTGAGCAGAAAGTCTCTCAAATTGGCGTTGGTAGTCCTCAACAGTACTGGATTGCTTAAGTTTGGAAAGTTCTCCCAATTTGCTGCTGCGAATTGGAGGCCCAAAACGCAATTGACACTGAACTTTAAAATTATCCCAAGAGATATTAGGCCTATCTCTTTGAAGTTTTAAGAACCATAGTTGGGCGTCTCCTTCAAGGTGAAACGAGGCCAGAATTACTTTGTCTTCGTCAATTGTGTGTTGATGAAGGAAAAAATTATCACAACAACTGAGCCACACAATTGGGTCCGCGGTTCCATTGAAACGAGGAAAATCTAGCTTGGTGAATCTGGGCACGAATCCACCTGTGTCTGCTGTAGTTGAGCGGTCTCCTTGATTGGTTCTATCGCGTTGAATGCGACCTCCTCTATTGGCGGTGTTGTTGGGGCTGTCGTGGCTGCCATCAAAGACTGAGCGATTCTGACTTCCTTCAGCTGCGTCTTTAGTGGCCATTTGAGATTGTAAAGTATTAGTAAGTCGTGTGATATGGTCCAATTGGTCTGCAAGTTGCTGCTGTCGTTCATGTTGGGCTGCCTGCTCTGACTTATACATCGCCATAAATTCTTCTAGCTGGGACTGAATAGGACGATTTGGATCACCCATAACCAACGTCGCTGGCTTTGATACCAAGTTGGTAGAAGCCTGGGATCTCGAACGTGTTATGGGACCAAAGGAGGGATTAAACCCTTCACTTATGGGCATATTTGGTTTCTTCCCTTTATTTTTCTTAGCTCTACCTATTTTGAAAAACAAGCATAAACAGATAGATAAAGAAAAGTGAAAGCTCAATTAGTGAGAGAGCAAACAATCTCAAAGCCAAGCTTAGGATAAAATATTTCTTGCTTTTCCTTTCAATAATCTTCCCTTAAATACACAGTAAACAGAATACTAAAAGATGAAACTGACAACATTAAAAGATAAGTAACTGAAGCAAAAATGAATAGAATTAAAACATGAAGATAGTGGTTACTACCACTAATTGACCATTAATTTCTTTGGGTAACGTCTTTTGTAAGTGTTGGCAAAAGGAATTAATTTCCCATTTGTGTGTTGAGCTGTATTGAGCTGCTGATTCATAACACAGGAACTAAGGGACAGATTCGGACAGACTGCCGGAAAATAAACTGAACCTTTATTTCACTAATGAATACAGTTGGTCGGTACTTGTCTGTTTCAGGACTAATTAAGATCATCAGCGGTCAATCAAAGGAATAAAGATCTTGATGCTTATAGATTTGCACTTTATGATTACATGCAAAACAAATGTTGTGTGTATTATGTATCCTAATATAGCATAACGCACAAATGAGAAATAGTATTTTTATATGCCTTTTCATACTTGCCAAATGTTCCTAATTTCTAATACAGTTCAAATTCAGGCAGGCAGACAAATTGATGATTCTAACTTTAATCGCAAGTTGTGTACTATAGCATCATTGATAATATGCAGTACACTGTCTCCATAAGTTGTACTTATGCATGGGAGTCCAAGAAAAAAGCTTAACCCAATAAGCAATGAAATGGAGTTTTTCACCAATAAAAACCAAGTAAAATTGCTTGCTAAGCATTTCACAAATCAGCCTTATAAATTTTCAAGAGTTCTAGTCAGAGGCTTTTATCATATTTCCCAAATTGAACACGGAAGCAACAAAGTCTTACCACAAAGTTACCTGGATCACAATTATAATGCCTTATCACATAATGAATGTCATCTCCATAATCCTTGCATGGCTCTTAATCTGTAGGAAAACTCGACTTCAGTAATTTATATATGATATATGATATCAAATCTTGTCCTTACATCAGGTGCTTCCATATCATGTTGTCTCCACCTTTACTCCTTTAGATTAGCTGGTCGGCGAAGTGACAACAGAAGTACAATCTACAGTGAAATCTTCGTAAATCCAAGCTAGTACTTCACTGCCATTTATTCTGCTAAAACAAAACCCTGCACCAACGACTCCTGACTATAGCAGAGTATTGAACTTTTTTTTTTTGATGAAAGAGTATTGAACTTTATTATCTAGGATGTCTACAATCTGATCATTACATCCCACAACCACTTTTTATTACATCAAACATTAAAGCTCCTAAGACAGTTGCATCCGTGAATGGTAGTTTGCTGAAAAATATTGATGGCAGCAATTCTAAACGCATAAAACCCGTCTAGACATGCATATGAACATCATATATTAATTAGGGTTAATGTCATAAAAATTCACCAACTTTACACGTTTTTTCAATTTAATCATGTTTTTTAAAACTTCTCATAAAAATACACCAACTTTCATTTTTTCCTAAATTCATACATGGTGTTGACGTGTCACTCATTCATTGGACATCTTAGCAAATTGCACCAATGAATGAGTGTCATGTCAGCACCGTGTATGAATTTGGGAAAAAAATGAAAGTTGGTGTATTTTTATGAGAAGTTTTAAAGAACGTGATTAAATTGAAAAAACGTGTAAAGTTGGTGAATTTTTATGACATTACCCCTATTAATTATTAACATCAATACATTCTACTGTATCATTATTGTTAAATACAGACAACAATTCATTTTATAGCATGCATTGTTTATGTGCGAGTTCTAACTCTTAACTTCTGTACTACCAGACTTGACCATATACTTAAACCTAGCCCTAGCATATAATGCTGAAGTGAAGAGCATTTCCTCAATCAATGAATGCCAAAAACAAATCTTAAAAAGGGAAACATAGGGAGAAACAGGAGTTAGCTCCTCCTACAGGAATAAGCTTAACAGCCTCCATGAAATTAAGTAATTCTTTTTCTAAAAAGAAGCCTAATTTATTCATATTTGAAATCAGCTTGTGCATTACTTTATTATTTGACATTAGATTGTACCTAATTTTCTAACCACAGATGACAGATCAGATCATCATACTCCAAGTTTAATTGTATTATTCTTCATACTAATAATTAAAAGTAGATATAAAACGTGAATTTTATATAAGATTCAAAGAAGGCATAAAAGAGACTGAATTTCTAATACATTCTTCACTGATCCAAAAATGGGTTTAATCAAGGGACTGAAGACATTCATGCAAACAAGCAAAGATTCAAAGCATTTAAAAATTAAAGGTATTAATGTTCCAAGAACCTTAGAAATGAGCGTAAATATCCAGTAGGAGAACTATGACCACTCCAAAGAATAAGAATTTAAAAAAGAGGAAAAGCTAATTGCAGCCAGATGTGAACTTCACGGATAGTGCCCATTAATCCTAATTTATAGGTTAATATGTAATCCAACAATCAGTATGCTTAACTTGGAACCTAGTCTAAATTCTTTCACCAAGTATCAACCCAACTCACAAGAATTACTTCATCCTTAATTTTTTTGTCCTTTACTTTGAAAACCGAAATCAATAGATTGATGGCGCAAATTTCCTAAATAACAAGGTAAAGCACTACTGCAAATGTGAGCTATACTTTCTGTTTCCGAATATACTAACACATAGTGTGAGCCATCCTTTTAGGCCTGCTGTAAAATGTGCGATGATACTCAGAAAGTAGACATGCTTAAAGATTACACAATTTATTAATACATAAAATGAAAAGTAAAAATCCATCTAAATCATAGTCATTTACAGAGAAAATTAATGAAAATCTTTTCAAAAGAATGAAGTAGGACTACCTAAAACAAAATCATACATGCTTAACACAACATTAGATAACAGTAGTCAGTCGTAATAGTCACATTCCCAAGAATAAGACTTTTGAAATCTGAAGGAAGCTAGCCCTCCCCATTCTACCTATATCATAATAACTATGAACAATTTAGCCTTTTGGTATTCAAATTTTATGACAGATTCTCCAAGAGAATACATAAATGAAAAGAAAGAAAGAGCAAAAATCACAGAATACATTACTTTTCATACTTGAATGAATTATTGACAAACGTTGCGAATTGCTGCGTTTATGCTTTTACATTCAAATTCCATTGTCTTCATCCAATTCTCAAAATCACCAATTTCCTATTAACAAAAAACCACCCAAATCCCCAAACTTAGTATCAATAACACACCCTAATCATAACCAAAAACAATAGCAACAACAAAAACAGATACGAGATAATACTAAAAATCAACCTTGATAGCATTATTAATAGCATGAGTAGCCGTAAGCCACTGATCAGTTTGCTTCATGAATCGAGAAATCGAAGTAGCTAAAGCTCTAATCTCGAATTCAATTCGTTTCTCATTGATAAAAGACTCTTGTACACCCCCGTTCACAGCATCCATCAAATGATCTGAAACTTTCACTGCCTTTCTAATTGCATCTTTTTTTGCCTTCTCTGTCCCATTCACATACATAACAAGTTCACAGCAAAATCATTTCAAAACCCTAAAAATGTGACTAAATTGACAATAAAAGCTCAGAATCTAAAAATTATGCAAATTAACCAGTTTGTTCACGAAGATGCAGAGAAGTTTGGTGATGATCCTGCATAAGTTTGAGAAGCGAAGCTTCAAGGACGCTCGGCTCAGGTTGTGGCTTCTCTACCGCCCTTGGTGACGCCACAAGCGGACGCGCCGATGAAGGCTGAGGGGAATACATTGTAAACTGGAGCGTTTAATTTACTTCATATCCAAACAGCACTTTGAATCTGCATTTGATAATCAAATTTTACACTCGAACGGTTATAACTGAGGAATCAGAAGCATAAACAACCTAAAATTAAAGCTAATCAAAATTATTCAAAGAAAATCCGAAGAGAATGTAATACCTGAGAGAGCAACACTGTTACACATTTAGATTCTGACACTTTATAGTCGATTTAATGCATCGTTTGACCCCTGAACTTATACTCATTTATCTTTTTGACTCCTAAACTTCTTATTTAACCCATTACACTTTTAAATTTGTTAAATTATCCTTTGTAACCCCTGAAATGAAAATTGAGTCTCAGACGCATTGACGTGATGAAAGAACTCTGACTGGACTGCCAACTTGTTCGCCACACAGACTCCTGAATTTATACTAATTTATTTACTTGACCAATAAGCTCTTCGTTTAACCAATCACACCTCTAAACTTGTTAAATTATGAGCAAATCATTATGAGACCCCTCATATTTGACATAATTCACACTTTAATTCCTCTTTTTAAAAATCAAACAATATATTTCCTCAATTTTGTTTTTGTCAACGATTTAGTCCTTCCGTCCAGTTTTTGTATTATTCAATCGATTCAACGAAACTATATGGTCCCTACTTTTATTTTTGTGGACTACTATTTACCGCCCCAAATTACTACCCACCGCCCCAATCTTGACCAAACTACCCCTACTCCTTTTTCAACTCAAAAAACAAAAAACTCATCCTCTCAACTTCCTCTCAAACCAAAATCCATTACAAAATCTCAAGCAATAATCGAAGCCGATTTATGTCGGAATTGGCGAAAGAAAAAAGACGGGGACCTCCGGTAAGTAATTTAATTTCAGTTTTTAATTTTTTTAATTTTTTTTTTTACGGAAACCGGTCATCGTCCGGCGTTGGCGATGACCGGTTGGACCATCGCCGGCCGATGGCGATGGTCTGCTGGACCATCGCCTGGCGATGGCGATGGTTTGCTGGACCATCGCCGTCGCCAGGCGATGGTCCAGCAGACCATCGCCATCGCCAGGCGATGGTCTGCTGGACCATCGCCAGGCGATGGTCTGCTGGACCATCGCCTGGCGATGGCGATGGTCCAGCAAACCATCGCCAGGCGATGGCGATGGTCTGCTGGACCATCGCCATCGCCCGGCGATGGTCCAGCAGACCATCGCCGGGCGATGGTCCAGCCCGTCGCCTGGCGACGGCCAGGCCGTCGCCGGCGATGGTGCAGGCCGTCGCCGGCGATGGCCAGGACCCGCCGGCGATGGCCAGGACCCGCCGGCGATGGCCAGGACCCGCCGGCGACGGCCTGGACCCGCCGGCGTCCGAGGGCCGTAAACCGTTTTAAATTTTGTTTATAATTTAAAAAATTAAAATTAATGGATTTAATAAATAATAAAATAACCTAAAAATTAATTAAAAAAAATTAATTGAAAAATACAATTAAATTTTATTAGTTATAGGTGTAATTAAATTAAATTTTATTAGTTATAGGTGTAGTTAAATTAAATTTTAGTAGTATAATTTTAGGTTGTATAATATAATTTTTTATTTAATTAAATTTTATTATATAGATTAAATTTAATTTTGATAGTGATATTATTTTAGATTTTAAGAAATAATCTTTAATTTTACGGGCTAAATAAATTTAGATATTTACAATTTAGAATTTTATTAATATATTTTTATTTGCTTAAGTTTAATAGTATAATTTAATTAATATTATTAATTGTAAAATTGATAATTGCAGAAAGAAGGACCCGGTAATGGTGGCAGGGGAAAGAGTAAGCCTATTATAGCTGAATCTGATTTTGAGGAGTCGGGACAACGAAATGTTCGAAAGCGTGGTGTGAGTGCCTCAGTCCGACGTCACAAGAAGGGGACTCCTGCTATTGAGGGAGCTAGTGAGACGCCAGTCGATGATCAGATACAGGATGATCGGATGGAGGATGATGACATGGAAGACCGTCGGATAGACGATGCTGATTTTGAGACTTCTGAGGACGAGAGTTTAGGACCAATCGCGAACATTCGACGGAAAAAGGGGAAAGATGGACGGTTTATTGCTGAAACGTCATCAGGTAAATAAAATTTAATTATTTCATTAATTTAATAATAATAGTTAAAAGATATTAAATTTATGTTAATTTTTCATACAGAAATGCAACATAAATGATTAAAATATTATTTTAATATTTTGTTTATCACATAATTTTCTCATTGAGAAACAAATTCAATGATCAAAACCATAAATTCATTGCATGTGAGAAAAAAAAAAATTAAAGAGAGTAATTTAAGCACAATCATCAATTAAAATGTACTCCTTCCGTTTCAAAATAATAGTCAACTTTTTATTTTATTTTAAATAGTTGTTCATGTTCGTAATAAATCACAATTTAAAATATGAATTTTTCTATATTACCCTTACTTGAAGTTTATCATTTAATGCTATTAGCTTAAAAAGTAAGTTAGACATAACATCTAATAAGGGTATAATAAAAGAAATAAAAAAGTGTGTTTCTTAAACTGTGTGAAAAGGAAAAAATGGACTATTATTTTGAGGCGGAGGGAGTAATACGTTAATATAAAAAGGCGACTTTTGTGTTTAGGGATCGATTGTATCCTTAAAAATGCCGTTTTAAATTCATAATTCATAGCTTGTTTTCTCATGATCTGATTAAAAATCCAATGATAATCGTCATATAGTGATATGAGTAGTAGTATTAATTAATTTGATCATTCTTGATTGAATTGCTTTATTTTGGGGATGATTTCAGATTGATTGAAGGACGAAGACTTTAGAGAGATTTATGAATTTACCTAAAAAAAAAAATTTGAGTTTCTATTTCAACACGGAAAAGTCAACAAAAGTACTCCATAATTTGGCCATTCTATGTTTTTACTCTCAAGTGTCCATAAATTAATGATTTTACTCCAATTATATAAAACATAGCATGCACTTTTCTTTTTTTTTTCTTTCTTGCTTTTTTATATGTTGATGTCTTTCTTTTATCTTTTTAACTTTTCAAAATAATATTTTATTTTTATAATAATATTAACATAATGTTTTCATAAAAAATAAAATAGTTTATTTTTAATTTTTTCAATTACTTAAAAAGAATGCTAATAATAAAAAAATATGTTTCTATAAAATATTTGAATATATTTAGTATAAAAAATATTTATTTTTTTATTTTATAATTATATCTTAATTTTTTTATATTTTTAACATCTTCCCTACTATAACATTTTTAAAAAACTATCGTGGTATTATTATGACTGTATCATAACAATATCATTGATATAATTATGTAGATATCATCAAATTATCATCTCGTTATTATAATTTTTTGTAATTTTTTTCATGCATGTATCATATTATCATTTTATTATCATAAAATTTTATCATACTATTATTTTGACATTATCATCTCGTTATCATAATTTTTTTGTAATTTGTTTTCTCATACAGGTATCATATTATTATCTTCACATTATCATCTCGTTATCGTATTTTTTTCTGTAACTTTTTTCCATATAAGTATCATATTATCATACTATTATCATAATTTTATTATTTTATTATAATTTGGTTATCACTGGTATCATGAATCATTTTGTAATTATATTTTCATGTACGTTATCATTCAATTATCATACTTTATTATCATATCATCTAGTTATCATACTACAGTGTTATGATAACGCCATGATAATATAGTGATATTAACATGATAATCAGACACTATTTTATCATACATTATTATAGTGATACTAACATTGATAATCAGAAACTGATTTAGTTATCATAACATTATCATTATGTTATCATGAAATCCTTTTATACTTTTTTTACGTACGTTACCATAACCTTATCATACTTCATTATCATAACATTATCACACTAGAGTGTTATGATAACGACATGATTATATAGTGATACTGATATGATAATCAGAAAACTGTTTTATCATAACATTATCATAGATATTATCATGTCGTTGTCATAACATTATCATTTAGGTACTATAAAATATTATCATCTAGGTATCATATAATAATATTATGATAACGAGATGATAATACAGTGATAATCAATATGATAATCAATTTTTTTCTTTGTAGAAATTTGTTTCTGCAGTGTTATGATAACTACATGACAATACAGTGATACTCATATGATAATCAGAGGCTTTTTTTTCTGCAGTGTTATGATAATCAGATGCTGTTTTTTTTTGCATAAAATCGTTTTTTTCGTCATAACTTCGTTTTCAATGCAATAGATCTAAAATTGAAAATAAATCAAGAGTAATTTATTTAGATCTGAATGTTAAAAAATCGCAATAATCACCATGAATTAAAGAAAAGTTTGCTAAAATAAAAAATGAAAAAACAGTGAAGCGACAGCGGCATAGCGATGAAAAAACGGCGGCGGAGTGATGAAAAAATGCAAAGAAAAAAGAAAAAAAATGGAGAAGAAAAGAGAAATAAAGAATAACATAAAAGAAGAAGAAAAAGAAGAAAAAGAAGAAGAGGAGAGAGGAGAGAGAATAAAAAGAAAAAAATATAACAAACGAAAGTTGTCATATGATATGATAAGAGTAAAAAATATATACTTATACTAAAAAATAGGTAATTATAATATAAACATGTTTTAGAGTAAAAAAATCAAAACATTAAAATAATGAGGTATTTTCTCTGTCTTTTCCTTATTAAGGTAAGAAATCAAATTATTTTAAAAATGAAGTATTTATCTTAATTTTTTTTAAGATTTTAGGTTGATTTGTTATCAACAATTTAGCTCATACCTTTTTTTATTAAGTTTCCTCTCCCTAATTAAAATAGTAGGATAGTTAATTAGGTTTAGTTTTAAGGTGTGTCTAGGTGTCTTCTAGGGTTACCCATAATTAATTAGGGCTATGGTGTGTTTAGGATTTCTTTTGGGCATAATTATGTGTAGTGCAGACAAATTAAGTGGCAAAAAAGTGTCACTTGCAAAAGTGTTTCAAAAGACTTTCAAAGTTATGGAGTTCTAATTTTTGCACATGATCTCCCGCAAACCATACAATTCACCAAATGGATCCATAAAATTTTAAAATTTTCTTTAATTTTTTTTTTTGAAATTTTGTGATCAGTTTGAATTTTGAAACTTATAATCACAATTCATTGGACTTTATGGGTTATTTACGACGTCCTTTAAATCTGCTGCTACATGTTGATCTAGTTTTGTAAATTTCTTCAAACAGACTTATAGCTAATAACCTATATAAATTTTGAAAATTATTGTTGAACGCTCTAATTTTTTTTTTATCACTTTTCTGTTGTCCAGAAAAAAGATGCCATTATTATAAATTTTTTCTTTCAAATGCTAAAAAAAAAATATTAGTTAGTATCTCAATGTTACAAATATTAAAATTTAATAATGATTAATAGTAAAATATTTTTATATCAAACTATTCAAAAATCCTCTAAAAATAAAAATCAAATCAACATAATTGATAATAATAAATTAAAAACTAAAAACTGAAATATATCTAATAATTTAATTATTATTAAACATATATAATGGATCATATAAACATTATTCATGATTATGTGACTATACAAAATATTTATATTCTATTATTTTAACAGTATTTTAAAAACCGAACCAGTAAAGTCATCAGTTTCCAGTTTGACCGGTTTGTCTACCGCCGTTTAAACCGGTTAAGTACTGATGGATACCGAATCCTACTGTAAGTATAATGGAGCCGAGTTGCAGGAGATCTACTCTCAGGTGACACCGGACTCCTCCTGAAGACCGAAAAGGTATGAAGGAGATGCCGAATCTCTAAGATTCGGTAACACGCTAATAAAGACCGAATCCCACATGATCCGCCAAGAGCGCGTCAGGCCCGGGATTCGGGTAAACGACTAAATATGGAAATCTTGTCCTATTTGGACACAAACACTACATATGGAAGGATAAGCTCTACTTTAGGAAGATAAGACTATTTAGGAAGACGTTCCTAAATAGGACTCTTATCAGATTAAGGTAGATCCCGACAAATCAGGAGAATCTCTACGATACGGCCGAATCCCTACAAAGTAGGATTCACCTGCCTAATACAACTCTACTAGGTATATTCGACTACTATAAAAGGAGCACGAGGTATGCCTAGAATCACAATTACATTCATATACTCAAAACGCTGCTCAAAGCTCTAGACTGACTTTAGCATCGGAGAGTTAATCGGACAACCACCGTCCGGTTAGCTTCTACCCTGTTTTGCAGGTTCACTCACCGGTTCAGAAGGCAGACTCCATCAATTGGCGCCGTCTGTGGGAAAAGCTTAACTAAACTTCAAAAGAAGGAGCTTTTCTGAACTCAAAAACAAATCTCATTGAAGAAGATGACTTCTGAAAGAGTAAACCTGAAAGACAAACAACCAATGGACCCAAAAAGCACTCCGGAGATAATCAACGTGACGGAAGACGGGCTTCACAACTCCGGGGAAAAAAGCAACACCGGAGGACCCTCCTTCTCAACACCTCAGTACCAAACTAATCCGATAAGGGGAAGCAACCCAATTGCTTTCAACCTAAGCACTGAAGAACAAGCACCAAATGCAGCGGCACAAGATCCACACAGCGAAATGCTGAAAAAGATACTAGAATCTGTACAGGCAAATCTTGACAGATTGGCTAGTGAAGCCAAAAGAACAAACGACAGGCACGAAGAAACTATGAAAATGCTAAGGGAAAACTTCAGCCCTACAGCTTCCAGAAGAAGAGAAAGAACAGAAAATGCAAACCCAGGCCGACGAGAGACAAGGGCAGAAAACAATAAAAGCAAGGAACCTCGGACCAGAGGAAACGAAGAAAGGAACGAAGCAAGAAACCAGCGAGAAAATAAAACCAGCGACGAGGAAAGTCCTGACAGGGAAAAATCTAACGAGGAATCGCCGGAGGCACCCAGAAATGAGCACAACCAGGAGGACGCCCGAAGCGGTCTGAATACGAAAAGAGACGAACGAAGGGAGAAGGAAAAAGAAGACGCCCCACCAAGGAGTAAGCGACAAGAAAGAGATGCAGGGAAAGAGCAAAATAAGAAAAAACACCAAGAAGGAGAGGGCGAATCGTCAGAGACACCCCAAAAAAGCAAAGCCACATATGTGGTGGAAGAAGATTTTGAAGAGAAGATCGCCAAAGCGCTCAAAAAACTAAAATCTGAAGAATTGGACATAGATGACCTCAGGTTGAAAGGATCACCCCTCTCGCCCGAGATCATGGAGGAAACCATCCCGCACAGCATGAAGCTGCCGACCTTGCCAATTTTCAATGGGGAAGGAGACCCCCGAGACCATACCTCCAGGTTCACAGCGACCATGGGGCTACTCAGCGTATCAGACGCCATCCTCTGCAGGGTTTTCCCTACCACGCTCACGGGCACAGCCCAGAGATGGTATAACAAATTAAAACCAGGCTCGATCAAAAGCTTCGCTTCGCTTTCAACAGAATTCCTCAACAGATATCTCACAAACATCCCAGCTAAAACCACTACCAGTATCCTAAGAGCCTGTATCCAAGAAGAAGGAGAAACCCTGCGAAGCTACATCGAACGATTCAACAAGCAAGCTATGAAGATAGACAACCTGAACGTCGACATGGCGACAGAAGCATTGCGAGACGGGACGCGATTCGGAAAGCTGGTGGACAAGCTGCTAGTCAATAAACCCACAACTTTCTCGAACTTGATGGGCATAGCTCAGAAATACTTCGAGTTAGACGAAGGGCGAAGGGCGATTCGCGGAAAGGAAGCAAAAGGAAAAGAATCAAAAGAGAGATCCAGAGAAAAAACCAAGTCCAAACCTGATGACAGGAGAGGAAGACCCGAGGAGAGCAGACGATTCGCCCCCCAGACAAGATATGAATCAAGATACGATCCCAGAGATGATGAGAATAACTTCACTCCGCTAAACACCAGCCGAACTAATGTCCTCATGTGGATCAAAGAAAACGTCAAAAACGTGGTATGGCCACCAAAAATGAAAGCAGAAGTAAGAGACACCAGAAAGTACTGCAAATTTCACGACGATTACGGACACGAAACGGATAGCTGCAGAGACTTGAAGGTCGAGATCGAAAGAATGATCGACACAGGCGAGCTGAGGAAATTTGTGGCCCGAAAAGAGAAGAGCAATAACAAGGGAGAAAAAAGAAACAGAGAAGACAAGCCGAAAGAAAAGGAAGACGAGCGCCCATCCAAAATTCTGGGAACCATACACATGATTAATGGTGGAGGGCATAGTAGCTCCACGATCAGGAGGAAGCAGAGGAAGGAAGTAATGAACATACGAGAAACTCACATGCCGCCAGTGATCTTCGATGTAGAAGACTATGAACACATCAAAGCACCTCACAACGATGCTTTGGTAGTGACTACTATCATTGAAAATTGGAACATGGAGCGGATCCTCATCGACGAAGGAAGCGCAGTAAACCTCATGACAAACGCAGCATACAAAATGTTGGGAGGAACAGCGTCAAGGCTACGCCGAGTCCCAATTCCGCTATCAGGACTCGGTGGACCCTCCATCACCCCGCTGGGAGCAGTCACCTTGGAAGTAATAATCGGCCCAGAAAGAGGAATAAACAAGAAAATCATGTCACTATTTAACATAGTGGACATGGAATTGACATATAATGCCATCCTAGGAAGACCTTTCCTCCATGATTCGGCAGCGGTAACCAGCATCAGAGCGCTGGCAATGAAGGTACCAACTGAAAAGGGAGTAGTGACGCTGAGAGGAGACCAAAGAATAGCCAAGAAGTGCTACGACGAGTCAGTGGTGGATCTCCAAGAAAACAAAACCGAGAAGAAGGAAGAATAGGAACGAAAAAAGACCCATCATCAGTAACGACTTCACGTCTTACCAGATGGCGTCAAATCTATCTTTAATTTTTTGTATGCCATCTTTTATCAATAAAAGTTCAATTTTGCTGCTATTTGATTAGCCAGACGAACCAATAAAGAAATGAGAATCAGGAACAGCCACGAACAATTAAATCAAAGATGAAAGAAGAAAAAATAAAGATCAAATTCAAGAAAGGCTAAAAGCCAAGAAAATGAGTTTAAATTAACTCAAGGCAAAATCGCCGGAATAGGAGAATCGCCACCAAAGGTTAAGAGTCAAGAAAATGAGTTTAAATTAACTCAAAGCAAAATCGCCGAACCAGGCAAATCGCCACAAAAGGCTAAAAAAATGAGTTTAAATTAACTCAGAAAAGGCAAATCGCCAACAAAGAGTTTAGATTAACTCAACAAAAACAAAAATAAAAAGAGTTTAGATTAACTCAACAAAAACAAAAATAAAAAGAGTTTAGATTAACTCTATAAAAAGCAAAGAACAGGGTTTAGAATAACCCTCGAGGCAAATCAAGTACATAAAAATAAGGCGAAAGCACATTTCGAAGAAACATAGAAAATATATTCATAAATTGTGAATTACAAAAAGCAAAATCAATACATCAGCAAATACAATCAAAAGAAAAACTACTAGACGCGGTCTTTAGACATCTTGGCGAGGAGATCACGGGCGATGGCCTGGGGATCCAACCCGTTAACCCCAGAAAGATCAATATTAGGATTCTGCTCTAGAAGCTTCCTCCCAATCGCAAGGCGATACTCGCTTATCAAAGCAGAGTAGAAAGCCTTCGTATCTAGCAGACGGATGTGAAGACCCTCAACCTCCGATCTTAGATTGTCCCTCTCCCCACCAACAAGGGAATTGATCCGAATGAGCTCCTCAATCTCTTGAGTCAAGTCATCGGTCTTTTTCTCGATCACTTTCACCTGGCGATCATTAATCGCATCCTGCGCCTTGAGCTGCGCCAGGAGAGAATCATGCTCTTCCAAAGAGGCCTTCAATTTCGCCCTTTCAGACTCGGAAGTCGCCAAAAGAGAAGACAGACGCTCGACCTCCTCCTCGGCACACTGTCGGCGGTCGTTCAATACCAAAACAGATTGAAGAGCCTACACACACCAGAAATAAACAAATAAGAAAACAACTGAATACAAAAAACATATTATACTCAAGAAAGAAAGCACTTACAGAGAAACCATGAAAACAAGCCAGATCGGAAAGCTCTTGACCCGGCCTACCACAAAACCACGTGACATCAGCAGGAATCGCCAAAGTCCGGATATATTCCGCTAGCACTCTCGGATTCAGCAAACTGGCAGGATCCTGACCTTCGACCCACTGAACCAAGTCTGGAGCAGAAGAAGAGCTTCCAGGAAAACTCTCCCTCGTTGGAGAACCATCGCCAACTCGACGTCTTTTTCTAGACGGAGAATCCGGGTCTCGACCTAGAGAAATCTCTCCCGAATCAGCAACAACAGGCCCCTCTGAGGCCACACCCCCAACTCCCCCCGAGACGATAGATGATGCTAGAGGGGGAAGTAGTGACGGAACCGCCTCGTCACCTACTGGATCAGCCGATTCATCATCATCATCTACAATAATAATCTCAGGCAACGCTATCTCGGCAGGAGCTATGGGAATATCAACAGGAGCCCCATCCACGTCAATGTCGCCAGGAATAATGTTGGCAAGAGGAACGTCAGGACCACCCATCGGAACGTCCAAATCTACTTGAAATCCGGAAAGGAAATCGTCAGAAGAAGAAGACATCCTACAAAAGAAACATTAAAAAGAACTTAAGCAAACTAATATACCTTGAACAAAAGAGTAGCAAAGATCCGCCAAGCCTCGAGGAGGATCCTCCAAAGGAAGCCATCGACGCCGAAGATGACTATTGACCAAGACATCTAAAATGGGACGCGATTCAACACTACAGGAAGATATGTCGAAAGCAAGTTTCGACTCGGATAAACTTAAAGGAGAAGAACAGCTCCGAACTGGATGAGAAGAAAAACCATCCGAAAAATGAAGAAAAGCAAATTTATGGTAGACAATAAAGAAACGCCTTCGCCAGCGACTGGTTAGGCAAGGAAGATAAATACGAGATCGCCCTTCTCTACCAAGGGCGAAAACGAAGCAGCCATCACACTTCCTAAAGTCTACAAAATGATATAACACTTTGAGAGAAGGGGCACAGCCCCGGAGCCTACATGCCTCCGAAAAGGCGAGCACTACTCTAATCGTACCAGGGTAAAGTTGCCCCAGAGCAACCTTTAAATCCCTACACACTTCTACTAAAAATGAATCTAAAGGAAACCTAAGACCAGCAG
This sequence comes from Mercurialis annua, assembly GCF_937616625.2. Classification (NCBI taxonomy): domain Eukaryota; kingdom Viridiplantae; phylum Streptophyta; class Magnoliopsida; order Malpighiales; family Euphorbiaceae; genus Mercurialis; species Mercurialis annua. The sequence goes on from NC_065571.1 coordinate 45,012,452, forward strand.
CAAATTGCTCTTCGAAGAGAACCACCCTACAAGAAGATCCGGGAGAATCGGACGCAGCCATATCGGCACCGGGTAATATTACCCTATAATCGAAAGGAAAACTATACTTAAAATAGATATCTAAGACTTCATCCCTACGAAGCTTTGATCGGGTAAAAGCCATAGCAGCGCATGCATCTTCCACTCGACTAAGAGGCATCCTAGAACAGAAAATCACAAACATAAACACAAAATAAGGATCAAACAAAAAATATATTGAACACGTTGAAGAACACATCGAAGAACACCAAGTACAGAAAAGGAATTTCCAGAATATAAACCATGAAGAATATATACAAAGAAGAAAGCCATATTAACATCCAAACAACGAAAGAAAACATACCTGAAAAATCTGGAGAAAACAAGTCACGAAGAATCAAATGATCAAACGAAGAACGAAAAGGGAAAAGCTACAAGAAATGAGAGTAAATTCGAAAAGTAAGTAAGAGGGAAAAGAAGAAATACAAAGAGATTAAATACAAAACGCTTTTGAATCATTAACCGTTGAAATCATTAAATGCCGACACGTGGCAACACAGAATCTTACTAAAGAAGAAACGTCACCCACAAACATATGAAACGACTCGCCCGGAATACAAAACGACTCGCCCGTATAAAAGAACTCAGCTCCAAAAAAGCTAAAATCCACTAAGGCATAAATGCCAAACTACTTCAGCTCACTTGCGGGGGGGCTAATGATGGATACCGAATCCTACTGTAAGTATAATGGAGCCGAGTTGCAGGAGATCTACTCTCAGGTGACACCGGACTCCTCCTGAAGACCGAAAAGGTATGAAGGAGATGCCGAATCTCTAAGATTCGGTAACACGCTAATAAAGACCGAATCCCACATGATCCGCCAAGAGCGCGTCAGGCCCGGGATTCGGGTAAACGACTAAATATGGAAATCTTGTCCTATTTGGACACAAACACTACATATGGAAGGATAAGCTCTACTTTAGGAAGATAAGACTATTTAGGAAGACGTTCCTAAATAGGACTCTTATCAGATTAAGGTAGATCCCGACAAATCAGGAGAATCTCTACGATACGGCCGAATCCCTACAAAGTAGGATTCACCTGCCTAATACAACTCTACTAGGTATATTCGACTACTATAAAAGGAGCACGAGGTATGCCTAGAATCACAATTACATTCATATACTCAAAACGCTGCTCAAAGCTCTAGACTGACTTTAGCATCGGAGAGTTAATCGGACAACCACCGTCCGGTTAGCTTCTACCCTGTTTTGCAGGTTCACTCACCTGTTCAGAAGGCAGACTCCATCAAGTACATTTCAGAACAATTATAGCGTAGTACTATACATCTAATTTCTAGCATTATTATAACTACTATCTTCTCTACTGCTATTTATAATTTTTTTTGTTGTCTTTTCAAAATTTCTCTAAAGAAAAATATAAGAAGATTTTTATACTTATAGAAAATTATGCGTTGTTTAGTTATAAAAGGATATATAAATTTTTTTTTAATTGATTTCATATTTTTATTTTCTTTTTATATAGAAGTTTGTTGTTTTCTATTTTGTATTAACTTTTTGGTTTTTTTTAATCTAATCTAATAAAATTATTTTTATCTAATCTCAAATGATATAAGCGTTGCGCAGCAAACTGCTAGGTCGTGGGTTCGATTCCTCCCACAAGCGCTCTCCCTCCCCTAATTATTTTTAAAAAAACCCATTTAAAATCTCAGAAATAAATGTCTTTTTTTATCTATTGATTCCCTATTTATGTCTATTTTTTAAATGAATTTTACCTTTTATTTTTGATGACCTGAAATCTTTTATTTTTAAAGTTTTACTTCAAATTTGCCATTTTAAACTCATAATTTATTATCATTCCTTAAATGAATTTTATAATTATTTCAAAAATCAGATTAGAATCTCATATATTAATTATAGTTGACTCTAATTACATGGAAACAAATAATTCATTTGACTTAAATATTAAAAATTTACCATTTTAAACTCAATTAGTAATTATATTACTATGTATTATGATTTAATACCAAATGCTAAATAAATCAAATAAATATTACACCCTTGATTGATTTTACTAATTTCAGTATAGAAACATTAAAAAGGAAAGAAATAAAGTATATAAAAATATGTAGGTGTGGTTGAGCTGGCCGGTTCAATCCAGTTCTAGCTCACTTGTTCAGTTCGGTTTTGCCGGTTCATTTCAGTCCAAACCGATTAGACCGAATTTCTAGTTCTCAAAACTTAACCGAACACCTGACCGGCTCCAAATTTAACTGGTCAAACCGGCCGGTCCTATCCGGTTTTTAAAACACTATTTCGATATACTTTTATATAGACAACTACAGTCTGTCGAGAGTTTACATCCTCTAACTATAATTTCTGTAATATATGTACATGTCATGGATTAAACCGGTTGATTCAATTACCAATTGTATAGCCATGATTATTGGAAATAATGTTTTAATAATTAGTTAAACCGGCCGAAACCGGAGCCGCTCCATGGCCGGGCCTAGCTACAAATATGGTTGTTAACAAGGACAACTCCTATATATGAAGAACTTAAAGATTGGCCTATACCTAGAGGTGGCCATGGGCCGGGTCAACCCGTGAACCGGCCCGGAACCGGCCCGGAACCGGTCAAATCCGGAACCGGACTAAAACCGGCCCGGAACCGTACAAAAGGCGGTTCCGGGCCGGTTCCAAATTTGTTGAACCGTGAACCGGCGGTTCCGGGTCGGAACCGGCGGTTTAAGGGTCGAACCTATTAATAAAAAATATAAATTATATATTTAAAATATATATTATATCTTTATTATATAATATATTTACTTTTATAATAAAATATATGTTATATTTGTTTTAGTTAAATTTTTGGTTAATATTATAATTTAAAAAAAAATCTTTATTTTCTTGTAATACTATCTCTGTGTGAGTTATTTTATTGTTAAAATACATTTTTAGTAATTAAATTTTAATTTTAATTTTAATTTTAATTTTTTTTAAACCGTCCTAAACCGGAACCGGAACCGGAACCGTCCGGTTCCGAACCGTCATGGAACCGTCTCTTAGGCGGTTCCGGGCCGGTTCCACTTTTTCTTGAACCGTGACCCGGCGGTTCCGAACCGGAACTGTCGGGTTATGAACCGTGGCCACCTCTACCTATACCAAATAATTAAACTTCAAGTCTTAAACTAATATTCCTTGATAACAACTAAACCTTGCTTAGCTTAAGCTCCACTCATCATCTTCTGCATTCTTACCTCAAATAATAACCTTTCAATGAAAACTCTCAAAATCAAGAACCAAAATGATCTAAAAATCCAAAAAGAAATCTCCAATATGGTCATTTTAGAAGAACATTATCATGGGAGATCTTCTGTTGCAGTTCCATTCACTTGGGAATCTCAACCAGGCACTCCTAAGATCAAATACTATAGAGAAAATCCTCTTCCTCCTCTAACTCCACCACCTTCATATTTCTATAACACTCCCACAAAAAAGCACTCTAAACCTAACAATAATAATCTTTTAAGCACAATCTTCCCCAAGCGTGTTTCGCCTGCGTCCTCGTCCTCGTCTTCGTCTTCGTCTTCATTTTCGTCGCGGATGCCTTCAACGTCGTTTTATTCTGTTCCATCTTCACCTATTACAGTTTCGAGAAGTCGCGTTCGCCATGGAACGTCTAATCCGAGAAAATCTTTTGATTTATCATCAAGAATGGTAGTCGATGAGACCGAATGTGATTCGACTTTGTGCTTCGGAGCCAATGTTAGGTCTCGAGGTTGCTATGCGTCGATGATTAAGGTATTATCGAGAGATGTTTAATTAATTAAGTGCTCGATCGAGTTTTCATGTATCAATGAATTAATTTGATCCAGCTTAATGTAACCAAAAGAAGGAGATTAAGATAGTGAAGCTGAAATCGAATTCTAAACCAGCATAATTAAACAAGTTATAACTTCATAAAATGTATCTTGAAATAAACTTTATTATATCATTTATTCTTAATTGTCAAGTTATTTAATTATATCATGCACTCCTAATTAAGTTGTTTCCAAACATTATTTTGCTTTTATTTATTTTTTACTTAAGTCTACCCTTTCTCTTAAAGTTACTTAGATGATTTTTTTTGTCATGTTTAGGGCAAATACTTAAATTTTCAGGTCATCTAGTAGGTACATGTTTAATAAAGTAGTATTAATTCTAGTCAGGTTGAGAATCGTAAGGCTGTGAATTTAAAATTCCAGTTATGGTCAATTAATTTTAAAAATAAATAATGATTTAGTTAAGCATGTACTTGTTCCTTTACTAGAATTTTAAGCAATTCAAAACAAGATACTACCAATATTACTCTTAAACAAATTGTTTAATTACATGTCGTGTGCTATGCGGGATAAGTGAACTAAAACACTGAATCATATCAAAATTTTAGTTTGATTTAATTTCAGTTATAGTTAAGAGTTTTGAAATATTTAAATTTAGTTCTGTTTGATTTTCAATCTGAATTTTTTAAATTTACCAATGTAACTTTAGAAATTTACCGATTTTTTAATAATTAATGGACTTATATATAAATTTGTTCTTTATATTTGTATATAATGAGAAATTAACACAAAACATAATTTTTATTTTTTTAGTTATTAACATTAATAATATTCAGTTATCCGTCTAACTGAAATAACTAACCAAACGAAGTAATTACTTCGATTCGATTATAAATTAATTTATCTATATTTCAGTTATAATTCTATAAATAAAATTTAATTATGTTCCGCCACTGAACACTGCTAGACTTTAGCATAGTCAAATGGATCTTGGATCACCTTTAAAAAAATATAAAATGCAATGTTGTGCACGAAATGCCTCAGCATTGCATTAGAGCCTTAACTCTAAGCATGTGGACATTGAATAATTTAAAGCTAGCATTAATGATATTATAATTAATAGGCTGCTATTAATAGTCTATGGTTTGTTTAATTAATTAGAAATTCCATTATTATATTCTCTTTAGAATGAAAAGTCTCTTCACGTGACCACATGGTCTCCCATTGAAATTAGGCAGTGAATACGCAGTTTCACTATGCATTAATTGTCCTTATACTTTCTGTTTACAGTTCTGATTAAGAATAGATCGGATAGCCTCATCATCTCCATTCATCAACTTCTCTACAACTAGCTTATTATCAACCTCCAGCAAAAGCCAATTGAAGTTCCTGCAAAACACGTTGTAGTTCAGCTCCAAAGATCGAATTTGACCCAATGGTCATCAAAAACTACCAAGCCATTGATCCAATTAATCTATAGCAATCCCACCTGCCTTCGTAATGTAGCGAAGTCGCAAATAAAAATAAAAGTAATTTTAAAATTGTTGATTAACTAATAATACCAATAAATTTAGGCTAAAAAATCGCTCAAATCGCACACTTCAAACTTTGATTTAGTTATGAAAATGTCAATTTCATTTTGTGCGTCCATGAAGTCGAATTATGTTTCCACAATTGCATCATTCCCGCAAGGGTAGAAGAAGTTCGACCTAGAATTTGTAGCAACCTCATCATTAGAAGAATCAAAAGGAATCAAATATCTGACGTTGAACACAACTACATATATATACTCAAACAGTTGTTCAAAGCCAAAACTGACTTTAACATCGGAGAGTTAATCAGACCACTACCGTCCGGTTAGCTTCTATCTTGTTTTGCAGGTTAATCCACCGAATCAGAAGGCAAACTCCATCAGTAATGTTTTAAACATTAAGCTTAAATCGCTAAAAAGGTGAAACGTTAATTTTGCCAATAATTCATAAAAATATGACCATAAGAAACAAATTTTTAACTGAATATCTGTTGCTTTTATTAAATAAGAAATATTAAATTCCTCTTTTATACAGAAATTTATCATTAATAGGAAAATTTACCATTCATTGCAATGAAATTGATGTTAATGAGAAACAGAAGAGTAACAGTCTAAATATTATAAAACAATCAATTATTAAAATTAATTTAAATCAGAATTAAATAAAATAAACTTTAATTTAAGAGATTTTAATTTTATTAGTTCATAGATTATAGTAAAATAATCAACGTTATTCATTTACAAATTAAAATCATATTTTTTAGTTTTAAATAAAGTTAATCTAACATAAATTTTGATTATAACAAAAAAAGGATTCACCCCACACGATTGTACCGGCATACGACTAGTTAAATTAATAATTTGTACAAACTATATCATGAGAATGAAATATTAATAATTATTATAGTATAAAAAATAAAAAATATAATATATTTTTTTATAAATAAGACTATAAAACCATTTATAACTGCAAAAGTATAAAATTGATTAAAAAAAATATGTATTATTTTAATAAGTACTTACAATTTTTAAAGTAACTAGTTTTGCATTACGTGTTACGCAAGTGACTCGTAACGTGACTCGTCATTTTACATATCAATGAAAATATCATAATTATATCAATTTTTTTACTAATAATCAATACTAAATTGGTTAAATTTTTTATTTTTAAATAAATATAATACTTACTAATTGATGGAAATCGACCTCCAGTATAAATATAGTGGAACCGAATCTTACAGGATCTACTCTTTTAATTGAATCACAGGAGTCGTTTAAGGTGAAAGCCCAACAATATAAATATCTGAGTCTATGAGACGCGCCATGTCTAAGAGATAAAGAGAGATCTGACCGAGTTTCCAGCAAGACCAACTCACAAAGAATTTTGGTCAATAGTTGGAATCCACTCCAAAACGCGTCGCCACATACTTGATTATATGGAAAGAAATAATGCCTAGGATATACAGAATTACTTTCCTATTCGGAAATAAACTCCTATTTAAGGAGAGAAGCCTATCTAGGAAGATATTCCTGAATAGAAGTCTCTTTAAAGAATGAATATTTTTTCTATTCAAACACAACATATTAAATAGGAATCACTTTTCTATATAAGATATCCATTCACTATTATATAAGGAGATTGAGATATGTCTAAACACACAATTACATTCAGTACGTTAAAACGCTACTCAAAGGCTAAACTGATTTTAGTATCGGAGAGTTAATGGGGACCACCGTCTAATCGACTGTCTACCATATTTTGCTGGTTTAATCAGAGATTCAGAAGACAGACTCCATCACTAATTAATTTTTATAATAAGTTGACATCAATAATATTTTTTTAAAATTTATTATAATTATACTAATAATATTTAATTAGTTATTTTTTTTGTTAGATTAGAAAGTTTTTTTTATAAATTTGAATTAAAACTATTGATTATATTAATTAGTTGTGTTTATAATTATAGTAGTAGTAAATGCAATATTACATTATCTAAAAAATTTATTTAGAGTTTGTATTGAATATGAATTATTTCAATGAGATGGCCTAAGACTACTAATAAAATTAATTGATTTTAATAATAATTAAATTAATAGTAAGTATAATCTTATATAAATTAGTAAGTTTTTAATAATATGTAATTTACCTATGTTTAACTCTTAATGATAACTATTTATACTATTTTAATGGAGTAATGTTAAGAGTATTAATTAGGGTTAATTCCATAAAAAGTCACGATCCTTACACGAATTTTCATTATAATCACGACTTTTAAAAATTGTCATATAAAACCATGACCTTTTATTTTTTTTCAAATCTATCAGCGACTATTTTTCCTGTAAATTTTACCTTTCATTTTTTTAAAATCTACCGGATTATGGTGGCCACATCATTAAAAATACACCAAAAATTGATTTGGTAATAGATTTGCAAAAAAAATGAAAAGTCGTGCTTTTATATGGCAACTTTAAAAAGTTGTGATTAAAATAAAAATTCGTGTAAAGATCGTGACTTTTTATGGAATTAATCCTATTAATTACTCTTATCTGTTTTTTTATCCTAATTAATGTTCTTCCACCTCTACGAATTAGGAAGAATATAATAGATAAACTACAGATAAAACAATTATAATCTAATTAGGACTCAATTTGTAATATAGCGTTGGTAATTATTCAACAATCAATCCCTAAACATTGCTCTTCCATTTCTAGGGATTAAACGAACATAGTTGTTCATGAGCAGGTCGGTGTTCGCCTTGATAAGAGCCTGATTCGCATTTATTCATATTTTAAACGAACCGAATTCGAATTTGATTTTATGTCGTTAATTTAAACAAGCCAAATATGAACATTGTTCGGCTTCTTTACATTCAAGAACAACTTAATTAGTTATTCGGGAACGTCAAGCTCGTGAATGAGTTTGAATAAAAGTTTGTGAACGAGTTCATGAACAAGATTGAATAAGAGTTCGTGAATAAGTTCGTTTACTAATTCGATTAGGTGTTCGTAAATTGATTCATATTTAAATAAATAATATAAATATCTTATATAATTTAAAAATTACATAGATTTGACAAAACTATATAGTTTTAACATAAGAAACTAACGTACTTTTGGTTTCACGAATTTTATACATTTTAGCTGTTAAACGAACGGGCTCGCGAATGAACTCACGAACGGGCTCGGTTGGTACTGATTGAGCTTGTTCATGAGCTCATTCATAAGCTTTTCATGAGCTAACAAAACGAACGAACACAAGCTGAACACGATCTGAATATAAACACCATAAAATCTAAACGAACTGAACATGAACACCTTATATGCTAAACGAACTGAACATGAACACTCCAAAATCTGGCTCGGCTCTGTTCATTTACACCCTTATCCACTTCTACGAATTAGGAAGAATTTAATTGATAAATTACCTACAATACAATTATATTCTTATGGCTTAAATGCATAAAAAATCACCAAATTTCGCGTGTTTTTGGTATTTGACACAAACTTTTAATTTTGGCATATAAATACACGAACTATCAATTTTTTTGCATATATAACCAAATTTCCGTTTTAGGTGAAAAATGATGTCGTTTTAGGTATAAAATGTTGCCGTTTTATGTCAAAATCGGTGTCCGTGTTATATATGCAAAAAATTGATAGTTCGTGTATTTATATGCCAAAATTAAAAGTTCGTGTCAAATACCAAAAACACGCGAAAGTTAGTGATTTTTGGAGCAATTAAGCCTATTCTTATTAAAATTCTAATTATAATATATCTTTAATGTTTAATTAATTAATTAAAACCCATAAAACTTTTATTTAGTAGCAAATTAGAAAGAATTACTCGGTAGATTTATATGTTCATTCTCCTCCATCTGTTCTTTTATATGTAGTATATAAATAAAATGATCGGCTAATAATCACCCATGGCCCCTCAACTTTGGGGGTACGGGCGCTAAACCCCCTGATTTTTGTGGCGGTGCTCACAAAACCCCCTGAGACCAAAAATCGCCGATTTTTTTGTTTTTTGTCGATGTGGCACCCGATTCCTCGGCCAGACACCAACTGGCAGCGCTTGTCTCCCCTGCACGAATGTCTGACATCTGCTGCTTGTGTAAGAATGTGTCAGTTGACTTTAAAAAAAAAAAAATTAAATGAAAAGTAAACGCGGTAAGTTTTTATTTTCTCTCTCTTACTTTTCCTTTTCCCCACTCTCTCCCCCTCACTTCCGTTTCATTTTATTTTCGTTTCAAATATTTTCTCCTCCCTTCGTCTTCTTCGTTCATTCCACTAACACTGACGTAGGGTTTGATCCTTTCCCATTTTTCTTTCATTCTTTCTCATTTTCCTTGCATTGTTCCCCATTCTTCCTCCATTGTTCAACATTGTTTTTCATTTACCGAAAAAAGAACATCTTTGTAAAATATATAAGTAAATTCGCTGAAAAACCTAACAAAAAGAGAACATTACATCTGCAACAAAGAACAAGAAAGTGATCAAGGGAGTAGTTGAAGCTTGTTTTTTGATAAAGGTAAGAAATTTAAACTTACTTGTTATTTGATTTTTTGTGGGTTGGTTAGAAATTTTAACTCCACTAACATAGTTGGCAGGTTTTTAGTTTGTGTGGCTGCAAAAAATGAAGAGAAAAAGATTCAGAAAAGAAAAACAAAAAGAAAAGAGTGAGTCCAGAAGAGGGACTCCTGGAACTCCTCGGTGTAGCTTGATGGATAGTTCCAGCAGCGATGATGTTGTTGAAGGTATTCTTGTAGTCTATTTTATAGAAAATTTGTGCTAAGAAATTGTGTGTGGGGGGGGGGGGGGGTTGATGACTGTTAAAGTTGATAATTTGTAGGACCACTTAATTAAGAAACATGTCAAATTGTTTTTTTAGAGATAAATTGGTTGATTGCTTTGAGACCATTTCTTTTTGGCTTTATATGCTTTTTAAATAATAGAATATGCTTTGTATGCTTGGTGATTGTGATAGTTGAGTTTTTAATATGTCTTTATGTGTTGGAACTGCTGTTTTAGACAATTAAGTATTATTGTTTGTGCACTTAATGATGGTTGGTTGGTTTGTTGGTTGAATTTAGTGTTGCTTTTTTTCTTCTTCTGTTTTTCAGTTTCCCCTACAGATTTAAATTATTTTACCATCAAATTACACATTGGTGGGGAACTTGGGGGGTGGGGATATCATAACGGGGAAGTGAAGAGTAGAGTATTTAACCTTGATGTCATTAGAATGGGTAAGTTTGATAAATAGGTGGCAAAACTGTTACCAAGAAGCTTGTTGACTACCATTGGAAAGAGAAAGCCGTATAATATAACGTGGGGATAAAACCAATTAGCCATGAGGAGGATTTTATGGAAATGGCTAGGGCTGGGGCAAAGGCGGGGAGTGTTGAGGTGTACGTTAGAGAGTACTTCGTTGGGGATGTTAGGAAATTAAATCCTAAGAAAAGTCCTAGTCCTCCCCCTCCATCAGCAGTTGTCTTAGAGGAAATTGAAGAAGCGAAGGGCAGTTTCAGTTATCCTAGACTGGGCCTAGTGTTGAGTCATGAAATTTGGGAGAAGCATGGGGATCGTGGCTTCAGAAAAAAGGGGCCAGGTGCGATCAGAATGGTATAAAGTCAGGGACCAGGGGTGAAAACTCCAGGGAGCCAGGGGTCATGGTTGAGAACAAGGCCAGCAAGTCAATGGCCACTAATGATTCAAGGTGAATGGGAACCTGAACCCCCCCCCCCCCCCCTCCGTACACACATGTTGGTGAATCAACGGTTCGACAGTGGATGAAAAAGACTATGGAAGATCTAATGAGGGCGGGGCGTAGTGAGGGGCAAAATCTAACTGAGAGGTTTGAGGAGGTGCAAAATGAGGGGCTGAACGAGGGGCTAAATGAGGGAAAAATCAAAATCTGAATGAGGGGCTAAATGACGAGCTGAACGAGGGACAGAAAGATGGGGTGAGTGAGGGCCAAATTGAGGGGTCAAGCGACGACGAGCATGGGCAGATGGGAATAGATGAGGTTAGTGAAGGGCTTTATGATGGGTTACCTGCTACTGATGAGATGTGGAACGAAGGGGACCTTGGTGAGATCAATCAAGAAGTTAATCAGAGGGGCCCTGCTGGTGATGAGCAATGAGAACCTGAGAGGCCAAGTCAGGTTGAGGACCAGTGGCAAAAATGGGGAAACTTCGATGAGTTGTTAGATGGCCTTTCAGCTGAGCTTCGGGAGCTATTCGAAATGCCCAGCGTAAGAGAGAAGGGTGCTCCTGAGGGGGCTGTAAATGAAGAGCAGAATGTGCCGGAGGCTGGGGCTGTAAATAAAGAACATAATGTGCAAGAGGACGGGGGGCATGTGGATGAAGAGCATAATGTGCAAGATGAAGGGGGACTTGTGGATGCAGAGCAGAATGTGCATGGGGGGCATGTGGATGCAGAGCAGAATGTGCAAGAGGAGGGGGCCTATGGATGCAGAACATAATGTGCAAGATGGGGGGGCCTGTGGATGATGCATTTGACCCCGATCTTGATGATTACATAGTTGACCCCGATTACGATGTATGGGATGATAACGACGACTTGCAGCACGTGCTCTCTGAAGGTTAAAAATTGTCATTCTTGCACTTTGCCCATAGGATCAATGAGAAATCGGGCAATGGAAGCAGTCGTGGAGGTTGTTACAGTGTTTTGCCAGAATAAAATTTATGGATGCACAGAAAGCTTCAATTATGACCCAAAGACAAAGCACGAGAAGTATTGTTCCTTCGTAGCGTGTTCATGCCCGGTTCGAGACTGCAATGTCAAAGGGTCGTCCAAAATGATTTATGGTCACTGCAAAGAGATGCATAAACATTCTTTTATACCATTTCATTTTGGACGTAGATTCGGTGTTTCTCTGAACTTGGATGATAGGGGCTTACTTCTCCAAGAGGACACATCATATACTGTGTTTGTTGTGAACAACACAACGTCTTCTTATGGGAATATTATAACTGTGTTTTGTCTTGGACCAAGTTAAACAGACGATGCCCTTATGACATTGAAATAAAATTTACTGAGTCCTCCGTTGACAGGTTTCATTCTTCTACGAAGAATTTTCAAGACGCCAACAATTTCTACAGTTCGTTGACAGAGTTACTTCTTGATAGTAGTGATCGTGATTTTTTTCCTGACGGGTTGGTAAAGATGGAGTTTTGTGTATGTCGATCATGAGAGCTTGGTTCGGATGATGACATATAATGACGAGGATGCTGCCCTAAGTCAAATTCTAGGTCTAATGATGTGTTAAGTTTTTGTGTAGTAACTTTGTTTAGAAACTGAGAATATATAAGTTAGTTTTTCTGTAGTAATTTTTGAATATGTAAGACTTTTGATCAGTATTTGTTTTAAAATAAACGTAATATATTAATTACTTTATGTTTCTTAAAATATTATTTTAAGGGTCTTTACTTGATTAAATAATACAAGATCAGAGTCCTTGGTTGAATAAATAACTAAAGTTTAGGGTCCACAAGTGAACAATGGTCCTAAAGTTAAGGGCCCACAGATGATCGTTAAGTTTAGCTTCCTAACAACCAATACACAAAAAACAAAATAACATTTCAATAACGACCAATACACAATAATAAACGGGAATATCATAAGCAAACAAACAATACTTTTCCAACATTTAATCGACCAGCGCAAAAATACAAATTCTCAGTATTAATACAAATTGCAAAATAAATATTAACCTAAAAGGTTACAACTGTTGATCCATAACTTTGCACAAAAAAGGTCACTCAAGTGTGTCAACCTTCAGTCTGAACCACCAGACTGCTGTTTCTCCAGGGGTTCATCAACAACTTCACTTTGCAGCACCAGTGGTTCACCTGGACCTTCAATCTGCAGCACCTCCACTGGTTCCCCGGGACCTTCAATCTGCAGCACCTTCACTGGTTCATCGGGACCTTCAATTCGCAGCAACTGCACTGGTTCAGCCTCAGCAACAGCCTGCAGCTCCAATGCATCATCCCCATCTTCAAGTTCTTTCAACCCAAATAATGTCTGTCCAAATACAAGCCTTAGGTTGCACACGTCAACACAGCTTAACTTCCTAACATACACATCAACACTACCATCTTGTGCCCCAGCCAGTGCCATGTCCATGACATGGTCATCATTTTCCATAGGAATTAATTCTTCAGTATACATGCCAGCCCGCCTCCAATAATACATTAACAATCCCTGAACCTTCAATTCAAGTAACCACTTATCTAGACTATTTAATCCTATATCCTCAATATGAAATTTTCTGACAGCCACATCCTCATTAAAATAACCAAACCATTGAAAGTCTCCATTGTAGTTCAGAATAATTTCAAAGACCTCAAAAAAACATTCTTCACTAGGAGCTGCGCAAATCAACAAATGTAAAAACAAACAAACAATTTTCAATTACTGAACCAGTAAAACTCAAACTGAAACAACAACCAATGACAAACTAGAAACAAAATATCCGCAAAAACAACATCCCATAAAAAAATCAACCACAAAATTGAAAATAATCAAAAAATAATAATAACAGAGACCAGAAAAATCATACCTTTTCGTTTCTTCCATTCTCTTTCTTCTTTTCCCATTTTCGTCGTTTTTGTGGATCCCATTTTTTGAAAAATAACAGAGACCAGACAAAAATTTAAAAACAGTTCGGTAAATGAGAAACAATGTTGAACAATGGAGGAAGAATGGGGAACAATGCAAGGAACATGAGAAAGAATGAAAGAAAAATGGGAAAGGATAAGCCCTAGGTCAGTGTCAGTGGAATGAACGAAGAAGACGAAGAGAGGAGAAAATATTTGAAAAGAAAATAAAATGAAACGGAAGTGAGGGGAAGAGAGTGGGGAAAAGGAAAAGTAAGAGAGAGAAAATAAAAACTTACCGCGGTTACTTTTCATATATTTTTTTTTATTTTTTATTTTTTGAAAAAATCAACTGACACATTCTTACACAAGCAGCAGATGTCAGACATGCATGCAGGGGGGACAGGCGCCGCCAGTTGGTGTCTGGCCGAGGAATTGGGTGCCACGTCGACCAAAAACGAAAAAATCGGCGATTTTTGGTCTCAGGGGGTTTTGTGAGCGCCGCCACAAAGATCAGGGGGTTTAGCGCCCTAAAGTTGAGGGGCCATAGGTGATTATTAGCCAAAATGACCCAATGAGTTGTAGATTAAATGTATAAGTAGGGGTGAGCATCGGTCGGTTCGGTTCGGTTGGAATTTTTTCGGTTTTCGGTTTGGAAAATTTCCAAACCGAACCGAACCAAACTTTTAGTTTGGAGGTGAAAAACCGAACCAAACCGAAAATTTCGGTCGGTACAGTTCGGTTCGGTTAAAACCGAATTTCACTATTTTTTATTTTTTGAAATTTTTTATATTAAAATTAATTGAAATATTAAATAATTAGAGTTTAATAAACTTCAATATATGTTTAAATAACAATTATAAACTCATATATCAACAATAATTAAGATATAAAGACAAAAAATATATAAATATAAGTATATATGTATATTATTTTTAAAATATATATATATTTTATATTAAAGTTCGGTTAATTCGGTTTTTCAGTCGGTTCGGTTTTCAAAACCCCTAAACCAAATCGAACATCGAACACCAAACTTCACCTAAAGTAGAAACCGAACCAAACCGTTTTCACAGAAAAACTGAACCAAACAACGAAGTTCGGTTCAATTCGGTTCGGTTTTTCGGTTTGGTTCGGTTCTTGCTCACCCCTAGTTATAAGTGTTGGAACAACAAACTGTTAGGCCGTGAAATTCAAATTCTCCCACACAAACGCTTTTTTTCTTTCTAATTATTAAAATAAAAATGTAATAAGGAAAGAATTAAGAAATAACAGATGATAATTAGCCGAAAAAGTAAATAAAGAAATTAGAGAAAAAGTAGTTGCTTTTAATAAAAAAAATTTAAGGGATAATTATAAAGTTAGGTATGAACATAAGGGATAATTACAAGTTAGGATAATGATAAGTGTTGGCGGTAAACAAAAAATGAAGGGATTGTAAGTTAATAAGATATCAAGAGACCAAAAACAGAGCTCATGGCGCCTACGATGAGCGTTGCCACACAAAGGCAAAGGCCAGTTGTTGCTTATATCAACTGTACCTTTAAAAGATCCAAAAGTCGAAGGTGTAATAATAATTTTAAATTGTGAGTATTAATCACTTCTCAACAATTTACACATTTTTTAAAAAATTCTCTGCGATCAAAAAAAAGTACTAAACTGTTGTCCTAATTCAACAACAAACGAAACTGAACATTAAAGCTCATCTTCTTCTTCTTCATCATTTTTTTTGTGTTGGATCCATAGAAGTCAACTCCGATCATCAAAATAAGGTGATAATCTTTTTTCTTGATATCATCACAATTCTACAGATTTTTTGCTTTTTAATTTTAATATCAAATGCCTATTTAATGAACAATTTTAATATCTTTATGCTTTGCTATTAGATTAGAGTTTCATCAGATTGACTTATATTTATTTATTCAAGAAACATGAATTCATAAGTTTCTTTTGTATTTATAGTAATTTTTGGCTAAACAGATGATCTAGATAGTTGTTTAGATACAAGTAGAGGTGTGTTAATTTTGTTTTAACATTCAGCAACATATAGAAATGATTGAAAATAGTTGGATAAATAGATGGAGTAGTACAAATATAAATTTATTTGCTTATTTTGTGTTTTCAGGTTATTAAGTATAAATCCTGTTTGTCAATATTTTTACCGGTATTGTGCTGAGGATCATTGAGTTTTAGCATTCTTAAGTTCCGCTTTGAAAGAGGGAACCCGAGGAATGTTGAATGATGTGCCTGAGTCTTCAGAATTCTTTCTCTGAAGCCCATACTTTTGCGGCTTTTCTAGACTCGCCTTTGTTTGTCTTTGATGAGACTGGATTGTGTAGTTGTGCTTCAGCGTTTATTTGTTCTTCCGAGATGTACTATGAGCCTACGAATTGCTATGAATATCCTGCTGTGTTGATGCATGATCTTTGTGAAGACGGTTGAGTTGCTTCTACTGTGCGTGCTTTGTGTATTACTTATATGTTATTGGTCGGAGACTCGGAAATTGTATTAGGAATTTGTGAACTAGCATTAGTCGATTATTATGGATTATAAGCCAAGTGTGTTGACTCAAAAGTATGAGATAGGAAGATTGCTTGGCCAAGGCACTTTTGCAAAGGTTTATTATGCTAGGAGTATATTAACGAATCAGAGTGTGGCCGTTAAGGTCATTGACAAAGAGAAGATATCAAGGGTAGGGCTTGTGGAGCAAATCAAGAGAGAAATATCAGTGATGAGGATCGTTAGACACCTAAATATTGTGCAGCTCTATGAAGTCTTGGCCACCAAAAGTAAGATTTACTTTGTAATGGAATATTGTAAGGGCGGCGAACTCTTTAACAAAGTTGCGAAAGGGAAATTGAAGGAGGATGTTGCACGCAAATATTTTCAGCAGTTGATCAATGCAGTTGACTTCTGCCATAGTAGAGGTGTTTATCATCGGGATATAAAGCCGGAAAATCTATTGCTGGATGAGAGTGAGAATCTAAAGATAAGTGATTTTGGGTTGAGTGCTCTTGCTGAATCCAAACGCCAAGATGGGTTACTCCATACAACTTGTGGGACGCCTGCATATGTTGCTCCTGAAGTGATCAATAGAAAGGGGTATGATGGTTCTAAAGCCGATATATGGTCCTGTGGGGTGGTTTTGTATGTGCTGCTAACAGGTTATCTTCCATTTCATGATTCAAATTTGATGGAGATGTACAGGAAAATTGGTAAAGCTGAGTTTAAATGCCCTAATTGGTTCCCACAAGACGTTCGTAGGTTGCTGTCTAAGATACTGGATCCAAACCCCAATACAAGGATTTCCATTGCCAAGATAAAGGAAAGTAGTTGGTTTAAGAAAGGATTGAACTCGAAACTTAAGAAAACAGAAACAGAAAGCAGGGACGTAGATAATTTAGAGAGGAGCCGATCTGGTCCGTCCGAGATTAGCAGTCTGTCATCTGTCAAACCACCCAAATTAAATGCATTTGATTTAATATCTCTCTCGGCTGGGTTTGATCTCTCCGGATTGTTTGATGAAAATCCTCTAGTGAGAGAAGCAAGATTTACTACCGTGCAGCCTGCTTCAGTCATCTTGTCAAAACTGGAAGATTTAGCAAAGCGCCTAAGGCTGAAGATCACGAAGAAGGATGCAGGTTTGTTAAAAATGGAAGGAGTAGATGAAGGTAGAAAAGGGCCGTTGTCCATTGATGCGGAGATCTTTGAAGTGACACCGAATTTTCATTTGGTTGAGGTGAGGAAATGTAATGGAGATTCATTGGAATATCAGAAGATATTGAAAGAGGATATACAGCCGGCTCTCAACGACATTGTTTTGGTTTGGCAGGGTGACCAACAACACCAGCCAGACATGACAATATTACATTAATCGCAGCAGTTTGCTAGTTAAGTACCTCTCACATTGCTTCCTCATATGTTTGTATGTATTGATTTTTTTGTTAACTTGTGTGTTTGTCTTGTGAATTGAGAATCTTTATGGATTTCATATATATTATGGTGTAACCAATATTATAGTGTTAAACTTTAAAGTACTTGTCAATAGTTTCTGAAATTTACTTTCCTTTATTTTCTTTCAACTTCCCTGTATTGAAAATTTATCATAACATCTTTTAATGTCTTCACTTTTTGTTGAGTATGAAATTTTCTATTCTGGAACTCAAAACATAAGAAACTGTTTGAGGTAGTATCTTTGGGAGGGGGGCAATGTTTCTCATCAGATAACACTAGGCATAGATACCATGCCTACTGATGTAATCGAGTCGAAACACTATAGAATTTGACTCAATTCGGTAGAATAAATGAAAATTGAATTCAATTCGGTTTAACTCGATTATCTATATAAATATTTCAAATTAGATGGTCGATTATACTCCTAGTCCTAGCTATGCCTATCACCAGTTTTGTGGTTGAGAAAGAGTAGTTCATTTATGTCATATTTTTAGTACAAAATTTAGTTTATTGAGTCACAAGATTCAGGGACATTAGAATGCATGATATTTGAAGAATTGCACATGAAGATTCCATCTTTAGCTGTAATAGGAGACACTTGTTCTCTTTGCATAAATTGATGTTAGTTTCATGTAATTGTCATTTAGTTGCCTATTCACATATTTGGTTTGTGGGTACCTTCCTTTGTTGGCAAGATATATAAAGAGAATGATCAAATTTGATAGTTGCAGTAATCATGTGATTTCATAGCATTGTCTCCTTTTTTCTTCTCAAAAAATAATTATTTTTCTATTACAAAACTGCTAATAATATGTGGAGTTTAAATTTGCTGATACGGCTTCTTAATTCATATTTTATATCTAAATTTTTCACTGGTAACCTCATTTACCAACAGTGGATGTGAGGTCTAAATGGTTAGCAATACTGATGACCGAATAAATAGGTAAAACAGATTAAAATGTTTTAAATCAACAATTTAAAATACTTAATTGAAAGAAAATAAACTTCAAATGATAAAGTGACAAAGTTAAGAAAGTTGAGACACTCTTATGCAACTTTCTCTATTTAAAAGTAACTAGGTATATTTATTAGACATCAGTTGATACAATGGAAAAAAAACCCATCAACACAACGCTTCCAAACTTGTTACTGATCTAACAACTACAATCTTCAATTATACTGCGCAATCTACTCCCTTGGTTGACTGGCATTATGTACATGGTTTGGAATCTCAGTTGCTTCAAGCTCATAAGGAGGAGGAATTATTTTGGGCACAGAAATCTCGTCAAAATTGGTTAAAGAGTGGTGACCGTAATACACAGTATTTTCATGCGAAAACCAAGCAACGCAGAGCATCTAATTTGATTTCTTATCTTCAGAATGATGATCAAATCTGGCTATCTTCTCCAACAGCTATAGCTGATCATATTGTGGAAGCTTTTCAACATATTTTTACCACTTCTAATCCTCCCTCTCCAGTTGAATTATTACAGTCCTTTTCAAGCAAGGTGACTTCTGTTATGAATGCCAAATTGATTAGACCAGTGACTGCTTTGGAAATTAAAACAGCTCTTTGGTCCATAAATCCTTCTAAAGCTCCAAGAGGTGATGGTCTTACTGCTTTCTTCTTCCAGCATTACTGAGATATTTTGGAGCATGATGTTACACAATCCATTATTTATTTCTTCCAAGGAGGTAAACTGCTCAAAACCTTCAACCATACTATTTTATCCCTCATTCCTAAAACTGCTCATCCACAATCTGTCAAAGACCTCCGTCCTATTAGTCTTTGCACCATTTTTTATAAAATTATATCTAAGGTGTTGACTAATAGGCTTCAATCTATCCTTCCTGTGATTGTGAGTGATTATCAGAATGCTTTTGTCAAAGGCCGTTCTATCTCAGACAATATTCTGATTGTTCATGAAGTGCTTCATTATCTTAAACATAAACATCAGGGTAAAAAAGCTTTTATGGCACTTAAATTGGATGTTAGCAACGCGTATGATCGTCTAGAGTGCCGTTATCTACAAGCTATTCTTGGTGCCTGGGGTTTTCATCCTACTTTTATTGCTTGGATTCTTGAATGTGTTACAACAGTCAGCTATTCCATCCAACTTAATGGTAATCTGCATGGTTATTTTCATCCCACATGAGGTATAAGACAAGGTGATCCATTATCTCCACTTCTATTTGTACTCTGTGCAGAAGGCTTCTCTTTTCTGATAAATCAAGCTTATTCCTCTGGAGCCATTACAGGTCTTAAACTCTTCTCAAAGTCCTGTGTTAACACATTTATTGTTTGCTGATGATTTCATTCTGTTTACAGAAGCTTCTGAGCTACAAATTGATCATATTCTAGGGGTGTTGAGCACTTATGGTCAATTTAGTGGCCAAATGGTTAATTATGACAAATCAGCAGTGTTTTTTAGTAATAATATATCTGCCTATCATAAATCCCATTTAGCTATGAGAATGGGTGTCTGTAATCGTGGGTTTGAAGGTCTTTATTTAGGACTTCCTGCTTGTATCCTTCAATCCAAAAGAGCTACTTTTGCCCCTTTACTTACCAAGATATCTACCAGATTAACTAGTTGGAAGGAAAAAATTTTGTCATTAGGAGGCAAGGAGGTTTTAATCAAAGCAATTATTGAGGCTATACCAGTTTATTCGATGATGTGCTTCAAATTACCTACTTCTTTATGTCATCGGGTTAATAGCCTTACTTCTCAATTCTGGTGGGGTCAATTGCAGGAAGAGCATCGTTACCATTGGGTTTCCTGGACGAAAATGTGCTTCAGCAAATCAATTGGGGGTTTAGGTTTTAAGGATCTATCTGCTTTTAATCAGGCTTTACTAGCCAAACAGGTTTGGCGGATTCTACATAACCCTTCCTCTTTGATTTATCAGGTCTATAAAGCCAAATATTTCCCCAATTCAGATCTTTTTTCTGCATCTATTGGTAATCAACCTTCTTGGGGCTGGCGTAGCTTGAAATTTGGTTCCAAATTGCTTCTTCAAGGGATTAGATGGCAACGTAATGATGGGAACTCTATTCATAGCCTTTCTGATCCTTGGTTACCAACCCAGTTTCCTTATCTCCCCCACCTTAAGCCTGGGATAAACACTGCTTCAGTCCCTCCTTTAGTTTCTGGTTTATTTAATCATAATGCCACTACTTGGAATGAGTCTCTACTTCGCCAGTTATTTACGGATACTGATGTGCAGATTATATTATCTATTCCTTTGTCTATATTTCCACACCAGGATCGAATGATTTGGCATTTCCATAACAAGGGTCTTTATACTGTCAAATCAGGGTATCATGTTCTCTTCAATGAACTACATAGATTGGATATCTCTTCTATTTCTGTTTTTTCTAAACAAGACTGGCAGTTTCTATGGCACAGTCCTATACCGCCTAAGTTGAGATTGTTTATATGACGCTGTTTACATAATGCATTGCCTATTGGGGAGCTGTTATTGCAACGGTTCCAAGTGTCCTCTTCATGCCCTCATTGCTATCAGACTGAAAGTCTCTGCCATTTGCTGTTTTATTGTCCATTTGCACAAAAAATATGGTTTCTGTCTTCCCTTTCATTACGGACAGAATGGTTGCATATGGAATCATTTCCTTTGATATGGAAACAAGTTTGTGAAGAGTTACTGGTTATGGATTCTTCTTTGAGTTCATTCACCATGTTCTGTTTCCTTCTATGGCATATTTGGAAGTCTCGCAATGCTGCAATATTCCGCCATGAGGTAAGTTCTGAAATTGAAACTGTTTCTCTTGCAACACAGGCATGTCAGGAATTTACCCATGCACAATCTATTCAACTAGTCCCACATATTTCACTTCAACAACGTCATCCAACATCCTCACCTTTGCCTCCATCAGATTATATTAAAATCAATGTAGATGCAGCAACAGACCAACATGCTAAACTTGGAACCATTGCTGCTATAGCTAAGAATCACTTGAGAGTGGTAGTAAGTCAATTCTCAGCTCTTTTTCGTTCCATTTGGGATCCTCGTATTCTAGAATTTTTGGTTGTTAGAGAAGCTTTAAACTGGGCCAGCTCTCAGAAGTGGCAGAAGGTTATTATTGAGGGAGATGCACTTCGGGTAATTCAATCTGTCAACTCATCAGACTCATATCTTGCGGCAGCTTGGGGTGTTTGCTGTGATATTTGGCATCTTCAAGGCTTATTTCATGATTGTATCTTCTGTTATACTCCTAGGACATGTAATGTTTTAGCTCATAATTTGGCTCAAAATGTGAAACGAGCTGCTCTTTTACTGTAATATTGGTACTCTTTGTATCTTTTTGCTTCTATCTATATATCTATCTCTTGACAAAAAAAATGAATAAAACGGTAGCTGGATATAGGAATGTCAAAATGGATTGGCAGATTGCTTTCGTGCGGTGTTGATCCATTTTATTGCAAACAAACTAATCATAATATGACAATATTTGAAACGGATAATACAACACGACTAACACGTTAGGATAGACGGACAAACACAATTAACAAGATGAGAAAATTAGGAAAAACACTCCATTTTCTAAAATAATAGTAATGTTTACCTCAAAAAGAAAAAAAATAGAGAAAACATCTCACTTTTTTAGCACTTTTATTTTTTTTACTCTGGGCTCATTTTTTATCACTACTTATTTTTTATTATTTTTTATTCTAAGTATATTTTTTTTACTCTAGCATGTGTATCTCTTTTTTCCTCTTTGATTTTTTTTTCTTCTCTTTCCCTCCTTCTCTTCTTTCTTCTTCTCCATTTTTTCTTTTTTTTCCTGTATTTTTTTTCTTTTTTCTATTGCTCCGCCGCTGTTCCTTCATCGACCCGCCGTCATTTCTCCATCACAAGGCCGTCGATCCGCCATCACGCCGCCGTCAATCTGTCGTTCTTCCATATTTAGTTTTAGCTATTTTTTCTTAAACTGTGGTGATCATTATGATTTCTTTTAATTTTCAGATCTATAAAAATTGCTCTTTAATTTTTTCAGTTTCAGATATAAAAATTTGCATAAAAACGATTTTATGGTGAAAAAAAGATATTATGCAGAAAACAGCGACTGATTATCATATCGGTATCACTATGATATTACCATATCCGTATCATAACACTGTAGAGAAAAAATATTTTTTGTCAAAAAAAATACTTGATCATCATTTTGGTATCATTAACGTAAGCATATTTGTATCATAATGTTATCATATCAGTATCACGATATTATACGGTTATGATAATAGCATGATAAGATTTATCATAAAATTATGGTAATAATATATGATAAGGTTATGATACAGTTATGATAAAATACGCCATGATAATATTATGATAATATTTTATGATACTGTTATGATAAAATATATTATGATAAGGTTATGATAATAGTATGATAATAGTATATGATAAAATTATGATAAAAGGTTATGATATGTTATGATAAAATACGTTATGATAATATTTTATGATAAAATATATATGATAACATTATAATAACATCATGATAAGGTTATCACAATATTATCATATAATAATCTGCTACATATGATACTGATAATGGCATGATTATAAGATGACAATGCAATATGATATAATAATTACATGGTAAGGTGAAACTGTGAATATCATATGATAATGTAATACTGTGATAATCATATGATAATGTAATGCTGTGGTTTTGTCTAATATTATCCAGCAGTATCATCACATTATCATATAATAATCTGCAACATATGATACTGATAATGACATGATAATAAGATGACAATGCAATATGACACATCGATAATTGCATGCTAAGGTGAAGCTGTGATAATCATATGATAAGGTGATATGACATGATAATAAGATGGAAAATAAAAATAAAATAAATTCTTAACATTCATTTAATTTTTGATAAGTTTGCTTTAAAATTTAGTATTCATAGATAACAAAAATAAAATAAATTTTTGACGTTCATCATATTTAGAAAAATAAAAATAAAAAAAATAAAAAAGTTAATAAAAAAAGAAAATGATAGAAAATGGAAACAAAATAAACAGGTGCACATGAAAAAGAGAGAGAGTGTGTGTGTGCAGGCTAGGCTTTCAGTTATGTGAGAGTAAAATATTGAATATTTTAACATGGAGAGTACAACAATAAACAAAAAAGTTTTGAGGTAGTTTTAATATTTTTTCCGCACTGAGATAGTATTTTCTATTATTTTTTTTTATTTTAGATAAATATCTAATAAGTCCTAACAAGACTAACACAACAAGTAACATGGCCCACTTAATTTGTAAATATATTTAAATATTTAAAAGAAGACTGCAACATTAAATTTATCAATTCATATCTAAATTATGAGAATTTAATATTATTAATTTTATTTAAATATTAATATAACTAATAAATTTTTTTAATTGGGAAGAATAACAATTAAAATGGTTCTCATTAATAGTGTTTGATCAAAAAACATGGTTTGAAAAAATAAATAAAATTATCATGTCAAGGAGAGGTACCCTTTTCATTCTCCCCCTAATTAAAATTAACTTCATTTTCATTTGTTACTCAACCAATATTCTTATTCTAATTCCCTCTCAATTACCCCCATTTGATATCCCCTTAAATTTTAAAGGAAGCTTATTATATGTATACGAACTGTTTTTGTTATTTTCTATTTGGTGATGTTTTTAATTATTATTTTTGTAAAAGTTTATTCTCATTATTTTATGAATTAAATGTGTATTTGGTGAAAAAATAAGTATTTTATGTCTATCATTATTTATTCTCATTAAAGGATAGTTTAATATATTTTTCAAATGTAAAGGTTGGATTAGTGTAGTAAGTCAAATTTGATGGTGTTTACAATATCATTATCATTATAAAATTATCAAATACTAAATAGATTTTTTTTATGAATTACTACATAGAATTAATAATGTAATAAAAGTAAATGATGGGCATTTAGTATATCTATACTATATATATGATATATTATAAAATAACTATTATATAATTTGTTAATTTAGATTACAATACAAATTCTAAATTAACTCCTATTATAGATTTAAAAAAAGCACGACGGATGGGAGGGGGCGACAAGCAAATTTACTTGATAATCCTTTTCAGTTTACTACTAAATAAAGGTTTTATAATCATTAACTAATTAGTTATTTAATTAATCACTATTGTAATGAAAGTCCTAATTAAAATAGGTAGCTAAATTATCTTCAATTTAGTTTTTAGTATGTAAAAAATAACTAAATTATCTCCAAATTAGTAGGAATACCTATCTTTTAATTTGATTGGACTACAAAATTAAAATACTGTATTTGGTCAATATATTATTATTTAAATTTCTATCTTATTATTTTTAAAGATATTATTAATAAATTTAAGTTAATTATTTAATTATGGTTATTATAAAATCAAAAAAAGAATAAATTCAGTATGGAAAAAAATTTAATAACCGAATATATTATATTTACTTTTGTAAAAATTCTTAACTAATTTAATATTAATTATAAATAAAAAATTGATATAATTATAATAAATTTATTAATTTGTTCATTGACGAGTTACGTTACGAGCCACGTGCATAGCACGTAATGCGAAACTAGTATTTAAAATACCAGTCACTACCTTTTTAAAAGAAATACCAGTCACTACAAAACAAAGAACTAAAGGGACAAAAGTTAGGGACCAAAATATTAAATAGTCCCTAAAAACATAAATTATATAAATATAGGGACTAATAATGCCAAAGAAATACTCCACATAGGAATATGAACAATTTTATAGCAAAATGAACAGTTTAATTTTATGTATAAAAGAATTGAAACTGACTTTTATTGAATGAATACATTGACATATTTATACAAAACTTATGGGTCACAGAGAATCAAAGAATATAATCAAATAATTGAAGCAACATGGAGGCTTAACTCTCTAGGACAAACTGCATTCTGTAGGCAAGCCTTGTGGAAATCTTTTGAGGTCTGTGCAATAATTATAGATCATATAATTATTTTTCACCCATTGGAGCCTCTCTTGACTGGTTGAATCAAGTTCTTCTACGAGCCATGCTTTGTCATTGGAAGTAGAAGGTGATGTATTTGAAGCACAAGAAGAAGCGCCATTGGAGACAACACAAGCATTTGCATTGAAGTTTCTGTATGAAGCAGTGAAGGGAGCATTACTCCAATCAGTCTTCACAAGTCCGCCTCTCGTAGCCCAATCGTCAGCATTCCAAAGACTTGAGTGTATTCTCATGGCTTGATTCTTTGGGAAGGGCACGCCGTTGGTCTCCATGTTCTTGAACTCTCTTATAGGAGTCCCATCGACAGAGAATCTGAAACAGTCGAAGATAATGTCAGACATTAATTATTATATGATCATATAATTATTTTTCCCAGCCAGCCTCGACGGATCAGCTAGTCAGACACCAGCACAAGCAAGAAAACAGTCGAAGATCATATAATTATTTTTCACCCATCAGCAGTGGGGTCGAACCAAAGGTAAAATTGCTGCTCTCTGTTGCCTTTGCCTTGGCTAAACACGTTAGTGTGGAGAATGTAAGGATGGCCGCTCAAATTTCCCAAGAACTCAAAGTCTATCTCATCCCACGTTGATCCTTTTGATGATAACTGCAATTTCAAACATTTGTATTAGCTAAGCGAATATTTAATTAGTAACAACATGGATTAGCAATAGAATGAGGGGCTGAACTTACGTAATAGGCAGTGACGGTGCCGGCAGAGTTGCCGGGAACAAGCTTGAGCTGCATATCAATCTTGCCGAAAAGAAACTCATTTCTGGATTGAAAACCAGAACCAGAAGCCCTGTCAAGATTGAGAGTAAGAAGCTGAGCGTTGTTAAGTATCTTAGCACGGCCGTCTCCCCATGTAATATCAAAATCATTATAGAAATTACTGGCAGAAGCAGCGATCATCAAAGAAGACATGAGAAGAGAAATGAGCATCCCAGTTGAAGAATCCATCAAATTATGGAGTGTTTGAAGATGAGAAATGGGTGTTTATGTGTTGGTGTGTGCGGAGAAATATGGAGCAGTAGTGGTAGGTTTATATAGTAGAACAAATAGAAGTAATGAAAGTGCACGGAAATATGTAGCAAAACGAGTGAGCTGAGCTGTGCACAGATGTTTTAATTTTGGATTAAATATAGCTCTACACTCAAATATCCACCAAGGCACATAGTGTGTTAGTATTTTTTTTTCTTTCCAGGAAATAGCACTACGTGTTTCTTTCTCTTCAAGTAATATTTTATTTAAAAAAAATTATCTATTTTAATTACTAATGAATAAATTTACTTAGATTTTGAAAACATTATATTAATTAAAAAATAGATTAATAATATTAATATATCAAAAAAAAGTACATATAATTCAAAATGTATAATAATATCTATGCGTTTAAGTAGCAATGATTTATCAAGAATTAATAAATATCATTATGCACATTTACATAACTATATGTATATAACCAATAAGTTATAGCTCAAATGGTATGAGTTATAGCAATGATTTATAAGCGTTGAACAGTAAATTGTTGGGCTTTTTATATGTTTTACGGGTTTTTTCAGCCCAATATCTTTTATACGGGTCAAACAATTTCTTTACTTTTTATACCAGATTTTATTACTTTGTTGACCTAGAATTTTAAATTCTTCTCTTTTTTACGAACTTCCTTCTCTTAGCTCTGAATTGGCGGTTTCTTTTTCTTTTTTCTCTGAAAATAGCGGTTTCTTTTCTTCTTCTCCGCACGATTCTTCTTCTGATAGTCGTCGCTCTTCATCAAGTCTCAGTGCCGCTCCACTCCCGCCTTCATTGCGCCGTCGTCGTTCTCTTATTTTTGTGTTTTCTTTTTCAGATCTGGATCGGAATTTATTGTCAGAAGGAAGAATAGATATCAGAAGTTTTTAATGATTTTAAAAAGGTTTTTAAAGGCATATGATCAGATTTTGAGACAAAAAGATTCACTGTTCTTCTTCTTCTTCTTTTTCATTTTCAGACCTAGAAATTGTTTTATTAACTGTTTTTAATTCACAATAATTTTGTTACCATTAAACATGTGTAAAGATTATCTTTAAGGAATGTAATACTAATTTTCATGTACATAAAATAATTTTATGATTTTATGGAATGAAAATATATTATTTCTGCAGTTTTACTATGTTTGGTTATATTTCTGCATTTTTTAATTCTGCAGCACGATTTGTTGATGGTGGTAGATTAATAAAATTATTGTAATGTTTCAGTGTTGTTGATTTTATGTTAATTATATGTTAATAATCAGTTGATATTTATTGATTTTAACATTGACAAATAAGATAATGATGTCCGTAAAATAAACTAAAAAAATAAAAATTTAACTAAGACTGGATAATGATATGTTAGCATTGGAAAAGAAGACAAATAAAGATGTTGAATTATTGTAATGTTACAATGTTGAAATTGTGTTGATTTTCGGTTAATATTTTGTTGATTTTAACATTGGTGAAAAAGACAATAATGATATTGAATTATTATAATGTCACAATATTGATCTTGTGTTGATATTGTGTTGATGTTATGTTGATATCAACATATGTAATAAACTAACTGATTCAAATTTTTCAATCTTTTTTATACTAATTTTTATTTTTTCAACATTTTTTCAATTTAATTTCAATTTTTTTATTTTATTTTCACATATAATGTGTTTTTTTTCGTTGATGATAAAATCAACTAAATATCAACATAATATTAACGCAATATCAACATAAGATTAACATTGTAACACCATAATAATTTAACATCATTATTTTCTTTTTCACAAATACTAAAATTAACAAAATATCAACCGAAAATTAACACAATGTCAACACTGTATCATTTCAATAATTCAACTTCGTTATTTGTCTTCTTCCATAATGATACCATATCATTATCTAGTCTCAATCTAATTTAATTTAATTTTTTAGTTTATTTCACAGACAATATTATTTTATTTGCCAATGTTAAAATAAAAAAAAATAAGTTGATAGCAACATAATATCAACATAAAGTCAACATAAAATCAAAAACACTGTGATATTACAATAATTCAGCAATCAATCATCATCAATAAATCGTTCTGCAGAATTAAAAAAACGCAGAAACACAAGAAAAATGCAGAAATAACATAATTTTATTACATAAAATCACAAAATTATTCTACATAACATGAAATGAGTATTAGATTCTCTAAAGATACTCTTTTATACATGTTTAATGGTGAAAAAACAGTAAACAATTAACAAATTACAGATATGAAAATAAAAAAAAAGAACAAAAAAATTCAAATCTGAAATCAAAATGATAAAAGAAAGATGACGGCGAGACGAAGACGGAACGGCGGAGGCAGAACGATGGAGGTGGAACAATGGAAGAGAAACGATGGAAATGGAACAGCGGAGGCGGATTGGTGTGAAGAACAAAAGGTGAGTTGAGAGAGAGAAAGGAGAGAGAAAATTGAGGAGAGAGAAAAATATTTGGTTTATGAGGATTTGATTTGGAGTAGAAAATATATTTTTTCCGTATAAAAGTAATGATCTCCAGCGTGGATGGTAGTTTTCATATTGAAAACTCTTACCCGTATAAAATATATTTTTGCAAATATTAGATGTTTATGTAAAAAGCCCTAAATTGTTAGGTTGTGGGTTCGATTTCTCCCACAAGCACTTTCTCCTCCCCAAATTATTAAAAAAACTATAATGTATATAAAAAGCAAGGTAGGTAATTGTTTATTATAAAAACTTTAATTTAAAATAATATTATTAATTTAAAATTTTGTCCACTTTGAAATATAGTATATATTCATAATCATTTTATAGAAAAATTTATCAGTCTGCAACTTATAAGTAAGCAGCATGTATTCATTAAGAGAGAAAAGAAAATGGTCCAAAAGTAATGGTTGAGCAGAGACAATCATCAAACGCGGTTTTGAATATTAGATAAAGGGAAAAAATGTTATCGGTGTGTCTTTTGCTCAACAGCCACATCTTAATTACCTAAATCCACCGCCGCCCTCTCTTATCCAGTCGGTGACACAATTCTTTACAGAATTTATATTCTTTGTGCTTAATAGGTATCAAATTTGAAAGGACACTGAACCATATGAAAATTTTAAAATTAATATAAAATATTAAATTCTGTAAACTATTAAAGTTTTTTTAAATTATAAAAATATCACTAAATAATTTTTTTTACAAAATGGTCACTGAACCATATATTTTGTTACAAAAATGTTTCCGTTGTTACGAAAAAAACACTAAACTTTTCGTGAATTACAAAAAAGTCATTGGATTATACTCTCTCCGTTCCTTATTATTTGACGTTTTAGACATTTCATGATATTCCAAATTGAATGACGTTTTAGACATTTCATGATATTCCAAATTGAATGACGTTTTGGATATTAACACCACCTTTTACCTAAAATGACTTTTATTTTCAAAAGACTATTTTTCTTTTCAAAAGATATCTTCTCTCTAAATCTTTTTACTATACATTTTCAAGAGTTTTATTAAAGAGAGCTTTAACTACGTATTGATTAATCTTCATCCATTTAATTTCTTTTTTCTAACTTTCATTAATTTTCTTAATTCCTTCAAATCTGAAGGGTGATTGTAGATCTGTTAATGGCGGCGGTTGATTTGGAGGTGGTGGTGGACGATGGAGGTCTGATGGATGAGTTTTGGTAAGATGGTGATGGCCAAACATTAAAAGCTGAGACCCAAATGATAAAAGAAAACCAGATTTATTATTTTGCTGGTTTTGGATTTAAAATTGAGTTAAGAAAAAGTTCAAACATTGTTATTAGATCTGAAACTCAATGAAGAAGAAAGGAGCAAACTAAAAATGAGTGAAATATTGAGCAGTAATGGCAGACCTTAATAATGGCAGAAGAAGGTTATACGTTGTTTTGCAATTTTGCTATGAAAAAATATTGATACTATAAATACTGACAAAGCTGCAGTAAGGCATTCTAGGAAGTTTTGTGTATATTAAATGATTCCTTAATCTGTGTGCACATGCCTAAAACGTCATTTAATTAGGAATGGGTTATGGGAGTACCTTTTATTATAAAAAAGTCAATAAACTATATTTTAGGCTTGCCACGTAAGCAAAAATGTTGTGTTTTCATGAAAATGGTACGTTTTATATAGGTGAACGCTTTTATAATAAAAAAAATGGGTTAATTCCATATAAAATCACCACCTTTATACATTTTCTCATTTTAATCACGTCATTTAAAAAGTGTCAAATAAAATCACGTCCTTTACCGGTGGGTCTGTCTTACAGACCCACCTTGCAGGCCCACCACGGCGGTGTGTCTGTTGGTGGGTCTGTGAGAACAGACCCACCATCACCGGTGGGTCTGTGACAGATCCACTGGTGATGTGACAGACCCACCGGTGATGGGTTTGTCATTTTTGGACAGACCCACCACCATGGTGGGTCTGAATTTTTGATTAATTTTTTTTTTCTGAAATTATGTTGAAAAATTATTCCAGCGGTCGGTTTTTCGTATGTGTCTTAGTGGCGGCCGATTTTTGATTGATTAAAATTAATTAAAATAACGGGAATTTTTTTTAATATTATAATGTTGAGATAATTGAAATATGAATTTTAGTAATTAATTTGATTTATTTGGTTTGATTAAGTTGGGTTAGTGAATGTGCCATGTGAGCAAATTTTGCTGAGTTGTAGGTGACATGGATGACATGTGGGCAACAATTTCGGTTCGATTCAAAAATGGCTACAATTGACACATAACATATAAGATTTGGCTAAATCTGGTGGTTTTTAAAGGTTTGGCTAAATCTGACTCGAGACGCAAAGGTCTGACATTTTTTGGTGAATAAACTTTTTTTATTTGAATGTTTTTTAGTTTGTTTTTTTATATTAGACATAATTACTAATGACAATGAATATTTGTTTTATATTTCAATTTTGAAATGGTATAATAATATTAAATATTTAGATTTTTTTATTTTCTAATATTTTTTTTTATGTTTTAATTAAATAATTATAATATTATTTGACAGACAAATTAGTATCATATAGAAAATTAAAACTGTCGCTATTTAATTGGGATGAAATTTGTCCTTATTTAATTGAGATGAAATTTGTCCCTGGCGGATGGGATGAAAGTCATCCCTGTTAATTAGGGACGAAAATCATCCCCAAAAACGGGGACAAATGTCGTCCTTGTTAATTAGGGATAAAAGTCGTCCTTATAAATTGGGGACAAAAATTGTCCCTATTAAATGAGGACAATATTGGTCCCTATTTAAGGGGATGATTTCGTCCCTAAATTTAGGGACAATAATCGTCCCCAAAATGGGGACAACTTTACTTTTTTGGTCCCCGCAAGAATAGGGGACGCAGGCAATAGGGACAAATTCAGGGGACCAATTTAATTGTCCCCTAAAGAATAGAGGACTATTTTTTAAAGATAAGAGGACCATTTTTCTAATCCCCTTACATCCTTTTTTTAGTAGTGATTTTGTAGTTTCTGTATAGTTCAGTACCCTCCCAAATTTAATATATGTGCTCGATAACAGCATACTTGTTTTTTTTATAAGATTATTCTAAATTAAAAAATTCATGTACTACTTTTTTGGTACAACAAATATGCTTTTTAATATAAATAACATCATCGTAGAAAATTTGTTGGATAGATAACATCTTATGGATAAAGAGTTTGAAACGAATAATGAAAACTTAATCTTTATTGATAATTAAAGGATTGAGTTTACAAGAACCACTGACTTTATATTTATAGTGAAGGTTTATAGCTAGCTAAAGAAACTAACTAATCTAATCAATTACTCCTAACAGAATAACTAATACACACACAATGAGTGTGACTTTACACACGTGGCATAAGTTCTTCTTGGAGCATGCTGAAGGAATCCACACGAGGAGTGCATGAGGTGAATGAGCTAATCATCTTCAAGAGGCTGGATGATAAATTCCTTCTGTTGCAAGAAATTCTGTTATAACAGAATCCGGTCTGTTATACTAGAAAGCAGTATGCTGTGAGAGCCCCCCTCAAGCTGGAGCTTACATGTTATGGAGGCCAAGCTTGGACACATTAAAAGAGAACAAAGCTGGAGGTAAGGGCTTTGTAAGACAATCTGCAAGCTGATTCTCTGAGCTATCTGAAAGCAAATGCAGCAAACTAGAAGCTAGTTTCTCTCTGATGATATGACAATCAATGTCAATATGTTTAGAACGCTCATGATAGATTGTATTTTTAACCAATTGTATAGCAGACTGATTATCACAGAAAACTTGAGCTGGCAATGGCAATGAACTGTGGAAATCTTGTAGAAGATAGGAGATCCATTGCAGTTCACAAGTCAAAGATGCTAGAGCTCTATATTCAGCCTCAGAACTGGACTTAGAGACTGTAGTTTGCTTCTTGGACTTCCTTAATCTGAAACTCAAAATCCTACATTAATGACTTAATCTTGAACTGTGGAAATCAAAGATGTGCCTAGAAAAACACAAAATCCAGAAATTGATCTTCTAGTATTAACACATGATGCCCAATCTGAATTTGAGAAGGCCTTGATTTGCAGAGAAGAGGTGGAGGAGAAAAATAGACCTTTGCCAGGAGATGATTTCAGATATCTCAGAACCCTATGTGCAGCAATAAGGTGAGAAGAAGTTGGACAATCCAGAAACTGGGAAAGCTATTGGACAGCATAAGAGATGTTTGGCCTGGTGACACAAAGATACACAAGCTTGCCAACCAATTGTCTATAAGCTGAATTATCAGAAAGAGGAGTCCCATCAGACTTATGCAATTTCTTGGATATAATCATTGGTGTGGCAACTGGTTTAGATAACAGAAACCCCATGTCTGAGAGTAATCAGTAGCATATTTCCTTTGGCAAAGAGAAATACCTTTAGATGACCTGACAACCTCTAAACCAAGAAAATACTTCAAAGGACCAAGATCTTTGATACTGAATGCAGTGTGTAGTGAAGTTTTGACAGCAGTAATCTCTTCAAGTGTGTTACTGGCAATTATAACATCATCTACATAGACAAGTAATGCAACAAAAGAAGTGCCAGAACTCTTGATAAAAAGAGATGGATCAGCAGTAGAAGTGTGAAAACCCTGAGAAAGTAAAGAGGCAGTAAGTTTGGCATTCCATTGCCTGCTTGCTTGCTTTAAACCATATAATGATTTCTGTAGTTTGCAGACTTGACTAGAAGAATCTGCAGTAAAACCAGGGGGAAGAGACATATACACTTCTTCATGCAAATCTCCATGGAGAAAAGCATTATTTATGTCAAGCTGATGTAAGTGCCAATTATGAATTGCTGCTAATGCCAACAATGTTCTTACTGTTGTCATTTTAACAACAGGAGAGAAAGTATCTAGATAGTCTAAACCTTCCTGTTGTGTATATCCTTTAGCAACTAGTCTTGCTTTGCATCTTTCAAGACTGCCATCTGAGTGAAATTTTGTCTTGTAGACCCATTTGCACCCAATAGGTGTCTTACCATAGCAGAATTCCAGCAATCATGCTGTATGGCCTCTCTGTAATTCTTTGGTTCCACAAAAGTATCAATGTTATGGACAAAAGACTGATAATGGGGAGAAAGTTTAGAATCAGATAGCACATTTGCAAGAACATGAGGACTGGTTGTAGATTTGGTTAAAGAAGGTGGGAGAGAGACTGGATAATCTCTAAGATGAGAAGGCATGGCACAGGTTCTGGTTGATTTTCTTAGCTCAGGAAAATCAGTTGGTTGAAAAAGAGAGGATGAAGGTGAAGGTGAGGCAATATTAGCCATCCATGGAGAACCAAAGCCAGGAGGTGATGATGAGATTGAAGAAAAAGAAGGAGAAAGAGAAATAGGTGGTGGGGTGTATTGGTCCCAAATTGGATCAGAAGCATGAGCGGAAGCAGTATTTGTATCAGAAGGTAGTTGAGAATGAGGGTAGATAGTTTCATAGAAAACCACATTTCTAGAAACTAATAGCTTTTGGTTTGCAATGCAATAAAGAATGTATCTTTTTGTGGAATTAGGAAATCCTAAAAAAATGCATTTTAAGGCTCTTGAATCAAATTTACCTCTTGTAGACTCCATAGTGCTAGCAAAGCATAAGCAACCAAAATTCTTTAAATTCTGGAGTACAGGCAGTTTTCCATAGAGAAGTTCATAAGGAGTCTGATTATGAAGTACTGGTGAAGGAGTTCTGTTTATTAAGTAAGTAGCATGTTGAATGCAGTGTGCCCAGAAATCCATAGACAGTGAAGATTGGAACTTCAAAGCCCTTCCAACATTCAAGATGTGTTGGTGTTTCCTTTCTGCAATGCCATTTTGCTGAGGAGTATACACACAAGTTGTTTGGTGTTCTATGCCATGCGTAAGATAAAAAGCAGTATCCATAAACTCTAGACCATTGTCTAATCTGATTATCTTAATCTTCTTTTCAAACTGTGTGAGAACATGAGCTACAAAGTTGTTTAGATGAATTCTAGTCTCTGATTTGTTTTTTATGAAGAAAATCTAAGTGAAACGTGAGCAATCATCTACCACAGTCAAAAAATATTTGTAGCCATGCATGGAAGAAGTAGGTACAGGACCCCATATGTCAACATGAATCATATCAAAAATGATTTTAGAAACTGAAGAACTAATGGGAAAAGGTAATTTCTTTTGTTTGGCATAATGGCAGACATCACAAGCTTGATGTACAAAATCATTAATAGAAGAATCTATTCTTTTCATCATTCTATGCATTCTAGGAGATAGATGTCCTAATCTGCAATGCCATAAGCCTGTATCTGCAGAAACAATGTTTTTGCTGACATTGTTGATACAAAAAGAATTATTAGTAACTACTTTGGTTTTGTGTTCCTTAACCAATTGATAGAGTCCTTGTCTTTTCTCAGCTAACCCAATCATCCTCCAGGTGGGAAGATCCTGGATAAAACAAGAATCACCATGAACAATTAAACAGATTTGTTTGCTGTTAGTTAACTTACTTGCAGAAATCAAGTTGAAGCTAAATTGAGGAACAAGCAGAACATTATGCAGTATGAGTGCAGATGATATAGGTACTGTTCCCATATGAGTTACTTTAATAAGGTCTCCATTAGGCAATTTAACATGTACATCAGTCACTGCTTTTGAATCAGTGAATGAATTAAAATCACAAATGATGTGATCTGTGGCTCCTGTGTCAAGAATCCATAGGTCTTTAAAGTTTTTGCTATCAGTTTGGCAAGAACAGACAATACCTGGAGTTGGACTCTTGAAAGTTGCAGTTAAAGAATTAACTTGAGAAGGCTCAGCAACTTGAGTATGTGTACCAGCATTCTGAGGTTGAATGCGAGACATTATCTTCTGATATTGATCAGGAGTGAAGGGAAAAATGGTATTTGTGTTGAAGTTGTCATTTGCAGATGACATGGGAATTTGTTGATGGAAGTTACCAATACTAGGTATCATGTGCTGTGAATGATAGAAGTTGTTCATAGAGGCATTATCATCAAGAGCGGTATTTTTCATTCCTGCATGAGCATAAATAATTTTTCTCCTTTTTGTATTTAGACTAGTAACCTGGGGGAAAACCATGTTTTCTGTAACAAATATCAAGAGAGACCACAAAATGAACATAATTTTCCCTTGTTTGGTGGAAAAGCAAATCCAGGTTTGTTGTAACTTCCCCTGTATGTAGAAGTTCCTCTACCTCTCACATAATTGATATTGCCTTCATATCCAGGATAGCAATTTCCTTCATATCCAGAGAAGTTAGAATTCTCTGTTGTCTCATACTCAGCTTCTTGTGAATTATACAAATAGCTTCTAGCAGCAGCAAATGCACTTATATCACCAGTGCTATGCTTAGGAGCAGAGAATTGTCTCTCATGTTGTATAACAAGAGAGCAAACCTTGTTTATTGGAGGTAGAGGCTCAGACATTAAAATCTGAGATCTAACATGAGAGAAACTTTCATTAAGCCCTTTTAAGAACCTAATTACTTGATCATTAGACAGATTAGTCTTCAATGTATTCAACACTGCACAGCAACATTTTGGATTGCAAATGCACATAGGAAATGGTCTTAGGCTTACCATTTCATCCCAAAGAATTTTCAGATGTGTGTAATATTCTATAACAGAAGAAGTATTCTGTTGAAGGGAATAAATTTCCTCATGTATATCACCAATTCTATAACTGTCTCCCTGAGAGAATCTATCTCTGAGATCATTCAAAATATCTAAAGCATTGTCTAAGCAAGAAATACTTTCAGCAATTGTAGGTGTTTCAGACCTGTAAATCCAAGACATCACCATTGTATTGCATCTCTCCCAGACTTCAAACATTGGATCATCCCTTGCATAAGCTTGAATTGATCCATCAACGAATTTGTACTTGTTCTTAGATAACAGGGCCATTTTCATTGATCTCTGCCATTTGTGATAGTTTCCTCCATTAAGAAGAAAAGATACTAGCACCAGAGAAGGATTTTCTCCTGGATGCAAGAAAAAAGGACTTGCCATAGGCTAATCACCTCTGTAGTTCATATTCGCCATTAGAGCAAAGAAAACGAAGAAAAGAAATCAATTACTGATTAGAGAAGATAATGAAAGAAGGAAGAAGAATCAATTACTGATTCTTTATCAAGAGAAAGTAATCATTGATTAAAGAAGATCTGATCAATTACCGATTCAATCAAATAGTGTTTGGTAGGTGAGAAAAGAAAATCTGAGAAAAAGTAACTGCCTTTGAAAGAGAGAACATTTCAAGCTCTGATACCATGAAACGGATAATGAAAACTTAATCTTTATTGATAATGAAAAGATTGAGTTTACAAGAACCATTCACTTTATATTTATAGTGAAGGTTTATAGTTAGCTAAAGAAACTAACTAATCTAATCAATTACTCCTAACAGAATAACTGCTACACACACAATGAGTGTGACTGTACACACGTGGCATAAGTTCTTCTTGGAGCATGCTGAAGGAATCCACATGAGGAGTGCATGAGGTGAATGAGCTAATCATCTTCAAGAGGCTGAGATGATCAATTCCTTCTGTTGCAAGAAATTCTGTTATAACAGAATCCAGTCTGTTATACCAAAGCAGTATGCTGTGAGAGAGTTCTCCCTCCGTTCTTTTTTGAATATCCACTTTTCAAGGCTTTTTTTATTTTAAAATAATTGTCCATTTCTGCTGGTCATATTTCTGCTGCTGAATCTTCTCTTATAACTGCTAGCTTAGTTTATACAAAATCAATCTTATGCACTTATACATGTGTGTGTGTGTGTGTGTGTGTGTGTGTGTGTGTGTGTGTGTGTGTGTGTGTGTGTGTGTGTGTGTGTGTGTGTGTGTGTGTGTGTGTGTGTGTGTGTGTGTGTGTGTGTGTGTGTGTGTGTGTGTGTGTGTGTGTGTGTGTGTGTGTGTGTGTGTGTGTGTGTGTGTGTGTGTGTGTGTGTGTGTGTGTGTGTGTGTGTGTGTGTGTGTGTGTGTGTGTGTGTGTGTATATGCTTAGTTGCTAATATTGTAATGGCTAAATTCATCGTAAAATCCTTGTACTATTAGTTTTTATTTAACTCGGTTTTAAATAAATCTTTTTTCATTTAACTCTGCCCTTAACTATTTAATTTGTGCATGCATGGTAATTTTAGGCATCAAAAGTCATCATTTCATGCGAATTAAGACAATGACATTTCCCAAAATTCCGTCCAAAAAAGGACCACATTATGTACAAAATAAATAGTCAAGGGACAACTTAAATACAAAATATTTGTTAAAGATCAAATAAAATAAGAGCTAGTAGTATAGGAACTTCATAATGGATTTAGCCTGTTTTAATTTTTGTATGCTAATGATTTACATTCAGGAGGGAGCTTCAGGAAGAGCTAGACATTACTCTTCCAAAAGATGCATTTGAATTGTTTTTTGTATATCTTCAACAGTGGTTAGTGTATCAACTAATTTTCTTTAATTCTAATTCCTTTAGCCTATAACTAATTAGCTGTTAACTCCACATCTTACGCAGTGTCACAAATGATGGCAATTTTATCAATAATGAGTACGATGATGTGTACCTCGTAACAACTGTACATCCAATTCCTTTGGAGGCTTTTACTCTTCAAGTGAGTTATTTAATGCTTATATTATCTAATGGAATTGGTAATATTCGTGAACCAAACCAAAGATGTACTGTGCTTGCCGCCATAGCAAACTTTTACTTGTTAATTTTTTGGCAAGGGAACATGTTTTACCAGTCTATGTTGTCTTGATATTTTATCAAAGATAAATAGCAGGTACATGCTATGAACTTCTCACAGCATTGTAACATCCAAAGGTATAAAGAGAACACCACACGCAGAGCTCGACACTACAGAAGCAGCTAAATCGATATGCTCCTGTGTGCGGAGGTTGTCAACTTTAATCTGCATTAATCTCTCTGATATTTTAATTGCTACAATATATATTTGACTTATCACCATAAAGCTTTATACTCACTCAGATATTCTGTGACATTCTGGTATATAATTATGTGCCCCATTTAGTTATTGAACCTATTATAACTTGATTTGAAATTCTGTAATTGGCAAGACTTGTTGAGTATATGTTGACATGAACAGTTGTAGGCTCAGGGTTAAGACTTTTGTGAGGTGCAAATTCTGGTGCTTACTGTCTGAAACAGTATGGCTATCAAAATTATGTCAAATGGTCCAAGAAGATGTTTAGACCGAAGTTGAATAACTGCCGATTAATTCTGTTTCAAACTGTTTACCATTCTAAATTATCTGTTTGTCTGTATAACTGTTTTTGTGTGTCTGTCCGAGGACTGCAGGTTTGGTGGAGTCTATGTATGTGTCTTTTCTTGCCGGATGCTTTCGGTCAGTTCGATTTGGTTTAGAAGAAGCTCATGGGTAAGCAAGTTATTCCTCAATCTTTTCCTATTGTTGTTCTGTCAACTTTTTCTTATTATTCTGTATCTTTCGAGCATTTACAGGAAAGGACGAGCATTCATCTTGCACCCTGATGGAACTTTCTCCGTTGATTCTGCTAAGGTATACTCTTTCTAGCTACCCTTGTCAATGAATTTCTCTTAATAAAATGTTAAGACCATAAATGCTGTTTTCTATTGAAAGCTTGAAGGGGCGGTTGAAGTCGGAAAATTCTAACTATACGGGCAAAAGGATTAGAGGCTCTTCAGGTATGAGTCTAAAATTATGCTACGCAAACTGGATTACCTATAAAAATTCCCCTACAGTGTGTTTAATCATCTAATCTATCTTCCTGATACAAACTGCATCGCCGAGGACTTCGTTTTCTCAAACCATGCAGACAGGGGAACTTCAAATGTCTTCAGAAATCAACATAGTAATTACCTTACATCATCTAGTATTGTGTAGAATACTGTTTTAGGCATGCTTAAAGAAACTTTCTCAGTAAGAGCAGTAGAATATCAGTAGGAATGTGCATATCCAGCAAGTCTTATGTCCAACAGGATGGATGTTTTACAAAGATGGAGAAGAAGGAAACAACTAGACTCGTATTTTCTTGCACTGCGATATTGCACTTGTAAATATTGTTAATTCTGGTTTCTTTTTTCCGTATTATTTTGTCTATTTCTGCGTTTTTCAGGTGCCCGTGGATATAGTTCCCACATTTCCCATAGCCAATGAAATATTGGAGTAAAGGAAATGTTACTGTGTTCGAGCATGGAGTTCGGGCAGCTTTCTTGCCCATGCAGATCAAATAAATGGAAATAATTTGAATTGTGGCTTCTCTAGCCAATACTTGTTAAATTACTGAGAAAATTGGACAGTGGCATAATCATTTCCATTGTTTTCACTTTTCATCAATAAATCCAGCACTCTTGACGGGTTTCTTTAATGTTTACAGAAATAAATCTAGAACAGTTGACTATAAATGTGCAAATTACTTCAGCTTGTCAAGTTTCTAGAATTATCATAAAAAGGATCTCGTGGATCGTATTGTTTTCTTACATTAATTCGTATTCGGCTCAGATTTATGGAAAATCCCCATGTTTTCTCCCCAAACATATCATTTTGACTTTGATAATAATTATTTCGAGCTGTTTTATCGAGACTCATGAGCTCCAAAAAGGTGCAACGGATGACAAAGCTTGCTGCACAGACTCCCTCTGAGGTATCTATGCACACAACAACAAGCTTTCGAGAAAATGCAAATCTCATCCCTTCAGCGAAATGCAGCAAAAAAACAATTCACAATCTATAAAAACCAACAAAAATTTCACTATTGTCTACTTTTACTCTTCAGCCTAAAGTCTTGAAATTAAATATGATCACTGCACATAAAAGATTTCTCTAGCATTTAATCATACTTATCATATCACATACTTTTTTCAGTACTCTTATTACAGCAACAAGAACAGGAACATAAACGCCCTATGTCCTGTCTTGAACTCAATTCCCACATTGAATGTTGATGTAAATTTTTAGTCTGCTTTAAACTTGTTCAGGGAAT
This sequence comes from Mercurialis annua, assembly GCF_937616625.2. Taxonomy (NCBI): domain Eukaryota; kingdom Viridiplantae; phylum Streptophyta; class Magnoliopsida; order Malpighiales; family Euphorbiaceae; genus Mercurialis; species Mercurialis annua. Next base: position 45,053,978 of record NC_065571.1, read on the forward strand.
TTATCAAAGTTTTTTGTTTGCTCAATCATATGCATGATTGACTTTCAACCAAACCAACCCTAAACATAATAATGTGATTTTTCAACTTGGGAACACATTTTCTGTTAAATGAGTTTTTCTAAAAGAACTGTTATATTAACAGTTTGATTAATCAGCTTGGCACACATTCCTAGTGTAATTCTTATTTCTTTCAGTTCATAAAATTGATTTAAACCTTTAGATGTTCACTCCCATTGTACTTGTACAGGAAGAATACAGTTATAGCAGATGATAATTATGGCCATGTCTGAACAAGCTGACTGCAAAATGAATTTACAGTCAACTTTGACATAATTATATATTTGATTAACAAGCTACAAAAGATCATATCAAGCCAGTGATCTTATTTATTGGTTGGTAATCTACGGACTAGGTCAAGTCAATGATCTGAGGACAAACATTCAATACTCTTCTCCTCTTTCTGCTTGACATAATTCTGCAATCTGGAGATGGGGACAACAAATCTATAACTTCTATTTCTACCGCCATTGCTTTCTCTTCGTGGCTCGCGAAGCCAGCCGAAAGGAAAGATGTTCTCACCAGCGGGCTGAACGGCCGTGCATCATCTACTTCTAAAATCGCTGGATTTTCTGCTGTTCTCACCAGCGGACTGAACAGCCGCGCATCATCTACTTCTAAAATTGGTGGATATTCTGCTGAAGTACTTCCCTGTTGTCTCATGCCGTATTCTTCATTGAATCCGTAACTTTCATAATTCACATTATTGTCGTGTGAATTACCTGAAGAAACGTCACTAACCGAATAATCATCTTTGCTATCATTGCAGCCAATGCCATCAATGGAGTGACATTGGAGTTTAACTGTGCTCTCTTTCCGGGCTTCACTTAAACTAGTAATGCTGTCGTAACTTTCATTACCGCTGACTTCATCTTCAGCTGTAGAATAGCAAGGAAGGTCGCCGATGGGGCTAACCTTGACCTTCATGTGCTCTGGCAAGCTTGTGCAAGCAGCAGAATGTGTTGAGTATTTCGTTGAGAAAAAGTTAATAGTGATGTTCAAGCTAGAAATGCACAGAGAAATGCCATTCAGAATCCATCAAACCGAATATTATCATAAACATCAGAGAAGCAGTCATACCTTCGCCAAGCTGGAAGGTTGAGCATAGTGTAGGCAAGCTTGATTTTATTAGCAACGCCAGAAAATGATTTAAAAAATGCAGCTGCTTGCCTCACTGCTAATGATTCCATTGGATGCTGCCATGCCCATTCAAACTGCATTTTCATATCCATTTTAAAACTTCATTTTGTTAGCATACATGAATAGCCTTCAATATAGTTACTGGGAATTTAACAAAGCACGGAAACGGAAACGAGAAATAGCAAAACAAAAAACAGAAAAATGGCATTGCTTTCAAGAATAGCTAATGCATATAGAGTTTCACAATTTGAGAAGCATTTCAAGAAACAAAAACGGAACGCCCAAATGTAAAACTCAACAAGTTCCCATGCAACATATAAAGCATCAAACCAACACATCAAATTAGAGTAAATGCAAAGATCGATAACTTTTCAAAATTCAAATTCCAAATTTAAGAAGCAAGATCTTGATCAAGAATTTGACATACCCACAAGCCTATTTTACATCAACAGCCTCTTTAAACAACTCAAAAACATAATTTTGTAGTTAAAGCTTAGCCAAAACAAAATCAAATTAAAGAGACCTGAAGAGCAGATACATTAGTAGGGAAACCATAGATGCAAAACACCATTTCCCAAGGCCGTCCTTTCTTGGTTCTAAAAGCTCCACTTCTAATTTCACCATTATGTTGCCTAATTCTCCGCCGCGGATTCACTGTAAATCTGTAAGAACAAACAAAAAACCAATCATTTTAACATATTCTAAATGGGTTTTACAGAATACTGCCAAGAAGATCAAGAATCAAATCCATAGAATAATAAATTTGAAGTGGGTTTTGGTAAAAGATTGGGGTGGATCTTGATTATGAATCAGAGATTATAAAAATTCAAAAAAAAAGTGAATGAAAACATACCCGATATAAGTGTGGCCTTTGAAGCGAGGAGATAGGGAAGTTAAGAGATAACAAGCGTAGAATCCTTTTCCTTCATCATCGTCGTGTTCTTCAGATTTTCCTTTGGCCATTCTCTTCCCCATTTTTTTCTTCGCAGTAATTAATTCTCACTCTGTCTTTTTGTTCGGATTGGAGTTGGACGCAATTCGACCGTTGTCTTATTTATTGGAATTTGAAATCAATATTTAAAAATAGGGAAGTTCTTACCTAGACCCGGTTCATGAAAAGTTTATGGACCTATCCAATAAGGTGTTAGAAAAATAAAAAGAAAGAGAAAATAATAGAAAGAGAGAGAAAATTGTATTAGATTTTTTAACACCTCATTGGATAGGTGCATGGAAAATTCATGGACCGGGACTAGGTAAGAATTTCCCTTAAAAATAATACTAGTAATTACTAAAATATTGCCATGATATTTAGGCTATGTAATTAATTTCTTTTGTTTTCAATTGATGATGCCATCATGTGTTACACTAAAAAAATTAATTTAAGTTAATTCTTAATTTATCTTTAATATAAATTAAATAAATAACTATAAATGTAAATATAAATAACTAGTATAATAATTTTTTATAACTTAATAAATAACATAATTATACAATTTTAAAATAGTTCTATTTAAATTTGAGATAATATTAGCACTATTACATTGTTATAATAAAAGTAACTCTAAAAGATATGCATTTCATGGAAGATCAATTTTATTTTGGTTAGAATTTGACATCTCTTGTTGTGGTTGAGACACAAGGACTTCAATTATAAATGAAAGAGTTATTACTAGCAAACTATTATCATATCATTTTTAATGAGAAATTGTTTGTTTCTATATTTATAAGAAATTATTTCGAAGATATTGAATTATTTGTAGTTAGTGATTTCGCAGATACATCATATTGGCAATGACTTTACATTTTCTTGTCATAGTGTTATTGATTGTAATAAAGGCTCGGATGTTTCGGATATCAATAGAGAAGGTGTTACTCATAAAATATGATCTTATTTTTAAATGAGACTGTAGGTTTTGATAAATGTCTCTTCTTCTCCTATTAATGACAAAGATGTCGAAGCAGTTATAAAAAAAACGTCCTTAATCTAGCTTTTCAATTTTCAAATATTAAATTTAAATATATAATCCGTAAACATAATTGGATGACCCGTATAGTGTTTACTTGAAATTCTTCATTTTGTACAAGAGTCGGGCCATTTGTAAGCTCAACAGTAATTATGTTGGCAGCAGAAATCGAAGATGATTACGGAACATTATCATCATAATATCACCGCAACATTATAAATTGAAAACCCAATTGAAATGCTGTAAATTTTGCATATTATTTAGCTTGAATTACAACAACAACAATGATGACAATTCAATTCAAACGCTTGGAAGAAGAAGCTAAATGCCTCCACAAATATCGTCCACTAGCCATGTCCACGGTCGTCCAAAATCCCGATATCATCGCCGATCGAACCTGCAATTTTATAATCTAGATTTCAAAGAAATTGAAAGAAAAAGCGTAACATTACGAAACCCTAGGAGAGAGAAGAGACCTTGGAGTTGGAGGGAGTAGATTGAAGACCGTTGTTGGATTCATTGGTTGCGCAGTCGCCGTCGCCGGTGGGAGGAGGACCGCATTTGAGATTTCTTACGACGAAGAATCCGGCGAGCGTGGCCGACAGAAATATAAGAATGAGCCTCAAGGGGCACATTTTTAATTGATTCTCCAATTCTTTTGTTGCGTGTTAACCAAACATGCTCTATTTCTTATCCGTTGATTTGTGCTGTTAAAGTTGGATAAAAATAATTAGGAAAGAATGACTCGCACCAGGTGGACCCATTTCATAATATTGTATTATTAACCTAATTTATAATCTATCATTGAAGATTTTAAGTGCAATGAAGATTTTAAGTGGCTAAAACGCTCCAGAATATTTCGAGATTTTAGTAGAGTCGGTGGTTGAAGATTAATTTAAAAATAAAAATTTAATAACTAATAACATAATTAGATCCTATTGTATTCATTTTTATCTAACTCGAGTTTTATAAATTTATTTTATAATTCAAAACCTATAAATATTATTTATTTGTCGGTACTCTAATCGTACAAGTCAGCTATAGGAGCACTACAAGTTGCAATGAATAGCTAATATATAAACATTGTCCCACGTCGTTTTACAAAATTAAAAAGTCAGTTTTAGTTTAAATCGAACTGAAATTAATTCTACACTGAAGTTTGATGATAAAATGTGATGTTGATACCTCAACCAACTAAAATACCAATTCCAACATAGCAGGTTTCTTCAAATTAAAGAAAATATAGATTAATTGTCAAAATTACTTGGAAGAAAATAATATGTCAATATACTCATTTGGCCGGTAGGATTGTGTAGTTTGAAATGAGCATGATTTATTGGTTCAAGCTCAATCTATTTCTCTTCAAGGCGTGTTAGAGAAGCAATTTAGTAATTTTTAATTTAACTTGTAAAACAATTTGCGAACACTGACATTCTTTAACGCATTTCTATATCAGATCAGCGTGATTGAATAGATAACTATCCACATTTGCTAAACATCACTGCATCGACAAGCTAGCAACCACCAAAAGAAACATGATCATGCATTGTTCTCAAATTACCAGAAAAGACATATAATGTTGCCGTCTCTATCAAATATTCGAAAGCAATAAGTTTCTGGGTCCAGCTCTTTAACATTTTAAATCGGCAATAAGTCAAATGTTGCATGAACTGAATGAAAGTTCAAAATAAATAAATGATCATAAAGGAAATGCAGAAAGAGAGTCTATCTAAGAACTAGCACATAGCTAAATTAACCTGAAACTCCTTTGCACTAAAATGACATCAGGCGCAGGAAAATTCAGAACTTGATTTATCCATTTTGTGAGGCTTTGCAGACATTCTAAGGAAAAGGATTAGGATAGGGAAATATTGCAAGTTCTACTGATTAAACTCATTCTGAAAGACACAGCTTAAGACCTCTCCAACTAGCTATACTGATAGTGGACCTTAAATTAGAGTTTGGCAAACCGGGCAATCTTCGAAAGCACTGTTCTCAAACTTCGGATACCAGCTCCAGTTTTTGAGCTCGCCATCACCTGTTGTAAAACAAAAATGCTTCAACTGCCATAAATTCAAAGCAGCACACAACCAAAATAATTAATTAAATAAATTATTGATTAGTTCCTTCATACCACGGGTTGAACTATAGACCTGTTTGCCTTGAGACTCTGCAGAACAAGATTGAACATAGAAACATTAGCCTCTATATCTCAATTAATACTTCAAATAAGATTCATCTAATCTCACCTCTTCAATTTGCATTGCACGGCGTGCCACGTCAATTGGAAATACCAAATCTGTCTTGGTCAATACAATCTGGTATTTCGTCTGAGATCTGTAAAACGGACACATAATTACCATAGTTCATAAAATTTAACAATTTGGTAACTATTCTTTCAATTAGATTCATAAATGACTGGGAAAGGAAAAGACCAACTTAGCTCAAATTTATACAAATTACTCATAACTATTATCGTATTTTATTTGTAGACTATAAAGCCTTACAGTATTTTAATTACGTTAATTTCCTCCAATCAATAGTCTAATTTACCCCACAATGATGTTATTAAGTCTATTGTAAATAGTATACATCATTATCTTTCAGTGTCTTTTTTCTTCTTTAGTCAATAAGGAGAGTTTAAATTAGAGACAAAACAAATATCTTTAAGAATTCCAAGCAAAAAAGGAAATGATATCAGAATTTAAGAAAAGATGAGAAGTATATCAAGATCACATCCTCCACATTTCCGCGACATATTGAAAAGACGCCATCCTAATAGACACTTCCACAAAAGATATTAATCATATGTTGGCTTTACTATGCCTGATGAAAGGTTAAATCTCTTGAACGTTTTACTTTTCCGATCTATAATTTAGTATTTCTCCAAAAGCTTCAGCGTGTACAGTTTATTTGATCCATTTGTTTGTTTTTGAACCATTACAAGCTGAAGGCTACTTAAGAACCCCCAACTCTCTTAATTCCCTAATTAGATAATAATGCTGGTAAGGTCTCCCTATTTATCCATTATTCTTCTTTCTGCTTAACCTTGTTCTTTTCTTCCTGTGCTTGGTTGACAGAACTATGGCGCGAAAATGAAATCAAGTTTAATAGTGAAAAGTTAACACAGCATAAAATAAGTTCCGACGCCATTGATAATTGAGCTACATTAACTAAATTAAGAATGGTAGTGGAAAATTGGAAATAATGCACTAGAGCTCAAATCTGAAGATAAGATTGATTGACTAATGCATTCAAAATATAGGGCTTATTTGCTACTTTGCCTATGCATAGTATGCAACAAGGTGAAAAACACCAAAAGAAGAAGACAAGAAACACGCATATGAGAACTAAACAATAATAACTCTCCACCCAAACATTAAAATTGGTAATTTATAAAATGTTGCAGGGTCGTCCTGTCATTAGAATGTTACTGCATGAATCATTGTTATATTGATGAAATGGTACACATGATCTTAAGTATCCTGTTGAACATAATTTTATATTATTTTTGGCTGCTCTGCTCCCATGATTCACTGCTACAAACTCAATGTATTTCAAACTAGAAAATATGTAGTAAAAGAAGCAAAAAGATAAGCAAAATCGAAATGGGGGAGAACATGCCATGAAAACACAGCTTTTGCAACTTGGTAGCCACCACCTTGCGTGTAAGGCCACATCTGATGCTAATTAATGAAGCATGCAATATGAAATATATTCAACTCTAGGTAAGAATAATCATCAGTAATGAGGTGTAGAATCATACCTTTCCATCAAATCAATAAGTTCACGGTCTCTTGGCTTCATGCCCCATTTTGTGTCAATAAGGAGACATACTTGTTTCAAACCAACTCTCGTGGAAACATATTCCTTCACCTACAAATTCCAAATTTTAGTTACGCTTATGGCATTTATAACATTCAGCATTCTGAAATGCCCTATACATACGCATAAACAGCAAATATGACAACTTCTCCAAAAAAAACTTATTTATACAACAGATACGCAATAATAAGAAACAAACAGAAGAGATGTGTAAGAGTTTAGCATCGCAACCCATTTAATTAATTTTACATGGATGGAAACCCTGCAAATGGCCTTCTCCCTAAGGATTCATAATTGCTCTTATGTTCTAGAAAGTGCTAATTCTTTTTGTATTTATATTTTATGTAGAATTCAAATCTGTTGAGGACTGAACTCATTCTATAAGTACAATAGTTTCACGCATCTAATTAGTTTGAGCCACAAATACCCAATGCCAAGCTCTTTATAATCAAATACTGTTCCAATAACCACATGCTTCTTTGAACTGCATGACGCACATCTATCCTACAAGGTGTGAAGCTTGAAGACTTCCAGGTATGAAGCTTCATAGATTTCATTTTTATTTTTGTTTGCCAAACCAGTGGAACTAGTTCCGAAAAATCCTTGAAAAATATTAAAATTCACACCCTAAACTCAAACTCCTCCACTGAGTATCAATCATTAATGAATCCGTTGCATTAAATTTGTTTATCCCTTGTTTTCAAATAAGCTAGCACCTATTTCCCTAGAAGAAGTTCTCATCTAAATATGCTCTTGCAAGCAGTCCCATGTTACTACTATTAAGACCTCACCTGATACATGGACACCGAGGTAGGGGGAGAGTGGGCACATTTGTATGCAGCCTCCCCTTGCATTTTGCAAAGAGGCTGTTTCCATGACCACCAAAGGAGTAGCTTTAAAGCTACACCGAGGCTCGGCCTCCATATCACTACTATAGTAATTATAACTTTCCACAGAACAATATTTTCACTTTTAAACTTGAATACTTCATATGAAAGTCAAATTTAAAAATTGAACAGCTTTCCAGCACCATTATCAGCGACTGCGTCAATAGTTATTAGCTATATATATAATAGCAAAGAATACCTTTTTGCCATTTATTACTGTTTTAGAAAGCACATAACAAGCTATAAAGTGAAAAGGAGCCATTTTATACTTTTCCAATGAACACACGAAAGATGTTCTGAGAGTTTATAACCGAAGAATCATCATATGCAAAATGGCGGACCTGTTTAGCATCTATTACGTTTCTTGGTTTTAGATTTGTTGATCGCTTTTTCAAAATTAATTTATTGGAATAAGTAATGTACTTCTTTATCATTTATTTCTTTCTTTTTTTTGATAATTACCATTTATTTCTTAAAATAGAAAAGCACTTTCCACAGCTTGGAAAAACCATAAAGTGGTTTCTGGTTTTATAAGCTTGTGCTAACAAATTATATGGAGAGCAGAAAAAAGAAATTGTAACAAACAGCACTTATCTGCCATAAATAAAGAAGACCTGATTTAAATATTCCAACTGTTAGTGCATACCAAGTTACTGATTCACAGCAGAACAAAAGTGATATTATGGGCGCATACTTACAAGGTCTTCCCAAGCATCCTTAACCTCTTCCTTCGCATATGCAAACCCATATCCAGGCAAATCAACTAAACAGAGCTTTGACTCTAGGTTGAAGAAATTAATAGTCTGCATAAGGAAAAAATCACATTCACCAAACGAGCTAATACATATGCTAAAATGACATGGACAATTACGTTAGCTGTAACAGCCAACAAATTTACTCTCAAAATTTCATCCTTCGGTTATTGTCTAAAATTAATTATTTCTTTTCCCTTTATATATTTGTTTTCCATCTTGATAATTTAGATTGTAATTACAATTCTATGACAGTGCTTTTTCCTTTTCTCCATGTTTAAGATAATACTATTGTTGGAGTTTCACCTAACATATTCAACATTTAGATGAATTGGTTATTTGATATGGTATGAGAGCCTCTATGATCATAAGGTGTATAGAATTCAATTATTGGCAGCCCCATTTAGTTAATTAAAGTACAAGTAGACTTCTATTTGTTGACGCTTTAACTCCTATGGACATTTGCATGCAGATGTGTGTTAAAGATAATACTATTGTTGGAACTTCACTTGCCAGCTTGAACATTTAGATGAATTGGTTATTTGACATTTCATAAATTTCTTTTAAATTATATTGTCCTTAAAAGTGTTTTCCTTTCAACATTGTCTTTTTAATAATAATATTATAATAATAAAAGTCTTCTATCAGACTACTGCAATTTGTATATATTTTAAGAAGTGAATAATAGTACTGTAAAATTAATACTCTTAAAGGTTTAAGGGATTAAATTGAATAATAATGATACAAGTAAATGAGTTTAGGTTTGTAATGAAACAATATGTTCAAAGTCAAAAAATTAAATAAATTATCTCCTTAAACTAAACAACACAAAGATTGAGCCATTTTAAAGAAATCAATAATTAAATGAAAAGAGTACACAATTTTGTGTTGTCCGAATGTCGAATTAAACACTATAAAAGCAATGTTTTCCTAAATAATAAGATAAATATTGACAAGAATAACTATTATTCTAACACTTTTTTTGTTTGGAAATTCTAAATTAATTTCATATCATATTAAACATAAATCACTCATTATTTATCATTTCACTCACAATTTCCGACACATTTTCTAATACAATATCTATATTATATATAATAACATATTATGTAGTTTATCTTCCGAATAAGAGGAATAAGTTAAACAAAGACTTTTAACGTTATTTTAACACAATCAATTATAAAGTATAGTAATAATATCATTTTTATAAGAACAAGGATTGATGTGAAAGCCACACCCCAATGAGGGCAATGTTGCTTGTAAATAACCAACTTATAATAGTTTTCAACAAGATAAAGCACCTGAGTAAGGCCAGGCTTGTCTGATGTCCGTGCAACACCCCATTGCCTGGTGATGCAATTAAGTAGTGATGACTTCCCAACATTTGACCGTCCTAACAAGGGCAGTACAATCCAGTAAATGTAATGAGTTTCCAAATTAATTGTAGATGATAATTAAATTGGATTTCCATTTGAGGGATGAAAAAGGAAAGAAATTAAACTCATAATACTTGGATTCTACAAGACATGAAATATGCCCACCAAAGTCTTTTTACAGAAGTTACTAGAGAGGACAAATTCAGTGAAAAAAACACTTATTTAAGTTTGTTATTCCTTAGCTACATGCAAAATCAAAGTTGTGACTAGATCTCATTATAAAACAGGTTGTTAGTCATATTATGGTTAGAACAATGCTTTCTTAATAGAATGAAGCATATAAACATTATTCTTCCCATATAGAAAACATCTTTCTCACTCCAGGAAATCCAAGGGCAGGGAGTGAGAATGATATGCCCAGATAGAGTTCTAAAACAATGAAAAGAATCATTGATCTATGTGCATTTACCATGTCAGGATAATTAATTTTACAATTGAGGAAAAAAGAACACAAAAGTGGGTGAGAGCAATAAGAAAATTTGCAAAAACATGTAAAAAAACTAAGCAAGCAGAAAAGGAGGTAATATCTCTACCTGCAAATGCAATCTCTGGAAGATCAGGAGCTGGGAATGAAGAAGAAACTTTTGCGGCAGCAAAGAATGTCATTTTGTTCCTAAAAACCTACTAAAAGCAATTAGCATAGATTCTAAATTAATAGAACAAATAGAAGCCAAATGCTTTTTATAGTAAAAGACAAAAAACCTTCAGGGTCATACTGAACTTGATTGACATTATAGATTCAACATCAAAAAAAACAAATCATATACAGTCTTCAGATGCAATAAAACATACATTTTCTTCAATTCGTTCTCTCTCTGAGCTTGTTGAAAAAGGGATATTATCTAATGGTGCAGATAGCTCAATGTTATAGCCCGCCCTTTTTAGCTCAATCATCCGTCTACGGCCTAACAACTGATAGGAAAATTATTTATAAACAAAATATGAAAAAAATAGAATGAGTAATCTCAAAGAGAAAACATATCAAAACCTGCTCAAACAAATTACATTATCTTCAACATAAGAAAGGATGGAAGGACTAGGTTTTATTGCTCGGAATTGTGCATTCATTGACATTTCAACTTCTTTAACAGACTCTTCTTTCTTCTCTTTAACATGCTCTGTGAATCAGATAAAAACATAAACATTAAAATGAGAGAGCATATTAGTTGGTGTGAAAATGAGCAGAACCGGAAGAGAGAGATTCAAAATGTAAGAAGATATCAGTTGATATACAGCATATTATAGATAGACAGACATGTAGCCCAGCAAAGATATAAGAGAGTACACTGGTAGTCTAGTTGCCAAACAATTTCAGAACAAGAAACTAGATGACCTAGAAACAGCAATTTCAGAACAAGATATAAGTTCTTCTTACAAAACTCCCATATTTCTTTGTTTCTTTTAAGGCAAAGTGGAAAACTAGATGGCCAAGACACAAATAAATTATCACTTCATCTACATGCCATTGACATCTCTACTACAAAATGAACAACTTGGTAGATCAAGAAACAAATGCATGAATGAATTCTTCCTCTATAAACAACTAACATTGGCAAAAATTGCAAAATTTAAAAGTTAGCCTCTATCCTCTTGTAAAATCCTAGGGAGAATGTAAAATTAGCAAAAACATAAACTATATAATACGCCAAACAAGATGAACTGGTAAAATTCTCACCATGAGTAACTACTTCATCATCGAGACGCTTATTTGAAATATCATATGGGTCTAACCGAATCTTTGGCTTTTTCTTCTTTGGCCGGGTATCTACTTCTGAACTACCATCAACAAGGCTTTGTTTGTTTAGAACAATTTTCTTTGTAGATCTTGAATGCGGTACATAAGGATGGTTACTTGAATCAGATTTCTTTTTAGATTGTTTCTGCAATACACTATTCCTTCTGCCATCCAATTTATCAGCCTCCTCTGCCTTGGTTCTTTGTTTTCCAGCAGAAAACTTCATATTTCCCGTTTCATCAATAATATCATGAGAAAGATGCTTATTTCTTGAACTATCAGCCTTTACACTGTTCGGAACCCAAATTGTGCGAGGCGGTCCTTTAAAACTCCTAACTTTAACAGAATCATCTCTGGTTTGTATTTTCCCTTTGCCATACAAATTTCTCGTTTCCATCCTGTTTATCAATTTCCCATCGGGGAATTTATCAGCATAAATTCTCTTCCTTTTCTTATCTGAAAATACAGGCATTTTATCCTTATTCGAAAAGTCACTCTCGACCCCTCTCCGATCAACACTTTGAACTCTTTTACCTTTCCCTCTTGATTTAAAGTCCATTTTACAAAACTCTAACACTTTACTTTCTCCTGTCTAAATGTATTATCAATGAAATTTTGAGCTTCTTATACCTCCAAATTCAACTTCCCATACAATATTTGCATATAATTTCAATGTTCCAATTCAAGAAAACAGCAAATTCATTCCAAGCAAAGTCCAAATTTCTATTGACATAAAGGAATAATAACCTGGAAAATTTAGAGCTCTAAAATTATTAATCAGAAATGAAAAACAAAAACAAAAGTCGGATGTTAAACGCAACAACAAGATATATGTTTATCAGTTCATGCAAATGAAAAGGAGTAGATTAAAGAATCCAAACAAATGAAACTGAACTCAGCAGAACAATCATAAGTATTAATAATACTCACTAGTTTTGAGTTGCCGCTTTCCGGCGGCGGTGGCGGTGGCGGTAAATCTTCCGGCTCTCGCGCTCTGCCCTATAAATACTAACCTCACTACTCTCCACTCTCCAGCATGACCAGCACTGACTTGGTGTAGTAGCTGCAATAATAAGATCGGGCCGATTACATTTAGGATTATGGGCCTAAACATATGATTATGGGCCTTATCATGGGTCTGGATACCGTCCGGCCTGTTTAGGCCCGTCCTTCTAAGACTGGGCATGGACAGTTAATTTGGTTTCAAGTCCAGCTACAGTCTGAGTCCAATAAAAATCCAAATTTTTAGGTCTTTTTATGTGAAATACGAATTTGTTGCCCAGTTACTTTTATATGATTAGGTTTATAAGTTTACTTTACCTACCAACTTTTCTTCTTAATATATCTATGTTTATTTAATTTCTTTTTTTTCTACGATTTTTTTCTTTTCTCTCTGAATCGGTAGTTACTTTCTCCGCTGTTTTTCACAATCTTCATTCTCCATCTCCAAAACTACATACCTTGCTCGTCCGGTCTTCGTAATCTTGTCCACGGTTCGTCTTTACTGTTCTCGATAGTGGTTATATATTTGTAAGTTTTTATTTTTTATTTTTTAGTGATATATTCTTATCAGTTCATGAATTTGTTAATTAACATGTTTAATTTGATTATTGTTTACGATTTTAGATGATTTGTAGTTGTTCTTTACTTGATTTAGGTTAGTTTTTATTTTAGGTTTTGTAATTTAATTATTTCTGTAATTTGCCTTTGATTTTATAGTTAATTCGATTTTTAATAATTATGTTTATTTCCATCTGTTTGTTGTTTTTAGATTTAAATCATGAATTAGGTTTTTATTTTATTTTTAAGTTTTATGATTTTAAATTTCAGATATTGTGTACTGGAAAAGAATTAGCAAGCATGTTTCATTCGAAACAACAAAAGAAGATAGACTCTAGTGCGAAGAGAAAAGTTTATGTTGAACTTTTTGAATATGAAAAAGCCCCGGTCAAGAAATCGATGAAGATATTATTCATTTGATTTTACTTTGTATAGTTAATTTTGTTTAACTTGTAGTGATTGTTATCTGATCTGTTATTATATATATTTTATATCTTATTTTGTTCTGTTTTTGAAAGACTTATTAATTTTTGTCTGTTGACTTGTTGACATGTTGTCGATATGATGTTGATTCTAACAGTCACTTAAGACTAGGTCAACTTTTAGTTCTTCGAAAAAGAAATCTTCTAGTGAACCTGAAAAGGATTTGGATGATGCCTTTATTAAAGTATTTCATCTTTGCTATTTTATGAAATGGAATTGTATCGGATCCGAATTTGTCAAAACTTGGTTAAGTATGAGAGATGGAAGACGAAAAATAATTATACAAGTGATGTTGAAGGAACTGTGCAGATACGAAGAGAATTGAGAAAATAGAATGGTTTGAAATAGGTTTTTTTTTTAATTTACGAACTATTGTGTTGGTTGTATGTATAATATATTTTTTATTTTTATATGTAAGGATGATACTATTAGGATTGAATATAAAGATTCTATATAAAAGTTAGAATTGGCTCCATATATAATAGTTCAGTAAATTGAAAGTCTGACATGTATAAAAGTAAACAATTATCTAATGTTGGTTAATTGTGTAAACAGCCCAAATTTTTACGGGCGATTTTTCTTATAGGCCGCAAAACCCTGTTTGAACCCGTAAAATGCATGAGCCGAATTTAGATAGTAAATATAAAGCTCGAACTCAACTGGACTCAGGCTTGCATTAAAAATAGTCTGCATTGATGAAAGTGAATTAAATTATGTGAAAGAAATATTTAAGTGAACTAAATTATCATGTAAGATTAGATTATAAATTATGGATTACTTGGCATAATTATTTACGTCTATTAGTTAATAAAAATTACATCATCTATAAATAAAATATTATTAGTAAATTATTCCCTCTGTTTTTATTTAATTGTTCATTTAGTCAGATTAATTTTTCTATAATTAGTTGTCCATTTAGAATTTCAAAATAACATAACTATTGTCTTCTAAATCTATCCCTCCCTAATAAATGATTCTATAACTCAATTTATAAAGTATTTGTTATATGGCTTATATTAATATTTATTTATATAATTTAAGACGAAGTTATTTTTTAATATGTATAATTCTGATTAAATGGGCAATTAAATAAAAATAGAGGGAATAATTATTAATTGATGTAGTAACATTCATAAAGGTGGAATTCATTGATGTCGTAATCTAAAATCAACAAAGTCATTAAGTCAGCAATGATGAAAGTCATAATTAATGCAAAGCAATTTGAATTTCTCAACATCAAAAATAGTTTATCTTAATGTCATTATTTAGCCTTTTGTAATTGTGTTGTTTATTAGTAGTAATGATAAAAATATTTTTTAAAATAGTTGTTGAAACTCCAACATCCTCTTTTTTTTCTTATTATGTGTGAGGGTGTAATACCCCAAAATAATTAATTAGCTAATTGGACCACGTGTCCAATTTTGAGTCGTCAGAGTGACAACATCGGAAAGTTATCCGATAAAATTAAAATAAATAAGTTTTAAATAGGCCGGTTTTGAGAAATTAGTTATACGGAAATTAAGGTTATATTTTAATTCTAAAGTTAGAATTGGAATTAAAAGGAAAAAATGTCAAGAAAAGCCCAAAATAAAGTGCAGGAACCAAAGTGGTAATTTAGCCACTTTGTGTCGAAAATAGAAATATTGGAATTTGACGGAAAGTACTAATATCGAGCTTGGTATTATTTATCGGATATAAATAATACGTATAAGTCGTAATAAAATAGTTTAACGATTTAGCTATGGACTAAATCGTAGGATTGAAAAGTTTGAAGGATAAATGATAAGAAACAAAAAGAACAAGGACTCAAATGAGCTTTTAGCCAAATCATATATAATTAAGGAAATATGAAATGAAGATCAGAGAAGGATCGAGAGAATTGTGAGGTTTCGCCGATTACGTTATTTCGCCGCCGTTTCTCCGTACGACGTCCGATTCACGTGATTTTCGCGGCAATCTCTTCGGAATTCAATCCTCTACTGATCTTGAGCTTCATTTCAAGGTAAAATTTCGGGAATTGGTGCTGAAATTGAGTTATTTGGGCTGTTTTAGTTTAGGAATTGGAATTATGGATTTAAACTTGATTTTAGCGTTTTTGGAGAAACAAAGTTACGGGTTTTGTTGGAAACGGAGAAATTGACATGTATGGCAAGTGATAGCATGACGGGAAGCCCGGAAACGATGTTTCCGGGGACTGCGTGCAGATTGCACGTGGTGTGCGATCGCACACCCGTGGTGTGCGAACGCACACCTGTGATGGTGTGCGAACGCACACCAGTGGTGTGCGAACGCACACCAGTGAAGGTGTGCGAACGCACACCCACAGTGTGCGGACGCACACCGGTGTGCGAACGCACACCCATGGTGTACGAACGCACACCACCTTGTGCAGACGCGTATTTCATGAGGGACTAAAACAGACTTTTGTCCGAGGGACTGAAATAAACTTAGCTCGACGTTTTACGCGAGTGACGATAATGTAAAGTATTAAAAGAAATATATAACTCTCGGATACAAGAAGTAGTATTTAATACGTCGTGGACACGACTAAGAGTTTCTGAATACGAGAGTAATACAAAGAATGAAACCAATAGTTAAATTATGAAAGTATTATATGTATTAAAGTATAAAGTGCACGTCTAATCAAAAACAATGTACCAGACGTGTCAGCGAATAGCGGAGTCAGTAGAAGCGGACTAGCGGGGGCATACCATCAGATCGATCATATCATTTCTTGGTTTGCGGTCACTGTGAGTTGCACTTTACTTTCGTGTATTATATATAAAGTTATTTTATATAAATACGTACACTGTTTTTACGCATCGCATGTTATATGATTTGATTGAATGTTATACGTTTATTTAATTTCTGTATATAAGAACTAGTATGCGATCCGATGAAACTAGCTACCTATTGGGTGTCAATAGGCTGTGTGATCACCAGTATCGAGTCAGTCTAGTATATTTGCATTTGAGAAACGACTTGACACAGCTGGGAGCTGTTGATGATTATAAAATTTATGTGGCTGGGCCACCAGCGAGTTAGACTCGCGATTGATATTTACGATTGGGTATATGATTTAGATACGCAGAGTGAACTCGGCTACGGTGTAGCCTGGAAGTCCCCGTATCTAGTGGCTGGGCCACCAGCGAGTTAGACTCGCAATTGATATTTACGTTTGGATTGAATGATATGTGATTATTCGAGAGATGAGTCGCATGCTAGGATATTAGTTTCGTACGGATCAAATACCTGTTTATATGTTTTACATTAATATTTTCTTGAGATGCGATGCTATGTTTTTATATTAATACCGTTAGTAAATGCAAACTCACTCAGTATTTCCCCAAATACTGACCCCTCACCTTTGATGTCTTTCAGGTGCTTAGCTTGTGGGCTTAGCTAGAGACCAATTTTGGAGTGCAGAAGTCATCTGTATATGTTAGTTTATGACTTCTGTTAATGCTGCAGTAGTGGTCCGGTGTCAGCAGAATAGTAGCCTAGTCAGCAGTTTTATTTTGATTGTACATATCGACTGCTGTCTTTGTTTATATGTTTTTGATAGGCTACGTGTTTGTATATGATCCACGGCCCCAGATGCCGGTGTGACAGTTTGAGACACTAACTGCGGTGTATTGTACCGCGAGGCCAGTTCGTACAGGGTACGGTAACTAGAGCCCGCGAGGTTTTGAAACAGTTAGTGTGTATATTTGGTAATATGTTATATACGAGTATTGGCTTCCGTTGTTTGTTGTTAATTGTTTATTTTATATTTGCGAAAAATTAATTGTGATTTTAGGCTTGCTACGGGTTCCGGAGCTACCACTCCCGTTCCCTAGCGCCGGTCGCGGCTCAATAGTTTGGGTCGTGACAAAGTTGGTATCAGAGCAGTTTGGTCCAGTTACCACTGCAAGTTTGTTTCAATGTTTGTTTGAGAGCAGTTGGTCTAGTTACCACTGCTAGATTTGTCTGATTGTCTGTTTGACTGGGAGTATTTGTCAGTGAGTATACCTAGGAACTACTGCAGCAAGAGTCAGACCGTGGTTATCTGTAATTGTGTTATGCGTGCATTAGTAGTATGTGGCATTACGCGCGCGAACCAGGACTATTAAGTTAGTAAGTGAATGGTATCTGTTTATACGGACAACTAAAGCAATTAAGTATGTGTTTCTTATGTTAAGATTTAGAAGGTGGTTACATGTTTACAAATTATGAACAATTGAGAGGGTTAAGTATTTACTACTCGCGTTGCGATTGTTAAGTGATTATCTGCTTGCGAATTACGTGCAGTTGGACTAAATGCTAAATGTTTACAGCATTACATAAAGCTGATTTTGGAATTGCGTGTGAAATGGGCTCAGATGGTCGCTTACGTTCGAAATTGTTTCTTTTCAGCATGTCTGGGCAAAACGGAGCTCAGTCGCATGCTGAGGAAGAACGGGAGGAAGCGCCTCCTATATTTCAAAACGGGTTTCATAATGAAGTAGGCGAGCCATCTGGGGTCCATCAGAATGGATTCCACGCAGATAATGAAACATCACCAGAAATATATCAAAATGGTTTTATGTCTGTGTCAGAGATAGGTAGTTCTTCCAGAAACAGAGTTAGAGAACATTCGCCGGAGATTGAATACAGCGAAGAAGAGGAAGAAGAACCGGAGGAAGATCCGGAAGAGGATCTTGAAGAAGATCCTGAGGAAGATCCTGAGGAGGATCCAGAAGAAGAATTGGAAGAAGAAGCAGAAGAAGAAAATCCTCAGGAAGAAGAGTTTGAAGAAGAAGAAGAGTTAGATGAATTAGATGTCGAGGAATACAGAGGTGACTATTTCTGGTCAAGTGTGCGGAGATACCGCAATTTGAGGGAAGATGCGGACATAGCTAACGGTCAGGCGCAGATAGCCTTAAATCAGGTTAGGAGGCAGATGCGTTCTTTTTCTAGAGGGATGTTAACTGTAGGAGCGTACTCTACTGATTTTCTGCGGATGGCAGAGGGAGTTCCTAATCTGAATGAAGACAATAGGACCATTAATCGCAGATATGTCAGGGGTTTAGGACCTCAGTTTGATGAGCTATATGAGCATGTAGACGAACATTTCAGCACGCTTACCACAATGGCCCGTAGAATTGAAACAGAGCATGAATGGTCGGGTGACCCGATACGACCTTATTACTTTAGACGTGAGTACCACCCAGATTACGTTAGTACGTCCTCCAGAACTACAACCAACCCTTACTTTGTGCAGAGAGGGGGACGAAACTCAGGTAGAACAGTTAGGGGCCGACATACTGGCGTAGTTATTAGGGAACCTAACGTTCCGCGTCAGGCACCTCCAGGTATTAGCAATTTATATGCTTTCCGTAATTGTGTTTATGTGTGTATTATTGTGTTGATATATTTGCTGCATTGCATAATAGAATGTCAGTAATAGGTTTTGCCTTTAGGATAATACCTTAGAAAGCTAGAACTTATAGGAAGCGTTGTAGTTAAACTCGCGCGCCTAATAAAAGAACATAAAACATAACTCACATAAAAATAGTAATGTAATATATACTATATAATACATCTGTAGTGAACGTAATTCCTATGTTACGTTCAAGAAATTGTAAAGGGAAAGATAGATTATTATAAGGGAAATCGATGTGGAATATCGACACTTGTATCTGTATACGACGTAGAATAGAATATTGCAGAAGTGGATATGGTGATTACAGTAATAAAGAATTATGAATTTAATTGAGTTATCAGAGATATGGAGAGAGAAGTGATGTGACAGACAAATAGTCTGTAAATGACAGAAAATGACAGCAGTACAAAAATTTGAAATATACTCAATAAGTATAAAGGAAGCCGTTAATAGTCGCAGAGCGTATAATCTAGAGTAAGACTTACAATTTTATGAAGATTTTGAAAGTTTTTATGATTTTTCAAGGTACAATTGTGCTCAGGCGTCGCATGTGATATTGCATAACCACGATAGAAATGCATAAAAGAATGATTTTTTTTTTTTTTTTTTTTTTTTTTTTTAAAAAAATTTTAGATCATGCATCATATCTTTGTAATGGAAAAAGAAACTGCGATTTTGAGCAACTCCTTGGTGATGAGAGATGTCATCACTCTGAGCAACAATTGTACTAACGATTTTAAGTGATTTATGAAAAATGGTTTAGAAAGAGCTGCGCAGCCAAAAGAAGTTTTAAAATCGTTTTGTTTAGTAAGTAAACTCGGATATAAAGCCCTGCGACAAAGAATAAAAGATTCTTATTAAATAAGAATAAAATTGTGAAAGAAACTCCAATAAAAGAATAAAGCCATGTTAATAATTATTGTAATTCGGCTAATGAAGCTAAAGGAGTGATTATCGGGAAGCATACACAGATACGCTGCGATACACTGGCGATATTTAAGGATACAGCAATTATCTTTATACAAGAGTAAAGGATGGAACGACAGGGAGTCGTGCAAGACGAAAGAAACGTAACATATATATAAGGATATATATAGGATTATTCTTATAATTGAGATAAACGAAGTAGCATTAGAAAATCGTAATTGAAGAGGAGAAATTAAAAGTATGAAGGCCAAAAGAGATGGTAATACGAATGATGGATATCAAATGATATTTAAAGGAGATATAACGTTATCAATATCAGTATTTAAGGATACAGGAGTAGAAAGAGGAAGGATACGAAATGACGAAGCATACGATTTTGCAAGATACGAAAGTTTAAATTAAATAGATCAAGAGAGATAGTAATGCTATATGACTGATATTAAGTAAAATTACTAATATCAGCCTTAAGAATTGTAAGTTACATTAACAGAAAGGAGAAAGGCACGCGTATAGACATATATTTTAGTAAATGTAAGAATGGTGGATGGTATGAAGAAAAGTGTAAGGGTAAAACTCAAATACCCTCAAAATTTAATAAGAAGACGAGAGATAGAATAAGAATAAGTTAAGGAACGATTACAATCAGTGTTAAGACTGTATTGTAAGAAGTGAAATTAAAAGAATTAACAGTAAGAAGCAGAAGAGTAAAATAGAAAGAAAACTGATTATACAACAAGAAAGAATGACGATTAAGAAAATAAATAAGTTATTAAGGATCTAATGAATCTGTTGAGGATGAAAATTAAAGATGAAGTCAGTTAAAGGTTAAAAATAAGAAAGAAGTTAAGCGAAAGCTGATTAACGAGAAAAGTTCTCGAAATAGTTAAATATTAAAGAAGCATGTAGGATTATTATGAGGTCATCTTGAATAAGGAACTATGACGTAAAGGAAAAACATTATTGAATGAAAAGTCAATAAGAGATTTAAGGTAAACTTTCAAAGAGCAATTAGATGAAAGTGAAGGGGATAAGAATATAAGTAATATTAGTGCATAAGAGAGACTATACAAGCCATACGATCAGAAGTAATGTAAATTACGTATCTAAAACTATGGTAAAGAACAAAGGATCACGACCAATAGGACGACGTAAAGTTTACGATAGCTTAAAGAAGCGAAAGAATAAGAAGTGGGAGATAATGAAGGATGTATCAAGTTTAGTTATGTTAAGAGATAGTAACTGTGCTAGACAGGGTACAAGTTGAAAGAAATTAGTTAATCAGGGGTAAGATGTCAGATAACGGTAGAAAGGAGTAAGCAACGACGATAATCAGTAAGGAAGAAGGATGATATCGTTAGATGATAGTAAGACTAAAAGTCGTAGATTGTGAATACGAAAGGAAAATACTCATAGGAGTATAAATAAAGTAAGTACGTTATTAAAGATGGAACGAGAAAGTGCTAGACAACGATTAGTAGCAATCAAATAGCAATGACACAAGGACCACGACATCAAGGATACGTCCAAGGTTATCCTATGTCGGGAAAAACAACAAACGAAACGAAAGTAGCAATGAAGAGATTCTCAACTATGCAACCACAAGAAGCTTCTATGAACAAGATAGATAATCGATTAACATTAAGTGCGAAGTCATAACTATTAGTGAGAGATAAGATTTAAAATAAAAGAAGAAACTACGTCTGACACGTAGTAATGGACGTCAAGGATAATTTAAGGACGATTTTAAGATCCCAACAAGTTTTATGAAAATTCGAGGACGAATTTTTATAAGGGGGGAAGAATGTAATACCCCAAAATAATTAATTAGCTAATTGGACCACGTGTCCAATTTTGAGTCGTCAGAGTGACAACATCGGAAAGTTATCCGATAAAATTAAAATAAATAAGTTTTAAATAGGCCGGTTTTGAGAAATTAGTTATACGGAAATTAAGGTTATATTTTAATTCTAAAGTTAGAATTGGAATTAAAAGGAAAAAATGTCAAGAAAAGCCCAAAATAAAGTGCAGGAACCAAAGTGGTAATTTAGCCACTTTGTGTCGAAAATAGAAATATTGGAATTTGACGGAAAGTACTAATATCGAGCTTGGTATTATTTATCGGATATAAATAATACGTATAAGTCGTAATAAAATAGTTTAACGATTTAGCTATGGACTAAATCGTAGGATTGAAAAGTTTGAAGGATAAATGATAAGAAACAAAAAGAACAAGGACTCAAATGAGCTTTTAGCCAAATCATATATAATTAAGGAAATATGAAATGAAGATCAGAGAAGGATCGAGAGAATTGTGAGGTTTCGCCGATTACGTTATTTCGCCGCCGTTTCTCCGTACGACGTCCGATTCACGTGATTTTCGCGGCAATCTCTTCGGAATTCAATCCTCTACTGATCTTGAGCTTCATTTCAAGGTAAAATTTCGGGAATTGGTGCTGAAATTGAGTTATTTGGGCTGTTTTAGTTTAGGAATTGGAATTATGGATTTAAACTTGATTTTAGCGTTTTTGGAGAAACAAAGTTACGGGTTTTGTTGGAAACGGAGAAATTGACATGTATGGCAAGTGATAGCATGACGGGAAGCCCGGAAACGATGTTTCCGGGGACTGCGTGCAGATTGCACGTGGTGTGCGATCGCACACCCGTGGTGTGCGAACGCACACCTGTGATGGTGTGCGAACGCACACCAGTGGTGTGCGAACGCACACCAGTGAAGGTGTGCGAACGCACACCCACAGTGTGCGGACGCACACCGGTGTGCGAACGCACACCCATGGTGTACGAACGCACACCACCTTGTGCAGACGCGTATTTCATGAGGGACTAAAACAGACTTTTGTCCGAGGGACTGAAATAAACTTAGCTCGACGTTTTACGCGAGTGACGATAATGTAAAGTATTAAAAGAAATATATAACTCTCGGATACAAGAAGTAGTATTTAATACGTCGTGGACACGACTAAGAGTTTCTGAATACGAGAGTAATACAAAGAATGAAACCAATAGTTAAATTATGAAAGTATTATATGTATTAAAGTATAAAGTGCACGTCTAATCAAAAACAATGTACCAGACGTGTCAGCGAATAGCGGAGTCAGTAGAAGCGGACTAGCGGGGGCATACCATCAGATCGATCATATCATTTCTTGGTTTGCGGTCACTGTGAGTTGCACTTTACTTTCGTGTATTATATATAAAGTTATTTTATATAAATACGTACACTGTTTTTACGCATCGCATGTTATATGATTTGATTGAATGTTATACGTTTATTTAATTTCTGTATATAAGAACTAGTATGCGATCCGATGAAACTAGCTACCTATTGGGTGTCAATAGGCTGTGTGATCACCAGTATCGAGTCAGTCTAGTATATTTGCATTTGAGAAACGACTTGACACAGCTGGGAGCTGTTGATGATTATAAAATTTATGTGGCTGGGCCACCAGCGAGTTAGACTCGCGATTGATATTTACGATTGGGTATATGATTTAGATACGCAGAGTGAACTCGGCTACGGTGTAGCCTGGAAGTCCCCGTATCTAGTGGCTGGGCCACCAGCGAGTTAGACTCGCAATTGATATTTACGTTTGGATTGAATGATATGTGATTATTCGAGAGATGAGTCGCATGCTAGGATATTAGTTTCGTACGGATCAAATACCTGTTTATATGTTTTACATTAATATTTTCTTGAGATGCGATGCTATGTTTTTATATTAATACCGTTAGTAAATGCAAACTCACTCAGTATTTCCCCAAATACTGACCCCTCACCTTTGATGTCTTTCAGGTGCTTAGCTTGTGGGCTTAGCTAGAGACCAATTTTGGAGTGCAGAAGTCATCTGTATATGTTAGTTTATGACTTCTGTTAATGCTGCAGTAGTGGTCCGGTGTCAGCAGAATAGTAGCCTAGTCAGCAGTTTTATTTTGATTGTACATATCGACTGCTGTCTTTGTTTATATGTTTTTGATAGGCTACGTGTTTGTATATGATCCACGGCCCCAGATGCCGGTGTGACAGTTTGAGACACTAACTGCGGTGTATTGTACCGCGAGGCCAGTTCGTACAGGGTACGGTAACTAGAGCCCGCGAGGTTTTGAAACAGTTAGTGTGTATATTTGGTAATATGTTATATACGAGTATTGGCTTCCGTTGTTTGTTGTTAATTGTTTATTTTATATTTGCGAAAAATTAATTGTGATTTTAGGCTTGCTACGGGTTCCGGAGCTACCACTCCCGTTCCCTAGCGCCGGTCGCGGCTCAATAGTTTGGGTCGTGACAGAGGGCCACCTACAAATTGCATGTAGCTGAATTTGGCTGTAATTATTTAGTTGTTCATATTTGTTTTTTGTACTTCTATTTTATATTTAGCCAAGAGAATAATAAATTATGGAAAATTTAATAAAAATCAACTCAAAAGTCCTGCAATATTTTTATTTTCTTAAAAAAGATTATATGAGAACATCTACTAAAATGTCAAAATAGATAGGAGTGGAACTAAAAAAATCTAGAATGAAGTGGCTATTTGGTATAAATTTATTTTGAGAGGATGAATTCTATAAAAATGAAAGAGTTAATGTTATAAAAATTCACCAACTTTACACGTTTTCTCATTTTAATCACGAAATTTAAATTTTCTCATTTTCATGCACGAACTACCACGTTTTCTCAAATTCATGCACGGTGCTGAGGTGTCACGGCTCCATTGGTATAATTCGCTGAGGTGGAGGTCATTTTACACCAATGAATGAGTGCCACCTCAGCACCGTGCATGAATTTGAGAAAAGATGGTAGTTCGTGCATGAAAATGAGAAAATTTAAACTGCGTGATTAAAATGAGAAAACATGTAAAGTTCGTGATTTTTTTTTGACATTAACCAAAAATTAATCTATAATAACTACATATTTTAAAAATATTTAAAAATTGACATACTAAATTTTATTTTTCAAAAGATTTGAAGGGACGGTCGCCACCTCAGCCATAAGGTTAGGTCTGCCCCTGAAAATAAATCATAACAGGCGAACATAATTTGCAAACATGTACATAATTTGCAAACATGTTAATTTAAAATATGTTACACATATACATGAATGACACATTATCAATACATATAAATAATATGAGTGTGTGTGTGTGTGAATATATATATATATATATATATATATATATATATATAAACACCCCCTGTTCTGTTTAAGAAAGGACGTATCTCATTTTTTTTTACTTGTAATACCTAAAAAGGTTATATCGTATTTTCTGTTCCGATTTACATAAATTATACTCTTTCATTTTCTTTTCTCTTTCTATAATTGATAATTATTAATTTATACACAAATTACAAAACCATCATTAATAGGGATAAAATAATAAAAACTATAATAATTAATATTTTTTTAATTTATGTGTAAAAGTTATTTGTCCCTTTTTAAACGGGACGGAAGGAGTATATATTATTTAACTAATTACATATATATGTGTACTCTATTAGATCGTGACTATATGAATAATGTTTGGCTTATTTAAACAAATAAACTGAATATATCGTATTGGTATTGATGAATCACAAAACGGATCGGTCTTCTAGTACCTGCACACACTAGTAAACAGAGGTCAGAAGGAACTCCGGTGGGGGTCATCGGACGTTCGCTCCGATGCTCAAGTGAGTTTTTCAGGTGAGGGAAAAAAGAAGAAGAAGATTGGTGAAAGAGAAAGAATTACATAGGGTTTGCGCGTAAGGTCACATGCAAACCTTGTTGTGTTGTCCTCTTCTCCTTCTTGTGGTCCATTTTTCCTGTTATGCTTACGTGGCGTGTTCTTCCGCATTTGGCGCGGTTTGTTAGGTGCGTCAAACGCATGGAACATTTTTTTGTACTTGTCAGAGGATTTTATGTGGTCCCCAAAATCAGTTACACGTAAGTGTTGATCCGTAGGGTATCTCAGGTATTAGTCTTGTTCAGAGACACTTTGGAGACCGACTTAATGGTATTGCTTAGCCGAGCTATGATGTC
Organism: Mercurialis annua; assembly: GCF_937616625.2. Lineage (NCBI taxonomy): Eukaryota > Viridiplantae > Streptophyta > Magnoliopsida > Malpighiales > Euphorbiaceae > Mercurialis > Mercurialis annua. The sequence continues at coordinate 45,080,179 of NC_065571.1, forward strand.
GATCATCATAGCTTGGGAAGATGTTTTTCGGTGATCTTGTCTCTTGTAGCTTGGTGACCCCCTCTAGACACTAGATCAGTAAATTGCTTGTCTTAGTAATACCTTCTTTCGCCGAGGTTGTTTCGCGCTACAAGATGTTATCAGGCATTATTCACATTTCCAATCTATTCAAGTAAATAAATTTACGTGTCATATTGATATGACCTGTATTTTATCTTGTTTACAAGCCAGTTTGAACCTTGAATTGGGACGAAACTGAAGCTAATAATCACCGACGGTTCTCGACTTTTACCCCAAACTTCTCTAAACCCCATATACTTTCAAAAGCTTCCTTAAAACGCCCAACTTTTATGGCGGCGCTCATTCATGGTCCTTATGGACGAAAATACCCCTCAACGCCGTCATTTTTTGGCGGCTGTCATTTAAAAAAAAAATTGGCGGCGCCATGTCAGCTGACACGTCACCAAAATACCCTAAAAAATTGGAAAACCCAAAATACCCTCAAATTAATATTTGAAAAAAAATCTAACCAAAACCTAAACCATCTATTCGAACCCAAACCACCACCCGACCTAATCCACCCGACCCAAACTGACCCGTCCTCTCCGGTCGTCTTCTCAGGTGAGAAGACGACCGGATGGGTCGTCTTCTCAGAAAATTATGTTCTCAAGAACAGAAAATTCTGTTCTTGAGAACAGATATCTGTTCTTAAGAACAGATGAAATCTGTTCGTAGAAACAGATTTCGCAATCTGTTCCAAGAACAGATATAATCGGAGGACGGCGATGTTGGTGGCGGAGAACGGCATCGGCGGCGGTGGGCGGCGGCAGGCGGTGGTGATAGGTTGACCGGATGGTTGGGTTTGATTTAGTGTGGTTGGGTTTGATTTAGTGTGATTTGATTAAAATATTTGAGGGGTATTTTAGGTGATAATTTTTTTTGGATATTTAATGACGTGTCAGTTGACACCTGGCGCCGCCAATTTTTTTTTTATAATTACAGCCGCCAAATTTTTAAGAGGTATTTTCGACCATAAGGGCCGTCAATGGCGCCGCCACAAAGTACGGGGGGTTTAGGGAAGCTTTTGAAAGTATAGGGGGTTTAGAGAAATTTAGGGTAAAAGTCGAGAACCGTTGGTGATTATTAGCCCGGAACTGATGAACAGTTGAGTTATAATTTTCTCCTTCAACTATAACCGCCTATTTCAATTCTGAACCGATGTTACGATGCTAAAAAATGTGTTTTAAAACTAAGCCTGTGAACTAAGTAGTTCAACCGCCGACTGAAACAATCGAATGCAATTTTTTAAAAATTATCTTTTTCAGGTTTGACCGGCAGTTCACTGCTTCAACTCCTAGTTAAACTTCCAGCTCCATTCGGTTCTTTCGAGTTGATCTGGTCCAATTTGATTAGACCAAATCTTTTCGTTTTATATAATTTTTAAACTGCGCTAATGGCTGATTTTCTGTTCAACTGATCCAACAGACCAGTCCGGTTTGATTTTTTAATCACTTGCTAAAACCAAACAAAATTTGAAAAAATCTACCCGACTCTATCCACACCCACCACCCACCTTGTCTACCCCCACGTGATTGTCTAATGGGACCTAACAGTAGTTGTGAGTCTGTGACAACAACAACTGTAAGGCACAACAATTTCCCATCTGTATTGGAATATTGTTCAGCATACGCAATAACTTTCCAATTATATTGGAATTTCTTTCAATTTATACTGTACAACTTCTTTTTATATTCTAAAAACTACTCATTCAAATTCTCTGAAAATATTAAATTATTAGCTTTTCAATTTGTTTATTCAAATAATTTAGTAATTTTAAGTTAATAATAAATTATTATTATTAATAGTTCATAAACGGACATTTATACGTTTAATTAATAATATTGACAATTTTCTTACTTTATATATATGTTTAAATCTCCAAAATATTTTCATACAAGTAAAATTATAATTATTAATTAGTAATTTTAATAATACGTAAATATGTTTGTATTAGTATTAAAATAAAAAAATTAACACCGAAGCATGTTTAGTGAAAATATTTTTCGATAATTAAAATAATCAAATATGTATAATAAAAAATTCAGCACTTATAGTTTTTAATACCAATTATATTAAACATTTAAATTTAATATACAATTTCCAATTTTATCAAACACTACATTAAAAATTAGAAAATTTATATCTACGTTGTGGAGAAATTCTTATGTAGACTCGATCTACCACGTCTTCCGTAGACTAACCTACTACATTATGACACATCATTAAAACGATGGCAATCTTGTAAATTCGTTTTTTATTTATTTACACCTTTGAATAGTAATATTACAAAATTGCCATCATTTTAATGACGTATCATAATGTGATAGGTTTGGTCTACGGATGACGTGATAGACCGAGTCTACCTAAGAATTTCTCCTACTTTGTGAAAGAAAGAAAAAACAATTCAGACACAATCAAATATAATCAATAGCTGTAAAATAATTTCAAATTTTATTACCCTTCATTTCACTGTTAGTGTATTTACAAAAAGAAATATACAAAAAAAACCCCAAAAATTGGTAAATCTCCTTCACAACAAAAATTGGGTAAACAAACCACAATACATACGCTCCATCACCAACACTTTGGCGAAGGTTTTTTTTTTTATTACAAACACAGCAAATCACATATACAAACATATAACTTTTTTTTAGTTTAAGTTTTTAAAAATTTCTTAAAATTATAAGGTTATTTTAGAGACAAATAAAATATTACAACACTTGCCTGCAGAATCATCAGTTCTTCTCCAGCTAGGCTATTAATTATATTAACAAGTATTAAAAATCAGTTACCGGAAACTTGACTTTCCGGCAGTTGTTCTCCGGCGCAAAGCTCAGGCTTGAGCTTATTCTTCCACATCTGCTTAAAACAGCCAGCATCGCCGCCGTTCCTTCTAGCCTCAACAACCACCAGATTATCCGTTAACAGACAAATCTCAACCTCAGCAACAAAATTACCATTCTGCCCTTCAATCTCAAAAGCCCACTCCTTCCTCCTCTTTGCCCTAAGCCTCTCCGTCTTAGCAAACTCCTCAATCTTCTCCACCAAATTCTCCGGCGACTCGGTCGAAACAAAACGCTCCCCGTCATCAACGGAATTATATGAGTCGTCAAACAATCCGTTCAAATCCAAACCGGACGAGAACGAAATTATATCGAAAGCATTCAACGACGTTATATCCGGCTGATTTTTATCAAGCTTAACGCTATCATCATCGTCGTCGTCGTAGTATTTGATTTCTTTAAACCCGCCTTTTTTAAACCACGGATCTTTCAAGATCCCGTCGATTGTTATTCTAGTCGCCGGATTTATATCTAAAAGCCGAGACAATAACCGTTTAAGATCGTTAGAAATCCATCGCGGACAACGAAACTCACCCTTATAAATTTTCTTGTACATGTTCATCAGATTCGGATCGTTAAACGGCAAGTACCCAGCTGTTAAGACAAACAGAATCACCCCACATGACCATACATCGACCTTAGCACCGTCGTAGCCTTTTTTCGACAGAATCTCCGGCGCAACGTAAGCCGGAGTTCCACATAAAGTATGCAACAGGCCGTCGGTTCGGATCTGATCGGTCACAGCGCTGAGTCCAAAATCGGATACTTTTAGATTCCCGTTTTCGTCGATCAGCAAATTCTCCGGCTTCAAATCGCGGTGGAAAACGCCTCTAGCGTGACAATAACCGACGGCGGATATTAGCTGCTGAAAGTATTTACGGCTGAGATCTTCGCTAAAACGACCTTTCGAAACTTTCGCGAATAATTCACCTCCTTTTACGAACTCCATTATACAATAAATCTTCGTTTTCGAAGCCAAAACCTCGTAGATTTTAACGATATAGCGATGATTTAGACGACGCATGATCGAGATTTCGCGCTTGATGTTCGACATTAGCGTCGGATTCGCTATTTTCTTCTTGCTAATGACCTTAATTGCCACGCTTTGCCCGGTCGAAACATTTCTTGCGTGATAAACCTTGGCGAAAGCGCCGCAACCGAGTAGTCTACCGAGCTCATATTTGCCGAAAAGAACATTTTCGGCCGCGGCGGAGACCGAGGCATGTTCAATCTCCGGCATAAGTTTATCAATGGCCAGAGATCGAACCACAAGATGTGGTTTGATCAAAATTAACAAATAAAGAGAGTAATGAATAGAAAATTAATGATTCAAAGAAACAGAAAATAATATTCAAATAATGAATAGAAACTAGCGGTGGAAGATTATTGAGGTTGTTAGGTATGGAATTTGAAATTGGAAAATAAAGTTGGCAAATAGTTGTAATTTTGAATGGAGTTGCCAAGTAGAGAGTGTGTATTGTCTTTACGCGTAACCTACTGTTTATTTTTATAAGAACTTTTTATTTTGTATTTTAAACTAATAAAATGTGGTATTACCGTATTAGAGTTAGGTGTATTAGGTGGTGAGTTACTATTGGGTGAAAGTCTGTAGATCGAATGAATGATTGACATATGTTCACCATAAGCCTATTGACAGATGTACGCCGTCAAGAACTGCCCGTTATTTAACGGTTGAATTTGGGGCCTCAGAAAAGTTTGAGGTTTCTGTAGTCCACCCATTTCTTTTGGTACAGTCAATTATTTGAATGTTCTTCTTATCTCAGAGCCCGCATTTAAAGTGTTTAGTTTGATTGTTCATAGATAAGGTGTAAGGTGTAAAAATGGATTATGACATAATAGCCCAATATATAAATTTAGCAAATTCGGATTGAGATTTAGCGGTTTGTGTTGAAAATATGTCAATCCATTTATGACACAAAATAAATAGATCGTGTCGTGAAATGACTCGTGAATCAATCTAACTTGCCTAATTCTTTAGTGATTATATTATTTGTAATAATATAGAAATGAATTAGTTATAATTTCATAAAATAAAAAAATAAAATAATTATATTAATTAAGTATAATTATATTAACAATTATAATTTGAGTATAAGTTGATAAATCTGAGATTAAATTTATATTTATATGTAAATATCTTTATATGTTAAGTGAGTCGTGTTGGTCGTGTAATTGTATTAATCATGTTACTCGTTTATCTTAATATATTAACTGTGCCATGTCGTGTTATCACGACACAAACACTAAATCCGAACGTTTCACTTTTGCAGCGATTTAATCTCAATCTTTAAAATGTTACGTTGCACATCTCAACCTTTTGCGCTTTTTATTGGGTAGCTTATAATCGTTTTTCATCAAATACAAAGCTACAAATGAGTATAAAAATGACGCCATGTCGAAAAACATAAATGTACAATACAATGTCAAAGATTGAAAGGTTGGAATGTGTAATGCAACATTATGAAGAATGCGATTTAATAACTACAAAAATAAAATGTCTGAATTGAATATGCAAATAAGTCGAACAATTAATAACCGAATATTTATCTTTTATATAAGATGTTGAGTCGTCTTAGTGATCTCTTTTTTAATGTTGAACTTTTGGTTATACACTATCATTGATCTCTCTCAAATTATCATATCAAATGAATATTTATGTTGGATGTGGCTTATTATATGGGATTCATGCTAAATATGGACATTTAACCCTCTTTATGGTTAATAAGCCTCTTGAGTTGCAAATTCTTTATTACGTCTTAGAAGGCGGACCTGGATTTGTCTCAAGTTTTTCATTAGGAGATGTCACTCGTAATTTAGTAAAGTATCAAAAGTTTGTGTATTTCATTATGTCATTTTTGGTTTATCAATTGTCATGTCTCTTTAGAATGGTGTCACTTAGTTCGTGCCTAGTAAGTCACATCACCTCTTTAGAGATATACTAATATATTATATTTCTTCAATATCTTTCTCCACGTAATTAAATAGTTAAATGATAATTTATATCTCTTTATTATCATAAGATTTGATAATAGATGTTAATCAAACTTCAGAGATACGAAAAAGAGACAATATTGTCTTTTAATGAGTAAATGTTTTTTTATATTTCTTGAGCATCTTGTCATCATGTGTCATTGAGCCAAGCGGAGGGATAGAGTAGGGGAGGACTAAGGGAAGAGCGGTTGGTTAAAGTAGGCACGATAACGAGGACAGCTGACTACCACTCATCAGTATTCTTTAATTCATGATGAATTTACCTTACGTTAACTATGTGTAGATTTTAATGCTTATCGTAATCTTGGGATGAGTGAGGTGATGGTATGTAAAATAGTTAAAGGTTGATTTTTGATACTCTTAAAATCTCTTGTTATTAAGTGTCCATCATATCTTCCAACTATTTGTACCTAAATTATATAATTATCTTAAGATATTATTTAGTTTAGTAGCGCTTTTAAAGAAGCATTGGTTTTATTGTCCTTCACATTAGAATACCGAGACTTATTATTTTTTCAAAATCGAAATGATAAGACTAAATAAAGCTATTATCGGATTCCTTGAACGGCTAGAAATCATTTTTTTCTTATGGTGCATCTAACAATAATGGTGCAATAAGAACACGTGAGAACCATCACTCACGAAATGGAAAAATGCAGCCAAGTGATGAGTTTTAACGTACATGCTATGCCAAAATATCAAGGGTGAAGGATAGAAAGTGCAACTATTGCAGCTTTACGAGACATGAAACCGACTATTGTCTTTAGCTGGTTGAATATCTTGAACGTGGGAAGATCAACCTTGCAAATTAGGACAAGAAACCGGATGAAACAAGAGAGGACAACCATTTAATAATTTCATGGCTGAGTCAAGGCGAATACAATTCAAGCCTTTATATTTGGAATATCGAAAAATCTCATGGCGTTAAATTTCAACAAAACTGCTATTACTGGGCTTAGTAATGAGAACGGAAAATATTACAATTTTTTTAAAATGCAACAAAAATAGAAGAAAATGAAAAGCTAATAGAAAACGTCCTTATGTATAATGAACTATTGATTCATGTGCTTATCATCACATGACTAGATGGATGAAATGTTTGCATGATGTTTGAGATGTAATGGAGTGTCCGGTGGGGTTTCTAAATGGAAAGGAAACATTTTTCACAAAGGAAAGAACAATGATCCTTATTAATAGATTAAAGTCGAACAATTTTTTTTTTGCCAAATTTGATGTGTAATGTGATATGTTTATCATAATTGCTTGAATAATTAAATTATATGACTTATTAGCTAATACATTTTGTATTACATAAGACCGTATTTCAAAGATGGTGATTAGTACGGTTGAGTAATGAGAGGGGTTCTATTTCTCTTAAAAAGTGGCTATTATAGTAACTAGAAAAATAAGTGTATATGGCTCCTTTGATATGTGGCCCAAGTGATTGGGTCATCCATTATCTACGGTTATAAAACTGATTCTTAATGTTGGTTTTAGTAAAAATAATAATTTTTATCATAAAGCATGTGAAGTATGTCTTAGAGTCAATCAATCAAGAGATCGTTATCCTACTAGTAATAACAAAACTCATGATTAAACTGATTCATTGCAATTTATGTGATTCTTAAAGAGCTCTATTTTTTGTGGTTCAAGATATTTTTTAACTATTATTGATAATTTTTCACAGGCAACATGAATTTATTTGTTAATTGATAAGAAGGAGGTGTTGATGCATTTGTGTAATTTTTTTACTATGGAGGATCGTCAATTTAACTAACAAGTGAATTTTTTTTATAATGATAATAATACATAGGTTATTTGTATGAATAATTATTTTCTTTAACATGATATTGTGAAATAAAATACATCTTGTAAGAAACTCCGCAACAAAATGGACGTATAAAGCGTAAGCATCAGCATATATTTAATATCGCTTGCGCGTTACATTTTCAGGCTAACATTCATGAAAATTTGTTTGGGAGCATGCATTTTGGCCGTTAGATATTTTAATTAATCGAACACTCTCAATCGTCTTAAATGGTAAAACACCATATGAAATTTTACATGGTCAGCCACCATTACTTAAAATTAATTAAAATTCTATTAAATAAGTTTTATAATTCATTTTTTATCCATCTTTTTGGAATTAAAATTATCCTTAAGGTCCAAAATAGGCAAATTTTATGATTTTTACGAGACTTTAATACTGTCAGATATTTTTTTTATCAAGCATATGCCTACAAAATAATAAGCTAATTATATGCCTTCTGCTAAATTGTGGATGAAACTCATGATTTATATGTTTCATTGAAACTATTTTTTTGTCTTTAATCTACTATAATTTTTAAAGTTTTGAAATTTTATATTATATTTTTCTTTAGGCTTTAAGTATTACAAACTTAGTATTTATGACGTTGTAAATTTTATCAGTTAACATTTTTTTTAACCGTTCTTACACGTTATGTCGTTTGAATGTCTTTGCGGTGGACTTTTAATTATGTTGTTAAAATATTTTAACTGTCTCACTTTTCTTGTTTATTGTGGTCACATGTTATATGGAGGATGTTTGATAAATTGGAGCAAATAATTACTCAGATAAATGAAGATTGATTTATTTAAAAGGCGACAATTGTCGACCATTCAACTAATAGCCATAATTTTTGGTATTTCAATGGATGCAAAATAAGTAGGTGTTATTCGTTTGTTTTGAATATTTTTTATTTTAAAATATGTCTTTTGCATGTTAGGTTATTATACTAATTTGGTTTTTATTTTGATTTTTGGTTAGACTTAACTGAAATATGAGTTTATATAACATGAGTGCACATTGATAATGAGATTTCGATTTTCCGTATTGAAATAAAAACTATAAATTTAACTTTAACTAGTAAAAGCTTCTATTTAAAAGTAAAATTATACACAATGCAATTAGTATTGCCATTATTATTCTAAATTAAGACAATAATCCTCATGATAAATAGAGCGAGTTAATTTATTACAAATATACTCTTTGTATTATACTATAAATTTTTTATATTAGGGTTCTCTACGTCTCTTTAAGATCCATGTACAGTTAACATATTTTTTTCTATCAGCTAAAATATTCTACACAGCAATATTTTACATGAAAAATTGGCAGTTGTAGCTATTGAAACACTAGGCGAGGTCTACAATCTTAAGTTGGGATTATCAAATTCAATTTCTGAACGCCTTACACGTGGAACAAAATATATTAAAAAACTGTGAACGTGTGTACATTTTGTATGATACTTTGTTGTCTAATGATATTATATCCATTGAATTCCCTTATCAAGTTTAGATCACTTTGTGTCTATTAAATTTTCATTCTCACTATTACATCCATGTTACCTATATGAAGTTGTACGGTTGTAAACAAAATTTAATCCGGATGTAAGCTATTCGAAAAGACTTCAAAATTAGGTGTCTTACTCTCTTGATCTTACGTGCCACCTTTTTAATGTATTTTTTTACTTCTAGTTAAAAAAATATTATTCCATTTAACTATTAAAAGTATTTATTTTTCATCAAATAGTTCAGCATAATTTAATTTACACTTGGAAAATAATTGATTTTTCCATTTCAATTATTCTTTTATTATGCATTATTAGATTATTTTTTAGCAGTAAGTGCGTTCCCAAATTGATGATAAAAAATATATTGTCGAATGTTTTTTTTTTTGTTATAAAACTTCAATATTCGATGGTTATTTTTTGAGATGTGGTTTTCTTGTGACTTTTCTTTTTCAAATGTCATACACGCAAGTAGATGCATTTACTTAATATCACTTGTTCATTGCGCTTTTAAACTAATCATAATATAGATTTTTGAAAAGAATGCATTTTGGACAATGAATATTTCATTAACTGAATACCTTCATTCGTCTTTAATGGTAAAATACCATATGAAATTTTGCCCCGTCAGTTACTATTGCTTAAATTTTTGTGAGTGTTTGGTTGTTTGTGTTATGTGCATAATCAATATCACAAAAGAGACAATTTATACATGTAGTCAAGAGAAATTTTTTATGGCTATTCTTATGGAAAAAGTGGTTGGAAATTGTTGGCATACAAATAACAACCATTTGAACCGCGTATTTACACATATCGATATATATTACATACTTGATTATTATACAAATAAACGTGCAATTTATTTAAATCATGCAATGAAAAGCAATGTTAATTGTGATTGTTTGCATGATATTTCCCCCTCTTTATTCAAGAATTAAATTGAATGTCTATCAACTCTGTTTGATAACTTATTTTTTATCCATCTTTTAGAACTGGAACTAGCCATAAGAACTAAAATATAGGTAGATGTTACGACTTTTAAGATTTTAATAAGCTAGCATATATTTTTTTGCCGAGTAAATGCTAAAAATGGATAACCTAATTAACATTTGCTGCCAACACGTGACTTTTTGAAACAATGTCACTTTTTTAAATTGATATTTTAAATTTTCATCTTATCTACTAAGTAATGGACGAAGATTATCATTTGTATGTTTCATTCAAGCTATTTTCGAGTCTCTCTGTCTATTTTTATCATTAAGTTTTTAGCATTTTGTGTAACAATTTTCTTTAGGCTTTCATTATTTCAAACTTAGTACTTATTACATTGTAAACTTTATCAGTTAACTTTTTAAACCAGTCTTGTATGTTTTTTTTTTATTTTGATGTCTTTATGGTGAACTTTATATTATATTGTTGATATATTTTTAAATTATTTTGTTTTTCCTGTTCATTATGATTACATGTTATCTATAAGGGTTCTTGATTAATTGAAGTATAAAATTACTCAGTTAAATAAAGACTGATTTGTTTAAGGAGCGGCAACTACCATCTGCTCAACTAACAGTTATAACTTTCAGTATTTCAATGGAGAAAGAAAAAGTAAGTGTTATTTGTTTATTTGAATGTTGTTTAATTTTATTTAAGTATTCTACATACAAGTTTATTATACTACCTTGATTACTATTTTAAATTTAGATAACATCAGTGCAGATTGATAATGAGGTTTTAATTGCCATGTTGAACTAAAAATTATAGACGTGATTTTTAATAGTAAAAGCTTATGTATAAGAGTAAAATTATGTGTAATGCAATTATTATTTCTCGTATTATTCTAAATTAAGACTATATTTTTCATGATAATTGAGATGAATTAATTTATAACAATTATACTCCCTAGATTATGTTATTAAATTTCAATGTAAAGGCCCCTTATTTTGCTTAGGGATCTTTGTACGCTTCAGCTCCGTATCATATTCAAATGTATTTTGCTTCTATCATTTAACATATTTTAGGCTGCAATATTTTATAATTTTTTTTGCAGTTGTAGCTATTAAAACAATAGGAAAATCAATAATCCTAAGTTGGAATTACTAAATCCAAATTCTCAATGCCTAGCCATGGAATGGGAAATTTGAAATACTGTAAATATGGATGTACATTTTGTATGATACTCAGGTGTCTTATGATATTGTAATCCTTGAATGCTCTAATCAATTTTAGGTTATTTTGGAGCTATTCAGTTTTCATTCATAATGCTACATGCCATATTATTTATATGAAGTTATACGAAGCTCCAAATCAATTTTAGGTCACTTTGGGGCTATTCAATTTTCATTCACACTGCTACATCTATATTACCTATATGAAGTTATACAGATTTTGCATAAAGTTTGCCCCGAATGTATCGATATTCAAAAAAGTCCAAAGTTAGCTGTTTTACTCTCTTAACCCTACACACTATCTTTTTTTTTGGTTTTTCTCCTAATTAAGAAAATATTATTTTCATTTAACTATTAAAAAAAACTATATATTTTCATCAAATAGTTCACCATGATTAAGTTTACACTTGAAAAATAATTGAGTTTTTCCATATCGATTATTCTTCTATCATGAAAATTAATTGAGTGACTTTCGTTTAATAATTCATTTTTAACAAGTCCTACATGTTTTATCTTTTGGATGATTTGATGGTGGACTTTATTTTATGTTGTTGATTTTTTTTAAATTGTCTTTCTTTTCTTGTTCTTTATGATCACATGTTATATATAAGGTGTTTGATTAATTGGAGCAAAAAATTACTTTCAATAAAGGCTGATTTGTTTGAGGAGCGACGACTGCCATTTTCTCAACCAACATTCATAACTTTCGATATTTCAACAAAGGCAGAAAAAATAGGCATTGTTTGTTTATTTTGAATATTTTTTTATTTATATTTATGTCTTCTACATGCTAGATTATTATATTAGCATGATTACTATTTTAATTTTTGATTAAACTTAACTGGAAAATGTGTTTAGATAACATGAGTGCAATTGATAATGAGGTTTCAATTGCTGTGTTGAAGTAAAATTACGGAATTAACTTTTACTAGTAAAATCTTCTTTTGAAAAATTTTGCACAATGGAATTTATATTTCATGTATTATTATAAATCTATACTATAATATAATCTTGAACTCCAAATTAATTTTGACAAGTGGATCGATTACAAATTGCCATGTGGCAATTACTCATTTAAAATTAATTTATTGTTTTATTAAAAAATCTAATAATTAATATTTTTTAAATTATAAAATATAAAAAGTTAAAACTTTCAATAATTAAATTTGTTTCATAACTTATAAATATTATTAGTATAGAAAAACTTTTAAGATTTTATAACTTATAAACATGAAAAAAGAAACTCTTCAAATTTCATCGCCATCAAATTTATAAAATTCTATAAGTCTAAATTTAAATTAAATTAAATTAATTTTTTTAATATATAATAATATAAAAAATATTTTATTTTTCATAATTTAAAAATACATCCTATTGAATATTACATATTTTAAAATAATATTATAAGAATTAAAAAATTAAATTATAAGAACTAAAATACTTTTATTTCATTATATGCTAAAAATAAAAATAATTTTAAAACTAAATTTAGTTAATTAATATTTAAAGTTATAGAATTTTATAAATGTGATGGTTATAAAATTTGAAGAGTTTCTATTTATGTTTATAAGTTATAAAATATTAAATAGAAACTCTTCAAATAAGTTTTGTATAACATCTAACTTTTCATATTTTTCAATTAATTACAACTTCTTTTTATGAAATATATAAGTGTATATATATATATAAATCCATGTACACATATTTAATTATAAACAAACATAGTTTTTTTAGAGTTTTTTATATCTATTTCTTTCTATTTTTTCATACTTGATATTGTCTCATGCAACTTTTTCCCGCAATAAAAGAGTTTTTAATCATTCATAATGAAGTACGCTTGGAGTAAGTATCGTCTATCTTTTTGAAATTGTTTATTTATGTGTATGGTTGTTGCTGTTGTTGTTGCTGTATTTTAATTTATTTTAGTGACATGTGACCTAACTTGCTAAAGAATTCAAAGAAACGAGGATTGAATGCCATTGGAATATATATATTTTAGACATGAACCATACACTCGTAATTATATGATTTCAATGATAATGTCGATTTTATGAGGTTCATCAAAACAATTTAACATAAAAGATTTTTTATTTTGCATTGAATTGATTTAAGGTTGACAATTATTTTCCATCAAATGTCTTTTTTATTTATTTATATGACATATCTCTTTCTTTTTTTAATTATATTTAAAAAAAAAACAGTACGTTAATAAAAAAATTGATTATGAATTTTAAATGTTTAATTATAATATCAGTATTTATATGTTATGAAATATGAAATATTTTTGAAATTAAATAAAAGTAATTAAAGATTAATCTTATTAAATTTTTTAATTGTTTTGGTTATGAAATTTAATGAATTTTAGTTAAAATTTAATGAAATTTTCTTAAAGTTTACGAGTAGTTCTAATTTACGTTTAAAAGGTATGAAATATGACGAATTTTTATTAATGTATTAAATATATGAAATTTGAAGAATTTTTATTATATTTAAAACTTATGAAATTTATCATGTTTATAAATTATGATATAGAGAATATTTTTTAAAACTATTAAAATCACCCGCGCAACGCGCGGGCATCGACCTAGTTAGGACTATAATTCCCATGATAACTAGGGTGAATTAATTTATAACAAGTATAGTCCCTAGATTATCTTTTTACATTTCAATTTAAATTCTCCCTATTTCTCTTTAAGATTATTTGACACTTCATCATCGTATCATATTCAAATGTATTTTGGTTTTATCAAATTAATATATTTTATGTTGCAATACTTTACAAGAAAAGTCGTTAGCTGTATCTATTGAAACAATAGACGAAGTCAATAATCCTAAGTTTGGGATTACTTGAGGTGTTCAACATGCAATTATAACCGAATTAACCAACCAAAAGAAACCAAATTAAAATTAAATTTGATTCGTTTAAATTAGTTTGGTTATGGTTGTAAATTTTAAAAAATTTGATTATTTTCGTTTTGTTCGGTTATCAATCTAAAATCTTTGAATCAACCGAACCGACCAGATTGATAAAAATTTAAAAATACGTCGTTTTGATGTATATACATTTTTAATGGATTTTTTTTAATTTTTAAGAAACATTAAGTAGTTTTGTATTCCCCTTTCACCTTTCTTATACCGCAAACCTAACATCTCATTTATTTTATTCGTTTATTCCTCGTCTGCACTCACGTCTCACCCTGAAAAGACTCTTTCATATTAAGTTCTTTCTTTGTTCTTCATTGTCTATTTCTTTATTTATTAGATCGTGCGGCTTCCACTGTTGACCTGAATTGTGATGCATATAAGCATAAGTTATGAAACATTTGCTTATTTACGATGAATATGCAATTATCTAGAACATTAACATGAAGACATGTTCAATTTGAGTGTTTTAAAACATTCTCGTGATGGCACTTTTTGTTCATTTGTCAATGATTCTAATACTTTTGGTTTATAATTAATCATTATTGGATTGTAATTCAGTTATTAGGTTACCTAAAATAATCAACCAAATCCGAAATATTATTTCAGTTCGGTTATATTCGGTTTATCCATAATTCAGTTTCAGTTTTGCTTATGAGAACGTATGTCAATTCGGTTTTGGTTATTTTATTTCGATTCGGGTGACCTAACTGACCGATTCACACCCCTAAGAATTACCAAATCAAACTTCTCAATGCCCTAGCTGTGGAACAAAAGGTTTGAAATACTGTGAAGGTGGATGTACATTTTATATGATACTCTTGTGTCTAATGATATTATAATTCTTGAATTCTCCTATTAATGTTAGGCCACTTTGGGGTTATTCAATTACCATTCACACTGCTACATCCAAATTATCTATCTGAAGTTGTACGAATTTTGAACAAAATTTGCCCCGAATGTAAAGCTATTCAGAAAGAGTCCAAGGTTATGTATCTTCTTCTTTTAAGTCTACGTGTCGCCTTTTTGTAGATATGATTATACTTCTGATTAAGAAAATATTATTTTCATTTGACTATTAAAAAGATCTAGTTTTCATCAAATAGTTCACCATGATTTGGCTTACATTTGGAAAATAATTGAGTCTTTCCATTTCAATTATTCTTTTGTCATGCATTATTAGATTACTCTTTAGCAGCTAATGTGTTATCAAATTGATGATAAAGGACATATATGTGGATGTTTTTTTGTTCTAGAACTTCAATATTTGATGCTTATTTTATTTGAGATGTGGTACATTTTGTGAATTTTATTGTTTTCTATCTTATGCATGTATCAAAGGACTAATCTAGGGAAATATAACGTATTTTTTCTTTGTTCCGGGCAAGATAATGTTGATGCCTCGGCAGAATGGCGATGTGGAACGCTTGCAAAAACTTCGCTTTGATGCCAAGTTAACTTGGTGTTGACACCAAGTGAACATTTCTTTAACATCATGGTGAGAGAAATCTCTTCTTAGGAAGAGGATAGTCTAGAAAAAATCAATCTCGGGTCGATTTTTCATGCAAAAACGCAATAAAATCATTCAAATCATGACATAAGTGTTTGTTTTTGAACATTTTAAGTTTACAACTGCAATACATAATCTCTATGTGGATGGTCCAATAGAAAAAGATATAAAGTTTTTCAATTGGCATATAGAAAATAGTTGGATATGAATCGTGATATTGTTCTTCATGGATGAAAGTTTTCAATTACTTATGGAACGTTTGGAAGGGCTTGTGTTGCCATCCATTATATTATTATGATATGTAAAGCAAAAATCTATAAGACTATATATGATATATTGAAATATATGATTATTATGAAAATGGTAGATAGAGGGGATGGTAAAGGTCATGTTAATAGTATGATGTTATATTTTGGGAATTTTAACTATTTAGACATTCCAATTAATATTAGATATGAACATGATATAAAAATCAGTATGTGCCTCAATCATATGGTGATTGTTTTTATAAGACTATTATATGTATAACATTCTACGCTCTTATAAAACCCCATCAAGAATATTGAAGTATGCTAAAATGATGGATACAATTCATCAAAACCTAACTCAAAATGCAATACATCGATTAGTGAGCTTACTCCATAATCTGCTTCCTTGAGTCTTCAACATCTGTAACCTTGTTTCGTGCTTAAACATTCCATTCCCATACTAAATTCTTGACAATTACCTCGACAAACTTTACCCATAATTTTCCTTAATCGAGGATCCTCGGCTTATAAGACTCTGACCCGTACAATTATATGTTAGTAGTATGTGCCATATGACCATTTGATCAATATACATTTATATAATCTAATCTTTATGGTATATATATATATATATATATATATATATATATATATATATATATTTTATTTGACTAAATATTTATTTATTACATGTTGTCCTTGATAACATTGTGAAAGAATTTATTCAAATGTTAAGATTATGAGTGACCGATTTTTTTATACAAGTGATCTAAGTGCCACTTCACGATCTATTGATCCTATAAATAGGGCATCACATTATTCAAGAACGTCACTTTTGTTTATTCTTCGAATTAGTATGAGTTACTTATGAGTGGAGGTAGCAAGACATTCTATTTGATGGAGATCAAAATAAACATGTGGACACTCAATAGTTGAGTAGGTCAAACAATGACGGTAGATGACATATACATGGTATTTCAACTAACTCAATATTTGTCATCAACTTCATTATTTTATATTTAAATCCTTCGACTTGTGGTGACACGATTATCTTTTACATAAGTGACTAGAGTTTGATACTCCTTATCCTTAAATCTTTCATAAGCCAGGTTCGCGTGATGTGTTTACTCTAATTAGTTGTATATGGAGATAGGTTCTCAGCCTAGAGAGGACTCTCGTTGAACGATGATAAAATTTTACGCCATCTCGAGTTGTTTTTGATGATTGGATTCTTGGCCAAGAGAATATGACTTGTTTAGGAAGAGTTCTAATACTAGAATGGAGTTTCGAGTATAAGTCATATTTTATCAAGAATTAGAATTGAGAGATGAGGTCATATGATCGAAGCAAGTAATGTGTTTTACTAATCATGACAATAGTCAACATCATAATCTTATAATAAGGAATTTGAGTGTATGCTAATCATGAACTTTGGTTCATTAAGAATGCATTGTCATTCATTTCTATTTGGATAGTCGTGATATGTAATGCTATATGTTACTCATAATTTATGAGAGTTAATAATTAAATGAGAGTATTTAATTATTAAAGTTAAGAAAGGCGTTTTTATGTTTATCATTACCATCTATACGTGAACCTAGTTAGTCACACATAATAGGGTGTGTGACCAATTATTTTTTAAAAGATCAAATTTGAATAAGACCTTAGCGTGTTTTGAAATTTGGTCTAATTTGAAAACTAAATTCAATACAATGACTAATTTGTAAGAGTTATAAATTAGAAGTACCTAATTGTACCTTATCCGAAGTTGGTGGTTAGTGGCTTAAATGATTAATTAGTGGAAATAATCATAATTAAGCACATATTCAAATTAGTGTACTTATCCTTCATGGATATGCACCAATGCATGATGATAATGAACTAAGACAATATGATTGTCTAAATAGACATGTTATCTCTTTGATTAACACATAAGAATGTTATGTACCTTAAGCATACTAAGTGTTTGACACTTAGCTCTTAAGTGTCACTAAATGTATTAAGTGTGTGACACTTGCTACATGATGTATCGTATAAAGGAGATGGTGAGTTATAGAATGGGAGGCATTTCTTGACTGTTGAGGAGATAAACCTTCCCAGCATTGTTATTCTATCATTCAATATCTGGATCTTCCTTTGTTTTTTTTGGTGGAGCCATCTCTATGATGGCCTTGATCTTCACTAAGTTTCCTTCTATTCCTCTTTGAGACACCATGTATCCTAGCAACTTCACTCATTCGACGCCAAATGTGCATTTATCGGGGTTCATTTTCATGTTGAATTTGTCGAGTATCTCTCCCATAGCTTGGAGGTCATTTAGATGATCTTTTTCCCATTTGTTCTTTATTATACATCATCCACGTACACCTCCATAGTTTTCCCTATTTGGTCTTTGAACATGACTTTATCAACCTTTAGTAGGTTGCTCATGCATTTCTCAATCCAAAAGGCATCATCAAATAACAACCGTACCTTCATCTGTCATCAAGCTTGTTTTGGATTTATCCTCTTCCTTCATTGGGATTTGATTGTACCCTTGCGCCATGTCTTCCATGTTATAGATTTTATAGCATGCAGTGGCGTACACCAGCTGGTCGATGTTTGGTAACATAAAACAATATTTGGGATAAGTTTTGTTAAGATCTGTAAAATCCACACACATGCGGGCTTTCCACTAGCTTTTGTGACCAGTACTACGTTGGCCATCCATTCTGGATATTTAATGGGCTTGATAAACCCTACATCTCGCAGCTTCTCTACTTCCTCTGCGATTTTCTTTTGTCGTTCCTCGGAGTGTGTTCGTTTCTTTTGTTTAACTGGCTTGGTTGTTGGGTCCACGTTCAATTTATGACAATCGATCTCCATATCTACTTCTCTTATCTCCGAGGCTTTGGTCGCGAAGGTCTGTGAGAGATTTTTGAGTACTTCTTTTATTACTCCCTTTATATGTTCGGAAACTTCAGTTCCAAGTTTCACTGTTTTTCCTGGGCAGATTTCTCATATTTCTGTATCTCCAACTGGCCATGACATCAGTTTTCACATGGGAGAACAAGTATTTCGTCTATTTGTAGGAGTTCTACCATGAAAGCCCTATGACATTCCTCTTCTGCTTTTAGGTCTCCGGCTATGATGACTATTCCTTCCGCTGTGGGGAGCATCATCTTCGAATTCTCGATGTCTATTGCCGCTCCTGATTCGTACAAGAATGGCCGCCTTATTATCATGTTGTATGGTAGCCTCTTGTCCACTATATGGAATAGGGTGGAAACTGTTTTCCCTATTCCTTGACCGCTTCCAAACAATAATTGAATGATAATGGTGCCCATCTAATGTAGCCTTATTCCTCCCGTCCCTTTGACTTCTTTTCGTTGTAGCCTTATCTCGATCTTACTTCCACCGGAGGCTCGATATGCGTCCCATGTTGCAATGTTTGTAGCTTCTCCCAGATCTACGGATATCTGCCGTAGCATTCTTCCTAGCACTTCCGCCTCCATCAATAGCGATTCTCCCTTGGCTTCTCTCCGTTCCTCCGTACATACATTATATAACTACTCATCAGAGCTATCTGTTTGCCCCGTTTGTACCGCTTGTGATTCACTTCTCGCTCGCCTCTTGTGGTCTTTGCCAGTTCGTTTGGGTTAAAGTATTTTCGTAATATCTGTCTGGTGGTTGGTGTTGGTCATTTACCGCAAGTGACGGTATCGCAACTTGTAATATCCGTAAGTACGGAGTCGAATCCACTAGGATGAGAGATTTGACGAGAATGAAAACCGATTTTGAATTTCAATTTGTTTAGCAAACGAGCATTTGTTTTTGAGTAACAATTAACAGAACTAAAACCAAACAAGTAACAATTATAATTATAAAAAGAAACGATTAATAAACTCAAAAACTAAATGAATTACGGGTTAAAAACAATAATTAAAAGGCGCCTAGAGGTTGCTAATCATGTCAAACGAATCCTAGGTAATTTGGGTTGGCTATTGGTATTGGTTCGTATTAAGCTATCCAAAAGCATCAACTTCGCTCCCTTGAGTCTAAAGTTGAAAGAAGCGACGCTTGGTTAACACACCGAAATCTAAATCGCCATCGCGTAATTAGATTTCGATAATACTAACCAAACACGATTAATTTGCAAGCTTAATAACCACCTAATTCCTAAACTGCCCTCGCGTGGTTAGGTCCTAGGTTCGTGATTAACTAGGCCCGTCTAATTAAGTGGCCATCGCCCAAGTAATTAGAATAGGAACATAGATTAATAGATCAAGTTAATCTAAGCATTAAGCCCCAATAATCACAACAAACCCTGACCCAACACCTAACCTAGTCACCTAATCAACAACATAACAATCATAACAACCCCTAAACTAGAGGGGTTTAGCTACACATCATCAACATCACACATCTAATTAAACAAGAGTAAAAAGTGAACATAGAGTAGAGATTTAATACCTTTGAGTAATTGATAAGAGCTAAGAGCATTAAATAGATAATGAAGCTTCAATAAATGAACTATTATTTGTATTGATTCAATATCCAAAAATACCAATATCTGGAATAACATAAAGAACACAAAGAACAAAGATGATTCTTGCCTAAAATAGAGATAACACAAAGAACAAAAAACTAGAGAATATTTTGAAATCTTACAATAATCATTAATACCATGAACTAGAGATAAAGTTGTTTATATAGTACTAACAAAAGAGGAAATAAAAGACAACTATTACAAGAGTGTTTGGCCAAATATGGAAGTGGGCCTCAAGCCTTTATATTGAGAATTGAAGTCTGAAGTGCCTTCAAAGGCCTTGTCTCGATCCGAGACAACAACTATTCTGAAGGGTCTCGGATCGAGACAATGTATTCTGCCCCTCGTTTGATTGTGTCTCGATCCAAGACACTAAGTTAGGGGGGGAGTGTCACGGATTGAGACACCCTATTCCAACCCGCTTTCTTCGCTCTATTCGCTTCTCGGCTTCGCTTCTTTCTCACTTCCATTGATTCTTCCTTTCTTTACGCTAAAAACTCTCCAAAATGCTTCAATGTTCTGGAAAGCTTAAGCACATAATAAGGCACACAAACACCTCAAAATGTGAGATAAAATACATTAAAACATAAACGACTCGAGTAAATAAGAGTATTTTACTCCTATCAAACCTCCCCACACTAACCCCTTACTTGTCCTCAAGCAAGAAATGAACCTTACTCGAGGACGCATGCTAACTAATGAACTCACACCCACAATGTATCAATCATAATGCTCCAACTAATGAATGCTCGAATGAATGCTTCCCGAACCAACAACTAATGATGATGCAAACAAGTGATCAATGCAATGTCAATAACATAAGTTGATAACATCAAAATTACAATCATGAAAGCATGCTTATTGACATATTTTACACTACAAACTGGCCATCATATGCGGGACGTGTAAGCGAATCAGATACAAGCTATGTTGGGCACAGCAAGGCATAATTGGTCTAACTTCAAGCAATGGCGTATGCCTCACTAGATTTCGCTCGCACAAGATCTGGACTCCATTACTTAGTTCGGTTTCTGAAAATTATCAAATGGTCTTAAATGAGTTGTAACCGGGCTAAGGGTTAGGGGTAGGTAAAAGGTAGATTTGGCTAAAAACTTGACTTCAAAAACATATGCACTTTCAATTTGATCTAGCTTAGAAATTTTACACACAAGTGAATTTTTTCTCAAAATAATATTTTTATGCCTTTATTTATTCTTTCTTTTTTTATTTTTCTTCTATTTTTCTCTTTTTTTCCTTTTTTTACTTTTTCTTGTTTTCAAGTCATTTCTTGTTTGTAAGCTTAAGTTCACAAATCTACTAGATCATCAAGCTAGAGTTTCCATCTATTTTTATGTGAGTTAATCAAGTCAAATTTAAGGCATTTAAGAGGTAAAATTTTGAAAAGGTTAATGTGTGTGAAAATTGTGGTTCAAAATAAAAATTGGTTAAGGCTCAAAATTGTAGTATCTAAGGGTAAAAGGGTAAACTTTTTGAGTGGGTTGAAGAAGTGTGTAATCCTAATTGCCATTATCACCTAATTGTCAAAAACTCAACAATGCAATCTTGCCCGGACATAGGAGCAAGTTCTAGGATTAAAACACGCAAAAACACAACAAGTATAGGCTCAAAATTTCAAGAATTAGGTGTGTTTTTACCATTGCTAAATTTACAACAACTATGCCAAGGATGGCCAATTTCCCTAGAATTCAACAATATTACTGCATACACATCATGTTTCCGCATCAGGATAGGTTCATCATGCTTAGGGTCAATTATCTGTCACGACCCAATTTCATGAATCGTGACCGGCGCTAGGGTATGGGTATGGTTGTACCAAAACCCGTAGCAAGTCTCGCGGAAATTAAATAAACATTTAAACCTGCAGAAAACTGCTCGGGGGCAACCGAGACTCCAATCTAAGTCTAGCAATTTATAATACACTTCTAATATAAATAACTTAAGTATCTGAAATATTCCAAAACATGCCTTAAATATAATAATAAAATATTCCAGTGTAAACATGCTAATAATAAACAATCGGTCTAATCGATAATCCCAATGCAATAACAAATCTAATATATAAACTAGTTCTACTGCGGTCTAAGAGTTTGAAAACAGAAACTAGTTTAATAACATAAAAACCTCCGTGGAATCAAAAGAATCGGAGTGGACCGGCTTTCAAATCATAAACCTGGAAAATTTGGGAAAACAACGGGGTCAGATATACTGAGATGAGTTCGCAATACTATTTATATTTATTAAGTTTAAAACCCTTAAATCAAAATATTTCTATACTAATATAATATGATTATGAAAAACAGTACTGAAATGATCCCAGCGTAAGTATGACATAGCATACCGATAAACCCAGAGTGGACGGGAACAAATCCTCGTCATAAATATATACCAGCGTAAGCAAGACTTTAGTCTGCCGTTTCCCAGAGTACTCACCGGTGCACACAGTCTCGATACAAGCCTATCGAGTAGCTCGTTTCAATCCAGATCTATAATCCGTAAAAACAGTTCACAAACATTTATAATATTAAAATACGATGCGGTACTTAATAAAGCGGTAAATAGCACTACAAACTCACTGCTTGCTTATCCACGTAATCTTGGCAAACAGCTAACCCTGCGTAGACTCCGAAGCACGAGCAGTCGACGGGTCTAAAATAATAAATAGGTTAATATCCGTACGACCCCTAACTCTAAGATCACTAGACACCACGTAAGACTAGTACAATTAAATAACTAGATAAATCACAGAGAAACACAATTCTCAAATAAATTGAATGCCGTAATTAATTCAAGACTATTGAGTTCGCACTTAAATCCAATCCGAAAATATTACTAAAATAATATTTAATTGATAAATAAAATCAATTCCTCAAATAGTGGGATAGCCGAGTTTTTCAAAACTACCAAGCTAAACCCACATGTCGGTGACCCAAGTCCAAACCGACCCAACTGATATTCCAAAATTTATAAACCACAGTTTATAATTAATATTAAATAAAATATTAATTAATATCAAAATAGAACTCAATAGCTTGAAATCCAAGTAATTAAATATTACCGGCAAATATCTCAAATAATTAATTAACTAAATAAAGCAACAATATGAATTTAATTCCAAAGGCATTCTAAGCCAAAAATATCAATTTAACAATTAAATAATAATTAACAATAATTATTATTTTAGTTTTTAAATAACACGAATATTATTTTTTTAGGTCTTAATTTAATATACAAATATTGACAAACTTTCAAATTAAAAGAAATTCCCAAATTCCTATTTTATATAGTCACATATAAAATTACATATAATCCATAATAAGTTTAATATTAATTTAAATTTAAAAATATTAAAGCCCAAAATAATTTTAAATTATAAATAATAGTATTATTTAAAACGTCAATTGATAATTCGAAATCAATTTCGTAGATTAAAATCAAAATCAATTCAAAACAGTTAATAAATAAGCTTAGAAACTTATTTAATTAAGTCACAAGAATTTAGTGATCAAACCATTCTTTTAGCCAAAGCAAAAACAAAACAGTCAATCATATATTGACAACACACCCTCTTCAACCAATACAATCTCACACAATCAATTAATACCCAACCTGCCAACCATCATCATCAACAGAATCAATTTCATCACAAAACTCAAAATTCGAATTGCAGAACAAGACATGAACTCAAGCTTAATATAATCAACCTTTAAAGGCATAAGAAGCTCAAACAAGAACAAATCAGTAAGCATGAAGGTTACCACAAGAACTTCATTCATTAACAGCAAGTAACCATGGCAGGATATAAGAACTAAAATAAAATCGAAACTAAACCCAAAGTGATACACACAAGATCGATTCGGAAAGTACAAGCTAAGAGCTAACAATTGACAACCAATAACTCAAGAGATAAAAGCATTAAAACAGCAGAATCCAAGGCCAAAAAGGGTTGAACCAAATCGGCAGTAGCTTAACATGACAAACAGAGAACAAGAACAGTTTATACAAACTTAAAACGGTGAACCGTACGGCGATTGAAACGAAATAATATACGTACCGTTTGGCGAATTCAAGATAGGGAATTGTAGAGGCGTGAGTTTACTTTCACGGGGACGAGACGGATCTGATTTCGATCTAAAAACGGCTACAAACGGATCAAAATACTAAGAGATAGATTTGGAAATCAAAACAGTAAATAAACATTAAACGATAAAACGGCGGCGACTGATACGGGATTGTCTACGTACCGTTCAATAAAACTAAAGAGCAAGGTCGTAGAGAATCGAGTCTACTATCTTAGGGATGTGACGGCACTGGATTCGATCTAAAAACGAATGAGAACGAATCTATTTATGGGGTTGTCGCTATTAACAAAAACTGAAAACAAAAACTCAAGAACTTGCCGAATACAATCAAGGTTTGAGGAGAAATGTAGCAGCGATTTCAGAGAATTTAGGAGCACAATTGATGGCTTAGGTTTTATGAATATGTAATACCCCAAAATAATTAATTAGCTAATTGGACCACGTGTCCAATTTTGAGTCGTCAGAGTGACAACATCGGAAAGTTATCCGATAAAATTAAAATAAATAAGTTTTAAATAGGCCGGTTTTGAGAAATTAGTTATACGGAAATTAAGGTTATATTTTAATTCTAAAGTTAGAATTGGAATTAAAAGGAAAAAATGTCAAGAAAAGCCCAAAATAAAGTGCAGGAACCAAAGTGGTAATTTAGCCACTTTGTGTCGAAAATAGAAATATTGGAATTTGACGGAAAGTACTAATATCGAGCTTGGTATTATTTATCGGATATAAATAATACGTATAAGTCGTAATAAAATAGTTTAACGATTTAGCTATGGACTAAATCGTAGGATTGAAAAGTTTGAAGGATAAATGATAAGAAACAAAAAGAACAAGGACTCAAATGAGCTTTTAGCCAAATCATATATAATTAAGGAAATATGAAATGAAGATCAGAGAAGGATCGAGAGAATTGTGAGGTTTCGCCGATTACGTTATTTCGCCGCCGTTTCTCCGTACGACGTCCGATTCACGTGATTTTCGCGGCAATCTCTTCGGAATTCAATCCTCTACTGATCTTGAGCTTCATTTCAAGGTAAAATTTCGGGAATTGGTGCTGAAATTGAGTTATTTGGGCTGTTTTAGTTTAGGAATTGGAATTATGGATTTAAACTTGATTTTAGCGTTTTTGGAGAAACAAAGTTACGGGTTTTGTTGGAAACGGAGAAATTGACATGTATGGCAAGTGATAGCATGACGGGAAGCCCGGAAACGATGTTTCCGGGGACTGCGTGCAGATTGCACGTGGTGTGCGATCGCACACCCGTGGTGTGCGAACGCACACCTGTGATGGTGTGCGAACGCACACCAGTGGTGTGCGAACGCACACCAGTGAAGGTGTGCGAACGCACACCCACAGTGTGCGGACGCACACCGGTGTGCGAACGCACACCCATGGTGTACGAACGCACACCACCTTGTGCAGACGCGTATTTCATGAGGGACTAAAACAGACTTTTGTCCGAGGGACTGAAATAAACTTAGCTCGACGTTTTACGCGAGTGACGATAATGTAAAGTATTAAAAGAAATATATAACTCTCGGATACAAGAAGTAGTATTTAATACGTCGTGGACACGACTAAGAGTTTCTGAATACGAGAGTAATACAAAGAATGAAACCAATAGTTAAATTATGAAAGTATTATATGTATTAAAGTATAAAGTGCACGTCTAATCAAAAACAATGTACCAGACGTGTCAGCGAATAGCGGAGTCAGTAGAAGCGGACTAGCGGGGGCATACCATCAGATCGATCATATCATTTCTTGGTTTGCGGTCACTGTGAGTTGCACTTTACTTTCGTGTATTATATATAAAGTTATTTTATATAAATACGTACACTGTTTTTACGCATCGCATGTTATATGATTTGATTGAATGTTATACGTTTATTTAATTTCTGTATATAAGAACTAGTATGCGATCCGATGAAACTAGCTACCTATTGGGTGTCAATAGGCTGTGTGATCACCAGTATCGAGTCAGTCTAGTATATTTGCATTTGAGAAACGACTTGACACAGCTGGGAGCTGTTGATGATTATAAAATTTATGTGGCTGGGCCACCAGCGAGTTAGACTCGCGATTGATATTTACGATTGGGTATATGATTTAGATACGCAGAGTGAACTCGGCTACGGTGTAGCCTGGAAGTCCCCGTATCTAGTGGCTGGGCCACCAGCGAGTTAGACTCGCAATTGATATTTACGTTTGGATTGAATGATATGTGATTATTCGAGAGATGAGTCGCATGCTAGGATATTAGTTTCGTACGGATCAAATACCTGTTTATATGTTTTACATTAATATTTTCTTGAGATGCGATGCTATGTATTTATATTAATACCGTTAGTAAATGCAAACTCACTCAGTATTTCCCCAAATACTGACCCCTCACCTTTGATGTCTTTCAGGTGCTTAGCTTGTGGGCTTAGCTAGAGACCAATTTTGGAGTACAGAAGTCATCTGTATATGTTAGTTTATGACTTCTGTTAATGCTGCAGTAGTGGTCCGGTGTCAGCAGAATAGTAGCCTAGTCAGCAGTTTTATTTTGATTGTACATATCGACTGCTGTCTTTGTTTATATGTTTTTGATAGGCTACGTGTTTGTATATGATCCACGGCCCCAGATGCCGGTGTGACAGTTTGAGACACTAACTGCGGTGTATTGTACCGCGAGGCCAGTTCGTACAGGGTACGGTAACTAGAGCCCGCGAGGTTTTGAAACAGTTAGTGTGTATATTTGGTAATATGTTATATACGAGTATTGGCTTCCGTTGTTTGTTGTTAATTGTTTATTTTATATTTGCGAAAAATTAATTGTGATTTTAGGCTTGCTACGGGTTCCGGAGCTACCACTCCCGTTCCCTAGCGCCGGTCGCGGCTCAATAGTTTGGGTCGTGACAAAGTTGGTATCAGAGCAGTTTGGTCCAGTTACCACTGCAAGTTTATTTCAATGTTTGTTTGAGAGCAGTTTGGTCCAGTTACCACTGCTAGAGTTGTCTGATTGTTTGTTTGACAGGGAGTAATTGTCAGTAAGTATACCTAGGAACTACTGCAGCAAGAGTCAGACCGTGGTTGTCTGTAATTGTGTTAGATGTGCATTAGTAGTACGTGGCATTACGCGCGCGAACCAGGACTATTAAGATAGTAAGTGAATAGTATCTGTTCATGCAAACGGCTAAAGCAATTAAGTATGTGTTTCTTATGTTAAGATTTAGAAGGTGGTTACATGTTTACAAATTATGAACAATTGAGAGGGTTAAGTATTTACTACTCGCGTTGCGATTGTTAAGTGATTATCTGCTTGCGAATTACGTGCAGTTGGACTAAATGCTAAATGTTTACAGCATTACATAAAGCTGATTTTGGAATTGCGTGTGAAATGGGCTCAGATGGTCGCTTACGTTCGAAATTGTTTCTTTTCAGCATGTCTGGGCAAAACGGAGCTCAGTCGCATGCTGAGGAAGAACGGGAGGAAGCGCCTCCTATATTTCAAAACGGGTTTCATAATGAAGTAGGCGAGCCATCTGGGGTCCATCAGAATGGATTCCACGCAGATAATGGAACATCACCAGAAATATATCAAAATGGTTTTATGTCTGTGTCAGAGATAGGTAGTTCTTCCAGAAACAGAGTTAGAGAACATTCGCCGGAGATTGAATACAGCGAAGAAGAGGAAGAAGAACCGGAGGAAGATCCGGAAGAGGATCTTGAAGAAGATCCTGAGGAAGATCCTGAGGAGGATCCAGAAGAAGAATTGGAAGAAGAAGCAGAAGAAGAAAATCCTCAGGAAGAAGAGTTTGAAGAAGAAGAAGAGTTAGATGAATTAGATGTCGAGGAATACAGAGGTGACTATTTCTGGTCAAGTGTGCGGAGATACCGCAATTTGAGGGAAGATGCGGACATAGCTAACGGTCAGGCGCAGATAGCCTTAAATCAGGTTAGGAGGCAGATGCGTTCTTTTTCTAGAGGGATGTTAACTGTAGGAGCGTACTCTACTGATTTTCTGCGGATGGCAGAGGGAGTTCCTAATCTGAATGAAGACAATAGGACCATTAATCGCAGATATGTCAGGGGTTTAGGACCTCAGTTTGATGAGCTATATGAGCATGTAGACGAACATTTCAGCACGCTTACCACAATGGCCCGTAGAATTGAAACAGAGCATGAATGGTCGGGTGACCCGATACGACCTTATTACTTTAGACGTGAGTACCACCCAGATTACGTTAGTACGTCCTCCAGAACTACAACCAACCCTTACTTTGTGCAGAGAGGGGGACGAAACTCAGGTAGAACAGTTAGGGGCCGACATACTGGCGTAGTTATTAGGGAACCTAACGTTCCGCGTCAGGCACCTCCAGGTATTAGCAATTTATATGCTTTCCGTAATTGTGTTTATGTGTGTATTATTGTGTTGATATATTTGCTGCATTGCATAATAGAATGTCAGTAATAGGTTTTGCCTTTAGGATAATACCTTAGAAAGCTAGAACTTATAGGAAGCGTTGTAGTTAAACTCGCGCGCCTAATAAAAGAACATAAAACATAACTCACATAAAAATAGTAATGTAATATATACTATATAATACATCTGTAGTGAACGTAATTCCTATGTTACGTTCAAGAAATTGTAAAGGGAAAGATAGATTATTATAAGGGAAATCGATGTGGAATATCGACACTTGTATCTGTATACGACGTAGAATAGAATATTGCAGAAGTGGATATGGTGATTACAGTAATAAAGAATTATGAATTTAATTGAGTTATCAGAGATATGGAGAGAGAAGTGATGTGACAGACAAATAGTCTGTAAATGACAGAAAATGACAGTAATACAAAAATTTGACAGCAGTACAAAAATTTGAAATATACTCAATAAGTATAAAGAAAGCCATTAATAGTCGCAGAGCGTATAATCTAGAGTAAGACTTACAATTTTATGAAGATTTTGAAAGTTTTTATGACCTTTCAAGGTACAATTGTGCTCAGGCGTCGCATGTGACATTGCATAACCACGATAGAAATGCATAAAAGAATGATTTTTAAAATTTTAGATCATGCATCATATCTTTGTAATGGAAAAAGAAACTGCGATTTTGAGCAACTCCTTGGTGATGAGAGATGTCATCACTCTGAGCAACAATTGTACTAACGATTTTAAATGATTTATGAAAAATGGTTTAGAAAGAGCTGCGCAGCCAAAAGAAGTTTTAAAATCGTTTTGTTTAGTAAGTAAACTCGGATATAAAGCCCTGCGACAAAGAATAAAAGATTCTTATTAAATAAGAATAAAATTGTGAAAGAAACTCCAATAAAAGAATAAAGCCATGTTAATAATTATTGTAATTCGGCTAATGAAGCTAAAGGAGTGATTATCGGGAAGCATACACAGATACGCTGCGATACACTGGCGATATTTAAGGATACAGCAATTATCTTTATACAAGAGTAAAGGATGGAACGACAGGGAGTCGTGCAAGACGAAAGAAACGTAACATATATATAAGGATATATATAGGATTATTCTTATAATTGAGATAAACGAAGTAGCATTAGAAAATCGTAATTGAAGAGGAGAAATTAAAAGTATGAAGGCCAAAAGAGATGGTAATACGAATGATGGATATCAAATGATATTTAAAGGAGATATAACGTTATCAATATCAGTATTTAAGGATACAGGAGTAGAAAGAGGAAGGATACGAAATGACGAAGCATACGATTTTGCAAGATACGAAAGTTTAAATTAAATAGATCAAGAGAGATAGTAATGCTATATGACTGATATTAAGTAAAATTACTAATATCAGCCTTAAGAATTGTAAGTTACATTAACAGAAAGGAGAAAGGCACGCGTATAGACATACATTTTAGTAAATGTAAGAATGGTGGATGGTATGAATAAAAGTGTAAGGGTAAAACTCAAATACCCTCAAAATTTAATAAGAAGACGAGAGATAGAATAAGAATAAGTTAAGGAACGATTACAATCAGTGTTAAGACTGTATTGTAAGAAGTGAAATTAAAAGAATTAACAGTAAGAAGCAGAAGAGTAAAATAGAAAGAAAACTGATTATACAACAAGAAAGAATGACGATTAAGAAAATAAATAAGTTATTAAGGATCTAATGAATCTGTTGAGGATGAAAATTAAAGATGAAGTCAGTTAAAGGTTAAAAATAAGAAAGAAGTTAAGCGAAAGCTGATTAACGAGAAAAGTTCTCGAAATAGTTAAATATTAAAGAAGCATGTAGGATTATTATGAGGTCATCTTGAATAAGGAACTATGACGTAAAGGAAAAACATTATTGAATGAAAAGTCAATAAGAGATTTAAGGTAAACTTTCAAAGAGCAATTAGATGAAAGTGAAGGGGATAAGAATATAAGTAATATTAGTGCATAAGAGAGACTATACAAGCCATACGATCAGAAGTAATGTAAATTACGTATCTAAAACTATGGTAAAGAACGAAGGATCACGACCAATAGGACGACGTAAAGTTTACGATAGCTTAAAGAAGCGAAAGAATAAGAAGTGGGAGATAATGAAGGATGTATCAAGTTTAGCTATGTTAAGAGATAGTAACTGTGCTAGACAGGGTACAAGTTGAAAGAAATTAGTTAATCAGGGGTAAGATGTCAGATAACGGTAGAAAGGAGTAAGCAACGACGATAATCAGTAAGGAAGAAGGATGATATCGTTAGATGATAGTAAGACTAAAAGTCGTAGATTGTGAATACGAAAGGAAAATACTCATAGGAGTATAAATAAAGTAAGTACGTTATTAAAGATGGAGTCGACACGTTGTGACCACTCACGTATAAAGAAGATGAATAACAACCCCATGGCTACTGGGAATGAAAAGATGGAACGAGAAAGTGCTAGACAACGATTAGTAGCAATCAAATAGCAATGACACAAGGACCACGACATCAAGGATACGTCCAAGGTTATCCTATGTCGGGAAAAACAACAAACGAAACGAAAGTAGCAATGAAGAGATTCTCAACTATGCAACCACAAGAAGCTTCTATGAACAAGATAGATAATCGATTAACATTAAGTGCGAAGTCATAACTATTAGTGAGAGATAAGATTTAAAATAAAAGAAGAAACTACGTCTGACACGTAGTAATGGACGTCAAGGATAATTTAAGGACGATTTTAAGATCCCAACAAGTTTTATGAAAATTCGAGGACGAATTTTTATAAGGGGGGAAGAATGTAATACCCCAAAATAATTAATTAGCTAATTGGACCACGTGTCCAATTTTGAGTCGTCAGAGTGACAACATCGGAAAGTTATCCGATAAAATTAAAATAAATAAGTTTTAAATAGGCCGGTTTTGAGAAATTAGTTATACGGAAATTAAGGTTATATTTTAATTCTAAAGTTAGAATTGGAATTAAAAGGAAAAAATGTCAAGAAAAGCCCAAAATAAAGTGCAGGAACCAAAGTGGTAATTTAGCCACTTTGTGTCGAAAATAGAAATATTGGAATTTGACGGAAAGTACTAATATCGAGCTTGGTATTATTTATCGGATATAAATAATACGTATAAGTCGTAATAAAATAGTTTAACGATTTAGCTATGGACTAAATCGTAGGATTGAAAAGTTTGAAGGATAAATGATAAGAAACAAAAAGAACAAGGACTCAAATGAGCTTTTAGCCAAATCATATATAATTAAGGAAATATGAAATGAAGATCAGAGAAGGATCGAGAGAATTGTGAGGTTTCGCCGATTACGTTATTTCGCCGCCGTTTCTCCGTACGACGTCCGATTCACGTGATTTTCGCGGCAATCTCTTCGGAATTCAATCCTCTACTGATCTTGAGCTTCATTTCAAGGTAAAATTTCGGGAATTGGTGCTGAAATTGAGTTATTTGGGCTGTTTTAGTTTAGGAATTGGAATTATGGATTTAAACTTGATTTTAGCGTTTTTGGAGAAACAAAGTTACGGGTTTTGTTGGAAACGGAGAAATTGACATGTATGGCAAGTGATAGCATGACGGGAAGCCCGGAAACGATGTTTCCGGGGACTGCGTGCAGATTGCACGTGGTGTGCGATCGCACACCCGTGGTGTGCGAACGCACACCTGTGATGGTGTGCGAACGCACACCAGTGGTGTGCGAACGCACACCAGTGAAGGTGTGCGAACGCACACCAGTGAAGGTGTGCGAACGCACACCCACAGTGTGCGGACGCACACCGGTGTGCGAACGCACACCCATGGTGTACGAACGCACACCACCTTGTGCAGACGCGTATTTCATGAGGGACTAAAACAGACTTTTGTCCGAGGGACTGAAATAAACTTAGCTCGACGTTTTACGCGAGTGACGATAATGTAAAGTATTAAAAGAAATATATAACTCTCGGATACAAGAAGTAGTATTTAATACGTCGTGGACACGACTAAGAGTTTCTGAATACGAGAGTAATACAAAGAATGAAACCAATAGTTAAATTATGAAAGTATTATATGTATTAAAGTATAAAGTGCACGTCTAATCAAAAACAATGTACCAGACGTGTCAGCGAATAGCGGAGTCAGTAGAAGCGGACTAGCGGGGGCATACCATCAGATCGATCATATCATTTCTTGGTTTGCGGTCACTGTGAGTTGCACTTTACTTTCGTGTATTATATATAAAGTTATTTTATATAAATACGTACACTGTTTTTACGCATCGCATGTTATATGATTTGATTGAATGTTATACGTTTATTTAATTTCTGTATATAAGAACTAGTATGCGA
Organism: Mercurialis annua; assembly: GCF_937616625.2. Lineage (NCBI taxonomy): Eukaryota > Viridiplantae > Streptophyta > Magnoliopsida > Malpighiales > Euphorbiaceae > Mercurialis > Mercurialis annua. The sequence goes on from NC_065571.1 coordinate 45,113,651, forward strand.
TCCGATGAAACTAGCTACCTATTGGGTGTCAATAGGCTGTGTGATCACCAGTATCGAGTCAGTCTAGTATATTTGCATTTGAGAAACGACTTGACACAGCTGGGAGCTGTTGATGATTATAAAATTTATGTGGCTGGGCCACCAGCGAGTTAGACTCGCGATTGATATTTACGATTGGGTATATGATTTAGATACGCAGAGTGAACTCGGCTACGGTGTAGCCTGGAAGTCCCCGTATCTAGTGGCTGGGCCACCAGCGAGTTAGACTCGCAATTGATATTTACGTTTGGATTGAATGATATGTGATTATTCGAGAGATGAGTCGCATGCTAGGATATTAGTTTCGTACGGATCAAATACCTGTTTATATGTTTTACATTAATATTTTCTTGAGATGCGATGCTATGTATTTATATTAATACCGTTAGTAAATGCAAACTCACTCAGTATTTCCCCAAATACTGACCCCTCACCTTTGATGTCTTTCAGGTGCTTAGCTTGTGGGCTTAGCTAGAGACCAATTTTGGAGTACAGAAGTCATCTGTATATGTTAGTTTATGACTTCTGTTAATGCTGCAGTAGTGGTCCGGTGTCAGCAGAATAGTAGCCTAGTCAGCAGTTTTATTTTGATTGTACATATCGACTGCTGTCTTTGTTTATATGTTTTTGATAGGCTACGTGTTTGTATATGATCCACGGCCCCAGATGCCGGTGTGACAGTTTGAGACACTAACTGCGGTGTATTGTACCGCGAGGCCAGTTCGTACAGGGTACGGTAACTAGAGCCCGCGAGGTTTTGAAACAGTTAGTGTGTATATTTGGTAATATGTTATATACGAGTATTGGCTTCCGTTGTTTGTTGTTAATTGTTTATTTTATATTTGCGAAAAATTAATTGTGATTTTAGGCTTGCTACGGGTTCCGGAGCTACCACTCCCGTTCCCTAGCGCCGGTCGCGGCTCAATAGTTTGGGTCGTGACAGAATAGGTAAGGGAAACATTAGGTTAAGAAAAGAAACGTGTGACTGCAGCGTTTTTAAAGGAAGACAGGGCATGAAGGCTACAAGGCTGGTCTCGAATGAGACCGGACCTGAAATACTAAGGTCTCGTACGAGACCTTAGTGTCTCGTACGAGACACAACCAAAAAAATGGAAGGGTCTCGTTCGAGACCTGCCGTTTCTCGAACGAGACCCAACGTTTATTTCAGGTCTCTTTTGAGACCTGATCTAAACGTGTGGTTCAACCTTTTTGGTTGAACCACAAGCCGAATCAAAATACTCTCCAACTCAAACCAGCCATGAAACAAATCGAAAACGAATCACTAAACCGAAAACGACTCGAATATTTCCCGTATGCTCATAATATTTAAATAAAAATTTACGGGGTATTACATTCTCCCCAACTTATTGATAATTCGTCCTCGAATTTAACACGTTTAATCAAATAACACCAGTATAACACAACGAAAAGTTTTTGTAAAAAGCTGAACAAAACGCGCTTATCCATCGGGAAACCTCAAAATATTCTTCCACTAAGTAAATCACAAAAGCAAAACCATAAAGTAAGTTAAGCCCTATTGAGTTCCATTTAAAAACGTAGTCTGGAAACGTTTTCAAACAATTTTGTAAACAACTTAGATTAAAACAAAATAGTACTTAGCCGAGTCAACCAAGACTTCCAAGCTTACTACTCGTGTCGGGCGACCCAAGTCCATCCCGATCAGAAAGCCGCAATATAAGCCGATGTTAAAAATCTGAAATTTCATTTTATAAAATAACATGAAGTTTGAAGAGCAACTGAACTCAACAATACTTAACTAGTGAAAAAAAATTTCATATATCAAACAATCTTAAAAGGTCATAAAGCCGCAATGCTACTTCCCTTAAACATAAAATAATAACACCACCTCCAGGGGAAAATCAACGAGGTAATACAAACTCATCCACACAAAACTCAACTGAACTACTTAGGATATACAAAAACGAACCTCGAATCTCAAACCTGAAACTGATCTGCAATATAACGATTACAACACACATAAGCGTAAAATTTTGATTCTATCAACTCGGTGCTCCAACAATCACTCGATCAACACAATGTGAATAATCAACAATTATTCAATTGAGAGGGACAATTTCTCTACACCGAAGTGACTCCCAAAACCAGCTCGTAGCTCATCTATTATAAAACCCTCATTATCAAATACAAGATCAAACACTAAGCTCGACTATAGTTCATAAAATTCCAAAATCTTTTGTCTTAAACGAAAACAATAATACTGCAACATAGCTGATAAAATCTATCATTCTTAAACACTTACTTCCTTTTACTTATAGTATCTCTACATCAAAATGACCGAAAACAAAACCCAATAACTTCAGATAATATTTCGGTTCCAAAACAAACATTATAATAATCATCTAATCCTAACAATTAGTACCAACTCGATAATACTATTAACTTGTGAATAACCAACACAAAAACTCATAACGCAATTCAAAGAAAAGCGAACTTCTCTCATGATAACAAAATAAATTTCTATATCAATGATAAACAATATCCATCATAATGATTCTTCCAATTACTCAGAAACATAACGCCACGACTACTCTGAACATTGACTGCATTTGACAACAAAAATTTTTTGTCGCCCTTACCAAGGGTTCAACAATTGACCCAACGATATCCATCATTACGATAATACCCTCTATAACAAAATCGATCAACCAATTATGGTTGTCGAAACCTATTAACCGCGATTTCGATTTTTAAATCAACTATCTCGTATAATCAAATCGAACTCAAATTCTCAAAATTATTCAATCAATTGACTACAGCCTCGTATACAACGAGAGATCAAACGATCAATTTACTACGACCAGATAGTTAGTTATGCTCAAAACCAACTCCTGTGGGTATAAAATCTTTTAATACCAAATAGTCTATATACAGAAAAACTTTCCACTTTGTTTAAAAGACTCTATGTCTTACACCTCCTTTTTCATTCGAAATCGAAATACCTTTACCGTTGAAAAAAACATCGGCTTTGCAAACCCTTGAAAAATTTCAAGACCTCCACATTTAAATCCGAAATTTCCTCTTACTTTCTAATACATTTGCAAGTCTATAAAACAGTTCAATTGACAAAATTTATGTTCTTTTTAATTCAAACTTGCTAATACACTTTTTAATAATTATACTTTAAAAGCCAACTGTGGCAGAATTTTCCGTATTCAAAATACACATTGATGTTTCAAGCATCCCAAAATTTTAAGTCGCTTCTAAATTTTCTCAAACAAAAACAAAATTGAAGATATCGCTCTAGCGAAAAATTTATTATTCATTTTGAATAAATTTTGACAAAAATTCTCCCTTTCCTCCGAAAATTAAAATCAGCAATGTAAATCTCTTGTTTATAAACATACCTTTATATCAGTACATCAAAATACTTTGGACAATTTCACTCTAAAAAGATAGGGTTTCTTTTTAAAATATAGTGTATACGCACACATGAGCATAACCAATATCCTTGATTCACAAATCCTTAACTCACGAATCGGTAATTAGCATGAACTCTTCCTAATCTGACTCTAACCATAAACCGCACTTGGCACAACTATGTCTCGAGCGCAACCTCAAAATCATTCTTACTCATAACCACAAGATTTTGATTCTACAGACCATTATCTTACGACATAAACACCCAACAATCATCATCATCATCACAGAGTATTTGTCTAGCTACCTTTCGGTAACAGTTTAAACATCATTTGAAATTCCACAACTTTATAAATACATTTACCCCAAAGGGACTCGCGAGTTTGTTCCAAAATATCTTTCTAAAAACACTTTGTCGATAAAAACCCATTTTACATAATTGTGCGCCAGGGTGATGACGACTCTCATCCCCAAAGAGTTGCATCCAACCTTAATAATTTCTATGCACGTGATGCATGTACTATTATGCATGTATCGATTATTAATTTATCTTATATTTAGTGAATATACTCTGTGTTCAATGCAAACCTATTCGTGACATTCAAAATGCATGTTCATGATATGTCTGGGCACAATTACGAGTTGAAAATATTTCAAATATTTCAGCAAATCAATCTTTGAAATCCATTTCTCAATAAAACATTTGCTAGACGTTACCTCTGTGAGATGTGCACTCGATATCCTCAAAATATTTCTCAAAATTCCTTACTTGTAGCCTAGCAACATTCGATGCTATAAAACAACTCATCCTAAAATTTCGTTACCACTCTTCCGCATAAATATCAAACTACCCTAAACCCCAGTTGAAACTTATTCCCAAAGAATTAACACATCAAAACGTTTCTACCAAATTTACCGCCAGATCCCGCATCACATCATCCGACTTGATGGAAACACCAGTGCATTAATACACCAATCTATCTTCTCGGCTCAGAGTTTTCAGTATCCAATCTAGGATAATCAGATATCATCAGTCAATCCGAGAGAATACTTCCCTCGTATTCCTCGATATTAAAACCCAATGGTTTCGATCCACGAAACAGAAACAGCAAAACTCCGCGCAATCCTAAACCGAACAAGGAAACAAGGTCTAAAGGAAGGTCTTACTCAAAGGTCAAACTATAAATCGAGGTAAACCAATCATAACCACGTGATTGAGTCATCTCACGTGCTACTCCGCACGAATAGACAAAACAAAAACAATTAACTTAGCCCAACAGACAAGCGAGTCAAACAACATAAATTTTTACATGAAACAAATCTGAAAATCGTAAACTACGTAAACGTACCATTGAACACAATTAACTCAAACATACTTAAAACAAATCGGGATATGTCACAACATATCCTTGAAATCTCATTACAAATTCACCCTGTATTTATATCGTCTTTTAATAGTACGTTTCAAAATTCGTTCTAAAATTTAAAGTCAAATACGAAAACTTCCAAATTTTGTTGAGCCCCACGGTTAAAACAAAATCACAATTTGTAAAAATCTCTTCTTATTAATCAGTTGCTTTAAAACGGATACCCAGGTATCTTAAATCATAAAATCATCGAGCTAGTCGAGTCATTACACTACCAAGCTCAACTCCTAAATTTGGATGACCCAAATCGAACCCAAAACAATCGTTTATAAAACGTATTCAAAATATTTGTAAAACTGGGAAAATATTTTTAATAAAATTTCCATCTTTTCCAAGTTGAGAGCTCAACTTAACCCAACTGCTAAACGGCAATCTAAAATCTCAAGTGAGAAATCTTTAATCTCAAACATCTATTCCGTAAATTTCGAAAAAATTAAAATGTTGATATACCTCAACATAGTAAAATAAATTCAACGTTAAAGTTCTCAAACAACGAATTATCACATAAGAATATCATTTTGAAATCATCGCTTGTTAACATCAAACCTTACATAAAATTTCAAAATATCAGAATTTCTTTTTACTGGTAACTTAACCAAAAATCAACTTTTAAATTTTTTTGTTTTTTTTAAAACCAACTTCTCTTATGATTCTGTGTCTACACACAAATCCGATAAACAATTACTCTCAATGAAAATTTTAAAATGACATGTGGTCAAAGTAATGTATAACCACCAAAACACGTTTTAAAATTTAACCTCAAATTTCTATTATAGAAAACAAGGCAAACGCTTAGCATACGATCACATTTAAAATCAACAATCGAGGCCAAAGCCAAAATGTACTTTATTAACAAGGCAAAAGCAGTTCAACGCATCACCTAAAATAACTGTAACATTACCATATATTATAAATCGTTTTAAGCATAAACGACAAGTTTTATCAAACAACATCATACCCAAGAATGAGTCTTTAGGAAAGTTTACCAACCTATGATTTCCCGAGAAATCGAAAGCAATTATAATCACCCAAGTGAAATAATCTCAACATGATAAAACACAGCAATTAACATCTAAGTGAAATAAATTGTCAATCAAAGCATCAATACCAAATAAGGACTGACAGACATCACCTATAGGATGTAGGCTGAGAGTTTGAAAACAAATTATGACGTTTAAAAGACAAGACACGAGTCCTAATTCCGCAGTAGTTCCTAAGACACGACAACAACTTATCATGCCAAAAACACATAACAATTAACATGCATAAGGCCTTGGTTTGAAACCAAAGTTCTGATACCAACTTTGTCACGACCCAATTTCATGAATCGTGACCGGCGCTAGGGTATGGGTATGGTTGTACCAAAACCCGTAGCAAGCCTCGCGGAAATTAAATAAACATTTAAACCTGCAGAAAACTGCTCGGGGGCAACCGAGACTCCAATCTAAGTCTAGCAATTTATAATACACTTCTAATATAAATAACTTAAGTATCTGAAATATTCCACAGCATGCCTTAAATATAATAATAAAATATTCCAGTGTAAACATGCTAATAATAAACAATCGGTCTAATCGATAATCCCAATGCAATAACAAATCTAATATATAAACTAGTTCTACTGCGGTCTAAGAGTTTGAAAACAGAAACTAGTTTAATAACATAAAAACCTCCGAGGAATCAAAAGAATCGGAGTGGACCGGCTTTCAAATCATAAACCTGGAAAATTTGGGAAAACAACGGGGTCAGATATACTGAGATGAGTTCGCAATACTATTTACATTTATTAAGTTTAAAACCCTTAAATCAAAATATTTTTATACTAATATAATATGATTATGGAAAACAGTATTGAAATGATCCCAGCGTAAGTATGACATAGCATACCGATAAACCCAGAGTGGACGGGAACAAATCCTCGTCATAAATATATACCAGCGTAAGCAAGACTTTAGTCTGCCGTTTCCCAGAGTACTCACTGGTGCACACAGTCTCGATACAAGCCTATCGAGTAGCTCGTTTCAATCCAGATCCATAATCCGTAAAAACAGTTCACAAACATTTATAATATTAAAATACGATGCGGTACTTAATAAAGCGGTAAATAGCACTACAAACTCACTGCTTGCTTATCCACGTGATCTTGGCAAACAGCTAACCCTGCGTAGACTCCGAAGCACGAGCAGTCGACGGGTCTAAAATAATAAATAGGTTAATATCCGTACGACCCCTAACTCTAAGATCACTAGACACCACGTAGGACTAGTACAATTAAATAACTAGATAAATCACAGAGAAACACAATTCTCAAATAAATTGAATGCCGTAATTAATTCAAGACTATTGAGTTCGCACTTAAATCCAATCCGAAAATATTACTAAAATAATATTTAATTGATAAATAAAATCAATTCCTCAAATAGTGGGATAACCGAGTTTTTCAAAACTACCAAGCTAAACCCACATGTCGGTGACCCTAGTCCAAACCGACCCAACTGATATTCCAAAATTTATAAACCACAGTTTATAATTAATATTAAATAAAATATTAATTAATATCAAAATAGAACTCAATAACTTGAAATCCAAGTAATTAGATATTACCGGCAAATATCTCAAATAATTAATTAACTAAATAAAGCAACAATATGAATTTAATTCCAAAGGCATTCTAAGCCAAAAATATCAATTTAACAATTAAATAATAATTAACAATAATTATTATTTTAGTTTTTAAATAACACGAATATTATTTTTTAGGTCTTAATTTAATATACAAATATTGACAAACTTTCAAATTAAAAGAAATTCCCAAATTCCTATTTTATATAGTCACATATAAAATTACATATAATCCATAATAAGTTTAATATTAATTTAAATTTAAAAATATTAAAGCCCAAAATAATTTTAAATTATAAATAATAGTATTATTTAAAACGTCAATTGATAATTCGAAATCAATTTCGTAGATTAAAATCAAAATCAATTCAAAACAGTTAATAAATAAGCTTAGAAACTTATTTAATTAAGTCACAAGAATTTAGTGATCAAACCATTCTTTTAGCCAAAGCAAAAACAAAACAGTCAATCATATATTGACAACACACCCTCTTCAACCAATATAATCTCACACAATCAATTAATACCCAACCTGCCAACCATCATCATCAACAGAATCAATTTCATCACAAAACTCAAAATTCGAATTGCAGAACAAGACATGAACTCAAGCTTAATATAATCAACCTTTAAAGGCATAAGAAGCTCAAACAAGAACAAATCAGTAAGCATGAAGGTTACCACAAGAACTTCATTCATTAACAGCAAGTAACCATGGCAGGATATAAGAACTAAAATAAAATCGAAACTAAACCCAAAGTGATACACACAAGATCGATTCGGAAAGTACAAGCTAAGAGCTAACAATTGACAACCAATAACTCAAGAGATAAAAGTATTAAAACAGCAGAATCCAAGGCCAAAAAGGGTTGAACCAAATCGGCAGTAGCTCAACATGACAAACAGAGAACAAGAACAGTTTATACAAACTTAAAACGGTGAACCGTACGGCGATTGAAACGAAATAATATACGTACCGTTTGGCGAATTCAAGATATGGAATTGTAGAGGCGTGAGTCTGCTTTCACGGGGACGAGACGGATCTGATTTCGATCTAAAAACGGCTACAAACGGATCAAAATACTAAGAGATAGATTTGGAAATCAAAACAGTAAATAAACATTAAACGATAAAACGGCGGCGACTGATACGGGATTGTCTACGTACCGTTCAACAAAACTAATGAGCAAGGTCGTAGAGAATCGAGTCTACTATCTTAGGGATGTGACGGCACTGGATTCGATCTAAAAATGAATGAGAACGAATCGATTTATGGGGTTGTCGCTATTAACCAAAACTGAAAACAAAAACTCAAGAACTTGCCGAATACAATCAAGGTTTGAGGAGAAATGTAGCAGCGATTTCAGAGAATTTAGGAGCACAATTGATGGCTTAGGTTTTATGAATAGGTAAGGGAAACATTAGGTTAAGAAAAGAAACGTGTGACTGCAGCGTTTTTAAAGGAAGACAGGGCATGAAGGCTACAAGGCTGGTCTCGAATGAGACCAGACTTGAAGTACTAGGCTAATAATCACCCACGGCCCCTGACTTTAGGGGTACCTTACGACAAACCCCCTGATAAAAAAAAACGATCAGTAAACCCCCTAATCTTTGTGGCGGCGCTCGCTAAACCCCTTTTCGCATAAATTGACCAAAATACCCTTCAAAACTGTAAATAAATACAAACAAACCAGACAACTTCAATCTAACCACACTTAAAACTGACCCAATCAAATCAAACCAAACAAATCTAATCAAACCTAAATTTATTTAAAAATTAAATAAATAATTATTTTTAATTTAAATAAAAAAATAAAAAAAAAATACTTTTTTTAATTCATGCCGGTGAGCAGACCCACCGCGGTGGGTCTGCTCACCGGAGAGCAGACCCACCGCGGTGGGTCTGCTCACCGGAGAGCAGACCCACCGCGGTGGGTCTGCTGTGCAGCAGACCCACCGCGGTGGGTCTGCTGTGCAGCAGACCCACCGGCCGGTGGGTCTGCTCTGTGCAGCAGACCCACCACGGGTCTGCTCTTTGCAGCAGACCCACGGTGGGTCTGCTCTTTGCAGCAGATCCACCGCGCCGGTGGGTCTGCTTCAAAGAGCAGACCCGTGGTGGGTCTGCTCTTTGCAGCAGACCCACGCCGGTGGGTCTGCTGCACAGAGCAGAGCCACGCCGGTGGGTCTGCTGCACAGCAGACCCACCGTGGTGGGTCTGCTCTCCGGTGAGCAGACCCACCGCGGTGGGTTTAAATTAATTTAAAAAAAAAAAATTAAATTAAAAATAATAATTATTATTTTTTTAAATTAAAGGAGTTATTATTTGGATAATTTTTTTTCCGGCAATGGACGGTGGTGGCCGGAAAAAACCTGCGGCGGCGGGTGAAAGTTTCGGTTGGATGGTTTGATTTAATTGAGTTGATTGGTGATTTAAGTATCATTTGGATGGTTTATATCTGATTTGGTTAGGTGAATGATTTTAGATTTGGTTAGATTAGGTTGGTTTGGTTTTTGTTATTGACCTTAGGGGTATTTTAGGTATTTTTGAAAAAATAAAGAGCTTGGGGCGGTTTTTTGGGGCGGTTTTAGGGTAAAAGGGGTTTAGCTGATCATTAGGTAAAGTTTAGGGGGTTTACGGCAGCTTTTTTTAGATCAGGGGGTTTAGCGTAAGATACCCCTAAAGTCAGGGGCCGTGGGTGATTATTAGCCGAAATACTAAGGTCTCGTACGAGACCTTAGTGTCTCGTACGAGACACAACCAAAAAAATGGAAGGGTCTCGTTCGAGACCTGCCGTTTCTCGAACGAGACCCAACGTTTATTTCAAGTCTCTTTTGAGACCTGATCTAAACGTGTGGTTCAACCTTTTTGGTTGAACCACAAGCCGAATCAAAATACTCTCCAACTCAAACCAGCCACGAAACAAATCGAAAACGAATCACTAAACCGAAAACGACTCGAATATTTCCCGTAAGCTCATACTCCCTCCGTCCCAAATTGATAGGCACTATTTTGAATTTTTTTGTCCCAAATTATAGGCAGTAATTTATTTCTTGAATGCTTGAATTACATATATATTCTCATTAATTACAATATATTTACATTAAAAAGAGAGTAAAACTCACTAAGAATTAAAGTCAACACTGCATTAAATAAGGGCAAGTGTGGTATGTTTTTATAGAATTACTCATTTTGTATAGATTTACTAAATTTCTTAATACTTGTGTTTGTCCTAAACTGCCTATCAATTTGGGACGGAGGGAGTAATATTTAAATAAAAATTTACGGGGTATTACATTATCGCTACCAAGTGACTTCACCCTAATCCCATCAAATTATGTCATATAATATTTCACTAAGCAAGAATCAACAACAATTGTTAAAAACGAGAAACACCATTCAATTAATTCATTAATGGGAACATGACATTTGATACAATGCAAGTACGTGATCAACTTAACTAACATGCTAAAAATATTAAGCTAGAGGCTATGCTCAAAGATTTGACCAAGATTTCTCATTAATAAAACATCAAACAAACACACAAACTAAAAATAACAAAAACATTAAAAACAAACAATCCTAAGCAACTGCAATCAATTTTCCAACTCTCTTCACACATTTCGATGCAATGTCCTCAATGGTAAGAAATTAGACATATAAAAATTGAATAGGAGTTGAGTTAAAAAATCAAATCTTTTGTGTTCAATTGAACACCGTCGGTTCGGGGGATGGAGTTAGGGATGGATAGCGCGCTCCGCCTTGAGCATTGAAATAATCGCGCAATTTTTCATCTTAATGCCTTCGTTGCGCCCGGAGCCTCCTTTGCTCATATTCTATCCTCCTCCAAACTTGTCTTTGCTCTTTCATAAAGCGGCGTTGTGCCGCCTCAAATTCATTGCCCTTAAAGACATTTGGAGCCGATTGCTCCCACTCTACCCCTTCTGGTACTCCTTCACCCTCAGCACTCGTGCTGGCCGCTTCTTTACCCTTTCTTCTCACTCTTTGCTTAGGCCTTCTCGGCTCCGGCTCTTCCCGTGGTGAGTTACCTCCCGCTCTAGGACAAGGTTCCCCAGGGCGCGTGCCTTCCCATTGTTCCCACACATATTTTCCTAGAACCTTGCCTTTCTCACATAAGCGCTCATGGTCAAGTGATCTACGTCTATCATTTTTTGAGGTAAAATCTTGTATTTTCTCTCATCAAACTCCGGGTCCTTTCTTGCCAATTGCAAAACAAATCACCCATACCCAATCTTTTTCGTCTTCTCGGGCATCTCTTGCAAAATTTTCATAAAATGGTAGGCCACATTGACTTGAATATCAGCATTTATTGGGTGCCTAATAGCGTTGATGATGAGTAAGTCTCCTCACGCAACCTTGAAATACTCGTGGCTCTCATAATACGCATGCCCATACCACTTGAGTACCACCACCGTGGCTATATCCCAAATCTCATTCACGTTAGAAATTTTTGCATCAAAACTAGCTTTTCCCGACACCTCGTTCCACACCGCATTGTCATCATAATTGTCGAATGACGGCATGAATTTCAGCCCATTATCCACCATCTCGTAGTCGGCACACAAGTCTTCCAAAGAATACGACCACTCGTTACTGCCTAATTGGTATGTAATAGACGTATTGGTGTCGGTTGACATCTTGAGTGTAGTGAAGAACCCGTAGTTAAGTACCTCACAATGCTCATGTGGCGATGCCGCCACCTTCTCTAACTCTAACCAACCTAGGAGTTGCTCCAACACATCATATATACCCAAACGCCTCATCGAGGCCCAACAAATTGCAAAAGGAACGACAATACCTCTATCCTTTAACTTATCATATTGCTTCCCTTCCGCAACCGGGCATATTTTGAATGGAGCCTTGAATCGCCGAGTGAGAATGGTCGGAGAGTCAACCCCGACAACCCTTGAACCGGATGCGGTTGTCTTGCGAGAAGAACAAATGGCTTTTGGTGGTTGTTCCTCTTGTTCTTGATGTTCTTAAGCAATGGGAGGGTTAGACGATTGACCGGAGACTCGGGTGGATCTTGTGCTTTGAGACATTGTAGAAGAAGGAAAAGGGTGCTTGAAAGTGTTGTCGGTTTTGAATTTCGCCAGAATTTGGTGATGGTTAAGGGTGGTGGAAGTTCTTGCTAGAAGATAGATAAAGAAGCTCTTGGCTATGGAGTTTTTCTAATTTTGGTAAATAATGGTGGAGAAGATGAAGTGTTGGGTGGTTTTTTATGGATAAGAAACAAAGATTCAAAATTGAAGTTCTAAGATGATGCCAACTCATCAATCCATGTGGTGTTTGTTTCTTTTGAAAGGCCATGATCACGCCACCTCATCAATCCATGTGTTCCAATTTAGGACCAATAAAAAAAAATTCAGCACTCCCCCTTTTAATGAAGTGCCTCGGAATGAGACAACCAAGTTGGAGTTGTGTCTCGATCCGAGACACTACAATCTTCCTAGGCAGATTGATGTGTCTCGATCCGAGACATATAATTCAACTTGGTGTCTCGAATCGAGACACCCTCTGATTAAGGGAGAATTTGATTTTTTTTTCTTTCGTCGTTTCTCCTACACATCCAAAACCAAAACACACCGGACGTTATCTTGAACACAAAACGTAAAAATTCACCTCTAGGCTGTGAGCGGGCTGCCAACGTTCACAAGCGATCCGGTCTTTGCTGCGAGCCATTTTGATAATTACCCTCTGAGCTACGAGTATGGATCTAACATTTTTCAAAGACCGTTCATGTGATATTTTAATACGGGTCGTGGGAGATTTTGCTTTAACTTGAGAGCGTTATACCAATCATCTCTTTTCTAACTTATCATTTCCTGTTCAGCATACTTGAGCTCGATCAATATCGGTACGCACGCAGTTCTTGTTATGCCCAATAGATAACATGTTCCATCAGATCCATGTCAGTGTTTAGAATCATTCTTATGCAATGGAATTTGATAAAAGCATTCCATATTTAAAATAATGCACTTTATTAATACTCAATAGAAAATATATAAACTCAAAGTTGTTTCGCTTATTCTTAAACTCTGCTTATAATTGCTGCTCCAATCTCGAGGCTCTTGAACTCGTGGGATCTATTCATTAATCATATGTCAATATCTAGACACATACATATATCTGTCTAACTCTAGAATTAACTCTAGACTCAAACAATTCACATCATCACATAATCACATATTTGTCATGACCCATTTGGCGCTAAATCAAGACAAATTAAATTTCAATTATAATAAACATTCACATATGACACTAATGCTCGAGGGTAAACCAAGACTCCGCCCTTAAGCGATAAGTTATCACAATCACTGCTCGTTAATCATCCAAAGTCTCCAATGCTAATCAGCATTACATTACTATAGTAACAAATGGTTGATATAAAATTCCGACACTCCAAATATCATCAACATACCAGACATAGTACAATGATAACATCTTAAATTTCATACAAACAAATCCATAACTTGGTTCTTATAAAACCAGCTATTTCGGTTGAGGGGACGTCATTGGCGATTCTTCGATGTTCAAGAATTCTCACCTCTATTTCTTTCTAACGAAAGAGCTGTTTGGGCCTCCTCCGTTGATCATGTGAATTGTCCCCATGATTTTGCCTGGTCTTTCTTTTCTTTTGGTTTTTCATCCTTGTATCTCTTTTCTCCTTGATGGTTGCCACTTCAGCCTTTTTGGAGACAAACTTCTTAAGTTTGCCTACTTCCATCATTATTTCAATTTCTACTTTGAGGTCTCTATACTCTTCAATATCGTGCTCATGCTCATCATGGAATTTATAGAATCTTTTGGTGTATCGCACCTTGGTTCTCAACTTTTGCGACCACTATATATTTCACAGTTCTCTTTTATCCACATTAGGAAATTTATCATGTTTGTGTTGAGTGGTGTATAATTTTGTTCATCGTCTCTGGATTCATATCTTCCTTCGTATCTATTATGGGGGGGGGGGGGACGAAACGCCTACTTTCTTCATGTTGGTGACTTTTCTCTTCTTGTTTCATTTTTTGTTTTTCCTTTGACTTTTCTTGCCTGGATTCCTGCGCTTTTCTTCTTTTCCTCTTATATCCCTTCACACTTAATCAAGCTCGAAGTATTTTTGTGTTATCCCATCAAGTTTGTGAAAGTAGTTGGTTTGTTTGTAAGCAATTTGTCTACTAACTTACCGAATCAGGTCCCTTCCCTAAGGGATTTAGTTGCCATGTCGACGTTGAGATTGTTGATTCTCATTGCTTCCTTATTGAATATTCCTATGTAACTTCTCAGGGTTTCCCCTCCTCTTGGATGCATGATCTCAAAATACTCGTGGTGGTTTTGGCTGGTATGTTGGTCAGGTACCTATTTGAGAATTCATTTGATAGAGTTGTGTAGTGTTTGATTGAGTGTGGTTTCAGTTTGTTGAACCACCTTCGAGTTGTTCAAGTGAGAGTTGTGGGGAAGACTCGACATATGATAGCGTCTGTTTAGTTGAGTAATCCCATCGTTGTAAAGAATCTGGACTCATGGTCTCTCGGGTCTCCTTCGCCGTTGAAAGTTGGAAGAATTTATAATTTCATATTGTGGGGGATTGTTTCCTCCATTATTTTAGTGGATAAGGGCGAGCCCTTTAGTCCTAGATCATCTAGGTCCTGCTCCTTTGCTTTCATCTTTTTAGTACTTTGATAATCTTCTCTTCTAGGCCGTCTTCTGCTACGTATATGGTTTTTCTCCAAAATGGAGATTCAGAGGATTCGCTCTCGTCCTCTTGATTTTTCTTCTTTGATTGTGACTTCTAGGGCATTTTTTCTGCTTCTTTTTCTGGATTTTTTTTGCTTTTTATAGGAGTGTCTTCCTCTTCTCCTCGTTCTCTCCTAGTGTTCTCTCCGCTCCTTGCATTGTTTTGTTCTTCGCTATTTCGAGCAGTATTTCCTTGGTTTTCTTTGTTCCTTTCATCGCCTTTGTTATTTCTAGGGGTGTTTTGCCCATCTTCTGCGTTTCTTCCTGCTCTGTTAGCTTCATCCACAATTTCTCGAGTTTCTTGGTTTTTTCCTTCAGTTTCTACATGTCGCCTGTGGCGATTGGGAGGTGAATAACAAATTGAGTTCTTTGCAAGTTTATAATCTCCACATGCGCGTTTGTATAATTTCTTTCTTTTTTTGCAATTTTGTCCAGGTTGGCCTGGAATGTTTCCAGCATTTTTCTCAAAATTTGGTGGTAGATTTCCGGGAAAACTACTGTGAGAGTTGGCTCAGCTGTTCCGTCTTGAAAAGGGAAAACAATGGAATTTGATCCCTTTGCCTGCTGTGTTTGATATTACGGCGTTGAATTTGAAGTGTTGAAGCCTGAGCTTCATACTGCGGTTGAGTTTACGCCGGTGAAATTGGAGGTATTATAGATGTTAACTCTAGTATTCAGGGCCGGCGGCGGCGTAACCTCCAGATCTTTCGGATCCATTGGTTTTTTTTGGGTTAGTTCCGTTGGAATTCATTCATCCAATAGAATTTGTTTGAGTTCAGAAAATCTCTTCCCACAAACAACGCAAATTGATGGAGTCTGCCTTCTTAACGGTAATTGACCTGCAAAATATAGCTGATTGGATGGTGGTTGTTCGATGAGCTCTCTGATGCTTAATTCAGTATTAAACTTAATGGAGTATTGTTCACGTAATGTAATTTTGTGTGTGTACGCATAGCTCAAGTTCTTTTATTGTGAGCATGGAAGAATACCTTTTAAAGTTAGAATAGGAAAGGAATTTCTATTCAGTTGTATGAATCAAAATAGGAAAGGGATTCCTATTTAGAAAAAGTCCTATTTAGAAATATTTTCTTAAATAGGATTAGTCTTTTAAATAGGAATATGTTTCCAATTAGAAAAGTGATTTGAGATTCGAGAGATCCGAGTCTTCTAGAATCTTTATAGTAATAAGATCATTCACGTAATTAGGATCTGCTAGAAATACGTGTTAGATCTGGTTACTATGATTTACTGTATCCTACGAGATTCGGCCACTCTGGAGATTTGCGGGAATGCTTTCGGATTGCCTTTGATAGGCGAATCCTTCGTGATTCGGACATAGCTTGTTTGGGTGAGTTTTCGGATTCGATCTGACTGGAGGATCCAATACGACTCAGTTCATTATATCATTTTGGAGTTCGGTTCCCATTAATTCAAATTTAGTAAAATGAAAAACATTAATTTAATATGGTTTGGTTTGCACCGAACACCGTGTAGGAGCTAATGTCTTAAAAATGATACTTATAGCTAGACTAGATAGGCCACCGGTTTTTGATACCAACTATCATTATGGCTTAACTTGTTCGCCAAATCATATTGTTAAAATGATTTTATTTTTATTATTTTATTTATTTGTCTATTTTTAAAATTTAAAATTTTTATTTTTTTTAAACTAAAAGTAACTTTAGTGATTTTTTATAATCGAGGAGAAGGGAGCCCTTTTGGGAGAAATTGAACCCACGACTTAGCAGATCCTAACGCTAAAATTGATTTCATTGGTTTAAATTTTTAACTAAACCATTCAAAACCAAAATGACTAAATTTTCAATTCTTTCTCCTTATGAATTGGAGTGTACAGCCGGTTAAACTACTCGAACAATTCAATTATTGTAGGTAAAGCGTTGAAATTTAAAATAACTAGTTTTTTGAATTATTTTTCATCTTTAATTCTGAGCATATAAAAGTTATTTTGAATTTAATTCAAATATAAATTCGTACAATTTTATAAAACCCGATGACAATATGACTCAAATTCAAATTCACATACATCCATACATATCATTTATTATTATTATTATTATATATATATATATATATATATATAATTTCTTTGTTTATCTTTTATATTAGTTAGTAAATATACAAAATAATAATAGCTTTAGTTTAATATATAAAAACGCATGTCTTATAATATATTGTGTTTAATTATGTAGTTTCTTGAAAAATAATGAATATATAAAATATATGACAAAAATATAAAAGCATATAATATTATAATAAAAATAAATAAATTAATTTTTTTTAAAAGCCATATAATTGCTAGGCCAAGGATACACATTAGACTCTTAAATTGTCAAATGAGTCCCTCTCGATCCCTAGCTAGAAGAATCTAAAGTTGCGAAATTTGTTTTTGTCCAAAACTTCATATACGATTTTTCGTTCAAAACAACATCTTCTTAATATCCGTTGTCGAATTATAGTGACCACCAAATTATTTATCTCTAAGACACCCACCTTCACATGAATACCTCAAGCCATGTTCAACATATTAGCAAACACCTTATAATTCTGCCGCAATTTTATAATTTTTTTGACAGGAAAAAGTGTTGTATTGATTCAAAATATCTGAATACAAAGCCGACTGATAAAAAGTCTAGAACATCCGACCCGCATACTGATACATTAGACATAAAATTGGACGTCCTAATAAAAATATAGGCAACCATATTTGTTGATATCTTGGTATAACACAAAAAACAATTG